>NC_140586.1:187690496-188961329 GCF_964204655.1 Triturus cristatus | reverse complement strand
GGCTCCGCCCACTGATCCAATCCTTGGGTTATTCCCGCCCTCTGATTCTCCGCCCACAGTTCCCCTACTTTTTCTCCCCCACTTCGACCACTGGATTTGCCCAGTATCACAGGATGTTGAGTCGATCCCGAGGCTTGAACCTTGGTTTCCCAGCTCCAACGTCGGCAGTCTAGCCGTGAGACCACATCCTCGCCCCTCTCACCTGCCTCACGTGATGTTCTCATCGCAGAGAGAGGATGTGGCGTAACTGCCTGCCAAAGCTGCCGACATTGGATTTGGGGAACCAGATTTGTGTCTCTACGTCGGCTCAACATCTCACATTCTGGGTAAATCACTTAATATTCCTGTGCCTACCAACAATGTGTAATGTAATTGGTGTTCACGTAAAGTGCTCCAATACCTTCGGGTCGAGTTTGCGCTATATAAAAGACGTTTAAAAAATGTTAGTTTCTATTATGCCATTTTATTTCAGACCTCCATTCCCAATCAACTGTCCGCACTCTCACATGATATATACAGTCAGTTGTGGAGAAAAAATTCAGTTTTGTTACCCATTAATCACAGCACAAATATACTTAGCTGTAGGTGGTACGCTGATCGATTTAAAACTTTTTGCAGCCTCAGTCCCTTGATTTACTTTGGGTAATCATTCCAGAGGGACGAGGCTTAATTTTGCTACCAATGACTGCGTAATGGCCGCCTCCGTACCAAGGCAGGGCGACAATTGTTATCCTTCTTTATTCACTGGACCCTGCTATATAGCTTAACAAGGTCCACTGGGTCACAGAGCACCTCCTAGCTTCCCGCAGTGTTTCTTGCACATGCAAAATGACCTGCACCTCTGCTACTGTGACATCCCCCTTCGCGCCAGTCGTATCTCTTCTTATTCCAGCTGCGGGTTTTTGAAAAGCCGCTCCCCTGGTGAAGTAGGGGCCTGTTGCCCCATTTGTAGAGCTGGTGGCCAGTCTAGGGGTGGGCAGAGCTTGCGTAGTATGCGGCCCCCGGGGGAAGTGAAGGTCGCAGACCAGTCTTCCCCCGGAGTATTCGCGCAATAGTGGAAGGACAAGGTGGGGGTGGGATTAAAGAGGTTAAAGGAAGGGGTGGGATTGGGAGGGCATATAAGGTGTCAGGAGAGGAAGATCCGGCCTCTTCCTGACACCTGAGCACCACCGGGAAGTTTAGGATGTTTGACCACCCGCCCACCCTACAGGTTTTCAATGACGGGCTAAGGGTGGTTTTTGGGTCTGAGATTGCCAGTTTAGGACAGGTTGCGGAGCAGAGGCTGTAACGGTACTTTGGAGGGGTGAGGAGTCACATATGGGCGGATCCACCCCTCGTGGGTGGGAGAACGGTACACAGGTGACTGATAGCGGGGCGCGAGAGGCAATGAGCAATGAAGGCAAAGTCAACAGAGGATGCTTGGAGGGCAAGTGAAGGTGAGAATGGGGAAAGGAAGGAGGTTATCGAGTGAATGGGAAAGAGTCAAACAGGTGAGATGGTTTTGAGAAGGCAGAATGGAGAATGCGTGGGTATGGGATGGTAACGTATATTTCTTGCATTGATGTACTGTTAATAAAATTTAGATGATTGCAACCTTGTCCTAATAAAATGGCCTTTTACGCTTCAAGAAACAGTGTGGAGTGTAGTCATTGCGCGAGTACACCACGGAGTTACTAGAAAACTCAGTGAAATTCCGCGGCTGGTGGAGTGCCCGCCCAGCCCCTCTGTCCACCTCTGCCCCCTAATGCCGCATCCCCAGCCACTGCCCCTTCCCGCTAAAGTCTGGGCCCCACCGCCCCCCCTCCTGCTAAAGCCCCAGCCCCCCTTCATCTCTCCGCGTAGTCTAAATAAAGAAATTAATAAGATTAAGAACTAAGGAAGGAGTCAGATTTACCTTACTCCCAGATCAATGTCTCCTCTGTCCTTCTCCTGCTGCTGGGCCTGGCTCCACTACTTCTGGTGCTCCGGGAGAATTTCAGGAGGAACTGCAGTGCACATGGCATACTGCCTGAAGGCTGAGGCATGCCTTCAGGCAGTACGCCATGCGCACTGCAGTTCTTCCTGAAATTCTCCTGGAGCAGCGGAAGTAGTGGCATGCCTTCAGGCAGTACTCCATGTGCACTGCAGTTCTTCCTGAAATTCTCCCGGAGCAGCAGAAGTAGTGGAGCAGGCCCAGCAGCAGGAGCAGGACAGAGGAGACATCGATCGGGGTGGCCGGTAAGTCTCGGCCTGCACCGCTGAACTCTGCTCCGCTGCGTAGGCGGAGATTTGGAAAACTTTGCCCGCCAAACAGAGTTTGGAGTTACTAAATCTTCACAAACTGTGTTTTTAACATTGCGCTAATTACTATTATGTTGGGATGTGGGCGGTCCCAACATCTGAAGTGCAGGAGGGGTGTTTTGGACAACCCCCTAGCATGTGTACGGTAGTGGTTTTGGCTGTCACATGCAGGGGACTTGGTAAAAAAAAAGGCACGAGGTCCAGACGTCGTGGTCTGTTCAAGCACTATGCATGTGTCCTGCGCATGTCATTGTGGTGGGTCTTTGATAACCATTAGTGCAAGGCCTACGCGTAGGCCGCAATCCTTTGGGCCCACTCACACAATTGGGACTTGGGGGGCAGCCGACCGTAGGGAGGTCTACCGCCGCCCCCCCCCCCCCCCCCAGGGTCTTTGGGGAAGTGGTGCAGTCCACACGACTGCACAGCGTATTGGGCTACATTTGGGATATGTTATAGCCTAACATATATAGTGCAGCTACCATTTTAACGTGGTGACACGGTGGCTGGCACCCTCCGCTAGTATTTTGTCCACCCCCCTCCCCTCTGCCTTTAGAATAGGCTTGTAAATCAAATAATTTTGGGGGGTTACCATCCTTCCCTAGGTGGGTTGTTTCCATTGGCACAGGTGCACAAAGGGGCGCTATGTGTTCGCTTGTCATTTGATTCAGGTGCACCAGTGGTCTGCTGAGAAGTTGCCAGGATTTACACAAGTTTATTGTTTGTCAGTAACAGTTCAGGCTGAAGGGGAACTGGTAGGAAGTTCACGCCTGGACGGCATAGGAAGTTAAAACGTTAATTAGGAAGTTCAATGAGGTTCAAATGGTAGTTGAGGTAGAAAAAGGGGAAGGTCCCACTTTCAGTTGAGCAGCTCTGATGCACGTATGTTATTCAGTTTTGAAGAGGTCATCGGGGAAGGGCTCTTTTAGGGGTGCGAGGAGTTTATCTTAGGTGAATAAAGATGTAGAGTGAGGACATAGTTTTTTTAAGGCAAAGGACCAGGTTATGTTGTAATATGCACCTGTCTCAATAAAGCAGCCTTTTTCACACAACCCAGTTGTCAGTGGTCTGTACTGCCCCCTCTTCCCCAACAGTTGGTCACGAGGAGAGTACTTTGACCCCTGTGGCCGCTTCACCCGCTGATCTGCTTTCTCACAGCTTTCTACATGCCTGCTGTTTGGTGTGGCCACCTTGCCTTTTGTGCCATGCCGCCTATTGGAGTGCTCCCAGCTGTCTTGTTCCGGCTCTCCTCCCTGCTCCAATGGCTGTAAGCACGCCAGCACTGCTGCGGGCACCTCCCTGGCTCGTGGGTGGTCAGTGTCTTGCCCCGATCTCATCCAGCCAGACTGGGAGGTGTCACATGTGAGCGGCCTTCAGGGAGGCCGCGCTCTGATTTTGCCACCTGTAGCGGCAGGCCCTGGCCACTCTAAGGTTGCTCCGACGGTGCCACACCCACACAGACTTCCTCAGCCTTGTGCCCCAGCCCTGTTTCATGCAGCTGGTGACCCAGCCTTGCTCAGCCGGCCTCGGGAGAGCTTAAGTCATGCCCATGAAACATGGAAGAGGGCTCTCAAGACCTGCCCATCTGGGTCACGACGGATGTGGTGGGGCCTGCGTGTGGAACAGTTCCCGGTTATTCCTGGCTACAACTGCTTTTGGGGTCTTCCCTGCACCTTATGTTGGGGCCCTGGTTACAAATTGTTTTTCTGATAGTGAGCCAGACTTCATTACTCCATAACTGTTGGGAGGAACAGTATGGTCTGTCGCAGGGTCGTGCCTGTCTCTCTCCCAGATTCCCACCTCCAGCACTGTCGAGGAGCAGCAAGTGAGTCCCCATGGCATTTGTCCCAGTCCTTAAGCCGTTTGTGGTAGCTGGACCACAGTCTTCGCAGGCAGCAAAATGGAAGGCGTAGGTGGAACTGTTGGAAATTTACTTTGCTTCTGTAGCATTGGACAATGACAGGATGCGCCCCATGTGCCTATAGTTTGGGGGAGCTGTCATCCACAAGATTGCTAAGTCAGTGATGACATTTTGCCCACCTTTCACATACAATGCACTGAAACAAGCCCTAACAGCCCATTCTGATGGATACTTCTACCTGTGGATTCCTCACCTTTCGAATACCCCCTGCGCCAGCATTCCGCGGGAATATTCTTTCCTAGTTCTCCCACGTCGACCAGGACGTCACAATGGACCGGCTCCGCTCGCGGCACCGTATGAAGTCATCGGAGCCACAAAAGGACCTCGTCGGCGTGCTGACGTCAGTTCCCTTTTTTCCACGCCGTCGACGCTCAACAGTTTTTTCCAGGGCTCTCCATTTTCATTGTGGAGAACTTTGTATCTCATAGTTTGTCAGAATGGCTACTTCTAGGAAAACTGGATTCAAACCCTGCAGGGAGTGTGGCGGACACATGTCTATAACGGATCCGCATGATGACTGCCTGTGGTGTTTATCCTCGGACCACGATGTCGAGGAATGCAGGAGCTGCAGGAAAATGAATCCTAAGGCTATCAAAGAACGTGAAGCCAAATTGTTTATGGCGAAAGCCAAGAAGGAGAAGAGAGGTAGGAAGAGGGCAAAATCTTCATCTTCACACTCTTCGAGGTCGAAGAGACACAAGAAATCCAAGAGAAGGCATACCTCTCGACATCGTTCTTCGAAGGCCGGAGTCTCGAGGTCAAGGTCGCCGACTCCAGCTGAGCGACCTCGGAGAAGGGACTTCATCTCTCCTATTCCTTCTCCTCGGGCGACGCCAGTACCATCTCCGGCTGCGGCGTCGCAGATTTCATAGGCTTCTTCACTTCATGAAGAATCACCGGCTCCAGCGACGTCACCGGCGCCGGGAGGGTCCTCTCCAGTCACCTGTGTGGGCGCCGTCCCCGGCTCCGCAGGCTCCAGTGCGACCTCAGGTGACTCCCCTACAGGAAGGTACGGATTCATATCCTCCTTTTCCTGCTCCTGGGGCTGACTCTTCGCTTTTTCTCAATGCGATGTTTGATTTATTTGCAAGAGCCTCAACTCCATTCGGTGTGCCTTCTGGCCCCGTGGGTCCTCTGGCTTTCAACCTGGGTGTGCCTCAGTTCTATCCCCGAACAAAGCTATACCAAAGGGGATGATGGACGGAGCGTTTGAACAAATCAAACACTCACCCCCAGTCAACTGATCTGGGTTTCATCCATCATCATTCTTTAGCTCACTCCACCACCCCAGTTCAGACATGACCATATGCAAATCCGTCTGACCCTGTGCCTCATGGGAACAGTCCAGCCCAAACTGCCAAGCCAGGTCTTCTCTGGACCGGAAACAAGCATCCTGGGAGTGGTTTTGGGGTGAGCTAAAGAACGCTGATGGTTTCAACACAGATCCGTGACTGATAAGTGAGTGTCTGAAAAGTTTCAGCGCTCCGTCCATCATCTCCTTGTGTTTGCCTTATAAGCATTGAGGGCTGAAGTTCATGAGAAATGTGTCACATTGTTCTGCATTCTGTCCATCAACTGTTGTTTTTGCAATTGTCACCCCGAGTGGGACGGGTGTGCTCAGGCGTGAGTCCCGTGCTCTCCATGCCACTGGAATCAAGCTATCCTGGCTGAAGAGGGGTGAAACCCCGAAACCGGTCCTAGGATGCTTGGTTCCAGTCCAGGGAGGAACTGGCTTGGCAGTTCGGGCTGGACTGTTCCCATGAGGCACAGGGTCAAGACTGATTTGCATATGGCTGGGTCCAAACTGAAATGGCATGGTGAGCAAAAAAACCAATGGATTTAGGCCCAGATCTCTGTACTGGGGTGAATGTATGACATTGTTCTGCATTCTGTCCATCAACTCTTTATTTTGCATCAGTTCTATACCCAGGCACCTTTCATGCCATTTATGCCGTCGAGTCCGGCTTGGCATTTCCCTGCGCCGAGATCGTCTACCCCGGCTCCCCGGACTCCTTCAGCTGCTGAGTCTGCTCCACCTCGGATTCGATCGACGTCGAGGTTCGATGTCGAGGCTCCTCCATCAACGCCGCTGGTGTCTTCTCTGGTGCCGCGTGTGGCTCCGCCGATGCCGTTGCCTAAGCAACGCTCCAGGAGAGAAGCTCAGAGATTGCTTGAGGAGGAGGAGTATTTGCAAGAACAGGAGGAAGGAGAAATTGTGGACTCTGTGGATGAGTTTGAGGGCCTTCAGGAAGCTAGTGGCCTAGATACTTCTCCTGAGGATGACTTACCATCTGCAAGTGGTTGTGTTGGGCAGGACGTTGCACCTTATCATGTTTTAATTAAGAAGGCAGCTGATTTATTGGGTCTTAAGCTTCCCTCTGCTGAGGTTAAGTCTAACATACTGACGGAAGTTTTGAATACTTCTTCATCTACCTCTGAGCCCCTACTTCTATTCACAGAGGCTTTAACAGATCCAATTCTGGAGGTGTGGCAGAAGCCTTTGTCTGCTCCGGCTGTATCTCGTTCTATTTCGAGAAGATACAAGCCTGCCCCTGGTGATCCGGCTTTTTTGTCATCACATCCGACACCGGAGAGTCTAGTTGTCCAAGCTTCTTGCTCAAAACAGTCTCTGGTGCTTTTCCTACCATTTTGGGTGACAGGGACTCAAAAAAGACAGAGCAAACTGCAAAGAAAGTATTTTCATCTGCAAGTATTGCAACCTTGTTGGATTTGCCCTTTGATGGGTCAAGGCTCTTTGGTTCTAAGGCAGACTCAGCCTTGGAACTTTTCAAAGATAGTAGAGCCACTGCAAGATCTTTAGGCCTCCAGGTTCAGTCTAGAGGTTATGGATACAAGAGATATCGGGGCTTTGGAAGATCTGCTTCCTTTCGTGGCCGTCAACAATTTCAGCAGAGCCATAAACAGCAAAATCCCTTGTACAAATCATACAGAGGGAAGAATAAGAGAGGCCTCAGGGGTGCAAATCGTCAGCAAGCCTCTTTCTCTTCCTCTACCTCCCCCCCTGCCACTGTTGGTACATCAGGGCAGCAGTTCTAGATTCCCCATCTTAGAACATGTTGGTCCAGTTGGAGGTCGGGTGTCCCTCTTTCTACAAGATTGGAGACTGATCACATCAGATCGTTGGGTCTTGAATCTTGTAGATAATGGGTACGCCCTCCCATTTTTGGAGTTTCCTCCTCCTTACCCTCTTCGCCAGGGTGGTTGTTCAGAAGACCACTTGTTGCTTTTGCAGCAGGAGTTTCTCACTTTACTCCAAAAAGGTGTGATAGAGGTGGTTCCGGAGCAGGAAAGGGGTCAGGGTTGTTACTCCCGATATTTCCTGATCCCCCAAAACAGATGGTCGCTTGAGACCGATCTTGGACCTCAGGATTTTGAACCTTTATCTCAGACAAGAAAAGTTCAAAATGTTGACTTTGGCTCAGGTTCTCCTTGCACTGCAATTTGAGGACTGGGTGGTGTCCATCGATCTGCAGGATGCGTATTTTCATCTTCCCATCCTGAAGTCGCATCGAAAGTATCTTCGTTTCACGGTGTGATCGCAACATTACCAATTTGCAGTTCTTCCGTTCGTTCTTACTTCTGTGCCTCGAGTCTTTACAAAGGTGATGGCGGTGGTAGCGGCTCATCTTAGAAGGTCAGGGGTTCCTGTTTTCCCCTACCTGGACGACTGGCTGTTGAAAGCGGAGTCTCCAGAGTTGGTTTCACGCCACTTGCAAGTGACAACTCATTAGTTCTTCAAATTGGGTTTTTCCATAAATGTACCCAAATCTCACCTGGTGCCTTCTCAGTGCAGCCAGTTCTTAGGGGCAATACTGGACACTTCTGTGTGCCGAGCATACCCACCTCCGCAGAGGATTCTCGACATACAGGAAATGATTCCTTTGTTTCACGATGGAGCGGTTGTTCCAGTCCTGAAGGTTCTTCGCCTGCTCGGTCTGTTCGCTTCCTGCATTCTGTTCATCAACCATGCACGCTGGTACAAGAGGGCACTCCAGTGGTGCCTCCGCAGGCAGTCAGCACAACGGAGATCTTGGGTAGAGCATCAGAATCTCCAGAGAAGCTGCAGCGGAGCTGTCTTGGTGGAGTGTGCAAGGCAACCTGTCTCAAGGGAAGCCCTTTCAGCCTTCTCCGCCGGTGGCCACAGTGATCACGGATGCCTCCACTCTAGGGTGGGTTGCTCATCTGGGGGTTCTGGAGGTCAAAGGCCTTTGGAAAGGTTGCTTCACATCAACCTTCTGGAATTACGGGCGATACGTTTGGCATTAAAGGCTTTTCTCCCTTCCCTTCGCGGTCAGTCGGTTCGGGATGTGGTACATCAACAAACAGGGAGGTGTAGGGTAGTATTGCCTCTGTCGAGAGGCTCTGCAACTCTGGTCCTGGGCTCAGGGCCAACGGGTTTGTGTGTTTGCAAATGCTCTGGCCGGTGTGCTGAATGTTCGTGTGGACAGTCTTAGTCGGCGTTACTCGGCCGATCACGAGTGGCGGCTTCATCCGGAGGTGGTCCATCGCATCTTTCAGATGTGGGGATCCCCTCGGTTGGACCTGTTTGCCACTCGCGAGAACGCGCACTGCCCGTTATTCTGCAGTCTCCAGTATCCGTTGCAGGGAGCTTTGGGGGATGCGTTTCAGATAGATTGGAGCTCATAACTTCTTTATGCGTTTCCTCCCATACTCTTGATTCCTCGGGTTCTGAGGAAGATTCGCCAAGACCGGGTCCAAGTTATATTGATCGCCCCAGATTGGCCAATAAGTTTCCTCCCACACCTTTCATTATGCCTCAGTGGGATTTGAATCTCGTACTCACTTTTTTAATGGGTTCTCCGTTTGAGCCTCTTCATACTTACCCGTTGAGGCTTCTTTCTTTTAAAACGGTTTTCTTGATTGCCATTACCTCGGCTAGGAGGGTAAGTGAGCTTCAAGCTCTTAGTTCGAAACCTCCTTTCTTGACCATTAATGCGGATAAGTTGGTTTTAAGGACAAGGGCTGCTTTCCTTCCCAAGGTGGTTACTCCTTTTCATATGGGACAATCCATAACTTTACTCACCTTTTATCCTCCCCCCCTCACCCTTCCAAGGAGGAAGAGAGACTGCATTGGTTGGACCCTAAAAGGGCTGTCAGCTTTTATTTGGATCGGACTAGAGATCCAAGGCTGGACGATCAGCTCTTCGTGGGCTATGTTGGGAAAATGAAAGGCAAGGCAGTGCACAAGCGGCGCTTTCCAGGTGGATTATCTTGTGCATCAAGATTTGCCACGCCCTAGCCAAGAAGGAACCGCCTGAAGGCATCAGAGCTCATTCCACCAGAGCTAAGTCTACTTCTTCTGCTTTGGCTAGAGGTGTTCCTGTTCTTGATATCTGTAAAGCAGCAACTTGGGCCTCCCTCCACACTTTTGCAAAGCATTACTGCTTGGACTCTGAGGTTAGGAGGGTTGGCCATTTTGCAGGATATTTTGGTCTAGTCAGGTGGACACCCTCCTCCGGGTGGGGTACGGCTTCGAAATCTATTCGAAAGGTGAGGAATTCACAGGCAGAAGTATCCATCAGAAGAACAAGTAACTTACCTTCGGTAATGCTTTTTCTGGTGGATACAATATCTGCCTGTGGATTACTCACAGACCCACCCGCCTCCTCGTTGTCCACCTGTTTCTACCAAAAAATATTTTATTTTGATATGTCTTAATCATGTTTATACTTTAATAATGAGAAATGCTTATTCTGTTGCTATTTCTCTATACTTTTATTTATTATGCTCTTGTGAATTTATATACATGTATATATTTGGTATGCTATGTTTGCATTTGAAAATGTGTCGGTCCGCCCGTTTGCCTCGGTGGCACGGAACAAATGGATGGAACTGACGTCAGCAAGCCGACGAGGTCCTTTTGTGGCTCCAATCACATCATACGGTGCAGTGAGCGGAGACGGTCCATTGTGAAGTCCCCGTTGACGTGGGAGAGCTAGGAAAGTATTTTCCCGTGGAATGCGGGTGCAGGGGGTATTCGAAAGGTGAGGACTCCACAGGCAGATATTGTATCCACCAGAAAAAGCATTACCGAAGGTAAGTAACTTGTTCTTTTGCACCACTTGCAAATCCTGACTATGAGCAGTTTCTCTTTCTCTTTTGTCAAGCCAGTGGACTTGCTTTATGCTCCTTTAGAGTATTTGGCCAGCACATGCACACTGCCAGATGCTGATGACTAGGTCAAGACTCAATTCATTCAGGGCTGTTCCTCAGCCAAACTAAGGGAGAACATCCTTCAAGTTCCCGGAATGACCATGGCTAACATGCTCACTATGGACCACTCTAAAGAACTCTCCAAAGCACACATGGAGGCGGACCTACAATGATCTGTTAAATATGAACCAGTCAACTTTGTCGCAAAAGCCGGTATAGAGAAAAAGAAGGCTCATCCCAAGTCAGCTGCAAATCTCAAGGTGTGTCACTGGTGCGGAGGCCCTTACTCCCATCAGCAAGACTATCCAGCGCAAGGCAAAAGGTGTACCGCATGCAACAAACTCAATCATTTTGGCAAGGTATGTCATTCCACTGCATCCCAATAGGTGCAGAAGCCTCAATCAATGAATACCATGGACATCCCCCTGACCCAGGAAGAGAAGTGGGACATGGACTATGATGATTTGGATGGGGCAGTACACGTCATATATGCCATACAACCAGACGAGCAACACAGACGATGTACACAGCGATGCATGTTACCATTGCTGGTCACCAAATCCCGGCTCTGATCGACACGTGTGCCTCCTTCAATATCTTGGCGCAGACAGTATTACAGACCTTTCTGCAGAAACACAGGTATATACTTGTGGCTCATCATCGCCCCTCCTGCTGGCAGGCGTATTCACAATGGATGTCATCCATGAGGCCTGCACAACACGAGCCAAAGTGTATGTCACAAAAGGAGGTACTGGGATGCCTCTTAGTTGCCATATGGCAGAGCGCCTCCAGCTAGTGTCTTATGCGTTTAGTGTGCATTTGTTTAATGTATAAGCCATGCTGGCTGAATTTGGACATTTATTTGAGGGCATTGGATGCCTAAAGAGTCACATGATACACCTCCATATTGATGATTCAATCCCACCAGTTGCCCTGCGACATCAGTGCGTGGCATTTCACCTACATCCCAATGTTGAGGAAGAACCATGGAACACGCAAATATTATTGAGAAAGTCAAAAGCCCTACTCCTATTGTGGATTCCCTGGAACATGTGTTGCTGGGTCTTAGGGACCCGCTCTTAGAACATCAGACTCGAGCGGACAAAAAAATCTTCTGGCTTTTGTATTGGGGCGGCTAAAATTACCTTGGCAACGGCCTGGAAAAAGAGGGAGGCCCCAGCGATCTCTCTATGGCACGCAAGGCTGTGGAAGTTGTTGAGCATGGAGCGAATGGCGGACATCTTTCTGGGGGATTTCAAAAATTTTGTTTTCCGCTGGGGGCCTTTAGTGCGTTTCCTTTCTCGGGGGCTACCAGCTGCGGTGTGCCCACCGTCGATTCGAGCCCTACATCTGTTTCAGGTGTGAGTAGCATTGGAAGTTTGCAATGGGGTGATTGAGTGCTGCCATCACTGGAGGGTTGGGGAGGGAGTTGGGTGGTTGTTGGAGGGTGGGGGGGAGTTTTCCCGGTTTCATTTTTTCGTTTGGAAAGATAATTGTGACAGTCCTAAACGATGAGTGGGGAGGGCCTGAGATGATGGGCCGGGCTGGTCCGGCCCTGGAGACTTGCCTATTGGTGTCCATTCTAGAAGGGCGGACTTCGCACACTTGTATTGCATTCGTACTGGCGGCCTGGACCTGGTCCCTTTTCACCATCTTTAGAGTTGATGCCATGCTGGGCCTGTCAACAGGACTTTTCCTAGTCATAGCGGCCCCCCTCACCTTGTGTATCTCCCCTGCGTGGGAATTGTGGCGGGATTGCCGCGTGTCTTTTCTTGGTTTTTGATCTTATTCAAATAAAAACAACTTTGGAGAAAAGCCCTACTCCATGGGTGTCTCAGATAGTGGTTGGTTGGAAACTCAAGAAACCTGTAGAGGTTGGAATGTGCGTGGACATGCTTTTGCTCACCATGGCGATTAGACGTGTAAGACATTTGACACCCACAGTCTTAATAATAATAACGAATTTCCTTTATTTCGCTATATTTCATAGCATATAAAATACAGAAGCGACAAATTCATTTTAGAATTCAGATACAATAAAATGTATCAACCAGCAAGAAGAACTAACAATAAGTAACTTTAAAAATCCTCTTACATTATTTTAAAACTCTCTCGTCCATAAAGCCAATCATTAAAATTACATGAACAGCAAATCTTAAAAATGGATAGAAGAAACTCTAAAAACAGATTTCATAAAATGTCCCGGCTCGCCTTTTCTTCTGTGCAGCCCAGAAATGACGCCTGTGAGTAACACACCATAGGATCACCCAACGTTTGAAAAATGTAAAGTGCAGGTCTACATCTCCTAAAATTAAACTTGCGTAAAATGAGAATTATAAAACTTTTCCTCTGGACAGTATAGGAAGAACAGAAAACAAATATGTGCAAATCTGCGTGTAAAGACCTCCCGTCACAGGGGCATAATGTCAGGTCGTCTACAGAATATACATTACTGGGATAACCCAACATCAATGGGATATAATTTAATCAAAACCTCGTTAATATAAACCTAGACTGGGGATTAGACACAGTGGCTAAATAAGAATAAATAAGTTGGGGATTTTGGGGGAAAATTAAATATAGCTTCACTGTTTCTTTATTGCCAGCGGTCTCCTTTCTTTCTGACTTCATTTTCTGGAGAAATAAAATTGTTGAATCCTCGCTTTAGAGATGGACACACAGTTAGTGGGGTTCTCATAAAGATCTAATATACCAATATCCCTCAAAGTGTGCTTAACATGCTTCAGCCACATGATCCTGTTAGCTGAATAACCCTTCAATGTGATCTGGTTCAGGCTAACTGTAGTTCTACGCCATATGGAATGCCACAGTAATATTGTTGTGAGGCCGATCATAGCTGAGAGGTATGGGACATCCAGCTCTGTATGACATATACAGTTCGAACAACTGCTTGGAAGAGCTATTAGCCTTTTAAGAAAAGCATCTTCTTTTTGCTGCAGTAGACCAATCTCTGCAAAGCCCCATACTTCTGCCCCATATGTGGCTACTGAGGTAGCTTTAGGTACATACACTTGCAGTATTTTGGGAATGGGTTTAGATCCCAGTTTTTAACAAGGAATAAATGGCTGCTATGCTTTTCTCCATTTGGAGTTCTCTGCTAGTTAACATATTTTTCCAGGTGTGCTTTCGGTCAAATAAAATGCTCAAGTAAGAGAATGTGTCCACAACCTTCATATTGCTTGAACCTAATCTAAAATTTGGGACTTTCTTCTGGATTGCCCCTGTTAACAAAACATAATATTTTGACTTATTGACCCGTAGGTCCAAACTGTAGGGCCTTATCACCCTTCTTATAAATAGGGATTATTATACTTTTTGCCCAGGACTCTGTTGGGCCCAACATGCCAATAGCATTAATGTTAGTTAGTAAGGGGGCCCACAGGTCTGGGTGTTTCAAGAAGCAATCTATTGGAACCCCGACTGGACCTGGAGCCTTAGCACTGTTACATTGGGCCAATCCATGCCTTACCTCAGCCAAATCGACATCCGCAATCAATCATTTTATGGTGGACGTTATCAACTCAAGGTGGTTCTCAAAATTTGGCCTATGGGCAGGATATCATCAGTTGATGTTAGCTCCCGAATCCAGAGCGTTTACCACATTTTCCACCCATGTGGATCTGAGGAGGTATAAACGCCTCAGCTTCAGGGTATCCAGTGCTGCTAAAGTATTTCAGGATACAATCCAGGGGGTGCTGGCCGGACTCCCGGGTGTCATTAATGTCATTGATGACATCTTGGTGCATGCCCCCCTCGAAGAACACCTCGACAGACTTAGGTCGACAGTTCAGTGACTTTTGGAGAATGGGCTCACTCTTGTGCGTTCCTTCAGAGGGGGATCTGTTTTTTTGGATATCGTTTTTTTGAGAATGGAGTCGTGCCTGATCCTGCAAATGTCAAGGACATTCAGTCAGCCCCTGCTCCCACCACTGTCACAGGGGTGCACAGTTTTCTAGGGATGGTAACATATTGTGGTCACTTTATTGAGAACTTAACCTCCCTCACTGTCCCGCTCCGGGAATTGACAAGGGCGAATGCTGTCTTGGTATGGGGCCTGTCCAAGAAGGGGCATTTCAAGAAGCTAAACAAACCCTCTTGGAAAACACCACGTTAGCCTATTTTTATCCTCGTCATGAGTCAGAACTCTTGGTGTATGCCAGCCCCACTGGCCTTGAAGTAGTACATTGCAAAAACAGAACAATGGTCAATGGGCCCTCATAGCGAATGCCAGTCCTGCCTTAATCGAGACAGAGCATCGATACTTGTATATCGAGAAGGAGGCAATAGCTATTCATTGGGGATGCAGACACTTTCACATATATCTCTATGGTCACCCATTTATAGTACACACGGACCACAAACACACTTATTCCCCTTTTCACCAGTTCCTCCTCCAAGCTGCCTCAGAGAATCGAGAAATGGACTCTCCAGTTGCAGGAGTAATGTTTCTCTGTGGTCTATCAGCCAGGGGCACAAAATCCTGCAGACTATCTTTTCTGACAAGCGAGGCCAACCTCTATTTGTGAGGAGTCCGTAGTGGAGAAAGTTGAGAAGTATGTGAAGTTTGTGGTTGAACGGTCCCGTCCTCTGCCTATTTCATTGGACGAGATTGTGGATGCAAAGAGAGTGGATTAATGTCTTCAGGTGGCCCTATCGGCTGTGACACCAGGGATTCGGAAGCCGCTGACTCAAGGTTTGTCCCATCGAACTTCTGAGGCATGGCAGAGCCTGTTGTCACTGAACCACGTCCGTCATGAGCTGGCAGAATCTCCAGAAGGCTGTTTGTTGAGAGGACGCCGGTTAGTGATACCTGGACAGTTGCACAAGCAACTGGGGAATCTAATTCACACAGCTCACAAAGAGGTAGTCAAAACAAAATCCAGATTTTGGTGCAAGGATTGGTTCCCTGGTCTTGATGAAAGGGTTAAGCAGACCATGCGCCACTGCCCGCTGTGTCTGGCTGCTTTCCCAACAGAGCCGCCTGCACCAATTCTCATGGAGGGCAGTATCCCATTTCTAATAGCACAGAGCTAGTGCTGACTTTGGAAGTCTACCTGATGACCGGCACATGCTGGTTGTAATTGATGATTTTTCAAGGTATTCCAGAGGTTGAAATCCTTGATTTCATGGCAGACAGTGCTCTGTTTGGAGAAGATCGTGGATACTCAAGGTTTGCTGATTGTACTCCGTAGGGATAATGGGCCCCCGTTTTTCAGTCAGGAATTTGCGGACTATCTGAAATCCAGAGGGAATTCATCACCGGAGTATCACACCTCGATGGTCTCAGGCAAATGGAGAGTTTGAACGCTTCATGCAAACCCTAAATAAGGTCATACGGATTGCGCTAGCCAATAACCAGAATATGGAATGTGTCCTGTATGCATTCCTACAAGAATATAGGCTTACGTCACATGCCACAACCACAGTGAGCCTCAGCGCACTGTGCATGAATAGGATGGTGGGCGACACCATTCCTCACCTTGTGAAGCCATTGGCAGTCAGAGATGAGGTGGCAGAAGCATTGCACCAGCATAAGGTGCAGAGCGACAAAACATCTGTGAAATGGAGTGACCGGCAAAGCATCTATAGTTTGGCGATCTGGAAGTTGTCCGGGATTGAAATCCGGGGGGGCAAGTTTCAGCTGCCATTTGAAATTAATCCATGGAAGGTCAGTGATGTTCGAGGGACAATGATCACAGTGCGAAGAGGTGATGACACGATCACCGGGAATGTAGTTTTTCATCAAACGATACATGCCACAGGACCATACTTCAGGTGTTGATCATCAGTCTTCTCATGTGGAGGATTTTGGAGGTGATGAAGACATTTAGATAGGTCCCATGGGCAGTCCTACTACAATTTCCACTGGATGTTCATACGAGACAGATACTCGGAATCAAATTCACAGATCTTCTGGTTCTCATGAGGGTAGCACGGGAGCCGGTTTAGGTGTAGACGCCTCTGGAGGAGTCTTTTTACAATGAGAAGAGCTAGAGGAAGGCAGTCTGGTGGTTCCTCAAAGGGGGATGGCTAGGTACCATCTCAGACTACATGTAGTTGGCTCTACAAGATTCAAAGACTTGGGTGTTGAACTAATCCTGACAGGCAAGGGGCCGACCAATACAGGGAGCCAAGCACAGATCAGATGATCGTGGCCTGCAGTCATGAACAGGAATTGTGTTGGGTTTGTTTGTGTTTTTGGTATTGGTTTTCTTTTCCTTTCAAGTTTTGTTAGTTGTGGTACCCTTTGTTTGTTCTGTAAGGGTTGACAAGGAATGTTGTGTTGGGATGTGGTTAGTCCCACTATGTGAAGGGATGGAGGTGTATTTTGGATAAACCCCTAGCATGTGCACTGTAGTGGGGGGGAGGGGAGTTGTTAATTCAAGACTTTGTTCAAGGAGTACGCCTGTGTCTGCGCATGTTATTGTGATGGGTCTGGGATACGCGTCAGAGCAAGGCCTATGCATTGGCCGCAAGCCTTTGGGCCCACCCGCACAACAATGGCCATTTTAGACCACCTGATAATCCTACCTCCTTTTGGTCACAAATTGTTGGCATGTAGAGGGATTCCTCCCTTGGTGCCTCTGTGTGGGTGTCTGCTATGCTTACTTAATTTGAGCTGGTGTTTGACGGTGCTTGGCACTGGCACTTAATTCAACACCTGCATTTATGACAGTCCAGCGATTGGTGGCACCAGTTTATCTAATTTTTATGTGACTACAACCACCCAGCATTTAATAATTTAATGTACATTTAAAATTAATAATGCCTGCCTCTCAGACAATTCTTATAGCTTTGGGTATCCTGGAATAGTCCGAATTGAATTTGTCACACTTGTGAATGGGATTGTGAGTAGTTGTGTTGGTGCTGGCATTAGCACCGCTGGCAGGGTCAATGGGTGGCACAAGCTGCAGTGGTCTCCTGAGAAGGGTCCTGGCACTTAATTAAGGATTTTGTGTGTGATGGCGGGGCCCTTGCGTCCCTCACTCTGTTTGTGTCTGAGTCGAGGAGTCTGCGGCGCTTGAACCCCTCTTCTATGTCGGGGTCCAGTTTCTGCTGGGCCAGGCGCTCTTGCGGTCTGTATGTTCCCTCTCTGCCCCCCCCCCCCCCCCCCTCTGCCTGAGGGCCCTTGTCCTCTCTGCTCCACGGAGGGAGGGGGCGATGGGCTACTTCACGTCTCTTCCGCTCGAGCTGCAGTCGCAGAGTCAGTCCCCCTCCGAGGACTAATCACTGTTATTAGGAGTGACGAGTTCTCGGGGGGCGACGAAGCCAGCGGCAGCTGCTGCAGGGAGGGGCACTTAACTTTCTCCCCCGAGGCTTGTTTTTAAGAGGTAGGATGCTGCGCCACAGAAATATCCGTGATGCACTGGGCTCGTGCTGGTAAAAACAGTGTTGCTGCAGGCCGGGTTTGAGGCGCCTGGGAGTGTGAGGCGTGGGACTCGTGACTGACACCACTGGGGCTTTGAAGGGCGGAATTGAGGTGCTCTGGCAGGACAGTCCATGGGGCACTGAGCAGTCCATGGGTCCCAGTGCTGACATATTGGGGTGCTTTTATTTAGGCATAATTGAAAGGCAACAAAACAGAGAATACATAAGAAAATTATCCAATAAAACAACAGGAGGCAATAAGACTAGTAGGTCCTTTGCTTGTGTTTGTTTTCCCTTACATCAAACTCTTCTTCTCAGAATACAGACAAACACAGCTAACAATGTAGCAAAGGATGAACAAAGTTCCAAAAGGACTACTAAAACAATAATGGACTTGACTTCCTTGTAGCACACAGGTAGAGTTGAGAGCGAAAATCCAGAGTCTGAGAAAGGCATCCATCCATGCTAAGCCCTGTTGGCATATTGTTTACCGGCAACTGGCATCCTGTGTGTGTATACGCAACAATTATGCCTAAATATATCTAATGTATGACCAATTGGTAGCTGGTCATTTGAGGTGGGGGAGGTATGCTTGATACACTATAAACACTCGAGGTAGTGCAGCAATGGGGCTCCTTGCTGCCAACATCACTTCAATAGAGGGGGTTCTCTAGGTCAGCACAGAGGTGATTTAGCAGAGCAGTGCACGCATTTCAGTACTGACTTACAGTGGTGTAAACACAAAATACCCCCCCCCCCCCCCCCCCGAGTAGGCACTGGGGCTCACCTCAAACTGCCATATCTCAGAGGCATTCACAGGTCTTGGGATGGAAGAGAGGGGCTCTTGAAGGGTGTGGGGAGCCTGCATCCCAGAGGCTGCATGGGCTTGCTCTAGTCCTTTGCTAACATTGCAGGGAGTGCTGCAGGTCCAGACTGAGGTGCGCAGGCAGAGCAGGGACTGGACTCCAGTGCTGCTTTAGCATCGGTGCTGCAGGTCAGCATGGGATGGCTATGGGTGGGTCCTAGGGCCGAAAAGGCAGAGGTAGCAGAAGGCCAGGGACGAGGTGCATTGGCAGAGTGAAGGGCGAGTTTCAGTCTTGGAATGTTCGGGTCCCTCATGTCTGAATAGCAGGGGCTGTGGTGCAGGGTGTTGGTGCATTGATAGAGCTGCTTGGGGTCCCCACAAAAGGCATATCGAGGGGTGCTTTAGGTCAGGGTGTTGGCGCATTAACAGAGCTACATGGGGGCCCCACAACAGGTATACCGAGGGGTGCAGATCAGGGTGTTGGCGCATTAAGAGAGCTGCGTGGGGGACCCACAAACAGCATATCGAGGGGTGCTTTAGGTCAGGGTGTTGGCACATTAACAGAGCTGCATGGGGGCCCCACAACAGGTATTTCGAGGGGTGATGCAGGTCAGGGTGTTGGTGCATTAACAGAGCTGCGTTGGGGCCCCACAACAGGTATATCGAGGGGTGCTTCAGGTCAGGGTGTTGGCGCATTAACAGAGATGCATGGTGGCCCTGCAATAGGCATATCGAGGGGTGCTTTAGGTCAGGGTGTTTGTGCATTAACAGAGCTGCTTGGGGGCCCCACAACAGGTATACCAAGGAGTGCTGCAGGTCAGGGTGTTAGCGTATTAACAGAGCTGCATGGGGGCCCCACAACAGGTATTATAAGAGGGGTGCTTTAGGTCAGGGTGTTGGCCCATTAACAGAGCTGCGTGGGTGCCCCACAACAGGTATATTGAGCTGTGCTACAGGTCAGGGTGTTGCTGCATTAACAGAGCTGCGTGGGGGCCTACAACAGATATTACGAGGGCTGCTGCAAGTCAAGGTGTTTGCGCATTAACAGAGCTGTGTGGGGGCCCCACAACAGGTATAACGAGGGGTGCTGCAGGTGAGGGTGTTGGTGTTTTAACCGAGCTGCGTGGGGGCCCCACAACAGGTATATCGAGGGGTGCTTTAGGTCAGGTTGTTGGTGCATTAACAGAGCTCCGTGGGGGTCTCACAACAGGTATACCAAGGGTTGCTGCAGGTCAGGGTGTTAGCGCATTAACAGAGCTGCGTGGGTGCCCCACAACAAGTATACCGAGGGGTGCTGCAGGTCAGGGTGGGCGCATTAACAGCTGCGTGGGGACCCCACAACAGGTATACCGAGGGGTGCTTTAGGTCAGAGTGTTTGCGCATTAACAGAGCTGCATGGGTGCCCCACGAGGTATACCGAGGGTTGCTGCAGGTCAGGGTGTTGGTGCATTAACAGAGCTGCTTGGGGGCCCCACAACAGGTATTATAAGAGGGGTGCTTTAGGTCAGGGTGTTGGCCCATTAACAGAGCTGTGTGGGTGCCCCACAATAGGTATATTGAGCGGTGCTACAGGTCAGGGTGTTGCTGAATTAACAGAGCTGCGTGGGGACCCACAACAAGTATTACGAGGGCTGCTGCAGGTCAAGGTGTTGGCGCATTAACAGAGCTGCATGGTGGCCCCACAACAGGTATACCGAAGGGTGCAGATCAGGGTGTTGGCGCATTAAGAGAGCTGCGTGGGGGCCCCACAAACAGCATATCGAGGGGTGCTTTAGGTCAGGGTGTTGGCGCATTAACAGAGATGCATGGTGGCCCTGCAATAGGCATATTGAGGGGGCTTTAGGTCAGGGTGTTGGTGCATTAACAGAGCTCCTTGGGGGCCCCACAACAGGTATACCAAGGAGTGCTGCAGGTCAGGGTGTTAGCGCATTAACAGAGCTGCATGGGGCCCCACAACAGGTATTATAAGAGGGGTGCTTTAGGTCAGGGTGTTGGCCCATTAACAGAGCTGCGTGGGTGCCCCACAACAGGTATATTAAGCGGTGCTACAGGTCAGGGTGTTGCTGCATTAACCGAGCTGCGTGGGGGCCCCACAACAGGTATTACGAGGGGTGCTGCAGGTGAGGGTGTTGGCATTTTAACCGAGCTGCGTGGGGGCCCCACAACAGGTATATCGAGGGGTTCTTAAGGTCAGGTTGTTGTGTGCATTAACAGAGCTGCGTGGGGGTCCCACCACAGGTATATCAAGGGGTGCTTTAGGTCAGGGTGTTGGTGCATTAACAGAGCTGCGTGGGGGCCCCGCTAAAGGTTAATGGAGGGGTGCTTTAGGTCAGGATATTGACGCATTAACTGAGCTGCTTGGGGACCCCACAGCAGGTATACCGAGGGATGCTTCAGGTCAGGGTGTTGGCGCATTAACAGAGCTACGTGGGCGCCCCACAACAGGTATTCCGAGGGGTGCTGCAGGTCAGGGTGTTGGCGCATTAACAGAGCTGCGTGGGGACCCCACAACAGGTATACCGAGGGGTGCTTTAGGTCAGAGTGTTTGCGCATTAACAGAGCTGCATGGGTGCCCCACAAGAGGTACACTGAGGGGTGCTTCAGGTCAGGGTGTTGGTGCATTAACAGAGCTGCGTGGGGGCCCCACAACAGGTATACCGAGGGGTGCTGCCGGTCAGAGTGTTGGCGCATTAACAGGGCTGGGTGGGGGCCCTACAACAGGTATACTGAGGGGTGCTGCAGGTCAGGGTGTCGGCACATTAACAGAGCTGCTTGGGGGCCCCACAGCAGGTACATTGAGGGGTGCTGTAAGTCAGGATATTGGCGCATTAACAGAGCTGCGTGGGGTCCCCACAGCAGGTACACCGAGGGGTGCTGCAGGTCAGGGTGTTGGCGCATTAACAGAGCTGCTTGGGAGTCCCACATCAGATATACCTAGGGGTGCTTCAGGTCAGGGTGTTGGCGCATTTACAGAGCTGCGTGGGTGCCCCACAACAGGTATACCGAGGGGTGCTGCAGGTCAGGGTGTTGGCGCATTAACAGAGCTGCGTGGGGGCCCCACAACAGGTATACCGAGTGGTGCATAAGGCCAGACTGTTGGCGCATTAACAGAGCTGCGTGGGGGCCCCACAATAGGTATACAGTGGGGTGATGCAGGTCAGGGCGTTGGCGCATAAACGGAGCTGTGTAGGGGCCCCACAACAGGTATATCGAGGGGTGCTTTAGGTCAGGGTGTTGGCGCATTAACAGAGCTATGTGGGGGGCCCACAACAGGCATACCATGGGGTGCTTTAGGTCAGGGCGTTGGCGCATTAACAGAGCTGCGGTGGGGCCCACACAGGTATACAATGGGGTGCTTTAGGTCAGGGTATTAGCGCATTAACAGAGCTGCGTGGGTGCCCCACAACAGGTATACCGAGGGGTGCTTTAGGTCAGGGTGTTGGCGCATTAACAGAGCTGTGTGGGGACCCCACAACAGGTATACCGAGGGGTGCTTTAGGTCAGAGTGTTGGCGCATTAACAGAGCTGCATGTGTGCCCCACAAGAGGAATACCGAGGGGTGCTGCAGGTCAGGGTGTTGGTGCATTAACAGAGCTGCGTGGGGGCCCCACAACACGTATACCATGGGGTGCTGCAGGTCAGGGTGTTGTCGCATTAACAGAGCTGCGTGGGGGCCCCACAACAGGTATACTGAGTGGTGCATAAGGCCAGAGTGTTGGCGCATTAACAGAGCTGAGTGGGGGGCCCACACCAGGTATACAGAGGGGTGCTTTAGGTCAGAGTGTTGGCGCATTAACAGAGCTGCGTAGGGGCCCCACAACAGGTATATCGAGGGGTGCTTCAGGTCAGGGTGTTGGTGCATTAACAGAGCTGCGTGGGGGCCCCACAACAGGTATTTTGAAGGGTGCTGTAGGTCAGGGTGTTGGCACATTAACAGACCTGCGTGTGGGCCCCAAAACAGATATATCAAGAGGTGCTTTAGGTCAGGGTGTTGGCGCATTGACAGAGCTGCGTGGGGCCCTACAAAAGGTATATAGAGTGGTGCTTTAGGTCAGTGTGTTGGCGCATTGACAGAGCTATGTGGGGGCCCACAACAGGCATACCATGGGGTGCTTTAGGTCAGGGCGTTGGCGCATTAACAGAGCTGCGTGGGGGCCCTCAACAGGTATACAATGGGGTGCTTTAGGTCAGGGTGTTGGCGCATTAACAGACCTCCGTGGGGGCCCCACAGCAGGTATATCAAGGGGTGCTTTAGGTCAGGGTGTAAAATACATGGGGTGTGCCCTAATAGCCCTCCACTTTCTGGGCAGTAAATATCCAACAATACAAAAAGTGATGTGGAGGAACGAATACACTCAAAGTACTCATAGGATACATCAAATTACTTCTATACAGTGGTACAATGTCCCATCTCATTTATATACATCTCAAAAAAATCACATACCGACGTTTATTCCTGGTTGTAACCACTATTCATTTCTTTTAATTGTTTCTCTGGTTGAAAGCATTATTCATTTCTCTTAATTGTTTCTCCATTAAGTGAACATGGAAAGACAAAATAATGAAAATACATACATGATCACACATAAACAAAAGATTATTTCCTAACCCCCTAAATTACAAGGAAAGTGTCCACTTTCAAAGTTCATTGCGCTCCACTGTGACTAGGAGCTCCCTCCGTTGTACAAGAGGTATTGATTGACGTCTACGTAGTAGCAAGCTTGGGTGTTACTTGAGGACTGAGGTGGGATGCTCTTATACAGGACGCTAACCAATTTGCGAATGATTGCACACCTTGAAGAGTTGGAAGTGTGCTGAGCTTAAGAAGTTGTATTCTGCCTGCCGGTGATAGACGGCCACAGACCGTGGCATAGAAGTGCTTTTGCACTTGGGGCAGTACCTACTAGTTGTTCCTTATACCTCTGTCCTGATGATGCCTGAATGACAGGGCTGAAACGCGTCGACATTTGAAGAAGGAGGAATCCTCAAAATTACGAATATTGTGAAAAAAATGGACATGCATTCCGTAAAAAGGCTGTAGAGGTGTAAAGGGTACCTCAAGTGTGTGAAAAGGATTACCTCACAGTGAATAGGGTGTTGGCGCTTTAACAGAGCTGCTTGGGGGCCCCACAGCAAGTATACCCAGGGGTGCTGCAGGTCAGGGTGTTGGTGCATTAACAGTGCTTGTGGAGGCCCCACAGCAGGTATACCAAGGTGTGCTCCAGGTCAGGGTGTTGGCACATTAACAGAGCTGTGTGGGGGCCCCACAACAGGTATACAGAGGAGGGCAGGAGTCGGGGGGTACACTCGGGTGAACGGCGTCCACACAGATTTTTCACAGGGGGAATTCTGGCCACCCTACCAAGAATTTGGGCCCCACTGAATATTGTGCTGAACTCGTCCTGGTGTAATTTCCACACAAAGGGTGACTTTCAGCAGCGTGGACCGTCCCTAGCTGTGTCTAAGAGATGCCCAATTTAACCACACCGTCACCCTGACTGTAAACAATCTGGGTTTGTTTTCTCTTCCTTTCTTCTGTGTAAATACTCGAAACTGCTCCCGTCATGAAATAATACTCATGAGCAGGGCACATGTTCCCCATATTTCTATATAACGTGTCTACACACGTTAAATCACTCCCTTGTATCTCCAGAAACTATGGCAGGCGCTTTCATTGGACCACAGTTGGTCCCGCCCCACCCCAGGCAATCATCTGAGGTAATGACGGGACACAGGAAGCGGCGTGTCATAGAGCAGCGCCATGTGCTGACACACCCCCACGAGGGTCAGGCAACAAACAGGCAACGTGCAGTCCTTTCTGCATGCTTCGCTCAGGACATAGGAAATGCAGCATCATCACTGTGCGCCACACTCACCTGAAACCCATATCGCATGCCACGATCCCACCCAACAGTATAAAAGCTTGCTGCGCACTACACTTAATGTCACCAGGGAGGAGGCTGGACGCATGCAGCACTAGGTTTTCTAGCGGGGAGTACGCCTTGAACTGTAAGTCGTTGTTCTGATTTCTTCTTCCAACAGGTTGAAACTATTGTAGACCAAGCACGCCTTGACAGTGTTTTCTGCTAACTAATTCAGTATCTTTGATATACCTTCCTAACCAGTCTGGTTTTTTTAACCCTTTTGTCTTCATCCTTTATCGTCTCCCACCAGAATGTGGCCACAAGGATTTCCCCCCTACCCCTCCCATGGGGCAAATAGGTTTTTCCAATAGGGTAAGACTTCTATTTTATTCACATGAATGTCAGAGTGAACACAGATGCCTGACACTCATATACATTTTTCACCTTTTTCACTTTAGGAGAGAGCAGTAAGTATGGAGCGTGACTGTGACACATCAAGGTCTACCGAATGACAACCATTTTGAGTATTTTATGTTTGTCTCACCCCCTCTCTCTTACAGGTTTCTCTAAACAGGTGACAGCTGGCTACAGGCCTACGCCCCCAGTGGTAAGATTGGAGCCCAATATTTAAGGTCCTGACGAATGCCACGCACCCAAGTGGATAATACAGGCAGAAACATGTTGACCCCCTATTAACAATCACTGATTCACAGCGGCGACGGGATGATAAGGTCCCCACTCACCGCACTTATATATTTTAATCCCACATAGTAACCCCATAGAATAAAAATTGTTCAGGTATACTATGATGGTTTTTAAATTCACTCACTCCTTTTTTTTGTTTGGGCCCCCACTTAGTTTAGAAGTGCATCCCTGTCTTCAGGTGTATGCCCGCCCTCTATCAACCGCGGTTTTTAGAGGGCGAGGACTGGCAGATGATGAAGCATGACACCTGGTGGTGTGTGATGCCAGTCCGTCAATTTTTGTGATTTGCCCCCACCAAATTGGGCATCTCTTAGACACAACTAGGGACGGTCCTTTCTGTGGTTCATAGCTTTGGTTGGAGGCTGACCGTTCTCTAGTGCCCTAACGCCTCTAGTTCCCTCCCCGGGCCAGACCCTGGGTGTAACTGTGGTTCTTTCCTTAGACTTTCAGCAGCACCTGCACGTTGTCTGCTTTCCATCTCCGAACAAGCAACAACGGCAGGCGGGGAGGGGGCTTTCTTATTTTAGACTCCTGCTGAGGAGGCGTTGAAATATTTGAAGTAACACTATTTTTTCTTGTATAGCCCTACTCATTCCAATGCAGGGTGTCAGGGCGCTTTACATCAACACATGCATATTACATGTACAATAAATTATGTAAGTTTGTAAATGAATGTACATTATATGGTACAGAAAACTGGGGGATTGCAGGGTGTAGAACTCACATATCATCTTCCATAGCCACTGTGCGATTATCCTCGCAATGTGCTCAAACATACACATGATAGACCTGCTAAACATATATGTGAGGGCTTTAGATCTGAATTAACTTCTTGTGATGCCACTTCCTGTAAAGTTGTGGCTTGTGATGCCACTTTCTTTGAAATCAATTCCTGTAATGCCATGATTGATGTCTTGTGCGGTGATGTCGCGCGCTGTGATGTCACTTGCATACTGCCTAACTAGGTTGGGAAACAACCTTTACAACGCAGTCATTACAACGCACTACCTTTACAACACAGTCATTACAACACAACATCCTTTACATTGCATGCCATTACAACGCATGTTACTACAACGCATGTTACTACAGCGCATGTCATTACAAAGCATGTCACTACAAGGCATGCCATTACAACGCATTATAAGGTAAGTAATGGGGAATAGTAATTTTTTACCTTACACTATCCAACACTTACCCTACTGTTGCACTCACTGGAGTGGGAATAGTAATTTTTACCCCTACACTATCTACCACTTACGCTACTGTTGCCCTAAAAGTAATATGTATTGTAATGGTATGCGTTGTAGTGACATGCGTTGTAAATGTAGTTTCTAAAAATGCGTTGTGATGGCATGCGTTGTGAAATCATGCATTGTAATGGATGTTGTGCGATGTAAAAACTGTGTTGTAAATGTTTGCATTGTAACGTCATACATTCAAATAGGTTAGTCCCTCCACCTCTGTTTTTTAGTACTTGTGCCCTGGTGTTGGTGCATTAACAGAGCTGCGTGGGGGCCACACAAGTTACAGAGGTGCTTTAGGTCAGGGTGTTGGTACATTAACAGAGCTGTGTGGGGGCCCCACACAAGTATATTGAGGGGTGCTGCAGGTCAGAGTTGTGGTGCAGTATAACATTGCAGTGCCTAGAAATACCAGAAGTGCGGCATAAAGCGCTATTTAAAAAATATCATTGTCAGGGGAGAGATGCATAGGCAGAGCAGGCCCATTTAGGAAGATACAAGAGGGTGCTTTATGTGCGGAAAGAGGTGCAACAACAGAGCTGTGTGCACGCTCCAGTGCTGAAACCGAGCACGAGCCTGGCGCGAAACCGAGCACGAGCTTGGCGCAGACCCGCGCTCCCTGTGAGCCCGGGCGCTGACACACTCTCTGCTCTCGAGCCTGTGTTTTACTGCACAGAGGGGGCTGCTGACAGCCCCTGAAAAAGTCTGCTTAATAATGGGTTTCAGGTCCTTTCTTCTGCCAGAGGCGGGATCCGAGAGGCTGATAATTATAAACTTCAGTGGATGGTCGTTCAACCCCTTTCCCCCTTCCCCACACGCACTCCCACATGCCCTGCTTCTCAAACAGCCAGCAGCCCCCCTCCAAGATCTCTGCGATAATAGACATAATGCATCCCGTGCACAGCTCTGCCAGTGCACCCCGGCCCTGGCCAGGTGCTGAGCATCCTTATACACCACCACCAAATGCTTCTTGGCAAAAGCACCTCAAATCTGAACATGTGCAGCACCCCTACTAATCCTGTGCTGTAATTTACAAGCAGCTCTGCCAATGCACCTCAGCCCTGACCTACTGCAGCGCACACTGCTAATCCTGTACAGTGACTCTCAGGAAGCTCTGTCAATGCACCTCAGCCCTGACCTGCTGCAGCGCCTAAGCCCTGACCTGCTGCAGCGCCTCAGCCCGGACCTGCTCCAGTGCCTCAGCCCTGACCTGCTGCAGCGCTCCCTGCTAATCCTGTACTGAGACCCACCAGAAGCTCTGTCAATGCGCCTCAGCCCTGACCCTCTGCAGCGCTCCCTGCTAATCCTGTATCGACACCCACCATAAACTCTGTCAATGCACCTCAGCCCTGACCTGCTGCAGTGCCTCAGCCCTGACCTGCTGCAGTGCCTCAGCCCTGACCTGCTGCAGCGCTCCCTGCTAATCCTGTACAGTGACCCTCAGGAAGCTCTGTCAATGCGCCTCAGCCGCCCTGACCTGCTGCAGCGCCTCAGCTCTGACCTGCTGCAGCGCCTCAGCCCTGACCTGTAGCAGCGCTCCCTGCTAATCCTGTATCGACACCCACTGTAAACTCTGTCAATGCACCTCAGCCATGACCTGCTGCAGTGCCTCAGCCCTAAACCTGCTGCCGCGCTCCCTGCTAATCCTGTACAGTGACTCTCCGGAAGCTCTGTCAATGTGCCTCAGCCCTGACCTGCTGCAGCGCCTCAGCTCTGATCTGCTGCAGCGCTTCCTGCTAATCCTGCACCGAGACCCACCAGAAGCTCTGCCAATGCACCTCAGCCCTGACCTGCTGCAGTACCTCAGCCCTGACCTGCTGCAGCGCTCCCTGCTAATCCTGTACAGTGACCCTCAGGAAGCTCTGTCAATGTGCCTCAGCCCTGACCTGCTGCAGCGCCTCAGCTCTGACCCGCTGCAGCGCCTCAGCCATGCCCTGCTAAAGCGCTCCCTGCTAATCCTGTACAGTGACCCACGGAAGCTCTGTCAATGCACCTCAGCCCTGACCTGCTGCAGCACTCCCTGCTAATCCTGTACCAAGACTCACCAAAGGTCTGCCAATGCACCTCAGCCCTGCCCTGCTGCAGCGCCTCAGCCCTGACCTGCTGCAGCGCCTCAGCCCTGACCTGCTGCAGCGCCTCAGCCCTGACCTGCTGCAGTGCCTCAGCCCTGACCTGCTACAGTGCCTCAGCCCTGACCTGTGGCAGCGCTCCCTGCTAATCCTGTATCGACACCCACTGTAAACTCTGTCAATGCACTTCAGCCATGACCTGCTACAGTGCCTCAGCCCTGACCTGCTGCAGCGCCTCCGCCCTGACCTGCTGCAGCGCCTCAGCTCTGACCCGCTGCAGCGCCTCAGCCATGCCCTGCTAAAGCGCTCCCTGCTAATCCTGTACAGTGACCCACGGAAGCTCTGTCAATGCACCTCAGCCCTGACCTGCTGCAGCACTCCCTGCTAATCCTGTACCAAGACTCACCAAAGGTCTGCCAATGCACCTCAGCCCTGCCCTGCTGCAGCGCCTCAGCCCTGACCTGCTGCAGCGCCTCAGCCCTGACCTGCTGCAGCGCCTCAGCCCTGACCTGCTGCAGTGCCTCAGCCCTGACCTGCTCCAGTGCCTCAGCCCTGACCTGCTGCAACGCTCCCTGCTAATCCTGTACTGAGACCCACCAGAAGCTCTGTCAATGCGCCTCAGCCCTGACCCTCTGCAGCGCTCCCTGCTAATCCTGTATCGACACCCACCATAAACTCTGTCAATGCACCTCAGCCCTGACCTGCTGCAGTGCCTCAGCCCTGACCTGCTGCAGTGCCTCAGCCCTGACCTGCTGCAGCGCTCCCTGCTAATCCTGTACAGTGACCCTCAGGAAGCTCTGTCAATGCGCCTCAGCCGCCCTGACCTGCTGCAGCGCCTCAGCCCTGACCTGTGGCAGCGCTCCCTGCTAATCCTGTATCGACACCCACTGTAAACTCTGTCAATGCACCTCAGCCATGACCTGCTGCAGTGCCTCAGCCCTAAACCTGCTGCCGCGCTCCCTGCTAATCCTGTACAGTGACTCTCAGGAAGCTCTGTCAATGTGCCTCAGCCCTGACCTGCTGCAGCGCCTCAGCTCTGATCTGCTGTAGCGCTTCCTGCTAATCCTGCACCGAGACCCACCAGAAGCTCTGCCAATGCACCTCAGCCCTGACCTGCTGCAGTGCCTCAGCCCTGACCTGCTGCAGCGCTCCCTGCTAATCCTGTACAGTGACCCTCAGGAAGCTCTGTCAATGTGCCTCAGCCCTGACCTGCTGCAGCGCCTCAGCTCTGACCCGCTGCAGCGCCTCAGCCATGCCCTGCTAAAGCGCTCCCTGCTAATCCTGTACAGTGACCCACGGAAGCTCTGTCAATGCACCTCAGCCCTGACCTGCTGCAGCACTCCCTGCTAATCCTGTACCAAGACTCACCAAAGGTCTGCCAATGCACCTCAGCCCTGCCCTGCTGCAGCGCCTCAGCCCTGACCTGCTGCAGCGCCTCAGCCCTGACCTGCTGCAGCGCCTCAGCCCTGACCTGCTGCAGTGCCTCAGCCCTGACCTGCTGCAGCGCCTCAGCCCTGACCTGCTGCAGCGCCTCAGCCCTGACCTGCTACAGTGCCTCAGCCCTGCCCTGCTGCAGCGCCTCAGCCCTGACCTGCTGCAGCGTCTCAGCCCTGCCCTGCTGCAGCGTCTCAGCCCTGCTACAGTGCCTCAGCCCTGACCTGCTGCAGCGTCTCAGCCCTGCCCTGCTGCAGCGCTCTCTGCAAATCCTGTACTGAGACCCACCGGAAGCTCTTTTAATGCTCCTCAGCCCTGACCTGCTGCAGCGCTCCCTGCGACTCCTGTACCGAGAGACCCAGTAGCGGCTCTGCCAATCCTGTCCTGACTTATTTTTTAATTGTAATTAATAAATGAACAGAATCCAAATATTTATCGCACATATTTACTATCAATATATCTATACATATTTGAAGTGAGGTATGTAAACACAGATAATCGGGGAGGAAGCATTCATATGAAAAGTTATCACATTCGACCTCGCATCTTCTGCACAAGTTTGATTTGATTAAACATTATATGTGCAACGAGAACTATTACTTGCCAGCGATTTTTACTCCGTTGCTTTGGTCCTTGGCTGGCTTGCAGTTGCTTGAAGTTTTAATTTCTAGAATTCAAGTGACAGGTTATAAATCAGCACGGATCCCAAGGCAGCAGTTTCTCTTGGATAACATCATGCTTTCAGTTAAAATATCGTCCTTGACCTTAGTAAAAAGTAAAATACCTTTATCCATGCAGTTTGTGGCTTTGAGTCTCATTTAGAGGGTCCCATGCTCACTGTACCCCACTAGCCTGGCTGATGAGGGTTGATGCCCCGAAACTGGTCCCAGGATGCTTGTTTTCAGTCCAGGGAGCACCTGGCTTGGCAGTTCAGGCTAGACTGTTCCCATGAGGCACAGGGTCAAGACTGATTTGCATATGGCTGGGTTTGCACTGGGGTGGGGTTGTGAGGAAAAAACGATTGATTAAACCCAGATCTGTGACTGGAGGTGAATGTTTGATTTGTTCAACATTCCGTCCATCATCTGTTGATTTTTCTCATTTAGAGTTCGGCTGATGTGGACCATCTGCCAGAAAGCAGTGGATGTCCTGTCCGCCAAAACTTGTGCTTCCCTGGTGCTCCATTTGCAGTTGGGTAGGCTTGTCTGGAAGCCTTCAACCGACAACCCGCAATATATAACAGAACGGTCGCCTGTTTGAAGGCGGTTGTTTCGTCGAACATTTTTCCTATTTGGGACTGTTAGAATAGTTGACGCTCCCATATAGGAAACCAATGATATTACCTTCTTTTCCACTTTAAAAAAAAAAAACTTTTGATTAAAGTTTTCAATGTCGACAGAGTTACAGATATAAGCAACAACATACGTAGTTTTTCATCGAGCAATTACATTAACATTGGCTTTGTGATGCAACAGTGGATATGCTGTGTGATTGAATGTGCTGGATTGTCCTTCATACGCCACATACACCACTTGTATGTGACTGTTGGTATTTGATCTGCCATGGTGTGCTTGGTTGTTATAATCTCGTCTGAGTATTCCCACCGCAATCGTGGAAGTGTGTTGGTATTGTTTTTAGTCCATTAACTAGTGGGGATAGCTTGGATGGTGGGGACAGCGGGGGTAGGAAAGGGGATGGGGTGCAGGGCCGTACCTACTAGTGCACTAAAATAGTCTGTGGTTTACCAGTGGTTGCAACTAAGTCTCGGTTCATGTGGGCGACGCTTGGGCAAGGGGGGGATTAGACTCCTCTCGGGTGTACGCGCATTGGATGTGGGGAATTGGGGGGTATTGTGACATCATATTGGTGACTGGGATGTTGTGGGTGTCTGGCGTGTGTGCTTGAATTCGTGTAGGAGGGTTTCCCATCCCATTGAGATTGGGTCACGGCGTATCCCCTTAAACTCTTCTAGTCTAATCGCTTCCTCTTCTGCCACACCCCACTTTATGATCGCCCCTCTCCGTGCTTCTTTTGGGGGACCCGTAGGAGAACGCCAGTGCATTGTGATGTTACGCTTTGCTAGGAGTATGGCTAATACTGCGAATCGTTGTCCTATTTTTTGTTCTTTTTTACATTTAAATATTCCCAGGGCGCACGCCTCCCACGTGTTAAGGATTGTCAGGCCCGTGATTGTCTGTAACGTGATGTGTTTTTCAGTCCAGTAGGACAGTAGATCGGGGCATGCCCAGAGCATATGCATGAATGTAGCGCTATTGGCAGCGGGGGCATTCGAACTTCTTTGTGGGATAAAATCGCTGAAGCCAGTGCGGGGTAAGGTACGCTCGGTGTAATATGTTAAATTGAATATTCTTGAAGCGCTGGTTGCGTGAGACTTTCTTATGGTGCTCTAGGGCTGTGAGCCATTCCTTGTCGTGAAGTGCCCGACCAGATTCCTCCTCCCATCTCTCTCTGAGCCGAGTTAGCGTTGAGGCCATCAGTGCAATGATGGATTTGCAAATCCATGTGATTAGGCGGCGTCCTGTACCCATGTTTTATATCGCATGTAGAGTGGGGTGTGTCTGTGGTTCCCCATCCGTCAGATTCCACGCTTTCCCACAGTCGGTAATGAGTTGCCTATGCAGGAGAAATTGCCCTGGGGGAATCCACTCCCTTCTACTAGATGCTCAAAGGTGGCTAATTGGCCTCCCGTAAATAGCGATTCCACTTCTGTGTGTGTGTATTCTGACCAAACCTGCATGTCCCGGGCCGTGTGCTGATCTCCCCCCTGGGCAGTCCTGCCAATGGCAGCAATGGGGAGTACAATGGTTTAGCACGGGAGAGACAGTGGGGTCTGAGCATGCAAGACCTTGCTACTTTCACCAGGATGGGATGGGCCGGATTTGGTTTTGTGCCCGGTAGTAAAAGTCTATGTATCGCGGGGATCGTTATGGGACACGTTTGGGTGTCTGTCTCTTCGATCTGATGCTCTGCCATCCAGCATGATGGCCATTGTAACTGTACTGTTAGAAGTAGGCCTCGAAGGAAAGGGGCTCCCAGCCCGCCTCGGTCGCATGGAAGTTGCAGAGTCGCTAGGGCCAATGCCTTCTTTTCCACTTAGTGCTTAATGACTTTTCTATTTTGTTTTTCAATCACTAACTCCCACAAACAAAAACCTTTGCTGTCAATAAGGATCCTGCGGTGGAATCGCAGCAGCAGTTGCCCTACTGAAGGCACATAGGTCATTGACTGCCTGGTGGAGACTTTCAAATATTGTAGCCAGTCATTCACCAGGTCAGCGGAGGGCATCCCTCTCCTGACCTGGGAGACCTCTCACCATACTTTAAATGAGGACCAGTCTTCATTGCTACCAGTCATGAAGAGATGCGAGTACAAGCTATTTGCCCACGAATACAAGGCAGTACACAACGAAGGGCCTGCGTACCTCAACCAAAATGGGACTTTTCACTAGCCCACCAGGAAACTCCGATCCAGATCCCTCGCCGCCACCAGTCGCATCTGCTGTCCAAACAGCGGAGGCGGTCCTTCTCCCATCTGGCATCCAAGACCTGGAACAATCTCCCCCTGCACCTCAGAGCCTTACCATTGCTCCAGCATTTCAAGACAGACCTCAAGACCTGGATGTTCAACCAATAGGAGAACAAGCAGCATGATCCGAAAGTGCCGCAAGACCCTTACGGGTGAGACAGCTGCGCCCTGCAAATCCTGATTGATGGATTCACCATCCAGCTGTCTGGGTGGCGTCCATTACCTCTGCCCCCTGGCTCTGCCCCGTCTTTCCCTATTTAGAGACTCCAGCTAGCCTGGAGGGGAACCTTGGGCTGTGAAGGGAGCTAGTGATATGATGACTCCCTTTACAGTACTGACATTTTGCCGAGCCTGTCCCATGTTTAAAGATCCCACTAAGCAAACTTTTTTTTTCAAAGAAAAAATACAGGAAATTGTTTTCTCTGAGCAATACATAAAGGAGTGTTCTCCCTGTGCATGGAGGCCATTATGAATTTTCTCTTTCCGTGTCTACCATGCCTCACAAGGCCTATACCTGAGGGCAAAATGAGTGACGGTAGTCCTGCCCTCATTGTGAAGAGTTACAGGATATGTGACTTGGTGGACTCATGTGGGATTGGCCACCAGGCCCATGGTTTGTGCAGCTGGAGTCTCCACCAGTGTAATTCTGGCACATCCACTCATTCTAAGTACTGTGGGAGGCATGTTGATTTACAGCAGTGCTCCCACTCTGCCACATTCTAAAGCATACTAGTATGATTCAGAATTTAACAACATTTACTTTGATTATGTTACAAAGATACTGGCATTTAGAACTAATGTTTGCTTTTTTCAGTTATCAGTCTTTCAACTGGGTTTGTATTTTACATATGTACTATCTTATGTTTTGTAATTTAAATTCTAAATTTATCCGTCTGAATTATAAAGAAATTAAATCTGACAACTGTTATGCACAAGTGTTGGAGTGAAAGAATTACTATGTTTATACTTGATCGAAAGAAAAAAAGCATATCTGTCCATGATCACATCAGCCCGAGAGCTTGGCACTTTTATTTAACAATTCAAATCAGAATCCCAGTGGCGGCTGGCTTGTACAGAGGGTGGTGAGGGTTGGTGGGATGGTTTGGGACAAACAAAAAGTAAAAAATAAGTAAAAAATTATTTACACTTACCATCCTGGTGCGGCGCCCTTCTTGCTTGGGTTTTCTCTAGGCAGGCAGTCAGGCTCCAAAGCGGGACCCAGGAAACTGCAGTAAACAATCCTGGCACTGCTCTCATACAGCATGAAACAAGCACCAGGATTGGAAGTAGCGGCCTCCTTCGGCACTCCCGAGGACACCAGAGCCTTTTGGTGTCTCTAACCCAGCTGTTTTAGACAGCTGGGTTAGAGAGGTTTACAAGTCTGGCTGGCCATCGCAAGACGACCGGCCACAGAGACATGCGCACTTCAAACTTAAAGTGCTCTACCCATCACTGCTTTCTGCTGCTGCCTGATTGGCAGCAGCAGAAAGCCCCGCCTCCTGTCCTGATGATCGGCTAGGGACGGGGTTTTGAAAAAATAAAATGGTAATAAAGTTCATTTATTACCATTTTATTTTTCAATCTCTGGGGCAATTTAGTTAGAGGGGCGACGGTTCTCTGCCTTAAAGGAGAAGCCTCCCCTGACGATCCCATATAAAATCACGCTAAATCATGCCAACATGCCATCATAATTTAGCAGCATTCAAAGTAGTAATCGAAAAAAGAACAAAGTAGAGATAAACATAATTTAGAAATCAAACAATCCAGCAATCATGCCTTCTGTCTTTCTACTGCAAGAGGTCAAAAAATGTGTATATATGTGTGGCTGTTTATAAAAAGTATTCATTTTTAGCTCTGGCTTGACAGCGCAACTGTTGCCATACCTTATGTCATCTATAGAAAAAGAGCTGCAAGAAGCAGCTTTAGCTATTCCCCAATGTTGGGGTCGTTGAGTACAAGTTTTCAGTGCACAAAAGCTGTGTATTTCCACTGAAAAATAGTTCTTGTTTTGAACGTTATGCCTTATGGGAAAGCGTATGCTCAATACAGCAGGTCTGAGTTGGCAATGAGGCAAGCCATTGATCAATGTCATAGGCCTGATCTGGTTATGAAGAAAAGTTACAGCAAAGGTAATAGGCCTGACTTAAAGCAAATGTTAACGCCAGCAGGCCTTGAAGAGTGGATTGTCGTTACATTGTATTAAAGCTTGTAGACAAGGAGTGTGTTTCAGGGACTCTTATAGATTACCACACTGAGCAAGGGTTGTAGTGTTGGTCACCCCCTGTCACAAACACCCAGGCTATACGATTTTCACTTGTTATTCTGTTTCAGGAAGGGTTGTTTACTGTTTGCCGATTGTAATTTTTTACATATTTGACATTTTATGATTGCTGAGAGAGGGGTCTTGCTCTGCACAACCATTATGGAGGAGTCGCCCCTGGCTGCACTGTGATAACCTTTGCTGGACCCTCTTAGGAGAGCCTGCCTAATGTGGTTGCCTGCCAGGCCCTTGCAATAAAAAAAAAAACAGGCAAAGCCCTCCATACAAATACATACATATTGGATTTTGCAGTCTGCCATCTTCTGTTTGAGGGTCATTCACATTCTTCGTCTGCCCATGACAGCATACTGCATGGAGAAATGGGTTAGCCCTTTTTTGCCATTGGGTCTATTGGCCTGTGAGTAACACCATTTTGTCTGATCCCATATATACATTTGCCTGAAAATGGGTGTGCTTTATTGTCTGGGCTGGCGACCCGTCCTTTAGTTTTCCATTTTTCTTTTGATAGGTCAATTCTTTATAATTTCATGTTTTTTATTAGACCCTTTTAATTTCTTTCCTTCATCTTTTTTAAGAGCGGCCTGCAGCTCCCTCAGACAGTGCAACTAGGACACTTGCATCTTATTTCATCTGCTGTGTGGTGCATCCTGTGTTGCCACTATTTCTAAAGTGGACGGGCGTCATGGAATGGTATTGTTCATAGTGTACCATTGTTTTACCATTACAGGATCGCCATCACATTTAGAAGCATTCTTTTGCAGTATTGGGTCAGTTCAATAGTTGTACACACTCCTCTCTATATTTTAGCATTTGAAGATGGCACCCAGTGCAATGTTTACTAATCGCCAATCTTGGAACAGTATCGTGCACAGTGTATCATTGTTTTACTACTTAAGATGGGCAACAAGTTGCTTCTAAACATGGCAGCTATGTTGAAACTTTAAACGGTGGTACACTGTGTACAGTATGATTGCAAGACGAACACCTGCTGCGATGTTTAATTTTATTTATAAAAGGCCTGCCAAGTTTAGTTGGCAGCATCTTTTCTTTTTTTGTACTTTTGACTATCTTCTGTGTTTGAGTGTTTTTTTTTATTGTGGATGGATAAGAGAATGAATGCAAGAATGAGTCAGAGGGAAGATGGATCGATGAGTGACAATGCATGTAAGATGACCTATTGAGTGCTGAATCTCACCAGTGACTGAATAGACACTTTCAGTTATAAGCCAGGCCTATTGACATTGCCCATTTCTTGTCCCTCAGATCTCATTGTAGGAAGGTACAGAACGCTTTCTAATCACGTTTGATGTTTTTTGCTGACGCTACTGGAAACTGGCCGAATCCTCTATGGCAAGCCACTCGTCCCCTGCCCTAGAGCAGACCTGCCCACCCACCCGACCCCAACCAAACCCTTCTGCCTTCTCGCAGTGTGAGAAGCAGAAACATAAAATGGTTGTTATTACCATTTTCTGTTTCTGTTTCTCGCACTGCGAGAAAGTAGTGGGGCGATGCTCCTCCTCCCTGGTGGAGGAGCCGCCCCTGCTGTCTAGCCTGTTCAGATGGATCCCCACGCTACTCTGCAGTTCAGGGATTGGACAGGGAGTCTGATGCAGCCCCAGTGCCTGCTGGGACATGAAGAGGAAGCACCCGTCGGGACGTGGCCGTCAACTTAAGGTAAGTTTTATATTGTTATTTTTATTGTATCATCCCCTACTCCCAAGGAATGCCCCCCGCCTCGCTGCCTTGTGTGTGTGGCAACCACCACTGCAAGTGCAGCCAAGCTTGTGAAATAAGGTACATCATAGAAAAAAAAAATGACATTCATTGAAAATATCACAGTAAGAAACTAAGTATGGTTCCGACTTCAATGCATAAATACACTGAAATTTGCCAGTTATGGTTATGAACGCAGACGACTCGTGCCATAACTCATAGCCTCTGCTATTCAGAACACACCCATTTGTCAACAGCACAGATACTGTAGAAAGGTTAACAGGAGAAACTCATGAATGATGCTGTGAGTGATGTTGTGACACATTTCAGTGACTTTGTAAGTTTGAACCAGAACCAGAACTTCGTTTTTAACTGGTCCCCCAGTGATATATTTGTAAGCCCTCCTGAGGTTGGGCATGTCAGATGCTTTTCTGGGTCTGAGGGTCAACACATTTGTAGGTCCTCTTCTTGGTTTCAGATACTAGGACCATCACAGAAGACATGCACGCCTGGGAAGACATAATTAAGAAAACATGCACCCTAGGGAAAGAGAAAAGACAGTACTTGGTGTCACCTAGGGTGTTGCTGCATCTGGGGGCGGTGCTCGCTTTAGGGTGGGGCGACCCGTGCTCTTGTGACCTCCAATTTTGAGGCAAAATCAAATGTCCTGTTAACAGTGGTGATTAAAGTATTTGCTGGAGAGTTTTGCTTAGTGGAAGTTTTGACTCCTAAGCAAGGAGGGTTAATGTGCCTGCTGCAAAGCTCAACGTTTAACTTGCAGAGCACAGATTTGTATTCCATGGAGATAGCCTAGTGGTTTAATGATTTTGTCATAGAGATCCTTTTGCTACTTGCGTAAATTACAATCCTTCTACTATAGCACCGAGAGCTATTAACCAGCATCAAACAAATGAACGCAAACGTCAAGTCACTGGTTTAGAAATGTATTGTTTTTTCCCCCTCAATCTTTCTTTATTTTAAAGTTGCTAAAAAAGGGTGCCTTTGGGTAGTAATTTTTTCATATTATGGCAGACAACCCCAACCATTGCATTACATTTAAAATTCTAACTCTGTGTTTCTCTGGGCCAAGCACTCTTAACATTCAGTGTCTTCTAGTATGGATGCTATGCAACTCATACACCTTGTAGCACTCTTTTCCTATACAATGATTTACATAGTTGTATAAATCACTGTCTTTGTATAATATGTATGTGTGTAATCTAAAGCGCTCTGACTCCCTATATTGGGTAGAGTAGCACTATAAAAAAAATCAGTAAATATAAGAGAGGCCTATGAAGAGATGATGGGCACTGTTGGTGGGTGATAGTGAGGAAAACCATGGAAAAGGAAGTCATTGTGCAGGGACCAACAAAGATTGCCACACCGGCAAACAAGATTTTGGAAGCTTTTTTGGCCTACCTGCAGTAGTAGTGCTATGCTGTCATCTGCATGTGGTGGTTAGGACCCGATGTGACATCTGGAGAGGACATACATTCGGAATTAGAACAGTTTCAGGTGAATGAGCGAATACAAGTGCAACTCTGGGCACTGAATTGCCTCAGGGAGCATCCATTTTAGGAGTAGTGCAAGCACGAAAGATTCAGAGAAGTTGAAATGACTTTTCTGAATGGGAAGTTGGTTGGATTTGCTGCTGATAGTTCAAAGGAGTGACAATTTTGCGTCCTGTCAGGCTGAGGGCTCCAAGCTGTGTCTAGCAGATGAAATTGGTAGCCAGCTCAGAGAACATAGCCTATACAGATTCAACTGAAATGGGAAAGAGGTGCTATACAAAACTTGGAACCCATGGGAAATAACGCTGTAAGAGTTCTCGGGATGAAGTGAACCTGATCATTAATGGCACCAAACAGATTCCCCTGCAGCCTGCTCACAACACGATACATGGTGGGAAGAGATGCCAGTGACTGAAGGCCAGACTATAGCGCAGAAACCTTGGCACAGGCCGGCCATTCTCAACCACAGGGAGTAAGGAAGACATTACCTCTGGGAATTGCCGAGCATGTGATGACTGAACAGGGTCATTTGGGTCGGAAAAGAGGCAGATGTTCCAATTGAGAAAAGCCCAAGTCCAAACTCAGGCCTTTACCATCATGTTTGCAAGTAGTAAACATCTCATATGGTCCGGAACTCACCAGATGTTGGACAATGTACAAGGGACCTAAGAATAAGAATCACAAAGTGTTTTAGGAGTACTGCCTGGTATTACACAGGCCTTTGACATGGTATCATCCATAGACCAACGGGCCTCATGAAAGATGTAATCACAAATAGAGGAACATGTTTGATCTGGCCCTATGGAAGGACTTAAAATATTTCCTACCCTGCTTTGTCTTGCTGTATAGAATACTTTCCCAGAACACATTGATTTCTTTGCCATTGAGCAAGGGGAACTCTGAATCTGACAGGCAAATTTAGGGATGGTGAAAAGCAAATTAATAGTATACTTTATCTACTTGACGTAATTGCCAAGGATGTTAAGGAGGCTTGTGATTGGATTGCCAGTTGAGGTGGCATGTTTAGTTGGTTCCTGCAAGGAGCGATGCATTATAGGCTTAATGGACTCATTCCTTTAAAGGATCCACCATGTGCGAAGTCAAATGGGTCACACAGAATGTGGACAATGGATAGCCTCATAAGTCTTTGCAAAGATTTGAAATCCAATTTGAAGATGCCTTTGAAGGGATACAAAGTCAGCTTGATAGCTCCCTCGGAACACTTGGTCTTGCCATTTGTGTTCCATTATAAGGCTACAACGACCTTTCTCTGGCCTAAAATAAGGCATGCTTCCTGTGACTCAAACAGCACAACACTTGAACTCCATAGACTCAATAGTACTTATTGTGTGAACATTGGACCAATAAGGGGTCAGGGGCCGACCTGTGTTTATTGTCACACAGTTCATAAACATGTTTACCTATGTCACAAACTGGATTATTGGGGGGACAAATACTCAAGCATTGAAAAAGTACAGTATGTGTAGTCTTGGTATGGATTTAGCAAAATATAAAAATGCAAAACAGCGAAGTCACTTAAAGAATGCAAACGTCAATTATTGATACAATACATCTGTATGGACGAACGATTACGCAACCCACATGTAGATTACCCAACCCACATGTACTCCATGACAAACATTAAGATTGTGTCTGATTAACTAACCAATCGATACGGAATCAATCTGGCTAATTAGCCTACATTGCCCTGATTTGTCACTAGAAGGGTTTATTTTACAGACAAAGCTGAAATACAAATACATCTCTATTAGCACTGGACTGCATGAGCTCTATACAAAAATAACAAAGTAAGTATAATCACGTATAGGAAAGTGAAGAAAAGAAATTGGATTTGTAAAAATGTTTTAATCACAAGTATGTTTTGTACATAAAAAAGGGGCATGTGAGCTTAGAAATGGCTCGAAGTTACAATATTTTTAAATAAATGCGTTGCACTTTGTATGCACATGTAAAACATCTGTTTTCTCTGAGCAAATAAAATACGCTTGGTGTTAAATAAAAATAAAACCTTTAATTTTAAGGACTTTAATCTCTGCTAGGGCTGGTAGGTCTGGCCTACAAAAGACCTCTTGTGAACCATACTAAAAACTTACAGTGGGCTTAGAGCACACCCATTGTTAACTATTAGTTAGCTTTATTTTCCGACTCACTTGATTAATTGATGTTTTGCCTTCCTCTTCTTCTGTTTGTCTCTTTCCTGGAGCTTGGTCGCTTTACCATTCTTAGACTGGCTGACTTGTGTCCTTCCATAGCTCACTTTCAGGGACCTACTTCTTTCATTTTCATTACATGTGTTTTCTTGCTTTCTCTTGTGTGCTGCTTATCTCCTCTCAAAAACCCTCCCACCCCTTTGTTGCTTGCTATTCATAGGTGCCAAATTCACTCAGCCACTGCTCCCCTGTCCCTCGTGGTCCTTCAAATAAAATGTGTTTTAATTGTACTTTCTTGAAGAGCCCGGTGGCTGCCATTTGCCGCCAGGGCGCTCTATTTTCCAAAATGTACTCTATCGTGCCTTCATTGCTTCCTTATCCTCCATCCACACCCACTGTTCTAATGCTCTCCTACCCCTCCTAGCCTTTTAAATAGGCTTTTTATTTTATTTCGTTTGTTTGAGAGTTCTCCAGCTGCTATTTGTTGATGTTTACTGATGGCTGCTCCACATTCCAAGAAGCGCAAATGAAATGGCATTTTTTAATTTTACCAATCCAAGTGGTATCCACCATCTGTAAATGGTAAATAAGAAAAGAAAATTGTGCCCGTGTCGTTCTGTAGGTGTGGGCATGCAACGTGACACATGAACGATTACGTCGTTAAGAACGCTCACTCATACAGAATTACTCAGCCTCCAGCCGTGGCTGTATCATCACGTCTCTTTTCTTTTTTTTGCTGATGCTCCACAGCATTAGCAACAAGCATTTACATGCAATAGGTCTCGCATTTGCGAGAGTTTAATCTATTGGCATTGTAAATGTCAATACCTTTTATTTAACTGTGTTGATAATTAACACATAAATTAAAAGGCATTGTCATTTACAATGCCAATAGCTGAATCTGTTGTAAATGCGAGACCTATTTCATTTCAAAGAAACAGCTGCTATTGTCTTCGGCTGCTTGGAAAGTGAAAGTGCGCATGGCGTGCTGAATGTTGCAGGATAGCATGTCGTGCCTGAAGTAGGAGAAACTCATTAAAGAAAATAGTGATTGCAGACTAAATAAAAGACATACCCTCTAACAGAAGTAAAAGGGACAGTCCTCATGGGAGGATACAAATGAAGACAAGGCGGTACTAAGGAGGGACTAACAAGCCTATTAACGAATCAGAAGCCAGCATTTACCAAGGACAATGACACAAGCCAGTTAAAAATATGATAGTAGAGTGGGCTTCAACTCCATATTCGAAAACAGCATGACTCGCAGAGCAGTGCTGCCCAGGCTAGACTTAAAAAGCAATAGCCAGCCCAATAGGTCAACAAGGCCCGACCTATCAGCTTTGCAAGTTTATGTTTACATCAATGTCAGAGCACACAAAATTTTTTCTCAAACTATTGCAGACATTCATGCCCAGTTCAAATCTGAAAGTGCAAATGGTAGGCAGTCCCTGTCCTCCCTCAGCTGCCCACATCCTTGCTGTTAAGCAGTTTAGAGAGGACTCCTTCCTGTGCCCGTCTGAAAGACAAGTATTGGGAAGGCCAATATGTCTGGGCTTAATGGGCAAATGCATGCGTTAGAAAAGTATAGCGAGATTGAAGATTCAAAAACACAGTGAGGCCACTGTATGCAACAATATAGCGTAATGCATACAGGAACAGCTTTGGTGGTGAATACAAGGACTTTGGCTGTACTACCTTGGCCTTGGGGTGGTGGGATGTGCGTTTCCTCTCTAAAACACATATCTGAAAGAAACACGTTTGTTAGATTCCTTACCTTAGAATATCCCCAGGCGTGGGGCTGGATCCGGAAAGATTTTTCGTCAGCAATACCCTTGCGTGTCGCTAGGCATCGTCTGCGGCTCCGCGTCCGTCGTCGGCGTCGTGTTTGCCGGGATGATGTCGTCGGAGTACTTAGGCGCCGCCCTCTCTCGCTAACGTCAGTTCTTCTTTTTTCCGCGCCAGTAAGCGCAGATCCGGGAAGAGCATACCCTTTAATCACTTTTTGACTAAACTTTTTGAACTTTTTTGGTTCCTCTTTTGAGTCGACCTCGACTCCTGGTGCTGGTAGGGATGCCTGGGTTCAAGCCGTGCAACGCCTGCCACCGCCTGATGTCGGTCACGGATCACCACCGCCGGTGTCTCTACTGCCTTGGGGCCGACCATGATGCCGAGTCGTGCCTCGACTGCCGGGCCTTAACCTTGAAGGCTAGGCGGGAGCGGTCCCGCAAGCTGCTCGATATCCGGCAGTCAGCTCCACGCCGCTCAAGGTCCTGGTCGAGGAGGAGGTCGAGGGACCGGTCGCAGAGCCACAGCCATCACCGCTCATCGGGGTCGAAGTCCTCGCATTCCGGTAAGTCGAGGCGCAGTAAGAAGTTGAAGAGGCAACATCGTTATTCTGACTCCCCTTGCCGGTCGCGCGACTCGGCTGAGGGTTTGGGTGGCACCACCCACGCGGCTCCGTCGGAGCCGCAGGAGTCGCATCCGGCCCCATACCCTCCGGTCCCTGGGCCTAATGCGACTCCGAGTGAGATCCGAGACTTCCTTGTGGCCATGAGGAGTCTCGCTCCGCCGTCGAGGCCTGCCGGTGCGCCTTCGGGCCCCGCAGGCCTGACTGGGAGGCATAGCGAGCCGGCGGCTCTGGCCCCATCGTCGACTTCGGTCCCGACGCCGGCGCCAACCCCTTCGGTACCGCCCCCGGTGCAGTCTTTGGACGACGTCGTCCCCAGGTTCAGTCCCGGCCCGGTTCCGGTGTCGGAGCAGCGCAGCCCGGCGCTGTCTCCGGCGCCGATGGATGAGCAATTCATCTACCGCCCGGTTCCGACCTTTCACCCTACCAGAAGTCGGATGACGGGGACAACTGGAAGGGGTCTGAGGACCCTCTGGCACAGCAGTGCCAGTTAAGTCAGGACTGGGCAGAAGAGCTGGGGGATGCCAGTGGTCTCGACACCTCCCCTGACACTGGCTTCATCTCTCCTCCTTCTGTGGCTACGGAGGAGGGTGCTACCTATTCTATGGTGCAGCGCAGGGCTGCCGAAGCCCTTCATCTGGAGCTCCCTGCAGTGGCCGTGAGGACTAATCTCCTCACTGAAGTGCTTCAACCGCCAGTAAGCTCCTTGGAGCCTCTACTGCAGTTCAATGAAGCACTGACTGATGTTCTGATGGGCACCTGGTCCAAGCCCTCCACAGTCACTCCTGTGGACCAGAACGTGGCCCGGCGCCACCGCCCCGCACCGGGAGACCCCAGCTTTCTGTCGGTGCACCCCACCCCTGAGAGCCTGGTTATCCAGGCCTCTACCTCCCAGACCCCCTTCCCGTCCGCTCCTCCGGATCAGGAATCCAAAAGGTTGGAACAGTTTGGGAAGAAGCTGTTTTCCACCCTTAGTGTGGGGTTGCGGTCTTTCAACACCGCGTGCCTTTTGGACCGTTACACCCACTCCTTGTGGGATACGGTGGCGGACGTGCTGCCCCAGTGTCCGGAGGAGGCCCGGACACGGCTCGCCCAGGCTCTTGCTGAGGGGCGGGATGCAGCACGGTACTCGATACGATGTGGGCTTGACACCACAGACTCGCTAGGTAGGGCAGTTGCGACCACGGTGACGATTCGTCGCCACGCCTGGCTGAGATCCACGAATTTCTCCGGATGTGTCCAGAGCACTCTCATCGACATGCCCTTCGATGGCCGTCGCCTTTTTGGCGATAAAGCGGACAGTGCGCTGGAGCGCTTTAAGGACTCCAGGGCTACGGCCAAGTCCTTCGTCCTCTCGGCCCGCGCCCGCAAACTTCCGCTTTTCGCCCCTTTCGTAGCCAAGGAAGGGGCACTCCCACACGTCCGTCTAGCCACAGGCCGCAGAACCAGCCTCAACGCGGTCGTGGGCGTGGATTCCGCCGAGGCGGAGCAGGCGGATAGAGAGCCGGTCAGCCCACATCTGCCCCAGCAGCATCTGCCTCAAAGCTTTCCTAGTCCGAGCTTTCAGGCCCATTTCACGCCAGTGGGAGGCAGAGTTCACCATCACCTGCATCACCTGCTCCACTGGCGTACCATCACATCGGACAGGTGGGTGCTGCAAATCGTCCGAAGGGACTAATCCCTCCCCTTCGAGGCGACCCCTCCAGCCATGCCACCGCAGTACCACCGCATGGCGAGAGATCACTTGCAACCTCTGCAGGAGGAAGTTATGGCCCTCTTGGCCAAAGGGGCCATCGAGCTCGTTCCTGGCCCAGAAGTAGGTCGGGGTTGTTATTCCCACTACTTTCTGGTTCCCAAGAAGGGCAAAGGGGGCCTACGCCCTATCTTGAACCTCAGGAGCATCAACGCCTTCCTCCGGAAGGAGAAGTTCAAGATGCTCACCTTAGCTCAGGTTCTGGCTGCCCTAGACCAAGGAGACTGGATGGTAGCGTTGGACTTGCAGGACGCTTATTTTCACATCCCCGTCCTGCCGACCCACCGGCGTTACCTGCGGTTCACGGTAGGCCACAAGCACTTTCAGTTTACCGTGCTCCCCTTCGGCCTCACCAGTGCCCCTCGGGTGTTCATGATAGTGATGGCGGTGGTCGCAGCTCATCTGCGCAGATTAGGGATTCTAGTCTTCCCCTATCTCGACGACTGGCTGTTGAAGGCGGGCTCGCCCTAGGCAGTCGTCTCCCACTTCCAGACTACGGCCGACCTCCTGCATTTGCTAGGGTTCTCTATCAACGTGCCGAAGTTGCATCTGAGTCCCTCCCAGAAGCTCCTTTTCATCAGAGCGGTTCTGGACTCGGCACAGTTCCAGATCTATCCTCCGGAACAGTGGGTTTGGGGTATTCAGGCTCTGATTCCGATCTTTCAGCCTTTATCCCGAGTTTCGGTCAGGTTGGTGCTGCGGCTGCTGGGTCTGATGGCCTCCTGCATCCTCCTGGTACATCACGCCAGGTGGCGGATGCGGGCTCTGCAGTGGGACCTGAAGTTCCAGTGGTCTCAGCATCGGGGCAACCTGTCCGACCACGTCCTGATCTCAGAGGGCACTGCAAGACAGTTGCAGTGGTGGCTCACGGACCGCGATTGGGTCACTGGCATATCCCTCTCCCTACCCCAACTGGAGCACATAGTGGTGACGGATGCGTCCCTCCTGGGATGGGGGGGCACATGGAAGAGGTGAAGATCAGAGGCCTCTGGTCTCCGGCGGAGTCCCGGCTCCATATCAACCTATTGGAGCTCCAGGTGATCCAGCTTACACTGAAGGCATTCCTTCCCTCTGTTCGGGGAGTGTAGTGCAGGTGTTCACGGACAACACCACTGCCATGTGGTATTGCAACAAACCGGGCGGGGTGGGGTCGTGGACCCTTTGTCAGGAGGCTCTGTGCCTCTGGACATGGCTGGAACATCAGGGCATCACCCTGGTGGTTCAACACCTGGCATAGCCTCGGTATTGTGGGTTTAGCGGTCTAGTTCTTCACGTGGTGCGCGCTTCGTCAGACGCACGCACCACGTGATGAGAAGCGGAAGAGATATCACGAGTGAGACGGAGACTAGTGGTACCTACATGGCACCAGGAGAGACGAATTTCATAGGTGGCGCACCACTCTTGACAAAGTAAGGAGGATTTGGCCATATACTTGGGGGAGAATAGACCTATATTACATCTTATTGGAAGGGGTATGTGTGACTTTTTTGATTGTAAGAAAGGGTCAATGATTGAGGCAACAAGTTTTACTTGTGAGCGATTTAGGTACCCTGCATTATTGACGGTAATACTCCATAGAGTCCCCCTCATCTAAACGGATGCTGCAGATGGGGATAGTAGAATGTTTTCCCGGATGCTGGCACTATTAAATACGTGCAGTGCCTTCCTGATGAATATTTGTAACAATATTAAGGGAGAACGTTTTTGCAGTTGGGTGGATATTCTTTTGAGTGGGAATCCAACAAAGAAGTGAATATCTTGTGATTTCCTTCCCACAGTGTGCGACTACAGAGGGTCGCCCTCTACTCCAGTGCCATTTCTAGCTTTATACTTAATAAACTCTGGTAAGAAGTGTGGAGTGTTGGACATCGTGAGACCCAGATTTATTGCACCTGGAACCTAAACCGATGATTACGATACGGGGCATGATGCCTCTATATCTTTTATACTATGTTTGATTTTGTGGAGTGTATCTTCACTTTCTCTCTTCAGCACGTTGCATCTTATTGTAAAGTATGTTATCAGTTTATATGGATATGAATCACAGGTTATGTGATATATATATATATATACCATTAGGAGGGCCATTGATTGCCCACAAATTTATAATGGTGGATTTTGCACCGTGTATGAGACATCCTGGTCACACTAATTGGGTGGTTTGCGAATGTTTGGGATTGTTTGAGAGCACACATTTAATAATTTTTCTTTGTATTTTATATTTGTTGTGGAAACAATTTGCTGTTATTGTTTTGTCTTTTATCTTTCAGTTCCTATTGGAAGAGTAAAGTTACAAAAACACTCCAGACTCACAGGTGGAGTATAGCCCATTAGAGTGGGCAGTGAGAGGGTTTTGGAAAAGTAGCATAGGGATCCAACTTGTCCTGATGAATGCCAGAGAATAAGCTTTGAACCGGCAGAAACATATTGACCGCTATGCAGAATGGAGGGGTGGTGAGCACTGAATTTACTCACACCACCACTATCCAATAGGTATTTTTTATATACCTTTTTAACTCTAACTAGGGAATCTAGGAATAAAATTATTATAGAGATATCCCATAACCAGTTTTAAATTCACGACTTATCTGCACTTTAGGATCCTGTCTTTTCCGTTTGTCTTTATCACTGTTGTATTGTTTACCTCGCCCTATTGCTCCGCCTCTAGCGTTGGTTTTGCGCAGAGGCGTTAGTAGCAGCCCTATGATGAAGCATGCCACAACCTGTTGTGGGTGAGGACAGTTTTTACAAAGTGTGTGTGCTCTCTTAAATCTATTACATTTGCAAACATACATAGGCCGATTTTTGGTTGCTCTGCCTCCTTGTGTGTGTTTACGGGCTCTCTGAACGCCAGGGCGGATGAACTCAGCCGCCGGTGCATGATGGATCACGAATGGTGTTTGAACTCCGATGTGGCGCAAGGCCTCTTTTGGCAGTGGGGAGACCCTTGGTTAGATCTATTCGCCACCGAAGAGAACGCGCAATGTCATCAGTTCTGCGCGTTGGAACTTCCAAGGCGGCACTCGCTCGGAGACGCTTTTCGTCGCGAGTGGAGTTGCGATCTGTTGTAAGTCTTTCCACCTATACCACTTCTGCCCAGAGTGCTGAAGAAGATCAGGCGTGACCGGGCCCAAGTCATCCTTGTGGCTCCGGATTGGGCACGAAGATACTCAGTCTATCAATCGATCCCCGGTTCGACTGCCTCTTCAGGAGGACCTTCGGTCACAGCAGCAGGGGACGGTCCTCCACCCGAACCTGTCCAGCCTCCACCTCCATGTGTGGAGATTGAGCGGCGACCGTTGATGCCATATGACTTGCCTCCTGAAGTCTGTGATGTCATTCTGGCAGCCAGGCGTCCCTCCACTAAAACGGTATACCCCTGCAGGTGGAACAAATTTGTGGCATGGTGCACAGCAAAGGCTGTGGATCCCCTTTCCGCCCCTCTTTCTGAGGTTCTCCTCTTTCTTCTTTCCCTGGCCCAGCAGGGCTCTGCTCTGGGCACCCTCAAGGGATATCTTTCAGCTATTTCTGCTTTCTTACGGCTTCCTTATCAGCCTTCTCTTTTCAAATCCCCTGTTGTTGCTCGATTCTTTAAAGGCATTACTCATATGTTTCCTCCTGTCCCTTTCGTAATGCCTCAGTGGGATTTGAACCTGGTGTTAGCCTATCTGATGTGCGCTCCTTTTGAGCTACTTCATAATTGTCCTCTCCGTCTTCTGACTCTAAAGACTGCTTTCCTGGTTGCCGTCACCTCTGCTAGACGGGTGAGTGAGCTCCAGGCACTATCTTCTAAGCCTCCTTTCCTCGCTGTCCATCCGGACAAGGTTGTTCTCAGAACTCGTCCTTCCTTTCTCCCTAAGGTGGTAACTGCCTTTCACATCGGCCAGTCTGTTACACTGCCCACCTTCTTTCCGCCTCCGCATCCCTCGAAAGAGGAAGTGAGGCTCCACCGTCTGGACCCAAAATTAGCGCTGTCCTTCTATCTGGACCGCACGAAACAGTTCCGGGTGGATGACCAACTCTTCGTTGGCTACGTGGGCGCTAAGAAGGGGCGGGCAGTGCACAAGTGGACCATCTTGCGGTGGGTCGTTTTGTGCATTAAGGCCTGTTATTCCTTGGCTAAGAAGGAGCCTCCTGTGGGGCTGAGGGCCCATTACACTCGGGCCACAGCGGCTACTACTGCCCTGGGACGGGAAGTCCCTTTGCAGGACATTTGTCAGGCAGCAACGTGGGCCTCGCTGCACACGTTTGCCAAGCATTACTGCCTAGACAACCAAGTCCGGAGAGACGGCTTCTTTGGCTGTTCCGTTCTCCAGGACTTCCTGTTGTGATCTTGGTTCGCAGACCCACCACCGGGGTTGGTATTGCTGGGGTATCTATTCTAAGGATCTACAGCGGGGCCTTGCGTCAACCCTCTTTATCGACAGATCATTTCAATGATCCTTTATGTCTTGCTTCCGTACCCTACAGTATCTCTATACATGTTCTAAGAACACCTGCCAGTGTGGAAGCACTTGTGCTTTTCTTTTAACATTTCATGCGGGGTCATGCCTGACAGGGACCTCAGTAAGTGCTGCTTCTGCCCTGGACATGTATTCACTTTTCTGGGCCCTCCAGGCCATGATATTATCGAGGCTGGACTATGGTGATATTCTATGCCTGGGGGCTGCTAAGTCTGTGATCAAACGTGTGCAGGTGGTCCAAAACTCTGCCGCCAGACTCTTATTTCAGCTTCCCAAACACTCCTCTGTCTCTGATCTTTTCCGTGATCTCCACTGACTCACAGTGGACAAGCGTATTAATTTCAAGGCTCTTAGCTTCATGTACAAATTCAACTCCAACACGGGACTGCGGTTCCTGTAAAAACTAGTCGCCTTATACCGTCGTCCATGCTCCCTGCGCTCCAGTAACCGTCCCCTTTTCACAGTGGCCATAGTTAGACGCCCCTAGATGGGTGGCCACTCGTTCTCTTTTTTGGGCCCTAAGTTGTGGAATGCTCTACCTGAATCACCTCCTTATACACCTTCCGCAAGGATCTAAAAACTTGGTTATTCAGGCTCCCCTTTGAGGCTGTGAAACATGCTCCTAAGCGCTGGGAAACCCTATGGGTAGCTACGTGCTATACAAGAGTTCAATAATAATAATAATAATAACTCAACAACCTTTGTTGCACTAGAATAAAGACAGGATACACTCATTTTCTCAAAGAGTGATGCGGTCCAGAGTTGGGGTCTGCGGGTGGCTCCTGGGGGTGAAATGGCTGGTGGAAAAGAATGGACCAGCTTGGATTGTCGAGGCCACCTAGGTCCCACCACTTGGCTCAGTAACTGGAATAGGGACTGAGGAAGGAAAAGATGAGCCCTTTGAAGGTCATGCCTGAAGAAATGGAGATGCACAACAAATAAACACTGCCTCACCGGGACGACTCCCGGTGGAGGTGGTACCCTTGCTGGAGCAGAGTTTTCAGTTTGAAAATTCTGGGGCTTTTGAAGCTCTGGCATGTCTATTCGTTGTATTAATTTATTAATAATTAATTATTTGTCTTGTGCAAGTGCGTTTATATTAATCAATCCGTTTGTCCTAACAAGAGAGGAGAGAGTTACACGTGAGTGTGCATAAATGTGCTGTTTTAAAAAATAACGTGCGTGTTTTCATGTTTAAATGTTGCTATGTGCTGTTTATTTTTGAGCACAAAACGCTTTCTGAATTAATGCTTTTCTATGTTGCAAGTGCTAGATAAATGCATACACATAAGGGTATTAGTGGGGTTAACACTGTTTAATCACTATGCTGTAGTAATGTTGTTTTTGTCTCTTTTTAATTAAGATGGTCTATTAAGGCCTATGTTGGCCTAAGAAAAGATGGCCGAATTATGAGCCTGGCTGTGATTTATAATATGAAAACTGTGACGAGGGAGACCCCTGCTGGAAATGGTCCTGAAGCTAACTGACCATGGTCCTTGTTGAAAAACTATCCATGAGGACAGCAGCAGTTTTTGGGAGGTCTCCAAGAGAAGTGAAAGTGTCCTTGGCAGCCTTGGGAAACAAAGGAGCCTTAGAGAGAAGCTCTGAACTGTGGCTCGATGGCCGAGGAGAAGCAGGATAATTGTGATACATGTTTTATTTTCTTGGTTCCTGTTCCGTAGTTTTCGTTATGTGTATTTTTCCTGAGCGGAGATTCTCAAATGTAGCAATGTTACATCCTTTCCTTCTTGCTCTGCTCAGCAAGTCCGGCGGACATTATAGTTTTTTCTATGTTCCCAATGTATCTTTCTATTGTTTAGAAACTATAAGAGATGTTAGCCTAGAGAGGCCATTTGCCACTTGCCATTTTGCCTTTGCCGCGTACCGAATCTGCGTTGCTGAGGATTGATGCTGAAGGGACTTCGTCTTGAGAGACATTTACCGAGAGACTTGTCCTGACCCGTTCTGACATTTAGCTAGAATAGGTAACTATGAGAAATGATTTACTCTGATTGATTTTCTTTGACTAATTTTAGATAAAGCAATATAATTTTAAACATGGTGTTGGATATTCTTTCTTGTCAATTATTGGGTTTGCATTATTGATTATTGTTGTATATATTGTATAGGTTATGCTTAGGGACAGTCACAAAAACCAGGTCTTATCGACCTCGGTATAGATGCAGGGTGTTAGGAGTGTTTTCCTTCCACAGGTCTATTGCTGGTAGAGTATTTGAGCGTATGTTAGTGAAATGGGCCCTAGCGTATGATGTATGCATGTGCGTGTAACTGTGAGATTACTCTATCCGTGGTAGTGGGAATATTGTACACACCCTGATCTCTATCACCCTCACATGGTGAGACTCCTCATGGACAGGAAGTCACCAAGCGATCTCTAAAGTGAATAGTCTTTTACACTAAGAGCACAACCAAGGCCCCCTGGGAGAAGAGAGAAGCTACACCTCTTTGGAAGCCTGCTGTAGGGATCATGAGAAGCAAAGGCGCCAGTGTGTATGCCCTCAGGTTAATCAACCAACTGCAGGAGCTCTTGTATATTGAGACAAGAGTGACCTCAGAGACGACTGTGCAACAAAAATCCATACGCACTTATGAATACTAGCTGAGGCCATAGAGAGTCAGTGATAGAGATGCTCATAGCTAAAAGCTATGAAGGTCAGGGAAACGTTCTTCCCCCAAAGATATTGAGAAAGCAAAAATGGAGGGGGTGCATCTTGTGAAGAAGCTCAGTGGACCTAAAATAGAGTATGTTGATGAAGATGTTCCCGGTACAGCTGCCACCTTCGCCTTCACAGATGCACCCATAAGTCTTCTTGTACCCTTGGTTTAAAATAGTGTATTGTCAGTGAGATTAGGGTTGGAGTAAGGGATGAAAGTCATCAATGATCATGATGTACAGGCACTCTAGGTAGTGTATAAAGTTGGAGGTTATTTTTTTGACTCCTTTTTCCTACTATGATCCTTGGAGGTTGGGAAGAAGGGGCGAGGGTTAGTCCGTGAGATATTCAATCCAAGAAGCGCACCAATGTCTTGATGGACGAGCTGATCTTACACAGCTTTAGTACTAAACAGCACTCCTCAGTGGGCTTTGCACAGCTTGGAAATCAAAGCTACTCTAAATGGTAAAAAATTGAGAACCTCAGTGTTAAATGGCTCAATACCCCAGCTAAATGGATAGTGGCTATAAATCTCTTGCTAGAATCTGAGGGAGAGATATGCCTGCTCCAAGAGACCCAATTGATCAAAAGCGACTAGACAACTTTAAAATCCAGGTGGCTTACCCTATAGTATTTTCCCTCATGCCCACATAAGAAAACAGGCGTTTCTTTACTCTGCGCAAAACAATTTCAAGGACAGGTTAAGAGAGCAGTTCTTGATGACCTCGCTGTATTCACCAATTATAAATCCTATTTCAAATCAGCCACCTCAGAGGACGTTAGAGTGACAAATAGGTCACCAGTGTGGGGGCAACACAAAAACAAGTCTATATATGGTAGAAATATTTACTGCACCTATAAGTATGCCCTACTTATGCTTCTCTCGTCAGATGTAGCCAAGGCATTTGACAGGGACTGCTGGACATATATGAGGAGCTTAATTCACTCCCTAAGTTTCAGTCCACAGTTTACAACTTGGTTATCAAAATCCAAGGGCCCTCATGAGAGTGAACCAAACTGCTTCCTAGGACATAGCTATTGGTGGGGCTTATGATAGGGCCCCCTTGCTACCCAATCCTAGGACCATTTGCAAAACAGGTGCAGAGAGGCGATATTATCAAGGGACTGAGGACTGTAGCAATACCTTCAAAATGGCATTGTTTGTGGACTATCAATTAAAGATCCGCTTTACTCCCAGCCAACCCTGATGAGGGAACTAGAGACTTTTAGCAAGGTATCAGGCTTTAAAGACTGTCCTAAGGACTGGTCTCCTCACCAATGCCTAGAGTCACACTAGGGATATGGGACAAGCAGTGCTGGATTAAACCCAGTGGAGGCCCCTAGACAGTCGAAATTTCGGGGCCCCCTTCGCAATTTATCTCCTAATACATTTTTAATTTTACCAAACAACAATTTTAGTAAACCATTTTTTTTTACCCAAAACTAAACATTACTAATGATTAATGTTATTAAACAAAACATTTTTTTTTAATTTAATAAACCAAAAAAACTTTAAATATTCACTTTACTCAAATTTTTTGTGGTGAAATCTTTTAGGATATCTTGGAAGTCTATCTTTTACAAGACGTTGTATTCAGTGGAGTCTTTAATGTAACGTTTTTGTTTCATCATTTTATTCTATCTTTTAGTAACAATTTAAGAAAGCTTGACTGTAATTTTCTTTCAAGATCAAATCAATATTATTTTGATCCGTTTTGCGGGGCCCCTAAAAGGAGTGGGGCCCATAGGCCGTAGCCTACTTTGTCTATTTGGTAACCTGGAACTGTGAACAAGATAACCAGGACCATGGGATTCACATCCTACCTGTCCCATTTCACAGCTATGTGTGAAACCCCAGCTTCACAGCAGGCCAAGATAGAGGCGGCCACAGGGCTCGAAGAGTGCGTGAGTGCCTATTGCTAGGCTCCATATTTAAGGAGGGGGAAATCAATATGATCGAGGAGCTCAAAAGAGAATTTGGCCTCATCGAGGCTGAATGCTTAAAAAATATACAACTTAGACATTGCAAATAACACCGACTGATCAGGGAGGAATTTACCACATCTACGACTTATGAAATGGATAAAAGGAGGAGACGGTGACTAGCTGCTATTCTCCAATATCTATTGGATTATATTTTTGGCCACACTTGTATGTAAGACCCTGGGCTAGAGACATCAAGAGAAATCAATCAGGGTAGATAGATCTCCGAAGGTCAATGGAGAAAAATCTTTTAAAGAGCAAGGGTGGCAGTGTGAAGGCAGGCCAGGCACAAAGTGACTATGTATTGGTAATAAACTTCAGAAAATGCATAACTGGGATAACAATAAAGGTTGTTGTGCAACAGGGCAACCGCTATATATACTTGGCTTTATCCAAAATTTGACAAGTACTGAGACACGATCCTGAAGGCAATGAACAATCTGTTTGTAAACAACATGCCGAGGGACCCACAGGTAGTCCTCTTAGGTCTCTGTTGTAAAGAGTCTAGGTTCAATAGATCACAAATGGGAAAAGAGTTGGTCATGTCTACGGTAACTGTGATCCGGCCCATACTTCTATTAGAGGGAAAATAAGCACACTCATGATGGAGAGACTTGCTTGGGAGTTCCTGGTAATGTTAAAATCATACTGACTCTGGGGTTTGAAATCAAGCCATTTGTGATAGACCCGTCTCCCTTCCTAGAAGATCCCGTCTAACGAAACCAGAAAAGAGCTCTGGCCCGCTTCTAAAAACTGGTACAAGTAATGCCAGGAGAGATCATGAGGTTTTTGGCTGATGGTAACCAAGTGGGGGTGGGAAAAGTAAAAGACCCTTACCTGTACTCTAATAAGCACCTTAGCCCCTACCTAATTTAGAGGATGTGAGTGTGAGACAACAGGGCGTACACGTATAGCCTGGCATAGCCTTTGTTGTCAAATGGGCCGCAGATGATGGTTTGTTTGGTCTTGTAAGTACTCTCGTTGCCCCTCACTGACACGTTGGATGTAGTCGATGGTATGTTTCATATAAACTCGAATAAAAACAGTTTTATCCTAAAATTGTATGGGATGTTACTTTTTTAATTTAACATTTTATTGCAAGAGTATGTCTGCCACCTTTTAAGTGGCTGCATGTTTTCTTTTGACTTTTGTGCCATATCCTTATTCTAGTAAATAAGCGAAAATTTAACCATTGCACAAGTTAGCAGAGGACAGATCTATTTATTGCCTTTGCCAATGCTTGTTTTAATTTGAGCTGTATTTTCTTATGGCTAGAAAGGTGCCTTTTCTGCTTTTTGAATCCTACCTGTATAAAGGCAGTTTAACTGTGTGTACTCTGCCATCCGTTATGATGTATACACCAAGACAACCAGGGAAGGCCTAGGCCTGTCTGCCTCATGCACAGGAGTCTGGTAGCGATGTCGCCACCAGCGGAGGGGACTATGAGGCCCCGAACAGATTCCCTTGTTGCTTCTATGAGGGTTAACTCAATGAATTGTTCTAGAAGGATCTAGAACTTGGAAAATCCCAGCTAAGGATTGCTGCCCATGCATCCAAGAAGGGATCCTTGCAGGAAATTCGGAGCTTGGCCTTTTGGATGTGTTCAGCGTGGCCCAGCTCCACATCGAGGCAGCGTAAAGTCTGTAACGGACAAGCTTCTCGTTGGTCATCCATTGACCAACCAGCACATGTTCTTTTGATCAGAACGAAGCTAGGTTCGGGAGTGGCAACTCATTTGGACATGCTTCAATCAAGGGTCTGGTATTTTAGAGAAAGGTGGACTCTCCTCACTGAATCGTATTTGCGGGCTGCTATTTCGTAGAAATCTGGATTTTTGTCTTCAGCGATAGCAGAAATTAGATTTCTTCATCTATACACACAAAGATTTCTTTACCTGTGGGGAAACGAAAATGGTGTGGAGTTCTCTTGGTGGAAATGTAGGCTCTGAAATTGATGAGGATACACGCAAAGTGAAATGGGGTGATGCCACATACCTTGCTGACCCAATGGTCTGTTCACTCCAGAGTCCTTCAACCCCCTACACTGTCTCATGGCCATGCCACTGGTCATGAGTCCATTATTATTGGCCCTTCCACTCTGCACAACAGCACGAAGCCAGGTCTATAATATAAGCCGGCATTGTTTCTTCGCTCCTCTCCAGGCTGTGCCTGGGTTCACCCTCTGACTCTGAAGGCATGCGGGGTATGAGCACACAGATGAATCACAACCAAGAAAAAACATCTTTATAACTTTATTTTGTGATTTTCATTTTGGCTTGTTTCACTTTTCTAAGATCTAAGACAAAATGGACACTGTTGCTAAAGAGGGTCAGCGCCTCCCTGCCAGGACACCAATCCTCAACCCGGCCTGGTAGACGTGATTGACAACGGACCAAGGAAAGGCGACAAAATATCACTGGCCAGAATGTTGGCGAGAGAACACAATTTTCTCTTGCAGGGTAAAAAACAGAAAACCTCCCAATTGGCTTGAAAGAGCATTAGTCACGTCCAAGAGCCAACAGTGGTTCACCAAAGTATTGTGCGGAGCCACCAGTGGCCAAAATAAACCCTTGGCTATCACTTTTTTCTTTTTCTCGTCCTCCTGCTCCTTCTTTGCCCTGGCATGGCCAGGCGAAAGGTATCTGGGGCACAACATACAAGCATTTGCCGGACTTCATTCTCGTTTATTCGGTATCCATTGTGAGGTGTGCCTCTTCTGCAGGAGTCAGTATTTTGGGCCATAAGTGCCAGCAGACGGGTTCTACAAGTCATTGGTTGCTGTAGATTGGGGGCAAAAGCCACCTGCCGCTCTGCTGAGCTCTAGCATTGGGGAAAGGGCTAGCCAGTCTTTACTGAACATGAGATGGGCCTTTAGGTAGCGTTTAGGGAGCATTAGAAGGGCCTAAAGCAAGCATTCTGTGAACGCCAGATGGCCCTCTAGCCTGCACCCTTTGAATGTGAGATGAGCCTGGAGCTAGCATCCTGTGAACAGATGATGGGCCTGTAGACACAAAAGGTGAGCATGGAGCCAGCCTTATGTACATGAATTGGGCCTGTTCAAGTAAATTGACGTTTCTCCTGGTAACATCTCTTCTCACATTCAATGTGTCAAGCGTGTTGGCCCATTCTTTCTGTACACCCACCCGGCACTCCTTCCTACACTAAAAACTACAAACACCAAGTCTTTTGTGGACCCCCACATAATTTCCGGGAGGGTCTCATCTCTTTCCCTATTAGTTCCCTCAAAATGTCAGGTTTCTCTTGCTTCCTGGCCACAAGTCCTGTTTTTTCATTTTTTATTATGACCCTCCTTTAAATATTTTCAGAGTGACCTGGGAAGAAGAAAGACATGCTCCCTCTTTGACCTGTGAAGTCTGCTTGTCTGTTGCCCATTGAATTCTACAAAATCTTCTCCATGTTGACCCTTTAAAGTCCATCATGGTTTCTTCTCATTCACATTGCCCATTCTTCTGCCTGTGGTTAATTTAACAGCCGCCATGTCTTCATCCGTTGGCCCATTAAAGTTTATCATGGTATCCGTTCGTTTTATTGCCATGATTCATTGACATCCCCAAAGTTTCCTCTCCATTGGCACATTGATGTGTGCCATTGTTTCTTACCATTGACTCAATGTAATGCCCCAAGTCGTCTTCTCCGTATCTTAATGGCTTTCTCACATTGGTGTGATCCCTGGTTTTTTACTCTTTAGTGACATGCACAATGTCTTGAAATTCATCCCTTGATTTGCCCCAGTGCTCTGCACATCCAGGTCCAATGACATGGCCCCAGTCATCTCCCTATCGAGAAAGTGGAGTATCTCTTTGTCTTCTCTTTGTTGACCGCTTAACCAGAAAATGTACTCTATTTCTACTCCATTTGCCGCCTGTTATTTCATTGGTCCCTTGATAGGCCCCTTGATGTCTCTCTAGTGGCTAATTTGTTTGCCCCAGTCTTCTATCCCACTGGTCTTCTCCACATTGAAGTTACTAATGTCTTCTCATCTTTTGGCCAATACTGTGTCCTCTCATTGAGGTCGCTGCCATGTCTTTTGTATTTGTACTGTTCTCCAGTTTACCAGTTCCTGGAATTCTCATCACTGGCCCTTTAGCATGTACCATCTGCACCCCCATTGGCCCACAGACTTGTACATTCACTTTTACCCATTGGCCCATTAAAGATTAGCATATATTTTCTCCCTTGGCCAATTGACGTATCCTAAATGTTCTCATTGTTCTATGTAAGTCTCCCGTTTGGCCCATTATGGTGCTATATGTGTTATCTCCCATTGACTCACTCTTGTTCAGAGGGTTAGCAAATCTTTGGCTAAACAGCACTCATATAGTTAAGCTTTTCTTGACCAATCTTCTGTTTTCTTCTCCCCCCTCCCATCAGAATCTGCTGCTCCATTCCCATGTGGCTTGTCATGTATGACCTCCCACCAGTCTGCAGTGCCTTCCCTTGGGGGTTGTCCAGGGGCAGGACTAAATGGCTGTCTGCCCTCACACTGTCACTTCTGTCTTGCTGTTGCCACCGTAGTACCTAGGGGTTGTTGGATAGTGCCCAGGCTGGCTGAAGAGTGCTGGCAGCTTCTCAATGCTGAACTGGCGCTTATTGGCATAACCCTGCCGACGGGGCTCGTGACGGGCTGGGGGCTCCCAGGCCTGGAAGGCTGAACCTGCCACTGGGTGAGTGTTGGTCTTGGCCACTTTGCACTTCTGCACTGGTGTGGAGGGGCCTGTCCGCGAAGAGGTACTACTGCCATCCTGTCCATCCTGGGGGTGGAGCGAGATGGTCTTGTAGGAGGGTGAGCCCATGGTTGACATGTCCATGGATGAAAAGCGCTTGTAATACTCATCTTTGCCACCATCTGTGGAAGTAAGAGGAGAACAGGGTAAGAATGTGTCAGTCCGTCATAGGCCATTTCCATATAGACACAAGAAGCGGAAGAAAAATGTCTGCCTGCCAAGGCACTCTTCCATACAAACACCAGGTTTAGGTAGTGAGGTTTCGCACAAAGATCAGGCTCAGGTGGTGACCACTGAGATTACTTTGCCCTCAAACAGTAGAAGGCTGGGACCAGACTCAATGATTTATGAGTCTCTTTCCATCATGCATGATAGTGCAGCCATGACAAGCTGAGTTCTCGCTATCTCTTTTACATCCTATAACCCGTTGGATTATGGGTGGGCGTAAGTGGCATAGTTCTCTCTAGCCTATTTACTTGTAATTACCACAAAATTACTCGTAATTAATATGCAGAGTTATGGGAGAAGCGTAAACCAGCATTTAGCGTTATTTTCTTAGCGCAAAATGCACCCTTGTGTCCAAAGTGGGCCCAAGGATGCACTAAATGCTGCAGACATGCACGGCATTAGACAGCGGCTGCTCACTCTCTCTTAGTTTGTTATTCGTTGTATCTGTGCTCCTGCGGTAGGACTTTTGCCCCAAATTACTCTTAATTACTCAAGCTGGTGTAATAACAGAATTTCGCATCACAAGAGTAATGCGTAATTACTGAAATTGCTCTGAATACTCCTGCATAATTAACATTTCACCCAGGCCTAATTATGGGTTACTTCTGTCCCGGTACACCCTGCAGTGAGGACACACTCAATGGACCATTAGCATCTTCTGAGAGAGGATGACTAAGAGCAAGATATCGCTCTATTGTCCACTTACCTGCTGTCTTGAGTGTGGCATACTGTCCATATTCCTGCCCCGGGGCGACCATGCTTCCCACCATCTGTGTTCTGTTGTTGTGAGGAATCACAGCTGGGGCTATGAGAGGGGACCCAAGCCCCACACTTCCCTGAGAGGTGCGATCTGGAATGAAAGAACACAGCATTACACAGGCGATTTATGGGTAAACTGCATTAAATAAATCACATTGACACTTACTGAAGTAATATTAAACAGAAATCTAAAATTAAGTAGTGAGCAAACACTATAGCTGACTAAAACATTAACATAAAAACTAGCAATTTCAAAACACAGACATAAACCTACAATTAAAGTAATGAGGCGGTACATTGTATGCAAAAAGTAACACCATGAATTCTAATTTGTTAAATGTAAACTGCAAGGGTAAACCTTACTAATCAGAAAGTTGAACACTGAACTAATGCAAAGCTAAAGTTAATGCAAAGATATAAATATGAACCAAAAATTTTATAAAATCCACACCAAAACCGAAAACCTATTGCATTGCAAAAATATAACCCATTAACAAGGAACGTTAAAACTAAATGACGAAGGTATTTAAAAATTAAACTCAAACCAAACTTACTAGAAATTAAAAGTAAAACAGTCAACCGACAGAAACCAACAAATAAATGTTTTAAAAGCTACATCTAAATTCAAAATTAATATGGATAGATAATAGAACATTAACATTAAAATATATGCCAACAATTTAAATTGTTGTAAAATGTAAACCTAAATGAATATTAATACTAACATTGATTGTATTCAACGCCCCACAAACCTCCAAAGATATATTTGGATAGAGGCTATGCAACCAGAAAATGTAATTTAGAAAATATGATAGTCACGCTGCATATAGAACTGATTAAAGACTGAGGACTGATTTAGAGTTGGGTGATAATGGTAAATCGATGTCTTTAAAGTTGACTGATTGTTGTGAGTAGTGAACAAATACAACTGAAGAGCTAAGTTACAAAAGAGCATTCATTTGTTGAAACACTAAAAAGGACAGAGGAAGTGTATTGTTTCTGATATGAATTGATAAATCTAGTACACTTGCAAAAATAAAAAAATACTGTCAGCTGCACAGTTGTGAAAATTGAATAATGCTACTCATAAACCAGTTGAATACTTTTCGATTTTGTGAATATTTAAACTCGTGACCTATGAAATGGAGATGTATTATTAAAGACCACTAATTTGTGTTTGAGACTTGTAGACATTTATAATAAAGAAAGAGAGAGTTTTTCTTTAACTACGTATGAAGAATTTATTAAATATTTCACTCTATTTATTGTAACCAAAACAGAGCATTGAACAGTGCATGGAAATGTGTTTATTATTGATTTCTGGGTATGAGCATCTATTGACTGGCAAGGTCAAATGTCTTCAAGAAATTATTTTTCAAAATTATTTCTAAAACTAAGGTAACTTAATTAGATGTGCGTAAGTGAACGCAGATTTAATGCTTGGGGACCGAAAATCCTCAGACTTTTAGCAGGAAGTACTGAATCCAGAGGAGAATACACAAGCAGAAATTCCTCCGACAAAAGGCTGATGTGGTGCAAGAAATTCTGTCAATGATTCTCCACCAGATCCAGTCCTTCCTTCAGAAATCAGAAGTTTCACCCAACACAAAATTCAGGCACTACATTTTTAACAAAAATTGAAACTAATTTTTAATTCAGTGTGTAAGTAGAACTAGGCAACATCCGAAGACTAAATTGCAACACACACCACTTATAAACGGACTCAAAGTTACATTGATGACCAATTAGAAACAGGAATCAAAGTTGGTACTTTTCCGGAGCTGAAACTCAACAGGGATGGGTGCAGAGATCTCAAGCCCTCAAGTTTGCCCATGACAGCAGTGATTAGAATGTCCAGTATGATTTTTGTTTCTCTGCATGTCATGAATGCATAGGCTTCAAGGCCCATGAATGCAAAGGCTTCAATTCTCAGAATGCAAATTCACTGGATGAGATAGTGACAAGATGAAAGCGTGCTTTGTTCTGGAGCTCCCTCAGTCCGCTGTTAGTCATTGCTGCAAGTGATCATCATATATATATATATATATATATATTCCTCCAAATTGCTCCTGCAGCTTTTGAAGAAGCACTCGACAAGCAGGTAAGTGAAACCACTTTATTGCAGAAGATGGAAATGTCTTTTCATCCGTTTCTTTTCGTCTTTCTGCCTACGCGTTTCGGAGTTGTGCACTCCTTCTTCTTGGGCTGGTTGGTGAGAAGCGGAATTAGCAGTCTTAGATGGCTTCCCGTGATTGGTTGCACTTAGTAGTGAGCAAGTCCAATTAAAACTGTAGTAGCTGCAAAGTATGCTGGGGCGTGTAGTTTGCCATCTATCATGCTTTCAACCCCACGTGGGTCCCGCAAGCCACCAATACTTTTAAAAGGTTTCAGGGATTAAGTACGAGTCCTCTGAATTTTAAAGCGCTGCGGCAGATGGAAACTACGAGTCCCAGTGCACACCGCTACGAGAGCTGAAACGAGGTTTGCGCTACTATAGCCGAACGAGATCCGCTCACTACTAAAGCGAAGCGAATCATGGGACGCCATCAATGACTGCTGATCCTGTAATCGTCAATCAGCCCAAGAAGAAGGAACGTCAAGCTCCGAAACGCGTAGGCTTAAGGATTGACAATACGGGTGAAAGACCACCTTCATCTTTGCAATAAAGTGGACTCACTTACCTGTCTGCTGAGTGCTTCTTTAAAGCTGCAGAAGCAATTTGGGATATAAATGTTTACACGACGGCCTCGGTCGTGGAAGAAGCACCACCGGAAACAGAGGGCCAACGCCCGTGGAGTAAGGGGCCGTGAAAATAGGAATTCTCCTGTTTTAGCCGGCACAGCAGGAGCATCACACTAATGAAGGTGTCATCTTCTCATCCGGGGCGCATTGAAGTGCCTGCTTTCAGAGATATCGAACTAAGTCCTGAAACCTTTTAATCATTGAACAATTGCGGGACCCACTGTGGGTGATAATGCGGCAGATGGAAACTACGAGTCCCAGTGCACACCGCTACGAGAGCTGAAACGAGGTTTGCGCTACTATAGCCGAACGAGATCCGCTCACTACTAAAGCGAAGCGAATCATGGGACGCCATCAATGACTGCTGATCCTGTAATCGTCAATCAGCCCAAGAAGAAGGAACGTCAAGCTCCGAAACGCGTAGGCTTAAGGATTGACAATACGGGTGAAAGACCACCTTCATCTTTGCAATAAAGTGGACTCACTTACCTGTCTGCTGAGTGCTTCTTTAAAGCTGCAGAAGCAATTTGGGATATAAATATATATATATATATATATATATATATGTACAGCAGCGCCTTCTACATCTTCCATCCCATCTTCTAACGTTTCGGCTAACTGCCTTGCTCACAGAAGGAAATGAAATAATTTGCTGAAATCAGTCAGGTGAGTAGAACCAGTGTTTCAATGCTGTTAAAATACGGACTTGAAAACAAACACCACATGCAGCAAAGGGCCTCACTACTTTTTGGTGACAGAGATGTATTGATGGGCTGCCCCGTGCCCATTCTTTGTGAGGCCGCTCTGTAGGATCTTGGGCTCCAGTAACGTGGGAACTTTTGGTGCATATTAATTGAGGTGCCTGATCCACTCGCGCACCTAACCTACTGAGGTGATGCCAATGGTGCAAAAAGGACGGCGCGAGGAAGAGATTCATTCAGGATTATTTCCTGCCATGATCATGCTGCAAGTGGTGTTTGTTTTCAAGTCCGTATTTTAACAGCATTGAAACACTGGTTCTACTCACCTGACTGATTTCAGCATTTCCCGAACTAAGAACAGTGCGTGTGTTTAAAAGATAAGTACCATCCAGGCTAAAATTATCGAAGGATTTCCTATTTTGAATTACGAGACATTAACACAATGCACTTTGGGGCTTGTAGTTGTTCAATCCAGTCACGTGGTGCATCTTTGATAAAGCGCGCCACAGCACACCTGCAAATTATTTCATTTCCTTCTGTGAGCAAGGCAGTTAGCCGAAACGTTAGAAGATGGGATGGAAGATGTAAAAGGCGCTGCTGTACCTGAAAATAAACGGCTTTTGCAGCAAAGGGCCTCACTACTTTTTGGTGACAGAGATGTATTGATGGGCTGCCCCGTGCCCATTCTTTGTGAGGCCGCTCTGTAGGATCTTGGGCTCCAGTAACGTGGGAACTTTTGGTGCATATATATATATATATATATATATATGAACAATCTCACCTTGGATTGTAAAAGATGACAACGCCACTCCTGTGGTTCAATCACTGCGATTTAATTCAACTCAGAGCGATATAACATCCATGCGTTCTGACTGCCAGACGCAGCCTTGTTTACGATGGTGAGCATTTTACTTTTTTCATTTGTGTATTCTTACAAACACAGACATAGAAAGTGGACTGCTACTTTCCATTGCACTAGTACCATTCATTAACAATGGGCGCCATCTTAAGATATATTTTTTATATATAGTATCAATCGAAATTGATTACTAATTCTCACATAAAAGCTTTATAAAACGTTTACATTTATCAATTTGATTGCAGTACGTTTCATGTATATATATTACTATTTACATTCATGTTTTGTGGGCAAGTGCCCTATGTCTCTGGCGTTTCTCATTGTCCTAAAGACCTCTTTAGAAAGTACAATAACAACATTCACTTATGCTTTATGGCCTAAGGTTTCATTGTACCCTTTATATATTCCATACATTGACTAGTGCCTAAATGTTGTTAACCTATGGTTCCTCGACAAATACCTCTGTCTTCATTAAAACCAATCATTTCATAGTTTAGGGAAATCCCCAAATACTTATAACAAATTACCTTTTTTCAGTGGTCTTACTAAAGTGCAATAGTGCAAAAACGTGACATTGTTCTAATATAAGGTGCAAATAACCTCTTCCTAAAGTGCTTCATAAATCGAATGGGTATCCCCTCATTACTCTACGGTATCATCAAATATACTTCGGATGGTAATTAGCTTAGATCTACTTTACTTTGATAATACATTTATCTGACTTCCTCGTTGCCTTTCATAGAGTAAAAAGTTCTCCTAAGATCCATGTTTTTAAAAAAAGGGTGAAAAATACGTATAATTCCCTTGAATAAAAGGTGCTCCAAATGTGCCCTGTTGTCCACTTTCTGTCTTATAAAAAATATATTTACTTTCATTCTTTGCTCTTCTGATGAGTGCTCTATGAGGGCTACAGGAGGCTCAATAAAGACAGGTATACAACTCCTCATCCACGTTGAAACCATTTGGTTCTTTACTATCCAACTCTAGGATGAGGTATGTTTTAAGTTTGCGTAACTCTTTCTCCCTGTCTCCACCCCTCCTCCTCTTGGGCACCTGTGCTTTGCAGCTATATCTTAGTGTTGCTGGATTACTGGAATGTTCCTTTTCGAAGTGCCTAGCTATTGGATAGCTACGATCTTTATTCACTATTGCTCTTCTATACTGAAGGAGTCTTTTGTGTACTGGGAGAGTTGTACTGCCGACATAAACTTTATTGCACAGACACTTTAAAATATATACAACAAAATCTGATTTACATGTTAAAATCCCTTTTACCTTTACAGTTTTGTTAAGCACTGTTTTAAAAGCTGAGATATTCTCTCCATGTAAACAGGCTCTACACTGTCCTAATGTTGGATCATGTCTAATAAACTGCCAGTGCTTTTGTAAAATTTGTCGTACTCTCAAATGCTCTTTGTTATATATTGTAATGAATCTATGAGTGACTTTTTGTTCCTTCTTGTTCTTGTTCTTATCTATTTTAGATGATTCAAAAAGTATCTTTTCTCTTTTTATACTTCTAGATTTTTTAGATGCTACTTCTAGTAGTTTAGACGAATACCCTCTTTGTAAAAAACAAAATTTCATTTCTTTTTCTATTCTATCCTATTCTCTTTGTGAGCTGCATGCTCTCCTAGCTCTGTAGAATTATCCAAAGGGAATACTTCTAATTAGTGGGGCTGGGTGTGCGCTTCTAGCATGCAAGATTGTATTCCCAGCTGTCGCCTTCCTAAAAATAGTTGTCTCCAGTTTCTCACCCTCCACCATTACTCGTATGTCTAAGATGCAAACCATTGAGAAGGATCATAGTAATGTCTGCTGTTTACAGCTCTTGAATACTCATTTATTTTGAAATTGACTCATTTGTATGATTTTGATGTAGATGCCACACTTCTAGATCACCATGGAAAAAACCACCTCCAGAGTTGGTTTGCACTATGTGGTGTTGTATACATTACCCCATCAAAGAGTAGCAATAACTCACCAATGCTGTTCCGGGGTGAAGTGTGAGGGATAACCTCGGTGATCTGCACCTGGATGCTAGGCCGGCGGGAATCGGGAATCAGCTCTGAGGGTCCATTGCCCGGCTGTTTTAATAGCTCCGTCAGTGTCCTGAATGCAAACACAGGAAAATAGAAGAAACTTATTGAGCCTCGAGGTTAGTAAATCAGGTCTCTGGACCGCTTAATACCCTCTGTTTTTAACTATTGGAGATTCAGTTATATTACATTTTTATATAGCACATCTCTACCGAAAAGGAGATGTTGGTGTGCTTTGTTGAGTTAATTAACCATGGAGGAAGAAGAACTTGTTACATTGAACATTAAAGCTGACTCAGCAGAGAAAAAGAACAAGTCACCAGTAAAAGAAATGGAAACAGAACCAACCAGGTAGCATATTAAAAAATGAGAATCAGTCTTAGCGATGCAGGGCTCGAAAAATCATAAGAATGTTATTAGACCTGTAGTTCTAGTGACTTAAATAATTTACTCGACCTAACTGTAATGCTCTTGACACAAACATGTTTCAAATTATGTGATCCTGGGCAAATATTTTAATACATTAAGCCGCCATTTTCTTCATTGTCACATATGAGAGCACCTTCTTATACACGAGTGCAGCATGTCTGCTGTACAAAAACCTCTTTTGTTTGATTTAATACACTAAACTTTTCTCCATATATAATACAAATCTAGCCATATAGAGGATGCACATGACCCCTGACTTGCCTTTTAGTTCATTAAAAGCATTGTCTTCAAGGCGGTGGCAGGAATGTTTCTCAAATCATTTTTAAAACTATAATTTTCAATAAATACATAACTAAAGCATGAAGAGGTAGCACATTGTTATTTGCAATCAGCAAAATTTCCATTGAAATGGCCACAAAATTTCCCACTGACATGCAGTTGTACTTATAAAACTATATATCCTACAAACGATAATGTTTGCCATTTGCACATCACAAGGTACAGTGTTCTGATTTATTTTGCTCCCATTTAAATCTTTGTTTGCAACTCACTTCTGAATTTTCTGCATTACAAAAAAAATCATTAGTAATTTCTGATATATTTTTAAATATTTTTACTATTCATTTACAAGCTCCTTCCCCCATGGGGAAAATTGTCCAAACTATTAGGGTAAGCCTGGTGGCAGCACTGTCTGCCACCACATTTTCGCACCAGTGTACACAAATAGAGTGCCACCAAGTCACGCACACACTTGTGTCACGCACGACACCCAATGCATGCATTGTTTTGTATCTTTTCCTTCCTTTTTTTCTTTACAGGTACAAACGACCCAGCGAGTTACATTGTTTTTCAAAAACTCTATTTCAGGCTTCACTATTGGAAGCAGCTCTTAGACGGTGAAGTGTGACCTATGCCACACTCCCGCAGTGGTGACACATTACCATATGTGGTAAGAACGGAGCCCATTATTCTTTTATTTAGGTCCTGATGAATGCCACGGACCCTTCGGGCCACCCAGGCAGAAACATGTCGACCATCCACGAGATCATTCACTTGACGGTTGGGAACAATAAATATCCCAATCACCGTCGCACTTATATTTTAATATCATATAGTTTTCATCTCACATTAAAGAACTGCTACTGACTACTATAATGATTTTTAACCTCACTCACATAGTCACGGGCCCCCACTCCATCACTTAGAAGTGCATCCTTGTCGTCAAGTGAATGCCCGCCCTCCATCAAACGAAGGTTTTGAAGGGCGAGGACTGGTCAATGATGAAGCATGACACCAGGTGGTGTGTGAGACCAGTCCGTATCTTTTTGTGAGATGCCCACACTCACGACGTTCTTGTAACTCGTTTGGGTTATCACACTAGGAGCAGCTCTTTTGTGATGAATATTTAATATTGGAGGCTGCTGCTCCTAGAACCCCATGCCTCTAGTTCCCCCCTCCACACATCCAGTGGAGTTCTCTTGTGATTGCCATTTGCACATCACAAGGTACAGTGTTCTGATTTATTTTGCTCCCATTTAAATCTTTGTTTGCAACTCACTTCTGAATTTTCTGCATTACAAAAAAAATCATTAGTAATTTCTGATATATTTTTAAATATTTTTACTATTCATTTACAAGCTAATTAAATATTGTGTTAGAAAAAAACGACATCTTACAGCTTTTTGTTTCACAATGATTATCAGACAGCTCAATTGAAAAAAAACCTCTAACTGTAATAAGAGAAAGAAAAGTAACCACCATTTTCCAAGATAAGATAAGCAGCTATTAGTAAAAAGACAAACTGGCATTTGACCTCTGTCCTTGAACAGACCGCAAATGTGTCACGATAAAAACAAGATTGAAAGGCATCTTTATTCTTCATTCACTTTCTGAATGAACAGAACACTTGTTACTTTCCAGCTTAAGATCACTCACCAGAACAGACCAGACGGTCCTAAAATAGCTCGACCAGATCAAATCTTACTCGCCTTAGCGAGTGATCAAGTAGATTTTCCAAGGGCTGAGATAATAGACCACAGCATAGATGGCAATGGAGAGAAAGTCTGGATTGTGGGATCAAGTGAGAGAAGAATAGAAATGAAAAGGAGGAGGAGCGCTAAAATTGGTAAGTAGGCAGGGGACACTGATGGAGGAGTGAACAGGGTACTAGGAAGAAAAGAAGTGAGACATTGGTGGAAAGAAAGGGGATGAGCTGAGGTTCAGTTAAGAAAGAAACCTGGAAGTAAATGCAGGGTAGAGCCTACATAGCTAAGTGTTGAGTTTTATTGCACTACTGTAGGACTTACTGGCACCTTGGTGCGAATGACATTTCTTCGACTCAAGTCTGAAAACCTGTCCACACCCGAGGCTTTTTGCCCCATCGAACATCTTCAGTGAGGGAAGCAAGTTGGGTGTTGTTTGAAGGTGGATGACCTTAAAAGTGATGCAGGCAAACTTGAATTTGATTTTGGCTTCTGTGGGGAGTCAGAGCAGTTCTCGTGGGTTAGGTGAAATATGCTGAAGCTTTGTAGCACCTGAAACAAGTCTGACTGCAGAGTTTATCAGATGCCAGAGCAGGCTTGCGAATATCTGCAAGAGTGGCTGAGGATGTCTTTCATTGTGATTTAACGAGATTAGTACACAACTTTTGAATAATGTCAAAAGTAATCTTGCGTGGTTCATGCTAGTGATTGTCAGTCAGTGCCACACTGGGACTGGACACTTGTTATCACCCCTGTACTAGAGGCTGCTTACTCCAGGACCTAAGGCAATGGCATAATGTGGCTGGTGATGGAGCAGGTAAAACAACATTTTGTATACCTCCTCTAATTTGCATGAAATTAATTACGTAATCATTCTAAATCTAACGTGTACTAATTGGTTTGAAGTGAAATTTTCTAACCAACTTTTACACCTTGATAAACACGAGATACACATGGGACTAAAATGCTATTTGCATGGCAGAACAATTAATTAATTAACTATGGTACACAAACTAACTTTAGATTGTGGTGAAATAGAAAATTGCATGATTTATGTTGCTTTTGTGATTGTTTGGGCTTCCAGGATTACCAAATGGTGAGCATTTTCGCTTTAATTGTTGCAACAGCTAGGGAAATACTAATATATTTTGGGATTAGTGTGGGTTTAAACATTAGAATCTCCATTTCTATATTTTAATTACTGTTATGTCTGTTTTGCTTAAGTTGGCATTCGGGCCTACTAGGCCGCAGTACCTAAGAGGGAGTCTCCCCCGTGAACGCCACCATGTGAGCCTGATGACTTCTGCGCAGAATCGGATGGCTCTGGAGATCTCCAAATGACCTCAGATCTGTGACACCGTGTTCCTTGTCAAGGATGAACGTGTTTGGCTGCCAACTGACTATGCTGTTAGAGCAGCGAAGGGAACAATACAGAACCTGTACTGAAATGCCTTCTCTTCTTTTCAACATTACATTTGCAACTTTCGCCCGGGAAGAAAAGGGATATTATACAAATTGCACCTTCCTATGCCAAGTCTCATGCAGAACCAGTTTATCACGGGAAACTTTCAGAAAACTTGTAGATAACCCCGGACTGTCCAATCAGAAAATTTCTCTACCCCGACATTGGTTGCACGTTAGCATGAAGTAAGAGGGAAAAAGGGTATTAAATGCCCTCATCTGCCAAAGGGGGGTGGTCATCGGGCTGATCTTTCATGGCGTTGGGTCTGCATTGAGCTGATGAAGATTTCCATGGTTTGCCTTGGGTTTCTTTGATTCTGGGAAGTTATTTCGTCTGATGGTTTCATCTTTGCTGTGGGTCGGACAGTTTATCCCGGAGATTGTACCAGGGAATGCGGATAATTCTCTGTTTGCTCAGAGGGGCGCCAACGTTTGCTTATTGGTAATTATGAAATGCGCTTTCTAAATCTATCCTTATTTACCAAAAGTTCGATTTCTCTTTGAAATAAACTGAATTTATGTTATGACCTGTAGTGCATAAATGCTAATGCAGAGAAAATTATTTATTAGATAAACAAAAATTGAATTAATAAGAAATGAGTTTGTGGTTCTTTAATTGATTACAGAAAATAATCAAATGTTTCCTAGGCTTTAATTGTGTTTTAGCTGGTTCTAAGTCACCATCAACCAGTCCAACTAATTGGTCCATCGACCAAGTGGTGGAGTGCCTTGATGTTAAGGTCAGGATTCTGTAGTTGCATGTGTATAAAATGTATATAATGTAAAGAAATGTAATCCTGATGGGTAATAAGGTACCCACATGTCCAGCGCTTTATCTCCTGTGTACGGATTTGAATGAGGCGAGTGCGTGTTGGTGTTATGGGCCCCACCTATGAATGAGTGTATGGATGAGTTGTTGTGATTACGAATCTGTGACATAGGGAGACTATGTAAATTTCTTGGTAGCAGATTGATGGTTTTATTGCATTGGTTTGGTGATTATTGATTTATGTTTAACACTTTGGTGCCGATTCCGATCCGTTAAAAATATTCCCCGTACGAATCTTATCCGGATTTTTTTACGTACGAATCGTACAAGTCCCGTACAAACTGGCAAGTACGATTCATATGTTAAAAAATCCATACAAATCGAATTGGGAAAATTCCCCGACACGTCCTCGGGTCGGAAAAAGTGCCCGACACGTCCCCGGACAGTTTTACGTACGAATCGGGAAACTGAAGTCCGAGCGCGCAAGTACGATCCGCCCCGTCCGTCCGAATGCACAACCGTATGGATAAAACACCGTACAGAGCGAACTCCCATAGCAACCATGGAGACGTCCAAACATGTGCCCGCATACGCGCCGAACACCCCCCCAGCCCACCCCCCCCAAGTACGTGCCGTACCCCCACCCCACCCCCGTAGGCACGGAGCGTACCCCCACCCCCCGTATGTACGATGCGTACCCCCACTCCCCCCGTATGTACGGGGCATACCCCAGCGCGTAGCGCTGGGGGTACGCACCGTACATACGGGGGGTGGGGGTACGCACCGTACATACGGGGGTACGCACCGTACATACGGGGGGTGGGGGTATGCACCGTACATACGGGGGTGGGGGTATGCACCGTACATACGGGGGTACGCACCGTACATACGGGGGTACGCACCGTACATACGGGAGGGTGGGGGTATGCACCGTACATACGGGTGGGTGGGGGTACGCACCGTACATACGGGGGGGTATGCACCGTACATACGGGGGGTACGCACCGTACATACGGGGTGGGGGTATGCACCGTACATACAGGGGGTACGCACCGTACATACGGGGGGTGGGGGTACGCACCGTACATACGGGGGTGGGGGTACGGTGCGGACGTGTAGGGATGGGGGTACAGTGCGTACCGGGCCCTCTTTTTGCCATGCATCGTGGCGTACTTAGCTTTTCCGGCACTTTTTGGGTCCCGTAAAAATATTGCCGTGCGAAGTGCTGTGGGTACGAATCGTACTTGCTGGTCCGTAAAACGCTGCCTGACTCCGTGCGAATGTCGCGTACGCGGTGTCCCGGATCGGAATTGTGGGTATATTTTAGCCGGTCGGTGTTTTTTACGATTCGTACGGAAATAGTGTTTCTGTACGAATCGTACTTGCGGGTTTGTAAGGTGGTTTTCCCGGGTACGAGTCGGACGGAGAAAACGCTCCGTCCGACGATTCGTACCCGGTTTTTCCAGGATCGGAATCGGCTCCAAAATGTTGAGTATTGTCTATGTTAAATGTAGCCGGAAATTTGAAGCTTCCGGGAAGTAGAGAGTGGATTTATGTGGCAAGAGAAGTCACATTGAGTTGAACATTGTCTGGTTTCAAGAATTGTGATAACACAGAATTGTGTTATGTTAGGGAAATCTCTGTGTGAATGTGAGTGAGTGGCATAGTAATAGGTTCTCTTGTGAAACTCTGGCCTTAATTCTCAGGAGCATTGTAGTCTCCGCATGTGTTTTATCCCCAGAGAAACAGTTTACCTTTTGCTTGATAGAAGGGTAAGGTAGAGGGAAGTGCTACTTTATCAGCGTAACGGAAAAATCTGTGGTAGGGTAGAGGTAAGCGCTGCCTACTGGAAAGACAGAATTCTTGTGTAAATGAACAAAACTATCTCTTTGGTTTAGCGAAACAGGCAATGGAAATGTTTTATGTTGTTACTAACAGATTTTGATTAAAGAAAACGTAAGAAAAGTTTGCCGATAAAATTTTGTAAAGGAGGGGTCAGCAAGATCAGGAGTAGCGAGAAAGGCTGACGTCAGAAAGACCGCGCTGGGATTGGTGAGCTGTAGAGAGACAAAGCTTTCACTGATTGGTGCGTTAGTGTGAGACGTGATGGGAGTGGAGAAATTACCAGTGTGACGTAGACGCCCAGGATTGGTGCGTTAGTGTGAATCGCGCTGGGAGTGGAGGGTTTCAGGGGTGACTTAGACGCCCAGGATTGGTGCGTCAGTGTGAGTCGCGCTGGGATTGGACAGAATACGGAGAAGCCGTGAAGGGAGTGATTTGCAAAGCTTAGTTGATTAAGAACTTTGAAAAATAAAAATGATGTACTACGATCCACCTGATAAAGAGAAAAAATCATGGTTTGGGAAAATTAAAGACCTACTTAAGAAGGATAAGCCGATTGTGACTAGGGAAGGACAGATACTTCCTCCACCAAAATCGCCTGCATCTTTTATGGTAGCAAAATATGGTTATCATTCATGTATTTGGTTAGAGAATTGGGCAAAGTATACCAAAGAGGATGGAGTACTAGCATTTCCAGAAAATGGTTCATTAAGTTTGGCAGTATTACAAAATTTAAGAGATAGGATGATGAAGTTAGAACCGAAACCCTGACCTACCCAATTCGAGGCTTTGACTGAATGGGAAGAAGAGATGTATGAAAGGGAAAGGCATCGGAGTGGGAGAAGGTATAATTACATGTTTGGTAGACATTGTGGTCAAGAAAGACATGATGACAGAATGAGAAGATGGCGAAATGCGAATATGACTGATGGTATGTTTCCTCTGAGAAATGCTGAAGAGACGAGTGGCAGGAAATGTACAGAAAAGAGAAATAACACAGGGTCAGAAGGTTACAGATATGGAGTGAGTGAATCAGAAGATGAAGTGCTTGAAGACATGTTTTATAAAAACCCACCTCCATATCAACCGAATTCCGCGTTAATGACGCCGAGTGCACCGGCAAAGAGACTATAATGAATACAAATTTTGAGCAAATGCCATCTAATTTGGAAAAATTAATCCATTTAAAGATCCTGAAATGTCACAACCCGTTAGAACTGGAAATGAAAATTCAGCAGAGTTAACTAGAACTACACTGGAATTAACTGAGAAAATTATAGAATTAACTAAGAATATGGAAGCAGTGACAGTACCTGTAACTATAGGACCGGTGATACCTGTTTTTGATAAACAAAAAGATAGTGAGCATTGTTTAACAGTCCCATATAATTGTGGTATGCAAAAGAAGAAAGAAAGGAGCGGTTCCGGAGGAAATAAATTGAAGGGCATGGCAGGAACATCAGGATTAAGTACTCCTAAAAATGTAACTGTAAATCAAAGTCCAGCGAGTAAGACACCTACGACAACAGAATCGGCAACCGAAACCCCAGAGAGAATGATAGATAAAATAAGAACAGAGACAACCCCTGTAGGACCAACATCGGAAGAATTAAGTGATTGGTTAAGAAGTTTACAGAAAAAAGATACAGAACCACAACCTTTAGATGTAGAAAAATTAAAAGTCCCATTATAAGAGCTAATCGTAGGAACAATTCCAACTGAAAAATTAAAAGCATACCAAGATGAAGAGTTGCTGTTCTTATGTAAAAGCATAACTTGGAGAGCAAGGACTTTGCATGAAAAGTTAGAAGAGACAGCAAGTGAAATGGGAATCGATTTTGAGAAAATAAGGTCACTCCAAAAGCCATACAGGGTAGATTTTTCTGAAAAGGATATTGAAACTTGAATACTACAGGGAGATTGACCCAAATTAAAGAACTGATTGCATTGCTAAGGAAATGGGGTGATGTGGATCGATGGAAAAGTAGATGGTTCAGAAAGAGAGAGGAAACTATAGATAAGGCCTTTTCAGCATTCCCAGTGAGAGAAAAGGAGCTAGTGGTAACAGAATGACCTATGAGAGAAATTCCTGGAGGAGGATATGTGCATGTTCCATGGACTAGACAGGATATTTTGTCATTCACCAATGATTTTCCAAGGTTAAGAGAAAAACCATTTGAATGGTACCGACAGGTAGAAAGGTTTGTCAAACTTTCAAAGGTGTTGTGGATAGATCTGAATGGTCTTTTTGATATAATTGTACCTGCAGATTTGTGGGCAGAATGTAAAGTTACAATAGATTGGCCAACGCAAGAGTATCCTAGGGATCCTAAGACAGGAGCCCCTGATCTGGAAGTAATGAAAAAATATGATCAGATAATTACTTTTTTGAAAAATAAAGTACCGCCGAAGGAAACTGACTGGGTAAAGATTGACAGAACTCACCAGGAGGCTAAAGAATCAGTGCATGCGTATTATGAATGGTTATTGTTGGCTTTTAAACAATACAGTGAAGATGAGAAATTAAGTGAAAAAGATCTGAGTCATTTTGTGTACAGATTTGTTTATGGTTTAAAGCCTGAGGTTAGTGAAATGATTAAACAGCATACAGTGGATTGGCAGAACAAAAAGATAGATGAAGTGGTACGACATGCTAAATATTTTAGTGATGAAATTGAAGCTAAACAGCGTAAACTGAAAGAAAAGGCAATGTGGGCACAGGTTAAGGTAGCCGAGCGACAAGAAGCCCAGTTGATCGAGCAAGCTAATGGTATGGGGCAAGCAAAACAAAAGCCTAATATTGGAAAAGGAAAAGGACAGATCAGCATAGAGGAAGCTAAAAAGAAATGGCCATGTCATAATTGCGGAAAATTCGGGCATTGGAAATCTGAGTGTAAATTGCCACCGAGAGCTAATGGTGATAATTCATCATTGAATCCACAGGTGCAGAATGAGGTGAGTTGCCAACCGCCGCGACAGCAGCAGGTTGTTTCCCAACAGTTTCAGGTGCCAAAGCCACCTTTTGCACAGAACGTAAATCCTCAAAGATACAGTAATGAGACAGGATTCTACACCGAAGCACAGGTAACAAAGCTACCCTGTGCTGGTGTTGTTTCGCAGTATTGGCTGCAACGTGATGAGAGTGAGTCAGAAGAGAATTATTGATGGTGCCTAGGAGAGGAAGAGGAGTGCGTACTTGGCGCAACTCTAGAGGTAGACCAGGCAGGACCCTTTGTGGATGGAAAGGTGAATGAAGTAAACATTACTTTCCTAGTGGATACTGGTGCTACTCGTTCAACTGTTAGATCAGCTGAAGTGAAAAATCTTCCTCTCTCGGGTGAAACAATCCATGTAGTTGGAGTTTCAAACAGACAGATAAAAGCTTATCTTACTGATCCTGTAAAGGTTAAAATTGGGAAATTCACTGATATGCATCGATTTGTCGTATGCGACACTAGTCCTGTAAATCTGTTGGGGAGAGATTTGTTGTGCAAGATGAATTGCACCATCTTTTGTACCCCTGATGGTATAGCTTTTGAAACCCCCGATGAAGACGTACTGTATAGAATGACAATGGCAAACTTAGAACCTGAAATTACTGAGGCATTTGTTGTATTTGATCCGGAAGGATTGCCTCAAGAGTTGAAAGAAACGGTAAAAACAGAAGTGTGGGATTTCACAGGAGAGGATGTTGGATTAATGAAAAGGATAGATCCTGTGAAAATAATTGTAAAAGAAGGAGTAAATTACCCGAATATTCCTCAGTATAAATTAACACCAGAGATAATTGCAGGAGTAACGCCTGTAATAGACAGAGTGATTGAACAAGGAATTCTGAGAGAGATAATGAGTAGTCCATGTAACTCTCCGATCATGGGTTTGAAAAAGCCAAATGGGACCTTTAGGATAGTACAGGACTTGAGAAAGATTAATAAAATCGTTGTTCCATGCTGTCCCATTGTACCGAACCCTTCGGTAATTCTATATCAGAATCCCCATGATGCAGAATGGTACACAGTCATTGACTTGTGTCATGCTTTCTTTTCTATTCCTGATAGCCAACAAATTTTTGCATTCCGGTACGGTATTTTGGCATGGTGCCGTATCCCTTAAGGGTATACAGAGAGTCCATCAATATTTAATCAGATTCTAAAGAAGTCACTGGAATATTTAAAAATGCCTGAAAGTTCAGTGCTTGTGCAATATATCGATGACCTATTGGTGGCATCGAAGATGCGAGAGGCATGCGTGGTTGACACAGTTGCACTGTTGAATCATTTGGTCGATGGAGGACCCAAAGTATCCCCATCAAAATTACAGTTTTGGCAGAACGAAGTACAATACTTAGGTCATAAGATTAAAAAGGGCCTGAGAAAAGTGACAGTGGACAGAATTAAAATAATAAAAGGAATGAGAGCACCAATGACACAGAGAAAAGTCAAAATGTTTCTTGGAATGGTGGGATATTGTCGACAGTGGATCAGCAACTTCTCGCTGATTGCAAAACCACTGGTACGTTTGATCAAAAGTGATGTGAAAGATCCCCTTGAGCTGAATAAAGAAGAGATTATCTGGCACATGCATCAACGTAGGCTTTTGCGATTCCTTAATTGCGATTATTAAGGAATCGCAATTAAGGAATTGCAAAAGCCTCTGCATGTAGGAATCGCTATAAAAATAGCGATTCCTACACATTCCTTAATTGCGACTCGCAAATTGCGAGTCGCAATTAAGGAATGCCGTCCTATTTATTCCTATGGGCCTCCAGGCCCATAGGAATGAATTGGAGATTGCATGAGCAATTTGTGAGTACCAGTAGGTACTCGCAAATTGCTCATGCAATTTCAAGGGTGCAACATGAAACTTTGAAAAATGCACAAAAGTGCATATTTCAAAGTTTTTGCAAATTACCATGAAGTTCAACTTCATGGTAATTTGCTCCCCCTATTAGCGAAATCACAATTCTTTTTACTTTAATGCATTGCATTTAAGGAATCTCAATTTGGGATTCGTTAAATGCAATCGCAATTTCAGTAATCGCAATTTAGAGATTCCTTTAAATTGCGATTTTTGGATTTGGGATGATGCATCCCAAATGCAAAAATACCGGTCGCAAAGGGGCAGATTTTGAGAATCAGCCCGTTTGCGACCGGTTTTTCCTTTGATGCATGTGCCTGTAAAGCTTTTAAACAACTGAGTGACAGCTTGTGTGAAGCACCAGCTCTTGGAATGCCTGATTACAAGAAAGAATTCGAGCTCTATTGCAGTGAGAGAGATGGGTGTGCTCTTTCCGTATTAGTGCAGAGACATGAAAGATTGAGATGACCGATTGCGTATTTTTCAGCTGTACTAGATCCAGTGGCTGTAGCTTTGCCTGGTTGTTTGAAAGCCGTAGCAGCAAGTTGTAAAAGCTTGGAACAAAGTGAAGGAATTGTAATAGGATACCCTGTGAGAGTGTTTGTGCCCCATGATGTGGTGATCCTTTTGACAAGAAGTAAGACACAATTCATGACGCATAGCCGTCTAACTAAATATGAAAAGGTGATTTTGGGTGCTACAAATGTGAGTCTTCTAAGATGCACTAATGTGAACCCATCGACATTACTACCTGATGCTGTGAATGCGTAAGTGAAGGATGATGTTGATCATGATTGTTTGGAAGTGCTTGATTTTTGCACCAAACCGCATTCGGACATAAAAGATTTGCCTCTGAAAGAGAATGACTATGTGATGTTTGTGGATGGGTCATGCCTAAGAACTGGAGAAGGGATTTTGAGCGCTGCATATGCTGTGTGTACTGTAGTGACTGTGTTGGAAGCATCTTGTTTGAGAGGAGTACGATCTACTCAAGTGACTGAGTTGTTTGCACTGATTAGAGCATGCAAGTTGGGAAAGAATTTGAGAGTCACTGTAATTACTGACAGTCAGTATGGGTTTGGAGTCGTGCATGCCTTTGGGCAGATCTAGTCCCAAAGAGGTTTCTTGACGTCGAGTGGAACTCCAATCAGAAATGCAGAATAAATTGCTTGAGGGGATACAGCTGCCTAAACAGATCGCCGTTATAAAATGTGCCGCACATAGAAAGGGAACTGACTATGTGTCAGCCGGCAATGAGTTTGCCAATGACCTAGCACAGTATTGTGCACGAAACCAAACTTCATTAAATCGTAATAGGGAGAAGGAAATGGATTTATATCCCTTGCTTTTTACTAACACCGTCAGTACATGGGATGAAGTGAGACAGTTACAGGAAGAGGCAGGGGAAGAGGAAAAGAAACAGTGGATAAAATCAGGATGTGCACCACCGGAAGCAGACAGAGATTGGGTTTACCGCGATGGAAGACCAGTAATGCCTAATAGTATGATCTCTACCATGGCACGGATGTACCATGGGCAGGCTCACAAAGGTAGGGATGCCATGATTAGACTTTTTAAACAGACCTTGTATAATGCAAAGTTTTGACTTATAGCTGAGAGCCTTTGTCAGAGATGCCTTATATGCCAGCAATTTAATCCAGGAAGGAAAACTGTGGTGAGCTTGGGAACCATAGGACAGGTGGGAGGTCCTTTCACTCGAATGCAGCTTGATTTCATTGAAATGCCCTCATGTAATAAGTTAAGATATGTACTGGTGATTGTCTGTCTGTTTTCACGTTGGGTGGAGGCTTACCCGACCCGAAGGAATGATGGAGTTACTGTAGCAAAACTCCTACTGAGAGAGTTCATTCCTAGGTTTGGTTTCCCAGTAACAAATGAAACAGATAGAGGAACACATTTCCAGAATGAAATTATAAAATGTATTTGTGAAGCATTGAATGTACAACAAAAACTGCATTGTGCCTACCGGCCAGAGGCTTCTGGAGTGGTGGAACAAATAAATGGTACCATAAAGAACAGATTGGGAAAAATGTGTTTGGCCACAGGTCTAAAATGGCCAGATGTCTTGCTTCCTGTTCTCATGACAATTAGATCAATTCCTGATAGAAAGACTGGTCTGGATCTCCATGAAATTATCATGGGCAGAGCCATGAGACATGTTTTCATTCCTGTCAACAAACAACTGCCTATATCTGATGACTTTGTCTTGGATTATTGCAAAGGATTGGCTGATGTGGTACATTCTGTGTTTCATCAGGTTGGACCAGATGCGACCACTCTTGAAAAGAAGCCAGCTCATGACTTAAGTCCTGGAGATTGGGTATGCACCAAAGTACACAGAAGGAGAAATTGTCTGGTTCCACGCTGGGGAAGACCACGTCAAGTGATTCTTACAACAACAACTGCTGTGAAGTGTGCAGGGGTGAAGAACTGGATTCATGCCAGTCACACTCTTTGAGTCCCAAATCCGGAAGATCAATCTGAAGAGGAACAATGAGACACATCAGATACCAGTTCCGAATCAGACGAAGAAGAAACGAGAACAAGACAAAACCCAGAAGCAGGAGAAACGGGTTTGAGCCAAATTGTTGGGCAAGAAAATATACCACTGAGAAGACGCCTTGAAATTTCTGATACAAGTTCTGAATCTGAGACAGAACCAGTGGGAATACAAGAAAGAATAAATAAGGACACTGGAAAAACTGAACAAGTAATCTTTGAAGAAGAAATCCTGAGCCCTAGCACAAGACAAATTCCACCCGAAATCATAGAAATAGATGGTGAGGAATTAGATACAGAGAGTGAGGGTGAGCTAATTGCGGAAGACCCCCGAGGAGGTGTAGGGACACAACACACCCAGGTAGAAAAAGGGACAGTTAGTCAGCAGGAAGATCGGGTGGAAGAAACATGAGGAGGGATAGATACAGACAATGAACCTGAAGTCTTGAGGATAAAATCCAAAGAAAGTAAAATCCAGACCGATACAGAATCTAAAGAAAGTGAAGAAGAAAGCAAAGGAGGAAGAACTTTGAGGAAAAGAGCTTGGAAAACAGAGCAAGAAGGGAAAGGAACAAAATTAAAAAGGCAGTTAAAAGAAGATATTTGGCCCAACAGAATCAAAAGATTGAGATACCGACTAACCAGAATAAAATCTGCTAATGCCGAACAAGTGAATAAAGTGTCTAGTCAAGAAAAACAAAAAGACACTGATCAGAAACACTTGCAAAGAGGATAAAGATACCGAACCAGAAGTATAAGTCACTGGAATGGACATATGTGGCACTTCCTGATATACAAGAGGAAGCAGATAGCCAAAAAAGCCTAAGAGTGACTGTGCAGGAAGTGGACGAAGGAGGGGAAGATTCGGAAATCCTGAAAGTTATCTTGTCTGACACCAGAGAAGAAACGGATGATCAGCAAATTCTGATGAGGACTGTGAACCTAAAGACAAAAGCGATTCATACATGTACTGAGTGGCAAAGGAGAATCAAAGGAATTAAAACCCGTACAAGACACATGACCAGAAAAGAAGCAAGTAGGCCACCAAAGCCTTAGGTTTAGACAAAGGTAAATTGTTGAAGAAAAGAGGCTAAGTCAAAAGACACTGATCATCACCAAAATGGAAAACAATGAAAATAGAAATCCAGCATGTGGGTTTCTCCGAAGATGGTGTAAAATGTGTTTTTGTTGTACAGGATTACTAATGCTTGTCTGGATCATATTAGTAATAACAATTTCACTTAGAGTAACATTTGAAAATATAGATGAACATACAGTAAACAGAACTCATAGTGAAAAGGCTGATGAAAGTCATGTTACAAAAATGATAGATAGAACAGAACTTCACAAAGATAAGTCCATATACAATTTTTCTAATAATGTTTTTTCAAAATTACTCTATGAATATGTGAAAACCATGGAGGTTAGAGACTGTTATGTTTGCATGCAGTTACCTGAATCTGTATAAGAAGGTGTTACTTATCACCTTCCTTTGACATATGGGATAACTTGTAGTGTCCTAGCTAGTTTTTTTTTTTATAAAACTGGAAAATTAGAATACTATTACACTGATGTAGATAATATTTTCTCACAGATTCCTGTAGTTCCTGAACTAAACAAAGTGATTCCTGGTAGAATACTAGGTGAATTTGTCCTGGAAACAAGAAAATTAACTTTAGAAGAAGTGTTTAAGAATAACCTTACTTGTAGTTTAAGAAAAGAAGAGAAAACTTTCCTAAACATGGTAGAGGAGAGTTAGAATGCAAAAGAAGGCGTCTGGGGAAAAGATGGAAACAACATTTTGAAATGTTGGGAAGGAAAATCATTTAAAGGGAGAAACAAATCCAGCAATGGCTTTAGATTGGCCCCAGACAGGAAAGTTGTGCATTAGTAGAGATAATACTGTATATGATAATTATTTTGTAGGTGCAAGTGAATGCCCTGACTTTTATAAAATCATGAGAGTTCTGGGGATTTAAAGGAGGAAATGATCCGGTATTCCCTGGAATATATTACATCTGTGGGAATAGAGCTTATTATAGGTTACCGGACCACTGGTATGGGACATGTTACCTAGGCCTGGTCTTCCCAAAAATATTTCATGTGGGAAGGGACGGTTTGCACGAAATAGGTAGACAACTAACACGTAGAAGGAGGGAAAGTTGGTCAGAAATTATAGGTGATATTTTTGGAGCACTGATACCAGCAGTTGGAATATCTCTGAACGCACATAAAATTAGAAAATTGTCTACAGTTGTGGATCGTTTATCAACAAGCACAGCTGGAGGGTTCTTAATGGTAAATACCAAGATGGTTGCCATGAGGGCGATGATAATGCAAAATCGACTTGCTCTTGATATTATATTGGCCAAAGATGGAGGAGTCTGTGGAATGTTGAAAGTGCAACATTGTTGTACTTATATTCCTGACGAGAGTCAGAATTTAAAGAAATATATTAAGAACATAACTGATTTGCATGAAGAAATTGTTCCACTGGAGGTTGAAAGTCTATGGGAGAAACATGGTAAGGGTTTTTCCACTATTAAGAATCTATTAACAAAATTAGGTAGCTCCTTTGTGGGGAAAATACTGATACCTGTGACTTTTGTGATTGTTTTAGTGTTAGGATTAAGATTAGGATGTGTGTTCATAAAAAGAAGAAAATTACAAACTAAGATAAAAAGAGAAAACAAGAAAAGGAAATAGAAAGAAATAAGAGAAAGAGAGATAGAAGACATAGAACTAGAAGAGTTACAAGATAATATGTACAAGAAAACAAACGAAACGATGTAGGAACCACTATGATATAACCTAACAAATGCAAGTGGGACTGAATAAAACCATTTCTGAAGAGAAATTTAGAAAATTTAGTGATTAGTGGTGATGTTTAAAATCACCAAAGAGGGGATTGATGGAGCAGGTAATACAAAATTGTGTATACCTCCTCTAATTTGCATGAAATTAATTACGTAATCATTCTAAATCTAACTTGTACTAATTGGTTTGAAGTGAGATTGTCTAACCAACTTTTACACCTTGATAAACACAAGATACACGTGGGACTAAAATGCTATTTGCATGGCAGAACAATTAATTAATTAACTATGGTACGCAAACTAACTTTAGATTGTGGTGTAATAGAAAATTGAATGATTTATGTTGCTTTTGTGATTGTTTGTGCTTCCAGGATTACCAAATGGTGAGTATTTTCGCCTTAAATGTTGCTACAGCTCGGGAAATACTAATATATATTGGGATTAGTGTGGATTTAAACATTAGAATCTCCAGTTCTATATTTTAATTACTGTTATGTCTGTTTTTGCTTAAGTTGGCATTCGGGCCTACTAGGCCACAGTACCTAAGAGGGAGTCTCCCCCGTGAACGCCACCATGTGAGCGCGATGACTTCTGCGCAGAATCGGATGGCTCTGGAGATCTCCAAATGACCTCAGATCTGTGACACCGTGTTCCTTGTCAAGGATGAACGTGTTTGGCTGCCAACTGACTATGCTGTGAGAGCAGCGAAGGGAGCAATACAGAACCTGTACTGAAATGCCTTCTCTTCTTTTCAACATTACATTTGCAACTTTCGCCTGGGAAGAAAAGGGATATTATACAAATTGCACCTTCCTATGCCAAGTCTCATGGAGAACCAGTTTATCCTGGGAAACTTTTAGAAAACTTGTAGATAACCCCGGACTGTCCAATCAGAACATTTCTCTACCCCTAAATTTGTTGCACGTTAGTATGAAGTAAGAGGGGAAAAGGGTATAAAATGCCCTCATCTGCCAAAGGGGGGTGTTCATCTGGCTGATCTTTCATGGCGTTGGGTCTGCATTGAGCTGGTGAAGATTTCCATGGTTTGCCTTGGGTTTCTTTGATTCTGGGAAGTTATTTAGTCTGATGGTTTCATCTTTGCTGTGGGTCGGACAGTTTATCCCGGAGATTGTACCAGGGAATGCGGATAATTCTCTGTTTGCTCAGAGGGGCGCCAACGTTTGGCAATTGGTAATTATGAAATGCGCTTTCTAAATCTATGCTTATTTACCAAAAGTTGGATTTCTCTTTGAAATAAACTGAATTTATGTTATGACCTTTAGTGCATAAATGCTAATGCAGAGAATATTATTATTAGATAAACAAAAATTGAATTAATAAGAAATGAGTTTGTGGTTCTTTAATTGATTACAGAAAATAATCAAATGTTTCCTAGGCTTTAATTGTGTTTTAGCTGGTTCTAATTCACCATCAACCAGTCCAACTAATTGGTCCATTGACCAAGTGGTGGAGTGCCTTGATGTTAAGGTCAGGGTTCTATAGTTGCACGTGTATAAAATGTATATAATCTAAAGAAATGTAATCCTGATAGGTAATAAGGTACCCACATGTCCAGCGCTTTTTCTCCTGTGAACGGATGCGAATGAGGCGAGTGCGCGTTGGTGTTATGGGCCGCACCGATGAATGAGTGTATGGATGTGTTGATGTGATTACGAATCTGTGACATGGGGAGAATATGTAAATTTTGCCCCTTGCGCTGCAACACTGGAAGCCGGTGTCTATGCTTCACCCGTGTCATTTTCTCCTGGACCTCAACCAATGCCACTGCTGTACTGGTGACTTCTTTATCTCAGCTAATGCCTTACCATGACTGCACTGAGGGCCTCATTGATGAGTGACTTGCGTCACTTTTGCACCACGCAACATGGTACATACGTGACGTATACCTCTAAGTCAGATTGTTTAAGCCACGCAAAATCACTTTGTGTGGCTCTGAGTGGCTTCAAAAATCAGTAAAATGCAACGCAACACAAAATGCTTTGTTGCGTTACTCTGCCATAGGTAGGCGTTCCATGGGCATTGTGTGGGTGTTCCTACGCAACTCCCATGGATTTTTACACATCCCCAGTTTTTACAAGAACTTGTAAAACTGGGGATGTGCCAAAAACTTACACCATCTAAGGAGAGGCGTAATGAGGAGAAATATCTCTAGGTCTCCTCATTTCTTCCTCTTTCTATATGTGCTGCATTCTGCAGCACACATAAAAAGAGAAATATAACTCACAGGAATGCTTTTGGGCAGGAGAGTGCCCCTTCCTGCACAAAACATAATCCTGCATGCAACACAGGCACACTTGCACCATGGTGCAGGGTGCCTGCGTTGGCGGTAGGCTGCCAAAACGGTGCCAGCGCATGGGAAAGGACAGGAATGTGCCGTATTGCCTTAAATACAGGGCATTCCTGCCCTTTCCTGTGTCGCTCGCTGTGGCGCAGCAAAGTGACTTGCTGAGCTGCACTGCATGGCTTCCTCTATAATGAGACCCTGAGTTTCAATGCTGCACCAGAGTCTGCAAGAGGTACAGGTTTTGTGATCTGTGTCTCCAGGTGGCAGTGTTGTGGGTTGCTGCGACATCACTGTACCATTCGCCCCCTATTTCCAAACAGTTAATGGACACTTGTCTTAATAATGTCATCTTCAGTTCTTTTTTGAATCCGACATCGTCTTGATAATTCTCTCAAATTGAGTCACAAGGAAAATCAAAAATTGCTCCTGTGGGCATACTCCTGCTTGTGCTGGAAATGTCAGACTTTCTTGTAATTCACTTAGAATTCCAGGGATTACATCTGGGAAACAACTACTGCCGCTGCTTGCCATCAGTACTCAAACACATAAAACCTTTTCAAATTCTGCAACGTTTTAAGTGTATATTTCTGAACAGATATGTTATCCCTTTGTGCACTTATGATTTTTGGGGCTTTTCTCCACAGGAAAAATATTTATCTCCCTTGAACAAATCCCATCCCGACACCTCGCCCGTTTCATGGTGATCCTTCCCCTGTCCCAGGCAGAAAACGGTCTTACTGTTTTTAGGGTCGGTAACTGTCTGAAAAAGTTTTCTGAATCCCCACAAACTTGAGAATCCTGGAGCCCCCACCCTGGAAAGCCCAAAAACTCATGCCGAGATTTATGTACATGTAGAATTAAACAAAATGTATTTATCCTCTGTGCTTTGAGAGCCCTAAGTGATGTTTAGATCTTTGGAAGGCCCGCAGAACTTAGCTTTGCTGTAGTTTCAGGGTTGGTTGTGGTGATTTTGTTCTGCAAGAGGTACAGGTTTGGAAATCTGGCAGAGTTGTGGATTGCTGTAAAATCGCCGTACTATTTACCTCCTAGTTCCAAACAGTTAATGTCCGCTCCATTTCCTTCTTGGATCTGACATGGTCTTGGTAAATTCTCTCAGACTGATTCATAGAGAAATTTGCTCCTGTAGAATTGCTCTTACTTCTGCTAAAAATGTCAGACTTTCTTGTAATCCACTTAGAATTCCAGGGATTACATCTGGGAAACAACGATTGTCGCTGCTCCCCTTCAGGTCTCAAACACATAAAACCTTTCAAATCCGGAAACGTTTTAAGAATATGTTTGGGAACAGATAAATATTATCTCTTAGTGTGTGCATGTTTTTTGGGGCTTTCCTCCACTATTTCTCTCCCTTGAACAAATCGCACCCCAACACCGCCACCAGTTTCATGGAGATCCTTCCCCTGTCTCAGTCAGAAAACCAGAAGTAAGAAACTCAACAACACTTTGAACCAAGTAACAGCAGTTTAGGAGTGTGCTATCGCATCCCCGTGTTTTCTCTCTATTTGGTTCTTCCCACAGAATGCACTGTTCTCAGGAATGTGAGTATCTACACTAACCTTTGAATTCCATTCAGTTGGCTGGAGAAATGATAGTGGATGGGGTGTGTTCATGATAGTTGCTGCTTGTTCACCAATCTTCAGGGTGCTATGTTACAAAGCGCTATGAAGGCGAGGACTGATAGCTTCTAATGAAGACGAGGGTGCATTATGTATGCTGAGCACAAAAATTATAGCAAGGAGGCGGCCATGTTTAGTTCATGAAGAGACAGAAAAGATGAGTATTTAGATATCTTGTGAGGGGACAGGGGAGAGGTGAATTCTGATATTGAGGGGACGTAAGTTTGAGTCATAGTCGTGGCACCACAGAAGGGTATAGTCTGAACAAAACATTTCTGAATCTAGAAGGATTGATTAGTGGGGAATTTTTGACTATGGAGTCCTGTTTGTCAGCCAGAGATGGGAAATAGATTGGATTGGTGGGAAGGAATATTTTGTGTATTACTTTGTAAGCAACGTAGCTCAGTTTGAAAGTGACCCTAGGATTTACAGGTAATCAAATCAGTTTGTGGTGGATGAGGATGGTGAGCTCAAAGCGCTCCTTGGTTTCAGTCACTATATTTTTGGTACAAATCACTGGGATAGTGTACAGTTAGTTGGCATGGCAATGGAGTAGCAATGTTGCACACTACTTGATGGTTTGTTGGTGTAGGAAAGTGGAATATTATGTGGTAGGGGAGTACCCCTTAAACCAACAAAAGACACTGTTCCAAAGGAAGGGTGCTAAATAGCCCCTACCAGAAAGCAAAAGGGAGAGAAAGTCCTAGGTATAAGACGGGACCCGGCACAAAGGATAAAGAAACAAAGCTTGTCCCCTGTTGCCCTCACACACCCGAAGGTGTCATGCTTCATCATCGGGCATTTGCTCCTCGTCGGGCCCGGCACTGCAATGCCCTACGGGTCCCCCGAAGGGTCACTTTATCGGAGATCTTTTGGGGAAATGCCGGATGGTGCATGTGGGTGTGTGGGGTGCGGGTCCCTAAAAGAGGGTAAAACAGAGTGCGTGCAAGATCAGTTAAAAAATTTGAGTAAAAATTTTTTTTTATTCCGGGGTTACTAAATCAAAAAGCTAAAGCAAGGATATTGCCAAAATAAAGTAGATTAGAACCCCTCGGGTATCCAGTTACCCCAGCAGGCATGTTTATGCCTGTCGTAGACCAACATGTTTCGCGCCCCTATTGCCACCAGGGTCGTTGGCGCTTCTTCAGGATCAAAAAAACAACAAAACAGGTGTAGTGAAGTGCACGTGAGGTGAATAATTAAAAGTAAATACCCTCATAGTTAGTCAGGGCGGGCTACCATATTGTTTCCCAATAGGGTAGTGAGAATTTGTAGACGCTCCTGATAAGTAACCTAGGAGAGAAACACAAAATAGAGGACACACAGTATGAGCATCAGTAAAACTTGGTGCATCAAAACGTGCCACAATCGTGTGCACGACCTGCCACAATCAAAAGACACACAAGACCAAAAAATAGGGAACACCTAATATACCCCCAATGTCACCATCGCCCCCAGACTCGGGCCCATGTATGCTTGCCCATAAATTATACATTCTCAAAGTTGCCAGTCTAAGGGGCTTGGGGTGTCCATATAGTTGACACTATCCTTCATCACAATCCCTACAGACATTGAACACATAGGGTGTGGATGTAAGGCCAAAACCAGTGCAAAAGAGTGCACAAAATCAGGGGACTTCGCATGCATGGATAGTCATTAGGCATGCGCACGAAGATGACAGTGTCTAAAGAACGGCCTTACCCGACATTATCGGGGAACAAAACTCCTCTGGCCAGCGACGCGGGTCACCCGCTCCTTCTTGGACTATAAAGGAGAGCATAGTGGGGAAAGTAGTTCAAAAACAAGTAAAAAACAGAGAGGGACCGATTAGGTCCGATAGCTGTATACGGGCAGAGCACTCAGAACACAAAGTGCCCGTTCACTGAGAACTGCCCCTAAATGTACTCACGGTCCTCTCTGGATGCGGGATACAAAGAACCTACCCCGCCCTCATGTCTGCCAGGGAGAAGCACTCAAACCGGGCCACACGGTTAAATACTGTCAGGGGTGGAGCCAAGGCGGCGCCTTCTTCCGGAACCTACGGGCACCCTGAATGATACTGAGGCTGCGCAAAGGATCAGTTAGAGATGCCTAGGCGTCTCAGGGGGTAACTACTCTCCCGCGCTTGCGCAACCGTATAGTAACAGAGAACAGGGATATGGAAAGGTTCTACTCCACTACCGTGGGTCTAATATTAACATCAGCCCGGAAAATCCGAAAGACCGGCACTATGCCAGCAGGTAGGCAGTACCTCCTGTATTCTAAGTAATGTCACGAGAATACTGGGGGAGAGGGCTGGTAATCATGAAATACACAACGTGCGATCACGGCTGCACATTTAAGTCATATCTTATTTCAAACATGATACCAAGTGATCACAATGCACATAGGAAAAAGTGAGGGTAGTGACAGACATTACAGCCCAACATGACATCATCCCACATTCAGGGATTTAAAAGAGAACGTAACATAAGCCCCCGAGAGGGGTGGCAAGATAACACCAAGTAGGGGGGTACCCCTACCATGCAATATTATCACAATGCCTTAAAGATGATCCTTGGATTCACAACAATAATCCTTAGCTCAGTCCTGGTAGTGTGGCAAAGAGCAGTCAGGCATTACTGGAGGAACATGTGTTAACTGTTTTATAGTACCATAAGGGCTCATAAGTAATGGACAAGACTCGAGAAAAATCCAACACCTATTTATAAAAATAGAGTATATGTGTATGTAAATTTAGACACCAAAATGAACTAAATAGCATACATATAACTTGAGTTATAGAGTTTCAAAGCATTAGAAAATAAATGCATTTAAAACTGCAGCCATTTAACATTGTTGTCAATAGGAAAATCTGAAAGTGAGAATCGGTCACTAAGGGGTCGAGTTACTTTGTAACCTCGCAGGGTCGAGGTCCTTTGGGTAACAGGACCACGGCCCAACAGTCAGTTCGATTTTACCTGGCCTGTGGAGTCCGGGTGCAGTGGTTGTCCTGGCTGTCAGTGGTCTTTAAACTAGAGTCTCACCCAAGCTGCTTTACCATGGGAACAACGCCACCAAAAAAGGGGTGCAAATACACAAGAGAGCGTCATTGCTGACATCGATTGCTGGTGTTGTGAAGTGCCCTCTTAATGTAGCGTCAAATTAGGGGGTCAGTTACCTGACTGGTAACCAGTAAGCCTTGGTAGCGATAAACATAATGAAAAAGAACTTCAATGTGTTGTGGTCTAGGGGTGTGTGGTAGTGGCTTGTAACTTCGGTGAAAGCCAGACTACAACTCCCAGAAGGAACTTCACCATTTAGTTTTGGGCATCCTTTGGAGGGCCCGATGCCCAGCGATTCTTAAATGCAGAGCGTCATTTTACCAGCACTTTCCAGTGGACTGGTCCCACCAATCCAGGAGAGTCTGAGGGTACTTCTGGCTTTCACAAGGGTCTCTCACTTTGTGAGTGTCAATTTATAGCCACGGACAAGGGTCGTTCACACAGTTCCAAGTCTGTTGCCTCAGGGACACAATATCCCTCTTTTGCTTTGTGCTGGTGGGCAAAGTCCTCTTGTTGGCGTCACAAGTCTCCTCTTGGTCCTTTTTTGAAGTAGATGGTTCAGATCTGAGGTTCTAGTGTCAGGGAGGTCCCTTAAATCCTAGATTAAGGTGGTTAGGGGTGTGGGAGCTAGTAGCTAATGGGCAGCTTGTCCCTACAGCTAATTCACCCCTAAGGTGACCCCTATTGTTGCCCTCCAAAAGATGGCAGAAATTAACTTTAGGTGTACAGATCAGGCTGCTTACCTTCGAGGTGTGGTCAGCTTCCTGAAGGTGTACACCTCTTGCATACCTAATTTCCCACCTTGCCAGAATCAAAGAACACCTGGTGCAAGGGGAGTGCTGTGTCCTCCTCAGGGGGACAGCCCAGATGCATCTCAGAGGCGATGAAGCCTTTGAAGCTCACAACTCTGATGTGTCACTTCACTAGCCCACTTGGAAGGGGGGATGTATGACCTCCTTCCTGCCCAAGCCTTTGTTCTGATTCCTGGGAGTGTTAACACTGCCTGACAGGAGTTCAGAAACCTATCTTGGCGGCAGCTGGGGCAGGAAAACCCGGGCTCCCATGTTTCAGCTAGGGTAACCAGGTGGCCAACTACTTGGTTGCCACCTGGGAGCATGCTAGCCTTGCACTAGATTCATGTCAGGGTAGAGAAAGCATGTTGTTTGACACCGAACTGTGCATATTTAGGTGGTACCATAATGGAGCTAGCAACCTGGGTATGCCTGGGTGCAAGTCCCATGTTATCCCATGGACTGCCTATCACTTATAGTGTACTTTAATGGTAAAGCCAATATAGAGACATATGAACTTTCACTTACATGTCTACACTCTTGATATACTGCGCACTGCCTCCTGGGCACAGGAGACCTTCTCTAGGGGTGACTGGCATATACTTATGATCAGTGCTGTGACCCTATCACACATGGTGAGGACAAGGTTGAAATGGAGCAGTGAACACTGTTCTTGCAGTCTGCAATGGCAGACCTGCTGTCATATGTTTGCCTGAGTGTCACATATGTGCTGCAGGCCCAGAGTACCCCTTCACCCCCATGCTCTGGGTACCACAGTACCACTTACCAGGGACTTACAAGGGGGATGGTCTCTATCAATTGTGGATGCCAATTACATATGTCACTTGTAGGGAGTGAGAAAGGGCACTGGTGCCTGGTTAGCAGGCTTCAGTGCCCTCTCAGAGTTGAAGAGCAGCATCTAGCAGGCCACATAGGGGCAACAAGTGGGGGGACTTCTGCAGAAAGCCCTGTTTTCTTACAGTTGGGCCACCATCTTGACTCTTCAGCGAGCATGTATCGTACAGTTGTTGGTCTTAAGTAGGATATTACATGTTAAGTAGCAAGACTGAACCCTGGTCTCATTCATACCTGTTGTAGCTGTCGCACAGGAGCAGGGAATGTTTCTCAAGAGAGGTGCTTTGAGCGATTTTTCCATACTCAGCTTGGACTCAGAACAATGACCAGACCGGACTCAACCACCACAGTGCTATGCCCAGAATTAAGCACACAGTACAGTGGTGCTGGAACAATTTTAAGAGTAGAGGTGCTACTATCAATGTTACATCACCCAAGTCATTGCGACTGTGAAACATTTCACACAGAACAAGAGCAGTAAATTAGCTACGTCCATTCAGCAGGAGAGTGGTACAGGTGTGGTATGTAGCTAATGGTGCATTTGGGAACACACTGTCCCAAATACATTACCTAAGCATGTTTGGTGGTGCACTGTGTTTTTACAGACAACACATTTTACATTTAAATGTTCACCACATTTGCAAAGATATTCAGTTTTACTGATAAAACTATATCACACACAAATGACAATGTGTGGAAATCTGGCTTCAGTGAAAAAATATTATGTGCCCATCACTAAGTAAAGTGTCATGATTTGTTTTAATCTTATCAAAATGATTTTTCCATCACACTTCTAAATTTAAAAAAAAGTGTTTCATTTGTACTTCAACTGTTGATATATTTTGAAATATGTGTACAGTCCATTTACAGATATTCAAATTGTGTTGTGTTGAAAAAAATAACATTCTACAGCTGCTAGCAAGATTGTCACATAGTTTACTTTATAAAATCCTCTCACTTTGCAGTTTAGAGAATGAAAAGACTACACCAATAAATGAAAAAGCAGGAATTTGACAGAAGGCATAGATTTACAAATGACCTCTCTCTTTGAACGCCCAGCAAATGTGACAAGATGAAGACAAAATTGAAAAGCATGTTTATTGCTCATTCACCTTCTGATTTCTAGTATAGTTATTTCTTCCCCGCTTCCAGCATTTATGCAACAGTACCGACTATCACAAGGATACAGTTGTGTGAGTCTACAGCCTTGCTGGCCAAGGGGAGTAGGTGTATACACAACTGGTGGGTTGTCAAGGCAGTTTTTTAGTGCGAAAAAATGGGTGCTGGCAGTGGTTAACTTGTAAAGGAACGAGTGTTGCTACTCAAATCTCTGCTCAGAAGACCGCCGCCTGTGCTAATAAATGTCAAAAGAACAATTGATGGAGAGTATGTTGAACAATGTCAAACATTCAACCCAGTACAGAGATCTGGGCCTAACATCCATAATTATTTTGCTCCCCTTGCCATTCCAGTTTGAACCCAGCCATATGGAAATCAGTCTTGATCCTGCTCCCCATGGGAACAATCCAGTCCGAACAGCCAGTCCAGGTCCTCCCTGGACTGGAAACAAGCATCCTGAGACCGATTTTGGGGTTTCACCCCTTATCAGCCAGGCAAGCTTGACTCCAGTGGCTAGGAGAGCACGGGACCCACGCCTAGGCATACCCATCCCACTCAGGGAGACAAATGCAAAAAGAACAATTGGTAGACAGAATGTTGAACAATGTAAAACATTCACCCCAGTACAGAGATCTGGGCCTAACTCCATCTTTTTTTTTTGCTCCCCATGCCATTCCAGTTTAAACCCTGCCATATGCAAATCAGTCTTGAGCTTGTTCCCCGTGGGAACAGTCAAGCCCGAAGTGCCAGGACAGCACACTGATTCCAAGGCTATGAAGACTTGACTCCGCCTCATGCCTCTTTAATTCACTTCCCGACACTCCTTGTCCATTTATTTCACTTTTGCAGGTTCCTGTTTTTTCCCTTTGTGACAGTTTTATTGTCTTTCTTTTCCTCCTTTCCGCTTTATGTGTTTCTCCCTCTGTTGCTCTCGGTAAATATCCACTAAGGAAAAATATGTGCTGGTCCACAAAAATGAGTGCTGTGAGCCGCAGTGGCAACCAACATCTCAAATTAAGCACTGACTGGCTACTGAAAACTCAAAAGCTCTAAAGGATGTCCTAAAACTTGTCACTTTTGGTAATAATGTGGGTTTTCCTAGAGCAAAGTTTTTCCAAAGGTAACTCTGAAATAACTGAACAAGCATGTCCAAAATGGATAGGTGCTTTTTATATCATTTGAGGCCAGATGTACAAAGCTTTTTTCAGCTCTAGAATGGTGCTGTTTGCGACCTGAGAAAAGCATTTTTAAATGTACAAAGCCCCATTTGCGATTCGCTGAGCTATTAGCGAATCGCAAATAGGGGTTGCGACTCGCTATTAGGCAGGGACGTGCCAAGGTCCTCCCTTCCTAACTGCGCACTGGTATGTAGGAATGTTTTGCAATCTGGAATGCAGTTGCAAAACATTTGCAGTTACCACCAACTTTAAGTTGGTGGTAACCCATTCGCAAACGTGAGACTCCTTCCCCTTTGAGAATGTGGGTGCCAGCATTTTTTAAGAGCAGGCAGTACGGACCACTGCCTACTCTTAAAAAATTAAAAGGAAATTTTTCATTTTTCTTTTTTCAATGCATCCTGTTATCATCTATAGAAAACGGGCTATATTTCAAAATGAAAAATTGCTTTATTTAAAAAGCAGTCACAAACATGGTAGTCTGCTGAGCCCAGCAGGCCACTATCCCTGGGAGTGTCAGCCATTCCCAATGGGTCTCAAATTGCTACCTGTCTCATAAATATTAATGAGGCTGGTCCCTGGCAACCCATTGGGAATCGCAAACATAAAACATATGGTTGGACATAGATGTTTGCGATTTCCTAATAGCAAATCGCAAAAATTCGCTATTAGGAAATCGCAACGGAAATCTATGTACATCTGGCCCTCGGTGTCTTCTACTGGTCTGGTAAATTTTCATCCACCCGTTTTTTTAATGAAAGTGAAAATGTGACTCGATAGTGCTTGCGCCAATTTTGCATATATTTCAAAACTTGTTTGTGATCATGGGACAAAAACGGATAATTTGTCATTAACGAAAATACTGTTAGCACATACACACCGAAGTGTCACCTTGTCTGACACTCGTACTCTTTACAAACATCTTATAAAACAAAGGCAAAAAGCAGTAGCATACAGGCATTTGGCATTAGTGAACAGGTTTGCCCAGTGTCATGCGCAGCCAACCTTAACTCTGAACCCTCTATTGACTGTTTGACATCTTACTTGCACCTTTAACAATTGATGGCTGGGCCAGGAGTTACGGTTCACAGTAAAAATTGGGCTGTGAACTACGCTTAAAGGGGCATATTTACAAGCTGGCGATAAAAAATTATCGCCGCTTTTGCGGCCGTTTTCGGCCGAAAAGCAGCGATCATTTAATCGCCTAATTAGCAAGGCCACGCTAACGCGTGAAACCTTGCTTTAGCGTCGGGATTCCTAACGCCCAGCTTTGCATCTCTAATGAGATGCAAAGTGGGCGTTCCTGAACTAACATGACAGGAGAAATGTCGCTAAGCGACATTTCTCCTATCATCAAACCCCACGCTATGAAGCATAGCTGCAGGAAAAGTAGCGATAACCCCTGTTATCGCTACTTTCCTTATGCCTGTTTCAGGACTGACTTAACCATGATATCCTATGGAAGGTGGATATCATGGCTAAGTTTGTGAGTCCCTATCAGCAAGCTAATGCCACACTACGTGAGATTATCGCTGGGTTTCCAGCGATAATCTCACGTTAGGCAGTTAGCGCTAGGATTTTTATCGCTTTTGAGATAAGCGTTGCTAATAGCATGCTATCTCAGCGATAAAAATCCACGCTAGCCGGCGATAATTATCCTAGTGCTTAGTGCGCTTAGCGATAATTATCGCCGGTTGTTGCTAATATGCCCCAGGGTCTCACTCCCAACCTCACCAATGCCATCACTTTCCGAAGGTGGAAATGAGGTGTAAATAAAAGACCCAATAAGAAGGTGGGTGAATATCTTTTTTATTAAAGCTGTAAATCGTTATGTTGGATAATGTTTAATATTGTGCTGGATGTGAGGACACGTTTTATGGTTGTCTGACAGAATAGCGAGGAAACAAATATCCTGTAAACAGAATATCATGTCAAAAATATCGATGACCAAAATATCGAGAAGATAAGTGCAATGAGGTAAGGATAGATTTACTATTCTTAACGCCACATCTGCGTACCTTGAAAATAAATATATAGTTGAGATACATATATGTGGAATTAAGTATAGTTAAAGTTTACTTGCCTATAGAAACTTACCTTTACAATCATTTTGTCCTCGATATACTTGGTGCAATATTTTACCCACACAACATTTTTCTCTGATATTTTGTGCAAACATGTTGATGACAGTGTATGGTGAGATGCGAGTTAAGGTTTTTATTTTTTATTTTTAACAACAGATTTTATTTGGTCATTTTGCGATACAACAGGCAGTAGTCCTGCAATAACTTGTTGAATCATTCGGGAAATAAGTGCATCAATAACCATTTCCATAAAAAAAAAGAATCCCTGCGGAACATGCAGGTAAAATAAGAATCTAAACAATATGCAGACAGTGGTCACGTTTTGAGGTACAGCACACAATACAGCAGATACAAAAAGCTTATCCCAGTGAGATAGTAAAACAGGCAAGCGATAAGAACTTAGGGGACACATTGCAGAGGATGGCGGATCCATAGCACCAGTTGCATTACATGAGGACACAAGGTTGACTGAGGATTGCAGAGGTGGGTGCTATGGCTACCATCTCTTAGCATAACATCTGAATTTCAGATCTTTTAAGTTTTTTGCTTTTACTCTCTCAGCACCGTTTTATAATACACATATCTCAAAAACTACTGAACGGATTTACAGCAAACCCCAAAAAGGCCCTATTATGATTAAAGTTCTAACTTCTTGCAAAGTCGGAAGTTATTCCATCCAGTAGTTTCACTGATAGGAGAGCAAAAACTGTGAAAGAAGCTAGAATGGGAAACACGAATGTTTTGATTTTCAAGTTGAACTTTTACCCTGGCACTTTCAGCACAAAACCTGACCTAGTCAGTTGCCAGGTTTTGCACGGGTTCTTCAAACAGTGCCAAAGTTATTAACAAACCAGTAAAAAACAGTTTTCAACAAAAGGTGACTCTTAACCCAAGTTACAGTGTTCAGGGGCTCTGGTGATCTCAGATACCACAAGGCCGAAGGCTGAGTGGTTTATAAATGACCCCTGAATTCCTAAGTGGAAATATATTTTGAACGTTACCCTTAATGTATTTTAATATTGCGTGTTTATTTTAGGGTGGTTCGTTTGCAAACTGTGTTTTTTCAAACAGAGGAAAATGTTCTTTGAAAACAGTAGGTGAAATACTCGAACTTTTTTTTGTTGACTACGTATAAAAATAAAGGAAATATAATTATGTAGAATTTAAGAAAAACACACTTTGCTTTACTAGGTTGGGAAATTATTGAGCGGTTCTCTGCAAGGCACCGCTAACAATGGATACTGATTGCAACCACAGGGGCCAATTCACAAACAAAATGACAATTCTGCACCTGAACCTTTGTGCACATGTGCAGATCTATGATTTAAGTTTGGGTTGGACCTTTCGCCTTCCCACCCTGGAAGAAGTTTTAGCCCAGCCTTTTGCAGGAGCCAATCCAGTGCTTAATTTGAGCCTGTGGTTTCCGGTGCTCAGCACCAGCTAACGACAAGTGGCAAGGGAAGATTAAGTGATGTGCCTAGAATCACAGGATGTTGAGCCATGCCGAGAGTCAAACCTGGTTCCCCACCTCCGTAATCGACAGCTCTGGCCATTACGCCACATCCGCTACCCAATTGTAGGGTTTCATGGTTAGCAGTTGGTTCCGTTTTAGGCGACGCTAACAGGAGAAATGGGCTGGTGCAAGCTGCCCCCTGACGAGACCCTCGGCACTTATTTTTTACAAACTAACCATCGAGCCAATCTACCACTATAGCCAGCATGGGAAAGGATCGGAGAGGAATTTGTGAATGCCCACAAACTGGCATAGGAAACCATGCCTAGTTTCGCCCCCTCCCAACCTCTTGCTTAGGAAGTACTCCTGCATGATCGTTCACATTGGTGGTGTATTATAAAGCCATTTTCGGCCACAAACATAAATGTATGGCAGAAAATTGCTTTGTGATCAGGCACAAAATGTTCAGGTCTTGTTTACCTGTCATGAATAGAATGTGGTTTAACAATGGAAAGGATAAAGCACAACGGGGTGATGACATCATGACGATAATGAGAGCTATATTTCACAAAAGCCATGAAATATTTTCCACATTTCACAGGTCCATGAGATGTGCATTTTTGTATTGGTTCGTGTGCAAGGGCCATGAGTGACTCTTGCACCCCAGGTAATGCTGGACAAATTTACGAGGATGACATAAAAAGATTTTATCGTTCCTGAAGTATTTACTTTGCATTAAAAGAAAAAAACTGTTACACTAAGGCTGTCTATGATTACCTCAACCTTTCAACATGTTTTAATATTTTTGCGCAATTTCATGATATTTAATTTCACCCCTGACAACTACTAAATAAAAAGTAGAAAATCAGACTAAAAGCTAGAAAAGAACAGAGAAATATTACACCAATGATACATTTATAGGTTGAACTAGACTGCCCCTTTATTTCTTCAGCTCAGGACACATTCCTACCTCCTCATTAATAGCCACTAAAATATTAAACAAGCACTGGCATAGCCAATAGGTCTCGCCTTTTGGACCTTAGAAGTATTTAGCCATGCAGCACATTACCTGGGTGCTATAACATCTACTGTTCTTTAACTTGTAAGGTTTGACATTATTAGGCACTTTACAGCACTGCATTGAGAAGTACTTATTGAAAGGTTCTTTTTTGCATAACTGGTAATCTGAACTCATATATAACCACAACGACATGTAGCAAAAGCGCTGAAAATGGGTAACAGACTTTCAGACCGTGCTGAATGAACCAATGGTGAATGTCCAATACTGACACAAGAACCTCAGATTGGTGTCAAATCAGAGGGTACAACATAGTTCTACACTAACTAAGCTCTGCGACCTTTTGCACTCACCAGCATAGTTCTCCTGCATAAGGACAATGCAATTACAACATACGCACTCCTCTTTTTGCAATATGGACATAAAAAATGGTGCCATTGTTTAAGGGGCAGGCAGTAACCATTATTGAAATGGAGGCTGCTGGGCTCAACTCAACACACGTCTCCTTTTACTTTCACAAGAGGTTGTTTCCCGCAGTCACGCAATTCCCATGTTTAGCAAGTTGGAGTTCTCAAACCAGGAAGGTGAACAAAATAGAATACAGGTTTTGCTTGTTGAAAATTAATGCGCACAACAATCATTTACCTGCTTTCTAGTCTGAGCTTGGGGATTCTGTGTCTTGTGTTGAAGCTCACGTCTTGTGCGTAAGGTTTGTGTGGATGATAATGTATGATCATTAAGTCAAGGTTAACCCTTTCCTTCCCTAGGACTGCACAGTTAGTACCTAAAATGCATATAAATGCACTGTTTCACTAGCTCCACCCAGCCCGGCAAAGTTTATCAGGTCCATCCGTGACTAGCTGCTCCAGTCTAGTTTTTTCTTTGAATCCGGGGACTTAGTTCAACATAAATCCAGAACTACAAGACCCAGAATTCAATGGGTACATCTGGACTGGAGCAGTTCCTCACTCATGGACTCGGGAAACGTGGTAGCTATGTCTACCGAGAAAGTTAATGTTATGAACAAGGCTAACATATAGATTCGGTTTGCTCGTGTTATCGCTGGCACATCAGCATTAATTACGTAATTAGTTGGGCTAATGGACGCGTATTGCCTTCAGAGGTAACGCACCACGCAGAGTGGGTGAATTAGTGAATTACTGGAATGCCCACCTCCTTGCTGCCCCCATCCCCCACCCTGCCTCCCCCCTTCCACTGTGTCCTTTCAACTCTGAGGTTCTGCTTTCCAGATGTGCGCACATTTCTCACAGAAGGCCTGTGAAGCTGCGCGCTGATGTTCACATTTTTTTTTTCACTCGCAAGTAATGCCCCCCTCGGCCTCCAGCAGCCACTGTGAGCCGCCCGTCCAGGCCGGGAACACCGTATCCCAGTCAGTTTCTGTTCACTTTCTAAAGTTTAAAGGCCCGGTTTAGTTGATCCTGGAGAGAGCAGGGCTTCACAAGTCCCCCGTCTTACTCTGAGTACTGGTGTATATAATGATGCACGGATGGAAGGTGTCTGGTGCGCACGTCTCAAGGGAAGCTTTACAGATGCCATTGTTTTCTTTCACATACCGTGAAGTCCGCAGAAAGGTGCATTCATTAACCGCGTCTCCAGGCACCACTCTGAGAGGTCAGTCCGTGGTTACGCTAATAGCATTAATCTCGATCGAGACACGGCATCTCTCGCCCTCCTGTGAACTCTTGTGAAAACAGTCTGCTTGCAACAAATGGCTCTGAAAACTCAGCTGGGATCAATCCCTGTGATCCGTTGGCAAATAAAGGACAAGTGGGAGGGGTGGGGGAGTGCGGCCGAGAGCAGGGATGCGCAGCGTTTACCTTGCGGGAGCAAGCGCGATAATTGCTAACAGATGGCACCGCTCGCTACCGCAAGGGAATTGCCAAACGTGCAAGCGTTGCCATTGAAAGCAATGCAAAGTGTGCACGTTTTTGGGCGAAAAAGCTGATCGATTCCAAGAGGTCCCCTTCTAGGTAGCGCATGCGCGCTGCGTAGGCGAGACCTAAAAATTGACTGCCCTGTCTTGGAGTAGCTGGTGTAGAATAATTGTATGAAGAAGAGGAGCTAGGCTTACCCACCATCCTACTATTCGCTCACTGAATAGTCAGAGGAATTAGAGAACAAGGGAGCCAGAAGATCAGGCTGCATCAAGAAGATCAGGGCATTATCAGTGTAAAGCGCGACCCTATCCATAGGTCCCCCCTCCCACTCAAATCCCCAGACTTGTGCATCTATGCAAAGACACCCAATCAGGGGTTGTATGACTAGCGCAAAAAAAGTGTGGCGACAGTGGACACTCTTGATGCGTGCCTCGCCTAATGGTGAAGGGTCTGGAGACCACAGTACCTATTCGTACATGGGTGGTTAGATCTGTGTAAAGGAGTATGACTTATTTTTGAAACTTGGGTCCCAAACGTAACCAGTAGAGGAGTGTGAAAAAGCATCTCCAATCCACCTAGTCCAATGTTTTTTCAATATCTGCCAGCAGTATCACAGCTGGGCCATCCAGGCGGTTGGCAAGGGCAATCCCATTACACACTCTACGAATGTTATGCCTGGTGGCACGCCTGGGCATGAAGCCCGCCTGATTGCAGTGGCCCAGGAAGGTTATAACTCTCAGCAGGAAGTTGGCTAGAGCTTTGGCCAGGATCTTGGCTTCTGTATTCATAAGAGAAATTCCCTGGTGTAGGGATCACTGTAATCTCCACCCTGCGGAAGTCAGGTGGATGTAGTCCTGTTTCTGCTGTTCCTTTGAGGGCTGTCATCAGAGGGTCCCCCAGCTTGGCGATAAATAATTTAAATAATTCTTTTGGGAACCTATGGGGACCTTGAGTCTTACCAGACTACAGATCACCCAGGGCAGCGTTAGTTCCTCAGGAGTAAGATCTTCATCAAGCATTGCTCTATCAGTCAGCGATAGCGTCTTGATTGGCAGGTACAACACAAACTGAATAATCTGTGTGTCTGGTAGGCGGTTGCCTGCCACTTACAGGTCCATGTAAAAATGAGTGAATTGGGGCGCGATAGCATCATCCCTGGAGAGCCTGGTGCACGCAGAATCCAACAAATCCCTGTTTATTCTTGTCTCCACTTTCAGCGTAGCTTTGTTCATTCCATCCAGTTTTCGGACCACCCCCATGTTGGCCTTCTGTTGCTCTATAGCTTTCCCACAACCCCCTGTGAAGAAAGTCCAATGCACCAAAGGAGGTGTTAATTGCTAGTAACCTTAGAGTGGATAGATAGATATTCGCTGTGATGATATAGGCAGTTTAGGGATAGTCGGATGATAAGGAAACATTTCCCCGCTCATGATTCTTGTGGGTTCAGAACTTTTCGATCTTTCATTCTGAACAAAGAACATTCACAAAGATCAGCTCCACACACTCATTACTGGATCTTTTTCTACTCGCAAAAGTGGTGGTGAAGAAAAGACTGTAGCATTTGCATCCAGATCTTTGACTAGTAATGACAGTGAATGCTTCACTATAAAGCGGTAGGCTTGTGCGTGGGTTGTAAAACACTTGAAAATTGATATGCTCGAAAAGGACCTGTTTAAGGACAGATCATAATCCCTTACTTGTTTATGTAACTATAATCATACTGGGAAGCTTCATCTAGACTGATCAGTATGTTATCCAAGTTGAATGAGCACAACTAAAAGGTGATTTATTTTCAATGAGTTAAAAACATTCTTGGTGTTTACTTAGGTTACCACTTCCTGTTACAGAAGAAATTACATTGAAACTAGTGAAGAGTGTTGCAACACTTAGGATGCTATTGGTATATTAGGAGAAGCTGTTCATAAGAGAAGGTTGGTCCAAGGAAATAAATTGGTGCCTGAGCTTCAAATTGTTGGAAAGTCAGAGGAAGAATTCAGTAAGGAGGATGTAATCACGAGAAAGGACAGTTTTCTCTGCTTTTAGCTTTAAGAGAGTCTAACGTCACTGCTGTTCATGCAGTACAATGCAACCAAGAGGCCAATTTGGAGCAACCTTTGGTGGCCTTGTAAGGATAACTTGGTAGCTAAATAGATAGGACTTGTAGGGAATGTGAACCATAGGTGTTGTAGTATAAACTTCTGAAGAAATATTTTTGTTTTTTACAGCAAGGAAAGTTTCCCAATGGAGAATGGTCATTGGATCATATTTCAAAATTGCCAGCACTGAAATAGATGAGACAAGTGACTATCAACTAGGCCTGGGCCAAAATTCCGTTCGCGGAAATTGCGATAATTTGGCATTTTTGCGTTCTGCGGAAAGCACGCAGATGTCCAAATTTCCGCATTCCGCAGCTTAGCGATAATTTGTTTCTTGCTCGCGCTGTAAAATAATACATTCTCGCGTGCGCGCAATCGCCTTACCTGAATCCCCGCGTTCGCTGACAAGTTTTCCCGATCCGGTCGCGTTCTCCACAAGATGTTGGATTGTTGGTAGCCATTTGCGCTGTCTCGCGACAGTTCGCGCCCGCAGTAACGTCATGCGTCGCACGATCACGTCTTTCTTCTCGCGATCATGCACCGCGAGACAAGTGAAAACAAGATGGCTTCGCCCGCGAGCAACCGCATGGGTAAGTTGGCGAGCCGCGACCACGCAGAAAATACCGCGAACGGGCGGGAAAAAAACTTCTACATCTTCGCGATATTTCCGCGTGTTTGCGGAGATTTTTAACATTTTCGCGATAATTTACGAAAGTGAATTTCGCAAATTCCGCCCACCCCTACTACCAACACAACTATGGAGTTTTTAACCTTATATTTCTCCACATAGACGTAGCCCAAATTCATCACTACTGATAATGGTGTACAGTTTACATCACTAAGAATAAAAGATTTTATGAGTAACAAACAAAGAAAGCTGCGGTCGAGTAAAAAACTGTACCAGTAAAAGTTCACCCTACTTTGCACCAAAAGAGTTGTACAGTGAAACATTGAACTTTTCAAGATGTGAGCTAGAGAGCAAAACGTCGATTTACTTTGTTTGAAAGGATTCATAAACAGTTCTTAATTTGAGCTGGTGGTTTCCGGTGCTGGGCACCTGCACCAAATTCTCAACACCGTACTAATGACAGACCACCACATGGCGGCACTGTCTGTCTGATTTTAAGATGATCACCACAAAAGTGTTTCACAATTCAATATATATTAAAAATGAATAATTCCTGCCACCCACACCTTTCTTTTGGATTTGGGTGACCTTGGATAACCTGAATTGTCATACTTGTAGGAGCGCAAAGGTCAGTAGTTGTGTTGGTACTGTCATTGACAGCAGTGGCAGGGCAATGGGTGGTGGAAGCGGCATTGTCCACCTGAGAAGGGCCCTGGCACTTACTTTTTCACAAATTAAGTGCTGGTTGTAGAGCAAAGTGCTGTTTAGCTCTTGTGAGCTGGCAGGAAGCCATTGTTCTGAGTCTGACAAGAGCTGAACGAAATAGAACATCCCTCTATGCATGTAGGAAAGAAGCCAGGAAGGAAAATATTGTTCTAGTTCAGTCAGCATGAGTTGGAGAAAGAAACACTGTTCTACTTTTCATGAAACAAACGGAAGAGGTAAAATAATGTATTTACTCTGCATAACTGGAACTCTAGGAAAGGAGTCAAAGAGTAAAACGATCTTCCACTAAACACTGCATGGCCTGAGTCGGGGTTTCAAATATTTTGGTTTTGTGCAAGAGGAACCAGAGAGTAAAACAGCAGTCGCCTTTTTCTTAACTTCTGCGCGTTTAATTGAACGTAAACTTTTTTTGTCTAAAATGTGTTAGCTTCAAACTACGATGAAACTGCGCTGAGCTTCCCGTTTTTGGTTTACTTAACTGGTTCCGCACAGGCTCTAGTTCTGTAAGCCACGTGTCTTCCTCGGAGGCAAAGCCGAAATCATTCGTATGAGTGAACGGATATCGACTGTGTTGTGGAGAGGTTCCGCCACCTCAGAGCTTTTGATCTGCAGGGCTGCAAAAATATTTTCACAGGTTTTTAAACATGACCTTAGGAAGAGATGACCTGCCACTGGTGATCTAAACCTTGCTGGCTAGCATTTCATTCATGTACTTGAGAGTTATCAGTAGGTATACCATTCTAAATGATCCGTGAGGGTAAATTCTGTAATATATTTTACAACTGAAGGCACATTTTGGGGCACATTCTGTGGTATTATAAGGATGTATGAAATTACCACCAATGCCTTCATCATGCATGTAATACCACGCTTGGCATTACATTATGGACATTTACCATTTTTGTGTGTGTGCGTATATATATACCTCTACCCATCTCTGGACACACACAAACAAATATGTATGTATAGATATATACGTATGTGTGTGAATATATATATTCCCATTTTCACGAGGAATTCGAATTAATGAGGCAGTCCCGGCAACGGGGAGGAAGAGGCAGGCCGCCAGAACAGAGACGCCCACAAGGAAATCAAGACAAGCATTTGCAATGCAATAGGTCTCGCATTTACACAAGTTTGAGCTATTGGCATTGTAAATAACAATGCCTTTTTTTATGCTTTGGTTTTTAAAACATAAATAAAAGGCATTGCCATTTACAATGCCAATAGCTTGAACTCGCGTAAATGCGAGACCTATTGCATTGCAAATGCTTGTTGAGCCCATGTGGTTAGTGTTTCGTGTAGTGTGTGATGACCACCTAGGTGCGTATGCAAGTGGTGCTACCCCATTTAAAAACTACAACTTCCAGAATGCACAGCCTTGTTAAATGAAAGCCTCAAGCTAGAAACGGCACATCCCACCTCCATACAGCGATCCGTTGCCATGTCCCATCTTTAATAATTACCATGTGATCCCCACGGTCACCCTTCCCAGTCCTGGGCTTGCATTCACCGTACAACTCCATCTGAGACTGGTTGGTTTTATTCCGAGGTACTCTCTGGACTATCCTCGCAGCAGAGATCTGTAAATGGAAAATCCAGGACTGGAAAATGTGTGTCCTGATGACACGGCAGCCCTGATAGCGCTATGGAAATAAGCGATTATCTGCAAATTAGAAAACTGGAGAGGAGAGTGTTTAAACTGTTGCTCCTTGTTGTAGGACACAATGTTTTCAGTGCTTGGCTTTTCTTTTACATATCATTGTGATTTTGTGTGCTGGTCCAATTAGTCCGAGGGAAGAATACACTAACTACAGCTCCCGGAAGACATTTGGTTTTCAAATGAAAATACTGGACTGGTAAACTGCCTTTCCTGACGGCATAGAGCTAGGCGAGCTTCACGCGTACTGCAGTAACGTGATCTCCGGTCAACCAAACTTCTGCCCTCCATCGAATATCAAACAAGCCAAATACAAACACCACAAGCAGCCTTGCTTGGGTATACGGCGGGCGAGCACAGGGCAGAAGATAAACAGCGATCTTGAATAGTTCCCCTCCCTCACTTCACTACCTGTTTGGCCGGGAGAGTAACATTGTGTCTGCCCTTAACTTTGAGGGATTAAATTGGGAAGAACGCGTGAAAATGCAGCTAAAGCTCGCCTAGCCGGCGTGCATTGCTAGTCTGCTCATATTACCTTGAACAACAAAGCATTAAAAAAAAAAGGCGCAGCGAGGAGGAGGGGGGCAGTACTCACACTCGGGCCCAGATGAAGGCTGCTCTGCTCCCAGCTGTGCTCAGGGGCAAGGAGCGGAGCTTCTGCTGCTGCTTTTTTTTGCTTGAATTAAACACAATTTAAAAAAAAAATAAGACGTCAGCGCTTCTTTCCATCTGTTGCTTCCATGAGAAATGGATCCAAAAATGAACAATCCTGCGAGTGGTGCGCGCGCGCCACAGCGAGACGTCCTTTCAATTATCGTGCCCGTGTCTGGGCACGATAATTGAAACCACATGGCCTATTGGTGCGCGTAATAGACACCAATAGGCCGTGGGCGGAGCTATGCACGCGCCTCGGGCCAATTGCTTGCAGTCTTTTTGAAGAAGACGCACGCAAAGGCCAATGGGGGAGATGAAAAGGAATCGCACATGCACGAGCATGTGCTATTCCGGGGTTGATTTTTGAACCCCGGACAAAAGGACTCTCGCCTGCGCAGTGCGACGCAGGTTGCAAGACCTAAAAAACGAGACGGGGCAGCAACAGGGGGAAATCAGGGAGTCGCCTCGTACACGAGGAGCAAGAAGAAATAATCTCCCCTGATGACCTCACCATCATCAACTTAACACAGAGGAAGCTGACACAGAATGATGAGACAGCTCTAAAGAGAGGATTAACCTTTTGTCCCACGCAAGGTTTTGAATATACGCAAGCAAGGATAGATCTCTATTTATTCACTCGTAAGTTGAAACTTCTGAAGTTCTTCAAAATGAGAGCATTACAAGGATCTCATACAAGTGCTCAAGTGACAATTGGAGACAATCAGTCGCTGGTCGAACTTACAAGAGATGACCTTCCACTATTGCAAGCCTTTGAAAGTCAAATGGCCCTGGAAAATACAGAGATATCCCTGCTATCGAAGGTTTTGGTATCACACAAACAAGAGTAAAAACTCACTTTAAACCAAAATCGACTTTCATCCCACCCATGAGCTTCGATAACATTGATGTGTTTGAAGAGACAGTAACTAAATATCTAATAAAGTTACGACAGAAAAAATTCTCTGGGAAGAATAACATGAACCTAACTATGGACCAGAAAGAATCGCTAGCAGGCATTGAGACAGATCCCCGAATTGTCTGTAAGCCATCCGACAAGGGAGGAAATATTATCCTGATGACAACAGAATATTATTGTAATGAGGCCTTGCGACAGTTATCTGATGTCAACTGCTATATAAAAATATCTAGAGATGAATATAATAACAGTATACTGGCATACCATAGACTCATTCAGAAATGGTTTGAGAAATCAATGCTAAGTATGGATGAATTTAAATTCTTAACATGTTCACATCCGGTACGGTCCACATTCTATCATTTGCCAAAAATACATACAGACTCAAAGAAACCTCCGGGCCTTCCGATAATATCTTCTAAAGGATGTCTAACAGAACCAATGTCTCAATACATTGACTTCTTCTTGGCAGAATATGTGAAACTGTTGCCATCATATGTAAAGCAAAAGACACACAATTGATGGACGGAATGCAGAACAAATCAAAACATTCACCCCAGTCAATGGGAACAGTCCAGCCCGAACTGCCAAGCCAGGTCCTCCCTGGACCGGAAACAAGCATCCTAGGACCGGTTTCGGGGGTTTCACCCCTCTTCAGCCAGGATAGCTTGATTCCAATGGCACAGTGAGCCCAGGACCCACGTCTGGGCATATCAGTCTTTTTTTTTCTTTTTTTTTCCATCTTTGAATGGTGTTTATTATCCAAAATGCCACAGTGTGCAGCCACACTGGCTGTCTTTTAATGCATTGGTCAAGTTTTACAGTCCATTACAAGATTGCCTCTGCAGAAGCGTGTGAATTAGCGGTGACTATGCCAAAAAACAATTTGCAAACTCAGAAGGTTTCAATACTGGGGGACATATTGGCTCTGGAGCCCACACTTCTATCTATCTTGGGTTACATTCTTTTTTTTTTTGTTGAAATATTTTTATTTGCATTTGAACCAACATTGACACAATTAACAAGTCACAGGTGATTATCCGCCGTCCTGGACGCCCCCCCACCCCCCATCCATCATCCTCAATGACCGCACTGTGAGCCGCTGCCCATCTAAATCCAGTCCCTTCCCACCACCCCTGAGTCCACTATGTTCTTTTAGTCCCCCGCGACTCCCTGAAGGTCTAGGGCCCCTGAGCCGCCCTCCGGCCGCTTGGAACAAAGTTTTAGGCAGAAGGGCTCCCAGTGCATCAGTCCGGTCCCAGACCACCGTCAAGCTCATGATACCTTCTCCACTTTCCCCATACTCTACGGAATTTCCGGGGACAACCTCTTGCTTTGTAGGTAACCCTCTCCGCTGCCATATACATATCCATCCCCCTCGTCCAGTCCCCCAATTGAGGCGGTAAGGGCGCTCCCCACCCGCGTGCCACGTCTCTTTTCGCCACCACCAGGGCTAGCATAGCAAAGATCAGGTGCCGGCGGCTCAGATCCACCTCAGCAGTTATCCCTAATAAGACGAATTTAGGTTCTACAGAGAGCTTTACCTCAAGCACATTGCTTAATTCTCCTAGTATTTGTGTCCAATACGTATGGATAATGGGGCAGTCCCAGATAACATGATAGAAGGCCCCCCGCGGGTGTCCACACCAAAGGCAACTGGGGTCGCTGGCTCGACCCATATGATGTAGCCTAACCCTGTCATAGTAGACCCTGTGCAATATCTTATACTGAATGAGTCGTAGGCGGGATTTAATCGTGACTTCTCTGTGATGCATCAGGGCTGCTTCCCAATCTAGTGTGTCCATCTCGCCCAAGTCCTGCTCCCAGGCTGCTCTCAGTCTGCCCGGGGTGTTGTTATTCAGGGTTTTGTATGTCAGGGATACTAGCTTATTCGGTACCCGTTCTTGCAACAGGCGACCCTCCAGTGGAGCATATTCTGGCAAGGGAGAGGAGACCGCCGCCTCTGCCCTCCAGGCGTGACGCAGCTGCGCATATTTGAAGAGCTGAGTGGGGCGCAGCCCATACTCTTCCGCCAAGGTCCCATAAGGTTTGAGCTTCCCTTTTGCCACTAGGTCTCCTAATGTGGAGATCCCAATATTATCCCATCCTTCAAACCCCCTGAGCTTGTGAAGCTCTTTCAGCGATGGGCAATTCCATATGGGCGTCTGCTTTGTTGGTTTACACGCCCATCCCATCTTCTTCATTGCCTTTTTCCAGGCCTCCATGGTTATCTGCGTGGCCGAGAGTAGCCTCAGTTTTCCCAGGCCCCCATACAAATAATGTAGGCTGGTGCGGCGCGCCATTGTGTCCCTTTCCAGTCTATATGTCGGGTGGTCCGCTGACGCGTGTAGCCACTCATTTATCGGCGCCAGATGTTCAGCCCAATAATATGCCTCCACATCTGGCAAGGAAATCACTCCATTATACTGATGAGCAAAAGAATGATGGATTTAACCTAGATCTCTTGACTGGGGGTGAATGTTTTGATTTGTTCTGCATTCCGTCCATCAATTGTGTGTCTTTTGCTTTCTCGCCCTAAGTGCGCCAGGTATGCTCAGACGTGGGTCCTGGACTCACTGTGCCACTGGAATCAAGCTATCCTGGCTGAAGAGGGGTGAAACCCCGAAACTGGTCCTAGGATGCTTGTTTCCGGTCCAGGGAGGACCTGGCTTGGTAGTTCGGGCTGGACTGTTCCCATGAGGCACAAGGTCAAGACTGATTTGCATATGGCCAGGTCTAAACTGGGGTGGCATGGTGAGCAAAAGAATGATGGATTTAACCCAGATCTCTTGACTGGGGGTGAATGTTTTAATTTGTTCTGCATTCCGTCCATCAATTGTGTATCATATATAAAGGACACTAAAGACTTTATAAGAGCCATTTCCAATATATCATGGGAACCTGACATGTTAATGGTTGTTTTAGATCTAACTAGCTGATATACCTGTATCGATCACGACAATGGGGTACAAGCAGTCAAATATTTTTTGAAAGGCAGGTCCTTAAAATTCTCTCAGCACAATGAAATGTTGATAGAATTCTTGATTTTTTGCTTGACTAACAGCATCTTTATTTTCCAAAGACAGCTCTACAGACAGACCAAAGGCACGGCGATGGGCACCTGCTTTGCCCCCAGCTAGGCGAACCTGTTCATAGGCTGGTGGGAGATGTAGGTGGCCTGGGCCGAGAGTACCAACCACTGGGTCTCGTCTGTAATATGCTGGTATTGGTACATTGATGATCTTTTTATTCTTTGGAAAGGTCCGCAATCAGAAGCAGAGGCATACATCAGGGAACTTAATACCAATACAGTGAACCTTCACTTTAGTGGCCACATAAGTGCATCTGAAGTAGATTTTCTTGACCTAAAAGTCTTCCTACATGAAGGGTCAATATGCACGAAACTTTTTAGAAAAACCACGGCCGGCAACTCGATCTTGGAAGCACACAGTAACCCCCCCAAGATCCCTCAGGAAAAGTATCCCCTATGGGGAATTACTTGGGCTCAAGAGAAATTGTACCAATGACAATGATTTTCAACAGGCAGCCAGAGATTCAATTGAGAGATTTGTGGCAAGAGGATATGCCCTACACTACTGAATGACACCTTAAGTAGAGTAGAGAAAATTCCATGGCATACCCTTCTAAAAGATAAACCACTTAAGAAGCATGTATCAGAAAGTACACCGAGATTCATAACTACTTTCTCAAGTGACTCCAATGACATTAGAACCATTTTATCACGCAATTGGAACATTCTTAAATCAGATACTATAATCGGCAAGAACTTAGCCGAATGCCCACTAATAACTTTCAGGCGTAGCTGATCCCTAAAGGCCTCCTTAGTACATAGTCACTATGAAGGGATCACTCAGAATCCAAGAATTGGCAATCTGACAGGATTTTATCCATGTTCCAAATGCAAAGCATATAAAAATAGTTCTAAAACGCTCACCTATGAAATTCCAGGCAGGAAAGAAAAGCGGACCATCAATACATTTTTAACTTGCACCACCCCTTTCTGTGTCTACTGTCTAGTGTGCCCATGTAGAAAGATCTATATTGGGAGCACTATACAGTCCACAAAACGAAGGATCTTAGAAGACGCCAGAGATATTGAGAAACGTGACTTTTCTTACCCTGTCACAAGACATTTTGATAAGTTCCATCAAAGCGACAGGAAATTGCTAAGATTTTTCTGTATCGATCACGTAGTAGCACATGAAAGAGGAGGAAATAGAGAGTTTAAATTGCGTAGGTTGGAGTCTCGATACATTTTGGATTTACAAACAAAAGCTCCAAATGGATTAAATACTGAAGATGAGCTAGCGATCCATCTGTGAAAACCAAACTACATAAGATCGAGTCAGACACAACTAGGTGATGGTCTATAATCAATTAAGGTATCTGATTTAATACTTGATACCTTTATCTTTAGAGATACAGAATGTCAAAATGAGTTGACAAGTATTGGTATTTAGCTCCCGAGGTGCCATCCTCCAATTCTGACTTTAGATCATGAATTTCAAAATTGTCTGATAAATTGCTGTGTACTATTGCCCATTCTGGGCCCCACTATACGGAGATACGCCCATCTAGGGCTCAATCATGTACAAACATGTAGAATTGTTTACTTAATTTTAGGTCTTAATTCTTTTGAGTTTCATTCTTTTGTGGTTTATTTTGTACAAATGTCTTTTTTTTTTTTTAATGAACTTAGGAAACTCCTGAAATATATATTAATATATTGATTTAATTACAAATTACCTGCCATGATTGAAGTAATATGGCACAGGCCAATAGTGGCAAGTATGATTAACTGAAATTAAGACCAACATGTAAATATCTGTATATTTTAGTGATTCGTCCAAAAATGAAATGCTCATCCAGGGCTCAATAATGTCATAAACATGAACGTGTTATAATGTTTTGATTTGAGAATAAGAAAGCTTTATTGAAATGACAATTTCCGTTTTCTATACCAAGATGGCGCAAAGTTGAGTGACAATATGTCTGTCCTTCTTTTATGTCATTGATAGTATTATGGAGAGAAAATAATGCTGTCCCATTTAGCTGTTCATGCTTTATTCCTTTAAAAAGATGCACCCCTTCCCGTTTCCACGTACAGTGGAAAAAGGCGCTATGCCGAAACGCGTCCTGTCCCCATGCATGAGTTCTCAGTGTTGAAATTAACAACTGAATTTTCCCCAGAAAGCAGTGTGCAGTCGTCCTTGTTTCGAGTGGAGACGAGGTGGGAGCTGATATATATATTACCTACTGGCGGTCACCAGTAGGTAGTTATAGTTAGGACCTAGTTTCCATAAGAATATATATATATTTACACACACACACACACACAGAGATTTTTTTAATGTTATTTTGGGGGGGCCAAGCCAACCTTTTTTGAAACTCCTAACCTCATTTACCTCTTACTGAACGCTAAAATGACCCTTACCTCCCTTTACCTCTACCCATCCCTAAACCCTAAAATCCCCCTTCCCTACCTTCAGCTCTACCATCCCTAAACGCTAAAATCACACTTACCTCCCTTTATCTTTACCCACCCTTAAACTTTAAATTCACCCTTACTTCCCTTTACCTATATACACCCCTTAACTCTATATTCACCCTTACCTCCCTTTACTTCTATCCTGGGACCGTACACCTTGGACCCCCATGACCTCATCAGCGGAGTTCTGCAAGGATCCTCCCTGAGTCCGACCCTCTACAATGCATACATGACCCCTCGAGCCAGTATCATTTGCTCTCGCATCAACATCCTCTACTTCGCCGACGACACAAAACTCACACTCTTCCTCATGGCCAAGACGTCCAGTAACCAGATCATGTTCAATGCCTGCATGACAGCGATTGCCCACTGGATGAAGACCAGCTGTCTCTAGCTGAACACTGACAAGACAGAAATCTTAATATTCGGGAAGAGCACTTCACCGTGGAACTCCACCTGGTGACCAAGGGCTCCAGGACTGCCACCCACCCCTACAATCCAGGCCAAGAACCTCCTGAGCATCATCAACAGCAAATTCGACATGACCACCCAAGTTATTGCCGTCACTGTTTTATACCCGGAAAACGCTGAGGAAGATTTTCAGTAGTTCTCAATCAGCACCCGAATAACTGTCATGCACGCTCTGGTAACAAACAAGTTGGACTACAGGAACACCCTCTATGTCACGATCAATAAAAACTCTCCAGAATGCTGCAAACCATTCAGATCTTGGTAACCAAAATCAATCTCAACCTCTCACTCGGCACTCACATCACAGCACACCTGAAGGAGCTGTACTGGCTCCCTATACACCAAGAAGCACAATTCAAACTCCTCACTCATACTTTCAAGGCACTACATAACACTGGCAGCGCACCTCAATCGCATCTGCTTTCACAAACCCTCCAGACACCTCTGGTCATCCGTACTCCTACTTGCACACGTCCCATACATATGGAAAACCAGATCCGGATGTCGAGCCTTCTCATACATCACTCCTAAAGTGGGGAACGACCTGCCATGACACATAAGAGCCTCCTCCTCACTTCTTGAATTCCGCAAGAAGCTGAAGACCTGGCTTTTCGAGTAGCCCCACTAGGCCCTAGGTTTGACTAGGCTTGCACCTGCTCAGCACCAGTATATCCTCCCAGGTGATACTGCGCTCTACAAATCTGCATATTTTAACAGAACACCACTCAACCCTAAAATCACCCTTACCTCCCCATACCCCTACCCATCCCTAAACTCCAAAATCACACTAACTTCCCTTTATCCCTACTTATCCCTAAACCCTAAAATCATTCTTACTGCCCTTTACCGCTACCCACTCCTCAACCTTAAAATCACCCTTACCTCCCTTTAACTCTACCCATCCCTAAACCTACACTTCCCTCCCTTTATTGTTACCACCCTTAAACCCTAAAATTATCCTTACCTCCCTTTACCTCTACCGACCCATAAACCTTAAATTAAACCTTAAAAGTCTTTACCTCTACCCACTTCTAAACCCTAAAATCACTCTTGAAGCTTCTTACCTCTATTCACCCTTAAACACTAAAATCATCCTTATCACCTTTTATCTCTGCCTACCCCTAAACCCTAATTCACCCTTATCTCCCTTTACCTCTACCCACGCCTAAACCCTAAAATCACTCTCGTTTTTTTAAACAGATTTTATTGGCATTTTGCTTATACACATTTTCATTATCACATTTTCAGGATATCAGTGCATATTTCTAGATTACAGTTCTGTCTTCCCTGTTCTGTTACAACAAGAAATCAACTCCCTCTCCCCCTTCCCCTTTACGAGTCGCTTAATTGCGGTTTAGTGACTGTTCCCATGAGGCACAGGGTGAAGACTGATTTGCATAGAGCTGGGTCTGAACTGAGGTGGCGAAGTGAGCTAAAGAACGATGAAGGATTCAACCCAGATCCGTGACTGGGGGTGAGTGTCTGAAAAGTTTCAGCGCTCCGTCCATCATCTCCTTGTGTTTGCTTTGTTCGCCCTAAGTTTGCAGGGAATTGCCCAGACGTGGATACCTTGCTCACTTTGCCACTGAATTCAAGCTAGCCTGGCTGATGAGGGGTGTTACCCCGAAACCATTCCCAGGATGCTTGTTTCCGGTTCAGGAAAGGCCAGGCTTGGCAGTTCGGGCTGGACTGTTCCCATGAGGCACAGGGTCAAGATTGATTTGGATATAGCTGGGTCTGAACTGAGGTGGCAAAGTGAGCTAAAGAACGATGATGGATTCAACCCAGATCTGTGACTGGGGTTGAGTGTCTGAAAGGTTCCAGTGCTCCATCCATCAGCTCCTTGTGTTTGATTTGAATATATGGAATATGACCAGTGAACCTTTGCAAAGCATAGACTTCTTACTAGCTTCTGATCTATTAAGTTAGAGATAAAGTGTTTTGGTTCAAATATATCAGCTTCCTTTTGTGTTTTCGTTAAAACAGAAAAAGTACTAATTTGGGCTTTTTGAAGCGACTTTCGATGCTGTATCAAGGTTACCTGGTGAGTAGTTGTTCACAGTAACAGCCTGGGGGATCTAATAGAAGGGCCAAGATAGCTTAAATTGGAAAAGATGTGCACGTGTTTGTACTGTGAATGCTAATATTTACTGTTGAGTGGATTATCATATGGCAGCTTACAGCGCTCACATCATAAACCCATCCAAGTGTGTGCTCCTTTATTGCATTTTTTAAAATGAGGGAAAATACTAGCCAATACCTAAATCCTTATTATATATGTTGCACAATCTGAGTGGGAATTCTGTGTCCAGTAAATACCAATACTATAAGTTATAGCCGTTATTAGGTGCACTGCTGCCACGCAATTTCCAAGTTCTGTTATTACTGCATTTTGCAGCCCTTTTGAAGTAGACAATCTCTGAATATTGTGCATTTGCATGCTTTAATCGTTCCAGATTTTACCTGGCAAAAATTGTGTAGGCTAAAAAACGTGATATACGGTTTTACCGCACCAGTTATCCTGAATCAGGATTTGTGCTGAATATTTAATCATACCCTAATGTTTTCATAGAACGCAAAGTAAATATGGATGAATACAGTTAAAATGAACAAAAATGATATATTGATAACTACAGATGGGAATATAAACACGCATTGCCAAAGCCAACAGGTCTCGTCTATGCGAGAGCTATTAGTTTTGGCAATGTGTTTTAGCCATGTTGTACTCCTGTGGGGCTGCTGTTCGGCGTGGTTAAATGTTAGGGGCGTGCAGTGTCGTAGAGTGGAATAGAGTGTTGCAGAGTTGAGGAGAGTGTCGTAAGGTAAAGCAAATTGTTGTAGAGTGGAGGGGTGTAGAGTGGCATTGAGTGTTGTAGAGTTGAGTGTCATCGAATGGAGTGCCGTTGACTGGAGTATTGTAGAGTGCTATAGATTGAAGTAGGGTGTCATAGTGTAGAGTTGAGTGGATTAGAGTGGAGTGGGTTAGAATGGAGTGGACTGGATTAGAGTAGATGGGAATGGAGTGGATTAGAAGGGATTGGAGTGGAGCAAATTAAAGTAGAGTGGATTAGAGTGGAGTGCACTCGAGTGGATAATAGTGGAGTGGATTAGAGTGCAATGGATTGGGTTAGAGTTGAGTGGATTAGAGTGGCATGGAATAGAGTCGAGTGGATTGGAGAGTATTGGAGTGGATTAGAGTGGAATGTAGTGGAGTGATTTGGAGTGGTTCAGAGTGGTGTGAACTGGAGTGGATTAAAGTAAATTGGAGTGGATCAGAGTGGAGTGGATTAGAATGGAGTGGTTTGGAGTGGAGTGCAATAGAGTGGAGTGGAGTGGATTAGAATGGAGTGGAGAGGAATAGAGTGGAGTGGAGTAAATTGAAGTGGATTAGAGTAGAGTGCATTAGAGTAGACTGGCGTAGAGAGAAGGACAAAACAAATGCACACAAGACGTTGTCCATGCACAGTTGCTTTTAAGAACAAAGCTCCTTCAAACAAAGAGCAAGTAGCGGACGGACACTAATTAGGAGAAATCAATCTGTACTTGGTTCACGCGCCACACAAAGAATGGAGGCGATGCATGGACTGGCGCCTGGGACACACTGCCAAATTAGAAGCCAGTTAAAAAGAGTCATAATGATGCCCACGAATGGTAGATACAGCGAGTTGCCAAGTGTCAGCAGCGCATGCCTGCTGCTTGTATGCTCGACCTAATCAGCGACAGCAGCAAATGCGTGCTGTGTGCAAGCTCGACCTAAAAATGGCATAAAACTGGAATCCCTAATCATAGGCCATTATGGGAGACAAGTGATGCAATTTTCTTCTAGCTGGTGAGTAATACGGAATGAAGTGCAGGTGTTTAGCCGTTAAAAAGCCTCACGACCAATTTTTTGCAACTGAGAAAAGCTGAACAACAAACAAGTGGTCTTCTTAATTCAGTAAGTTATTATTATTATTTCGAAATAATCTTTCACCCCAAAAGCCATATCCCAGCTACACACTGATGGAAGTTTGAATCGCTCTATGATCACTTTACAGTATGGTTTATGTTTGTGAAAATAATCTATCTCTTCCTTAAAATGTATGTGAATAAAACACGGCTGAACTTGCTTATGCATCACATCGGCTTCGCAGCATCACCCAATCAGGATAAACAACTTGGCATTTTTAGACTTTTTAGTGACTTGTTTAAAAAATGTATGGCATCACACCTTGTGGCCTTGCATGTGGTCTTGGGTGTGCTGGGCCCACCATTGTCATTAGGAACTGTCACTTCAGAAATATCAACAAGACAAGGTTTGGATAAACTGGATGTGTTTTTTAGACCATTCCAAACCGCCTCAAATCAAGATTAATATGTGCCCATCACTGATATGTCAACAAAGAGCAGCTAATTCCATCCCTACACCTTTCCTAGTTCAGATCTTGTCAATATGGATCCCCATGTCCACTATCTCTCTGCTCTGACCACACTCGCTGTTGAGGCTGCAGACTTGTGTTCATCAAGACACTACCAGAATTGCATCGCGAAGCATCATTGCTCGGAGCCTGAAGAAGCGGACTCTTAATTCCGAGAATCCTAGTAACACCCCACAAATTGCTGGCTTCCCAATGATTACCAAGCTTTTGGAACATATTTGCGCAATTCATTTTCAGAAATATTTAGACGCTTGTGATCCTGTAGCCACCTTGCCAGCTAAGGTTACGCATACATTTCAGATACCCTATTGGAATCCGTAGAGGGTTGGTAACTTTCTTCATACTTCAGTGGGATGGAATACCTCGTCTGCTTGGTAGGCTTTAAGTAGTGATGGGGCAGACAAGGTTGCCTTCAAATGTTTTCCCTCTAACTTGGGCAATCCATCTACTATAGGCTGGGCCCATTTCATTCTCCTCTGAGTGACCTGGTTTTCAGAGTCCCATGGGGTTCCCCTGGTAACCCTGAATGTTTGACTTTTAAAATAAGGCTAGCCTTTCTTTAATCATGGGTAGCTTTTTCAGGCTCATGCTGATGAAACCGCAACAAGAGCACTTTATTTTAAAAGACCCATGGATCCATTGAGGATCGAGCAGTGAATGCCACAGAGCGCTTCACTTGGTTCACACTTTACAAGCCCTGGGTACATACTGAGTCCAATTAAATACCTCAAAACTGACACAACTCCCAAATCACCAGATTGCCCTTGATCGGGGTTCACCCCACCACATGTAACCAAATTCTCTCTCTCATGTGCAATGTGTAGAGGTTTCTTCTCAATAGGATCCTCACCGTAGAACCACCAATTGCCTTTATTTCCAAAACCTTATCTCTCATCTCTCTCGGTTGAAAGGATTATTAACTTTATTTATGCCATGTTTGAGAACATCATGGTCTAATCTGAATGCCAAATTGGAGTATGTGGTGAATAACCTGTAATTTTGGACATGGATATTTGTCTTTGGAAGCTTCAGGGAGCTCAGAGATTCTTAGTGCGCCTTACCCCATCTTGCATAGTCACAATCATATCGAACCAGTTCGGTCTGATCTTCTGAGGTTGATTGTCGATGCAAAGATTCAATTTAAATGCCGTAGACATACATTTTTAGCTAAAAGAGCCCAAATGCATGAAGAAAATTGTTTGTCATCACCGTTTCACGCCTCTTCTCTCAGCTGATAAGTCTGACTTGACTTGACTCAGCGCCTTCACGTATGTCCCCACAGAAGATTGCCACTTCGCAATAGAGGATCCCATACTCCTAAATTTGCTGACCTCATATGAAACGTGGATCTTCTACAAGTGTTGCTGCTATTGTGACCTTGGGGCGGAGGACCCACAACTCCCAGGATGTCGCCGAAGGTGTGTACAGAGGAGGAATCCTTACTTCCTGCATCATGCTGTTTCTAGTGCCCCTGTATGGCCTGTTAACGGCAACATTTCTGGACTGCGAATGTGACCTGAGTGCAGAGGAACCAAAACTGGCAGCCATTCCCTGCTGGTTTTGCGGCGGTGTAAAGGCATCCATATGCTTGGCTGGACTGCAGCGTTTCCGCCAAGCATATAAGGAGTTTCCTTTCCGCCAGGGATTTCATGGCTGTTCCTCCTCTATCAAAACTCTGGTGGAGAGGAAACAAAGGGGGCCTTGTGTGGATGCTCACAAGGGGGCACAACATGTGCCCTCCTGTGTGCATGCACACCAGTTCCTGCATGGCATAGACTTTTCAGTCAGTGCCATGCAGGAACTGTTTTTGGCGTTCCCATTGCGGTGCCTGTTTTTTTGGTGGTGCTGCGGGGGGGGGGGGGGGGGCTGGCGCCGCACCGCCAAAGTCGTAATCGCTCTTGGTGTGGATACCATGCCAACTAATATACATCAAGATGGCTCTGCTAATTCCGCTAGCAATAGTGTAGTAAATGCACTGAACACATGTAACTTTGTGCAAGTCTGTGTTTTTTTTTTAACAGCCCATTGGATGGTGCTAATTGACTTTCGTGCATTGTGTCCAGAGCTTAAAATCCCAAATGCTACCAACCATGAGAACTCAAGCATTCAGGGTGACTATTTGGGTTCTTTTGTTAATGTTAATACTTATATCTTCACTTGAACTTTGCCCTTGTTTGCTGACCTTGACCAATGTCCCCCCACTAGCACCGTATAAATCTGAATCTTTCATCCAACTTACGAACAAGGCGGTGCATTGGCTCTCTAGTAAAGCCACACCAGCATTGTCATTCATGGCACCTTTCTCTTTGCGAGACGCCCGTGATGGGCTGGGCAATTCCCAAAGACTTTGTGGGTGGCTGTGTTGACATTGACTCCAGTAACCGCGCAGTTCTGGAGGCTTTACTTTTCAAACGCAATCCTGTTGGCTATACTAACAACTACCAATTAGGGCCGTCCCACGCGGCTATTTTTACAAACTGCCCAACCTTCCAGTTTCTCCATCATCTCGCCCAGATAGCCTGTACACGTCTCTTTCCATCTGCCTTGCTAGCCCAGTTCCAGATCAGAATCGTTTTTCTGAGCTTGGAGACCCAGAAGTTGGTCACTGACTGACTAATCACTCATCTGAACCCTGTGAGGTGTATGTTGGTTCCTCCAGCCTTTAACATCGGTTGCTCTAATAACACATCTCCGTGTAGTACACCCTCTGTGATCGTTCACCACACTTTTCAGTGTAATTTGCTTTCTTGGAACAGTGCAGGATTGCCTTCAAGGCTAAGTATAGGGAGTTGGATTTCCTTCATTATACAATAAAATGGTATCTTATTTCAAGAAACCGGGGCGATTAATGATAACCTTTGTGACAACTTTACAGGTTATGCCATTTTTGCTAATCCTCACCCTCGGGAAGAGCAGGGGGAGGGCTCAGTTAGATGAACTGGAGCGAACATTGCCTCTTCAAGTATGAATATTCGATTATTACATCTAAAATGGGTAGAGAGTCCTAAGATAATATCGATGAGATTTTTACAATGACAGTTTTTCCCAGGAAACAGCCTTTACTATGTGGTTTTAGCACTCAGTGCCTTTACCACACATTTATACCATACACATTTTTACCATGCATTTGCCTTTACCACGCCTGGAAAGTCTATTTACAGTAAGTATAAGTGTCTATCTATCTATCTATCTATCTATCTATCTATCTATCTATCTATCTATCTATCTATCTATCTATCTATCTATCTATCTATCTATCTATCTCTCTCTCTAAATATATATATATATATATATATATATATATATATATATATATATATATATATATATATATATATATATATATATATAGATCTAGATACACACATTTAAGATTTCAGTTGTAGGGGTATAGGGTGGTAAAGTATTTGATGGTTTAGTGATGGGTAGAGGTATAGGGTGGTAAGGATATTTTTATGGTGTAGGGTGGGTAGGGGAACTTAGGTGGTAAGGGTGTTTGTGGGGTTTAGGGGTGGGCAAGGAACTTAGGTGGTAATGGTGTTTTTAGGGTTTAGGGATGGGTAAGGGTATTGGGTGGTAACGGTATTTTTAGGGATTTGGGGTGGCAGGAGGTATTGGGTGGTATTGGTGTGTTTTAGGGTTTAGAGGTGGGTAAGGAAATTAGGTGGTAAGGGTGTTTTTAGGGTTTAGAGAAGGGAAGAGGTATAGGGTGGTAAGGGTATTTTAGGGTGTAGGGTGGGTAGGGGTATTGTGTGGTAAGTGTGTCTTTAGGGTCTAGAGGTGGGATGGGGTATTGGGTGGTAAGTGTGTTTTTAGGGTTTAGAGGTGGGTAAGGAAATTAGGTGGTAAGGGTGTTTTTAGGGTTTAGGAGTGGGTAGGGGTATTGGGCGGTATGGGTATTTTTAGGGTTTAGGAGCGGCTAGGGGTATTGAGTGGTAAAGGTGTTTTTAGGGTTTAGAGGTAGGTAAGGAAATTAGGTGCTAAGGGTGTTTTTACGGTTTAGGAGTGGGTAAGGGTATTGGGCGGTATGGGTATTTTTAGGGTTTAGGAGTGGCTAGGGGTATTGGGTGTTAAAGGTGTTGTTAGGGTTTTGGGGGTAAGGTATTGGGTAGGAAGGATAACTAAAAGAGCGAGATTGGGGGTCTCCACAATATATAAAAAATATAAAATGTATATATATATATATATATTCCAACAGAAAAGGTTGCCCTCGATGAAGGCGCCTCAGGCGCAGAGTAACACCTTTAATTGAAGACTGCAGAGTCGAAGTCTGTTACTCACGATCTTTATTCATAGCCCAACGCGTTTCAAACATGACTGTCCTTGATCACGGGCTGAAGTGCAGAGCAAACCGGCATTGGGATGGAACACCTGATATACCCCAAGTCCCGCCCTTGTGGGCGTGTGCACAGCGTGCATGATGGTACTTGTGGTTCCATCCATTCTTCCCCAGTGGGTTTTGGCGTGCCTGAAATAATACAAAGTTTTACCCAGGGTGGGTTGGTCGTGAGCACACAAAGACTGCCACTCTGTTGATTCTGAAGTCATTCAACACGGACCTCTGCGCTCCTTTGAGCGGATTGGCTTCAATACGCAGGATCTGCGGAGCAGCAGGGCGCCTTCGCGGCTGAGCCAGCCGCTAAAATTCCAACAGAAAAGGTTGCCCTCGATGAAGGCGCCTCAGGCGCAGAGTAACACCTTTAATTGAAGACTGCAGAGTCGAAGTCTGTTACTCACGATCTTTATTCATAGCCCAACGCGTTTCAAACATGACTGTCCTTGATCACGGGCTGAAGTGCAGAGCAAACCGGCATTGGGATGGAACACCTGATATACCCCAAGTCCCGCCCTTGTGGGCGTGTGCACAGCGTGCATGATGGTACTTGTGGTTCCATCCATTCTTCCCCAGTGGGTTTTGGCGTGCCTGAAATAATACAAAGTTTTACCCAGGGTGGGTTGGTCGTGAGCACACAAAGACTGCCACTCTGTTGATTCTGAAGTCATTCAACACGGACCTCTGCGCTCCTTTGAGCGGATTGGCTTCAATACGCAGGATCTGCGGAGCAGCAGGGCGCCTTCGCGGCTGAGCCAGCCGCTAAAATTCCAACAGAAAAGGTTGCCCTCGATGAAGGCGCCTCAGGCGCAGAGTAACACCTTTAATTGAAGACTGCAGAGTCGAAGTCTGTTACTCACGATCTTTATTCATAGCCCAACGCGTTTCAAACATGACTGTCCTTGATCACGGGCTGAAGTGCAGAGCAAACCGGCATTGGGATGGAACACCTGATATACCCCAAGTCCCGCCCTTGTGGGCGTGTGCACAGCGTGCATGATGGTACTTGTGGTTCCATCCATTCTTCCCCAGTGGGTTTTGGCGTGCCTGAAATAATACAAAGTTTTACCCAGGGTGGGTTGGTCGTGAGCACACAAAGACTGCCACTCTGTTGATTCTGAAGTCATTCAACACGGACCTCTGCGCTCCTTTGAGCGGATTGGCTTCAATACGCAGGATCTGCGGAGCAGCAGGGCGCCTTCGCGGCTGAGCCAGCCGCTAAAATTCCAACAGAAAAGGTTGCCCTCGATGAAGGCGCCTCAGGCGCAGAGTAACACCTTTAATTGAAGACTGCAGAGTCGAAGTCTGTTACTCACGATCTTTATTCATAGCCCAACGCGTTTCAAACATGACTGTCCTTGATCACGGGCTGAAGTGCAGAGCAAACCGGCATTGGGATGGAACACCTGATATACCCCAAGTCCCGCCCTTGTGGGCGTGTGCACAGCGTGCATGATGGTACTTGTGGTTCCATCCATTCTTCCCCAGTGGGTTTTGGCGTGCCTGAAATAATACAAAGTTTTACCCAGGGTGGGTTGGTCGTGAGCACACAAAGACTGCCACTCTGTTGATTCTGAAGTCATTCAACACGGACCTCTGCGCTCCTTTGAGCGGATTGGCTTCAATACGCAGGATCTGCGGAGCAGCAGGGCGCCTTCGCGGCTGAGCCAGCCGCTAAAATTCCAACAGAAAAGGTTGCCCTCGATGAAGGCGCCTCAGGCGCAGAGTAACACCTTTAATTGAAGACTGCAGAGTCGAAGTCTGTTACTCACGATCTTTATTCATAGCCCAACGCGTTTCAAACATGACTGTCCTTGATCACGGGCTGAAGTGCAGAGCAAACCGGCATTGGGATGGAACACCTGATATACCCCAAGTCCCGCCCTTGTGGGCGTGTGCACAGCGTGCATGATGGTACTTGTGGTTCCATCCATTCTTCCCCAGTGGGTTTTGGCGTGCCTGAAATAATACAAAGTTTTACCCAGGGTGGGTTGGTCGTGAGCACACAAAGACTGCCACTCTGTTGATTCTGAAGTCATTCAACACGGACCTCTGCGCTCCTTTGAGCGGATTGGCTTCAATACGCAGGATCTGCGGAGCAGCAGGGCGCCTTCGCGGCTGAGCCAGCCGCTAAAATTCCAACAGAAAAGGTTGCCCTCGATGAAGGCGCCTCAGGCGCAGAGTAACACCTTTAATTGAAGACTGCAGAGTCGAAGTCTGTTACTCACGATCTTTATTCATAGCCCAACGCGTTTCAAACATGACTGTCCTTGATCACGGGCTGAAGTGCAGAGCAAACCGGCATTGGGATGGAACACCTGATATACCCCAAGTCCCGCCCTTGTGGGCGTGTGCACAGCGTGCATGATGGTACTTGTGGTTCCATCCATTCTTACCCAGTGGGTTTTGGCGTGCCTGAAATAATACAAAGTTTTACCCAGGGTGGGTTGGTCGTGAGCACACAAAGACTGCCACTCTGTTGATTCTGAAGTCATTCAACACGGACCTCTGCGCTCCTTTGAGCGGATTGGCTTCAATACGCAGGATCTGCGGAGCAGCAGGGCGCCTTCGCGGCTGAGCCAGCCGCTAAAATTCCAACAGAAAAGGTTGCCCTCGATGAAGGCGCCTCAGGCGCAGAGTAACACCTTTAATTGAAGACTGCAGAGTCGAAGTCTGTTACTCACGATCTTTATTCATAGCCCAACGCGTTTCAAACATGACTGTCCTTGATCACGGGCTGAAGTGCAGAGCAAACCGGCATTGGGATGGAACACCTGATATACCCCAAGTCCCGCCCTTGTGGGCGTGTGCACAGCGTGCATGATGGTACTTGTGGTTCCATCCATTCTTCCCCAGTGGGTTTTGGCGTGCCTGAAATAATACAAAGTTTTACCCAGGGTGGGTTGGTCGTGAGCACACAAAGACTGCCACTCTGTTGATTCTGAAGTCATTCAACACGGACCTCTGCGCTCCTTTGAGCGGATTGGCTTCAATACGCAGGATCTGCGGAGCAGCAGGGCGCCTTCGCGGCTGAGCCAGCCGCTAAAATTCCAACAGAAAAGGTTGCCCTCGATGAAGGCGCCTCAGGCGCAGAGTAACACCTTTAATTGAAGACTGCAGAGTCGAAGTCTGTTACTCACGATCTTTATTCATAGCCCAACGCGTTTCAAACATGACTGTCCTTGATCACGGGCTGAAGTGCAGAGCAAACCGGCATTGGGATGGAACACCTGATATACCCCAAGTCCCGCCCTTGTGGGCGTGTGCACAGCGTGCATGATGGTACTTGTGGTTCCATCCATTCTTCCCCAGTGGGTTTTGGCGTGCCTGAAATAATACAAAGTTTTACCCAGGGTGGGTTGGTCGTGAGCACACAAAGACTGCCACTCTGTTGATTCTGAAGTCATTCAACACGGACCTCTGCGCTCCTTTGAGCGGATTGGCTTCAATACGCAGGATCTGCGGAGCAGCAGGGCGCCTTCGCGGCTGAGCCAGCCGCTAAAATTCCAACAGAAAAGGTTGCCCTCGATGAAGGCGCCTCAGGCGCAGAGTAACACCTTTAATTGAAGACTGCAGAGTCGAAGTCTGTTACTCACGATCTTTATTCATAGCCCAACGCGTTTCAAACATGACTGTCCTTGATCACGGGCTGAAGTGCAGAGCAAACCGGCATTGGGATGGAACACCTGATATACCCCAAGTCCCGCCCTTGTGGGCGTGTGCACAGCGTGCATGATGGTACTTGTGGTTCCATCCATTCTTCCCCAGTGGGTTTTGGCGTGCCTGAAATAATACAAAGTTTTACCCAGGGTGGGTTGGTCGTGAGCACACAAAGACTGCCACTCTGTTGATTCTGAAGTCATTCAACACGGACCTCTGCGCTCCTTTGAGCGGATTGGCTTCAATACGCAGGATCTGCGGAGCAGCAGGGCGCCTTCGCGGCTGAGCCAGCCGCTAAAATTCCAACAGAAAAGGTTGCCCTCGATGAAGGCGCCTCAGGCGCAGAGTAACACCTTTAATTGAAGACTGCAGAGTCGAAGTCTGTTACTCACGATCTTTATTCATAGCCCAACGCGTTTCAAACATGACTGTCCTTGATCACGGGCTGAAGTGCAGAGCAAACCGGCATTGGGATGGAACACCTGATATACCCCAAGTCCCGCCCTTGTGGGCGTGTGCACAGCGTGCATGATGGTACTTGTGGTTCCATCCATTCTTACCCAGTGGGTTTTGGCGTGCCTGAAATAATACAAAGTTTTACCCAGGGTGGGTTGGTCGTGAGCACACAAAGACTGCCACTCTGTTGATTCTGAAGTCATTCAACACGGACCTCTGCGCTCCTTTGAGCGGATTGGCTTCAATACGCAGGATCTGCGGAGCAGCAGGGCGCCTTCGCGGCTGAGCCAGCCGCTAAAATTCCAACAGAAAAGGTTGCCCTCGATGAAGGCGCCTCAGGCGCAGAGTAACACCTTTAATTGAAGACTGCAGAGTCGAAGTCTGTTACTCACGATCTTTATTCATAGCCCAACGCGTTTCAAACATGACTGTCCTTGATCACGGGCTGAAGTGCAGAGCAAACCGGCATTGGGATGGAACACCTGATATACCCCAAGTCCCGCCCTTGTGGGCGTGTGCACAGCGTGCATGATGGTACTTGTGGTTCCATCCATTCTTCCCCAGTGGGTTTTGGCGTGCCTGAAATAATACAAAGTTTTACCCAGGGTGGGTTGGTCGTGAGCACACAAAGACTGCCACTCTGTTGATTCTGAAGTCATTCAACACGGACCTCTGCGCTCCTTTGAGCGGATTGGCTTCAATACGCAGGATCTGCGGAGCAGCAGGGCGCCTTCGCGGCTGAGCCAGCCGCTAAAATTCCAACAGAAAAGGTTGCCCTCGATGAAGGCGCCTCAGGCGCAGAGTAACACCTTTAATTGAAGACTGCAGAGTCGAAGTCTGTTACTCACGATCTTTATTCATAGCCCAACGCGTTTCAAACATGACTGTCCTTGATCACGGGCTGAAGTGCAGAGCAAACCGGCATTGGGATGGAACACCTGATATACCCCAAGTCCCGCCCTTGTGGGCGTGTGCACAGCGTGCATGATGGTACTTGTGGTTCCATCCATTCTTCCCCAGTGGGTTTTGGCGTGCCTGAAATAATACAAAGTTTTACCCAGGGTGGGTTGGTCGTGAGCACACAAAGACTGCCACTCTGTTGATTCTGAAGTCATTCAACACGGACCTCTGCGCTCCTTTGAGCGGATTGGCTTCAATACGCAGGATCTGCGGAGCAGCAGGGCGCCTTCGCGGCTGAGCCAGCCGCTAAAATTCCAACAGAAAAGGTTGCCCTCGATGAAGGCGCCTCAGGCGCAGAGTAACACCTTTAATTGAAGACTGCAGAGTCGAAGTCTGTTACTCACGATCTTTATTCATAGCCCAACGCGTTTCAAACATGACTGTCCTTGATCACGGGCTGAAGTGCAGAGCAAACCGGCATTGGGATGGAACACCTGATATACCCCAAGTCCCGCCCTTGTGGGCGTGTGCACAGCGTGCATGATGGTACTTGTGGTTCCATCCATTCTTCCCCAGTGGGTTTTGGCGTGCCTGAAATAATACAAAGTTTTACCCAGGGTGGGTTGGTCGTGAGCACACAAAGACTGCCACTCTGTTGATTCTGAAGTCATTCAACACGGACCTCTGCGCTCCTTTGAGCGGATTGGCTTCAATACGCAGGATCTGCGGAGCAGCAGGGCGCCTTCGCGGCTGAGCCAGCCGCTAAAATTCCAACAGAAAAGGTTGCCCTCGATGAAGGCGCCTCAGGCGCAGAGTAACACCTTTAATTGAAGACTGCAGAGTCGAAGTCTGTTACTCACGATCTTTATTCATAGCCCAACGCGTTTCAAACATGACTGTCCTTGATCACGGGCTGAAGTGCAGAGCAAACCGGCATTGGGATGGAACACCTGATATACCCCAAGTCCCGCCCTTGTGGGCGTGTGCACAGCGTGCATGATGGTACTTGTGGTTCCATCCATTCTTACCCAGTGGGTTTTGGCGTGCCTGAAATAATACAAAGTTTTACCCAGGGTGGGTTGGTCGTGAGCACACAAAGACTGCCACTCTGTTGATTCTGAAGTCATTCAACACGGACCTCTGCGCTCCTTTGAGCGGATTGGCTTCAATACGCAGGATCTGCGGAGCAGCAGGGCGCCTTCGCGGCTGAGCCAGCCGCTAAAATTCCAACAGAAAAGGTTGCCCTCGATGAAGGCGCCTCAGGCGCAGAGTAACACCTTTAATTGAAGACTGCAGAGTCGAAGTCTGTTACTCACGATCTTTATTCATAGCCCAACGCGTTTCAAACATGACTGTCCTTGATCACGGGCTGAAGTGCAGAGCAAACCGGCATTGGGATGGAACACCTGATATACCCCAAGTCCCGCCCTTGTGGGCGTGTGCACAGCGTGCATGATGGTACTTGTGGTTCCATCCATTCTTCCCCAGTGGGTTTTGGCGTGCCTGAAATAATACAAAGTTTTACCCAGGGTGGGTTGGTCGTGAGCACACAAAGACTGCCACTCTGTTGATTCTGAAGTCATTCAACACGGACCTCTGCGCTCCTTTGAGCGGATTGGCTTCAATACGCAGGATCTGCGGAGCAGCAGGGCGCCTTCGCGGCTGAGCCAGCCGCTAAAATTCCAACAGAAAAGGTTGCCCTCGATGAAGGCGCCTCAGGCGCAGAGTAACACCTTTAATTGAAGACTGCAGAGTCGAAGTCTGTTACTCACGATCTTTATTCATAGCCCAACGCGTTTCAAACATGACTGTCCTTGATCACGGGCTGAAGTGCAGAGCAAACCGGCATTGGGATGGAACACCTGATATACCCCAAGTCCCGCCCTTGTGGGCGTGTGCACAGCGTGCATGATGGTACTTGTGGTTCCATCCATTCTTCCCCAGTGGGTTTTGGCGTGCCTGAAATAATACAAAGTTTTACCCAGGGTGGGTTGGTCGTGAGCACACAAAGACTGCCACTCTGTTGATTCTGAAGTCATTCAACACGGACCTCTGCGCTCCTTTGAGCGGATTGGCTTCAATACGCAGGATCTGCGGAGCAGCAGGGCGCCTTCGCGGCTGAGCCAGCCGCTAAAATTCCAACAGAAAAGGTTGCCCTCGATGAAGGCGCCTCAGGCGCAGAGTAACACCTTTAATTGAAGACTGCAGAGTCGAAGTCTGTTACTCACGATCTTTATTCATAGCCCAACGCGTTTCAAACATGACTGTCCTTGATCACGGGCTGAAGTGCAGAGCAAACCGGCATTGGGATGGAACACCTGATATACCCCAAGTCCCGCCCTTGTGGGCGTGTGCACAGCGTGCATGATGGTACTTGTGGTTCCATCCATTCTTCCCCAGTGGGTTTTGGCGTGCCTGAAATAATACAAAGTTTTACCCAGGGTGGGTTGGTCGTGAGCACACAAAGACTGCCACTCTGTTGATTCTGAAGTCATTCAACACGGACCTCTGCGCTCCTTTGAGCGGATTGGCTTCAATACGCAGGATCTGCGGAGCAGCAGGGCGCCTTCGCGGCTGAGCCAGCCGCTAAAATTCCAACAGAAAAGGTTGCCCTCGATGAAGGCGCCTCAGGCGCAGAGTAACACCTTTAATTGAAGACTGCAGAGTCGAAGTCTGTTACTCACGATCTTTATTCATAGCCCAACGCGTTTCAAACATGACTGTCCTTGATCACGGGCTGAAGTGCAGAGCAAACCGGCATTGGGATGGAACACCTGATATACCCCAAGTCCCGCCCTTGTGGGCGTGTGCACAGCGTGCATGATGGTACTTGTGGTTCCATCCATTCTTCCCCAGTGGGTTTTGGCGTGCCTGAAATAATACAAAGTTTTACCCAGGGTGGGTTGGTCGTGAGCACACAAAGACTGCCACTCTGTTGATTCTGAAGTCATTCAACACGGACCTCTGCGCTCCTTTGAGCGGATTGGCTTCAATACGCAGGATCTGCGGAGCAGCAGGGCGCCTTCGCGGCTGAGCCAGCCGCTAAAATTCCAACAGAAAAGGTTGCCCTCGATGAAGGCGCCTCAGGCGCAGAGTAACACCTTTAATTGAAGACTGCAGAGTCGAAGTCTGTTACTCACGATCTTTATTCATAGCCCAACGCGTTTCAAACATGACTGTCCTTGATCACGGGCTGAAGTGCAGAGCAAACCGGCATTGGGATGGAACACCTGATATACCCCAAGTCCCGCCCTTGTGGGCGTGTGCACAGCGTGCATGATGGTACTTGTGGTTCCATCCATTCTTCCCCAGTGGGTTTTGGCGTGCCTGAAATAATACAAAGTTTTACCCAGGGTGGGTTGGTCGTGAGCACACAAAGACTGCCACTCTGTTGATTCTGAAGTCATTCAACACGGACCTCTGCGCTCCTTTGAGCGGATTGGCTTCAATACGCAGGATCTGCGGAGCAGCAGGGCGCCTTCGACTCTGCAGTCTTCAATTAAAGGTGTTACTCTGCGCCTGAGGCGCCTTCATCGAGGGCAACCTTTTCTGTTGGAATATATATATATATATATATATATATATATATATATTATCTACTGGCGGTCGCCAGTAGATAGTTATAGTTAGGACCGTGTTTCCATAGGTACAGCCCGAACGGCTGAACAGAATTACTTGAAATTTGGCAAAGAGGTAGTCCTCAGGTCAGGAATGTGCCTTTTGCATATATGGAGTCAATCTGTTCAGTAGTTCCTGAGAAAATTGCAGTTAAAGTACATAAATATCTATAGCCGCGCACCGTGCGCGCACCGTGCGCGCACCCTAACGTGCGCGAGCGTAATTCTGATTGGTGGTTACATGTCAGTCAACATTCAAATCGGTCAAAATCAGGAAGTGTCGGCCGCCATTTTGTTTGTTTTGAGTGCGAGAGTGAAAAAGGAAGGTGGCGAACGTGAAAAGGGGGCAGGGTAGAGAGTTCCTGACCCCCTAGCCTTTGTCAGGGGGTCCCTGAAGGACCCCGAAGGCAGAAAAAAACATTTAAATTTTTTTTTTTTTAACTCGTGGTGTGTGAAAAACCATTAAAAAAACACAAAAAAAATTAATACGTAGTTTATTGTAAAATAAATATATACAAAATATAATAAAACATACATAACTTAGCATTTAAAAAACCTTACAAATTCACTTAAAAAACCATAGGTTTCACACACGTTATAGTTAGGAATTAGCATTTAAAAAACCTTGCAAATTCACTTAAAAAACCATAGGTTTCACACATGTTATAGTTAGGTGGACATTTCACTCGTAAAAAACCAATGAAATTCCCCCGTTATAGTTAGTTCAGATAACTATAACTCGCGCGACCGCCACTCTATCACAAGGATGATGTCATCAGGGATGTCATGAGTGATGCCACTGACCATGTCATGAGTGATGTAATATGTGACGTCATGAGCAGTGGATTGCGGGCGCGCAAGTTATAGTTATCAGAACTAACTATAACGGGGGAATTTCATTGGTTTTTTATGAGTGAAATGTCCACCTAACTATAACATGTGTGAAACCTATGGTTTTTTAAGTGTATATATATATATATACATTTATTTCTATATAGATATATAGGTATATATAAATATCAACCCTTGTAATAAGCATAAATTATATATATATATATATATTTATATATATATATATATATATATATATATATATGCTATATCTGCTAGCAGTATCCTCGTGGGGGAGCGCACAAATAGGACCACGGACTCTAAATATGCTGTTGCCAATCAAATCAAACGGTGCTTTATTAAAAGGAAAGGTGCAGTCTCAGACGCGTTTCGGACACAGTGTCCTTGATCACTTGGCGACATATTGAAAACCGGGAAATTTAAACCACATGGCACTTCCGGTTCGCGTGATCGGCAGGCAATAAACATGAAATAAATACTTCACATTGTGTTCCTTATCAGAAAAACATCTCGCTGTGAATATAAAACAATGGCTTCAATTGAAATGCGAAAGATGGATGCACACAGCTATTCGAAAAATATATACTAAGCATAATACAATTTAGGAATCTTAATAAAGGAATCCAAACATAGCCATCATGTATTCTCTGCACAAATACAAATATGCTAGTTCATACTAATGTGTGCCTACTTCTTTTGCTAAGGCATCTACATAAAATGTGCAAATACGCTGATTTAAACTTTTACAAGTCGAGAATACATTCGTTATGCCGAAGCCACTGCAAATGACAAAATTGTAATTTGCAAATACGCTGATGTATGTTGATATAGGAGGTAATAATAAAGATGTAAACTATGTATGACGTGCAAATACGCTGATGTATGTTGATATAGGAGGTAATAATAAAGATGTAAACTATGTATGACATGTGCAAATACGCTTCATGATATGACAAATATAAATACAAATACGGTATAGCTAAAACAACTTATTTACCAAGTAAATTAAGAAGCTATTTACTAGCATATTAAGATATATATATATATAATTGTAACATTAGCAGCAGTATATCATTGTATCACCTATATACAAAATAGGATAGCTAAAATTTCCTGTCAAGTGTGCAAATACGCATTATTAAAATTGATGAGCCAGATAAAAAAACAATAAATAAAAAATACAAATTTCATGCCTACACGTTATCACTAAAGTGCTATTGGTGTGAGGGGTGCAAAATGAATAATATGTGCAAAACAGTGCTTAAATATAAAAAACGAATCCCACAATGGAATAAGCAGCGAATGCCCTTGTGAGCTGGAATCTACTACAAAGAATACAATATACAATGTTCGAATACAAATGCAATACAGAGTAATTCATAATAATGTAGTTCCCGTTTTGCCATGTAAGACCCAATGCTTAAATAAATATAAATATAAACAATCTATCTTGGAATGGAAACAACAATACGTGGCACAATAATATACGAACTCAGCATGTATACACTCATAAAGCCTATCTGAATAGAAGCAAACAGTACATCTTGAGGGGAGACTAAGAAATCTAACGGATACATGTGCATGTAAGATAGTAGTCGCAGCCCCTCTTTATAGAAAATTGTGTACATCTTCCCCTGTATTTAATCCAGTCGGAAACTTGGTATCTAATTCAATGATATATTTAGATTCTAGTTGACGCAATTCTTCTTCTCGATTGCCACCTCTCTTGTTGAGGGGTACTGCATCTATTACAAAATATTGTAAATATTTTAGGTTGCTCTCATGTACCGCTTTAAAATGTCTTGCGACTGGATATGTTGGATCAGAATTAACAATCGCACGGAAGTGCTGCAATATACGCATATGTACTTGGAGTTTTGTGCTTCCAACATAGCATAGACCACAGCTGCATCTAAGCACATACACAGCATGGTCAGTCCTACACGTGTAGTGTTCTCTAAGTGGATACTCAAAATCTGAAAAAGGTGTTTTGTATGTAGAAGTATTGATGCCAAATGTGCAGGCCTTGCATGAATTGCATCTTACTGAACCCTTTTTCGGGGTAAGCCAATTCCTAGATTTAGTATTCTCTGGACTGTTTTTAACTAGACCATTTCGCATAGAGTAGGCTTTGCGAAATGTTACAGTTGTACTGAGAGGGAGCACCTTTTTAAGGGTCAGGTCTGTCAGGACTATTGGCCATTCTTTCTTAATTATAGCTGTAATAGCTTTGGCCTGTTTGCTATATGTAGTCACTAGTCTGAGCTCATCTCCCTCATCTCCCTAAACATGTGTTTTTCTGTCCATTTCACTATTAGTGTTAGTGGTTTCGCTATTTGGATCTAGTAAGGTTGTCCTATCGTTCGTATTGGCTTTTCTCCGTGCTATATCCAGTCTCTTAGGAGCATATCCTCTGGCCTCTAATCACAGGCTGCCTCAGTGCTGCAGGCTCTATGAGTCCGCAAAAATTCTCCATATGGAATACTAGCTATCGTATGAGGAGGATGGAAATTCTTAGCATGTAGCACCGAGTTTCCGGAAGTGGGCTTTCTGTAGAGGCTGGTTTCTATTACTCCTTGCTTGGCTTGGACAGTAATGTCTAGGAAATTAGCGCTGGTTTTGTCGATATGGTCAGTGAACTGCAGATTCAAATCATTGATATTAATGGAATCGACAAAATTCTGGGCCTGGTCTTTGGTTCCCCTCCAAATGACAAAGATGTCGTCGATATATCTCCACCATTTTAATAATGTGCTTGGAAATCCATTCTTCGGCGTACCGAACCATGAGGACATGCTCCTCCCACCAGCCCACAGGCAAGTAACCGTAGCTCGGGGAGAAGCATGCCCCCATGGCCACACAATTGTTGAAATACAGTGTTGTTAAACATGAATACATTGTTAAATAAACACCACTTGGTCATGCTCAACAGCATTTGATTATGACAATACATTTGAATTGGTCTTTTGCCCAGATAGTATCCCACTGCCTTGAGTCCATCCTCATGAGCTATACTCGTGTATAGAGCAGTGATGTCCATAGTCAAAAACAGATATTCATCTGACCACTCTGTCTTGCTAAGTTGGAATAAAAAATCCGTAGTGTCTTTTATGAAGGTCGGCAGCTGTATTACGAAGTCTTGAAGATAATTTGATGTATTTTCAAAAGTACTTTTGATAGATGAAACAATAGGTCTGCCTGGGACAGGCAGTACCCCTTTGTGTACTTTAGGTATAAAGTATATATTGGGAAGCACAGGGAAATCATTATTTAGGAAGGAAAATTCATCTTTGGAAATTAGTCCTTCTCTTTTCCATTTGCTAAGATCATCTTTATAATTCTTCTGAATTTTCTTCACATTCATCAGATTACTTTTACAGTAGCAGGCGCCATCATCCCGATGATTATAGGCTTCTTTAATATAGTCTTTCTTGTCCCAAATTACTACGTTGCCACCCTTATCGGATTTATTGACTACTATTGCATCATTGTTTTTCAATTTTTTCATGAGCTCAAAATATTGCTTGGTGTTAAATTTGGAAGTAGTTCGTTGTCTTTGTGTATTCTTAGATAGTTTTTTGAGTTCTTCTATCACTCGCTCATGGTAGATATCAATAGCGTCACGTGGCATATTGGGCACAAACGTGGAGGTCGGTTTAAAAGGGCTCCTGCCTGGTTTTGCAATGTCCACCCCTTCTGTATCAGCTATTTCTTGTGTACTTGTCTCTACAGAAGACTGGTCACGCAGTTGGTATAACGTTTGCATTAAAGATATGTCTTTGGCCTGTAAGGTTGTCCTTTGTGCTGTATCCAGATCTTCTTCTTTTTTGTTTGTTATTTCCAAATTTTTCTTGATAGTAAAATACTTCCTCAATTTGATTTTCCTGATAAATTTGTACACATCCACTCGAGTATTGCAAGTTACTTTCAGGACAAAAAGAGAGTCCTAGTGTGAGGAGTTGTTTTTCCGCCTGATCAAGGTCTATGTTGGTGAGGTTAATAATGGTGTTATCTTCTATTGTTGCGCTTTTTTCCAGCGTTGGTTCTGCTTTTTGCGGCCTCTTATGCCTGAGGCATTTCCTTCTCTGGCGCCTTCGGGCATTTCTCCTTTGCTTGTTGAGGTGTTTGGATTCCGTGGCCACAGTTATTGTTTTCTCTACATTCTGATGTATTCTAGTTCTTCTGCAAATGTCAGTTGGCCCAAATACCCTTGCTCTGAACCTGGGTTACTTATATCCGACTTGGTATCACTGTGAACTAGGCTAGCGTCCGTCGTGGACAGATTTGAATCACTTCCTGCATGTTCAGGTGGTCTGGTGACTGTCGGTGTTTTATTTGCCATCATGCCCTTTTGTCTACGTAGGTTGTCAAACTTTCGTGCAAATGTGAATACTTACCCTTGCTCATAATCGTTCTTATCCCTCGCAAATTTGAAGGTTTTCCTGGTTTTGATCACTACCTCTTGCATAGATGCGTCGAGATTTCTTTCTACCCATTCCTTCAAAAGCATGGGATTGGGGCTATCAAAACTAGGTGCCAACATAATTCTCAGGCCCCTTGGTATTCTCCCGACTTCGTGGTACTTCTCCAATGATTTAACCTCCCACCATTTACTGAGTTCACGCCTACTATTTCTTTCTAATGCTTTTATAAGGCTCTTCGTATCGTCATTAGTGCCAACATCTGTCGTTTTCTTATTATTTCCATCATTGGGGACTTTAGGCAAATTTAGAAAAAGTTCATCAGCTACCATTTCCCGTTCCCGTAATACGTCATCAGACATAGCACCTTTTGAATATAATCCTCTATGCACAATTTCAACGGATAGTCACTGATGCTTCCGCGAATACAGGCAAATGTACCTGTAAATATATAAAATTGTAACACTTACCTTAATTATACTTACCTTAAATAGACTTTCCATGCGTGGTAAAGGCATATGTGTGGTAAAAATGTGCGTGGTAAAATATGCATGGTAAAGGCTTGTGTAGTAATTGGCTGCGTTGTATTGTCCGTTTTTCCCCAGGTGATTTTCCCAATCTTAATAACCATTTTAGAGAGGTTGAAAGGAATATGATATTTAATAACTCAGGCACTTTTTGCAAACCTGTATTAATATTAGAGTATCCTTAATTGCCAAACTAGGTTCGAATCAAATCAGTTCCTCACATGCCGTTCCACCTTTGTTGTGTACATATTAGAGTGTCCCTGCAACCTCAGGTATGTAGGGAGTACAATTTAAAATACAAAGAAACACACCGCTCTGCCCAAAAATTACTTGATATGGTGCTACAAAGTCACCAGTACATAGAACAAAGTCCTAAAATACGCTGGCCATCTCAAATAAGATATATTCAATTGAGTAGAAAAAATATATCATATTTATTTACATTATTTAATCAGCATAATACAAAAAACATGCAGGGATGAATGTCACAAAAATCAATATGCACCATGAGTCACACACACTCATTCTATCAAACCAGTCACACATACTCAGACATACTCAAACAGCCCATCAAGTCACAGTTCATTAGATCACAGTAAATGTATTCAAGTGATAACAGGAGTCGTCCACAAATGTACTGGCAGATGTGAGATTTCAACAAAACAGAAACAGTTAGCAGGAGGAATAGGCAATCCTCAGTTGATAATACAGTACAGGATACAATTTCTTCTCCGGGAGGGAGATAGATGTGAGATTTAACCATAACAAAGACAGCTAGCAAGAGGGAAAAGCAATCCTCAGTTGATAACACAGTACAAGATACAATTTCTTCTCCGTAGGTGAGATAGAGGCAGGGAAGACACAGAAGCTCCAGCGCCGACGCACGTTTCGGTTTCAAGCCCGGATCTGGGTCACACCTTCATCAGGGCGAAGCAAAACAGTGTGGGACTCATGCAGAGTAGTGCCTGGAGGTAAAAACCAGGACAGACAAGCAGAATAGTAAAAAGCCAGGGTGGCGCGGCTGTTACGAATTCCCAACTGGAACCTGATAAACAAGACGTGAGAGCAATAACATATTGCATATCCACAAAGCCATAAGTAGAATCAGGAATCCAAAATAATGGGAATGGTCGAGTCCAGATGGGTTACTGGCGGAATAAGTGAAAGGTCGTCATCAGGACATGTATTGTCACTTCATTGAAACGAGGCCCTGTCAGATGGAGGGGAACCTCAACTACATATCTGTTGCTGCTTTAGGAAGCCATGGCCCGACTGGCAGTGCGAAGCTCCCGCCAGCAGCTACAGGAAGCTCGGACTGCTGTGGAGAACGCGGCCGGGTTAAATACAGGAGAAGGCGCGAAAAAGGGAGTACAAGACACATGCCCAAAAAGCGAGCATTAAAACACATGAGGGCAATTACCAACAATGACATACACTATCCTATAGCGAGACATTTCGAGACACAGAATTTCTCGGATAGTTCGAAACTGAGATATTGTGCCATCGAACAAATCACTCCGAATAGCAGAGGTGGTAACAGAGTACTGCAATTGAGGAAAAGAGAATCCAGACACATTATCAACCTAGGGACCAGATACCCGGGTGGACTCAATAAGGACGTAGAATTGTCCATACATCTACATGAGGAATGATGCCTGCATGTGCTCCCTTCAACCTAGCATAGCTTCTGTATCTTTCACTCTGTCTAACCATGTTGATTCACATATGAGATTTCTTGAACTACCCTTGAATATTTCTGAATATCTTAGAACATTTATTTATTTTTAATACTGTAATCCATGTATACTGCTGTGCATTTTGATCTTAATACCCCTTTCTCAATCTCTCACATGTCTATTTTTCTTCTTGTAGGAGGAAAGGAAGGGACCCGTTGGATCGATCCTGCTTACCCTGGTGGGCTCCCTACCCTTTTCTTCGTAATTGCATCCACTAGATTTTCGACGTTGTCCAGATAAGCCACTTCACTTTTTTAATTTTGATTATAACACTTAAGTAGTTTTCTTCTGCACTGTGTCTGTGGATAGGAGTACTAGCTTGATCTCCCTGGGGTATCTAGGTTCACTTCACTTTTTAGTAATTACTCTTTTTATGTCATGTTACAATACACAGGTTTTCCATTTCCGTTTTGGCCTGCCAAGACGTCCCAAACTTGAGTCCTGAGGTTATTGTATCACTCAGGTAATATGACACTCATGTGTCTGATTCACCACTTTGGGTCTACTCCGGCACTACACCGCCTTATACTGTTTGACCCAAGTAACCTCGATGACATTTTACCAGTAGAGGACGTTTGTACTTGTTATAGTCTGGTTCAACCTTGCTCCAAGCTATACATTTCACAGGCACTTTGCCACTGCATGCTTTTCTAGGAGTGACATACCGTACACGGGCATACGCAGGTCTTATGTTACGTTGAACCATCTGAACCACCGCCAACTTACACTTGCAGGCATTTACTGTAAACGACATTTGTTACAGTTCAGAGATAGCCGCCACAGTTAGCATTTTGTGAAGGTACTCTGTGACACGTTCCAAGATGGCCGCCAAACTTTTTCACTGTGTCATTCTATGATGAGTCCAGTTTATTACCATGATAACATGTATATGTAACTGACATTGTCTTTCACTCTGTGTGCGACCAAGGCCATCTCATGGCTGAAACGCATTACGTGGGGTTTTTGATGGAATAAATCTCCTTTGTGCTACTCCACCTCGTTGTTGCTTTTGTGCGCACTATATCGCACTAGATTTTCATTTACTTACCGGCTTGCCACGCCAGTCAGCGCGCTTGGTCACGACGACCGTCTACAACTTTCAACATTTTAAACCCATCCTCTGTGGTCAAATTAATTCACACTGTAAAAGGACTCAGCTCTCTGTGGTCTAAATCAGTGACATTTTGTAACAACTCTTTCTCTGCGTCTAGCTCATTACACATCATGAATTACAATGTTCAACTTGGCATTGACTGAAGTGTCAAGGTTCAAGACTCAATCATACAGTATTTTATATGAAATGTACTCCTTTGGATTTGGTCAGATATTGCACCGTGTGAATTCTTAGTACTTAGTACTGAGGGCTGATGGCCTGATTATGACTTTGGCGGTGTGGGCTGCCACGCCAGTGCCCCGCTACCAAACCACCAAAGTTGACCATAGCCCGCCCACCAGATTATGAGTTTCCTCATGGTCTGGCAGGCGGTGCTGTGGCGGTACAGCTCAAAGGCTCATATGTGACCCTTAGAACTGCAGCACCTAGGGAGCGCCAAAGCAAGTTCCTGCAATGCATGGGTTGTGCAGTCCATGCCGTGCAGATACTGGAGTGCATGCACACAGGGGTGCATAAAATGTGCACCCCTGCATGTGTCCCCCTTAGTTTCCTCACCACCACCCTTTTCATGGCAGGCTCACCGCCATGAAAAGGGTAGCAGTGAATGCTTGGCAGTACCACAGCGGCACAACCAGCAGACTGTGATCCTTAGGCCGCCATGCCACCGATGAGGGATCATGGATCCTGGTTGGTTGCGGCGGTCCGACCACCAGTCAGAATATGGCAGTCTGACTGCTGGTGCGGCAGTACCCGCACCCCCACCACTACGCCACCCCAGGTTTGGCAGTTCACAGACTGCCAAATTCAGAATCAGGCCCTGAGTCCTTTTACACTGTCAATTAATGTGACCACAGAGGGTGGGTTTAAAATGTTGAATGTTGTAGACGGTGGGACTCGTGATCAAGGTGTGTTGACACCAAAAGACTTTGATGTTTATCTTCTACTTGGATTAAATCACATTAATCAGTAACTGGTCCAGAGTGCCGTCGCGTTCTTTCCTGGAAGAAAGCAGTTTTTTGGATTTAATGCAGCGCATGGTGTATGGCTGATTACCAAAACCAGGAAATGATGGATATATATATATATATATATTATCTACTGGTGGTCGCCAGTAGATAGTTATAGTTAGGACCGTGTTTCCATAGGAAATCCGCAACATTCTATTTGGAATAACTTTGGCGCCGGTTGACGAATCCTCGCGAAATTTTCAAAATAGGTGGGGCGCTCCGCTCCTACCCTGAAAGTCTCGGGGGGATTCGTCAAGCGGGGGCTGAGAAAAAAGGGGGGTCCCAAACGCGTTTTCCCCATGCAATTTTCCATAGGGACCTTTAGTCCAAGGTACAGCCCGAACGGCTGAACAGAATTACTTGAAATTTGGCAGCGAGGTAGTCCTCAGCTCAGGGATGTGCCTTTTGCATATATGGAGTCAATCTGTTCAGTAGTTCCTGAGAAAATTGCAGTTAAAAGCACATACATATCTATAGCCGCGCACCGTGCGCGCACCGTGCACGCACCGTGCGAGCACCCTAACGTGCGCGAGCGTAATTCTGATTGGTGGTTATATGTTAGTCAACGTTCGAATCGGTCGAAATCAGGAAGTGTCGGCCGCCATTTTGTTTGTTTTCAGTGCGAGAGTGAAAAAGGAAGGTGGCGAACGTGAAAAGGGGGCAGGGTAGAGAGTTCCTGACCCCCTAGCCTTTGTCAGGGGGTCCCTGAAGGACCCCGAAGGCCGAAAAAAACATTTAAATTTTTTTTTTTAAATCGCGGGGGTACGCGCACCCCCGCGTAGCATATAAAAAACCTTTGAAATTCACTGAAAAAACCATAGGTTTCACACACGTTATAGTTAGGAATTAGCATTTAAAAAACCTTGCAAATTCACTTAAAAAACCATAGGTTTCACACATGTTATAGTTAGGTGGATATTTCACTCGTAAAAAACCAATGAAATTCCCCCGTTATAGTTAGTTCAGATAACTATAACTCGCGCGGCCGCCACTCTATCACAAGGATGATGTCATCAGTGATGTCATGAGTGATGCAACTGACCATGTCATGAGTGATGTAATATGTGACGTCATCAGCAGTGGATTGCGGTCGCGCGAGTTATAGTTATCTGAACTAACTATAACGGGGAAATTTCATTGGTTTTTTACGAGTGAAATATCCACCTAACTATAACATGCGTGAAACCTATGGTTTTTTAAGTGAATATATATATATATATATATCGCCAGTAGGTAGTTATAGTTAGGATATATATATATATATATATATATATATATATATATATTATATCGCCAGTAGGTAGTTATAGTTAGGGCCTAGTTTCCATAGGAAAAGCGTTTTTTGATTTCTCAATATCTTTGGCGCTGTTTGACGAATCTTCATGTAATGTTTTAAATATATATATAATTTTATTATGAATAGATTAAATATATTCCAAGATTTAATAATATATATATATATATATATTACATTTTAGTGGAATATATTTAAATTACATCATAATAAAATTATATACAAAAATATTTAACATTTACTACTTTAAACTCTATATTAAAAAATCTATATTTTTGCTATGTTTGGATGATATTATTGTCACACAATTTTTTCCCCAATATTTTTGTACTTACCATCATAACCATAGGGACATGGTATTTTTTACGCAATTTCTGTGTTACATGATAATATTGCTTTCGATATTCCGTCAGTGATCCTGAAACTCATCTGAGGTAGAGTTGTACCTATCTACTGTAATTAATTTCCAGGAGAGATTTTGATGTTGTTTTAGGCTGGCAGTTGTTCACTATCAGCTATCCTTCCCATAAGGCTGGATCATCCCACATTTAGCATACACCTGTCCCTGCTATTAATTCAATCTGCAAACCTCACAGCCTTTTACCTTTTTGTTGATTTATAAACTTAAGCGTCATCAATATCTCAAGCTTATACTTAGAAAATGTGGATTTACCAGGTGTGGGCCTGGTTTAATGTTTTTTCAAAAACTATTGACTCGGCTTGTATGTAATGTAGTGGGTTCTGGGTTGTTTTTTTAAAAAGGAATTCGTTATTGCAACACAATGCTAATCTAGAATTTTGCTGCCCTAGATGGTGTATATTTTTTAAGTGTGACTAATTATCAAGCCCCGAAAAATCTACTTGCCCACTTCCTATGGTGAGTCCTATGGTGAGTCACATTTTATCAGGCCGGACTATTTTTAGGACCTACTGGTCTGTTCTGGTGAGTGAACTTAAGCAGGAAAGGAACAGGTGTTCTGTTCATTCAGAAGGTGAATGAGCAATAAAGATTCCTTTAAATCTTGTTTTTGTCTTGGCACATTTGACATCTGTTCAAGAACATAGGTCAAATGTCAGTTTATCTTTTTAATAATTGCTGCTTATCTCATACTGAAAAACAGTGTTTACTTTTCTGCCTCTTATTACAGTTAGAGGTTTTTGTCAAGTGAGCTGTCTGACAATCATTGTGAAACAAGGGGCTGTAAGATGTCAGATTTTCTTAACACAATGTTTAAATAGCTTATAAATGAATAGTAAAATTATTGAAAAATACATCAGGAATAACGTTTTTAATGTCATTAAGAATTGTGGTGCAAACAAAGATTTAAATAGTAGCAAAATAAATCAGAACACTTTATTTAGTGAGGTGCAAATGACAAATATTCGCGGAAACTCAATTTCCAAACATTATTGTTTGTAGACCATATAGTTTTATCAGTAAAACTGAGCATCAATAGGAAATTTTGCTGCCATTTCATTGGAAAATTTGCAGATTGCAAATAACAGTGTGCTGCCACTTCTTGCTTTAGTTATGTATTTATTAAAAGGGATAATTCTTAAATATGATTTGAGAAACATTCCTGCTCCCACCCTGATGACATTGCTGTTAATGAACTAAGAGGTAAATCAGGTGAATCCTATATGTGGCTAGAGTTGTTTTATATATGGAACAAAAGTTTAGTCCATTAAATCAAACAAAAGAGTTTTTTGTACAACAGACATGCTGAACTCGCATATTTGAAGGTGCTCTCATATGTGACAATAAAGAAAATGGCGGCTCAGTGATTTAAAATATTTGCTCAGGATCACATAATTTGAAACCAGTTTATGGGTCAAGAGCATTACAATTAGGCTGGGTAGATTATTTAAGTCACTAGACCTGCAGGTTTAATGACATTTTTATGATTTTTCGAGGCATGAAAATGTATTGTTCAATTTGTGTGTGTTTGTTTTTTGTTACTGTGACTTTTTGTGGTTTATTTTCTGAGCTGAACTGGTTCATTTTATGAGGTGTGACGTCTCGGGTACCATGGTTGCAGGCATATGGCACTTGAATACCTTGAGATGGTTTGCCATCAAACATGGTATACAAATCTTTCCACTCACCGAGTCACTCTGGATCTGCGACAGCACTTCTGCTGTTCTCACTGCCCCACCACTGTTGTATTCTATAGGAAAACTACCAAAGCAGTGCATTTAAATGAATGTGAGTGGCGTGGCCAAGATGGCGGAGGGCTAGGGCGTGTTTTCCGATCGCTCCGAGCCGCCTCTTTATATGCAGTTTTTCAGCACCTGCTGGTCCATGTTTAGGAACCCCAGGAGTTTTCAAGGGCAGCCGGAAGGAGGGGGCACAGGAGGACCTCGAGGATCTCACCCTGGGTAATGCAGCTGACCAGTGGAGATTCAAGCCGGGACGTCAAGCGAGGCGGCTCGGGCAGCGGCACACGGCCTCTCCCGGAGCAGCGAGAGGAGCTCGGCGAAGGGCACCGCAAGTAATGAGGGGGTCGCAGGACCGGGGGAGCGGGTCATTCCTCCCCGCAACTTGGTGATGTCCCGGCGGTCCCGAAGTTCAAAGTGGCGGCCGGGACCCGGGGCCTAGGCCTGACCTGTGTGGTGACTGCCTGGGCTGCTGGATCAGCACGGGCCCGCGGTGGCGGACCGGGATCTAATAAATACCCCTGGAGGTGGGGGGCAGAGTTGGTGCCCGAAGCAAACGCACGGGGGCTGCTGCCTACACGGGGCGGGATGGACTTTCCCCTGCTGGGTGCCCCCCTCCTAAACAGCAGCGGCGGTCCCAAGGCCTAAAATTGAAAAGAATCAGTTGGGATCCAGCGCCAGTGATGGGGCCCGGATCCCGGGAGGATCGATGGGTCATCGAGGGCATAGCCACCCTACCGCTGGCAGAAAAGACATCACAGCACTCGGCGGAGTGCCCGGGGGTTGCTACCCACGTGGGGTGGGACAGATTCCCCCAGTAACCCTCCCTCAAACTAGCTGCAGGTGACCAGTGTCCCGGGAGCAGCAGTAGAGGTCCGGGGCCAGTGCCAGGGCCCGGATCCCAGGCAGGCCGACCAGGCAGCGAGGTTCTAGGAGGCGGGCCCGGGACGCGGGCTGGGGCCAGGGGCTGTCTTCTGCACCGAAGTGAGCAGAGAGGATCTTGCAGCACTGATGCGGGACATGAGGAACTTGATGCTGGTGGCCTAGGGAGGCCCGTGACATGGGCCTGGAGCAGCGGCCCACTTGGTAAACTAACAGTGATAGTGCAGCGCCTCCACCCATTACGCGCGCAACAGACCTGAGGTGCTCTGGGGGAACAACGGCCCTGAAAACACGAAGTGCATGAGAGGATGAGGGGCACGAGGTAGGAGCGGACAGGGGCAGGCCCGGCAGTTGGCGTATACCCGCCACGCAGGTTCAACAAATCCAACTCATCACAACTGCTGTGGAGTCAGGGGAAGGAGCTTTCCACGACCCGAGAGCTGAGAGTTACAAGAAAGGCAGAGGGCTTCGGTGCCACTCGGAGCACAATCAAACACTAGACCAGACCTCTGGAACATTGGAGGAGCTACAGAAGGTCGGCGGCTGGCTGAAGTAAACCCTACCTTGATAGAACTTGCCTGCAATAGAAGTCTGGACTAGAGGGTCAGAGACCCAGTGAGGGATCCTAGCACATCTGAATCCAGCATTAGAGCCAGATAAACGGTGCTGCTGCCTCCTAGCAATACATAAATCTGTAGCTCAACGGAACATATCCCCCTCCCCCTGCCGAAGAGTAGACCCTGAGAAGAGGCACCAACTGCGAAGGGACTTAGGGATCCGTCCGAACAGCAGGGGAATCTTGCCTGGCACGCCCTGCGACATCCTGTGACACCCGGGACATCAGATCTGGACGAGATGGCCGGGAATAGAGCAAAGAAGGAGCAGTCCCTTAAAGAAATGTTTGGGAAGACTGGCAGCCCAGGGACGGAGGACAAACCAAGGGCTCAGGGGGCGGAGGCCCGACTGGATTCAGATGACGGTGCGGGCCCAATCATCCAAGCTTACTTAGAATCTCTCTTCAAGCAATGAAGGCGGAACTCACCTCCGAGAGGTGCGACGAGATGTGGACGAGGTGGGTGAGAGAGTAGCAGAACTTGAAGATAAAGAAGCCAGCCGAGTAGAGTAAGTAGCGTGGCTACAACAAGAAGTCCTGAAACTGAGGGACCAACAGCTGGACCTCCAGGCACACAACGAGGATTTGGAGAACAGATCAAGAAGGAACAATTTCCGTATAAGAGGAGTGCCATCAAAAGCAGAAGGCTCCGACCTACGCGAATATGTAACGGACCTCCTAAGACATGTCTCGGGACTCCCAGAAACCTCAACTTTCCAACTGGACTGAGTACATAGAGTGGGCCCCGAAAGGCCTGGGAAAGGTCCCCCGGCTTATATCTTAGTATGTGTCCACGACTTTCAGATCAAAGAAGACATCCTCAGGTAAGCCAGGTACTCCCACCCAATTCACTTCAAGGGTCACTCAACAACATTTTTTCAGGATCTGTCGAGGATTAACTTCCAGAAACGCAGAGACTTTCATCCTGTCACGGAGCACCTACGGAAAGCCGAGATACCTTACGCCTGGGGTCATCCGTTTCGTATCATCTTCAAGTTGGAAGGAGTGCTGCACCAGATCAGATCCCTTAAGGAGTCCTGCACCCTCCTACACATCACCATAAGAGAGGACACAGGAGAGCCGCTGGCTTCCCCTGTGCGTCCGCGTACGGTGTGACAGAAGGTGATAAACAACCGACTTGGGCCTGAACCTGATCCTGACACTATCACAAAAGAAAGGCAAGCGGTGCTGCAGGCCCTCTCCACGGACTGCACCCTTCCAATGGCATCTTGAGAAGATTATGATCCTGTTTGTAGGCCCGGAGTGGAAACGGCGAGGCCTTGAGGGAGAGGCGGCGGGAGGGCGGTTGGACAACTGACTCTTGAAATGATCCGCTCTCCCCAAGTCTAATGGACTATCCAGGGGTCCCCCGGAGGGGGCCTCTCCGGAACAGTTTTTCCTTGGCCATACATGCCTCATCCCGACGCGCCGGATCAGACAGACTTTGGTCTCCTGTTTTTGCTTATCCTTTTGTATGCTATTTCCTTTAAGGTCTTTCTAGGGGGCTATCTATCTTCTCTCTTTTCCTCTTCTCCGCACCAGCCAAGCTTGAATATAGGTACTAGGGGTACAGGCCATCATGCATATGGGCACTCCGCTATAGCTCAGCACTTGAGACGGGCACAGCAGCCAGGCAGCGTAGCTCACTTAGATGGTCAGGATGCACAATGTCCGTCTAGTGAGCCTCAATGTCTCAACAACCCAGTAAAGCCCAAAGCAATCTTATCCTACCTGGAGAAATCCGGAAGGGACATATGCTTATTACAGGAAACCCACCTGCTTGCTAGAGATGTCCACCGCATGCGCTCTCCTAGGTTCCCTAGACAATTTTGGTCCTCGGACTCAGCTAAAAAAAAAACAGCGTAGCCATTTTACTCATGCAGAGCTTTAAGGGTAAGGTCTCTGAGGTTGTGGCGGAGCAAAAAAGTAGAGCTATCGGACTTAGACTGCAATGGGGTCATGCTCAGTTCACTGTAGCTTCCTTATACGCTCCTAACGAGCATCAGGAACGCTTTTTGCTTGCCTACCTTCCTTAGCTGCTGGTCACCCCGGACCGAGAGGTAGAGCTTGGGGGGGTCCTGAATTTAGTAATGCGCACCGACTTAGATCGATCTGACCAACGCTCCACACAAACTGGGACTCTCTCACAGACTGGTCATCAGTGGCTCACAAGCAATTCTCTAAATGATGTATGGAGGCAACTGCACCCCTCACTTAGGGATTATACATACTTTTCCGCAGCCCACAAAATGTATGTCCTCATTGACCACTTTTTAACCACAGATACACTGTTAAGCAGTATAGCTGAAGCAACGATTGAACCTCGTACACTTTCTGACCATGCTATGATTACATTATCTCTGACCTTGGACATCACTCAAGCCCGCCCATCACAATGGTGCCTCCGTGATACTAACACAAGCAATACACAAGTCACTCACAGACTACCTCACTGATAACAATACCAGAGAAGTTCGCCCAGCCTCCATATGGGAACCCTTAAAAATAGTCATTCATTTTTAATATGAGAAGAGACGTGAAATGTTTAACATACGGCAACTTGCAACCGCTTAAATTATGCCCTGTTATCAATAAAAAAGAGTTTTAAAAAAAAAATTGTCATTCGGGGAGAATTCATAGCAATAGCGGCAGGCGAAAACAGGCTTTGCAAAGAACACAGAAAGAAGATAGAGGCAAAGGTGGCGGAGCTAGAATCCATACACAAACGCATAGGAGCACCCCGTATATGAAGGGAACTAGAAAAGAATAGACTCATCCTCAACAGGTTGGATCTCGATAGAGCAGAATATGCCCTGCTACGACTGTGACACAAATTCTTCCTCAGTGGCAACCGCTGTTCAGGCCGCATACTAGCTCATAAAATGCGCCAACAAGAGATATCGGGATCGATAGCGCCGATCAGAACTGCAAACGGCACAGTAGTACACGCGGCCTCAGACATTGTGGAGGATTTCTGTGCGTTCTATGCTGGGTTCTACTCGGAGGATGATTCTCTCTGTGGAGACTGGGCTGCCTATCTGCAGGGTGCGAGGTCACCAGGCCCAAATGGCTTTACTTCCCTGTTCTACAAGAAATTCTGTCAGATCCTGGCCCCTATACTCACACGGCTCTTCAATTAATTCCTTGATACCGGGGCTTTACCCGACTCCTTCACAGAAGCCTCAATTTCTGTGATTTTAAAACCATCAAAAGACCCCCTGGACTGCGCATCCTACCGTCCAATTTCCCTTCTGAATGTGGATGCAAACATTTTCACAGGAATACTGGCAGCTCGTATCAACCCATATATGGCAGGGCTCATCGAGCCAGACCAAGCTGGCTCTATACCAACAAGACAGTGTGGAGATAACACTAAGCACCTTATACACCTTACAGACCTCATTGACCCCTCTCGCAAGGAGGCCCTCCTGCTGTCAATAGACACAGAGAAGGCCTTCGACAGGGTACACTGGCCATTCCTGATAGAGACGCTTCGTCACTTCGGATTCGGGGAGAGATTCCTCGGCAGGTTAGGCTGTATATATAAAACGCCCAGGGCGTCAGTCAGGGTCACCGGATTCTCCTCCAGACTTTTCCCTATAGTTCCCACTCTCCACTCTGTTATTTGCTCTCTATATGGAGCCAATGGCCCAGAGAGTTAGAGATAATGCATTGATATCAGGGATCCGATTGGGGGCCGATACACATACTAACAGTTTATACGCTGATGATGTGATATTGTCCCTGACGAACTCCGCGACCTCGCTTCCGGCCTTGATCAGTGAATTCTCATGCTTCATTGAGGTATCGGGATTCAAGGTAAATCTGCATAAGTCACAGATATTACATTTATCTACGGCCCCTACCACTGTGGAGGCTCTGGCTGGGCAATTCCCATTTTCTTGGGCTAGTGACTACATAACATACTTTGGGATCTTGTTAGCACGCACCCCGGCTAAAACGCTGAAAGTTAATTACGGTCCACTCCTAGAGCAAGCTCACAAAACTCTAGCCACCTGGGCTCTGGCGGGTCTTTCCTGGGCGGGTTGTATTGCCGTGGTCAAGATGACAATCCTGACGCGTGTATTGTACATCTTTCAAACTATTCCCTAAACCCCACCTATGGCCACGGCAACGCTGCAGAATCAACAGCGCGCTATTAACCGATTCATCTGGGAGGGTAAACAACCGCGACTTAGCTTCACTCAAATTACAAAATCCAAGGTTGCTGAGGGAATTGGGGTCCCGGTCATCTCACAATACTTTCAGGCATCGCATGTACACCTCATTCTAGAATGGAATCGCCCCATTTCAGAGAAGCACTGGTCATTTATGGACCGAACTGTCGCAGGACTCAACATATGGCGAGAGATCTGGCTCCCGCGCAAACACAGGGCCTGGGGACTATACTCCTCCCCTGTAACAGCAATAATTCTGAAGGTCTGGGATGCCACGGCGGTACGATTGAGCCTCACATCATTCCCTTCCCCGATGACTCCACTGGTGGATAATCCAGATTTCCCTCCTGGGTGCAAATCAGAGCTGTTGCAAAGATGGCGCGAGCAGGGCTGAAAAAGGGTAGGTTCCCTATTTGACCGGAATTAAATCATTTATTTCGACCAGCTTAGAAGAGACTACGGGCTCCCTACCTCTGATTATTTTTTATATAACCAAATAAAGCATTGGGTAACTCGTCAGAGAGGAAACCAGGGGCCTCCTGACACCTAACACGATTTGAAAAATGGCTTGTTACTAAGGACAATGACAAACACCTTATATCAGAATTATATGCCTTCCTCTCAATGGACTCTACTTACATGAAAACTAAGGGACAGATTTAATGGGAAGCGGAGCTGGGACGAACCCTCGCAGATAAGGAGTGGCAGGACATATATTGCAGGTCCCATCACACAGCACACGATATTGCGGGCATGAAGGCAGCATACAAGGTGGCCAAATATTGGTATCTAACACCGGACAGATGAAATCAATGGAATAAAGAGCGCACAGCTTACTGTTAGCGAGGGTGTGGACAGACAGGATCACTAGTGCACCTGCTATGGCACTGCCCTAAATTAGTGAGATATTGGGACACGATACTCCAAGACATACATGAAGCCTTTAACACTGATATCCCACGCTTCCCCCCCTACATTCTCTTTGGACTCCCCAACACTTTAACATTTCCCTTGCGCTCTCGGCGAGGAAGGCAAATAGACTCAGCCCTGAATGCTGCGCGGACAGAGCTGCTAGCCCACCGGGGCTCAGATAGAGTCCCCGACCATGCAGCTTGGTTGAGACGATTGTGGTAGGTCCTAGGTAGGGAGCGGCTATCTATGATAGCGGAGAACAACGCAGAGGCGTACCCTGACTTATGGAAGCCCTTTATTACTATACTCAGCAAAGAGTTTAGCGAAGTGACCTGCCCCAGGCTCTTGAAAATCTTGCACCTTACGGAGGCTTCCCATCCTAATGGCATGCAAGGATAAGGATAGCGAGCACACGGATGCCTCTGTGAACGTATGTGATGAACCGTACCAGGGTGCGGAGCAGATAGGGTGGAGTGAGGGGTGGGTGGGAGGCTCTTCTTCTAGGGTATTTCTTCATCTGGTTTTTGTTTCAGTTCTCTGTATGTGTCGGTGAGCTCATCCGACTGACGTTTTCTATCTCTTAGTTTCACATGGCTTAGCCAAAGTGACTGAGATACCAATGCAGGCCTTGAGTAATTAGCTTGTTATCGCTAACAGTTCTCGCTGCCGGCCTCTGGGTTGTGGGCATATAGCTGTGTCTCTAGTATACCAATGCAAAATTATCGCTTGCCTGTGGTGTACAAGTCTAATATGATATCTTGCTGCTGTGAAACGTGCAATACTAAAAAAGTAATTCCATTAATGAATGTGAGTGTCCTTCAATAATATTTTCAAGATGAACCAACCAAGGGTCCCTGTTACAGCGATTAAAACATCATTCCCTCTGAGCTTATGATCGCTCTGGATGTATTCCATCTCTGATCACCTAGCAAGTAAAAATCTCAGTTTCCTAGTGGTATTCAGCCACCTCTGTCACTTGCAAATGTGTGAGAGTGGAACGGAAGTTAGGGAGGAGAAGAGAACATGGAATGGATGATGCAGGTGTGAATTAAGGAATCTATGTAGGTGGGAAGATGGAGATTTAATTGACTAGCTAGATCTTCCTTCCAGGGCAAGACTCATTATTGGATACTCTGACACTTTCTTTAATTTCCAGTTTAGCCTTTCAATCTACCTTTTCAATTTTCGGATGATAAGTTTCTTTCGAGGTAGCAAAACATTATATGTGACACCTGTGAGAAAGTGGGTTTCTGTTGCAGTAAACCCCCCCCCCTTTTTCTTTTTTTTGCCAGACTACTGATGCTCTTTGACTTGATTTGCTCTGGGGCCCTGCCAATCAGGACCCCAGGGCCTGTGTTCTTTCCCCAAAACAAAACCCAATTGGCAACTCTGGCCACAGGTAGGTCCCTGGAAAATTGTACCCCATGTACCCAGGGCACTGTGACCAGAGAAGGCTCCTAAGGGCTGCAGCACCAATTGTGCCACCCTTAGGGGCCCTGTACCTTTTCACAAACACACTGCCTTGCAGGCTGCGTGTCTTGGTGCAGATCAAAAGTGAAGAGTCGACATGGCAGAGATCCCTGTGTGCCATGCCTACCAACCACTGGCCTAGGTCAGTCACCCCTCTAGGTGGGTGCACTATACCAGTGGTGAGGGCACAGAGGCATGAGCCCTGTGCCCCTACAGTGTCTGAGTCCATTCTCGGACATTGTAAGTGCAGTGTACCATTAAAGAGTATATGGTGCTGGGAGGTTGTCATTACGAACTCCACAGTAACATGATGGATACACTGAAGTCTGGGAAGTTTAGTATCAAACTTGTCAGCACATTGTACCCACACTGATGCCAGTGTGGGTTTCAATGTAAAACGCACGACAGAGGGCATTTTAGAAATGCCCCCTAAACTCGACCCACAACTAGTGTCCCGACTGAGTGGCTGCTTAGGCTGCCACCCACCAGACATGTTGCTGGACCCCTGGGTCAAGAGCCATCCGCTCTCGAGGGCCTGCAACAATGCACATCTGGGACGAGGTTCTAGGTCCCCTCCCCCAGGATGGGCAGTGGAAGCTTCAAAGGCCTGCCGCCTTTGTGAGCTTCTCCAGACCACTTGCTGTATTCAGCAACTGGTCCCCACTGGTTCTATCCCCCACCTTGGGCGGGAGAACCGGTGAGAAAAACAAGTGAAGAAGAGAGGTGCCAACTCCACCCCTAAGGTGGGGGAGGCGAGGTGAAGCACAACCTCGAGTCCCCGCCATCTTGAAGATGGGGAGACCCAGCCAACCAGGGACAGACTCCTGCCCCCCATACCACCCCAGGGAAGGGACCCATTGGTCCCTGCCCTTTACCTACCTGTAACGAACCCAAATTTAGTATTTAGGGGCACCCTGAACCTTCCTTCCTCTGATCCAGCAACCACAAGAAAAAGAAGATAAGAAGAAGGACGAGAAGCCGTGCAGAGATAACAAGAGGACGACGCCCACTGACTTGGTCCCAGCCCTACAGGCCTGTCTCCCCCGAACCTGCTCCTGCAAAACCCTGGCGTGTCCAGTGGACAGCAACCTCAAAAACCCCGGAGGACCTGCCTGCCTTCACTTTCCTCAAGCCTCCTGACGACGCCTGCAGCCTCAATCCAGAGGACCCCTCCCTACCGCGACCAGAGTAGGTAAGAAAATCCGTCATCCCAAGGCACCCCTGCACCCGACGCCCCACGGCCTTGTGTGCCCAACCCAGCGGTGCCTAACCAACCCTCTACATCCCTACTTACCCCTCGAAGGGGTGGTCACTCCTCGAAGATCCTCATCCTCGATCCTGCAGTGTTTCTTTGTCCCGGAGAATCTCCATTGAAATCAACAGGACACCCAACCTCAAAACAGCAACCTGCACCCGGCCGCCCTAGTGCCGCTGAGGGTGCCACTTATGTGCTAACTTGGTCCCCAACTTGCCCTGACCTTAACCCTAGGAGCTTTACAACCACAACCCTGTGGCCTGCTTGCCAGCCGCCACCAACCGGAGCCCCCCTATCCTCCATAGGATAACATTGGGTCTCAACACTCTGACCCGGCTGCCCGAGTGCCGCTGAGGGTGCAACAACAGTGCATCACTGACCCTGGGAGACCCCTGAGTCTAGCCCCAGAACCCTAACTCCAAAGACCGATTACCTACCTAGAAACCGATAACCTCTTTTTCCTCCTAGAATAACATTGACACTTTTTCTCCCAAAAAGTTTCTGTGACGACTTTTGAAAACTACAAATATTCCTTAGCAGAATAACCAAAACGCATTTTTTTAACTGTTTTCAGGAAATGTCCCAGTGCTGAATCTAGGTATCCAGCACTGAGTAAAAAAAAGTATTGTTAACATAACTTACCTGCTAAGTGAATTTCCTCCCATAGGATAACATTAGTGATTTTATGTGAAAAAGTTTTTAAGTGTCAACCTTTGAAATGCAATAATATTCTTTAAAAATCGTACCTCTAACTAAAACGCATTTACTCACCTGTTTTCAGGAATTGTCCTAGGGCTGAATCTAGGATCCAACCCTGTTTTTGTAAAAGTAATCTGAAAAGTAATTAACTGCAATTTACTTGAAAAGCCCATTCATTTGAATGTACTATACCTGCAATGTGTTGCAAACTGCATACTTAAAACTGTAGCCAAAACCAGTAGAAGTTACACTGCAATTTTGAACTGTGTTCATACAAGTAATTTACTACTGAAAAGTATTTTTTATGCTTACCTGTACCAGGCTTGCTTGGTTCTAGAAATAAAACAACAGTATATTTTTAATACAAAACAATTGGCCTTGAGTTCAGTTCTTGAGTGTGTGAATTCATTTGCTGACTGAGTGTGTACATCAAATGCTTAACACTGTCCTCTGATACTGCCTTACTGCTCGGCCAGGCTACCACTTTAGAGAGTAAGGTTCTATCTACCTTTAACCTCTGCCAAACCCCTGGAGGCCCTTGGACTCTATACACACTGTACCTCACTTTGGTGCAGTATATATAGAGCCAGTTTCTTACAACACCATTGCCAGTAAGTATATTTTGGGGCCAATGTCTGTGCCCTATGTAAAATTCCTCAGAAAAATATCAACTGATTTTCTCAGTGGACACATTTCTCATGAACTTCAGCCCTCAATGCTTATAAGGCAAACACAAGGAGATGATGGACGGAGCGCTGAAACTTTTCGGACATTCACTCCTCAGTCACGGATCTTTGTTGAAACCATCATCGTTCTTTAGCTCACCCCGAAACCACTCCCAGGATGCTTGTTTCCGGTCCAGAGTAGACCTGGCTTGGCAGTTCCGGTTGGACTGTTCCCATGAGGCACAGGGTGAAGACTGATTTGCAAATGGCTAAACTGAGGTGTCGAAGTGAGCTAAAGAACAATGATGAATTCAACCCAGATCTGTGACCGGGGGTGAGTGTCTGAAAGGTTTCAGTGCTCCGTCCATCATCTCCTTGTTTTTGCTCAACCCTTATAAGGGCACTCATGTAGAGGTGTCACATACTTTTGCATCTATGTTAAAAAACTACAATTATTACTGCAAAACAAAATTATCAAAAACAAGTCATTGAATGCACATCAGCTTACATCACTCCCTCATTATGATTTGAAAGGACCTGACTAAATGTGACTAGTTTTACACACTACTACACTTTTTGCATAAATTAAGTAATTAAGTGCCACTGAAGTCCAAAGTCTAACAAATCTCTGCCACCGTTCCTGCTCATGCTCTGCCCCCAGACTATCGAGATGGGAATTTTGACGACACAAAATATTATGACCCGAATATTGAGGCTGAAATATCAAGAGGTAAGTAAGTAGATATGCTCAATACCTAACTCACATATATGGAAATATATATCTTCAAGGTGCAAAGATCAAGAGTGAGGAATAGTAAATCTATTCTTCCTCTATATGAACTAACCTTTCGATGTTTGTCCCTCTATATTTTCTGTGCATAGTATTCTGGCACCACAATATTCTTAAGCTTGATATTCCATAGTACAGTCCTGCGCATGACACCTGGACAACCCTTGTATATTTCATGCTACAAATCATAATCATAACCATCCCATTCAATCAATCAATCAATCAATCAAGACATTTGTAGAGCGTGCTACTCACCCGTTAGGGTCTCAAGGCGCTAATCCCACATTCCTACCCCAGAGCAATACCCCTTCCCATCTCAGCCAAATAGTCAACAGATCCCCAAACTGAAATCCGCTGATTCCAAGATGCAATCGAACAAACCCTGCACGATTGTGAGCATACATCACATTGCTTTTTTATTAAGTTGATGCAGTTTAAATGCTGTGCTACAGCACTTTTATGCAAACTGTTTTTCATGATCAGTGGAAGCCAAAAAGTCAGGCATATTTTGTCTCCAGCGTTTACTTTGCTTTAAAGTCAGACTCTTGTTTTTGTGGTGTTCATCTGGCAACCTAGGAGCAGCTTTCTGTAATCCCTTTGTGATGCCTCAAAAGTGACCCGACGTTCTTATTTTGCGTGAAAATTGCACCCAAAGCAAAGGATAAAAGGCTGAAATCGAATAGTGGATGGGTGTCTGCTGTCTTTCGTATAAAAGGTTATTTTCACACTGTTTGGATTTGTGATCTAGCATTAGGTGAGAACATCATTAACAGTCATGATCTATCTTCTCAATCATCTCGGGGTAAAGGTCATCTTTTGCTTCAATCTGCATTTGGATTGGGAAGCCACCTCTTCCTGTAAAGCCCCCAAAAATAAGCCAGAGTGATGGACAATTTACCACTTCTCCCCATTCAGTGAGTCCCTTCTGTGTTTGCATCATGTGGTCTCTGGCCTTTCCCAGAAATCAATATATTGTCCTGAAAGTAGGTTACGTTGGGGAATCGTGCAGCCACGCTCATCATCCATTGGATCACAGATGTGGTGTGTGCGGAGAAAATGGAACCTGCTCAGACCGGGCCAGTATGCGAGGCGTTGTCAAGTCAATGAGGTCAAGCGGGTGTTTTGCGTCGATTCACTGTGGAGGGGATTTTGAGGCTATAACGAGGGCACAAGTCGGGGTACACGGCGTGGATACCGTCCACCCTGCTAAGAAGTTGTACCCCACAGAAGCATGTTGAACTTGTACCGGGGTACTTTTAGCAGCGCCTGTACGTTGTCTGCTTTCCATTCCCAGCAGCAACGTGCAGGGGGTGATGGGGCTTTTTTTTCACCTCCATCTTGGCCGAAGATAAAGGACGAAGTTAAGGGGCCATCAGGCCTCCTTTTGTTTGAATATGCTGACTGGATCCGGCCTGGAACCTCACACTTAAAAGTAAATGCAATGGAGGGGAAACAAAGGCACACAGCTTGTTATCTCTTCACAGGTACTTGAGAGAGGAATGCTTTTGACTTTGTTCAGTCCCTGTATATAAGAGATGCATGCACTGTAAGAATATCAGATGTGTCGGTCTGTCCCAGTATTTACACAAATAATTTCAATAGCACTATTTTATTTCTTTTACAGCACTACGCATCTCAATGCAGGGTGTCGGAGCTCTTTACAAAACATACCCATTATGCATTGATAATAAATCATGTAAGTGTGTAAATCAATGTAAAAGATGAATGAGACAGGGCCACAAGGTGTAGGAGTCACATGTCCATATCTCACTGTGCTTTATTAGAAGGATTACAGTTTATGAATTGCAGGTAACAAAAGGATCTCTGCGTTAAAAGCAGTAACCCACTTCCCTATCTACATAAAATAAATATCTGTCATCTGCACGTTACATGATGTGCTTAGCAGGAGACACATTAACCTTCTATACTACTTTGATTCAAATCTGGGACTTCACAAAACACAGATCTCTCCCACAAATGCGTTAACCTCCAGAGTTAGCTCACCATTACTACTATTCCATGAGATTTACTGGGCACCTGTACAGCAGATACCTTAGCCCAAACAAATATTTTAAAATGCAGACTTTACAACCAATTAAGCAGAACAGATCTGCTTCCATGCTTCTCTTTGTTGCCAATATCTTTGTGGCAGGGTTTACAAAAAATAAATGCATTAGTTGAGGCCCAGATTTTGCGTCAGGATAGCGCCACTTTTTTGCACAACCCCAACGCCAAATCTAATTTGTTAAATCTCATAACGTGCTTAAATGTACTCATGATATACCTGATAAACATGTGCGAGGTCTTAATATCGGATGTATGTCGTTACAACGCACACTTTTACAACGCATGCACTTACAACGCATTTTTTACAACGCACAATCCATTACAACGCATGACATTACAACGCATGACACTACAACGCATTTTTAAAAACTACCTTTACAACGCATTCCATTACAACGCATACTACCATTACAACGCATACCATTACAACGCATAATATTAAATTGCATTTAAGGTAAGTATTAGATAGTATAGGGGTAAAAATTACTTTTCTAACTCCAGGGGGTGCAACAGTAGGGTAAGTGTTGGATAGTATAGGGGTAAAAATTACTATTCTAACTCCAGGGGGTGCAACAGTAGGGAAAGTGTTGGATAGTATAGGGGTTAAAATGACTATTCTAACTCCAGGGGGTGCAACAGTAGGGTAAGTGTTGGATAGTATAGGGGTTAAAATTACTATTCTAACTCCAGGGGGTGCAACAGTAGGGTAAGTGTTGGATAGTATAGGGGTAAAAATTACTATTCTAACTCCAGGGGGTGCAACAGTAGGGTAAGTGTTGGAAAGTATAGGGGTAAAAATTACTATTCTAACTCCAGGGGGTGCAACAGTAGGGTAAGTGTTGGATAGTATAGGGGTAAAAATTACTATTCTAACTCCAGGGGGTGCAACAGTAGGGTAAGTGTTGGATAGTATAGGGGTAAAAATTACTATTCTAACTCCAGGGGGTGCAACAGTAGGGTAAGTGTTGGATAGTATAGGGGTAAAAATTACTATTCTAACTCCAGGGGGTGCAACAGTAGGGTAAGTGTTGGATAGTATAGGGGTAAAAATTACTATTCTAACTCCAGGGGGTGCAACAGTAGGGTAAGTGTTGGATAGTATAGGGGTAAAAATTATTATTCTAACTCCAGGGGGTGCAACAGTAGGGTAAGTGTTGGATAGTATAGGGGTAAAAATTACTATTCTAACTCCAGGGGGTGCAACAGTAGAGTAAGTGTTGGATAGTATAGGGGTAAAAATTACTATTCTAACTCCAGGGGGTGCAACAGTAGGGTAAGTGTTGGATAGTATAGGGGTAAAAATTACTATTCTAACTCCAGGGGGTGCAACAGTAGAGTAAGTGTTGGATAGTATAGGGGTAAAAATTACTATTCTAACTCCAGGGGGTACAACAGTAGGGTAAGTGTTGGATAGTATAGGGGTAAAAATTACTATTCTAACTCCAGGGGGTGCAACAGTAGGGTAAGTGTTGGATAGTGTAGTGTAATATTATGCGTTGTAATGGTATGCGTTGTAATGGTAGTATGCGTTGTAATGGAATGCGTTGTAAAGGTAGTTTTTAAAAATGCATTGTAGTGTCTTGCGTTGTAATGTCATGCGTTGTAATGGATTGTGCGTTGTAAAAAATGCGTTGTAAGTGTAGTGCGTTGTAAAAGTTGCGTTGTAAAGGTTGTTCCCCCTTAATATCTGATGTTACTTCTTGTTATGTCACTTCCTGTGATGTCATGAGCAATGCCAAGCGTTGTGACATCATGCGCTGTGATGGCACGCGTCATGCTTTCACTTGCATACTACCTAACTTGGTTAGTCCCCCCACTTTTTAGGACTTGTGACCTGGATATAACACAAAGAAAATAGGTGAGGCAAAATGTGGCATGTCACAGGGATGATAATAGCCCCACTTCCCAGCAATGTTATGTAAGAAGTTTAAAAAAAAATTACATTGAGGTCTTTTGAATCTCAAAGATGATCACAGACTGCCTAAACCCCACCCTGACATGTGGGACACATCCCATTCGTCTTATTGGTCAAGTTGTCTCAGCTGATTAGTCAGCAGCGGAGAGCGCCTGTGGCTTTTCTCAGCCACAGCTAATAATAGGAATAATTGACAATTGAGTGGCAGGCATTTCCTAGCCGCTGATGACCTGACTGCTGAAGAAGCCTTTGGCAAATACTCATTTGCAACACACACTAGAGCTGAAAGAGCACTCCCTTTTAGGAATCACTGCTTGGTTAGGTTAAGTTGTATTTTGTGGGGTTAGCTCAGATACCTTATTGGCTCTGAGAGTCAACATTCCACCCCTCAGCAAGCAGGACTCTTTTAGAAGCCCATAAGGGTGAGTGACCGTACCTATGTCAGATAGGCATTTGACGTAGACGCGTGTTGCGGCTGCCACCTGCTACCTAATGCCACATCAAAGAACACAGAACTGGACCAGTTGGTAATGTGCACTGCTGGGGGAAGTGGGAAAAGGAAAGCATGGGCAAAGAGAAGTTGAAGGCTGCCATTCCGCAGTGACAAGGCTTCCCAGGGCTGGACTGGGAACTCAAAGCAGCCCTGGCAATTTTGTCAGAGCAGCCCCCGTGGGGCGCAAGTGTTAAGCACTGCTGCTTTTGTAACTGCCGGCTGATATTGCAGCACTGCTGTTAAACCGGCCCCATTAGCAAAACAGGCCCCCACTGCTGCAAAACTGGCACCCACGCTTCCAGCCTCCCGGGAAAACGCCAGATGCCCAGTGTGGCCAATCCAGCCCTGGGGCTTCCTTCTAGAATATTTCAGTCATATGAGTCATGGAATACACAAAGATCTGGCTTTCATAACCTGGGCCCTAGTGAGAGAGAAGAGTTCATGCATAGGTTTAAAGCCTTTTGCCACAGGGCATATTCCGCTTTGGACCATTCTGCTCACAGTACAACCTTCCCTGGTGAGGTTGTATGCCTAGGAAAAGGCTTGATGGGCAGGTGGATAGGAGGTATTACACGCTTGGGGCAGGCGGGCATCCCATGACAGCATGTCACTCAGAGGAGAGTAGCGTGTAATCATGGGCATTTCCTCGTGGATTAGACCATGCTGTCCTGGTGGTGTGGGGGCCTGATGCACCCTCTGCTGCTCTATGTGTGACTCAGTGGTACACCCAGTGGTCGAAGTGCATTAAAGAAATGTATGGGAACTGTGATGCTGCGTGCAATGGGAGTGGGTGAGTGAGCGTGGCCAAAGGTGTGGCTAAAAAAACAAAATATTCTGTAACTTTTTTAGGTCTTTCACCTTCAGGTAACTACATATATAATAACGCACAGCTTTAATGAAAACAAAATGCAAGTTATGTTAAGCAGAGGCAAATGCACTATCAGACATTATGAAACCCCTATTAGTTAATGCATTGCACCAGAGAGCCTCAGAATTGAATCCTGGTTGGTGCAGTGGAGATTAGTGTCTTGTGTATGTTTAGTGCTACAAGGTCCCAGTCTGGTCTGTGACAGGAAGCACTGTGAACATGAAAGTCATTATTTTAAACTTGCATTACTCACAAAATAAGATAGGCTGCTACAAAAGGAGCAAAAAGGTTTAAGATAAAAAGTGCTTTCAAAATATAAATTTTAGTAATACCCAGAAAGTACAAAGTGCAAAGTTTTTTTAAAGCTGTCTTTTGAAATCACAAACTTAACAGCTTAGCCGGTAGCTCCTTAACAATACCTCTCAAAAAAATAAAGGTGTGTCATCATGAAGCTTCAAGTGATTCCATCATTATCATGAAGCTTCAAGTCATTCCATCATCTTCATGAAGCTTCGACTGATTCCATCAATTAAGGCCAGTACCGGCTTACAGGCACCCTTTACATTTTCGGATTAACCTGTTGTGCACATTGGCATTTCTTTCAGGCAGTAGGCACCCTGACAAGAAAGCTTGCTTTCTGTCTGTGCCTCCCTCGGTTGCACAGGAGACTCCCTGCCTTACTCGTCAGCTGAAGCATTTAAACTGCCAGAGTTAACCGTCCCGGGATGGTCGTCTTTTTACACAAAGTAGGGGAACTGTTTTCCTAAAATTAAACAAGTATGGGCATGTTGTGCCTCTCAGATCCCCCCGACTTCGACCACTGGGTACACCTTCAGTCTTCAATGGGGTGTGGGATGCTGGACATTCCTAGCACTGGTTTATGAGATGGGATAGGACTCACGGAGGCAGTCTGCTCTTAAAGGGGCGTGGCTGCTCTGGAACATTGTGCATTGGAACATTCCTTACCTCCGGATGTACACAGAATCTCTTCCTTTACCTCCTTCAAAAAAGAAGTAAAAATGCTTCTAATGAACAAATTCGCATCCTAAGGCTCTTTGATGACTATTAGACACCTATGATATCCATATACCAGTGTCTACCTCTTTTGTATTGAATGTCGAATTTTGAATGTATGTATATTACCCCAATCATCTAATGTTTGATAACAGTGTATTGTAAAGCGCTCTGATACCCTCGTGGGTCAAGTTCGCGCTATATAAAACTTTATAAATAAATAAATGAACATGCCCTGCCTTTCTATAGGGGCGGATGACTTCTCTACCAAGGGGAGAGCCAAGGGAGACACTCTATTCTGCCATGAGGAGGGGGCTCAAGAAAGCACTACTCTGTCATGGGGTCAGTGTTTTAAGTGGGCCGGGTCCTGCCAGTGCTGAGCACCGGCAGTTTTTTGAAGAGGGCCTCGAAACGGGTCTCTATCTGGCTCTGTTTTGTGCCCTGGCACAGGCGGTCCGTTTTTTTCCAGACTGCAGTGACAGCAGGCACATCATGTGCGGGTGCTCACACTGCTCACTTCTCACTAGTGGAGGAGTTACCATATGACGTCATGCCAGGTGAGCATTGTAGGGGAAGGGAAATCCTTTAAAGAGAGTCAATTTCTCTCTGGATTTCCCTTCTGTTTTTGAAACGGAGGAGCAGCAACATCGTCGTGTGTCGCCAGGGCTTTAACCCCTTCCCCGCTCATGAGCCACGGTTGCGCTGTGCTCATGACGGAGTGGCTCCGTCATGCTGTGGCCGTTGGCGGCCGCTCCGCCCACACGGCGCTAATTCCCCGCCTGTGCGGGCTATTAGCACAGTGGGCGGAGACGTGACGGAACCACTCCGTCATGAGCACAGCTCAACCATGGCTCGTGATGGAGTGGTTCCGTCACGAGCACAGCGCCACCGCGCTGCCCCCAAACCCCCCCCAGCGCCGTGGCGGAATTCCTGCCGTGACGAAGGGGTTAAGTGGAAGTGTTTTCAATAATATATACAACAAGCCATAGTATGCTTATGTATCTAACATCCATTGACAAAGTAGTCCTGAGTTGTTGCAGGTGTGATGTCACTTGTTGTATCATATATGGATACAATGACAGAAACAGCAAAATACAAATCGGGCAGCATACTATGCTAAGCACAGATTTTGTGCTTACGTGTTTTTAAGCCACCACCTTAATTACATCAACTACGCCCCTTTGAGAGACCCCCCTAGTTTTTTCATCCCTCTTAAAGCCCTGCATGGGGTGTCAAATATACGCTGCTTTTGTATGGGGTGGATAGGGGCAGGGGTAACTCTGTTCTGTCATAAAGGTGGGGTGCAAGTGGACATGAATCTGTGGCCTGGAGGGGATCAGTCAAACCCTCTAAGCTTCCATGGAGTTGGGGTCAGGGTACACACTCTCCTATGCCATGGTGTGGGTGGGGACAGGATCCACATTCATACATGGCAAGAGACCCGACTCAAGCGGGAGAGTCTTGATTTTTAAGGCCAAAAATTGCTTTATTTTCTCTGTTCACCGCCTGAAATTGTCTCGGTTTCAATAGAAATGCATTCTCCGGGCTTTATTTCAAAGTCTCCCACTTTCCTTTTTGAACTGTTGGCATGTATGGCATCCCACTCTGTTCTCCCATGGGGGGCTAGACTCTCTGTTCTGCCATGGGGGGCTAGACTCTGTCTGCCATGGTGGGGCTAGACACCCTGTTCTTCCATGGGGGGCTAGACACCCTGTTCTCCCACAGGGGTAGACTCTTTGTTCTACCATGAGGGGCTAGATTCTCTGTTTTGGCACGAAGGGGCTAGACTCTATATTCTGCCACAGGGGTAGACTCTTTGTTCTGCCATGGGGAGGGGGCTAGACTCCCTGTTCTGCCATGGGGAGCTAGACTCTCCATTCTGCCATGGGGAGCTGAACTCTTTGTTCTTCCATTGGGGGCTAGACTTCCTGTTCTGCCATGGGGGGGGGGGGGCTAGACACTTGTTCTGGCATGGGGGGCTGGACTCTCTGTTCTGCCATGGGGGCTAGACTCTCTGTTCTCCCTTGGGGGTGGGCTAGACTCTCTGTCCTGCCATGGGTGGGCTAGACTCTATATTCTGCCATGGCAGCTAGACTCTCTGTTCTGCTGGGGTGGGGGGGCTAGACTCTCTGTTCTTCCATGGGGGGGGGCAAGACCCCTGTTCTGGCATGGGGGGCTGGACTCTGTTCTGCCATGGGGAGCTAGACTCTCCATTCTGCCATGGTGGCTGAACTCTTTGTTCTTCCATGGGGGGCTAGACTTCCTGTTCTGCCATGGGGGGGGGGGGGGGGGCTAGACACTTGTTCTGGCATGGAGGGCTGGACTCTCTGTTCTGCCATGGGGGCTAGACTCTATGTTCTCCCATGGGGGTGGGCTAGACTCTCTGTCCTGCCATGGGGGGATAGACTCTTTGGTCTTCCATTGGGGCTAGACTCCCTGTTCTGCCATGGGGGGCTAGACTCTATATTCTGCCATGGCAGCTAGACTCTCTGTTCTGCCATGGGGTGGGGGGGCTAGACTCTCTGTTCTTCCATGGGGGGGGCAAGACCCCTGTTCTGGCATGGGGGCTGGACTCTGTTCTGCCATGGGGGCTAGACTCTATGTTCTCCCATGGGGAGGCTAGACTCTCTGTCCTGCCATGGGGGGATAGTCTCTTTGGTCTTCCATGGGGGGCTAGACTCCCTGTTCTGCCATGGGGAGGCTAGACTCTCTGTGCTGGCATGGGGGCTTGACTCTCTGTTCTGCCGTGGGGTGCTAGACTCTGTTCTTCCATGGGGGGCTAGATTCTATGTTCTGCCATGGGGGCTAGACTACCTGTTTTGCCATGGGGAGGCTAGACCACCTCTTCTGCAGTGGGGGGCTAGACTCTCTGTTCTCCCATTGGGGGGCTAGACTCCCTGTTCTGCCACAGGGGTAGACTCTCTGTTCTGTTATGGGGGGATAGACTCTCTGTTCTGCCATGGGGTGCTGAACTCTTTGTTCTTCCATGGGGGGCTAGACTCCCTGTTCTGCCATGGGGGGGCTAGACTCCTGTTCTGGCATGGGGGGCTAGACTCTCTGTTCTGGCATGGGGGCTAGACTCTATATTCTGCCATGGGGGCTAGACTCTCTGTTCTTCCATGGGGTGGGGGGGCTAGACTCTCTGTTCTTCCATGAGGGGGGGCAAGACCCCTGTTCTGGCATGGGGGCTGGACTCTGTTCTGCCATGGGGGGCTAGACTCTATGTTCTCCCATGGGGAGGCTAGACTCTCTGTCCTGCCATGGGGGGATAGTCTCTTTGGTCTTCCATGGGGGGCTAGACTCCCTGTTCTGCCATGGGGAGGCTAGACTCTCTGTTCTGGCATGGGGGCTAGACTCTCTATTCTGCAATGGGGGGCTTGACTCTCTGTTCTGCCGTGGGGTGCTAGACTCTGTTCGTCCATGGGGGGCTAGATTCTATGTTCTGCCATGGGGGCTAGACTACCTGTTTTGCCATGGGGAGGCTAGACCACCTCTTCTGCAGTGGGGGGCTAGACTCTCTGTTCTCCCATTGGGGGGCTAGACTCCCTGTTCTGCCACAGGGGTAGACTCTCTGTTCTGTCATGGGGGGATAGACTCTCTGTTCTGCCATGGGGTGCTGAACTCTTTGTTCTTCCATGGGGGGCTAGACTCCCTGTTCTGCCATGGGGGGGGGCTAGACTCCTGTTCTGGCATGGGGGGCTGGACTCTCTGTTCTGGCATGGGGGCTAGACTCTATATTCTGCCATGGGGGCTAGACTCTCTGTTCTTCCATGGGGTGGGGGGGGGGAGCTAGACTCTCTGTTCTTCCATGGGGGCAAGACTCCTATTCTGGCATGGGGCGCTGGACTCTCTGTTCTGCCATGGGGGGGCTAGACTCTCTGTCCTGCCATGGGGGGATAGACACTTTGGTCTTCCATGGGGGGGATAGACTCCCTGTTATGCCATGGGGGGGGGGGGCTAGACTCTCTGTTCTGGCATTGGGGCTAGACTTCTATTCTGCAATGGGGGGCCTTGACTCTCTGTTCTGCCACGGGGGTAAACTCTCTGTTTTGTCATGGGGGGGATAGACTCCATGTTCTGCCATGGGGCTAGACTACCTGTTTTGCCATGGGGGGGCTAGACTTCCTCTTCTGCCGTGGGGGGGCTAGACTCTCTGTTCTCCCATTGGGGGGCTAGACTCTCTGTTCTGCTACGGGGGTAGACTCTCTGTTCTGTCATGGGGGGATAGACTCTCTGTTCTGCCATGGGGGCTACACACTCTGTTCTGTCATGAGGGGAAAGACTCTCTGTTCTGCCATGGGGGGCTAGACACTCTGTTTTGCAATGCGGGGGGCTAGAATCCCTGTTCTGCCATGGAGGGTCTAGACTCTCTGTTCTGCCATGGGGGGAGGGGCTAGACTCTCTGTTCTGCCATGGGGAGGCTAGACTTTCCGTTCTGCCATGGGGGGGATAGACTCTCTGTTCTGCCATGGGGGGCTAGACTCTCTGTTCTCCTATGGGGAGGCTCGACTTTCTGTTCTGCCATGGGGGGCTAGCCTCTCTGTTCTGCCAAGGGAGTGGGGGCTAGACTCTGTTCGGCCATGAGGGGCTAGACTCTCTGTTCTGCCATAGGGGCTAGACACTCTGTTCCTCCATGAGGGGGGAGCCAGACTCTCTGGTCTGACATGAGGGGCTAGACTCCCTGTTCTGTCATGGGGGGGTTAGACTCTCTGTTCTGGCACAGAGAGGCTAGACTCTATGTTCTGCCATGGGGGGGCTAGACACTCTGTTCTGCCATGGGGGGAGGACTCTGTTCTGTCAAGGGGGGCTAGACTCTATGATCTGCAGTGGGAGGCTAGACTTTCTGTTCTGCCATGGGGGGGGGGGCTAGACTCATTGTCCTGCCATGGGAGGGTAGACTCTCTATTCTGCCATGGGGGGGGGGGGGACTAGACTCCCTGTTCTTCCATGGAGGGGCTAGACTCTCTGTTCTGGCCTGAGGGGATAGACTCTCTGTTCTGCCATAGGTGGGGTAGACTCTCTGTTCTTCCATGTGGGGGCTAGGCGCTCTGTTCTGACATGGGGGAATCGACTCCCTGTTCTGCCATGGGGGGCTAGACTCCCTGTTCTGCCATGGGTGGGCTAGACACTCTGTTCTTCCATGGGGGGGGGGGGGTTAGACTCTCTGTTCTGCCATGGGGGGCTAGACTCTCTGTTCTTGCACGAAGGGGCTAGACTCTATATTCTGCCATGGGGGCTAGACTCTCTGTTCTGCCATGGGGTGGGAGGGCTAGACACTCTATTCTGCCATGGGGGGCTAGACTCCCTGTTCTGCCATGGGGGCTAGACTCTCCATTCTGCCATGGGGGGATAGACTCCTGTTCTGGCATGGGGGGCTAAACTCTCTGTTCTGCCATGGGGGGATAGACTCTTTGGTCTTCCATGGGGGGGCTAGACTCTATGTTCTCCCATGGGGGGGCTAGACTCTCTGCCCTGCCATGGGGGGATAGACTCTTTGGTCTTCCATGGGAGGCTAGACTCCCTGTTCTGCCATGTGGGGGCGCTAGACTCTGTTCTGGCATGGGGGCTAGACTCTATATTCTGCCATGGGGGCTAGACTCTGTTCTGCTGTGGGGGGGGGGGGGTAGATTCTCTGCTCTTCCATGGAGGGGGCTAGACTCCTGTTCTGGCATGGGGGGCTGGACTCTCTGTTCTGCCATGGCGGGGCTAGACTCTATGTTCTCCCATGGGGGGGGGCTAGACTCCCTGTCCTGCCATGGGGGGGATAGTTTCTTTGGTCTTCCATGGGGGGCTAGACTCCCTGTTCTGCCACGGGGGGGCTAGACTCTCTGTTCTGGCATGGGGGCTAGACTCTCTGTTCTGCATTGGGGAGGCTTGACTCTCTGTTCTGCCGTGGGGTGCTAGACTCTATGTTCTTCCATTGGGCCTAGACTCCATGTTCTGCCATGGGGGCTAGACTACCTGTTTTGCCATGGGGAGCTAGACTACCTGTTCTGCCGTGGGGGGGCTAGACTCTCTGTTCTCCCATTGGGGGCTAGACTCTTGTTCTGCCACGAGGGCTAGACTCTCTGTTCTGTCATGGGGGGGCTAGACTCTCTGTTCTGCCATGGGGGGATAGACTCTGTTCTGCCATGGGGGGATAGACACTCTGTTCTGCAATGGGGGGGGGGGGCTAGACTCCCTGTTCTGCCATGGGGCGGGGCTAGACACTCTGTTCTGCCATGGGGAGTAGGGGCTAGACTCTCTGTTCTGCCATGGGGGAGGCTAGACATTCTGTTTTGCCATTGGGGGGATAGACTCTCTGTTCTGCCATGGAGGGCTAGACTCTCTGTTCCGCCATGGGGGATAGACTCTGTTCCGCCATGGGGGGCTAGACTCTGTTCCGCCATGGGGGGCTAGACTCTGTTCTTGCATGGGGGGGCTAGACTCTCTGTTCTGGCACGGGGGGCTAGACACTCAGTTCTGCAATGAGGGGGCTAGACTCTCTGTTCTGCCATGGGGGGGGGGGGCTAGATGTTTTGTTCTCCTATGGGAGGCTAGACTTTCTGTTCTGCCATGGGGGGGCTAGACTCTCTGTTCTGCCATGGGGGTGGGGGCTAGACTCTGTTCTGCCGTGAGGGGCTAGATTCTCTGTTTTGGCACGAAGGGGCTAGACTCTATATTCTGCCATGGGGGCTAGACTCTCTGTTCTGCCATGGGGTGGGGGGGCTAGACTATGTTCTTCCATGGGGGGGCTAGACGCTCTGTTCTGACATGGGGGCTAGACTCCCTGTTCTGTCATGGGGGGCTAAACTCTCTGTTCTGACATGGGGGGGGCTAGACTCCCTGTTCTGCCATGGGGTGCTAGACTCTCTATTCTGCCATGGGGGGGGAGACTCTCTGTTCTGCAATGGGGGGCTAGACTCTATGATCTGCCGTGGGGGGTTAGACACTCTATTCTGCCATGGGTGGAGACTCTCTGTTCTGCCATGGGGGGCTAGACTCTGTGTTCTGCCGTGGGGCGCCAGACTCTCTGTTCTGCCATGGGGGGGAGACTCTGTTCTGCCATGGGGGGCTAGACTCTATGATCTGCCGTGGGGGGCTAAACACTCTATTCTGCCATGAGGGGGAGACTCTCTGTTCTGCCATGGGGGCTAGACTCTGTGTTCTGCCGTGGGGCGCTAGACTCTCTGTTCTGCCATGGGGGGGAGACTCTCTATTCTGCCATGGGGGGGCTAGACTCTATGATCTGCCGTGGGAGGCTAGACTTTCTGTTCTGCCATGGGGGGGCTAGACTCATTGTCCTCCCATGGGTGGGTAGACACTCTGTTCTGCCATGGGGGGGGGACTAGACTCCCTGTTCTGCCATGGGGGGCTAGACTCTGTTCTTCCATGGAGGTGCTAGACTCTCTGTTCTGGCATGGGGGGCTAGACTCTCTGTTCTTCCATGTGTGGGCTAGACTCTCTGTTCTGCCATGGGGGGGGGACTCGACTCCCTGTTCTGCCATGGGGGGGCTAGACTCCCTGTTCTGCCATGGGTGGGCTAGACTCTCTGTTCTTTCATGGGGGGATTAGACTCTCTGTTCTGCCATGGGGGCTAGACTCCCTGTTCTGCCATGGGGGACTAGACTCTGTTCTGGCACGGAGGGGCTAGACTCTATATTCTGCCATGGGGGCTAGACTCTATGTCCTGCCATGGGGTGGGGGGCTAGACTCTCTTTTCTTCCATGGGGGGCTAGACTCTCTGTTCTTACATGGGGGGCTAGACTCCCTGTTCTGCCATGGGGGCTAGACTCCCTATTCTGCCATGGGGGGCTAGACTCTTTGTTCTGGCACGGAGGGGCTAGACTCTATGATCTGCCGTGGGAGGCTAGACTCTCTGTTCTGCCATGTGTGGGCTAGACTCTCTGTTCTTCCATGGAGGGGGCTAGACAATCTGTTCTGACATGGGGGGCTAGACTCCCTGTTCTGTCATGGGGAATAGAATCTCTGTTCTTCCATGGGGGGTAGACTCTGTTCTGACATAGGTGGGCTAGACTCCCTGTTCTGGCACAGAGGGGCTAGACTCCCTGTTCTGCCATGGGGGGCTAGACTCCCTGTTCTGCCATAGGGCTAGACTCTGTTCTGCCATGGGGGGGGGGGGGGTAAACTCTCTGTTCTGCCATGGGGGGGCTAAACTCTATGTTCTGCCGTGGGGCGGGGGCGGTAGACTCTGTGTTCTGCCATGGGAGGGCTTGACTCATTGGTCTGCCATGGGAGGTAGACTCTATGTTCTGCCATGGGGGGGGGCTAGACTCTCTGTTCTGCCATAGGGGAGGCTAGACTTTCTGTTCTGCCATGGGGGGACTAGACTCTCTGCTCTGCCATGGGGGGCTAGACTCTCTGTTCTGCCATAGGGGGCTAGACTCTGTTCTTCCATGGGGGGGGGGGGGGGCTAGACTCTCTGTTCTGGCACGGAGGGGCTAGACTCCCTGTTCTGCCATGGGGGGCTAGACCCTCTTGGGGCAGGGCAGGAGACACACTCTCCTCTGCCATGGAGGGGGCTGGGAACATATACTCTGCTTTTCCCAGAGAGGGTCAGGGGATGCAGTCTGCTCTGCCCTGGATATGCAATGGGTGGGGGCATGAGAAACATTCTCTTTTACCATGGAGGGGTCCTGCGACACACTCTGCTCTTCCACTGGGGAGGAGGCTCATGGGACACAATCCGGTCTGTCATGGAGTGTATGGTGGTCAGGAATGGATGCACACTGTTCAGCCATGGGGAGGGGTCAGGGGACACTCTCCGCCCTGCCTTGGAGGGGGCAGGGAACAGACGCTCTGTTCTTTCAAAGGGACAGTCAGGGGATTCTCTTCTCATTTTGGGGAGGGGCCACGGACACCCTTCTCTGTCATGGAGGAGCCGGTTCAAGGACACTTTGCTGTATCAAGGAGTGGAGGCAGGGGATGCTCTCTCATCTGTGATAAAGGGGGATGCCATGGGACCACACTATTTTCTGCCCTGAGGAGGGAGGGGTAGAAAACAGGTGACATTAGGGGCACAGTGCTCTGCCATGAAGGGTCAAGGTTCACACTGGGGACACACTCTGTCCTTCTTCTTAAAGGGTCAGGTGACGCACTGTTATCCTATGTGGAAGGGGTAGGTGGGCACATTCCGCTCTGCTTTGGGGAGTGGGGAGAAAATATTCTGCTCTTCCAAGAAGGTGGACTCGGGGGGCACACACAGTTTTGCCATGGGGGTTTGACGGTGAGTTGGACACCCTCCATTTCATGTGGGACCGGGAACCACAATCTCTGTCTCCATCTTGGATTGGGTGATAGGGGAGGGTGATGGAAGAGGCTCGTTCCGTTTACTTGGGGCGAGGTCAAGAGTCCACATTTCCTTTGGAGGAAATTGCAGTGTTTCATTTGACCTGTTACAGTTGGGCATTGAAATTAACATCTAACAGGATAAACAAACGTTCTACTGGTTAAAACATTAAAACATTACCCACTGAAACCGTAAAGCTCAGTACACATCAATAATTAGTTCTAAAATGCAAATATGCAAAATATTGTCCTTAGCATTTCAGTATATCTTTTGAAAAGTCATGTACCAAAAACTGAATCAAGTGGAATCCATCTGTAACTGATCTTCCGCAATTTCCACTTTGCCCCCCCACCCCATGAAGCTGTCAGTGGGCACAATATTCCCTATCTGTCTGAGGAGCAAAGGGGTGGCATGCCATCGTTCTCTTTGTTTGTTGAGTCTTCACCTGTATCCCCTTCCTCCAGCACCGTCCCCATTCTGAAATAGCCTTGTCGACCCATTCTCTTTTGGCATCACATCTTCCACCCTCCAGCGCCCTCACCCTCCCGCCCCATCTGGTTACAGTCTTTTTGCTCCATTCCCTTTACGTCTGTGGTCTCCACAGCTCTCGCATGCTCTTGTTCCCTCTTCTCATGGTGATGCCCCCTAGAGTATGTGGTCTTCCACTGTGTTTCCCGCCCTCCAGCCCTTTGCGTTACCTGGACATGGTGATATCCGCTTGTGGTCTCTGACTCTTCTCCAGGCCCAGCTTGGTGAATATGCCCACTAGCACCATCAGGGCCACGACACCGCAGATAATGTAGACAATCATATTGGTACGGTCCCTTGCAGGGTCTTCAGCTGCGTCGTCTTTACGGGCAGGTGGCTGGCCCGTGTTCGCCCAGTTGGGTGTGTCATAGTTGGAGCATGTGCCTTGGTCCAGCCGGCCATGCCGGAACTGGCAGCAGAAGCGGTACCCACAGGTACCACAGCAGTACAGGTAGGCTCCTGCATTGCAGTTGAAAGGCGGGTCCCACTGACCCATGACATCATAATAGCCCCGGCATCGTTCAGCCACCAGTGGCTTGTCTGTTGGGCCACCTTCAGCAGGCGGTTCTTGGCTGCTCCCAACTGCTTCTGGTGGGGGGTTCTCTAAACCCTGGCGCTTAGTGTTGAGGGTCCGGGCCCAGATTTGGGTGCTGGGTAGAAGAAGGAGCCAACAAATACCTAAAACGCAAGTCCTCGCCATTGAGAACCAAATGCTAGCCAGAGGGCTATGAAGTTGATGGAAGGACAAGAGACACCAGGATTGGGAGACTGTAAAGATAAAATCTGATCACGTGATACAACCGACTGTTAAAGTCTATGACTAGTCAAGTATTCTGAGAGGTTGAAGGGTTGGAGTGTGACTGGGGGTGGAGAGGAGGGAAGAGGAAGCGAGAGCGTGTGACAGTGGCCAACGGCTAGGCTAAGATTCAAAGTTGATGGTAGAGTGAGAACAGCACCATAAATGCAAGAGAGGGAAGAGAAATAAGGAGGGTCCAGCGATGGATAACAGCGGGTGTCGGCTGGAGGTAGTGTTTGGTGGAGTGAGAAGAGTATAAGGGCGGAGGGAGGGAAGAGCAATGGAGAGTGTCCAACGACGGCCAACAGCACCAGCGATGGCAACAGCTGACTGATGATTCAAGAGAGATGGACTGGTAGAAGGTGCTAGGGGAACAGATAGAATATTAAAGGAAAATAAAATAAATAGGGTGCAGCAGAAAGCAAGTGGGGTGAGTCCAAATTCTTGACTCCTGGAGTTGGATGTAAAAGCGAAGTCCAGACCGGAATCTCTGCCCAGGCGGTTGTAGAATCAGGTCAGTAGTGTTGATGGTTCATCGCGGGGCGCCGCTCCCTGCGCCATCCCTCCCTGGGTACTACATTATTTTCCCACTCTGTTACTTCGGCTGTACCTCCTTCTCTTTTCCTTCACCTTCTCTCACCTTCCTCACTAGTCTCTACCTCCTTTCTGCTTCCTCAGCCCTGGTACTTCACCCTTTATCTTCTTTTATGACTCTTTGCCTACTTCCCTCTCCCTTTATCACATTGTCCTCCTCTACCTTCTTCTAGCTCCATCTCCCCCTCTTTCTGCTTCATCCACTCACTTCTCTTCCTAAAATTCCTTTTCCCCGTCTTCGTCCTTTTGTGTTTTCCTCCTTCGTGTTCTTCTCTTTTCTTCTTCCTCTCGCTCCTTAACTCTTTTCTTCTTTTCCTTCTCGCTTCTTTCCCTTCCTGATTTCTCTCTTCCTATTTTCCCTTCCCTCGCCCTTTCTGTGCCTTCTCTCCGATGCACTGAGCAAACCGATGTTTCTCACCAAAGAGAGAGTTGTTGGGAAGGAGAGAGAGGAGGGGAGACTGAGGGGGAGGGAGAGAGAGCTGGAGAACGAGGGAGGACAGGAAAGAGAGTGCCCCCTGCCTGGCACCAGCTGCACCCAGTCCCACCCCGCCGCTGTTTCTTAGTTCTGCTTACTCCAGGGGTTGGGGTGGAGGTGGGGGGGTTGCCAGGGGCTCACGCTTCTCTATTGTGGAGTGACAGGTATGCCCTCCCCCCACCGGCTCGCTGCCAAGCCCTGGCGGGCGGCAGGCCTGACACCGGGCGGGGGAGGGCAGGGCCCTCCCACTATCGGATCTAGCCTCGGGGTGTAGGGCAGGGACACGCACATGGGTGCGCACGGAGGCTCGCGCGGGCCTGGGTCCTAGGGTTGCCACCTTGAAGGACAGAAAAACGCTTGCCATTGTGTATGTTTTAAGAGCGGAACGGAAATCTGTAAAATCCTCTGTATTTTTTAAACATTTTTTTAACATGGCTTTTCTGTTTCTGTTGACTTTAATTATCAGCCAGGGATCAGGAACTCAGCTGTAGCACATTTGTAAAGTACTTTCTTCGTGTATTTGCTGCTTTGAGTGTGTATTGATAAGGTAACAAATACTGGCTTTAGGTGATTTCTATATTTTTTTTTACCTCCTGTGGACATTAAAATACTGGTCTTGTCGGTAAAATTTCTACTTGTATATATGCAACTCTCACCACTAGTATCTGTAGTTGAAGTATGTACTTACTACCATTCTTTTGTGGATTTAGAGTTTTTCTGTTTGTATCTTTTATGTAACTCATGTACTCCGAAGTAATGTAATGTAACTGGTCCTTTTGTAAAGCGTTCTGACACCTTTGGGTAAAGTTTGCGCTATATAAAATCACATTAAATAAAATAAAAAATAAAAATAAAGAGCAGCCATGTGGCAACCCGAGCGCCAGGAGGGCAACTGACTCCGCCCAGCTATTGGATGTTGGCCAAGCGTTGCCTAGACCGCAGTAAGACTGCCATGCACTGGAGTCCGGCCCGGGCACTGCCAGATCCATCAAACCCTGGACTTTTAGAGGGCCGCTGCCAGCCTGGTACAATTACACAGTGCGCTGCCAGGCCTGGGAAGTGCTACCAGCCTGGACACCGCCTGGCACTGCCTAGCTGACCAGATGGGTGAACGGCTGCGCTCTGAAGTAGTTCCTGCCTGGGCCAGGCCTGTGTCCCTAAAAGAGCACGCCCCTTGCGTCGATCCACAGGGGGGGCGCCATGGTTGCTGTTCTTCTCACTTGCTCTCTGCAAAAGTAAGTCAAAGAGGGCGGAGAGTGTATTGGAGCTAATTTCAATAGAATTAAGGATGAGGCAGAGGACTAAAGAGGAAGGTATTTATTTATTTAAAGGAGTTTTATATAGTGCAAACTTTACCCAAAGGTGTCAGAGGGCATTACAAAAGAACCGGGTAAGTTACATAAGGTACACAAGATACACTAAACACGCTAACAAGTTACATATATACAGTTTCAAAGGTACAGAAGAAAGACTGAGCACGCCAACAAGTTAGGTATATGCAGTTCCAACACTAACTATTTGCAAATTTATATTGTAAAAATAAAAAGGTGTCAGTGTCAGGTTAAAAGCAGGAGTAAAATACATATTTCCAAGTTGACCTCATGAGAGTGCTAGATGACCGTAAGGGTCAAGAAATGGGTTGAATTATTCCAGGAAGTGCCTTTGGAGGAGGAGAGTTTTAAGATCAGTTTTGAAGGTCCGGAAAGAGGTTGTGGTCGAAGGGATGGAGGAAGTCAGTTCCAGATTCTGGTCGCATTACCAGAGAAGGAGTGAGCCATAAATCTTTCCCTTTTGAAGGTAGGGGGTTCGAGGAGTAAATGTTCCGCATTACGTGAAGGTCTAGAGTTGCCAGAGATTTTGAGTTTATTAGCCAGATAGCGAGGAGTGGAGGTGTGCAAAACTTTGTAGGTGATACAGGCAGTCTTGTAAATTGACCTTGCTTCGATAGGAAGCCAGCGAAGAGACAACAGTAAGGGTGTGAGGGAGATGAGGAATTTTGGCGGGAAGGAATGACTTTCCAGGTTACTGAACTCAAATATATACGTTTTGAGGAGAGGCATTTATTCAGGGACGATGGCAGGACGGTTTGTCCTTCTTGGGCCTCTATCTTTACTTGATGCAGCTGAGGGATGGCCTGGTGAATCTACTCGACAAGAGGTTATGGTAGTGAGGTGCTAAGTGTGGGAGAAAAACATTTCTGGGAGCGTTTTTCTGGGGGGCAGTTTTAGGGACTGTTTGAGAACTAATCCAAGTTTAGCTGTGTTACTGTTTGGGCAGCAGCTAGTCCGCTTTGTAAAGTGGGGGGGGGAATTGCGGCCTGAGACGGCAAGTAAGCGCTGGAGAAGGCTACCGCCCCCAAAACTCATGCCGCCTGGTGCGGACCGCCCCCTGCCCCTCCCTTGCTACACCACTGTTGGGCAAGTCAGAGAAGTGGGTGGACATGGATGGGGGATGGGAGAGTTCACGGTGGAGTTATTAAGGGAACAGAAAGGTTTGAGATTTTAGGAAATGGTGTATGTAGGGTTTGACTGAGCCGTGATGTGGGATTACATGTGCTACAGTTGAAGGTTTTGTTAGGGGTGAGGGTCGTTGTGGTTAGGAGACAGTTATGCATAGTGAGGCCCTCGCCATCGCACCCGAACTACAATGCACCATCAACACCACCTTCAAAACAGGCACCTTCCCAGACGACTGGAAGCGCGCAGAAGTCAGACCCCTGCTCAAGAAGCCCACAGCTGACCCCACCGACCTCAAGAACTATCGGCCCATCTCGCTCCTCCCCTTCGCAGCCAAAGTTGCAGAGAAAACAGTCAACAGGAAACTGACACGATTCATTGAAGAGAATGCCGTCCTCGACCCGTCCCAGTCCGGATTCCGAAGCAACCACAGCACAGAGACCACCCTACTCGCCGCCACAGATGACATCCGCACCCTCCTGGACCAAGGCCACTCCGCAGCCCACATCCCACTCGACCTATCAGCGGTCTTCGACACCGTCTCCTACCGCACACTAGTAGCCGAACTACACGACGCAGGGATACAAGGAATAGCCCTGGACTGGATCCGATTATTCCTCACCGGAAGAAGCCAAAGGATCAGACTCCCACTCTTCCTCTCCGAGCCCACGAAAATCACCTGCGGAGTCCCACAGGGTTCATCACTGAGCCCCACCCTCTTCAACATCTACATGGCTCCCCACGCAGCCATCATCTGACATCACGGCCTCAGTATCGTGTCCTACACCATTGACACCCAGCTCATCCTCTCCCTCACCAAAGACCCCACCACTGCCAAACTCAACTTCCAGAAAGGAATGCAAGACGTCGCAGTCTGGATGACCAAAAGCTGCCTGAAGCTCAACGCCGAGACGACAGAAGTCCTCGTCCTAGGTACCACCCCTTCTGCATGGGAATGCACCTGGTGGCTGACCGCCCTCTGAAGCCCACCTATCCCCTCAGACCATGCCAAGAACCGTGGCATCGTACTCGACTCCTCACTCACCATGAACCGACAGGTCAACGCCGTCACCTCCAGCTGCTTCAACACCCTCCGCATCCTCCGCAAGACCTTCAAGTGGATCCCCCCTGAGTCAAGGAAGACAGTCGCCCACGCACTCATCACCAGCAGACTGGACTGTGGAAAGGCACTCTACGCCGGCCTCAACAAGTCCCTACTCTGCAAACTCCAGACAGTACAGAACACCGCCGCCAGACTCGTCCTCGGCATCCCCCGACACAAACACATCAGCCAACACCTATGAAGTCTCCACTGGCTCCCCGTGGAGAAATCCTCACTCATGCCTGCAAATGCCTACACAACAACGGACCCAAATACCTCAATGACAGAATCAACTTCCACGTACCCAAAAGAAACCTCCGATCTTCCAACCTCGCACTGGCGGAAACCCCGCACATCCACAGAGCCAGAGCAGGCAGGAGATCCTTCTCTCACATTGCAACCAAGACCTGGAATGAGCTACCGGCAGATATCAGACGCGCCCCCTCCCTGAACATCTTCAGGAAGACCTGGCTCTTCGGCTAAACAGATCTGCGGACCCCACCCCTCAGTGCCTTGAGACCCTCACGTGTGAGTAGCACGCTTAAAATTCCCTGATTGATTGATTGATTGAATGTTAGTTTGTATGGCAATGTGTCAAGGGTTTGTTGATGGGGTAGGCACCTGTTCATTAAAAATGCCTCTTTCCCTCACACATACCTATCTATTGTAAAACAAGGGGGTACTGTCTTACCCAATGTGGGTGTAGTCCACATGGGGGGTTTGCCCACCAGGCTTTTCGGGTAGGTTCGTGCAGTCCAGGGGCAGCGGGGGAGGGGGCGGGATCATAATTGTATGAAGGTAAAAGTGGGTCGCTGGATAGATTAAGAAGGGACTGTCTAGGTGACAAGGTCCTCTTTGGTAAGTGACATCATGTCAGCTAGCAGGGTGTACATGGAGAGTTTTTCGTAATGCATGAAGGGTTGTGGGGCGGGTTGGTGGATGGTGGTAATGGGTTGGTGAGTGAGGGAAAGGCTTTGTGTGGTGTAGTTGTTGCATACAAGAATAAAGTATGAAGTTATTGTCACACACTCATAAGTGTCTGGCGTAATACTTGTGTGTGCCAGCTTATCCGACGAATGGACTCTACCGTGGTGCCTGTAAGACTGACAGCTAGACACTGATTGGCCCTAGCTACACAAACCAATCAGTGCCAGACTGCTTAACAACCAGACAGCAGCCTGGTCACTACTAGACCAGCCAAGCTCTGACAGGTAGATCAACAACTGGACTGTGAGACCAGCAGAAGACCGCAAACTGGATTGGTCGGCCAGACTGGATGACAGCTGGAATCCGGTTTGGCAACTGCAAGATAGTCCTTGAGCATTGTGAGGTTGGCAAATGGCTGAATACGAGCTGGTCACTGCCAGACAGGGTTGCAACTGGATTCCAGCCTTGTCACTGGGGAACAGGCAGATGACTGAGCTCCGGCCTGGACTCTGCATGACTGGGCGATAAACGGACGCTAGTGGAGGGCCAACCACAGTTAGACTGCCTGCAAACTGGACTCTTGCCTAACTAAGCGCAGGACTCCTACGGTATCACTGCCAGCCTGGTCAATGTCTGGACGTCTACTTGATTGCTGCAAGACTGCCTACAACCGGACCCGGCATGCTCTCTCATGCCCAAACCATGCAATGACTGGGCACAGGTAGATGATCCACGGAACACCAGCTTCACTCAGAGAGGTGTGACCAGCATTGTCAAATGTGGACACCAAATCCATACTCTCCATCCAGTCACACCAACCACCCTGCTTAACCACCCACCCCTTTCGATTGTCCAATGATACATAATTTCCCCTGCTTTACAACCCTATTCCTCCAGGTAGATTTGGAATCCTGCTGTCTGGTTTTCAGTGGGTCAAAAGGAGAGGGGGCAGGACTATAAATTGCCAAACAACAAACTAGTGCCCTTCTCGCCAAGGGTTCATGTTGACAGCTACCTCCTATGTATCCATAGGCAGCGGACTTTGCCAGAGGTCAGGAAACACACTCTTTCCTCCCAGACGATGTGCATATGTGTAAAACTGTACATGGTCTGAGCTTCACCAACACAACAGACACCCGCTCCCCCTTCGCAAGGCAGACCCTACGTCTCACATCCCAGAAGAAAGGAGGATGACCATAAGACACACAAGCAACAACGACCACTTGAAATCCACCACGACAACCTTCTCTTCAAAGAAACAGCAACTACCTTCAGAGAACAAAAACCTGAGGTGCCCTCCACTCAACCACAAAAACGATTCCAAATAATGAAAGCATTACCAGCCATTCTAGAGCTCCATGGATCACCTAGTCATGATGATATCACCCTCAGAAATCCTGTTCCCGTGCTGGATTCTAGGGGTTATCCATTGACCCAGAACATGGGATCTTCCAAACTATTAAACCTAATATTCCTATCTCCAAACCTTCTAGCACTTCCGTCACATCCTAGACACAACCATATTGCGCTTTTGAAGCACTGTCCCATACCAAGACTCTCATGAACATCCATTAAAAAAAATATTTTTTTTTTATTGGTTATTTCGGCTAACTTGGCAAACAATACCAAAAAAAGAGCCTTTGTATATTCAAGGTACTAAGTTGACAAAACAAAAGCAAGCAGGTAAAGTACATTGCGGAATAGGTTCTAGTCCGGTTACGTACTCCTGTAAGAATAAAAAGGAGAATAATAATTATGATTTGCAGAAAATGAGGTCCACCTGTCTGATGGTTATATGGAGAAGTACCTCAACAAGGGGCATGGGGTGTATTTAGTAGTTACCATCACAAAGAGCAGGGTTCTAGGTAGTGGGACCCGGAACTTAGAGGAGCAAATGACAATGGTGGGTATTTCCAGCCACAACACTCTTGGGAGTATATATACATTCCATATGCATTAGTGGTATGCAGCTTGGACCAGGACATGTCTCAGGATGGGGCAGGTATCTCCTCCTCAGGGGGTAGAGCAATAAATGGTTACGTAGTGGTTGCCAGATATTTTTGGACCTAGAAGTGAGGGGCTGGAGCGCAGCGTATGTGTCATTCATAGTATAACAACTCGCTAGATCACGGATCGCCCAGTGTAAAGAGACCTGTCGATTTGCAGTGGCATGCAAAGTGCGCTTGCGCTACCAAATAATAGAGGTAAAAATCTGGAACGGAAAAACCCCCACGTTCATATAGTAAGGTCAGGGTAATGCCAGTTGACTCTGGGCTTTTTCCCAGCCCACAATAGACGTGTTAGAACGCTTCGGAGGTTGTCAAAAAAGGCAGTGGTCAGACCTATGGGAATGTTGAGGAATAAATATAAGAACCAAGGTAACACCACCATTTTTATAATTGCTATTCTGCCTAACCATGGACAGTGGAAGTTTAATCAGATGTTACACTTGGGTAATCAATTTGTCTATCACAGGTCCATCATTAAGACATATAACCTCAGAGCCTTGACGATGGAGGTAAATACCAAGATACTTGGGTGGGTCAACACACTATTTTAAGGGAAATTCCAAGGGGCAGGGAGTTGCAGCATTTTTTTCCAGGTCTTGGAAAAATAGCATTATGTCATCCGTGTAAAGGGATGCCAGGAGGCGGCCACGGTGAAATGTATGTACGCATCGAACCCCCACCCCAGCAGTGTATGTACGCCCCGAACCCCCACCCGTGTATGTACGCACCAAACCCCCACCCGTGTATGTACGCATCGAACCCCCACCCCAGCAGTGTATGTACGCCCCGAACCCCCACCCGTGTATGTACGCACCAAACCCCCACCCCAGCACTGTATGTACGCACCAAACCACCACCCGTGTATGTACGCACCGAACCCCCACCCCAGCAGTGTATGTACGCACCGAACACCCCCCCCCCCAGCCGTGTATGTACGCACCAAACCACCACCCGTGTATGTACGGCCGTACCCACACCCCACCAGGGAATGTACGGACCGTACCCCCACCAGTGCATGTACGGACCGTACTGACGCCAAAAACACACGTACTGAACCAGGACAAACCATATTTACACAAGGAGAGTCAATTAGAGTTTCCCCACACCACCAAACATGCCCAACAACCCCACAAACATCACATACACTGACCTGCAACTGCCAAACTGCCAAACAGAGGCCCAAAACTCAATCACTCCTCATAACACACCCACACAAATTTCAAACACAGCCACACCCACAAATGGACCAATAAAAATGGACCACACACACAAACCATGAGCCTTTGCAACAGACCCACTGCTGCCAGAGCCCACAGACGACCCACACCACCATACTTGAACCTCACACTTGCATACCTTCACACAACCACCTACACAAACACCCCCTCATCACATTCACACACACACCTCCACTACCACACCCACACACCCACAGCCATCCACACCCACACCCCCACAACCATCCACACCCACACCCCACGCCATGTCCACCACCAAGAATCCAAAGTTCACAAAGGAGGAGCTGGAGATCCTTGTCGACGAAATCCTCAGAGTCGAGCCACAGCTCTTTGGGACATTGGTCAGACAGACCAGCATATCCGAAAAAACGGCCATGTGGCAGAGGATTGTCGATTCTGTGAATGCTGTTGGGACCACCAGAAGGACCAGGCACGAGTGCCAATCCAGGTGGTACGATCTGCGGAGGACGGTCAAGAGGAAGATGACTGACAATCACAACCAGGGGAACATCACTGGAGGAGGGCCGCCCCCCAGACCGGTACAATACCATCCCTGGGAGGAGAAGGTGATGTCCACGCTGGCGGTGGAGGGACTACACGGACTGCCAGGACTCCCAGACCCTGGTGAGTACACAAACAACTCACCTCACATGGGGGGGATGCCATACACAATCAATCATGCATGCCACCCCCCCCAAGCCACCACCGGACACAACAACACTCCACAAACACACACATGCCACTAGCGCCTCCATGCCCCATGCATCAATCAGGGCCATGCCAAGTCACAGGCCACACAAAACACCAACACAACACAGGATGTGGTCGATGCTGGGAGTGGGGGCATCAAAACTAACATTGAGCAACTCACAAGCACACAACAATGCCCTCAGCCCATATGGCCCAGGGCACAGCCATACAAACTGTGTGTACCCACACAGTACTGTCTTGCCTGCAAATGGTGGCTGCCATGCAGGATGACATGGGTCTGAAGGCACAATTTGCACATAACAGCAGACAATGAAGATGCATCGCTCTGATAGAGTCTCAGCACACACCGCCACAGCAGCAGCCTACACTCAGACACACTGCCCAATGGGTGCCCGGAGAACAGGAACTAACTCACATGAACAAGCCAATGGCCATTCAAAGACCGGCTAACTGTGTGTGCCCAGGAAGCTGGCCTGAGGTGACAGAGGGTGACAAATAGAGGGAGGGAGAGGGGGAATGAGAGGGAAGGAGACAGAGGGGGACACAGGGAGACAGACAGAGGGAGGGAGTAGGGTGACAGAGGGAGACCGACAGAGGGAGGAGGGTGACAGAGGGAGGGAGGAAGGGAGACACAGGGAGACTAAATCACCCTTGGGTGGTGTGGCCATGTCCACTCGTCAGCCGGTGGACTGTGTGCATGCAGACAAGGTCTGGCAGTGCCTCAAACCCCCCCTACCGTAGATGAAGACCGGTCCATGTGTCAATCTGTGCACGAGTCCATCCGTGCTGCAGGCACAGACCTAACCACACACCCAGTATACCCACCCACTGTGTCGGTAAGAACCCTGTCACAAATGCTTCAGTCACCTACCTGCAACATCAAATTGCCTTGGCAAAACACCATTTGGCCACGTACAGTGCAACACGTAAGGCGCCTCTGCATGGCTCGCTATGCCCGCACACCACACTGCTGACTGTGTACCCAAATAGATGCATCAACTAAGATTGTGTCACACATGCGTAAAGCCCTGACAGCTGTGGCCAAGGGACATACCCATGCACAAGTGCACTGTGAGAGGAATGCAAGACAGATCCAACTACCCAGAGGAAGAGTGCCAAATCAGAAATGCATGAAACATGGATGCCACATGTAACACTGTTAACATTGTCTCTCTCACACACAGGTCAACGTCGACGAACACCCCCCAACACTGGGGGGGAAGTCTCACAGGACCAGGCTCCGCGGGATGAGGACCCCACCGCCAGCGATGACTCTCACCACTCCGTGGATGACCCAGACCAACCTGGCCCCTCTGGTGTCCAACCACCTGCAGCACCTGCGTCAGGTACAACTGTGCCAACCACCACCCCCATTCCTGCCACATCCCAGGAGACGTCCAGGAGCCCTGCCCGCACACGACCACCCAGCCAGTCTGCCCAGGAGGGACACGGTCCTCCGGGCACCCAGGAGGAGGCAGGCGGCAACGCAGATGCCATCCCTCAGGGGTCCCGGAGACCCGATGCGCCCACAACGGCAGGCCAGGTGCACGTGGGCAGGGGTGGCGGGAGTGGAGGACGGCGGAGGCGCGAACCTGACCAGGCAGCTCAGGACCCGGTAGTGTCCCAGGTCAGCAACATCCTGGATACATACCGGCGTGACACCAGGGGCATGGACCAGATTGCGTCCACCCTCAATGACATCAAGGGGACCCTCCAGGAGATGAAGACCCTGCAGGCCCAGCAACATGCCTGTCAACTGCAACACCAAGGAAGGATGGAGGATAGACAGGCTGAGCTCGTGGCGGTGCAAACCCAAATGACCGGTGTACTCCGTCGGATTGCCGAGAACATGGGCAACCCTCCCTGTGGCACCAGGCGAAGGCCATTACCAGACACAGGGAGGGATCAGGAGGAGGAGGATTCATCCGACGGAGCGTCACAGACATCGTCACGGCCTGCTTCCGAGGGTCCCCGCAGGAAGGTGGGTCGTCCACGAAAAAGACTGTGAGAGTCAGCAGAACATCACCATCTCCCAGGTCACCTGGCCTGGCACCTGGCCCTCTGGCCCAATAGCAGCACATGACATTCTCTGCCACATGGACTTGCTGGTCACTGTCTGACCTATGTTGACGAAGACTGTGGCATGGACTCTGACATTTTGCTACGGCAAGGATACCAACTCCCCCAGTGAACTTTGGATTCTACACTCCCGCTGTGCACCTCTTGTCATCCCCACAAACCCGTACCCCACCACAAATAAATTAATCACACTTACAAGATGATGCCGTGATTCTGCATTATTACAATACATGTGTGTGTCGTAAAGTCAAAGCATGCCTGATCTCAGAATTAACTCCAACCATCCAAACCGTGGGGTCGCAGTCTTGCCCAGGACACACATGGGTCCCAATGTATCATCTGATACAGACATGGAGTACCATACTCACCTGTGCTGGGCCCAACCAGCTGAGTGGTTCCCGCACAACTGTGGCTACAGACACATTCAGGGGAGCAACAGTCATGCGCAGAGGTCAGGGATCATGTGGAGTGACCTGGCTTGCCGCTCCCAGGTATGTCTAGACATGTGTCCCTACCATGTCCTGCATGCTTGCGTCAGGCGGATGTTGAGAATGGTGGCTAGGCCAAGGTTGGATGCATGGAGATGCCAGAATGGAGTTTTGGATCACAGTGCCACATGGTTGTGTTGGGGTTGTGGGCTGCATCATGAGTGTGGGCGTGGATCGAGAAGGTCATCCTGCAGCTGGCTGTGAATCATTCCCCCCATCCCGTTTGGACGTTGATGTTGCCTGGTTGCCCGATGCAGTAGCAGAGCTGTGCAGATGCACTCCGGATATGGGCAAGTATCATGGGAGTCGTAAGGCACATGTCCGTAGACTGCAGGGTAGGATTCGACACGGATGTTGTAGTTGCCCTGGGGGATGGTCTCTCTTGCCTTGAGGTGGATGGAACTGTGCATCTTGTGCATAATACAGTTCCCACTCCCTGACAAACCGCTAGCATCTTGTCACTCTACACATAGACACATATGCACCACCTCTGAAAACTATGCCAGACATGCCGCACGCACAGTGGCAACAGGCCACCATTGACAGGGAAGAGGCACCTTGGAGACAGAGGGACAAATTTATTAGTCATGTGTGTTGGAATGACAATGATACTCTGTCAACACATACACAGGTCATGTGGATGAACATGTGGGAGCAACACTGGCACCCCCCATTGCAACACAGATGCTGGTATTCCATTGAACTGGCACACAAGTGACGGATAACAGCTAAACACCCCCTGCTGCCACGGAGAGGCTGCTATACACCATTGAGGCCCTGATGGGGCAATCACACACCATGTCAACCCGGTGCAACCTGTATGTTTCCGAGGTCAGTGTTACACACATTGATGGCCTCATCACAATCCCCAATCCCCTGACACATGACAGTCACCAAGTCTGACCATGGCTCCAGGTGAAGCCTGCCCCATGTCATGTTCCCCATGTAGGATCCACATGTATGCAAATTGACCACACATGAACCGGAGAAGTGCACACAGACTACAAACAATTCACACACCCAAAACGCCGTGAGGCATCCCTTACCCTAAGGAGATTTCCAAACTTGCCCGTGCATGTGACGCAGAATCAGCACATGTTGCTGTGTTCATGAGGAGTAGCAGGAGCACAACAATGCCACCAGCAGACAGCATGCCCATGGACCTGTGGAAGAGAGACACACAAGGAGTCAGCCCAAAGGAGCACATCCGCAAGCATGTACTCAACACGTATCATGTTGTCAACATGACAGGTGACAATGATGACCCTCGGACAACATCCTTCCATTGCGCCATCACTCGAGTGACACTTCAATACACACCACTGACTCACTTGGCAGACATGCAGATGGACACACACATTGCAACACATGCCACACACGGCCCAATGCGTGCACACTCAGACACTGGAACTCACCACTAAGCAAAGAAGTTGCGTATGAGCCGACTCCGCATGTCCTCCACAGCCTCCTCCTCCTCCACATCACTTGCCCCGTCACCAAGGCCTTCATCCTCCACGGGTGGATGGTCCTGGTCATCTTGATCCAGTATGAGTGGAACAGCTTCCTCCACTGCCATGTTGTGCAGCATGCAGCAGACGATGATGATCTTGCACACCTTCACCGGGGCATATGGGAGTGCTCCGCCGGTCTTGTGGAGGCACCGGAATCGGCTCTTCAGAAGTCCAAACGTCCTCTCAATGACTCTCCTGGTCCGCCCATGGGCGTTGTTGTAGCGGTGCTCGGCAGCCGTGCTGGGGTTGCGGACAGGCGTCATCAGCCATGGCATGTTGGGATAGCCAGCGTCCCCTACAAGGAAACATCATGGACAGAAGTGTGTCAGCACAGGCAGTGAGATTGGAAGATGACGCCAAACACTGAACTGCCAGAGTCTACCCACCAACAATACATGCTCGCTCGTTCCGCAGCTGCAGCATCATTTCAGGCAGCCTGCTACGCCTCATGATGAAGGCATCGTGTGCTGATCCTGGAAAGCGAACACAGACATGTGAAATCACCATGTTGGACAGACACACCACAAGGGCATTAATGGAGTGATAATGTTTGCGATTCCTATACACCACCTCCTGTGCCTGTGGTGGTACCAACGCAACATGTGTCCCATCTATGGACCCAATGACATGGGGCATCCCTCCCAGGGCATAGAACTCACGCTTGACATCTGTCAACTGCTCACGAATTGGGAATTTAATGTACTCATCCAGGTGAACCAACATGGCCTCTAAGAAATCATGCAGAACACGGCTGAACATCGTCTGGGACATGCCCCCGACATCAGCAATGGTATGTTGGAACGTACCCGTGGCAAGGAAATGTAGGGCTGCCATCACCTTCAACTTGGGTGTCAGTGCACTGGGATACCTGTGGCGCGGGAGGAGTTGTGCTTCCAGCCGGCCAGTCAACTCATCAATCAACCGTTGGCTGAATCTGTAGCGGCGTATACAGTCCCGTTCATGCAGGGCAGCCATGTCTGGCATACGTCGAGGGAGAGGCGGAGCCCTGCAGTGAAATGGAAGGAACACCGAAGAGTGAGCACTGTACAACGACATTGTCAATGCACTGAGCACATGTTACACAGCCAATACACATATGCCACATTCTGAGTCAGGTCTGTGCCACATTTCCTGGACACGTACGCCAGTCAGGTGACACTCCTACCAAGGGACAGCCACTAACGGAGTGGGGCAAGCTCACGATGACATGGCATGAGACTAGCTGTGGGCCAGTGTAAGTGAACATGCACACGCATCACAGGATTCACAGACATCCACACATGTGCAGAAGTAGTATGCGTATGGTACAGACAGGTTGGTGGATGCGATATGCACTGGTCACATGTCATAGGAATAGGACAGGCCACACACATTGCCTTGGAGGAGTACATGTCGAGACAGAACATACATAGAGAGCATGTGGATATGTACTTGTGTTGATACTCCGTGTAGTTGCATACATACACACCTCATGGCAAATCACATATGTGGGCTGGTGTGCGGAACAGTGTGCCATGGCCATCTACACACAGACACATGTTGGCAGCAGCAACTGCTGATGCATTGGACCACACACCTACAGCAAAATCATGGAAACACATGCCACACAGATGACATGGTTGCAGCGTGCAACGCAGCCATACACATGTCATGTGTAATATTCCGTGTACCTGGCATCAGGGGACAGGTGCGGGTGTCCGTGACTGGGACATGCAAGTGACTCATGGCTCCACTAGTGTGTACGACATGCACACATGTCAAAGGAGTGCAGGGGATGTGTGGTACAATGCGCACCATCACACACGACATGTGTACACAGCTCATCGTACATGTGCTTTGCCCACACCTCAGGGGTAAAGTGCCACATCACATCCTGACACACCTGTGTCACACACATGTGGTATTGAACAGACAATGCATTGGTGTCCACCCTTGGCAAAATCTGACCGCTCCATTCCTGTCTGTGTGCCGCCTGTCACCACTGACAGGTGTGAAACGCACCGTACATACGCTCTGAGTGCGTGTATAGGGTCCCTGGGCCAATATGGCCGCTGGCGTATGCGTACGCCACAGTAGTACGAACTGTACACGCGCTTGTACGGTCCGGATCACAATATGGGCGCTGGCGTATGCGTATGCCACAGTAGTACGGACTGTACACGCGCTTGTACGGTCCGGATCACAATATGGGTGCGGGCGTATGCTTACGCCACAGTAGTACGAACTGTACACGCGCTTGTACGGTCCGGATCACAGTATGGGCGCTGGCGTATGCGTACGCCACAGTAGTACGGACTGTACACGCGCTTGTACGGTCCGGATCACAATATGGGTGCGGGCGTATGCGTACGCCACAGTAGTACGAACTGTACACGCGCTTGTACGGTCCGGATCACAATATGGGCGCTGGCGTATGCGTACGCCACAGTAGTACGGACTGTACACGCGCTTGTACGGTCCGGATCACAATATGGGTGCGGGCGTATGCGTACGCCACAGTAGTACGAACTGTACACGCGCTTGTACGGTCCGGATCACAATATGGGCGCTGGCGTATGCGTACGCCACAGTAGTACGGACCGTACAAGCGCTTGTACAGTCCGTACTACTGTGGCGTACGCATACGCCCGCACCCATATTGTGATCCGGACCGTACAAGCGCGTGTTCAGTCCGTACTACTGTGACGTACGCATACGCCAGCGCCCATATTGTGATCCGGACCGTACAAGCGCGTGTACAGTCCGTACTACTGTGGCGTACGCATACGCCAGCGCCCATATTGTGATCCGGACCGTACAAGCGCGTGTACAGTTCGTACTACTGTGGCGTACGCATACGCCAGCGCCCATATTGTGATCCGGACCGTACAAGCGCGTGTACAGTCCGTACTACTGTGGCGTACGCATACGCCAGCGCCCATATTGTGATCCGGACCGTACAAGCGCGTGTACGGTCCGTATCACTGCTTGTGGGGTGCCCTAGGGCGTGGAACGCACCGTACCTGTGTGTAAATGTATGAAAACACATAGGGGACACATGAGGGACAAGTATAAGGGCCTAAATGCATGATGGTTGCCATGGAGACTGAGTTAGATTTTTGAATTTGAGCACCAGGTGCCCAGCAGAAGTCAGTTTGAAAGAATCTACATTGTTGCAATGTGGATGTTGACTTGACATCATCATCAAAACTGAAACCATGCAAAGCCACACACTGGGGTAGGTTTGAAGGGATTGGATGAAACGTAGGATGCAAATGTGACTGACCAATCAATCTGTACTCCTATACATGAACAGGCCAGCCAGGCATATATAAGGCAGCCAGGTCCCATGAGAGAGCACTTGCCTGCACATCCATTCATCCATGACCACTGCTGCTGATAGTGATTCCTCTGGCACCATGTCCAGGACTGTGGAGAGGTCACAGCCATTCACCCAGGAGGAGAACCTTGCCCTGATAGATGTGATCCTCCCACAGTTCCAGAGCCTGTATGGTCGACCAGGGGTTCAGGTGAGTGCAGACTCCACTAGCTTAGACTGTGCCCCTTTTGTGTGCCAGTGACTTCTGGCATTGTGTCCATGTGTGACAGACATGCACTGTTGTTTGGAGTGGGTCCCAGGGTGTGGAAGGCCTCATGTCACCCATGCAGAGCATGCTGTGTTTCCTGTGTGCACTCCTCACTTGCATAGTGCCTACTGTGACAATGAATGCAAGGTGCATGCCACATTCTGCCTGCATACTCCTCCTGGGGATGTTGTTTCCACAGTCCTGATGTGATCCTGTGTTCCCCCCAGTGTGACAGGTGTCAGTACCCATGGATGTGTGTTTGTTCAGTGTACCTGTGCTGTGAGTGTCCAAAGGCCGTGTTCGTCCCCTGCACATTGGTGTGTGTGTAAGTCCCCTGTCATGTGGGTGAGTGCATATGGGGAGTGTTGCACACAAGCAGCATGAGGGATGGATATAGCCTGGCCATCCGATGTGAGCAGGGAGCAGTGCTGTGTGCATGCCGTGCTGAGCCAGCCCCACACCTGTGACACCCCCGTCTACTGGCACATGGGCAGAGTGAGGTGTGTACCCGCAGTTGGCAATGCCATGTGATTGTCCTGTACCTGTGTGTGTCTGTGTACTCTTCTGAGGTAGCATCAGTGTGCTGGGGCAGGTGACTGCTGTGAGGTGCTGTACATAATCCTGGTGTAGCCTGTGAGGCACAGTGTGATCCCTGGTCAGTGAGTGTGTGGTGCCCCTCATGCCACCCGTGTACTTTCAATGGCACGTAGTGCATTTGGCCTTCCACAGTGGATAATGTCCCTATGACAAAGGTGCAATTAGTTGCATGCATACCATGGCCTGTTCATAAAGAGGATTGTTCTATATGTGTGTCTCTGTGTCTTTGCTCATGTGGATTAATGTATTCTCACTTTTGCATCCTCACAGGTAGGCGCCATTGCCAAGGGGGAGATCTGGAGGGAAGCCGTCAGTGCCGTGAGGGGTACAGAGGGTCGGAGGCGGAGCCTGTCTCAGGTGAGGAAACGCTGGCAGGACATCCGGTGCTGGACGAGGAGGATTGCACGGGTCCTGCTGGGGGACTCACCTGTGAGCCGTAAGAACCGTGGGCGCCGTCGTCTGACCCACATCCAGAAGCGTGTGCTGGCGGTGGTCTTCCCCGATATGGACAGGCGCCTACAGGAGAAGCAGCAGCAGGAAGGGGGTAGGTACATGTGTGTCAGTTGTGTGTCCCCAGCCAATGTAAGTGTGCAGTTGCATGGATACACTGCCAGGGTTTGATTGTGCAGTGCGTCAACTTCTCCACAAAGTAGCACAGTGCTGTTCTCACTCCCTCCCTTCCCCTCCTTGCCATGTGTTCCCTGGTCTGTCTGTAGCCACTCTTGCACAAGGTTATTTAGGCAGGCAGTTCATGCAGGTGCCCAATGCTAGCAGCATCATGTGTGGGGGTGATGTGCCACAGGTATGGGGATCTTGCGTGTGCCCTGGCCAATTTCAGTCATTGTGGTGTCCATGTCACTTGGCACTGATTGTGAATCACGACATAGGGGTGTGTCTCCAAAATGTACAGCCTTCCAGCATGCATGTCCAATTGTGTGCCCTCTGACATGATGTGCCTGAGTGGGAGGCCTGCTAAGTGCAGGGACGGTTGCTTAATTTGCAGTCATGTCCATCCTGGACCATGGAGGAGTGTGGGCACTACTGTGCCCTGGGGCACCTCTTCCTAGGTATCATGTGCGTCATCCAACAATATGGCCATTCACTGTGTCTTCGCCATGGGTTGGGTAGGGTGGCATTGTACCCTAGGCTCAACTGTTAGGACCTACAGGTTGCTACATGTGTCCACTGTACAGGGGGACCCATTTTGCTTGTGCATACTCACAGTGGGCATTACCTGTGTGTGTTGTTGAGACAATCTGATGATGTTTGCCTGTCAATGATGTGTGGACATGCGCACCAGGGGCTGTGTGTGTACAGTCATGAATTAGTGGAGGCCATGTGTTTTCATCCCAGAGTAAGAGGTGTACATACTTTCTCCGTCTCAATGAGATTGTCTCAGGTGTGGGTGGTTTGTGCGTACAAGGCCTACATGTCAGAAGCTTCATCCTCCTTGCTGGGTTTAGCCTGTGTGTGATGTTTGACTGGACATACGCTCAAGGTGCAGTGACCCAGTCATGTTTGGCCTGGTTTCATGTATTGCCTTTGCAGCATGTGGCAAGAGTAAATGGATATGATTCATGCTCATCCCTTTTTGACGACGCAGTGTGGTGCAGGTGCTGTGCACATTTGTCCCCAGAGGCTGGCTCCTCTGTAAAATTTTAGGTGCAGTGATTTGCTGTTGTGTCATGCTCTCCATTGTGTCTCAGTGGCATGGTGGGTCGACAAACTGTGTGTTCCATGGCCTACATGTGTACATTGTTTTGTAGGTGTTACTCCTGTTGCTTTTCAGGCTATGCAATGTGACCTATGTATATTTGACTCATGTGACATATGTGTACAGGTGTCTGATTATCTCCTGTCTCTTCACCTTGCCCACAGCATCGCCGGGGGACACGGAAGGAGACACTAGCACGGACCGGGAGGAGGGATTGAGCACCAGTGCCAGCAGTGCTGTCCTGTCTGGCACATGGAGTGGCACGGAGGCCGAAGGGAGTGAGGCAGAGGACCTGTCGACTGCCAACACAGACTATGACGCAGACGGGTCCGAGGCTGAGCTCCAAGAGGTGGCGGAGTCTGCCCCCCCAGCTGATGGCAGCCCTCCACATCCCCCCGCCACCTCAGTTTCCATCACCGGCCTCCCACCTGCTCGTGGCCCTTCCCTCCGTGCTCGGTCCCCACATGTCTCCTTCCTGCCAGGCACCGCACCCCCTGCCCCTGTCACCACTGCTGCGGTGAGTGCGGAGTCTGTGGACATCCTGAGGCAGTTGCAGGTTGGTCAGACTGCGATGCTAAATGTCCTCCATGCCCACACCCAGGTGCTGACCCAGATGGAGGCATACATGGAGGGCATGTCGGCTGCGCAGTCTGACCAACGGCAGTTGCTGAGGTCCATAGACTCCACACTGACTGCAGCACTGGATCTTCTGCAGCGCTGCCTACCCCCCCCTACCCCTGCACCATCCACAATTCCCACTCCCGTGCCTGTCCCACGCACATCCAGACATCAGCGTGCACGCACCCCAACAGACACAGGCACCACACCACCAGGGAAGTCGAAGCGCACACCTCCTGTCATGCACACACAGGGTGAGGAAGGCACACCCACTGGGTCGGGGGGGAAACGTAGAACACGCAGCCACAGTGGGAGTCCGCAGTCCACACAACCCACTCCCTCCAAATCCACTCCCCTTAGCTCTCCTGGCCAACAGTCGGTGACAGCATCATCCACTGCAAGTGTGCCCCCCAGCCCCAGGATGACACCACCCCGCAAGCGGTGGAGGCGGGACCCGGCCAGGGGAGTTGAGTCCCCCACCCTGTCCACACCCTCCCCCAGTGGCGCTGCGACCCATCCCTCTGCCCCCCCCCTCCTTGGGGCCTGTGGTTCGATTGGGTGCGGGGGAGTCGCTGGGGGAACTTGCCGACGTGTGCAGCGCCATTCTGTCCTCCACCTTTGGCGCTGGCACCCCCCCTGTGGCAGAATCATCCCTCCCTGCACCCACAACACCTACCCTTGCCCCTCCTGTCCCTGCGGTGCCTGTTTCCACCCTCCCCCCTGATGCCCCCTCTTCTGTGGATGAAATGGACATGTGAACTGTGCAGGCAAGCTAGGGGACACACGTCCCGATGTGTACCCCCCCCCGGACTTTGCTGCTGGCCTGGCCCATGGCCCTTGTACATAGTGGACATTTTCTCAGAGATATTTTCCTGCTGAATAAAGCATTTTCTTTTGGTTTTGCACACTGATGCTTTCCTGGACTTGCTGTTGTTGCTGGTGCTCCCTGAGTTGGGGTGGTGATAATGTGTTAGGGGTCTGTGAAATGTTGGAGTGTGCTGCTCATGGGGTGTACCCTGCCATCTGCGTGCCATCACAAAGGTCTCTGCCAATGGTATTTGGTCATGTTTGCTCTCACTGTATGGTGACATTGTCCCAAGGTGTGTTCCATCCTCTGTGGAGCAGGCCATTTTCCCTGCAGGGTGTCTCCCAAATGCTGTGCTGTGCTGTGTCTACATTTCCTGGATGTGTGAGGGTTGCCTTTCAATATAGCCATGCTGGCTCAGCGATGGCTCCACCTGCATCTGGGGTATCACCCTTGTTGGTCACTGAACTTGTTGATGGGGTATATTGTCCTATGTCTGGGCACTGCTGGGAGGACTCTGCACCCACCCCTCCTGTGTCTGGGCACTGCTGGGAGGACTCTGCACACACCCCTCCTGCGTCTGGCCACTGCTGGGAGGACTCTACACACACCCCTCCTGTCTCTGGGCACTGCTGGGAGGACTCTGCACCCACCCCTCCTATGTCTGGGCACTGCTGGGGGTGTTTGGCACACACCATTCTTATTGCAGGTTAGGTGCGTACATACACAGGTGGGGGTTCGGTGCGTACATACACGGGTGGTGGTTCGGTGCGTACATACACGGGTGGGGGTTCGGGGCGTACATACACTGCTGGGGTGGGGGTTCGGTGCGTACATACACGGGTGGGGGTTCGGGGCGTACATACACGGGTGGGGGTTCGGGGGCGTACATACACGGGTGGGGGTTCGGGGCGTACATACACTGCTGGGGTGGGGGTTCGATGCGTACATACACGGGTGGTGGTTCGGTGCGTACATACACGGGTGGGGGTTCGGGGCGTACATACACTGCTGGGGTGGGGGTTCGGTGCGTACATACACGGGTGGGGGTTCGGGGCGTACATACACTGCTGGGGTGGGGGTTCGGGGCGTACATACACGGGTGGGGGTTCGGTGCGTACATACACGGGTGGGGGTTCGGGGCGTACATACACGGGTGGGGGTTCGGGGCGTACATACACTGCTGGGGTGGGGGTTCGGGGCGTACATACACGGGTGGGGGTACGGGCCGTACTTCCACGGGTGGGGGTACGGTCCGTACATACCCCTACCCACGCTCTGCGTGCCTGGGTACGGGCCGTACCCATGCCTTTGGTGGGTGGGTACGGTGCGTCCCCCCATTGTTGCGGTGCCGTGGGGTCCGCACTGTACACAGGCCTTGGGGGCGTGGCTACGGGTCGTACCACGCGTACCCCTACATGACCCCAGCAATGCTGGTACGAGCCGTACCAAGGCCTTTCTGACGTGGGTACGGGCCGTACCGCCATTGTTGGAGTGACGTAGGGGGACGCGTGGTACGTTCCGTACCCACGCTCTTGCGGCCTGGGTAGGGTACGTACCGGTTCGCGTGACCATCCACTTCCGTTGTGGCGGACGCTTGCGTTGCTGGCCTCGCCCCCACCCCCTGGAAGTGACCAGGCCCTGATGGTCAGGTATGTCCAGGCCATGTGTGATTTGGTACCATGTGTTGGTGTTGTGTGTCCTGCCCCTGCCCCCCCCTTTGCCCCTGGTTGTTGTGCTGACCTTCTGCGGCGTCTGCGTCGGTTCCTGTACGCCAGGTGGACTGCTAGGAGGGCAGGGATGGCACGTAGGTTCGGGTCCATGTCTGTTCGTCGCGTCCAGCTGCTCCTTGCGTGTGTCGTCCTGATTTCCCGGCAGTTTTTGGCAGCCGGTAAATATTTTCCGTGCGGGATGACGTCGGTTCGATTCGTACTTCCTGGTTCGTGAAACGTAGGCTGGATGCGTACCGACGTCAGGTCGGCGCCTTTCAGGATCGGAATTGTGTTTAGTTTCTGTTCGGTCGGTGTGTTGTTCGATTCGTACGGAAATGGTGTTTCCGTGCGAATCGTACTTGCATTTTCGGATGGATTTAGCACCGGGTACGAGTCGGACGGAGATAGGGCTCCGTCCGACGGTTCGTACCCGGTTTTTACCGGATCGGAATTGGCACCCATGTCGTGCCGGGTGTTGCTTGGAGTACTTTATATTAGCCTTTTGGTGAAAGTGCTTAGCGTCTGTGAACTTGCGGCATGCCCCCTACACTATGGAAGTGAAATCGGGATAGAAAGAAAGTGTCATGCAGAACTCTGAGAAGCTCCAACTCGCTCCTTCCTATTCCTCCGAAACTGAAAAAGAAAACCACTCAATACCGATCGTTTTCTGGCAACGCTACCAGGATGTGGAAAGCTCTCCCGAGAGTCCTCAGATGCAACCCCTCTTTCTCCTGCTACAAAAGGGACCTGAAACTCCATCTCCTTCACAAATACTTTCCTGACCAACGTCAATTAACCTAGACTTCAATATCCGAGTTTACGCCTCCCTCTTGACATTCAAGGATAGTTGGCGACTGGACTGTGTAAACCACCTTATTTTTCATGCTGTATTTGCCTACCTACTATGTATTGCAATTTCCGTTCTGTTTTTTTTTACAGTGTGTATGTAAAGCGCTCTGATATCTACGGGTTAAGCTAGCGCTATATAAAACTTTTAAAATAAAATAAATACCTTGATAGTGCAGTGGAACTTGCGAGCAGGATTGTGTTGCGAGCACTATGATTGAGAAGTTTGGTGATTATCAGATGTGAGGGTGCTTCAGTGCCGGTGCTAAGTGTTCTGTGAGCTCTTTTAATTGAAAGTGTGGGTGAGCCGGCTTCTCTGCCAAATAGGTCCACAAGTAGGCTCTCCACATAGGAGCTCAAATGGCCAGTGTTGGTAGATTCTGCGACTCCCGCTATGTGTATAATATTTCTACGCAACCGGGCTTCCAAGTCCAGCCGTTTGTTTAAGTAGCCTCTCAAGTTTGTCCATATGATTCGCAATGGAGACGCCAACATCTTCAACATCCGAGAAGCGCTGTTCGACAGCAGTTATGCGCGTTTCATGTTCAGATTTCTCGTGTATGCTCTCCAATCGAGCCATATTGCATCCAAATGGCTATCAACTGATTTGAATCCTGCATGTAACTCCACCAGGATAGTCGCCGTGTCATCGGGGGCTGGGGGTTCATGTTCTGTTGTGCCTGAGGCTGCACCTCTTGGGCCCTCGTCTTCCCTACGCCGAGGAGTCTTGGTCACATCAAACGAGAGCGGGCGTTGCCGGGGGTTGGGGCGCCCCATTGCGTCGAGAGGTAGAAAAATCACTAGGATCGTGCCTTATGGTGAGGCCAAATGGGGAGGCAGCTATCAGGGTAGACATATGCACCCCCAAATTCAACCCAGTCTGCTGCATTCACGTGGCCTGTGGGTACATCATTAGCGCCAAAGGCTGTCGGAGGTAAGCTCGCGAGTATTGGCGGCTGAGGCATGCAAGTGTATGAGCAAGTGTATGAGCATCACGGGGTCCCCAGATGCAAACAAGTAGTATCCAGTGACATCCGGTGTGTCAACCGGTCAGGCTAAGTGGTCCAAAGACACTCGCAGAGGGCACATTGCGCTTAGTGTGTCAACCTACATAATTGAAGCATTTTCTTTTGTTATTTGTAATCCTGTTTGTGTTTTTCAAATGTTAATGTATTTTCGTTTGTAACCTTGTGATGTATTTGGTCTGCTTTTCCCCTTTTTCTTCATTTTTTTATTATTATATATTGTTGAGTATTTTTATTGTTCAAATTTGTGCTGTGAGGAGCGAGTATATGCATAGCCTATTAGAGCTATTTGAAGCATTGGCTTACTCAGTATTTTGAGTGCCTTCAAGTATTGAGTACATTGAACATATTCGTGCAGTTTTCTATATTTTTGATATCTAATAAACTAAAAATCATAATATTTTCTGTGGTCAAAGGAGGTTTGTTTATACTCTGTTGGATAAATTACCAATGAAAAATTAATAGGGGGAGTTTTTGTTGTTGTATAATTCACATTGCTGAATGTACCTTAATTAATCCCATATGTTTAGTCCCTGGGTCTGGGTAGGTGCAGCTTCATTAGTTTCCAATCGTGGCAAGTAGGTTCACAGAGAAAAATTGCAGAGCTCCTATTCAGGTCCCTCAGACTGCCGATGCTACGAGTGTCTTCAGCACTCCATCGCCTCCCCGCGAGCAGCAACATGGCTCCCAGACCTCCAGGGTATGGGGAGTCTCGTCTTCAGTCATGGCCACACAAGGGAAAGTGCGGGCCATGCAGGAACACTGATATGGTCTGGCTCATCCGTCCTGTGACGCTCATACCTCGTAGGCCTCGATATTTTGCAGAGCGGCCAGGCGCAGCCTCGTCCCCGCCCGCAGGCTCACTCGCGACCGCTGTCGTTGCAGGGCCTGTGAGGGCCGTGTCAGGCCGCGGGCACCGCCAGCCATCCCACAGTGTTATGGAGTCACAGAGGACAGAGAGGCAGTACGGTCAGTGACGGAAGGTCAAGCGCATCTCTGCATGCCATTATAGAGCAGCTATGGTGGGAATTGCATGTTTTGGGCCAGAAAATAGCAGCACAGTCTCTGGAGCTTCAGGCACGAGCAGCCATCTTGGTCCTCGGCCAGCCCACGCCCCGACTCTCATGAACATCCATGGCTCGGAACAATGGGTGACCTCCCATCATCACAATAAGGCATATCCCCAAGCCATCTAGAGCGCAGGGCATATCCTAGACATGACCACATCACAGTTCGTAACCACCGTCTCATAGGTCGACTCTAGCAGATATCCATGTTCCTGGATCAATATCACAAATCAACCTATTAAACCAAATAAGCCTATCTCCAAACTGTCTAGAGCTCCAGACACATTGTAGACCTCACCATATTACTCCCAGTAACCACGGACTTGTGGTTGGACTCTCGTTTGCATCCATGGTCCTAGAGCAGCGGGTGATCTCCTAATCTCACAAACTAACAATGAGCCAATCTCCAAGACTTCAAAAGCTCATTTGCACTCTAGCTTAAGTAACAACCGTAAGGTAGCAATACTCCAGTGGATGTGCAACGTTCAGTAACACAGATGATCTCCCAAACTCATGGACTGTCCCAAGTAATGAACCCATCTGCGGGCCTTCAGAAACTCCATACGCTCTGTAGCGCTAACTCAAACTCCACAAAAAGCCACCATCCCATAGCAAGTATCCTGTGGATGTGCAAAGTCCAGTAGTATCAGGTGATCTTTTAACTAGAGAAACTTAAGCAATTAACTGATCTCCAGGCCTACAAGAGCCCCATGCATACCCTAGACCCTAGCAAGAAATCCCACTTTAAGGTGGTCATAAAGAGCTCATTCTGGCTCATTCGGTTCAAGAGAATGTTTCTCTACATCACTTTGACAAATACGCACCCATGATTGGCACCTTGAAAAATGTGAATGGTAATATTCCTGCCTTGCAGCTATATGATACACTGATAAGTGTCAAAATCAAGGTGTCCCAATGTCCAGGGCCTGAACACTGGACCCCTCATTTACCTCTGGCACATCTTAAGACTATGCACCATTGCTGACCCCGATAAAAGGTCCATATTATGACCTGACACAGCATATACAATCCGGTGACCCAGCGTGACTCTGCACACAATAACACGAGACAAGGACCCAATGACATAGTACATCAGCACAATATAATCAGTGGTGTAACAAAACTTGAGCCCCCCCCCCTGCAAAGTACATGGAGGGGGCCCCCACGATTTGGACCCAGTCAGGAGCTCTGAGACTGGCCAGTGCACAGTGTCGGAGGGGGCCCCTGAAGCTTGGGTCCCCCCGCACCGGCACTGCGGGGACTGCGGGGGTTATTGTTACGCTGCTGAGTATAATGGCCAAGTACCACTCGAAACAACAACTCAACAGAGTGACCCAGTCTGAGAGAAGGGAACACACAATAACAATGTCACAATCCTGCAACCCAATATGATACAACACAGCAACGCAACCGAGTGACATGCTTGACTTACAATACAGTGACCCTATACTATGCAACACAGTGACTCAGTATGAAATAGCATAATACAGTAACACAACAGAGTGGCGCAATGTGCCACATACAAACAGAAAATAGTGGGCCTGTATTATACAATGCAACGCAGCAAATGCGCACAACACTGTGACCCAGCATGATTGAATACAACAGAACAACCCAGAAACCCACTATAATATAAAACCTAACATACAATAACACAACATGGAACATTTTTCATACAATACAGCGAATGTGATAAAATACAAAACCTAAACTAAACTATGACTCATTTTGTTGGTGCAAAACAGTAATTTCATAGTATACTCCTAATGTAATACAGTACAGAACCTCAACTGAACAATTAACCCTTTATGGTGTTGCAAAAAAGTAAAACAACACATTAAACCACCATGATAAAATAGCATAACACAGTGATCCAATATAAACCAATGTGCCACAACAAATTCACACAATAGAGTTACCCCGTATGAAACAAGACAATGCAGCACAATAACACAAAACAGTGAGTGAGTATGGTACAATGCAGCACAATGGCAAAAACACAATTAGCCAACTTAATGCAATAAAAATACAACAGCAAAACAACCCAATGTACTACAGTACAATGCACAGAAAAGTGACCTTATGTTATACAAAACGGTGAGCAGTCTATATATCGACTTTTAAATATCGAGGGACATAAATATCGAGTCAAAAATATCTACTGTACAAAATATCGAAATAGATAATATCGATGTGCAAAATATCGATTTTTTTTTTTATTATATGTCGATGTAAGTAATATCGTTAGTCATAATATCGACATGTGAAAATATCGTTATTGTGTGTTTAGTAAATATTTTGAAGTTGTTTGCATAAATAGTTAAAATGTATATAATATGAGAAATATTTTTATTGTTTTAGGGGCGGGATGTTGGGTTATAGGGGATAAGGGTGGGGAGTGTTTTAAAAAAGGTAATTATTTTTTAAATATATTGTAAAATTTAATTAGTAAATTTTAATTCAAATTTGAAATGTATATTTAATTTTAGGAGCGGGATGTTGGTTTATAGGGGATAAGGGTGGGAAGTTTTTTAAAAATGTTTATATATTTTCAAATTTTTAGAAAATATAATTTAGAAATTGTAAATTAAATTTAGAATTTTAGAAATAATTTTAGGAGCGGGATGTTGGGTTATAGGGGATAAGGGTGGGAAGTGTTTTAAAAATGTTTATATGTTTTAGAATGTTTAAAAAAAATTATGTAGAAATTTTAATTTTAATTTAGAAATTTAAAAATAATTTTAGGAGTGGGATGTTGGGTTATAGGGAATAAGGGTGGGAAGTGTTTTGCAAATGTTTATATATTTTTGAATTGTTTATAAAAAAAAATTGTAATTTTAAATTTAATTTAGAAATTTAGTTAAAATTATCGGAGTGGGATGTTGAGTTATAGGGGATAAGGGTGGGAATTGTTGTAAAAAAATATTTTACATTTTGAATATTTAAAACATTTTATTTGAAATTTGGAATAAAAATATATTTTTTATATTATCTTTTAGGAGTGGGATGTTGGGTTATAGGGGATGAGGGTGGGGAGTGTTTTAAAAAAATTGATTTATGTATGAATAATTTGTATACAAAATTTAGAAAATCATAATAAAATTTCGAATGTTATATTGAATTTCAGGAGTGAGATGTTGTGTTATGGGGATAAGGGTGTGGAGTTTGATAAAAATGTGTAAAATGTTGGTAATATTGTATAAAAAGTATGTATAAATTTTGATTTTGATTGTACAATTTTAAATTTATTTGGGGCTTGGGATGTTGGCTTATAGGGGATAAGGGTGGGGAGTGTTTTAAAAATGTATTTTAAATTAGTAATATTGAGTAATTTATATTAAAATATAATATATTATAATATAATATTTTGGGATAAATTTTAGATTGGGGATTTGGATTTGTAGAGGATATGTGTTGGTATTTGTTTATGTAAATTTATTAATAATGATTAAAACATATTTTTTTATATATTTATATTTATATATTTGTATTGCAATTACTGTAATTAAATACATATTGGAGTGGGAATATAAAATTAATTAAGATTAGTATACATGATCTAGTGTAATTTAATATATTTATGAGTGGGAATACTAAATTAATTAAGTTTAGTGTTTTGCAACTACCATAATTAAATATAGATTTGAGTGAGAATAGTAAATTAATTAAGTTCAGTGTCCAGCATTTATCTTAATTAAATATAGACTGGAGTGGGAATAGTAAATTAATTCAGTTCAGTGTCCAGCACATACTCTAATTAAATATAGGTTGGAGTGAGAATAGTAAATTTATTAAGTTTAGTGTCCAGCATTTATCTTAATTTAATATAGACTGGAGTGGGAATAGTAAATTAATTAAGTTCAGTGTCCAGCAGCTAGTCTAATTTAATATAGGTTGGAGTGAGAATAGTAAATTAATTAGGTTCAGTGTCCAGCACTTATCTTAATTAAATATAGACTGGAGTGGGAATAGTAAATTAATTAAGTTCAGTGTCCAGCACATACTCTAATTAAATATAGTTTGGAGTGAGAATAGTAAATTAATTAAGTTCAGTGTCCAGCACTTATCTTAATTAAATATAGACTGGAGTGGGAATAGTAAATAAATTTAGTTCAGTGTCCAGCGCCTACCCTAATGTAATATAGGTTGGAGTGAGAATAGTAAATTAATTAAGTTCAGTGTCCAGCACTTATCTTAATTTAATATAGACTGGAGTGGGAATAGTAAATTAATTCAGTTCAGTGTCCAGCACCTACCCTAATTAAATATAGATTGGAGTGAGAATAGTAAATTAATTAAGTTCAGTGTCCAGCACTTATTTTAATTAAATATAGACTGGAGTGGGAATAGTAAATTAATTAAGTTCAGTGTCCAGCACATACTCTAATTAAATATAGGTTGGAGTGAGAATAGTAAATTAATTAAGTTCAGTGTCCAGCACTTATCTTAATTAAATATAGACTGGAGTGGGAATAGTAAATTAATTCAGTTCAGTGTCCAGCACCTACTCTAATTTAATATAGGTTGGAGTTAGAATAGTAAATTAATTAATTTCAGTGTCCAGCACTTATATTAATTAAAGATAGTCTGGAGGTGGAATAGTAAATTAATTACGTTCAGTGTCCAGCACATACTCTAATTAAATATAGGTTGGAGTGAGAAAAGTAAATTAATTAAGTTCAGTGTCCAGCACTTATCTTAATTAAATATAGACTGGAGTGGGAATAGTAAATTAATTCAGTTCAGTGTCCAGCACCTACCCTAATTAAATATAGATTGGAGTGAGAATAGTAAATTAGTTAAGTTCAGTGTCCAGCACTTATCTTAATTAAATATAGACTGGAGTGGGAATAGTAAATTAATTAAGTTCAGTGTCCAGCACATACTCTAATTAAATATAGGTTGGAGTGAGAATAGTAAATTAATTAAGTTCAGTGTCCAGCACTTATCTTAATTAAATATAGACTGGAGTGGGAATAGTAAATTAATTCCGTTCAGTGTCCAGCACCTACTCTAATTTATAATAGGTTGGAGTGAGAATAGTAAATTAATTAGGTTCAGTGTCCAGCACTTATATTAATTAAAGATAGTCTGGAGTGGGAATAGTAAATTAATTAAGTTCAGTGTCCAGCACATACTCTAATTAAATATAGGTTGGAGTGAGAATAGTAAATTAATTAAGTTCAGTGTCCAGCACTTATCTTAATTAAATATAGACTGGAGTGGGAATAGTAAATTAATTAAGTTCAGTGTCCAGCACCTACCCTAATTAAATATAGATTGGAGTGAGAATAGTAAATTAATTAAGTTCATTGTCCAGCACTTATCTTAATTAAATATAAACTGGAGTGGGAATAGAACATTAATTAAGTTCAGTGTCCAGCACATACCCTAATTAAATATAGATTGAGTGAGAATAGTAAATTAATTAAGTTCATTGTCCAGCACTTATCTTAATTAAATATAGAGTGGAGTGGGAATAGAAAATTAATTAAGTTCAGTGTCCAGCACATACTCTAATTAAATATAGGTTGGAGTGAGAATAGTAAATTAATTAAGTTCAGTGTCCAGCACTTATCTTAATTAAATATAGACTGGAGTGGGAATAGTAAATTAATTCAGTTCAGTGTCCAGCACCTACTCTAATTTAATATAGACTGGAGTGGGAATAGTAAATTAATTCAGTTCAGTGTCCAGCACCTACTCTAATTTATAATAGGTTGGAGTGAGAATAGTAAATTAATTAAGTTCAGTGTCCAGCACTTATATTAATTAAAGAAAGTCTGGAGTGGGAATAGTAAATTAATTAAGTTCAGTGTCCAGCACATACTCTAATTAAATATAGGTTGGAGTGAGAATAGTAAATTAATTAAGTTCAGTGTCCAGCACTTATCTTAATTAAATATAGACTGGAGTGGGAATAGTAAATTAATTCAGTTCAGTGTCCAGCACCTACCCTAATTAAATATGATTGGAGTGAGAATAGTAAATTAATTAAGTTCATTGTCCAGCACTTATCTTAATTAAATATAGACTGGAGTGGGAATAGAAAATTAATTAAGTTCAGTGTCCAGCACATACTCTAATTAAATATAGGTTGGAGTGAGAATAGTAAATTAATTAAGTTCAGTGTCCAGCACTTATCTTAATTAAATATAGACTGGAGTGGGAATAGTAAATTAATTCAGTTCAGTGTCCAGCACCTACTCTAATTTAATATAGGTTGGAGTGAGAATAGTAAATTAATTAAGTTCAGTGTCCAGCACTTATATTAATTAAAGATAGTCTGGAGTGGGAATAGTAAATTAATTACGTTCAGTGTCCAGCACATACTCTAATTAAATATAGGTTGGAGTGAGAATAGTAAATTAATTAAGTTCAGTGTCCAGCACTTATCTTAATTAAATATAGACTGGAGTGGGAATAGTAAATTAATTCAGTTCAGTGTCCAGCACCTACTCTAATTTAATATAGGTTGGAGTGAGAATAGTACTTTAATTAAGTTCAGTGTCCAGCACTTATAATAATTAAATATAGACTGGAGTGGGAATAGTAAATTAATTCAGTTCAGTGTCCATCACTTATCTTAATTTCATATAGACTGGAGTGGGAATAGTAAATTAATTCAGTTCAGTGTCCAGCACATACTCTAATTAAATATAGATGGGAGTGAGAATAGTAAATTAATTAAGTTCAGTGTCCAGCACTTATCTTAATTAAATATAGACTGGAGTGGGAATAGTAAATTAATTCAGTTCAGTGTCCAGCACCTACTCTAATTAAATATAGGTTGGAGTGAGAATAGTAAATTAATTAAGTTCAGTGTCCAGCACTTATCTTAATTAAATATAGACTGGAGTGGGAATAGTAAATTAATTCAGTTCAGTGTCCAGCACCTACTCTAATTTAATATAGGTTGGAATGAGAATAGTAAATTAATTAATTTCAGTGTCCAGCACTTATATCAATTAAAGATAGTCTGGAGTGGGAATAGTAAATTAATTACGTTCAGTGTCCAGCACATACTCTAATTAAATATAGGTTGGAGTGAGAATAGTAAATTAATTAAGTTCAGTGTCCAGCACTTATCTTAATTAAATATAGACTGGAGTGGGAATAGTAAATTAATTCAGTTCAGTGTCCAGCACCTACCCTAATTAAATATAGATTGGAGTGAGAATAGTAAATTAATTAAGTTCAGTGTCCAGCACTTATCTTAATTAAATATAGACTGGAGTGGGAATAGTAAATTAATTAAGTTCAGTGTCCAGCACATACTCTAATTAAATATAGGTTGGAGTGAGAATAGTAAATTAATTAAGTTCAGTGTCCAGCACTTATCTTAATTAAATATAGACTGGAGTGGGAATAGTAAATTAATTCAGTTCAGTGTCCAGCACCTCCTCTAATTTAATATAGGTTGGAGTGAGAATAGTAAATTAATTAAGTTCAGTGTCCAGCACTTATATTAATTAAAGATAGTCTGGAGTGGGAATAGTAAATTAATTAAGTTCAGTGTCCAGAACATACTCTAATTAAATATAGGTTGGAGTGAGAATAGTAAATTAATTAAGTTCAGTGTCCAGCACTTATCTTAATTAAATATAGACTGGAGTGGGAATAGTAAATTAATTCAGTTCAGTGTCCAGCACCTACCCTAATTAAATATAGATTGGAGTGAGAATAGTAAATCAATTAAGTTCAGTGTCCAGCACTTATCTTAATTAAATATAGACTGGAGTGGGAATAGTAAATTAATTAAGTTCAGTGTCCAGCACATACTCTAATTAAATATAGGTTGGAGTGAGAATAGTAAATTAATTAAGTTCAGTGTCCAGCACTTATCTTAATTAAATATAGACTGGAGTGGGAATAGTAAATTAATTCAGTTCAGTGTCCAGCACCTACTCTAATTTAATATAGGTTGGAGTGAGAATAGTAAATTAATTAGGTTCAGTGTCCAGCACTTATATTAATTAAAGATAGTCTGGAGTGGGAATAGTAAATTAATTACGTTCAGTGTCCAGCACATACTCTAATTAAATATAGGTTGGAGTGAGAATAGTAAATTAATTAAGTTCAGTGTCCAGCACTTATCTTAATTAAATATAGACTGGAGTGGGAATAGTAAATTAATTCAGTTCAGTGTCCAGCACCTACTCTAATTTAATATATGTTGGAGTGAGAATAGTACATTAATTCAGTTCAGTGTCCAGCACTTATATTAATTAAATATAGACTGGAGTGGGAATAGTAAATTAATTCAGTTCAGTGTCCAGCACCTACTCTAATTTAATATAGGTTGGAGTGAGAATAGTAAATTAATTAAGTTCAGTGTCCAGCACTTATGTTAATTAAATATAGACTGGAGTGGGAATAGTAAATTAATTCAGTTCAGTGTCCAGCACCTACTCTAATTTAATATAGGTTGGAGTGAGAATAGTAAATTAATTAATTTCAGTGTCCAGCACTTATCTTAATTAAATATAGACTGGAGTGGGAATAGTAAATTTATTCAGTTCAGTGCCCAGCACCTACTCTAATTTAATATAGGTTGGAGTGAGAATAGTAAATTAATTAAGTTCAGTGTCCAGCACTTATATTAATTAAATATAGACTGGAGTGGGAATAGTAAATTAATTCAGTTCAGTGTCCAGCAACTACTCTAATTTAATATAGGTTGGAGTGAGAATAGTAAATTAATTAAGTTCAGTATGTAGTGGGAGTAGTATGTTAATTAAGTTTGGTAAATAGCAAATATTAGAATTAAATATAGAGTTGAATAGGAACAGTTAAATTAATTTGTTTTAATTTACAACAAATCTGTAGATTTTAGTTTTGTTTGGATAAAAGATAGAAGTTATATCAGAATGCAAATTCCAAATTTTTGTATAAATAGTAGAAAGGAAAATAAGATTTGTTTTATAGTTGTTGGAATGTATATTAATTAGAGAGAAAATATTGTTTATTATTACGCATATTATAATAATTAAATCATTGAAATAAACATGTAATAACATAATTAATATTTAACATTTGTATTATTGTAATAATTTTTTTATAATGGATATATTTGTTTAATGTATATTTTGGACATTAATATATGAACAGACAAAATAATAAAAAAATAACAATTGTGATTTTTATAGCTGTTTAATATTTTTTAATTTATATTGTGTACTCTCAATATTTTTAGACTTTATTTGGATTTATAACAAATTGTATGTTTTGAAATATATGATAAATATATTTTAATTATTAATATTTATATTAGATAATTAATGTTGAAAATATTTACATTTTAGAATATTTCTTTTTATTTTTAGTTTTGGTATGTTGTAGATACAATATATTAATTATATCATGTTCATACATTTTTTTGGGTAATGTATACAGTTTGATTATTATATTAATAAATATATTTTATTTATTATATTTATTTTTATAAGTTAAATAATTTTCACATGTATAAAAAAAATAGGTATTATTTTTGAGTATTTTATTCTAATGTTTTACTAATTTTTAAAGTAATGTGTAATGTTAAATAAATAGGGCATTTTGGGGGATTTTCTTAGTTGTTATGTTTGTTTGGGTCTTTTATTTTGTAACCGCTCGCTGTTGTTTTGGGTTATTTTGGTAGAATCCAGGTCGCGGTCGGGAGCTGTTTCGCGTTTGAGAAGGTAAGAGTTAATTTCTTTATTATTAAATAGTTTTAAGTGTTTTGTGGAAGTAGTAATGTTGTAATAAGTGTGTATGGATTGATGTTTTAGAAGTTAGGGTGTTAGTAATAGTTTGTATACGGTTTTATAATTTACGTTGTGTTCCGTGTTTGTGGCTTTGTTAGTGTTTTGTTATTTAGGTGTGTTAAAGTTTTATAGTGTTTGAATAATGTTTGTAGTGATGTTTTTAGGTGCATTATGTGTGTTTGTGCGTGGGTGGGAATGTTTGTTTCTCTTTTGTAGGTTTTACGGAGAAGATATTTTCGTCTCTTTCAAACACCTTTTTTTTTTTAAGGAAGTGTGGATTAGTAGTGTTTACTAATCTTTATTTTACACTTCCTTTATTGTTCGGGTTTCCAGGAGCGGTTATTTACCTTTTTAATATTTTTCGGGATTTTTATTGTTAATGGATAGTCGTTTTTTGGCGTAGAGGTTTTTTTCGAAAAACAGTTGTATTTTTCCATTTTATTTGGATTTCTTTTTGATACCTATGGATTTTGAACTACCTGGATTTATTTGGAAGGAATGTTATTATCCCATTGGAGCAACTACACAGGTAAGTTTATTTAAATATTTTAATTGTGGGTGGGCAAATCTTATATATTTAATATTGTTGTTGTGTACTTGGTTTGTTTAATTATGTTGTCTAAATATATGTAGATATAAATTATTTATATATTTTAGACCACATAATTAAATATGTGATTTAATAAAGTGGTTTATTTATGTTGTGATAGTTGTTTTAGTAGAATTGTGGGTTAATATTTTGGAAAGGGTTTAGAAGAGAGTTTGAGCTATTATATTTAAGTACTCAAGTCCTCTTGTGGATGGGTATAGCTGTACCTGTTGTTGTAGGTAATTATACATTTGAGTAGTTTGTCTAGATTGTTTTGGTTTTAATTGTAGGACAGATTGTTGCATTCTTAATTCTTGGAAACTTTGTTCCTTTTGTATGGCAATTAGTAGTTTTTGTAGTGTTGGAGTTGTTCTCCCAGTAGAAGTTAGGAATGCATTATGCCAGCCCTCGACGGCGTTGTTAGTTTTGGCTTGTTGGTTGAGTGTACTTACATATACATTCCACCAAGGTATTTGGAACTTGGGCTGACGTCTATGGCCTGATCTGTGTAGTCTCCCCACCCAGGTATCCTCAAAATAATCTAAGAGGGGAGATAACTTTACTTCATTTTGTTTGTAGAATGGACTTTCTGATAAAAGATTGTAATGTTCTGCAACATCTGTGGTTGGTACATAAGCTAGGGCTGTTAGAAGTTTTATTTGATGTGCAAAACGTATGTTTGTGGCATATTCTACACTTAGGTGCCGATCACGATCCTGTAAAAACCGGGTACGAACCGTCGGACGGAGCATATTCTCCGTCCGACGCGTACCCGGTCGTCAAAATATACAAACATGGAATTACGATTCGCACGGGAACACCATTTAATTACGAATCGTAAAAAACCCCGACCGAACAAAATAAACCTACAAATGCGATCCGGGAAAGCGCTGACCTGACGTCGGGACGCTCGCAGCCTGCCATTCACGAACCAGGAATTACGATTCGCACCGACGTCATCCCGCACGGTGAATATTTTCCGGCTGCCAAAAACTGCCGGGAAATCAGGACGACGCGAACAAGGACTACCAGTACGCGACGGACAGACAGGACGACGCGAACAAGGAGTACCAGTACGCGACGGACAGACAGGACGACGCGAACAAGGAGGACCAGTACGCGACGGACAGACAGGACGACGCGAACAAGGAGTACCCGTACGCGACGGACAGACATGGACCCGAACCTACGTGTCATCCCGGCCCTCATAGCAGTCGACCTCCTCTACAGGTTCGGACGCAGACGCCGCAGAAGGTCAGAACAACTAAGGGAGGGGGGAAAGTGGGGAGGGGTGGCAGGACCAGGGCAGGCCACAAACCCCCCACCAAAGTCACACAGCACACATGCCCTGGACATACCTGACTCCCAGGCACTGGTCACTACGAGGGGGTGGGGGCGTGTCCAGCTAAGCCAGCGACCGCCAAACGGAAGTCCTTCACGACGCGAACCGGCAACACAACCAGACAGGTACGTCCCGTGCCCACGCCTGAAGAGCGTGGGTACGAGTCGTACCACGCCCACACCCACGTCACCCCAACAATGGCGGGATGGCTCGTACCCACGTGGCAAAGGCCTGGGTACGGGCCGCACAAGCATCACATAGCGTGGGGACGGATATGTACGGACCGTACCCCCACCCCGTATGCATGGAGCATACCCCCACCCCAACAGTGTAAGTACGACCCGTACCCTCACCTCGAATGCATGGAGCGTACCCCCACCCCAACAGTGTAAGTACGACCCGTACCCCCACCCGCGTACGTATGGAGCGTACCCCCACCCCAACAGTGTAAGTATGACCCGTACCCCCACCCGCGTACGTATGGAGCGTACCCCCACCCCAACAGTGTAAGTACGACACGTACCCCCACCCGCGTACGTATGGAGCGTACCCCCACCCCAACAGTGTAAGTACGACCCGTACCCTCACCTCGAATGCATGGAGCGTACCCCCACCCCAACAGTGTAAGTACGACCCGTACCCCCACCCGCGTACGTATGGAGCGTACCCCCACCCCAACAGTGTAAGTACGACCCGTACCCTCACCTCGAATGCATGGAGCGTACCCCCACCCCAACAGTGTAAGTACGACCCGTACCCCCACCCGCGTACGTATGGAGCGTACCCCCACCCCAACAGTGTAAGTACGACCCGTACCCCCACCCGCGTATGTATGGAGCGTACCCCCACCCCAACAGTGTAAGTGCGACCCGTACCCCCACCCGCATACGTATGGAGCGTATCCCCCACCCCAACAGTGTAAGTACGACACGTACCCCCACCTCGAATGCATGGAGCGTACCCACATCCGTGTATGTCATGAGCGTACATATTGTGAAATAGGAGGGGTGTGTGCAGAGTCCTCCCAGCAGTGCCCAGAGACAGGAGGGGTGGGTGCAGAGTCCTCCCAGCAGTGCCCTGAGACAGGAGGGGTGGGTGCAGAGTCCTCCCAGCAGTGCCCTGAGACAGGAGGGGTGGGTGCAGAGTCCTCCCAGCAGTGCCCAGAGACAGGAGGGGTGGGTGCAGGGCCCTCCCAGCAGTGCCCAGACACAGGAGGGGTGGGTTCCTATCACTCCCAGCAGTGCCCTGAGACAGGAGGGGTGTGTGCAGAGTCCTCCCAGCAGTGCCCTGAGACAGGTGGGGTGGGGGCCTATCACTCCCAGCAGTGCCCTGAGACAGGAGGGGTGTGTGCAGAGTCCTCCCAGCAGTGCCCAGAGACAGGAGGGGTGTGTGCAGAGTCCTCCCAGCAGTGCCCAGAGACAGGAGGGGTGTGTGCAGAGTCCTCCCAGCAGTGCCCAGACACAGGAGGGGGGTGTGCAGAGTCCTCCCAGCAGTGCCCAGACACAGGAGGGGTGTGTGCAGAGTCCTCCCAGCAGTGCCCAGACACAGGAGGGGTGTGTGCAGAGTCCTCCCAGCAGTGCCCAGACACAGGAGGGGTGTGTGCAGAGTCCTCCCAGCAGTGCCCAGAGACAGGAGGGGTGGGTGCAGAGTCCTCCCAGCAGTGCCCAGAGACAGGAGGGCTGTGTGCAGAGTCCTCCCAGCAGTGCCCAGACACAGGAGGGGTGTGTGCAGAGTCCTCCCAGCAGTGCCCAGAGACAGGAGGGGTGTGTGCCCATCACTCCAAGCAGTGCCCATGGAACGCAAAGGGTGGAGTAGCCACAGATACCATGCCCACAAATGTCAGTCAGGTGCACAAAGACCCTGCAGTACATGTACCACATGTGTGCGAGGCTGGGAGTATACGCATGCATAGGGCCAAAAAGAAAACATGTCCACATGAAGTCATGTCAATAGGCCACATACACAAGTACAATGACTACCAAGGATGCCACGAATGATGCAGGTGGAAAATGGCTCAGCATGCATGTGCAAAGGTGAAGGACTACGTCACACACCCAGCTAATGGACACACAGCTCTGTGCCAAAGTCAGGGGACACCCTGCAGGGAAGAAGTCAGGGTACACAGAGGAAGGAATACACCTTGGGACAATTGCAACATGCAGCAACTGCTTACATGAATGGAAAAAGGTAGCTAACACCGTGTGATGGCACACAGATCCCAGGGTCCCCCCTATGAGCAGCACACTACTACATTTCCCACACACCCAACACATGACCAACACCCACAACCATGTAGCAGCCCCACCAACAGCAATGCCAGCAATGCAGGAGTGTTCCAAGGGCAAAAAATAAATAGCTTTATTCAGCATGAGCAAAAAACTAGTATGAAGTAAGTTCAATATTAACAAAGCCCATAGGGCAGTCCAGGAGTCCCAGCTGGATGGGGGACACAGTGGGATGCGTGTCCCCTAGCTTGCCTGCACAGTTACAAGCCGTTGTCTTCCACAGGGGTCAGGGCATCATGTTGGGGGGAAGGAACAGGCAATGCAGGGACAGGATGGCGAAGGGTAGGCGACGTGGGTGCAGGGATGGAGGACTCCACCACAGGGGGTGGGGCAGGGCCAAAGGTGGATTCTAGGAGCGCGCTGCACACCTCGGCAAGGTTCTCCAGGGACTCCCCTGCACCCGAAGGAACCACAGGCCCCAAGGAGGGGGGGGGGTCAGAGGGATGGGTCGCAGCGCCACTGGGGGAGGGTGTGGACAGGGGGGGGGACTCAAGCACCCTGACCGTGAACCTCCTTGACCGCTTGCGGGGTGGTGTCACTGTGGGGCTCAGGGACAGAGCGGCCATGAAGGAGTCTTTGGGGGAGATGTGGGCAGGAGAGCTGAGGGGAGGGGATTTGGAGGGAGTGGATTGGGTGGAATGCGGACTCCCACTCTGGCTGCGTGTCACACGTTTGCCCCCCGACCCAGTGGGTGTGCCTACTTCACCCTGTGTGTGCGTGTCAGGAGGTGTGCGGCGGACCTTCCCTGCTGGTGTGGTGCCTGTGTCTGTTGTGGTGGGTGCATGCTTACGTCTGGGTGTATGTGGGACAGGCATGGGAGTGGGAAGTGTGGAAGGAGCAGGGGTAGGGGGTGGGACGTAGCGCTGCAGGAGACCCACTGCTGCAGTCAGTGTGGAGTCTATGGACCTCAGCAAGTTGCGTTGGTCAGCCTGCGATGAATGAATGCCCTCCAAGTATGCCTCCATGTTGTTGAGGACCTGGCTGTGGCCATGGAGGACATTAAGGATCGCAGTCTGACCAATCTGCAACTGCCGCTGGATGTCCACAGACTCAGCATTGACGGCAGCAGTGGAGACAGGGGCAGGGGGTGCGGTGCCTGGCAGGAAGGAGACATGTGGTGACCGGGCACGTTGGGAAGGGACACGAGCATGTGGGAGGCGGCTGATGCCAAAGGAGGGGGTGGTGCCAGATGTAGGGCTGCTGTCAGATGGTGGTGCAGCCACCGCCCACTCGGAGAGATCATCCTCGGACCCGTCAGCTTCATACTCTGTTGTGCCAGTCGACAGGTCCCCGGGTTCACTCTCCTCCGCCTCAGTCCCACTCGAAGTGCCAGCCCCGATGTCACCGCTGGCACTGGTGCTCGGTCCCTCCGCGCCGTCTGTGTCCATGTCTCCCTCCGTGTCCCCCGACGATGCTGTGGGCAGGGTGAAGAGACAGAAATTAATCATACACCTGTATACATATGTCACATGAGTCAAATCTACTTAGGTTACAGTGCATAGCCTGAAACAAAGGATGAGTTACAACTACAAAACAAGGTACATATGTAGGCCCTGCAAGACACAGTTGTGTGACCCACCATGCCATGGAAAAACTATGGAGAGCATGACACAATAGCAAATGAGATGACATGGAATTTTGACTGAGGAGCAAGGCCCTGGGGACAATACAGCACTGCATCTGCACCACACAGCGTGGCAGGAAATTGGGATGAGCAGGGACCATATCCAGGAACTAGAGGCACATGCAGCATAGGTAATACTGATAACATGCCCACCCTGACTGGCACGCTGCACCTTGAGTGTATGTCCAGACAAAGATCACACACTGGCAGTGTGTTAAAGTTTTATAGTGTTTGAATAATGTTTGTAGTGATGTTTTTAGGTGCATTATGTGTGTTTGTGCGTGGGTGGGAATGTTTGTTTCTCTTTTGTAGGTTTTACGGAGAAGATATTTTCGTCTCTTTCAAACACCTTTTTTTTTTTAAGGAAGTGTGGATTAGTAGTGTTTACTAATCTTTATTTTACACTTCCTTTATTGTTCGGGTTTCCAGGAGCGGTTATTTACCTTTTTAATATTTTTCGGGATTTTTATTGTTAATGGATAGTCGTTTTTTGGCGTAGAGGTTTTTTTCGAAAAACAGTTGTATTTTTCCATTTTATTTGGATTTCTTTTTGATACCTATGGATTTTGAACTACCTGGATTTATTTGGAAGGAATGTTATTATCCCATTGGAGCAACTACACAGGTAAGTTTATTTAAATATTTTAATTGTGGGTGGGCAAATCTTATATATTTAATATTGTTGTTGTGTACTTGGTTTGTTTAATTATGTTGTCTAAATATATGTAGATATAAATTATTTATATATTTTAGACCACATAATTAAATATGTGATTTAATAAAGTGGTTTATTTATGTTGTGATAGTTGTTTTAGTAGAATTGTGGGTTAATATTTTGGAAAGGGTTTAGAAGAGAGTTTGAGCTATTATATTTAAGTACTCAAGTCCTCTTGTGGATGGGTATAGCTGTACCTGTTGTTGTAGGTAATTATACATTTGAGTAGTTTGTCTAGATTGTTTTGGTTTTAATTGTAGGACAGATTGTTGCATTCTTAATTCTTGGAAACTTTGTTCCTTTTGTATGGCAATTAGTAGTTTTTGTAGTGTTGGAGTTGTTCTCCCAGTAGAAGTTAGGAATGCATTATGCCAGCCCTCGACGGCGTTGTTAGTTTTGGCTTGTTGGTTGAGTGTACTTACATATACATTCCACCAAGGTATTTGGAACTTGGGCTGACGTCTATGGCCTGATCTGTGTAGTCTCCCCACCCAGGTATCCTCAAAATAATCTAAGAGGGGAGATAACTTTACTTCATTTTGTTTGTAGAATGGACTTTCTGATAAAAGATTGTAATGTTCTGCAACATCTGTGGTTGGTACATAAGCTAGGGCTGTTAGAAGTTTTATTTGATGTGCAAAACGTATGCTTGTGGCATATTCTACACTTAGGTGCCGATCACGATCCTGTAAAAACCGGGTACGAACCGTCGGACGGAGCATATTCTCCGTCCGACGCGTACCCGGTCGTCAAAATATACAAACATGGAATTACGATTCGCACGGGAACACCATTTAATTACGAATCGTAAAAAACCCCGACCGAACAAAATAAACCTACAAATGCGATCCGGGAAAGCGCTGACCTGACGTCGGGACGCTCGCAGCCTGCCATTCACGAACCAGGAATTACGATTCGCACCGACGTCATCCCGCACGGTGAATATTTTCCGGCTGCCAAAAACTGCCGGGAAATCAGGACGACGCGAACAAGGACTACCAGTACGCGACGGACAGACAGGACGACGCGAACAAGGAGTACCAGTACGCGACGGACAGACAGGACGACGCGAACAAGGAGGACCAGTACGCGACGGACAGACAGGACGACGCGAACAAGGAGTACCCGTACGCGACGGACAGACATGGACCCGAACCTACGTGTCATCCCGGCCCTCATAGCAGTCGACCTCCTCTACAGGTTCGGACGCAGACGCCGCAGAAGGTCAGAACAACTAAGGGAGGGGGGAAAGTGGGGAGGGGTGGCAGGACCAGGGCAGGCCACAAACCCCCCACCAAAGTCACACAGCACACATGCCCTGGACATACCTGACTCCCAGGCACTGGTCACTACGAGGGGGTGGGGGCGTGTCCAGCTAAGCCAGCGACCGCCAAACGGAAGTCCTTCACGACGCGAACCGGCAACACAACCAGACAGGTACGTCCCGTGCCCACGCCTGAAGAGCGTGGGTACGAGTCGTACCACGCCCACACCCACGTCACCCCAACAATGGCGGGATGGCTCGTACCCACGTGGCAAAGGCCTGGGTACGGGCCGCACAAGCATCACATAGCGTGGGGACGGATATGTACGGACCGTACCCCCACCCCGTATGCATGGAGCATACCCCCACCCCAACAGTGTAAGTACGACCCGTACCCTCACCTCGAATGCATGGAGCGTACCCCCACCCCAACAGTGTAAGTACGACCCGTACCCCCACCCGCGTACGTATGGAGCGTACCCCCACCCCAACAGTGTAAGTATGACCCGTACCCCCACCCGCGTACGTATGGAGCGTACCCCCACCCCAACAGTGTAAGTACGACACGTACCCCCACCCGCGTACGTATGGAGCGTACCCCCACCCCAACAGTGTAAGTACGACCCGTACCCTCACCTCGAATGCATGGAGCGTACCCCCACCCCAACAGTGTAAGTACGACCCGTACCCCCACCCGCGTACGTATGGAGCGTACCCCCACCCCAACAGTGTAAGTACGACCCGTACCCTCACCTCGAATGCATGGAGCGTACCCCCACCCCAACAGTGTAAGTACGACCCGTACCCCCACCCGCGTACGTATGGAGCGTACCCCCACCCCAACAGTGTAAGTACGACCCGTACCCCCACCCGCGTATGTATGGAGCGTACCCCCACCCCAACAGTGTAAGTGCGACCCGTACCCCCACCCGCATACGTATGGAGCGTATCCCCCACCCCAACAGTGTAAGTACGACACGTACCCCCACCTCGAATGCATGGAGCGTACCCACATCCGTGTATGTCATGAGCGTACATATTGTGAAATAGGAGGGGTGTGTGCAGAGTCCTCCCAGCAGTGCCCAGAGACAGGAGGGGTGGGTGCAGAGTCCTCCCAGCAGTGCCCTGAGACAGGAGGGGTGGGTGCAGAGTCCTCCCAGCAGTGCCCTGAGACAGGAGGGGTGGGTGCAGAGTCCTCCCAGCAGTGCCCAGAGACAGGAGGGGTGGGTGCAGGGCCCTCCCAGCAGTGCCCAGACACAGGAGGGGTGGGTTCCTATCACTCCCAGCAGTGCCCTGAGACAGGAGGGGTGTGTGCAGAGTCCTCCCAGCAGTGCCCTGAGACAGGTGGGGTGGGGGCCTATCACTCCCAGCAGTGCCCTGAGACAGGAGGGGTGTGTGCAGAGTCCTCCCAGCAGTGCCCAGAGACAGGAGGGGTGTGTGCAGAGTCCTCCCAGCAGTGCCCAGAGACAGGAGGGGTGTGTGCAGAGTCCTCCCAGCAGTGCCCAGACACAGGAGGGGTGTGTGCAGAGTCCTCCCAGCAGTGCCCAGACACAGGAGGGGTGTGTGCAGAGTCCTCCCAGCAGTGCCCAGACACAGGAGGGGTGTGTGCAGAGTCCTCCCAGCAGTGCCCAGACACAGGAGGGGTGTGTGCAGAGTCCTCCCAGCAGTGCCCAGAGACAGGAGGGGTGGGTGCAGAGTCCTCCCAGCAGTGCCCAGAGACAGGAGGGCTGTGTGCAGAGTCCTCCCAGCAGTGCCCAGACACAGGAGGGGTGTGTGCAGAGTCCTCCCAGCAGTGCCCAGAGACAGGAGGGGTGTGTGCCCATCACTCCAAGCAGTGCCCATGGAACGCAAAGGGTGGAGTAGCCACAGATACCATGCCCACAAATGTCAGTCAGGTGCACAAAGACCCTGCAGTACATGTACCACATGTGTGCGAGGCTGGGAGTATACGCATGCATAGGGCCAAAAAGAAAACATGTCCACATGAAGTCATGTCAATAGGCCACATACACAAGTACAATGACTACCAAGGATGCCACGAATGATGCAGGTGGAAAATGGCTCAGCATGCATGTGCAAAGGTGAAGGACTACGTCACACACCCAGCTAATGGACACACAGCTCTGTGCCAAAGTCAGGGGACACCCTGCAGGGAAGAAGTCAGGGTACACAGAGGAAGGAATACACCTTGGGACAATTGCAACATGCAGCAACTGCTTACATGAATGGAAAAAGGTAGCTAACACCGTGTGATGGCACACAGATCCCAGGGTCCCCCCTATGAGCAGCACACTACTACATTTCCCACACACCCAACACATGACCAACACCCACAACCATGTAGCAGCCCCACCAACAGCAATGCCAGCAATGCAGGAGTGTTCCAAGGGCAAAAAATAAATAGCTTTATTCAGCATGAGCAAAAAACTAGTATGAAGTAAGTTCAATATTAACAAAGCCCATAGGGCAGTCCAGGAGTCCCAGCTGGATGGGGGACACAGTGGGATGCGTGTCCCCTAGCTTGCCTGCACAGTTACAAGCCGTTGTCTTCCACAGGGGTCAGGGCATCATGTTGGGGGGAAGGAACAGGCAATGCAGGGACAGGATGGCGAAGGGTAGGCGACGTGGGTGCAGGGATGGAGGACTCCACCACAGGGGGTGGGGCAGGGCCAAAGGTGGATTCTAGGAGCGCGCTGCACACCTCGGCAAGGTTCTCCAGGGACTCCCCTGCACCCGAAGGAACCACAGGCCCCAAGGAGGGGGGGGGGTCAGAGGGATGGGTCGCAGCGCCACTGGGGGAGGGTGTGGACAGGGGGGGGGACTCAAGCACCCTGACCGTGAACCTCCTTGACCGCTTGCGGGGTGGTGTCACTGTGGGGCTCAGGGACAGAGAGGCCATGAAGGAGTCTTTGGGGGAGATGTGGGCAGGAGAGCTGAGGGGAGGGGATTTGGAGGGAGTGGATTGGGTGGAATGCGGACTCCCACTCTGGCTGCGTGTCACACGTTTGCCCCCCGACCCAGTGGGTGTGCCTACTTCACCCTGTGTGTGCGTGTCAGGAGGTGTGCGGCGGACCTTCCCTGCTGGTGTGGTGCCTGTGTCTGTTGTGGTGGGTGCATGCTTACGTCTGGGTGTATGTGGGACAGGCATGGGAGTGGGAAGTGTGGAAGGAGCAGGGGTAGGGGGTGGGACGTAGCGCTGCAGGAGACCCACTGCTGCAGTCAGTGTGGAGTCTATGGACCTCAGCAAGTTGCGTTGGTCAGCCTGCGATGAATGAATGCCCTCCAAGTATGCCTCCATGTTGTTGAGGACCTGGCTGTGGCCATGGAGGACATTAAGGATCGCAGTCTGACCAATCTGCAACTGCCGCTGGATGTCCACAGACTCAGCATTGACGGCAGCAGTGGAGACAGGGGCAGGGGGTGCGGTGCCTGGCAGGAAGGAGACATGTGGTGACCGGGCACGTTGGGAAGGGACACGAGCATGTGGGAGGCGGCTGATGCCAAAGGAGGGGGTGGTGCCAGATGTAGGGCTGCTGTCAGATGGTGGTGCAGCCACCGCCCACTCGGAGAGATCATCCTCGGACCCGTCAGCTTCATACTCTGTTGTGCCAGTCGACAGGTCCCCGGGTTCACTCTCCTCCGCCTCAGTCCCACTCGAAGTGCCAGCCCCGATGTCACCGCTGGCACTGGTGCTCGGTCCCTCCGCGCCGTCTGTGTCCATGTCTCCCTCCGTGTCCCCCGACGATGCTGTGGGCAGGGTGAAGAGACAGAAATTAATCATACACCTGTATACATATGTCACATGAGTCAAATCTACTTAGGTTACAGTGCATAGCCTGAAACAAAGGATGAGTTACAACTACAAAACAAGGTACATATGTAGGCCCTGCAAGACACAGTTGTGTGACCCACCATGCCATGGAAAAACTATGGAGAGCATGACACAATAGCAAATGAGATGACATGGAATTTTGACTGAGGAGCAAGGCCCTGGGGACAATACAGCACTGCATCTGCACCACACAGCGTGGCAGGAAATTGGGATGAGCAGGGACCATATCCAGGAACTAGAGGCACATGCAGCATAGGTAATACTGATAACATGCCCACCCTGACTGGCACGCTGCACCTTGAGTGTATGTCCAGACAAAGATCACACACTGGCCAGTCCGAGCAAGGAGATTACAGGTCTTGACATGTAGGCCATGGCCGCACCACCCACCCCCTACATGAGACAAATCTGTGGAGACACAGGAAGCACTTACATCTCTTAGTCTGGGTGAAATACACATGGGATGCAATAATTCAAGATGGCACGCCAAATACCCATGGTGCGCCTGTCCAAATAATCATGTACAAATGGGCATCATCAGATGATTGCTACAAGACACACAGGCAATGGCCACCGTGAGTATGTACTTGGAAAATCAGGTCAGGCTGGACAGTGGACACTTGTAATACATCTCACGTCAATAAACATGGTGCCAGGGGACAATGGCACAGAGCACAACCTATGCTGTAGACACAGAGATTGTCGACATTCTCGGATTACACACATGATACCTAGGAAAAGATGCCCCTGGGGACAGTAGTGGCCACACAACTCCATGCTCCTGAATGGAAATGACTGCAACACACGCTAACATCCCTGCACTATGCGTAACGCACACTCATGCACATCATGTCACAGGCCACCACATGGGACATGCCTGCTGGAAGGCCTCGCACTCAAGAGATTAACTCCCATGTCTGCAATCAGCATTAGTGCCAACTTACATGGAACCCACAAGTCCAGAACTGGACAGGGCACAGGCAAGGTCACTAAACCTGTTACACACCACCCCCACACATGATGCTGCAGGCATTGTACACTTGGAGAATGTGTCAGGCTACATAACTTTGTGATGGAGTGACTACACAGAGACCAGTGAACACATTGCAAGGTGGGGAAGGGAGGCAGGAGAGGCCTGCAACACTGTGGGTAACAGGATCTGCACCGCACCATAAACCCTGGAAGTGTATCCATGGAACAGTGCACTTACAAATGCTGGTGAAACACAACAAACACACACATGTACCTACCCCCTTCCGGCTGCTGCATCTCCTGTAGGCGCCTGTCCAAGTCAGGAAAGACCACCGCCAGCACACGTTTCTGGATGTGGGAGAGACGGCGGCGCTCGCGGTTCTTATGGCTCTCAGGTGAGTCCCCCAGCAGGACCCGTGCGATCCTCCGCGTCCAGCACCGGATATCCTGCCAGCGTTTCCTCACCTGGGGCAGGCGCCGCTTCCGACCATCCGCACTCCTCACGGCGCTGACGGCGTCCAGCCATATCTTCTCCTTGGCAGAGGCGTCTACCTGTGAGGATGGACAAGTGACACTACCTCAATACACCTGGCACATGTCACAGGGACACAGATTATAACACATTTGCTGTTTCCAACAAGGCATAGTATGCATCCAACGCATTGCACCTTTGTCATAGGGACATGATCCTCTGGGGGAAGGCCAAAAGCAGTACGTGCCATTTAAAGGACACAGGTGGAATGAGGGCAACTACACAAGCAATGATCCAGGCTCACACTGTGCATCACACCCACCCCTCCTGTCTCTGGGCACTGCTGGGAGTGTTAGGCACCCACCCCTCCTGTCTCAGGGCACTGCTGGGAGGACTCTGCACCCACCCCTCCTGTCTCAGGGCACTGCTGGGAGTGATAGGCCCCCACCCCTCCTGTCTCAGGGCACTGCTGGGAGGACTCTGCACACACCCCTCCTGTCTCAGGGCACTGCTGGGGGGACTCTGCACACACCCCTCCTGTCTCAGGGCACTGCTGGGAGTGATAGGAACCCACCCCTCCTGTCTCTGGGCACTGCTGGGAGGACTCTGCACACACCCCTCCTGTCTCAGGGCACTGCTGGGAGGACTCTGCACACACCCCTCCTGTCTCAGGGCACTGCTGGGAGTGATAGGCCCCCTCCCCTCCTGTCTCTGGGCACTGCTGGGAGGACTCTGCACACACCCCTCCTGTGTCTGGGCACTGCTGGGAGGACTCTGCACACACCCCTCCTGTCTCTGGGCACTGCTGGGAGGACTCTGCACACACCCCTCCTGTGTCTGGGCACTGCTGGGAGGACTCTGCACACACCCCTCCTGTGTCTGGGCACTGCTGGGAGGACTCTGCACACACCCCTCCTGTCTCAGGGCACTGCTGGGAGGACTCTGCACACACCCCTCCTGTCTCAGGGCACTGCTGGGAGTGATAGGCCCCCACCCCTCCTGTCTCTGGGCACTGCTGGGAGGACTCTGCACACACCCCTCCTGTCTCAGGGCACTGCTGGGAGTGATAGGCACCCACCCCTTCTGTCTCTGGGCACTGCTGGGAGACATCAGGCATTCCCCCCCCTGGGACCCCCCAACAGTACATAGCATGTGTGTCACACCTGGACACAATGGCAGAAGTCACAGTCACAAAAAAGGGACACAGTCTGTGCCAGTGGACACTGAACTCACCTGATAACCTGGTCGCCCATACAGCATGGGGTACCGTGGGAGGATCACATCCACCAAAGCCATGTTCCCCTCCAGGGTGAATGGCTGTGACCTCTCCACAGCCCTTGACATGGTTCCAGGGAATCAGTAGCAGCAGCTGGGTCGTGGAATACAGAGATGTGCAGGCAAGTGCTCCCTCATGGGACCTGGCTGCCTTATATCTGCCTTGCTGGCCCATCTCATGCACAGGAGTACAGAGTGATTGGTCACTCACATATGCATCCTATGTTTCCTCCAATCCCTTCAAACCTAGCAGTCTGTGGGTTCTCAATCTGTTTTTTTCTCCTGCATGATGTCAGCCCCACAAAAACATTGCAACAAAGTAGATTCATTCCAACTGACTTCTGCTGTGCACCTTCCTGAACAAAATCAAAATTTGAACTTGGTCTCCATGACAACCAGCATGCATGTAGGCCTTAATACTTGTCCCTCATGTGTCCCCTATGTAATTTGGAGCTTCACACATAGGTACGGTGCGTTCCGGGGCCCTAGGGCACCCCAAATGCATAGCAACGGCCCGTACACGCGTGCCTACGTTCACTATCACTATGGGTGTCCTCGCATATGCGTACTCGTAGTGGTACGGGCCGTACACACGCCTGTACGCTCACTATCACTACGTGTACGCATATGCGAGGACACCCTTAGTTATAGGGAGAGTACAGGCGTGTGTACGGCCCGTACAACTACGTGTACGCATACGCGAGGACACCCATAGTGATAGGGAGAGTACAGGCGTGTGTACGGCCCGTACCACTATGGGTGTTCTTGCGTATGCGTACTCGTAGTTGTACGGGCCGTACACACGCCTGTACGCTCACTATCACTACGTGTACGCATACGCGAGGACACCCATAGTGATAGGGAGAGTACAGGCGTGTGTACGGCCCGTACAACTACGTGTACGCATACGCGAGGACACCCATAGTGATAGGGAGAGTACAGGCGTGTGTACGGCCCGTACCACTATGGGTGTTCTTGCGTATGCGTACTCATAGTTGTACGGGCCGTACACACGCCTGTACGCTCACTATCACTACGTGTACGCATACGCGAGGACACCCATAGTGATAGGGAGAGTACAGGCGTGTGTACGGCCCGTACCACTATGGGTGTTCTTGCGTATGCGTACTCGTAGTGGTACGGACCGTACACATGCCTGTACGCTCGCCATCACGATGGGTACACATACGGCAGCACTCCCATAGTGATATGGGAACGTACACAGGCCCTCTTAGCAGCAGTACGGCGGTTTTCACACATCACAGTGGTGACAGGCAGCACACAGGAAGGAATAGGGCGGACATACTTGTCCATGGATGGACATACTTGTCCATGAATGGACATCAAGGCATTGTCTGTGCATTACTACATGTGTGGGGCACAGGTGTGACAGGCTGTGATGTGGCACATTACTCCTGAGTCGAGAAGGCACCAGATATATGATGAGATGTGTACAGATGTAATGTGTGACGGTGCAATGTGTGCCAGGCATGCCCTTGACTCCTTGGACATGTGTGCATGTCGTACTGCACACTTGGGATGACCGACACTGGCATGGCACGGACACCAACACACGGAAGTGTCCCCTGATGCCCGTTACAGGGGTTACCACACCTGACTTGTCACTACCCACGGTGCACGATGTGACTATGTCATGTATGTGTGGGGGCTTCCCATTTGGTTGATGTTGGAGCACCCTCAAAAGCTGCAGCTGTTGCAGCAACCAACATGTGTCTGTGTGTAGATTGACATTGCACACTGTTCCGCACACCATGCCACATGTGGTTTCGGATGTGAGGTGCGCATGTATGCATGGGACACGGAGTAGCGTGACAAGGACATGTCTGCATCCTCTCAATGAATGTGTGGTGAGTCATGACATGTGCACCTTCATGACAAGGTGTGTGGGCTGTCCTAGTGTAATGTCATGTGACCTGTGGCTCTAGTGTTCCGCTACCAGTCTCTGCAATCGGCCTCCTACTTCTGCTGATGTGTGGGTGTATGTCACTCCTGTCTTGCGTCTGGCTGTTCACTTGCACTGGGACACAGCTAATCCCATGGCATGGCATGGGGAGGTTCTCAATCTCCGTGTGTAGCTGGGTCTTGGTAGGAGTGTCACCTGGCAGGCATACGTGTCCAGGGCATGTGGCACATACCTCACTCCGTATGTAGCATATGTGTATAGACAGATTAACATGTGCTCAGTACAAATGATTTGTTGTTGTGGTGCACTCACTCTTCCTTGTCACTTCCAAATTACTGCAGAGCGCCGCCTCTTCCCCGAGCAATGCCGGACTTGGCTGCCATGCGGGAGAATGATCGGATCCGGTGCTACCGCTTCCCACGACGGTTGATTCTGGAGTTGATGGCGAGACTGGCCCACACCTGCAACCGCTGCACAGGTATCCTACGGCACTGACACCCAAGCTGAAGGTAATGGCAGCCCTACATTTTCTAGCCACGGGTACGTTTCAAAATACCATAGCTCATGTTGGTGGCATGTCCCAGAGCATGTTCTGCCATGTGCTGCATGATTTCTTAGAGGCCATGTTGATTCACCTGGATGACTTCATCAAGTTCCCAACCCCTGAACAGATGACTGGGGTCAAGCGTGGATTCTATGCCCTGGGAGGGATGCCCCATGTCATTGGGTCCATAGATGGGACACATGTAGCTTTGGTACCACCACACGCACGGGAGGTAGCGTACCGCAATCGGAAGCACTACCACTCCATCAATGCCCTTGTGGTGTGTCTGTCCAACATGGTGATTTCACATGTCTGTGCTCGTTTTCCAGGATCAGCACACGATGCCTACATCATGAGGCGTAGCAGGATGCCTGAAATGATGATGCAGCTGCGCAACGAACGAGCATGTGTTGTTGGTGGGTACAGTCTGTCTGTCCTGTATTTTGCATGGCCTACCAGCACGACCGCTTCACCACTTCTAACGATGTCCATGTGCTTCCCATGTAGGGGACGCTGGCTATCCCAACATGCCATGGCTGCTCACACCTCTCCGCAACCCCATCACGCCGGCCCAGCTCCGCTACAACACCGCCCATGGCCGGACAAGGCAAGTGATAGAGAGGACGTTTGGCCTGCTGAAGAGCCGATTTCGGTGCCTCCACAACACCGGCGGCGCGCTCCCATATGCCCCTGCGAAGGTCTGCAAAATCTTCATGGTCTGCTGCATGCTGCACAACATGGCAGTTGAGAAAGCTGTGCCACTCATCCTGGATCAACATGACGAGGACCATCCACCCGTGGAGGACGAAGGGCTTGGCAATGGGGCTAGTGATGTGGAGGATGTGGAGCCGCAAGAGGACATCCGGACTCGGCTCATACGCGACTTCTTTGCTTAGTGGTGAGTACCAGTGTCTGAGTGTGCACACATTGCTCCACGTGTGGCATGTGTTGTGATGTGTGTCTCCACCTGCATGTATGGCACGTGAGTCAGATGTGTGTGTGTGTGGGTGTGTCACTGGAGTGATGGTGGCAGTGATGGTTGTATTTCCACAGTCATAATTGTGACCTAGCATGTTGTCATCCATACGTGTGTCGAGTACATGCACATGCAAGTGGCTGTGCTTTTTGTGGCTGACTTCTTGTGTGTCTCTCATCCCCAGGTACTTGCGCATGCCGTCTGCTGGTTGCATTGTTGTGGCACTGCTATTCCTCATGGACACGTCATTGTGTGCTGACTCAGCGTTACAGGCACGGACAAGTTTGGAAGTCTCCTTAGGGTAAGGGATGCATCAGGGGTGTATTGGGTGTGGCAGTTGTTCACGATGTATGCACACTGCCCCTGTCGATGTTTGGTTCCTCTGCAGCCATGTAGCATCACCATGGGACACGACATGCAGCTGTGTACACCTGAATAGATGGTCTGACTGTTTGACAGTCATCAGTGATGGGATAGTGGATTGTGATGATGGCATCAATGTGTGTAACACTGCCCTCTGACACATACGGTTTGCATTGGCTTGACATGGTGTGGGACTTCTACATCAGCGGATCAATGGTGTATGGCAGTCTCTCCGTGAGCAGCTGTGGGTGTTTAGCTGTTGGCCGACAATTGTGTGCCAGTTCCATGGCTATCACGCATTTGTGCTGCAGAAGGGGGGTGCCAGTGTTGGACCCACATGTTACTCCACATGAGGTGTTCATGTGTACTTCAAGTTGCCTCTGCAATCCCGAATACATGACTAATAAAGGTGTCCCTATGCCTCCAAGGTGCCTCTTCTCAGTCAATGCTGGTGTGTTGCCACGGTGCATCCAGCATGTCTGGCAGGGTTTCCCCTGCTAGTGGCTATGTGTCTATGTGTCGAGTAGCAAGATGCAAGCTGTGTGTGTGGCCTGAGACTGTGTATTATGCATGATGTCCATGACTGTGTGGGTATTGTGACATGTGTCATCCCCATGCATCCAACGTTGGCCAGGCCCCCATTCTCTGCATCCACCGGACTCAAGCTTGCAGGACATGGTTCTGCCACCTGTCTACACATACCTGGGTGCCCCCCAGGACACTGGACTGGATCCCTGACCTCTGCGCATGACTGTTGCTGTACTCAATGTGTCTGTCAGCACGGTTGTGCGGCCACCCCCTCAGCTGGTTGGGCCCATCACGGGTGTGTATGGTGCTCCATGTCTGTCTTGCCTAATACACTGTGGCCCGTGTGTCCTGTGCCAGACTCAGGCCCCAGGGTGTGGATGGTTGAAGTCAAAAGAGAACTCAGGCATGTTTAGACTTTACGAGACACATGTAAGGTAATAATGCAACCAGCAGGCATCTTCTCTTAATGGTGTGAATTTTTATTTTTGTGGGGGGGTGGGGGGAGGGTATGACGTGAGGGGCTTTCCGGGAGTTTGGAATCCAAAGTTCAGTAGGGGAGTTGGTGTCCTTGCCATTGGAAATCCTCAGAGTCCATGCCACAGTCTTTGTCCACATTGGTCAGACAGTGACCAGCAAGGCCATGTGGCAGAGAATGTCTCGTGATGCTGTGATGCTGTTGCTCCAGTGGGCCAGGTGCCAGGCCAGGTGTCCTGGGAGATGGTGATGTAGCGCCGACCCTCACGGTCCTTTCCGTGGATGACCCGGCCTCCTGCGGGGACCCTCAGAAGCAGGCCGTGACGATGTTTGGGATGCTCCATCGGATGTTTCCTCCTCCTCCTGATCCCTCCCTGTGGGTGGTGATGTTCTACGCCTTCTGGCACAGGGAGGGTTGCCCATGTTGTCGGCCATCCGACGGAGTGTATCGTGAATCCCCTGGAACACCGTTACTTGCTCAGCCTGTCTGTCCTCCATCCTCCGTTGGTGTTGCAGTAGACAGGCATGTTGCAGGGCCTGCTGGGTCTTTATCTCATCGAGGGTCCCCTTGATCTCATTGAGAGTGGACACAACCTGGGCCATGCCCGTGGTGTCCTGCCGGTATGTGTCCAGGATGTTACGGACATGGGAATATACCGGTTCTCCAGCCAAGTGGTCAGGCTGGCGCCTCCGCCGTCCTCCACTCCCACCACCCCTGCCCACTTGCACCTGGCCTGCCCTTGTGGGCACATCGGGTCTCCGGGACCCCTGAGGGGTGGCATTGGCGTTGTCGCCTGCCTCCTCCTGGGTGCCCTGGCTGCTTTGTGGTGGTGGGGCAGGGATCCTGGGTGTCTCCTGGGATGTGGCAGGAGTGGGGGTGGTGGTTGGCCCCGTTGTACCTGACGCAGGTGCTGCAGGTGGTTGGACACCAGAGGTGCCAGGTTGGTCGGGGTCGTCCACAGAGTGGTGCGAGTCGTCGCTGCCGGTGGGATCGGGCTCCCGCAGATCCGGGTCCTGTGAGTCTTCCCCCCCAGTGTTGGGGGGTGAACCACGACGTTGACCTGTGTGTGAGAGAGACAATGTTAATTTTGGTCCATGCAACATCCATGTTTCATCAGTTTCAACGTTGGCACATTTCCTCTTGCAATTAGGATCTGTCTTGCATTCCACTCACAGTGCACTTGTGCATGGGTGTGTCCCTTGGGCACCACTTTGGCCCCTTTAACTATGTGTGGCACAGTCTTACTTGCTGCGTCAAGTGTGACTGCAGTCAGCAGTGGAGTGGGCAGGTGTGGCGAGCCATGCATTGGTGCCTTCCGTGTAGCACTGTACATGTGCACATGGAGTGGATCCACACACTTATATAATGCAGGTAGCTGTCGTTGTGCTCGTGAACAGGTTGTGACATGGCCCTGTGTTTTGCCATGGGGAAGAGGGGGGGTTCTGGCACTGGCCACCCTTGGCTACATGCACGCAGTCTACCTGCTGACGAGCAGACATTCCCACACACCACACGGCTGATTTGCTCTCCCTGTGTCTCCCTCCCTCTCTGTCCCCCTCTCCCTCCCTCCGTGTGTCAGCCTCCTCCCTCTGTCCGTGTCCCTGTGTCTCCCTCCCTCTCTGTCCCCCTCTCCCTCCCTCCGTGTGTCAGCCTCCTCCCTCTGTCCGTGTCCCTGTGTCTCCCTCCCTCTCTGTCCCCCTCTCCCTCCCTCTCTGTCCCCCTCTCCCTCCCTCCGTGTGTCAGCCTCCTCCCTCTGTCCGTGTCCCTGTGTCTCCCTCCCTCTCTGTCCCCCTCTCCCTCCCTCTGTGTGTCAGCCTCCTCCCTCTGTCCGTCTCCCTGTGTCTCCCTCCCTCTCTGTCCCCCTCTCCCTCCCTCCGTGTGTCAGCCTCCTCCCTCTGTCCGTGTCCCTGTGTCTCCCTCCCTCTCTGTCCCCCTCTCCCTCCCTCCGTGTGTCAGCCTCCTCCCTCTGTCCGTGTCCCTGTGTCTCCCTCCCTCTCTGTCCCCCTCTCCCTCCCTCCGTGTGTCAGACTCCTCCCTCTGTCCGTGTCCCTGTGTCTCTCTCCCTCTCTGTCCCCCTGTCCCTCCCTCCGTGTGTCAGCCTCCTCCCTCTGTCCGTGTCCTTGTGTCTCCCTCCCTCTCTGTCCCCCTCTCCCTCCCTCCGTGTGTCAGCCTCCTCCCTCTGTCCGTCTCCCTGTGTCTCCCTCCCTCTCTGTCCCCCTCTCCCTCCCTCTCTGTCCCCCTCTCCCTCCCTCCGTGTGTCAGCCTCCTCCCTCTGTTCGTGTCCCTGTGTCTCCCTCCCTCTCTGTCCCCCTCTCCCTCCCTCTCTATCCCCCTCTCCCTCCCTCTGTGTGTCACCCTCTGTCACCTCAGCCCAGCTTCCTGGGCACACACTGTTAGCAGATCTTTGAATGGCCCTTGGCTTGTTGATGTGAGTTTGTTTCTGATCTCCAGGCACCCATTGGGTGTAGTGTGTGTCTCTGCGCTGCTGCTGTGGTGGTGTGTGCTGCCACTCTTTCACAATGTTGGCTGTTCATTAGCTGCTGTCATGTGCAAAACAGTGCCTTCACCCCCATGTGTTGATGCAAGGCGTCCGCCATTTGCTGGCGAGTCTTTCCTGTGTGGGGACACAGTGTTTGTATGGCTGTGACCTAGGCCATATGGGCAGAGGGCATTGTTGTCTGCTTCTGAGTTGCACTATGTGAATTTTGGGGCCCACCCTCCCGCCATCCGGGTTACCGTGTCATGTGTTGGTGTCTTCTGTGGCCTGTGACTTGACATTGTCCAGCTGGGTGCATGGGGCATGGTGGCGGCAGTGGCATGTGCGTGTTCATGGAGTGTGGTTGAGTCATGCGATAGCTTGGGGTGGTTGCGTGCCTGTTAGTGATTTTGGTTGTGGATGACGTTCCCCCCATGTGAGGTGCGTTGTTTGTGTACTCACCCGGGTCTCGGAGTCCTCCTAATCCTTCGACTGCCTCCACCGGCTGTATGGCCATCACCCTCTCCTCCCAGGGCTGGTAGTGTACGGGTCTGCGGGAGGGCCCTCCTCCAGTGACGTTGGCCTGGTTGTGTTCCTCCAGCATCTTGGCTCGGACCCTCCTCCGCAGATCGTACCACCTGGCTTGGCATTCATGCCTGGTCCTTCTGGTGTCCGCAACAGCATTCACAGCATTGACGATGGTCTGCCACATGGCTGTTTTTGCTGCAATGCTGGTCTGTCTGACCAATGTTCCAAAGAGCTGTGGCTCGACTCTGAGGATTTCATCAACAAGGACCTCCAACTCTCGGTTACTGAACTTTGGATTCTTGTTAGTGGGCATGGTGAGGGGTGTGGGTGTGGATGGGGGGGGGGTGTGGATGGTTGTGGGTGTGTGGGTGTGGTTGTGCAGGTGTGTGTGTGTGAATGTGATGAGGGGGTGTTTGTGAAGGTGGTTGTGTGAAGGTGTGCAAGTGTAAGGTGTGGTGAAGCTTGTAGTATGGTTCTGTGGTGTCTGGCAGCAGTGAGTCTGTTGCAAAGGCTCATGGTTTGTGTGTGTGGGCCCTTTTTATTGGTCCATTGGTGGGTGTGGCTGTGTTTGAAGTTTGGGGGGGTGTGTTATAAGGAGTGGTGGTGTTTTGGGCCTCTGTTTGTTTTTGGCAGTTGCAGGTCAGTGAATGTGTTTTTTTAGTGTTTGTTGGCCATGTTTAGTGGCTTTGTGCCATTCGAATAGTGTATTCTTGTGTTGTTTTGTTTTGTCCTGGTTGTGTACGTGCGTTTTGAGCGTGTGTACGGTGTGTACATGGGCCATTTGGTTGTACGGTGCTGTCCTTGTGTGTGGCTTGGTACGACTCGTACATGCGGTTGTGATGTTGGGGCCTGGGGTGCGCTCCGTACTTAGGAGGTTGTGGTGGGGGTGCGACTCTGACGTACACGGGTGTACATACACGGTGGTACGACACGTACAGGGGTGGGGGTACGACGCGAACGTACAGGGGTGTACATGCACGGGGTAGGACACGTACAGGGGTGGGGGTACGACTCGGACGTACAGGGGTGTACATGCACGGGGGTAGGACACGTACAGGGGTGGGGGTACGATGCGAACGTACTGGGGTGTACATACACGGTGGTACGACACGTACAGGGGTGGGGGTACGACGCGAACGTACTGGGGTGTACATACACGGTGGTACGACACGTACAGGGGTGGGGGTACGACGCGAACGTACAGGGGTGTACATGCACGGGGGTAGGACACGTACAGGGGTGGGGGTACGACTCGGACGTACAGGGGTGTACATGCACGGGGGTAGGACACGTACAGGGGTGGGGGTACGACTCGAACGTACTGGGGTGTACATACACGGGGGTAGGACACGTACACGGGTTGGGGTACGACGCGAACGTACTGGGGTGTACATACACGGTGGTACGACACGTACAGGGGTGGGGGTACGACGCAAACGTACTGGGGTGTACATACACGGTGGTACGACACGTACAGGGGTGGGGGTACGACGCGAACGTACAGGGGTGTACATGCACGGGGGTAGGACACGTACAGGGGTGGGGGTACGACTCGGATGTACAGGGGTGTACATGCACGGGGTAGGACACGTACAGGGGTGGGGGTACGACTCGAACATACTGGGGTGTACATACACGGGGTAGGACATGTACAGGGGTAGGGGTAGGACGCGAACGTACTGGGGTGTACATACACGGTGGTACGACACGTACAGGGGTGGGGGTACGACGCGAACGTACTGTGGTGTACATACACGGTGGCACGACACGTACAGGGGTGGGGGTACGACGCGAACGTACAGGGGTGTACATGCACGGGGGTAGGACATGTACAGGGGTGGGGGTACGACTCGGACGTACAGGGGTGTACATGCACGGGGGTAGGACACGTACAGGGGTGGGGGTACGACTCGAACGTACTGGGGTGTACATACACGGGGGTAGGACACGTACAGGGGTGGGGGTACGACTCGGACGTACAGGGGTGTACATGCACGGGGGTAGGACACGTACAGGGGTGGGGGTACGACGCGAACGTACTGGGGTGTACATACACGGGGGTACGACACGTACACGGGTGGGGGTACGACGCGAACGTACTGGGGTGTACATGCACGGGTGGGGGTTCGACACGTACACGGGTGTACATACAGGGGGGGTGTGTACATTAACGGGGAGTGCGACTCGAACGTATGGGTGCTGGGGGGAGTGTTGGGCGCGTATGCGAGGACATGTCTCCATGGTTGCAATGGGAGTTCGGTGCGGACGGTGTTTTTACCATACGGTTGTGAGTTGGGACGCACGGGTTGGATCGTGATTCCTCGGTCGGACTTGACTTTTCACATTTGTACGGTAAATCGTCCGAGGACGTGTCGGACACATTTTCCGACCCGAGGACGTGTGGGGAAATATTCCGACTGCGGTTCGTATGGACTTTTTACCATGCGAATCGTGATTGCCAGTTTGTACGGCACTTGTACGATTCGTACGGTAAAAAGACCGGATACGAGTCGTACGGGGAAATTTTTTACCGGATCGTAATTGGCACCTTAGTGAAGATTTTTGTAAATGTCTCCATATACATTGGTTTAGATGGAAGTAACATCCTTGGATAGCTGTATGGGGGTACAGTTTTAGAATGCAATTTATCATGGCTTGCTCAAAGTCTATGATAATTCTTTGAGGGTGAAAATCATTTGATTCTTGTTTTAGTTTTCCTAGCATTTCATTATATGTTGTGTTTTGTTTGTTAGGTAATAGTGCATAAATTAAAGGTATGGAAGTGTTGTGATATTGACCGTGTATTGTGTAAAGCTGGTAGAATGGTTTTGGGCATATTGTAAAGGTGCCATCCATCATCCATGTTTGGCATTGTTGGAGTTTAGTTATATTGTTTGCAGTAGCAAACATTATGATATTTTTTTTCAGTGCTTTTGTTATCAAAAAAAATAAAAGGTTCATTATTGTGGGTGATAGTTAATTCTGGTGGAATGATGATATCTTGAAAAGTTTTAGGGGATGGTATAGATGTCGTGGTTGATTTTTTGGTCCTAGCAATTGTTCTTTTTATAGAAGCAATTGATGGTAATTGGCCTCTTGCTTCTTTGGGCACTCTAGGTAATAGTTCTTTTAGGATTACACTTGTAGCAGTTTGTGAACCAGTGCTTAATTCTTTTATATTTTCAAGGGTTGATCTGACTTCTATTTCAGAGAGATTGGGTGGATGGTTATGCTCTCTTGTATATAGTACAGTTGTTTCTCTTGTTGTTGCTCGTCCGTAGCATTTGTTAGAATAATATTTAGAACACTTCCAGTTCACTTTTCGGTCCGTCTGCTTTTCTTGGGTGTATGTGTAACCCATGTAACACAATAGGAATTTTCCTTTCTGCGAAATTATAAATTGGGCTTCTTCTGTCATCTTGATGTGTTAGAAATCTGGAAAAAATGTATATGAAAATATATGCAATTGTACTTTATATATTTCTATAAAAATAGGAAAAAAAAAACTATTTTATATATACTTACCAAGTGTTTTTGGTTGTATTTGAATGAAGATGTTCTTTGTAGACAAAATGCTGTTTAGTTGATGTAGTCTCTGAAAGTTAAAGAAGATATATTGTTTTGGTTGGTTTACTTTTTTAAGTGGGGTGGTATTGCTGTTTGGTATAGACTATTTTTTTTGTAGAAACTTTTTTTATTGTTTTACAAATCAACAACTCAACAAACATTCCCCTGCCTTCACCCGTCCCGGAAGTACCACACATTTATCATCAAGACCAATTATTCAGGAGAAGGAACAACCTTCCCACCCAGTTCTCTACCCCCCCTCCCCCACCCCATGTCAATGTACCCCTGTCCTCTACCCCTCTTCCTATGTGCCCCTCCTCCCTAATAAATAAGATGCAGGAGCCCAACCTCTCCCTAAGCAAACGGAGCCTTCCCTAATGCCGAGTGGTATAGATTATAGGTGTTTATTTATACAGGTTTTTAAAAACTTAAAAAAGAGAACATGGATTTGTTTAGGGGTTTAGGATGTTTTGGGGTTTGAGTAGGATTTAATTAATATTTTATAAAGTATTTTGATAGTATACTTACTTTTTAGTGAGTCCTTTCTGGCAATCTTCAATATTTTCTTTAGCTGATTTGAGTAATATCTGTAGTGGACACATAAAGAGATGGAATATATAAGTTAGTTATTTATTTGAGTAAAGATAAATTAGTGTTTTAGTTTAATTTGGTAGTTTAGTTAGAAAAGATTATTTACTTACGTTTTTAGAATAGTAGTAGGATGTAGGTTTCTTCTGTTTAGCAGAGTTTCTTCTTCGTTCAATGCTTTGGTTTAAGGCACAGTAGAAGACTTGTTTTAATTGGTTTATATAGTGGTTTTAAATTGTTTCTTGAATGTTATTGGTTGTTTTCTGTATGTGGCCTTTCTATTGGATGGTTTGAATTTTTTCAAGTTAATTGGTTTCCTTTTATGGAAAATGCTAAGTAAGAGTATATTTAGTTTTAAAGGAGGAGAGTTTTAAATAATTATATATAAAAAGATTGTTTATAATGTGTTGTAATTGTGTAAAATGTGTTCGAAATGTGTATGTGATAATTATTTCAGTGTTTTTTTATTATGTTGTTAAATATTTAGATCGTTATAAATGTAATGTTTATGTTTAAGTAGAATATAATTGGAAAATGTATGTTTTCGCAAAATATTGTATTTATTTTGTTTAAAGTATTGGTTTTATTAGTATTAGAATTGTCGATATATTTAAAAAAAAACGATATTATTGATGTCTATATTTTGGTTATCGATATTTGTTACATTTGTTATATTTATTTACTTATGTCGATATTTAGTATTGCGATATTGATGTGTGCGATATTTGTGTGATCGATATAATTGTATTACGATATTGTAGTGTCGATATTAGTGCAGTTTTTTAATTAAGTATACAATGTCGATAATTTTGATGTCGATATATTTGATGCGATATTTGTGTAGTTCGATAATGTGTCTTTCGATAATATGTCAGAGATCCATACAAAACAACACAAGTAACCAGTAAAATGCAAAGAATACAATAGCACAACACAATGACCCAATGTGATACAATACAAAAACACTGTACAATAGTGCTTTAAATGGGCCAGTACTGTCCGGTAAGGAGTACCGGCACTTTTTAATTTTGAGAGGGAGAGTACCGGCAAATCTCACGAGAAATGCAATACTTTTAATTGGAGAGTACCGGCACTTCTCAGAAACAAGCAAGTACTCTGGTACAGAGTACCTGCACTTCTATTTTTCCATTTCAAGCACTGCTGTGCAATAAGCCAATATGATATACCATAACCCCACCCATTGACCCAGTGCGATTCAATTGCAGAGCCCTACGTCCAGTATGATAGAATGATGAAACATAACGGAATAACACAGCGCAATGCCAGTTCCGTGTCTTGTGACTTCTGTGTAACCCCATCGTGTGCGCAACCCTGGTTGGGCTGAGACAACGGCAGACACACTGGAGCAGTCACACCAGCAACCCTAGGGCCAGGACTAGAGGGCAGACAGCGTAGGTCTTGCAGCCCTAGGCAGTACCTAACAGTAAATAAATAAGTGCCAGGGCCCTCGTCAGGAGGCCATTGCAGCTTGCACCACCTATTTTCCTTGCCAGGGCTGCCAATGACAATATTAACACAACTACTAACCCTCACACTCCTACAAGTGTGACATTTTAGACTGTTCCAGGCACCAAAGCTTTAAGAACTGCTTGGGCAACATAGCATGTGTTAGCCATTTTTAGGTCTCGCCTGACCCAGCGCATGCGCTGGTCTGGCGAGACTTATTGAGAGGGCTCCAAAAAATGCTACCAGGCCAGCCTAGAGCTACAGTGCATGTGCGCGGGCGCGCGCGCCGTGCTTTACCACGATTACTTTCGGTTTCGCTGCCGCACGGCCGCTTTGATGTTTGCATAGCCAATAGGTCTCGCTTTTGGGACCTTATAAGTATTTAGTTATGCAATTGTTGCATGGCTAAACACTTATAAGGTCCCAAAGGCGAGACCTATTGGCTATGCCAATGCTTGTTAATGTATGTATATTGAATTAACAAACAACTGTTGTTGTGCTGATCTCTAAATTAGATTAACAGCGCAACCATGTGGCAGACTTTCATGAGAGCCATTGTTGACAATTAAGTGCCGGTGCCGAGCATCGGAAACCATTGGCTCAAATTAAGCACTAGCCCTAGATCTCTAAACAACCAGGTGAGACCTACTTGTCGAACCTCAATTTCTCCCTCCCCCCAAAAGCACAACTTTTTTAGGGAAATAAGAGACTAGCACTCCCCAAGCTCACATACAGGGTCATAACCAGGGGGAGCATTTGATGACCGAGATAGCCCATAATGATCTTTGCCCCCCCTCCCCAAACGACAGGGGCAGTTGGCACACTATAGGTGAATGCAATAAAAATCCCTTTAAGTTTTGTTTTTATCTTGTTACATTTGCTGTGTGTTCTAATACATTTTAAATGTCAGTCTATGCCTTCTGACAAATTGCTGTGTACAGCCCTGCCAAGTATCAAGCATCAGGCGTTAGACTAAAGCATTTTAATGTGGTGGTCCACATTAAAATGCATTAATCACCCATTTTAGCGCCTTGCTCTCCTGCACACTGTGAGGGAGAAGCAGGGAGTGACCGTGACTGTCGGAGTTGCATTAACAGCATCGCGGCATCCGAGTACTGTGAGCATACAGTGTTACAAGACTCATATTGGCCGCTCAGGCCTGTGTTATTAAATAAAATTTGCCTGACATGTTGAGAGATTAAGAGTCATTAATATTATATAATTTAATTTTAGCAACCTGTAACTCAGAACTGCTTCGGGCTGGTGCCACAGTAGGCTCTGGCCTCAGCTGACTGTATTCAGCAGCTGAGACCCCGCGCAGACTCGCTCATGTGACCTGAAGTAGTTTCTTCCGTGCTAGTAGACAAACTAATTTCCAAGGCTGACACCTTCCCTGACTGTTGCTGTTTTTTTACCCACCCCTAGTGTCATGGACCTTTCCTGCTTTTGGCGGCTTCTCATTCTGAATGCCGTGGGACTCGGAGAATCATGAATGGGCGCCGACAATCACAGAGTTCCATATTCCGCGCCCTGCACCAGAATGGAGCCAATGACAATTCCGCCACTTAGGTCAGTAAAGTCCCCATGTGGACAGGACAGACCATGTCTCACTATTCTGATGTCTCACTATCATGATGTTTGGGAGGAGGGTCCGGTCAGCTCAGGCTGTGGCAGGATGTTTTTAGGTCAACCCTAAGGGCAGTGTGTATGCCCTGCTCGCTCTGCGAGGCATGCTGTATTAGAGTATGCACTAAAAGCCCCGCCCACTCTCCGCCCATATTTGTCATTGGCTTGTGTCATTGTCCTTCATAAATGCTGGCTTCTGATACGTAAGTAGACTTGTTAGTCCCTCCTTGGTACCGCCTTGTCTGCTTTTGTTACCTCCCATACAACTGGACCTTTTACTTCAGTTATTACACGGTCTGTGTTGTATGTGGGTGAGCACTATTTTGTTTATTGACTATGAGTACAAACAATGGCGGCTTCTTTTTAGATCTCGCCTATCGTTGAAACGCTCATGCGCTGCCCGCTCTGCGAGACATATCGTGGATGAGGAGATTTCAGAAGGGGACTTGAAGCTCCGCCCCTCATTTTCATTGGCTGGCGTCATCGTTTATGTAAAACAGTGGCCTCCAATTGAAACTGAGGCTTTTTGGTTTCCGCCCTTTCTCCTTTTCGTCCGGCCCATCCGGACTGGATCCTCTGCTTTTCGGCTGTCGTGAAGCAATTTCTTATCTTTAGGAGACGTGTACTGCTGGATCATGTTTCCTGTGAGCTCATTGCAGGCATGCACAACACGCAAGGCGAGCTTTAAGTTTCCTAGTTTTTTTTTCATTTGCGCAATGGCGTGGCAACAGCTTGTTTTATTGTGTTTCCTGGAATGCGTGCAAGGAGGAGACGTGAAGCCGATGTTTACAATTTCTTTTGTTAAAGAAGTATCGCATTACATTTTGGGTAGCCTGTCCACACACCTGGTGAAAGCGACTCACAACCCCGGTCTATTTTCCCGCCAAGACGCATGCAGTGGAAATCTGGGCCGCCATGCCTGACAAAGACTGCGACACTCCCCCCGGCCAGGTGAGCAGTTTGCTCGCCAGAAAGAGGGAACCTCGCTTTCAGGGGCTTTTCCCGATTAGTAACATTTTTAGGTGCTAAACCAAAACACCGGAATGAGAGCGAGGGGGCTGCAGGAAGGGCCCGCCGGCTTGGCTCTCCCGGTGTTGCCTTTTTTACTGTACACGGTGAGTGGCAGACAAAGAAACACAGGGCCCGGCGGACTGGCTTTTGTTCCCAAAAACCGCTGCAAAGGTCTGGAATTACCAAATACACCCCAAAGCAAAGCGAGGGCGCGCGGGGTGGGCCACGCCCTTGTCCTCAGGGGCCACATGTTTATTTTTAATGGCCCATTTGTATGTTTTACGAGCACACCAGTGATGTCTACCATCCCGCAGAGGGACATCGGTTACCCTCTGGTTTCCGGATGGTGCTTGCTCTGGAGAGAAGGGTCAGGAAGCACTGTGGTTCTCCAGATACTGAGGTGTGAGATTTTAGCAAAATCACGTAAAGTGTTATAGTCCGCAAGGGCAGGGTTCATGTAAATTCAGCACAATAAAGATGCAATAAATAACACAGCAACACTTAAAACTTGGATCATGTTAATGTGTGTATGAAATGGCCCATAATAAAAACAAAGTTATCCCGGGCAGGCAATTCTTGTGCAATTAATACCCACAATGTCACACCAGCTGAAACCTTATGATGTCACAAGAGACACACAACTTGAATTGACATCACAATGGCTAATGCCTCAATGTTGTAGTCAGCAGCTGAAGTGCTGTGCTGTATTTATTTTTTATATATATTTTTTACACTTCCGGCTGACCAAAGGTCACCAGGCAAACTAGCATTCTGTGCACTGCCTCATGAATCATTGTGTGACGCAGTGTATCACAACACACGGTTCAGCTCTACCAACCACGTGACTCGTTCTGCACACCCCTAACAATAGGAGCACATGTGTTCCGGTGGCCTGCAAAAACGTTTGCGAGTGGTGACCTTCGAGCAAGCGTTAAGTCTTGTTAGGAACTTGGAAAGCGCTCAACCCTAGCACTATAGCGCTCTGCGCATGTGCCATCACTACCTCAACCTAGGAACGTGCACAAAGGTCACACTTGCCCATCAATAACATTTGCTCTGCAACCAATGCCCCTGCTTCCCGGGCCAACGTGGCCGTAAAGAGTTACGTCAGACACTTGTCCAACAATAACATTTGCTTTGCAATCAATACCACTGCTTCCCGGGCCAACATGGCCGTAAAGAGTTACGTCAGCCGGGGCTGGCGCGAGCCCATTCACCAGCAGGCATCTGGGTCGCACAGACGCCATGCCACAACAAAGGCTGCCAGTTCAGGCCGGCCTGCGCCGTCATGAGCACCAAAACCCCTCCCAGCAGGGCTGGGTATCAGGCAGGGGACCGCAGCTTCCCCCCTTTGTTCAACCACGCTAGGCACGCCGAAAGTGTAAACCCGATTATGAGGCAATGCGTATGGGTGACTGAGAACAAAAGGCAGCGCCTCTAGGCGCTCTACCAGGAGCTTAGTGGGAGACCTCACAGTGGTTTAATCTTTGATAGCCCGGATGTGAAAAAGATACGACACAATGACTAGTCAAATGTGAAAACAATAACCACGGTTTCTTATCCTCCTTGCCAAGTTATGCCATGCCGCGTGACCCTGGGCGCATCAAATTGTGCACCTATGCCAAAGTTCTTTATCAGACAAAAACTGGCAACATTTATAAACTTCTATTAAAGGCCGTGTGGAGAAGGGTATCCCCACCGACTCGTCGACAAGCTCAGCTCAGGCGGCTCTCGTGCTCCTCAGCGCTCCTTGTTATTCCAGTGTACGTCACAGACACCCAGACGTGAACCTGCACATTTGACACTTTTCCCAGCACGCGGCTGAACCTCCAGTGGTCACACCTCTATTAACTAGCCACAGTACAGCGCACAGACCTCTCTCTCATGGCACTCGCCAGTCCCCTAGCTTCAGCAACACCTCTCTAATTCACAGCACTACAAAGCCACGACAGTGTGCAAAGGCGCTATATTGAAACAAGTTTCTTAAAAAAACACAAAAAGGCATTGGGACACCCCTACAAACACAACAAAGGACTACCAACCCTGCACATTATTCAAACTAATTCGACCTGCCACCAGGCTGCAAAAGGCATGGAATGTATTCGCCGTACTTTGTGTTATGTTATGACCTGCTGACATTTTGGGGACGTTTCACGACCGCAAATCGAGTGTCATTTAACTTCCAGCAGACGTTTGTTTTTTAGCAAAAGCCTTAAGGTGTGGATCCCTGGTATTTAGTTTCAGGTGATAAAGTCTCCTGACATCCTTTAAGGACAGTTAAAATACACTGGAACCGAGCCGGGTGGTGTTCGCATGGGTATTTATATAGCGCCCACTACCACTGATGAGGTGCTGAGGTGTTTAGTGCAGATATTTTCGGGGTTATATCTCGGAGGAAAATAGTGGACTGGACAAAAATATTCAAAGCGATCTGAGAAATATAAGAATAACATCTTATTTGAATGCATTCAATGTGCTAATATTATGAGAATATAAACTTTATTTTACAATTTAATTTAGAACCGCGGTGAAACTATAGAATTGTTGCAAAATGTTTAAGATGCCATTGTCAGATATTCCTTTTTATGACGGGCACATGCTGATGAGCTTTGCGGGGGTCAACAGGGGGTAAAAGACATTGTCATTTACAACGCCATTTACTACGCTAATAGCTCTAAATTAAGCAAATGCGAGACTTATTGCTTTTTCAATGCTTGTTTGTATTTGCAGCGTGCCCACCGTTTTTTAGGTCTCGGCTAGCGAAGGCTGTGCTTGCGCAGTCTCGCTCGCGAGATTTAATGACTTGGAGAAGAGGGGCTTAAACCCGCCCCTCTTCTCTCCTCTTCTCTATTGGCTAGCCTCTTAAATGCTGGCCAGCCATTGGAGAAGAGGCTTGTCTCGCAAAACAAGCCCCGTCCTTTTCGGATTCGGGGGCGTGTTTTTTCGTTTCTTTTCGCTGGGCGTGTTTTTCTCTCCTCCAGCCAATGGCAAGAGGAGAGAAAAAGAAAAACACGCCCCCGAATCCGAAAACACGCCCCCGAATCCGAAAATGCCGCTGCCTTTCTCCGAGGCATTTCTGCTTCACCTCGGAGAAAGGCAGTGGTGTGCTTGTTACAACTTCCGTTTCTGTGTGCACTGCAGGGTAAGTAAAACCAGTCCAGCCCCCTGCGTTCAGCTCTTAGTGGTGGCACTGTGTGTGCAGCCGTTAATAGTGACCCCCTCACGTGCGTGTGGTTGTTAAGTGGCTCGTCTCCTGTGTTTAGCTGCTCTGCTTTCACCCCACCCTATTCCTCTCTCCCATGCTGGATGTGTCCAGGCCCCCGGAAGCAGCAGCTCCTCGCCCTCCCTGCGGCCGATGAACATGGGGGACTACTATGACCCGGAGCACCCTAGCGAGTAAGTATTTGCACCGGTGTGGCTGTTTCTGCCCCCCCGCTTGTTTTCTTAACCCTCCGCAGTCTAAAAAACAGAACACGACGTGTTCCCGGCAGTTCTCCCTCAAAAAATAACGTGCATGTGTGTGTTTTTGTGGGCTGGGGCAATCATGCGGATGGTACATCCGCCTTGCGTAAAATCTGTCACCATGTTAAACGACCTCGCAGTGCTCTTCCGTGTGAAGTTGGTTACCGAGGCTCGTTATTATGCTTAAATCTCTCAAAATGAGCGTTTTAAAAAATCTTTTTGAATTGACATATTGTGCTTTGGTGATTGGCAGTACCGAATTTAGTAGTAGTAAAGTAGTAAACACCTCAGTCTCACACATTTCCCCATATCAAGAAAACCCTCGACGGTAGTACTTTATTTTGTGGTGATTTCAAAGGAACCGTCGTAGTGGGATTTAATTTTCTTCTCCTTAGACGTGTGGCAGTTGGGCATTTACGTGTTTCGTTATGAGATATTCAATGCCGTTTTAAACCTTTTTTGACGATGGCGGCAATGTCCCGCCTCTCAGAGTTTTTATCTGGTCTGTCCGGTTTGAGGAGCGTGTTTGTAGTCTCCATTTTGGTTACTAGACATTTACAGTTGTAGAAAAATATTATTGTCGGTAGACCAGCAGGCTCACCCCCCCCGTAAATGGAAATATGTATTTTTGACAGCCCCGTGACCTCCACACGGTCACTATTTTGTCAACGCTGCGCCGACGTCGCCTGAGAAACGCGGCCTACCCGAGGCCTGTACGAAGCTCCGGATCCTCGGACTCGTGTGAGCAGGTCTGCCGGAGGAGGGTTTCGTTTAAAAGCGAGGCGAAGAAGCAGGGATTGCCCTCAGCGTTACTACGAGTGTACCGTCTTTCTTAACCGAAATGCCTCTCTGCTTTCGAACCCTGGCGCAATTTGTGACCGGAATTATTATGGAAAATATATTACGTTTTAAATTACTCTTTTTCTGTACAATGTGCCGCCTACACTATGGAAGTGAAATCGGGATAGAAAGAAAGTGTCATGCAGAACTCTGAGAAGCTCCAACTCGCTCCTTCTTATTCCTCCGAAACTGAAAAAGAAAACCACTCAATACCAATCGTTTTCTGGCAACGCTACCAGGATGTGGAACGCTCTCCCGAGAGTCCTCAGATGCAACCCCTCTTTCTCCTGCTACAAAAGGGACCTGAAACTCCATCTCCTTAACAAATACTTTCCTGACCAACGTCAACTAACCTAGACTTCAATATCCGAGTTAACGCCTCCCTCTTGACATTCAAGGATAGTTGGCGACTGGACTGTGTAAACCACCTTATTTTTCATGCTGTATTTGCCTACCTACTATGTATTGCAATTTCCGTTCTGTTTTTTTTTTACAGTGTGTATGTAAAGCGCTCTGATACCTACGGGTTAAGCTAGGGCTATATAAAACTTTAAAAATAAAATAAATACCTTGATAGTGCAGTGGAGCTTGCGAGCAGGATTGTGTTGCGAGCACTATGATTGAGAAGTTTGGTGATTATCAGATGTGAGGGTGCTTCAGTGCCGGTGCTAAGTGTTCTGTGAGCTCTTTTAATTGTAAGTGTGGGTGAGCCGGCTTCTCTGCCAAATAGGTCCACAAGTAGGCTCTCCACATAGGAGCTCAAATGGCCAGTGTTGGTAGATTCTGCGACTCCCTCTATGTGTATAATATTTCTACGCAACCTGGCTTCCAAGTCCAACCGTTTGTTTAAGTAGCCTCTCAAGTTTGTCCATACGATTCGCAATGGAGACGCCAACATCTTCAACTTCCGAGAAGCGCTGTTCGACAGCAGTTATGCGCGTTTCATGTTCAGATTTCTCGTGTATGCTCTCCAATCGAGCCATATCGCATCCAAATGGCTATCAACTGATTTGAATCCTGCATGTAACTCCACCAGGATAGTCGCCGTGTCATTGGGGGCTGGGGGTTCATGTTCTGTTGTGCCTGAGACTGCACCTCTTGGGCCCTCGTCTTCCCTACGCCGAGGAGTCTTGGTCACATCAAACGAGAGCGGGCGTTGCCGGGGGTTGGGGCGCCCCATTGCATCGAGAGGTAGAAAAATCTCTAGGATCGTGCCTTATGGTGAGGCCAAATGGGGAGGCAGCTATTAGGGTAGACATATGCACCCCCAAATTCAACCCAGTCGGCTGCATTCACGTGGCCTGTGGGTACATCATTAGCGCCAAAGGCTGTCGAAGGTAAGCTCGCGAGTTTTGGCGGCTGAGGCATGCAAGTGTATGAGCAAGTGTATGAGCATCACGGGGTCCCCAGATGCAAACAAGTAGTATCCAGTGACATCCGGTGTGTCAACCGGTCAGGCTAAGTGGTCCAAAGACACTCGCAGAGGGCACATTGCGCTTAGTGTGTCAACCTACATAATTGAAGCATTTTCTTTTATTATTTGTAATCCTGTTTGTGTTTTTCAAATGTTAATGTATTTTCGTTTGTAACCTTGTGATGTATTTGGTCTGCTTTTCCCCTTTTTCTTCATTTTTTTTAAAATTATATATTGTTGAGTATTTTTATTGTTCAAATTTGTGCTGTGAGGAGCGAGTATATGCATAGCCTATTAGGGCTATTTGAAGCATTGGCTTACTCAGTATTTTGAGTGCCTTCAAGTATTGAGTACATTGAACATATTCGTGCAGTTTTCTATATTTTTGAAATCTTATAAACTAAAAATCCAAATATTTTCTGTGGTCAAATGAGGTTTGTTTATACTCTGTTGGATAAATTACCAATAAAAAATTAATAGGGGGAGTTTTTGTTGTTGTATAATTCACATTGCTGAATGTACCTTAATTAATCCTATATGTTTAGTCCCTGGGTCTGGGTAGGGGCAGCTTCATTAGTTTCCAATCGTGGCAAGTAGGTTCACAGAGAAAAATTGCAGAGCTCCTATTCAGGTCCCTCAGACTGCCGATGCTACGAGTGCCTTGCGCGTCTTCAGCACTCCATCGCCTCCCCGCGAGCAGCAACATGGCTCCCAGACCTCCAGGGTATGGGGAGTCTTGTCTTCAGTCATGGCCACACAAGGGAAAGTGCGGGCCATGCAGGAACACTGATATGGTCTGGCTCATCCGTCCTGTGACGCTCATGCCTCGTGGGCCTCGATATTTTGCAGAGCGGCCAGGCGCAGCCTCGTCCCCGCCCTCAGGCTCACTCGCGACCGCTGTCGTTGCAGGGCCTGTGAGGGCCATGTCAGGCCGCGGGCACCGCCAGCCATCCCACAGTGTTATGGAGTCACAGAGGGCAGAGAGGCAGTACGGTCAGTGACGGAAGGTCAAGCGCATCTCTGCATGCCATTATAGAGCAGCTATGGCGGGAATTGCATGTTTTGGGCCAGAAAATAGCAGCACAGTCTCTGGAGCTTCAGGCACGAGCAGCCATCTTGGTCCTCGGCCAGCCCACGCCCCGACTCTCATGAACATCCATGGCTCGGAACAATGGGTGACCTCCCATCATCACAATAAGGCATATCTCCAAGCCATCTAGAGCGCAGGGCATATCCTAGACATGACCACATCACAGTTCGTAACCACCGTCTCATAGCTCGACTCTAGCAGATATCCATGTTCCTGGATCAATATCACAAATCAACCTATTAAACCAAATAAGCCTATCTCCAAACTGTCTAGAGCTCTAGACACATTGTAGACCTCACCATATTACTCCCAGTAACCACGGACTTGTGGTAGGACTCTCGTTTGCATCCATGGACCTAGAACAGCGGGTGATCTCCTAATCTCACAAACTAACAATGAGCCAATCTCCAAGCCTTCAAAAGCTCATTTGCACTCTAGCTTAAGTAACAACCGTAAGGTAGCAATACTCCAGTGGATGTGCAACGTTCAGTAACACAGATGATCTCCCAAACTCATGGACTGTCCCAAGTAATGAACCCATCTGCGGGCCTTCAGAAACTCCATACGCTCTGTAGCGCTAACTCAAACTCCCCAAAAAGCCACCATCCCATAGCAAGTATCCTGTGGATGTGCAAAGTCCAGTAGTATCAGGTGATCTTTTAACTAGAGAAACTCAAGCAATTAACTGATCTCCAGGCCTACAAGAGCCCCATGCATACCCTAGACCCTAGCAAGAAATCCCACTTTAAGGTGGTCATAAAGAGCTCATTCTGGCTCATTCAGTTCTAGAGAATGTTTCTCTACATCACTTTGACAAATACGCACCCATGATTGGCACCTTGAAAAATGTGAATGGTAATATTCCTGCCTTGCAGCCATATGATACACTGATAAGTGTCAAAATCAAGGTGTCCCAATGTCCAGGGCCTGAACACTGGCCCCCTCATTTACCTCTGGCACATCTTAAGACTATGCACCATTGCTGACCCCGATAAAAGGTCCATATTATGACCTGACACAGCATATACAATCCGGTGACCCAGCGTGACTCTGCACACAATAACACAAGACAATGACCCAATGACATAGTACATCAGCACGATATAATCAGTGGTGTAACAAAACTTGAGCCCCCCCCCCCCCTGCAAAGTACATGGAGGGGGCCCCCACGATTTGGACCCAGTCAGGAGCTCTGAGACCGGCCAGTGCACAGTGTCGGAGGGGGCCCCTGAAGCTTGGGTCCCCCCGCGCCGGCACCGCGGGGACTGCGGGGGTTATTGTTACGCTGCTGAGTATAATGGCCAAGTACCACTCGAAATAACAACTCAACAGAGTGACCCAGTCTGAGAGAAGGGAACACACAATAACAATGTCACAATCCTGCAACCCAGTATGATACAACACAGCAATGCAACCGAGTGACATGCTTGACTTACAATACAGTGACCCTATATTATGCAACACAGTGACTCAGTATGAAACAGCATAATACAGTAACACAACAGAGTGGCGCAATGTGCCACATACAAACAGAAAATAGTGGGCCTGTATTATACAATGCAACGCAGCAAATGCGCACAACACAGTGACCCAGCATGATTGAATACAACAGAACAACCCAGAAACCCACTATAATATAAAACCTAACATACAATAACACAACATGGAAAATCTTTTCATACAATACAGCGAATGTGATACAATACAAAACCTAAACTAAACTATGACTCATTTTGTTGGTGCAAAACAGTAATTTCATAGTATACTCCTAATGTAATACAGTACAGAACCTCAACTGAACAATTAACCGTTTATGGTGGTGCAAAAAAGTAAAACAACACATTAAACCACCATGATATAATAGCATAACACGGTGATCCAATATAAACCAATGTGCCACAACAAATTCACACAATAGAGTTACCCCGTATGAAACAAGACAATGCAGCACAATAACACAAAACAGTGAGTGAGTATGGTACAATGCAGCACAATGGCAAAAACACAATTAGCCAACTTAATGCAATAAAAATACAACAGCAAAACAACCCAATGTACTACAGTACAATGCACAGGAAAGTGACCTTATGTTATACAAAACAACACAAGTAACCAGTAAAATGCAAAGAATACAATAGCACAACACAATGACCCAATGTGATACAATACAAAAACACTGTACAATAGTGCTTTAAATGGGCCAGTACTGTCCGGTACGAAGTACCGGCACTTTTTAATTTTGAGAGGGATAGTACCGGCAAATCTCACGAGAAATGCAATACTTTTAATTGGAGAGTACCGGCACTTCTCAGAAACAAGCAAGTACTCTGGTACAGAGTACCTGCACTTCTATTTTTCCATTTCAAGCACTGCTGTGCAATAAGCCAATATGATATACCATAACCCCACCCATTGACCCAGTGCGATTCAATTACAGAGCCCTACGTCCAGTAAGATAGAATGATGAAACATAACGGAATAACACAGCGCAATGCCAGTTCCGTGTCTTGTGACTTCTGTGTAACCCCATCGTGTGCGCAACCCTGGTTGGGCTGAGACAACTGCAGACTCACTGGAGCAGTCACACCAGCAACCCTAGGGCCAGGACTAGAGGGCAGACAGCGTAGGTCTTGCAGCCCTAGGCAGTACCTAACAGTAAATAAATAAGTGCCAGGGCCCTCGTCAGGAGGCCATTGCAGCTTGTACCACCTATTTTCCTTGCCAGAGCTGCCAATGACAATATTAACACAACTACTAACCCTCACACTCCTACAAGTGTGACATTTTAGACTGTTCCAGGCACCAAAGCTTTAAGAACTGCTTGGTCTACCCGCCTGGCGTCTCAAGAGTGAGGACATGCGAAAAAAGCTGTCCCGCTCTATCGAGCACTACTTTGAGCTAAACGTCGGGTCGACAAACTCCTCGGTCACCCTGTGGGAGGCCTTTAAAACGGTGCTGCGGGGAGAGGCCCTTTCGGCCATCTCCGGCAGCCGTAAGGAGCGGGTGGCGCAGATCACCTTGGTTGAAACGGACCTTCGGGCACTTGAGGAGGCCGCGTGCACGGATACTGAGCCGGGGGTGCAGCACCGGTTGCGCCTTAAAACCGCGGAATATAGGGAGCTGGTCACGCACGCTGCCCAGACTGCCATTCAACACAAAGTGGGCAGGATATATGACCAGGGCGACAAAGCGGGCAAACTTATCGCTTGGCTCGAGAAAAAACAAAGGGCCACTACAGTGGTGCCGGAGATTATGACGGCGTCGGGAGACGTGGTAACGGAGCCCCGAGAGATTGCGGCGGAATTTGCAGGGCACTTCCGGCAGGTATACAGTAGGGGGTCGGACCGTCCGGAGGAGGACTCTGATGCCTTGCTTGCAGATATTCGCATGCCCTGCCTGTCGGAGGCCGACCGTGAAGCCCTGGAGGCTCCTCTTGCCGTGACCGAGCTGGAACGTGCGATCGCGGACCTTCGCCCGGGTAAAGCTCTTGGACCTAATGGTCTGCCGATTGAGCTCTACAAGCTGAAGCCCGACGTCCTTAGCGTGCACCTCCTCCATATGTTCGAGGAAAGCACGGTGATGGGGAGATTGCCGCGCGAGCAGCGCCTGGCCACTATAGTGCCCATACCAAAAGAAGGGAAACCGAGAGAGGCCTGCTCATCGTATCGACCGATCTCCCTGCTCAACGCAGAGCCGAAAATACTTGCAAAAACTCTCGCCAATAGGCTTCACTCCGTCCTTCCCACGCTGGTCCACCCGGACCAGTCCGGCTTCATGCCACATCGCAATACGGCACTAAACATTCGCCGCCTGAATGGTGTATTGGGGAGGTGCCACACGATCCAGGAAGATGCGGTGGTGGTGTCGCTTGACGCCACCATGGCTTTTGACACCCTCGAATGGCCCTATATGATGGCGGTACTCCGCAAAATGGGCTTCGGCCCACGCTTTGCGGCCTGGGTTCGCCTCCTGTACTCGGAGCCCCTGGCCCAGGTGGTAGTCAACAACAAGGTTTCTGAGGTTTTCGCCCTGGAGAGGGGCACCAGACAGGGATGCCCGCTCTCGCCTCTCCGCGCTCTCCCTTGAGCCACTGGCGGCGTGGATCCGGCAGGACATCTACCTCACAGGGATACGATGGACGGACGGCTGGGAAGGACAAAATCTTGCTATACGCCGATGATATCCTCCTTTACTTATCCCAACCGCAGAGATCTATAGTGGCAGCGATGGATATATTCACCAGTTTTGGGCGGAACTCGGGGTTCCGTATCAACTGGAACAAATCCGTCCTCTATATCCTCCATGGCAGCCCTCCCAGGCTTCCCAGCAATTGCCCGCTTACCGTGGCGGAGGACGGCTTCAAGTACCTTGGAGTGTTTGTCACTCTGGATAAGACTCTCCGGTATGAAAAGAATTTACTGCCGCCACTGCGACGGCTCCATCGTGACTCAACTTCCTGGCAGCGACTGCCATTGTCACTGCTGGGCCGTGCGGCCCTCTTTAAAATGATGGCGCTCCCTAGATTTTTATACGCCCTCCAAAACTATCCAGACTTGGTGCCCAATTCCTACTTTGTGGCTACAGAGGCGGCGCAGCGAGCCCTCCTGTGGTCGGGTACGCCTAGAATAGCGCTGCGGAAACTCACGTTGGGATGGTACGACGGGGGGATAGCCCTCCCGGATATCCGCAAATACTATTGGGCCGCTCACCTCTCGGCGATCAATCAGGGGACGTATAGTGATGGGAATGATCCAGGTTACGGGATGGACAGATGGTTGCTCCCGGGGGGGGATTACGATGTCGCGCTGTACTCTAAACCCGGCAAGTTTCAACTCACCGGACTGACGAAGCACTCGGTGCAAATATGGCACGCTGCACATCGCAAGTTGGGCTGGTCCAACACTTTGACCATGGCCACCCCCCTGTGGGCGTCGGAGAGACTGGGAAGCCTGGGTCACACAAAGGGGTTCCGTAGCTGGGACCTTATCGGTATCTCCCAGGTGAAGGACCTGTGGGGGTCCGAGGGGATCAGATCTTTTGCTTACTTACAGGAAACGTACGACTTGGCGCCTACGGAGTATTTCAGATACCTGCAGATTAGACACTCTTCCAGCTCTGCTTCACCCCACTGGCCAACTCAACACAAAAAGTTCCCTCCCTCACTTAAGTAGCCCTAGGTCAGGTGACCTCTGGCCAAGGCGGCAAAAGAAAAACCACACCTCCCTTCTAGAAGGTTCCAGCACATTCCAGGAGCTTCCCCACTCTACCTATGGGACAAAAAGCAAAAAGGCGGGCTGGAGTCGCAACATTGTTGAGGGGTTCCAGCCAGCTCCTGGCAGCTAGGGTGCTACTATGAAAGACCACTCTGCAGTAGCAGGGGCCTGTGGCAGCCATCTTGGGAGAGGGGAGCACCTGCACCTTAACACTGATTGGCAATGAAAAGGCGCCCGGAGACCTAGTCCAACATAAAAATGAGGGTGGAAAAAATGAGGCACGATCAAAAATAGACGGGGAGACCACCCTAGGGCTGACAGGTCCAACATGCGTCCCCCCCAGCCGAAAGAGGGGAGAGCTACCCAACCTCTAGGGAGTTCTCATCACTAAGGCGGAAAAACCTGGAGAGACCGTCAGCATTGGCGTGGTCAACTCCGGGCCGTAGTTCCACCCGAAAATCCATCCCCTGTAGGGAAATGGACCACCTCAACAACTTGGGGTTTTCGCCTCTCATCTGCATGAGCCAGCGAAGGGGCCGGTGGTCGGTCTGAATAAGGAAGTGAGTTCCAAAGAGATATGGTCTCAACTTCTTCAGGGCCCAGACCACCGCAAAGGCTTCTCTCTCTTTTTTTTTTTTTTTTTGATTTTCAAAACCTTTATTGAAAGAAAAACTGAATTACAACCTTACTTGAGATGCAAGCACGTACAGAATGGTGGTATACAATATGAACAATTCAGGATAATTATAAAGCAGATTTATCGAAAAAATTTAAGAAAAAGAGAAAAAGACAGGCCAGAAATAAGGGGAAAAAAGAATGAGAAGAAAAAGGAGATAGAAAACCAGGCTAGAAGCCAATCGGGAATTTAACTTTTGTTGTTTAGATCATTCACCCAATCGGTACGTGGTCTCCAAATATTTAGTCCCTTAAGTTTCCCTCTCATCCGCTTTTGAGCATAGAGGGCCTTCTCCAGGTGAAATACATGTAGCAGACGCATTTTCCATTGCCCGAATGTAGGAGGTTGTGGATCAAGCCACGAGGAGGCAATACATAATCTAAGTATAGACATCCCAATAAAAAGAAACTCCTTGCACTTGTCATCTGGTATTGAAATCCCGAGTAACATAAGTTGGGGAGATAACAATACCCTTCTATTCAGAACATGTTGCAAAAACGTGGTGACCTCCAGCCTAAGTTTCTCAAGCTCCGGACAAGTAGAAAAAATATGTACCAAGTCTGCACCCAAAAATTAGCATCTAAAACAATGGATACCATCCGACCCACCCCATTTAATGATTTTGGCAGGAGTTATATAGAGATCAAAAAATGTTTTAAACATTGTGCACGAAGATTAGCTGTACACAATACAGTATTGGCTAATACAATAGCGCTTTCCAAGCATGAATCAGTAACCTCGAGCCTTTCCTGCCATTTATTAGAATGCTTTTCAATATCATCAGGTACCCCTGCCAGGAGTATCCCATAAAACTTCGAGATTGTGGGGGGATCCCTGCCCATAATAGCCTCTAGCAGCGGGATCACAGTAAACCCGATAATGCCCCCGGTTTTCTTAATAATGAAATCCCTTATTTGTAAGAACTTAAAAAAATCACTATTAGTAAGATTAAACCTATTTTTAATTGTTTCAAATGTGGCTAGCTGATCTCCATCAAGCATGTCTGCTATATTATGGACACCGGCCCTTATCCACCGGTCAAAGTAACCGTCCAGCAATGTTTCAGAGACCTGGCTATTGTCGAAAAAAGGGGTAGATCTACTAAACCTGCCCATACCTAATTTTTTTCTAACCCTAGTCCAGATTTGGTATGCAGTAATCAGAGTCTTAAATCGGGTTCTTTTGTAGTAACTGGGCTCATACATTTTTTAAAAACAGCTACGTACTCCCGGGCCCATTAGCATCTCATATATAGTGGGCAGAGCATCACCGAAAACCAGCTGATGCCTTTTGCCCACCTCACGGAATCGTATGGTCTGCCGCCAGGGCAATTCCTGCTCCACAGGCAGTTGATAGCACATTTCCAGCCAATTGCGGACCTCTCCAAGGGGGAGCCAGAGACACACCCGGTCATACATGCGCTTCTCCATATGGGCACCGGTCGCCACCTCGTTCGATGGCTATACAAGGCTATTAGACAACTACTTAATCAACCACTGGTCACCCTTCGATCCCACTGGGAGGAGGACATCGGGAGACCATTGCATGATACAGAGTGGGAGAGAGCCCTCGAGTTTCCCAAGAAGGTATCTCGTAATGCGCGTTTCAAAAATGTCCAGTATAACATCCTGCATAGGGCGTATCAAACCCCGGCGCGCCTGCAACGTATTTACCCGGATGTCCCTATCTTGTGCCCCCGATGCCGATCCCCGGATGCCCGGCTCCAGCATATGTTCTGGAGCTGCCCGTCACTGAGTCGGTATTGGACGGCTGTCCTCACATCGATCGCTGCGATAACTCAGCTCCCAGACCTACAGTCCTGGGAGGCGGTGGCCCTGGGATTGTTCCCCAAACCTAAGCCTCTCAAAGCCCGCACCCGCTTTGCTTCCCTCACACTGTTGCTAGCTAAACGGGCCATAGCCATGAGATGGCGAGACCCCCAGGGACCAACTGGGGAGACGTGGACGGGGGCGGTGAGGAAATGGGCGGCGGCGGAGGAGGAAGCAATCAGGGAGGAGGAGGCGCGGGGACAGAGAAAGTACCCACTAGCAATGGAATGGACCCAACTACTCTTTCAGTTCACCCAAGCCTGGCCCCCCACAGGAACGCACGGGACGCCGCTGTTGCCGCCCGGGGACACCCCCCCCCCATCCACCCCCTCCAGCCCGGGGCTTTGGAAGATCACGGCTCCCACGAGTCCTGATACTCTGACCACAACACCGAATGGATCGCATCCCTCCTTTCACACTGGCCGGGTGCGCCACCCTAGCGCGGAAGCGGAGAGTAATCTCACCAGGTTAGACACAACAGAATTGCATGAGCAACGACGTCCCCGACCCGCCCCCAGTCTACATCCCCACGGCGTATACTAACACGACCTACCTCGGCGCGCATACCCTGGCACACACTTCACGGTTTGTGGTTTCCCCCTCCCTAGTTCTGTCTCTGTTAAATGATTATATTAGAAGAAAAACCTAAAAAACCCGAGATCTAAGTCACCCTGTGTCGTTACCGCTGCCCCACCCTGACGCGGCCGGCCCCACATGGGGTTGTAGGCGGCTTGCTGTGTATTTTGCACCGCCCCCCCTACGTGCCACCTAGCACTGTTACTTTGGCCCTGCCGGCCCGAAGGGATGTAGGCAGGGGTTGAGCTGTACGACTGATGATACCAATAAAGATCTTGTTTGTTAAAAAAAAAAAAAAAATAGTGGGCAGAGCATTTGGTATCATAGTCCTATTATCGGCGGGTCGAAACAAGGGCCAATAGTATTTGAGTGACGCCGCCAGATAGTATAATCTGAAGTTTGGTAGTCCAAGTCCACCTCTTTCAGTTGGTAATGCTAAAAAGCAGTTTGCGCGGCGTGTTTTTTTATAAGACCAGATGAATCTCACTGTCTCTTGCTCAATCTGTTGAAACCACATATTATGTATTTCCAGAGGTATTGTACGGAAAATATATAATAATTTCGGTAGGACTACCATTTTAATCAGATTACACCTCCCAATAATAGATAGCTTCAAATTATCCCATCGACCCATGTCTTTCTTAATTTTATGTATAATAGGAGTTAAGTTTGCCTCTACTACCTCATCAGTTTTAGCCCTAACTCGGATACCCAGGTACACCGCCTCCTCCACTATTCTATCGTCTGTAGAAATCATAAATTTATTGACTACGATCTGGGTTTTGTCCCTATTGAGCCTGTAGCCAGAAATTCGGCCAAACTTCTCGGCCAGCATTTCGACTTCGGGCAATGCAGTGGATAATTCCGACGTGACAACAGCGACATCGTCGGCATATGCCAAGATTTTAATATCCATATAATTTAGTCTAAAGGGGGAAATATTCTCTGAAGCCTCCAAGAGCCTAAGAAATGGGTCCATATATAGTGCATATAACAGAGGCGAAGATGGGCATCCTTGTCTTGTCCCTCGTTCTATAGGGAAGGTTTCAGAGAGGGCTCCCATGATCTGTACCTGCGCTGACGGTTTATGATAAATAGCCTGCATTGCCCTAATAAAGCCTTCTCCTAAGTTGTTAGCTTTAAGGCATTTCCATAGGTAGTTCCAGGAAACACGATCAAATGCCTTTTCAGCGTCTAGGAAGGCCACTGCTAATGGGAGTTTTAAGACATCAGAGGCATCGAACATTGTAATGAGTCTCCTTATATGATCCTCTGTCCCCCTTCCCTGTATAAATCCGTGCTGCCACCGGGAGACCAATCGTGGCATAACTCTATTGAGACGAGAGGCAAGGATCTTAGAATATAGCTTAGCGTCACTATTTAGGAGTGTTATAGGTCTATAGGAACCCATATTTAACGGGTCCTTATCTTTTTTTAAAAATATGACAATATTTGCCGAGCCCCAAGTGGCCGGCGGTGTATCTCCCCCCTTGATAGAATTAAAGAGATCGAGAAGCTCCACACTTACCTCCTTAAAGAAAGTTTTGTAAAATTCTAGTGGTATGGCATCGATACCGGTGGCTTTAGATGATGGTAGATCATATAATGCCTTCTGGAGTTCTTTATCCGAGAATTCTACTTCGAGATGACACACCTCCCCATCTGCCAGTTTTACTTTAGGCAAAAGCAGAGGGTCCCAGCCCTCACTAGGAATCATATCTGCAGCGTATAGGGCCCTATAGAAATCTTTAAAAGAGTCTCTAATCTCGCCCTCGTCGGAAATTAAAGCACCATTCATATTTTTTATTTGACTTATATGTCGGGCAGAGGTTTGTTGTCTAGTCCTGACTGCAAGTAGTCGCCCTACAGATTCGCTATATTCATAGCATTCTTGCTGCTTAACTAGATATAAATCTGCAAGCTTGTTTAGGTAGAGATCATTTAGAGTTGATTTGATCACTAAGATGGAATCCAGAATTTCCGTTGGTTCAATTTTATCTCTTATTTTTGCTATTAATTCGATCTCGAGCTGGGAAAGTTTCTGATAATAGCTCTTCACCTGGTTAATATATCTCTTCCTTCTACCCGCTCCAAAGCTAATAGTCTCCCCTCGTATCCAGGCCTTAAAAGTGTCCCAGACCACTCCTGGAGAAGCCGTACCCTTATTAATACTAAAAAATTCGCCTATCCTACTTCTCATATAGTTTCTGTAGTCTTGATCTAAAAGTATAGCCCTTTCAAATTACCATTTTTTGTATTTATTTACCATACCATCAATGGGGAATTCGAAGATCAGTGGGTTATGATCAGAGAGGACCCTGGGGAGTAATTCGATTTTTGCGTCCTTTACCAACGATGGTGAAACCAGAAAGTAGTCCAGCCTGGCACATTTTTGATGAGGGGCTGAATAATAGGTAAAACCTGGATCCATACCCCTTAATTTAGGCCAAACATCTATAAGCCCCATATCGGTTATTAGATCGTTTAATGCCCTGCGCACTTGTGGTTTACGATCGCTGGTTTCGGTACTGCCAGCATTTTTAGCCCCATTAATATTTAAATCACCGCATAATATATAGGGTTCTGGCCAGGACGGGAGCTCGCTAGATAAGAATCTCAAGACTGAAGGATCATCTAGCACTGAAGAGTAGACCGAGCCCAGTGTAAGGTACCCCGATCCACACTTGATAACCATTAGGGTCCATCTACCCATTTTATCCACGCTTTTACGATCACAACTCAGACTGTTATTTCTAGATAGCACAGCGACTCCTTTTGTCCTGCAGTCCTGAGTGGTGTGTGCTAGTCTCTCAAACCCTAGAGTATCTAACAAGTTACAATCTTTATTGGAAATATGCGTCTCTTGCAGACATAACAGATCTACCCCAAAAAATGTAAAGTCGTCTTGTGCCCTTCTTCTTTTATTCTTATCGTTGAGCCCACATATGTTGATGGTGGCTATGCGAAGATAGGAGCTAGCCATAGCTAATTATTATTGCTTCCCTCAATATAATAGGATCATTATGATATAGTTCTTTATTTTTTTGCCCACCAGGGCCTACACTGTTTAAAGACTTATCATAAAGGTAGACAATACTCCTGCTAAATTTAACATTCAAGTAGCAGATTAGAAAAAAAACCTTGCCTCCACCTAACTGTGCTGTGCTTACAAAACATGCCAAACTTACATCGTTTAGACTAAACAAAAAGTTGAGTTTTTCTCCCCCCTTCCATCCCCCTCCCCACTCTCCCCCCCCAAACCACCCTGAACAACCCCCCTCCCCAACCCCTTAAACACGGCGAAAGGTCCAGTAGGTCCCTAGTGATGTGGAGCAGGAGGGCTACCCTGTAAATATCCCAAAGAATTCGGTATACACCAGCACATACATAATGATAGCATGACTAATCTGGACTGGCCCAGAAAGAAAGAAATTAATAAATTTCAGGTCATATGATTATTGGCCCAAAGAGTACACATCCCAGAAAACAGCAACTGATTATAATGTTTTTAGGAATTCTTTGGCCTGAATTTCTGATAGAAAAAAAGATTGTTTTCCTTGATGCAATATTTTTAGTTTTGCCGGGTTAAGCAGAAATACTTGGGCGCCTTTCGCCTGAAACAGAGGCATTAATGAGCGAAGCTGCCATCTTCGCTCGACTGTAGCCTGGCAGACGTCTGGCCTAACGAAAAATTCCTGACCCTTTCCCTTTCTCTTCAGATTAGGTCTGGCTGCATTATAGACTGCTTCACGAGCCAGAAAATTATTGAAAGAGATCAATATGGCGCGGGGTAGCACATTATCTTGATTTGACTGCTGTGGCTATGTGGCTTAAAGGGGAAGCGATGGGCTCTTAATATTTCAGAGTTCCAGTCCCAACTCTTTAGATCCGGGAATGCTTCAATAAATAGCTCTACCACAAACTGACGCACGTCTGATGTTTCAAGACCTTCCGGTATCCCAAGAATGCGAAGGTTGTTCCTTCTCATTCGATTTTCTAAGTCGGTGAGCTTCCAGGTGACGTCCTCCCTCTGATTTTTCAAGCTCTCCGTGGCCCCCCTCTGTGCACTCAGTTCATCCTCAAGTTTTGAAACCCGCTCCTCAACTTCGCATGTTCTAGCTGCAATGTCAGCACACGTTTTGGCCACACTTTTAATTGAGTTCTGTAGTTTGCGGCAGGCGCTCTGGGCCCTTAAGCTTTCTGCCCTAGTCTCTGCTCTGTGTGCCATGATAAGCTGGTAAATAGAGTGGAGAGTGAGTTCCCTAGGAGCCTCCTGCTCCCCGCCAGGACCTGGGGTAGCGCCCCCTTGTTCAGTAGTTATATCATTAACACTACTAGTAAATGAATAATCCCAAGCTAATGGCTCCTGTATATTGTTGACAGAGGGATCCCCCAGATGCCCATGTACCTTAGCTTTCCGAATTGTGTCTGGCTCATAGGGTGTCATCTCCTCCAGTTGATTTTCATCTTCAAAAGAGGAAATACTGTCGTTGTCCTCTTCAAGCAGTTTTTTACTCTGGCTGCCATCTTCGGAGGATGTTGAGGGGTCAGACATAGAATAGAATTTATCCCCCGTTTCCAACTCCTTTATAGATTCGAATCCTGCAGCTGCTGGGCCCCCAACAGAAAAAGTGCCTCCAGCTTGATTAATTGTACCGCCGATATTATTGTGTCCGTTTTTCTCGGGTGTAAACACAGAATCAGCCGGCAAAACTACAGGACCCAGAATGCCTCTGCTGCTCTCGGCGCTGCACCGTCCTGGATCACGGCTCACAGCCTCCTCAGCCGGGGATGGAATCAATCCGACATTGGCATTAACAGAGACTGCATTCACTGCTGCCAAATCAGAGGCGGTAAGCTCCTGCCCGTTTGCCGGTTTAAAATCATGTTTCAAGGCAAGATGGCGGCTGGTCATTCAGCCGAGTGAGCAGGTCCACCGGCTCTCCTGATAACGCTCCCTGCTAATGCTTCTTAGCCGACAGGAACAGAAAAAACCACCAGCATAACGATCGGAATGATTTGGCGGCTGGCCTTATTTCCACAAACAGACCCTCGACCCCCGTACAGCGGTATCAGACTGCTCCGTGCCTTTCAATCGAAGATTCCGGTGGTGTGGTCAGCTCCGACCGGCATGGCGCCAAAAGCTCCTCCTAAGACCGCAAAGCCTCGCCAGCCTGCAGGCGGTACCAATAGTCCGGTAAAGGCTGCTAAGAAAATGCCGGCAAATTGCAACCCGAAGGAGCCGACCCCTAAGCCTGCTCGGACAAAACAAGGTGTTCATCCACTCTTCAAGCGAAGGCTTCTCTCTCAATGGTGCTCCATCGCCGTTCCAGAGGGAGGAGTCTTCTGGATATGAAGGCCACTGGTTGATCTTGGCCCTCGGTATTGAGTTGCGAGAGCACCGCACCTATGCCGTGCTCTGAGGCGTCTGTCTGTACAATAAATTCCTTGCTGAAATCTGGTGTTGCTAGTACTGGATTGGTACACATCGCATGTTTCAGCGTGTCAAAGGCTTCTTGGCATGCAGCTGTCCATATGACCTTGCGAGGTTGCTTCTTTGAGATCAATTCCGTCAAGGGGGCTACGATGGTACCATATCCCTTGACGAACCGGCGGTAATACCCAGTGAGGCCGAGGAAAGCTCGGACCTCTGTTTGGGTCTTGGGGGGCTCCCAAGCCAAGATGGTCTCTATTTTGGCCTGGAGGGGTTGCACCTTACCTCCGCCCACCAGGTGTCCCAGGTACACGACAGATCCCTGTCCAATCTGGCACTTGCTGGCTTTAATTGTTAATGCCAGCGCATTGCAGCGCCTGCAATACCTCCTGGAGTTGTTGCAGATGGTCCTCCCAGGTGCTACTGAAGACAGCTATGTCATCCAGGTAGGCCGCTGAGAAGGACTCCAGGCCAGATAGTACCTGATTCACTAACCGCTGGAATGTGGCCGGAGCATTTTTGAGCCCAAAGGGCATCACTCGAAACTGGTAGTGGCCCTCGGGGGTGGAGAATGCTGTCTTCTCCCTTGCTCCATCGGCCATGGCAATCTGCCAATATCCGGATGTCAGATCAATGGTGCTGAGGTACCGGGCTGCTCCCAGCCGGTCCACCAGCTCGTCTGCACGTGGGATGGGGTGAGCATCTGTCTTCGTGACAGAGTTCAACCCCCGGTAGTCCACACAGAACCGAAGCTCCGGTGTCGTACCCGGTGGGGCCGCTTCCGGCACCAACACCACTGGACTAGCCCACGGGCTGCTGGAAGGTTCTATCACCCCCAGCTCCAGCATCTTTGCCACCTCACGCTGGATGCTATCCTTCACTCGGTCAGAGAGCCGGTAAGACTTGTTCTTCACCGGGGGGCTGTCCCCTGTGTCCACATCATGGGTACACAGATGAGTGATTCCAGGCGTGAGGGAGAACAACGAGGCGAACTGTCCCAGGACATGGCGACAGTCCCTCTGTTGCTCTGGGGTCAAGGATGGGGAGAGGACTACACCTGCCACCGAACCATCCTTCTCTTGCACCGCTAGAAGGTCAGGAAGAGCCTCACTCTCTTCCTCTTCGCTCCTATCCGTCACCATAAGGAGAGCAAGCTCTGATCAGTCATGGTGCGGCTTCAGGCAGTTGACGTGGAGCACCCTAAGGGGCTGACGGGGGGTTTTCATATCGACTACGTACGTGGTCTGGCCTCGCCGCTCCACAATGTCGAACGGGCCAGTCCACCGGTCCTGGGGGGCACAAAGCTCCCCAGGTTCCATAACCCACACCTTCTGTCCAACGTCTAACTCGACCGTCCGAGCGTTGCGGTCATACCACTCCTTCATCACGGTCTGGCTAGCCTCCAGGTTCTCTGTGGCTGCCTTCCACAGCTTGGCCATCTGGCTGCGGAACGCCAGCATGTAGCTGACATTGTCACGGGGAAGCTTCTGTGAAGTCTTCTCCCACCCCTCCTTCACTAAACTGAGGGGACACCTAATGGGATGGCCATAGAGCAATTCAAACGGGCTGAACCCGACTCCCTTCTGCGGTACCTCCCGGTAGGAGAATAACAAGCAGGGGAGGAGGACGTCCCATTTACGCCTCAAGCCCTCTGGTAGGCTTCGGATCATCCCCTTCAATGTCTTATTGAAGCGCTCTACAAGTCCGTTAGTCTGAGGATGGTAAGGAGTGGAGAACCGGTAGGTCACCCCACACTCCTTCCACATGGCCTGCATGTAGGCCGACATGAAATTTGTGCCCCTGTCCGACACCACGACCTTGGGGAATCCCACTCGGGTAAAAATCCCCAACAGTGCCCGCGCCACCACCGGTGCAGTGATGGTCCTCAGAGGAATAGCCTCTGGGTACCTTGTGGCGTGGTCCACCAAAACCAAGATGAACCGGTGTCCCGCTGCGGTCGGAGGGTCCAATGGCCCAACAATATCGATACCGACCCTCTCAAAAGGGGTCCCGACCACGGGGAGCGGTTCCAACGGGACCTTCAACTTAGTCCCAGTCTTGCCACTGGCCTGACAAGACTTGCAGGTCTTACAAAAGGTGTCTGAGGCAATCCTCATCCTGGGCCAATAAAAATGGGGGACCAACCGTGCAAAGGTTTTGTCCTGACCCAGGTGTCCGGCTAAGGGTATCTCGTGCGCTAACTCCAGCAGAAAGGCCCGGTAACATTGGGGGACCACTATGGCCCTCGAAGATCCATGTACGGGCACCCTGGGCTCACTGTATAGGAGACCATCCTCCCAATACACGTGATAACCTCCCAGTTCCTGACTGGCCACTTGGGCTTCGGCCTGCCGCCGCATGCCTTCAAGCGTGGGGCACGCCCTTTGTGCCTGACAAAATTCCTCCCGGGTAGGTCCTCCTTCCACATGCCAGTCAGCAAGGGTCGGCAAGTCCTCCACAGGAACGACATCTACATCCACGGACTCCGGGGGCACCTCTGCGGCCTCCCCATCCATCTCACGGGGCATGTCCTCTACCACCTTCTTCTTTCCATGTTTGGCTTTGGGTTGGGCCATTATGCCAGGCTCCAACCCAGGGTGAGTTCCATGCCGGGCAGCCATGGACTGCGTGCTTACGCAAGTCCACCCTGGTAATCCCAGCATCTCGGTGTGAGCGTGAAACTCGACATCTTTCCACTTGGTGTGCTCCAGGTCGTTCCCTAGCAAACACCCCACAGGCAAGGCAGGGCTCACAGCAACTCTCAGTAGGCCTCTGACTCCTCCCCACTCAAATGGAACACGAGCCACTGGATAGTGACTCATACTGCCGTCAGCCAATACGGCCGGATGGAACTCCTCGGGACTACTTGGTCTGGGGACACCAGCCGCCGCACGACAGTGGTCATGCTGGCCCCTATGTCCCTCAGAGCTTCCACCTCCTCCTCATTAATTCTCACCCTCTGCTGATATTTAGCAGTGTTCGGGGGCAGGGACACTACGGGGACCACCTCTCTATCCCTGAGTGAAACCAGCGTCAGGCCTGTCCACTCCCCTTCCCTATCTAAGGGCAGCTCCACCCCAAGCGCTATACTACTCACCCCGGGACTTTTCCCGCCCGTTGGGGCTGGTGGTCGCTTGCGACACTTGGGATCTCCCCTGTAGTGTCCAATCTCCCCACACTCGTAGCACCGCACAATCCTTGGCTGCTGACTCCTGTCAGGGTAAGTGGGTCTTGTGGAATTGGACGGGGGTGGACTGTTCCCATGAGGCACAGGGTCAGACTGATTTGCATATGGCCATGTCTGAACTGGGGTGGCAGAGTGGGCTAAAGAACGGTGATGGATTAAACCCAGATCAGTTGACTGGGGGTGAGTGCTTGCAATGTTCAACACTCCGTCCATCATTTCCTTTGGTATTGCTTTGTTCGCCATAAGTTGGCAGGGTATGCTCAGACGTGAGTCCCTTGCTCACTTTGCCACTGGATTCAAGCAAGCCTGGCTGAAGACGGCTGAAATGCCAGAAACCGGTCCTAGGAAGCTTGTTTCCGGTCCAGGGAAGACATGGCTTGGCAGTTCGGGCTGGACTGTTCCCATGAGGCACAGGGTCAGACTGATTTGCATATGGCCATGTCTGAACTGGGGTGGCAGAGTGGGCTAAAGAACGGTGATGGATTAAACCCAGATCAGTTGACTGGGGGTGAGTGCTTGCAATGTTCAACACTCCGTCCATCATTTCCTTTGGTATTGCTTTGTTCGCCATAAGTTGGCAGGGTATGCTCAGACGTGAGTCCCTTGCTCACTTTGCCACTGGATTCAAGCAAGCCTGGCTGAAGACGGCTGAAATGCCAGAAACCGGTCCTAGGAAGCTTGTTTCCGGTCCAGGGAAGACATGGCTTGGCAGTTCGGGCTGGACTGTTCCCATGAGGCACAGGGTCAGACTGATTTGCATATGGCCATGTCTGAACTGGGGTGGCAGAGTGGGCTAAAGAACGGTGATGGATTAAACCCAGATCAGTTGACTGGGGGTGAGTGCTTGCAATGTTCAACACTCCGTCCATCATTTCCTTTGGTATTGCTTTGTTCGCCATAAGTTGGCAGGGTATGCTCAGACGTGAGTCCCTTGCTCACTTTGCCACTGGATTCAAGCAAGCCTGGCTGAAGACGGCTGAAATGCCAGAAACCGGTCCTAGGAAGCTTGTTTCCGGTCCAGGGAAGACATGGCTTGGCAGTTCGGGCTGGACTGTTCCCATGAGGCACAGGGTCAGACTGATTTGCATATGGCCATGTCTGAACTGGGGTGGCAGAGTGGGCTAAAGAACGGTGATGGATTAAACCCAGATCAGTTGACTGGGGGTGAGTGCTTGCAATGTTCAACACTCCGTCCATCATTTCCTTTGGTATTGCTTTGTTCGCCATAAGTTGGCAGGGTATGCTCAGACGTGAGTCCCTTGCTCACTTTGCCACTGGATTCAAGCAAGCCTGGCTGAAGACGGCTGAAATGCCAGAAACCGGTCCTAGGAAGCTTGTTTCCGGTCCAGGGAAGACATGGCTTGGCAGTTCGGGCTGGACTGTTCCCATGAGGCACAGGGTCAGACTGATTTGCATATGGCCATGTCTGAACTGGGGTGGCAGAGTGGGCTAAAGAACGGTGATGGATTAAACCCAGATCAGTTGACTGGGGGTGAGTGCTTGCAATGTTCAACACTCCGTCCATCATTTCCTTTGGTATTGCTTTGTTCGCCATAAGTTGGCAGGGTATGCTCAGACGTGAGTCCCTTGCTCACTTTGCCACTGGATTCAAGCAAGCCTGGCTGAAGACGGCTGAAATGCCAGAAACCGGTCCTAGGAAGCTTGTTTCCGGTCCAGGGAAGACATGGCTTGGCAGTTCGGGCTGGACTGTTCCCATGAGGCACAGGGTCAGACTGATTTGCATATGGCCATGTCTGAACTGGGGTGGCAGAGTGGGCTAAAGAACGGTGATGGATTAAACCCAGATCAGTTGACTGGGGGTGAGTGCTTGCAATGTTCAACACTCCGTCCATCATTTCCTTTGGTATTGCTTTGTTCCTACTCCCTTCCCAAACTTATTTTGGGGACCTTTCGAGAACTCCACCTTTTTATCTACCCCCTCTTTCTTCTGGGGGAAACCCTGTCCGCCTTTCGAGCCATCTCCCCCGGGGCCCTTGTGAGACACCCGGGTGCTCACCCAAATATCTGCCTCCTCCGCAAGCTCACGGGGATCCATCAACTTGCGGTCCACCAGATGTTGGCGCAGCTCCGGAAAGCTCTTATCCAAGAGGTGCTCCCTTAAAAAAAGATCGTACAACCCTTGGTAGTCCTGCACCTCGCTGCCACGCTGTCACGCACCCAACCATCTAGTGCCTTCCTCGCATAATCAAAAAAATCTACCTATGTCTGTGTGGACAGCTTATGGCTGCCACAAAACTTTTGCCTGTACCTCTCGGGGTTGAGACCAAACTTTTTGAACAAGGCCTCTTTCATGGGGGCATACCTTACCTGATCCGCCTTGGCCAAATATAGCAGGGTGTCCCTAACATTGGGAGGTATATACCGGTATAAACCACCTCCCGAATAACTCTCGGGTACCCCATGGGCCGTCAAGGCTACCTCGTATGCCTCCAACCATTTCATGATGTCGTCCCCCACTGTGTAATTGGCAATTACCTCTTTAGGTAGGTAGAACTTTGATTCTTGAGGTTCCTTAGGTATGCTGCCACCATTGTCCTTATTGGACGCGTTCAATTGAAGGGCTCGTAGCTCCAGCTCTTTTAGCTGAAGCTCGTGCGCCAGCTTCTTCTCCTCCATTGCCCATTTCTTGTTCTCTCTTTCATGTTCTAATTTCGCTAGCTCCCATTTTAATTGCCTCTCCTCCCTCCTGTCCTCGTACTCCTCTGGAGACGCGCTCCTCCTCGACCCTGTCCTACTACTGGCCCCAGAACGTCTCCCTGGGGGCACATTTTCAGACACATCTACATTCAATATGTCGATCACTTCTTGGGCGCTCTCCTCCTGAGGTGCATCTGGCGCCTCCTGTCCCTCATCCCCTCTCCCTTCTGGGTGGGCCTCTACCCATGCCCTAATGGCGGTGCGGAGTTCCGGTCCTTTGGCCTTCCGCATCCCAGGCACCCCCATCCCCTGCCCGAACTCCCTTAGTTGCTTCACAGTGTACCCCTCGAGGTCAGCTAACCGGAATTCCATTCTGGCAGGTGGGGACCTAGACACTAAGGAGAAAAATTCCTAGGGTATAGGTAACAGTTATCAGCTAACCAGGACTCTTGTACTCTCAACCTGGACAGTGGAAATAACAATGCAGCAATCAATGGTTTCCGCCTCACGGAAGGGTGCTGTATGGTCACAGGTCCTAAGGATCCCACCGCTCGCCAACAATGTAGGACCTGGGGTCTCCAGGCCCTATGGGGCGGTAACGTGACACGAGCGGTCGGGCCACCAAAGGTCTGTGTGTAAAGCAACCATACAACACGCACCTCACATGGGACGCGGAACACACACAATACGTGACGCCACACTGGAGGAGTTATGTAAATACTCAAGTTTATCCAAGTAGATCACGTTAGATGCAGTTCATGGGGTAGCAGTACATTTCATAAACTGATAACACAATTCCTAGCGATATACATGTCAGTCAGGAGCTATAAAAGTTGGTCATACCCTGAATGCAATTCATGAAATATCAGTACTGCCTGAGATACAATTACCATTCACGTATATGTACTTGCGCGCTTCACTTTCCAGTAGCGCCTTAGGGGGGTGATTATAGCGCTAGGCGCGCTAGTCGGTGACGACCTCAGAACGGGGCATCTAGCACAGAGAGCTACTCGTGATCAAAGACATTTAGCACTCCAATATGGAACATGAATAACAGAGCGCTACTCGTAATCAATAGCACGTAGCACTTCAATATGGAACATGAATAACAGAGCGCTACTCGTAATCAATAGCACGTAGCACTTCAAGATGGACCATGAATAACAGAGCGCTACTCGTAATCAATAGCACGTAGCACTTCAACCTGGCACATGAATAACGGAGCGCTACTAGTAATCAATAGCGCGTTGCACGTCAATATGGCACATGAATAACAGAGCGCTACTCGTAATCAATAGCACGTAGCACTTCAATAGGGAACCTGAATAACAGAGCGCTACTCGTGAGCAATGACATTCAGCATTTCACTACGGAGCATAGATGACATAGCGCTACTTGTGAGTACGGGTGTTTAGCACTTCAGGTCGGAACAGGGCTAGCAGAGCGCTACTCGTACTCCGGGGTAGTCAATGCTTCACACGGGGCTGGCCGCAGGGAGCGCACGGGACTTGCGGAGCGAGTCTCCCGGCTCCGGTGCAGTTCGTAGGGTACCACGCTTCAGTACTGTTCAAGGGGGCACAAGGAGAGGATCCCTCGGCGAGGTCTCTCCGCCGAGATGACAGGGGGGAACTCCCACGGAGAGGGGACCCGGGCTGAGGGTGCGGTGTGGCTCCCAACCAGTAGGGGGCGCACCGGGGACAATCCCAGCCTCCGGGCTTACCTCGTTCTCGGCGTCGGAAGGCGTCCGCTCCAGCGACGATGGGGAAACTCGGCCCAGGCCTCGCGCACCTTCTCACGCAGCTGCGACGGCAGCGGCGGGGCCCCGGGCTTCTCACGGGCCTCGCGACTCTGCAGGGCACTTCTTCCGGCCTCCGGGCCGCGGCGGTGAGCGCGCTGGCTTCCACGTCACAGGGGGATGCTCAAGTTAAGGATGGGGGTTCCGCGCTCAGTGGAGCACGCTGCCGGGGGTCCCAGACCAGGTCAGGGAGCGTAGGGATCACAGCGCTAATACCTGGTCGATCCCATGTGGCTCTTCAATCTGCTTTGCATACGGCTTCAGGGGTCAGTCTGGACACGCAGTCTCAGCGCTTGGCATATAAGTTTTAGAGTTCACTCTGGACACGCAGTCTCAGTGCTTGACATATGAGTTTAGAGTTCAATCTGGACACGCAGTCTCAGTGCTTGGCATATAAGTCTCTGTTCTCAGATGTTAGATGAAGTCTTGTTGGCGCAGATGTATCTGGCGCCCTTAAAGGGGTTCTGTTACAGGGGGGTAGGGATGGAGAAGGCGACTAGGTCCTTCCTAGTCAGGCTGGGCAGAGGTTCTCTGGGTCCTCCTACTGCTGGGCAAGATCAGTGGGTTTCACAGGGTCCCTCACTCACTTAAGAGGCAGCACCTAAATCCTGTCACTCTCAGAGGCATAAGTCCCTGGCTAGGCCCTACCGCCTACACTCCTGGTGGATTCTTCCAGCTCTGCTTCACCCCACTGGCCAACTCAACACAAAAAGTTCCCTCCCTCACTTAAGTAGCCCTAGGTCAGGTGACCTCTGGCCAAGGAGGCAAAAGAAAAACCACACCTCCCTTCTAGAAGGTTCCAGCACATTCCAGGAGCTTCCCCACTCTACCTATGGGACAAAAAGGCGGGCTGGAGTCGCAACATTGTTGTGGGGTTCCAGCCAGCTCCTGGCAGCTAGGGTGCTACTATGAAAGACCACTCTGCAGTAGCAGGGGCCTGTGGCAGCCATCTTGGGAGAGGGGAGCACCTGCACCTTAAAACTGATTGGCAATGAAAAGGCGCCCGGAGACCTAGTCCAACATAAAAATGAGGGTGGAAAAAATGAGGCACGATCAAAAATAGACGGGGAGACCACCCTAGGGCTGACAGGTCCAACACACTCCCTCCAAGCTAACATTCCACCGGGGACTCGATCCCCGCAGGCCTCTCCGCTCAAGGATCGGCTGCTTGACGGACACATGCCGGAGCATGCCATCTCGCTCACGTACAAAAAACTGATAAATAACCCCCCTGATCCGCTCGACTCCCTGAAAGAGAAGTGGGTGGCTGATGGACTTGAGATTGACGACGAGGAGTGGGTTACCGCCCTGGCGTCCCCAAGGGAGGTGGCGATATCGGCTAGACTCCGGCTTGTGCAGCTTAAAATATTGCACAGAGTATACGTTTCCTGCACAAGACTTCAGGTGATGGGGGGAGGGGCTCTGCCGGCGGGGGTGTGGGGCGACTGGCTCCTTTTTCCATATCTTGTGGGAATGCCCAGGGGTGCAGAGGTACTGGAGGCGAGTTGTGTCCTGCATGAGTGTGGGAGGTTGACCTTCGCACAGAGGCTAAGAGATGTATACTGAACATATGGGAACCCACGGACTTATCTACACGGGGGAGACTTTGGGTCACGCTTGGGCAAATGGTGGCGAAAAGAAACATAGCCCGTCTGTGGGGTGCATCGACGCTGCCGAAATTGGTGGACTGGCAAAAAGACATGGATTGGTGCATGTTGCAGGAGAAGACCGTATACACGGCACGGGGGTGCCCCAGAAAGTGGGGGGAGGTGTGGTCGCTTTGGAACGCCTACAGAGGTGACATATGTGAGCCTCCGCAGGCCCGCCTATCCGGCCTGGAGATCACGGACTGAATCTAGCCTACCTTCAGAACTACTGTACATACGTCTAGTCCTACACTGTCGCTTTATGTTGCCGGTGCTGCGGCAACTCTGCTTTCTTGGTGAAAAAAAAAATTCTTATGTGACCTTGTTATGTTCTTGTAAACAATAAAAGAGTTTTTAAAAAGAACAATTATCATAAATCTCCATTCATGGTGGCAGTCCAGCATTTTTTATGGATTTTCCATAAATGGGCCAAGAATTGCGAAACTGCATGGACCACAAGCTATTTGGAGAAGGCAAGTTTCTAACTTTGGACAAATTCTAATCCCCACTCTTAAAAGGATAGACAGAAACCGTTCTTCGAATGGCGGCATAGGAATGGCGAACAAGCAACAGCTGTAATGCGGTTTGAACTTTGTCCAACCAGAAATAACATTCCTCTGATGCAACCAATCTTTCTGCCTATTTTTGGTAAATGAGGGAGTTCTTAGAATACAATAAAGAAAGTTAATATTGGAGAAAAAAAATAAAAAAAATAATAATAAGAACTGCTTGGGCAACATGGCATTTGTTAGCAATTTTTAATGTATGTATATTGAATTAACAAACAACTGTAGTTGTGCTGATCTCTAAATTAGATTAACAGCGCCACCATGTGGCAGACTTTCATGAGAGCCATTGTTGACAATTAAGTGCCAGTCCCGAGCATCGGAAACCATTGGCTCAAATTAAGCACTAGCCCTAGGATCTCTAAACAACCAGGTGAGACCTACTTGTCGAAACTCAATTCCTCCCTCCCCCCAAAAGCACAACTTTTTGGGGGAAATGAGAGACTAGCACTCCTCAAGCTCACATACAGGGTCATAACCAGGAGGAGCATTTGATGACCGAGCTAGCCCATAATTATCTTTGCCCCCCCTCCCCAAACGACAGGGGCAGTTGGCACACTATAGGTGAATGCAATAAAAATCCCTTTAAGTTTTGTTTTTATCTTGTTACATTTGCTGTGTGTTCCAATACATTTTAAATGTCAGTCTATGCCTTCTGACAAATTGCTGTGTACAGCCCTGCCAAGTATCAAGCATCAGGCGTTAGACTAACGCATTTTTATGTGGTGGTCCACATTAAATTGCATTAATCACCCATTTTAGCGCCTTGCCCTCCTGCACACTGTGAGGGAGAAGCAGGGAGTGACCGTGACTGTCGGAGTTGCATTAACAGCATCGTGGCATCCGAGTGCTGTGAGCATACAATGTTACAAGACTCATATTGGCCGCTCAGGCCTGTGTTATTAAATAAAATTTGCCTGACATGTTGAGAGATTAAGACTCATTAATATTATATAATTTAATTTTAGCAGCCTGTAACTCAGAACTGCTTCGGGCTGGTGCCGCAGTAGGCTCTGGCCTCAGCTGACTGTATTCAGCAGCTGAGACCCCGCGCAGACTCGCTCATGTGACCTGAAGTAGTTTCTTCCGTGCTAGTAGACAAACTAATTTCCAAGGCTGACACCTTCCCTGACTGTTGCTGTTTTTTTACCCACCCCTAGTGTCATGGACCTTTCCCGCTTTTGGCGGCTTCTCATTCTGAATGCCGTGGGACTCGGAGAATCATGAATGGGCGCCGACAATCACAGAGTTCCATATTCCGCGTCCTGCACCAGAATGGAGCCAATGACAATTCCACCACTTAGGTCAGTAAAGTCCCCATGTGGACAGGACAGACCATGTCTCACTATTCTGATGTCTCACTATCATGATGTTTGGGAGGAGGGTCCGGTCAGCTCAGGCTTTGGCAGGATGTTTTTAGGTCAACCCTAAGGGCAGTGCGTATGCCCTGCTCGCTCTGCGAGGCATGCTGTATTGGAGTATGCACTAAAAGCCCCGCCCACTCTCCGCCCATATTTGTCATTGGCTTGTGTCATTGTCATTCATAAATGCTGGCTTCTGATACGTAAGTAGACTTGTTAGTCCCTCCTTGGTACCGCCTTGTCTGCTTTTGTTACCTCCCATACAACTGGACCTTTTACTTCAGTTATTACACGGTCAGCGTTATATGTGGGTGAGCACTATTTTGTTTATTGACTATGAGTACAAACAATGGCGGCTTCTTTTTAGATCTCGCCTATCGTTGAAACGCGCATGCGTTGCTCGCTCTGCGAGACATATCGTGGATGAGGAGATTTCAGAAGGGGACTTGAAGCTCCGCCCCTCATTTTCATTGGCTGGCGTCATCGTTTATGTAAAACAGTGGCCTCCAATTGAAACTGAGGCTTTTTGGTTTCCGCCCTTTCTCCTTTTCGTCCGGCCCATCCGGACTGGATCCTCTGCTTTTCGGCTGTCGTGAAGCAATTTCTTATCTTTAGGAGGCGTGTACTGCTGGATCATGTTTCCTGTGAGCTCATTGCAGGCATGCACAACACGCATGGCGCGCTTTAAGTTTCCTAGTTTTTTTTTCATTTGCGCAATGGCGTGGCAACAGCTTGTTTTATTGTGTTTCCTGGAATGCGTGCAAGGAGGAGACGTGAAGCCGATGTTTACAATTTATTTTGTTAAAGAAGTATCGCATTACATTTTGGGTAGCCTGTCCACACACCTGGTGAAAGCGACTCATAACCCCGGTCTATTTTCCCGCCAAGACGCATGCAGTGGAAATCTGGGCCACCATGCCTGACAAAGACTGCGACACTCCCCCCCGGCCAGGTGAGCAGTTTGCTCGCCAGAAAGAGGGAACCGCGCCTTCAGGGACTTTCCCGATTAGTAACATTTTTAGATGCTAAACCAAAACACCGGAATGAGAGCGAGGGGGCTGCAGGAAGGGCCCGCCGGCTTGGCTCTCCCGGTGTTGCCTTTTTTACTGTACACGGTGAGTGGCAGACAAAGAAACACAGGGCCCGGTGGACTGGCTTTTGTTCCCAAAAATCGCTGCAAAGGTCTGGAATTACCAAATACACCCCAAAGCAAAGCGATGGCGCGTGGGGTGGGCCACGCCCTTGTCCTCAGGGGCCACATGTTTATTTTTAATGGCCCATTTGTATGTTTTACGAGCACTCCAGTGATGTCCACCATCCCGCAGAGGGAATTCGGTTACCCTCTGGTTTCCGGGTGGTGCTTGCTCTGGAGAGAAGGGTCAGGAAGCACTGTGGTTCTCCAGATACTGAGGTGTGAGATTTTAGCAAAATCACGTAAAGTGTTATAGTCCGCAAGGGCAGGGGTCATGTGAATTCAGCACAATAAAGATGCAATAAATAACACAGCAACACTTAAAACTTGGATCATGTTAATGTGTGTATGAAATGGCCCATAATAAAAACAAAGTTATCCCGGGCAGGCAATTCTTGTGCAATGAATACCCACAATGTCACAGCAGCTGAAACCTTATGATGTCACAAGAGACACACAACTTGAATTGACATCACAATGGCTAATGCCTCAATGTTGTAGTCAGCAGCTGAAGTGCTGTGCTGTATTTATTTTTTATATATATTTTTTACACTTCCGGCTGACCAAAGGTCACCAGGCAAACTAGCATTCTGTGCACTGCCTCATGAATCATTGTGTGACGCAGTGTATCACAACACACGGTTCAGCTCTACCAACCACGTGACTCGATCTGCACACCCCTAACAATAGGAGCACATGTGTTCCGGTGGCCTGCAAAAACGTTTGCGAGTGGTGACCTTCGAGCAAGCGTTGTCTTGTTAGGAATTTGGAAAGCTCAACCCTAGCACTATAGCGCAGGAACGTGCACAAAGGTCACACTTGTCCATCAATAACATTTGCTCTGCAACCAATGCCACTGCTTCCCGGGCCAACGTGGCCGTAAAGAGTTACGTCAGACACTTGTCCAACAATAACATTTGCTTTGCAATCAATACCACTGCTTCCCGGGCCAACATGGCCGTAAAGAGTTACGTCAGACACTTGTCCAACAATAACATTTGCTTTGCAATCAATACCACTGCTTCCCGGGCCAACATGGCCGTAAAGAGTTACGTCAGACACTTGTCCAACAATAACATTTGCTTTGCAATCAATACCACTGCTTCCCGGGCCAACGTGGCCGTAAAGAGTTACGTCAGCCGGGGCTGGCGCGAGCCCATTCACCAGCAGGCATGTGGGTCTTACCGACCCCATGCCACAACAAAGGCTGCCAGACAGGCGGGCATGTTCAGGCCGGCCTGCGCCGTCATGAGCACCAAAACCCCTCCCAGCAGGGCTGGGTATCAGGCAGGGGACCGCAGCTTCCCCCCTTTGTTCAACCACGCTAGGCACGCCGAAAGTGTAAACCCGATTATGAGGCAATGCGTATGGGTGACTGAGAACAAAAGGCAGCGCCTCTAGGCGCTCTACCAGGTGCTTAGTGGGAGATCTCACAGTGGTTTAATCTTTGATAGCCCGGATGTGAAAAAGATACGACACAATGACTAGTCAAATGTGAAAACAATAACCACGGTTTCTTATCCTCCTTGCCAAGTTATGCCATGCCGCGTGACCCTGGGCGCATCAAATTGTGCACCTATGCCAAAGTTCTTTATCTGACAAAAATTGGCAACATTTATAAACTTCTATTAAAGGCCGTGTGGAGAAGGGTATCCCCACCGACTCGTCGACAAGCTCAGCTCAGGCGGCTCTCGTGCTCCTCAGCGCTCCTTGTTATTCCAGTGTACGTCACAGACACCCAGACGTGAACCTGCACATTTGACACTTTTCCCAGCACGCGGCTGAACCTCCAGTGGTCACACCTCTATTAACTAGCCACAGTACAGCGCACAGACCTCTCTCTCATGGCACTCGCCAGTCCCCTAGCTTCAGCAACACCTCTCTAATTCACAGCACTACAAAGCCACGACAGTGTGCAAAGGCGCTATATTGAAACACGTTTCTTAAAAAAACACAAAAAGGCATTGGGACACGTCAGTTAAATCCCCTGTAGTAGGGAACGATTTTACACTACCTGACATTGATTTAACAGCTCATAGGGCGCGGGTGGGATCGTTACATGGGAACCCTAAAGGTGTGCCTTTAGAGGAAGCAATAACTATCTCAAATACCGGTCCTCTAAGAAGCACACCTTCTAATAAACTAGATTTTTCCCTTTCTCAATTAAACTTTACATCTTGTTCAGGTCCAGTGTTGAACAATTTAACTGAGGGGTCTCCAAATATTAATGGGAGGCTAATTTCTAATTCTTTGTCCTCTCTGGAATCAATTCTTTCTTCGATTTTGAGTTTACTCGAAAAATTTGTGGGAGGTTCGGATTGTATTTTTGACACTGTAACGCAAATTTTGCAAGTACTTCTGCTAAGGAAAAATGAGTTAGTGTTAGATCTTCCCATACCATCGGTCTCTCTGTTGATGACCCCAAAAATAAGCGCTCCTTCCGCTTCGGCAGTTTTGGATTCAGCTCAATCTTCTCCTTTGACAGAAGGTCAAAAGGAAAAGAAACATGTAGTTCTTCCAGCTGTCCCCAATCCTGCCAAAGTGGTTTCGGCTGGTGCTAATTGTATAGCTCCAATGAGTGACAAGTTAGAGGTAATAGCAACATCTCCTCTCGTTCCCAAATCTGAAATTCCATCTCTTTTTCCGATATTCTCCTTGCCACCAATTAAAGAAGAGGAGATCCCCAAAGTAAATACGGGATTGATGGGAAAAGTGAGTCCCCTGAAACACAAAAAGATTAGAATGAAGAAGAGGAGACCCATTCGAAGATTCGCTAAAAAAAGACAGAGGAAACTTCTTTTTGATAAGAATGCTGAGTTAAGTGCAGAAGATTCCCCGCAGGTGGAGCAGTCTCCTACCTCTCATGTAGAAGTTAGAGTTGTCTCGCCTAAAGAAGTCGCCCCTGCCTCTGGTCTAGGTTCTATAAGCTTTAGCAATCCTTTCTTCCCCAAGGTTTCCCATCCTTCCGCTAATCCTTTTTCAGCTTATTGTAATGTTAATGCAGGATCTTCCCAAGTTAGTTCTAAGGTTAACACTTCATCGGTAATCCCGTCCTCTTCTTCCTTAAATCCTTCAGCAAGAACCTTTCAGGTCCCATCCTCAATGTCAGTTATTCTCCCAAAAGAAAAAATAAGTGTGGATACTTTATATCTTGATTTTTCTCCCTTATTTGAACCAGATTTAATTTTAAATAGATCTGCCCTACTGATCTGTTTTAAAGAGATCGAAAGTTTGAAATTAATTCAAACGTCCGACTTAGATATTGTATTTCTCCTTAACTCTTTCGTAGGGAAACCAATAAGATCAACAAGGGTGAAATTCTATTCGAAAGTTGTGTTAAATCTTGTTCTACAGTGGGCAGAGGAATTTCAAGTTAGAGGGATAGATGTTATGCCGCACTTTGGGGAAAAATGTACTCAAGGGATTCTTGCCAATTCTTCACTATCACTTCCCTCTAATACGGGTGTGCTGTTGTCGGATTGGTCTAATCTTAGATCAGAGGACCTAAAAATTTGTGTGGCTAGGAATGAAAGGCTAGTTTCATACAAAAACGCTCCTCTTAGGCAGACAGGGAAGGATGACCATTCTAAATGGAGTTGGTTACCTGGAGTTCTAGCGAGTAAATCCGCTCCCTGTTCTAAACAATCTTCCAATTTTTAACAGAGAGCTGAAATTTATCTCATGGAACACTGCAGGATACAAGGATTATAAGGAGAAATTGGGTTTCTTGCATTCTCAAAAGGCAGACATAATTTGTTTGCAAGAAACCTGGGTTGAAGGAAGATTAGCTTTGGAAAAAGACTATTTTATTTTGGAATACAGCGCAACCAGCACTAGAAGAGGCCATGCTAAGGGAGGGCTAGCATGCTTGTTATCTAATAGATTGCAATGGAACTATTCACACTATCTAGATCCAGGGAAACTGTTTCAAGCAATAACCCTAAAAGAGGTTTTTGAGGATTGCCCTAATAGATTGTTGATTGTGGTTAATATTTATATTCCCCCCAATTGTAGTTTTAACGCTGGTTTAAAAACTTTGTTCACTTTTTTAACTAAAGTGTTGGATGTCTCCCCAACCCCGCATGTGTTAATGTTTGGGGACTTAAATTGTAATATATCTAACTGTGGGTCGGAGTTGTTTAGAAATATTCAATTGGAAGAATCTTTGAATATACCACCTGCCCAGTTTCCCTCTAAAATTAAAACTAACAAAAGAGGTAAACTTATTTTAGATGGTTTACTTAAAGTTGAATGCTTAATAGTAAACGGGAGGCTTCCGTCTGACACCCCGGCAGCTTATACTCATAAATCTAATAAGGGAAAATCTATTATTGATTTTATCATGGTAGACTATGCCGGTTTTCACCTACTAAAGGATATGAAGGTCATTGAGTCTATTCTTAGTGACCATAATGCATTGATGCTTTCTGTCTCCGTTAATCTTCAGAAAGTGGACCCGTGGAGTCTGGATACAGACTTTGTGAATTTTGATTCCAGTTCTGGGAAATGTTTTTGGAACACTTGTACTGTTGAAAATGTGGTGCCTCTTTTGTATTTTGCTGTCGAGAATTTACCCCTCTGGGAAGGGAGAGAGCTGTTGAGTTTTATTAATTTTTTAGATTCTGTATCTGCTAGCGCAAAAAAGAAACCAGGTGTGAAACAATCCTTCGTAGTCCCTCATCCTCTACGGGCTATAAATAGAGAAATAAACAAAGTGGTAAGGGGACAATTTTTATCCTTTACCCAAGAAGCTAAGTCTAAGTTGTTTATCTTAAAGAGAAGGAGAGTTAGACTTAAGGCCCGTTTAAAACGTTTTAAGGAAGATGCCCTCTGGATTCAACTGAGGGAAGCTTCTTATAATGGCCAACCCAAGACTTTCTGGTCCTTAATTGGCAAAGGTTGTGGTACCAGAGCCAGTCCTACGCCTATTGCCATTGAGGAACAGGTGTGGGTTCATTATATCGAGAAGTTGTACAGTAACAATAATTCTCAAGTTTTTAATGCTGAATCTGAAAATGTCTCAAATATACTTGACTGTCCTACGGAAAGGGAAATTGAATATGCAATTAGGAATATGCGTTCCTCTGGTGCGATGGGTCCTGATAAAATCCCTATTTCAGTATTAAAACACCAGAGTGAACTTTGGAGTAAAATACTCTTTCCAGTGTTTAAATTTTGTTTTTCTAGTGGAACAGTCCCCCCCTCCTGGAAAGGAAGTATTATTGTCCCTTTATATAAAAAAGGGGCAAGAGATCTACCGCAAAATTACCGTCAAATCGCCTTGCTTGATGCCATTGGTAAGGTTTTCGCAAAATGTGTGCTTACTTTAATGAATCAATGGGTATCTGAACATAATATTCTTCCCATGGAGCAAACAGGTTTCAGACAAAATCATGGAACTTTAGATAACCTGACTGCATTGCAAGTTATTACTGAAAAATATGTGAAAATCCGTGGTGGTCAGGTATATGGCGCCTTTATTGACTTCTCCACCGCCTTTGATAAAGTAGATAGAATTTTGCTGTGGAGAAAGTTATTTAACTTAGGTATGCCCCCATTCCTGATCAAGTTAATTCGCGCCCTTTACTCTGACACCTGGTGCAGAGTTCTACTTGGAGGTGAACGTGGTGTATCTAAATTAATTCCCACTTCCAATGGGTTGAAGCAAGGTTGCCTTTTGGCTCCATTGTTATTTTCTTTATATACAGTTGATTTACCCGTCACACTTTCGGCTTGCGCCGGTATTGCCCCTTCCTTGGGTGGTGTTCCAATTGCATGCCTTATGTATGCAGATGACATCCTGATTTTGGATCTCACCCCAAGGGGCCTGAACAATCGGTTGCAAGCACTCTCTGAATTTGCGGAAAGTCATTTTTTATCAATAAATACGGCAAAAAGCAAGGTGATTTGCTTTTCCGGTAGAAAGAAGCCTAAATGCCTTAATTATCCATGGGTTGTGGGGGGGGGGAAAATTGGAATGTGTGAAATTTTACACCTTCCTAGGTAAAATTGTCACTTATAATTTAAGTGACAAATTACACATTGATAATAACTCCCGGAAGGCTATTTCTCAGGGAAAGAGTTTAGTTTCCCTGTATAAAGCCACAGGTAGAAGGCATTTTTCTATTCTTTTAGATGTTTTCAGAGCGAAAGTTCCGGCCTCCCTGTTATACGGAATTGAGTTAATTGATGTAAAAAAGTGGAATTTTTTAAATTCTGCGGAAGGGAAAATTTTACGCAGTTTAATGTCTGTAGGTACAGCAAATTCGACTGCTTCCTTGAGACAGGAATTGGGCTTACGTAGTAGTTGGGTTCAAGGTCTGGCAAGTATAATACGTTGGGTTGTAGCTTTATCTAAAGGTGAACCTAATACCTTAAGAGATCTTATAAAAAATGAATTATTAGGATCTTTTAATGATTTCTCCCTGATTGTAAAAAACTTCAGATTTGCCGTGCTGCAATTAAAATTGGATGAGGGGACTTTATTTTTACTATCCTCTCATCAATTAAAAACTGTTTTGAAGTCAGCCTCTTGGGAATTGGGGTTTTGTCTGGATAGAGACTTCTGTTTAGCGAAAAAAGGTGGTTCGCCTGTTATCGAATCTTATACCCTGCGAAAAGCTCAATTGTATATGTCTTGGAACATCTCTCATGGCGTCAGACGCCTTGTGTACTTAGTAAGACATAATTTGCTTCCCCTGAAAGCTCTACATGCCAGCTGGTATGGTCATTCGGCATGCTGTGATCTTTGTCAATTGTATGATCAGGACTTAGATCATGTCATATTTGTTTGTCCTGCACTGATGTCTTGCAGGCGTAGATGGTTAAGACCAATTTGCTTACAACTCAACATATTATCTGCTTCTTTATTTAAGGCGGCCTTGATTAATCCTCCTAATGAAATGTTTGCTTTTAAACTGTACAACTTTTTTAAATGTTTTTTGGACCTGTATTAAGCTTGAGTAATTGTGATGGAATAATATATTATGTATTTTTTGTTTTGTATGTATATGTTGTTTTATGTGGACCTCATAAAGAGTTCCTTATCATAATAAAATAAACTTGAACTTGAGCATTGGGACACTGTAGTGATGTCATACTGATATGCCCGAGATGGTCGCAGCGCGTGGAGTCTTTCGTGAGGCATCCGCGCGCGATCATCTCGGGTGTAAATATGTTGTTCTTCAAATGTGTCCACGCTCCGCGGCGTCCCCTGACCACTGGCTTTCCAAGCAATGTCAGTTTGATGCTGGAATCCTTGGCAGCAGGACGTCGTGGTCGTGTGTGAATTCCGATTGGAATAAATATCCTAATTACTCTCACCCGTCTTCTGGAATACATAATTTACTACAGACACCCCTACACACACAACAAAGGACTACCAACTCAGCACATTATTCAAACTAATTCGACCTGCCACCAGGCTGCAAAAGGCATGGAATGTATTCGCCGTACTTTGTGTTATGTTATGACCAGCTGACATTTTGGGGGCGTTTCACGACCGCAAATCGAGTGTCATTTAACTTCAAGCAGACGTTTGTTTTTTAGCAAAAGCCGTAAGGTGTGGATCCCTGGTATTTAGATTCAGGCGATAAAGTCTCTTGACATCCTTTAGGACAGTTAAAATACACTGGAACCGAGCCGGGTGTTGTTCTGCCCCGTGGGAGAAGGTCTTCGCATGGGTATTTATATAGCGCCTACTACCACTGATGAGGTGCTGAAGTGTTTAGTGCAGATATTTTCGGGGTTATATCTCGGAGGAAAATAGTGGACTGGACAAAAATATTCAAAGCGACCTGAGAAATATAAGAATAACATCTTATTTGAATGCATTCAATGTGCTAATAATATGAGAATATAAACTTTATTTTACAATTTAATTTAGAACCGCGGTGAAACTATAGAATTGTTGCAAAATGTTTAAGATGCGATTGTCAGATATTCCTTTTTATGACGGGCACATGCTGATGAGCTTTGCGGGGGTCAACAGGGGGTAAAAGACATTGTCATTTACAACACCATTTACTATGCCAATAGCTCTAAATTAAGCAAATGCGAGACCTATTGCATTTCCAATGCTTGTTTGTAATTGCAGCATGCCCACCGTTTTTCGTATAGAGCGCTATGCCGCTCTAACTTTAAAAGCGGCTGCCCCTACCCCCACAGCACTAACGGCACAATAGCAAAGCTTTTTTTAAATTATGATTACCTTTTAGAAGAACGCAGCGTCCGCTTCAGAGACACCGCGCGTTCTTTCCCCTTTTTTTGTTTTTTAATTAGCATGCTGTGTGCGGCGCCCGCTTAAGGGACACCACACTCATTTTCATTTTTTTAGGTCGAGGGACCGTCCGGTCTGCCGAAGGCAGAACCGGAAGTCCGGAGATTTAATGTTTCTTAGAGTGGCTATTTAGCCCGCCTCTCTTTTTGCTTGTCCTCCATTGGCTGGCTTCCTAAACGGAGGCCAGCCATTGGAGGAGAGAGCCGTCCCTCCAAATAGGCTCCGTCTTTTTCAGATTCGGGGGCGTGTTCCGTGCTGTTCTTTCCACTTTTTAACCACGCCCTTTCTCAGGCGTGTTTTTCTCTCCTCCAGCCAATGGCAAGAAGAGAGAAAAAGAAACACGCCCCCGAATCTGAAACCGCCGCTGCCTTTCTCCGAGGCATTTCTGCTTCGTCTCGGAGAAAGGCAGTGGTGCCCTGCTTGCTTAAATGAAATGTAAATTTGCACAGCCGGTTAATCTACAATCTAAAGGGTGTGTGGTACCTGGTAACTGGCTGTAATTGATGGAATAACGTGAATCGTCCTCATGACAAAAAATGTTTTTTTTGAGTGGCATTGCAAGGGAGTTACCAGCTGAGCTGTGAATTCAGGAACACGCCCTCGAAGCCGGAAAAGTTTTGAAGCTTCCCGTGTTTTGTCTTGTTTTTGTTGCAATTATGTCACCGCCATGCATCCATTTTACATTTTACGTTCGGAGGCTTTTCTATTTGTCCATTACACTTAATTGTCCTGCCTTTGGCTGCTTGTTTCAGCCGAGGCGATTTCCCTTAGTGATTGCTTTTTTTGGGCCATCCCACCTTTCTCTTCATACAGTGCTATGGACCCAACCACTCCCGCCCCCTAGAACACTGCTTGCCTGCCCGTCACAACACTAGAGTCCGCCCCCACCACCACCTTTCGCTCGGAGGTCGCTGCTCGCAGTTCCCTCCTGTCTGAAATAAGCGCAGCAACTGCATACACTCCCACATAGAGAGCTTCTGTGGGCCACATCCATTTCAGGGTCCCACTCCTCCCCTCAAATCACTGCCCCACCTTCTTCTCTCACTTGCCACCCCTAGCCTCAGTAAGTCTCCGGTTGGGTTTCATTCGAGCGGCGCCCCCCCCGCTCGGTTTAGCATGTCTTCCTGCACCTTCTGTGCTTGGCCACGCCCCTTGCTTCTAGCCTAGTCTCTGCAGCCCCCTAGTTATGCTGGCTACGGTGGGCGCGCACCTTGTTATAGGGGTCTATTGCTGGGATTGTGCTGCCCTTGCCTGACTCCGTGCGTCGCCATCTCTGGGCTTTTGGCGCTTTAAGTTTTCTTGTGATGCCACCCTCGGTGAGTCTCGTTTTAAACTTTCACACTGAGCGCGGTGCCCGCTTCAGGGACACCGCGCTCTGTGTGTTTGTTTGCTGGCAGCTACTCTGCCACAGTAACAACACATCTGAAACCACGGCACTGGCGGCATTGCAGTCACTGACTTCAGGAGTGGGTGGGCGTGGCGGTTTCTCTTTATTCTGAAATCCTCCCTCGACAACCAGACCCATCCCCACGAGCAGGGCTTTAAGTGGGATGAAAAACAATGGGGGGGGGTCACTCAAATGGGTGTGGTCAATGTAATTAAAGGTGCGGCTTTAAAACACCTAATCTAAAAATCCGTGTTTAGCACAGTGTGCCGCCCGACTTGTATTTTGCTGTTCCTGTCATTGCATTCAGATATATGATGCAAGTCACATCATACCTACAAGTCAGGACTATTGGCTTTGTCAATAGTTGCTAGTTGCATACGATAAATACGCAGCAACTATGATTTGTATAAAATATTGAAAACACTTCCACTTAACACCCTGGTGACACCACAACAATGTTGCTGCTCTCGAGTTTCAAAAAGAGAAGGGAAATCCAGAGAGAAAATGACTCTCTTTAAAGTATTTCCCTTCCTCTACAACGCTCACCACGCGCACATCGATGTACTACCTATCACTGCAGTCCAGGGGGAAAAAAAGGGACCGCCTGTGCGGGCACAAAACAGAGCCCGATAGAGATCCGTTAAAAAAACTGCCGGTGCTCAGACACGGTGAGACCCGGCCAACTTAAAGCCCTGGTTGTTATCTCACTACCTCACTCTTTCTATCTCACTAACTCACTTTCACTCTCTCTTTCACTACCTCTCTCTCTATCTCACTACATAACAACATCACTCTTTGCTTATATATCACTACCTCACAACATCCCTCTCCCTGGAGAAGTGTGGCTCAATGATTAGAGCGGCAGACCCTGTTGCAGAGGTCTAGCCCGGGACCAGGGTTCAATTCCCTGCCTCGGCGGGTCTTGGGCTCAAAATTCCACGGACCTGATAATTCTTGCCTTGGTGCCTATTCCAATAATGGAGTCCCACTCTGTAACTCTGGGCAATAGCTTGCTTAATCTCCACAATGGCCCCCACAACGCTAAGGATGCCTCGCCTCCACCTTGGGGGTGCCCAGGAGTGGATGCCTCACAGGGAAAGCCAGGATGGGTTCCACAGCGGTATTCGTACAAGCGCCTTGAGACCCTTGCGGGTGAGTAGTGCGCTATACAAGTATCTAATTTAAATGTATTCTCCCTCACTACGTCACTCTCTCACTACCTCACTCTCTATCTACCTCACTCTCTATTTCAATACCTCACTCTCTCTCTCTATCTCACTACCTCACTCTCTCTCTGCTAATGCAATAGGTATCACATATGCAAACAAAAAGCTAATGCCAATAGAAATGACAATGCCATTTATTTAGGGATACAAAAATGATAACAAAATAATGAGCAATACCAATAGCTCTACCTATAATATTGCCGAGACCATTGCATTGTAAATGCTTGTTTTAACTATAATGTTGAGTGTGGCGCCCGCTTCAGGGACACCGCGCTCTGTTTCTTTCTTATTTTTTTGTTTACTTTATTGGTGAGCGCGGCGCTAGCTTCACGGACACCGCGCTCTACAGTACAATAGGTCTTGCTTTTGCTAAAGCTTGACCTATTGGTATTGTAAATGACAATGCCTTTCAATATTATATAAGGCATTGCCATTTACAATGCAAATAGCTGAAAATCTCGCTATCGCGAGACCAATTGCATTGTAAATGTGTGTTAATTTAATTGCTGCTGCCACCCAGTGCTAGAGTATAGGACAAGATGGTGTCGGTCCAACCTCCTGACCCCGTTCGTGCTTCTTCCCTGTCGTGGGGGGTAACAGGGGAGGGGGCAGCATTGTATCTTTAACAGGCACACTGCACAGCTCTCAAGACTGCGGTGCCACCACTTAGCGCCTCTCACCGTCGTGACAGAATTACCCTCTATAGCCAGCAGCTGTCAGCCGCCAGGCCGGAGTGTGACTCACTTCAGCCACCGTTGGCAGCAGGCTTTATTTTCCCAGCTGCAGCACTAGTGTTATGACTCACAGAGCTTTGAAATTCAAAATCTAACCCTTTGATTATAGCTGTTCCTCCGCCAAGGTCGGAGTTTTGCCTCCTGGCTGTTTTGATTTGCCATGGTGTACTTGTGCAAAGGGTTAATATATCTACGGCATAGAACGCATACCATGCATATCCGTAAAACTGTATTTTATGTGGTGGATACACCTGTGTGAGTTACTGCTTTTCTCACAGAGACCTTTTGTTACTTGTGGAACTCCGACCGCACAGCACCTGGCACTGAGAGCTGAGGGGTGGAAGGTACTTTGTATAAATAACATGGGTTTAAAATCACTTGACAGTGGAACTGAATTCCCTGTGTGTCCAGGAGTTTGCAGGCAACAATAAAAATGTCAAGATAACTCTATTGAACAATGCTCCTTGTGGAGCTAGATCAGCATTTAGTTCAGTGGCAGTTTTCATTCATCATAAAGTAGCGCAGAGGGTTAATATGCCTGCTGCAAAGAACATGAACCAGTCATATTCGCAGAACTGTATTTTATGGGGATAGCTGCGAGTTACTGCTTTTCTCAGAGAAATCCTTTTGTTACTTGTGGAACATCTATGCACGGGCACCTGGCGCTGAGCTGAGGAGGGTCCTTTGTGTAAGTGTCCCCAGGCTATTTATCCTGCAAGCAAGTCAAAAGAAGAAACTGTTATGGTCCAGTAACTTTGTCCTGAGGCTGTGGTTAATGTTACAGGCGACCCTGCCAGCAGTTTCAAGATCTTCTTAGAGTTTCTCCTTACTCAAATGGGTGCAATATGTGATATTTATATGTTTCCCTAGTCTTCATTGCTTGATTTTGCTTGCAAGAAAGTATCACTCACAGTCATTGAAATGTCACTCATAATTACACTGAACTTATGAAAAAATCACACAAAGCAATCTAAAACCTTTGCAGCTATGTATTGTTTTAATGCCAAAATGTTGTTTACTTTTCTTCCTTTGACTGCAAAGTTAGAGGATTTTATAAAGTGAACTATGTGACAATTTCTCTGTGTTGTAGACAAGACCACTGGAATAAGGCAGGAGTGGAGACCTACATTTTGTGGCAGTACTTAATTATTTATGTGGCAAGAAAACACAGATTATGCAGCTTAATGCGCCACATTTTTAATAGTATCACTTCATTATTTTGACATTTGTACACTTTAGCACCATCTGGGCTAAGGTTTCTACTTCATTAGGAACAGTTCAACATCCACATACAGCTGTAAGTAACTGAAAAGTGGGCATTCAACCTATGCAAAGGACCTTCCACTGCACATAAGCACGTGTTGCAATATATTAGTAACTTCTGATCTATTTGAAACAAAATTTGTTTTTGTTAAAATCTGCTGAATATGCAGCAGATGATTGGTTACGTGGCAAATGCAGTAAATTCATGCAGTAGCCGCAGAAGTGCATAGTTCCATGGCTGCAAAATCTCAGAATTCCAGTGGACTTGTGTACAGGGAGTTGGAAAAGAAGTACGGTAGGATGTCAATTTGTTTCTCATTCACAAAAAATGTAATTATCTGTAAATGAACTGTACACATATTTCAACATGTCCCAGCAGTTATGAAAGCACAAATGAAGTTCATTTTGTTTTATAGTTCTGAAGTGTGATGGGAACAAAGATTTTAGTAGGATAAAAACAAATCTTGGTGATGCAATGATAAATATTGTATTGTATTGCCCATTTGTATAGCGCATACCACCCCAATGAGTGCCACTAACGTGCTTACCTACGTGGGCAGCCAGCTACACCATAAAGGGTGGTGTGTAGTTAGAAGGGTGTTGTCTTTGTTTTGTAATCCAATGTGAGAAGTGTTTCCATGTTGTGCGTGATGGCTACCGAGGTGCGGTTATCATGTTATGAGATGTAGCGTGTAGCAGTGTGGTGGATGATGAGGTATAAGAGACGCAGACACATAGTTAATGGTTTTTCAGTGCACCAGCATCTTTGAACAGCTCTAAGGGCCCCATTATGGTATTTCTTATGATTATAGTCTGTTTAGCTGGTTACTGCACTGGGTTGTCCATTCAGAGATATTGAGGAAGATTTACTTACATTTCACACAATGCAACTCAGCGAGGCAACTTGCTGCACTGTGTTGCGTGAAAGGCAGAGAGCAGTCAACTAGCGCTGGTGCGCTGTGTGCTGCCTATCACCAACGCAGGCACCCTTGTGCCGTGGTGTAAGGGTGCCTGTAGTACAGGCAGGACTATTTTTGTGCATGAAGGGACAACTTCCAGCACAAAAAACATCCTTAGAGGCATACTCCTCTTTCTATGTGTGCTGCAGAATGAAGCACACATAGAATGGGAAGTAACAAGGCGAGTTCTCCTCACTATATCTCACAGGGGAAGGCGTAGCATTTTGACACATCCCCAGGTTAACTAGCTTTAGTAAATCTGGGAGTGCACCAAAATTCCCAGGTGAAGCATAGGTCAGCTCTCCTTAACTTACCTAGTTATCGAAAATAGTTTGCTGGTTGGGTTGTTTCCAATCTGTGGATTTTAAGCTGAAGATTGTGCTTGAGGGTGAGACAGTCTTTCCAGGTTCTGTTGTCAGGATGTGTGGTGATGTAGTTGTCTTGGAAATAGCAATGTTTTTAACTGTGTGTTTAAACTCATGGATGTATCTAATGCTGGCTGGAAGTGTGTTCCAGAGCTTGGCTGCTTGTACTGAGAAAGCAGTGCCTCCTACGGACTTCTTATAGTAAGGGGGTATGATAAGTAGTGCAAGCCTGGAAAGCAGTGTCCTGATTTGTTTGTATTGTGTATTGCTTGAATTCAGCTTGTAGATATAGCTGTCCTTTTCCTTGAAGGCTCTGTGAACAATGCAACTGCCTTGAACATTGCCTTTTTTGCTATAGGTAGTCACTGGAGTGATTGCAAGACGGAGTCCTGTGTATGTGTTCTCTTGAGTGAAGGTAGAAAAGAAACCTTGCAGCAACATTTTGGATGAGTTATATTCTTGTATTATGAATGAGGTTGTGCCAAGGTACAGGCTGTTGGCATAGTCAAGCTTGGAGATTACAAGTGAGATAATGGCTTGCAGTTTCTGTTGGTATCCAAGGTATGGGAGGATGCAACGTAGTGCTTTCATTTTGTAGAAAGCACTCTGTTTTACGTTGTTAGCATGTGGTATCAAATATGGGTCTGAATGTGTGTTGTTTTTATTTGCAGGTTTATATAGGTCAAACTCGACCTGAAAGTATTTGAGTGCTTTACATGAAAACCAGTTACATTATACAAGGACGCATACATTTAAAAAAACTCTTGTTTAGGCACAGGGAGACTAAGTGAGTTGCCCAGAATCACAGGATGTTAAGCCGACGCCGAGACCTGAACTTGGCACCCCAGTTCCATAGTCGCAGCTCTGGCCATTACGCCACACTGGTTATTCCCAGGTTTCTGACTTCTCTTGATATTGTTGGAGGGGGCCTTATGTTTCTTAGTCCATATGTCAGTAGGCTGGTATTTTTGTAATTGTCCGCAGGTCATAAGCTCTGTCTTAGAGGTATTTAGCTTTAGATGGTTATTCATCATCCATGTGTTTATGGCCCAAAGTCAGTCTTACAGGCCACCCTATTTAAAAAAAATGATTTGAGTGTCATCTTCATAGCTGTAGCAGGTGAGGTTGAATGATTTAGTCAAGTTTGGTAAGGAGGTTAGATAGATATTGAATAGTAGAGTGATATGATGGACCCCTTTGGAACATCACAGTGTTGTGCATGAGGAGCTCATATGAAAGATGGTATCAACACTGGTTTACTGTCACAGTTAAGAGGCCATGAATTCAATGGGCATTAGCTGAAGTCCCTTACCTTTCACACATGGTATGTCAAACAAGAATTTCCTGTATGAAGCGATTGCACAACTGTACAGGAAATTGAGTCATGTTGTTCTTAAACCCACAACTTTCATGACAATTCCTATTCCTGATACCTAAGTGGTTCCCACTACCCAAACCTACCAGTCATTCAGAAGCAATTTCCAATCAGGAAACTCTAGATTCCAATATGGCATGGTGGTTTGATAAGCCTATTGTCCTGGGGCAGAGTTATCACAAGTCGGGTACAATTAATATTTGACTGACATTGGTCCAGCCTGCACTGGCCTGTTATAAAATATAGCCTGGTGAAATAATGTATCTGCTCTACAGATTGCTATTTTGTTTGCAGGAGTCATAAAGCTTGTTAGGTTAATATGCCTTCGGCGGAGGGGTGCAAATATCCTAACTAGGATTATAGAGAAAGTAAGAGAGAGGCCAGAGGAGCAAAATTAGAGCTAAGTACATGTAGAGAAATGGTGATTGGATATTTTAAATGTAATTTATAGCTTATCATGTTTTGGCCACTACAACTGGCCCAAAGTAATTTCGAAGCACACGTTTGCACTTTATTTTCTAAAAGGGATCTTAGTGTAAGATCCAAAAATCACCTTGCATAGTGTTCTTTAAAATCTTAATAAGGTCTAACCATTGTTACTTGATCCACATTGCTTTTTTCAAATTGCTTAACAATGGAACCCCTATGTTATTTATTACTATATGCTCTTGGGAAGAAGTGCTGGCACCTTCTCTTTTAACGCACATCTTCCATGTGTACATTTGCTGGTATAGTCGCTGTAATGTACAACCTACTAGATGAGAAGTTAAAGTTCTATTAAGGAAGCGATTTGGCTTTTTAGTGTACATTTAAATATGGCCATCTCTTAACTGTTTTCTTAACATGAAGCTTGACTTTATCTGCACATATAGTAATGCTAAACAATCCCTCTGCAAGAAAATATTTTTAATTTCTAGTGCACGTCAGGTTTATATTCACCACTCAGAAATTTCCATGCTCATTCAAGCAATGTTAGCCACATAGTGGTTGCCAGCTTGGGGATTCTGTGCAAGGAGTCTACTGCACGTGAAAGAGTAGAAAATGTCCATAATTCCAGAAGTGGAGGACTATGTACCATTCAAATGAAAGATAACATGCAAGCAGCATCAAACAGAGATATTATCACAGAGCTGTGTCCTAGTTGCAAACTGTAAAACCAGCACTCCGAGAATTAGAGGCAATGCTACTGTTAGTGCCCTTAGCCAGGCCACAGGCCTCATATGGAGCCATCCCAGGCTCGCATAATCATCTATATTTACCATGCCCACTTCTAACGAAGGTCTCATTTGGCACAACACTTTTCGCACAACCTGCCATTAACTATGAGGGGTGTACGTCAATGTCGGAGCCTGCTTCATGTCCACGCAGTTTTGATAGGTGCTTTTGAATAAATGTAATTGAACTATCCATTTTTGTCACAACCTTACAGTGAATTTCATTGTGGAATCTTCCCAACTTCTCCTGAAAAATCTCATTTAAATTCCATTTAGTTTTCACCATTATTGCATCCCTAAAATGTTTAAAACACACTGTTCGTCACTAATTTCTCAGCTCTGTAAGGTTATTTTTAAATTAGCCGCGAGTCAAATTAAAACTTCACTCATAAAGTTGTTCGGAATTAGGAAACTCCACGTTTTATGAAGCAGACGAACTTTCCTAAATTTAAGTGGGGTAAGGTTTATCCTTTTGAGCCTACCAGGTGTGTTGATTTCCTGATGCAGAATGTCCCAGGTAGGACATCCATCAGCACACACATTTTGCGTTTGGAGGCTTGAAATTCACCACCTGAGATAAGAGGTGTGGGAGGGAGGGTTCTGAGCGGAGGCCAGCTATTTTTTTTATGAAAAGAACAAATAAATGAACTTGATAAGCTTTGCATTGCACGAACCTTGCACAGTTTAGGAAATCCACAAAGTTGTGAGCCAGCCTACTTTACAACTTTACATTCTTCTACTTTAAATCCCGTCTAATTGAAAGGATTTAAAGTTGCATTGTCAAAAATTGATTGAGTGTGCTTTAGTATGTACCTTAAAAAATCCACATATCCTTCACATAGAATCACACGGTGTGCACTTTAATAGCGGAACCAGAATATCGATGGCGCAGAATATCAAGGACAGAATATTGAATCCAAAATATTGACCTGCAAGTAAGTATAGTTTTTCTATACCTTACTCCATATATATGTACCTCCATAATATATATATACCTTCAAGGTATGTAGATGTGGAGTGAGGAGTAGTAAATATATACTGACCTATAGATACTTACCTTTAAATATTTTGTCCTCGACATTATTGCACCCGATATTCTGGGGGTCAGTATTAGTTGTACAACCAGTGTTAGGGAAAGAATGTACCTGTCGAGCACAGCTTCAATGTTCGGTCATAGCTGGGGGACATGCTCCCCTAAAAATATACTTCTGGCTACGGGCCTGCTCACATACCTATCAACTCTCTCCAGCTCAAGACTTTATAGATCAATGTATCAAGTAGTGACGTAAGCAATGACTGCCGACGATATCTGCGGGTCAATATATCAACTAGTGAAGGGGAGCAGCTAGACTGGACAGTCCCTGTGTCATCCTAAGCTGAGTCTTGTGAAGACACCAGTGCCGGGGGAGGGAATAAAGTATCACATGTTCAGAGGCAGGCCCAATACCCACATATCCACCTGACACAGCAGAGCCATCATTGCTCAGCTCACTTATTTGTCACTCAGCGCGGGCAGCACAGCTCTCTCATGACCGCAGACCAATGTCTGCACAAAGCGGCAAGTGGCCAAGTAATTTGTGAACACTGTGTCATACAAATAGCTAATAACATAACATAGCACAATATGAATTAGCATCCAGCATTTAATACAAAGACACCAGACATCACACCAGCAAAACCCTATATAATACAACACCACCCCAAAACAGAACAAACACAACAAAACTACATAACATAATATCATAATACTGCAATGAAATTCAATAATAAATCACAATTACTGAATACAGCATTGCACACTTGCACGAAACAATAGTACAGCCCAATGGCAAATAATAGAAGAACAACATAACAATGAGGGCCTGATATTATGGCCAGAGCTGCCCACTTTGGAACTGGGGAGCCACATTCAAGTCTTAGCGTCAGCACAACATCCTGCAATTCTGATCAAATTGCTTGTTCTCCCCTTGCCTGCCAAAAATTAATATGGCGTTATGTAATCTAAATAATACTCATGTAAAGCGCTCTAATACCTTCAGGTCAAGTCTGCACTAAATAAAATTGCAAACCTTAAAAAAAAAAAACACATCACAGCATGAGACAGGCACACCATCAGGTCCGTCTTAACAGCATTATAGACCCCCAGGCCAAGCAGTGCACTTGGCCCAGCCTACACTACCACTCATAGGAATACAAATGTTCAACCGAATTGTTTTTGTTAAATTCTGGTCTGCATGGGGCCCCTATGCTTGTGGGGCCCCGGGGCAACTGCCCAGCGTGCCCATGCGTTAAGACGGCACTGCACACCATGTCATCAGATTGGGAGCTCACACCGATCTAAGACCTCTTCAATGGAATGATGGTCCATGGTCCAGGAGTTGTGTCTGTCCAGGTATCACCGTGTGCTGAGGTTGGATGATCTCATTCTTTCTTCTTGTTCTGTGTTTTTTTTCAGGTGAGAGATGCTTGAAAACAAGATTTCATGGGGTTCATTTTATACTTAATGATTGGATTTAATGAAATAGTTTGGGCCTGATTAAGAGTTAAAACGTAATGCACTTGTAATAAGGCAGACAGGATGTCCAGCGCGTAGGTGATGTAAGTAACCATCAAATAAAACACTAAATCAGGCCTTTTATCTCTAAGAACTGATGAAAAACACAGAGAAAAAGAAGGGTAAACGTGGCAGTCTGCAAGCATTAAAGAAGAAAATTAATACTTAAGAAACCATCTAGGTAATTATAGCAAATTTGTTTGGCAAATTCAGTGGTGACAGATTCACCTTTATAAAGTGGTCTAAAACAAGGCAGGTTATGATGAAACAAGTGAGTTGAGATATTTGAAAAAACAAGAATGCTGATTAATTATACCCAACTAAAGCCCAATGTTAGGAAAGACATGACAAACAATATGTGAAGTTTCCTGGTGTGGCTGATGTTTCTCCTGAAAGAGGGATGGGAATTTTCCTCTGAGATGGCAAGGAGGCAAGTGAATATAAGCTGCAACAGCTGATTATAATATCGACAAGGTCACTGGAATAATGTGATTGTTCATAATTATAGATTTGCCGCATTTCCACATAATCCATCATCTGCTGCATAATCTTCAGATTTTAACCACAATGATTTTTTGTTTCTAGCTCAAATGGTTCAAAAGTAACTATTTTAATGGATGGCCATTTTAATCTTACACTGGACCCGTCTTTAGACAGAATGGGATCGGGAAAGGTCAATAAACCCCATTCCGTGAACGCGCTCTCCACTCTTTTGCAATCCTTTCTCCTCGCAGATTCTTGGCATGCTCAGCACTCCCTTGATAGCGGATATTCTTTTTACTCAGCCCCACACGTGACCTGGTCGCGCACAGACCATGTGTACCTTTCCCCTAAGCTTTTGCTAACTTTTCTTTCTGTTGAGAACCTCCTGTGTACTCTATCAGACCATTCTCCGGTGCTATTGACCCTCTCCATACCCAGTGCAGTGCGATCGCGTGCACCCATGCACTTTCCAGTGGTCGCCCTGCTGGAGAATGTGTTTAGAAGTGAGGTCAGAAACGCCATAGTAGTGTATTTTCAGCTTAATACTGATACAGTGTAATGCTACACCACCCTATAATAAAGGGATATGTATTGCCAAACAGTCTGGAGTGCTTCTCTCTATCCGCCGGGAGCTCAAGACTACTTAAAATGCACTGAAGGAGTTCGATGCACGTCCTCTGACCGACGACCCCCGCACTCTACTGCATCAGAGAGCAAAGCTTCTCGCAGACTTTCAAGAACTCTCAGCCTGAGAGGTCAATTATTTTGGTAAATACGCATGGGCATGGATATATGTTGAGGGCAAAACACCGGGTCGGACATTAGCTAGGCTACTTTGCCCCCAATACTAGTCCTCTTTTATCACACAACTTCAACTAGACGATGGCACGTCGGTCACACACAGGAAAGACATCACTACTGCTTTTTTCTCCTACTACACCAGCTTGTATTCCACTCATTCCCCCAAGCGATGACGTACTTGCTGATTATCTTTCTGAGGTGGCTATGGTCTGGCTGGATGATGGGCAACGGCAATTCTTAGTCTCACTCATTACTGCGGATGAAATCTCGCAGGCCATTGTTGACCTTATTGGGGCCTGTGCCCCTGGCACGGACACGGGCTATCTGGAATATTCTACAAAACCTATAAGACATTATTAGTTCCCCATCTGTTGGAAGTATATGCGGATTCTCTAGAGAACGGATTGCTCCCTCCTATGATGTTCGAAGCAGTGATTTCCCTGTTGCTTAAACCTAGCAGGCCTACTTGCCGGTGTGCCTCTTACAGACCCTTGTCTCTGCTAAATCAGGACTATAAAATTTTGGCCAAGGTCCTTGCAACTCATTGTCTCTATTGGGTGACAAGATACTATCTACGTTCCAGACTGGGTTTGTCCTGAATCGATCTACATCCATTAACCTTCACACTGTGTTTGGATTATTAACCAAATTACTCTTGAATTTTCTTCCGCAGCGATATTGCTAGATGCTGAAAAAGCGTTTTATTTGCTAGAATGGTATTTTTTATATGTCACATTACGGAAATTGGGTATTCCAAAAAGTTTTTCTGATCTTATTTGTCTCCTGTATACGAACCCATTGGCACATCTCACAGATCAATTTACGCTATCACGGGGTACCAGACAGGGTTGTCCTCTGTCACCACTACTGTTTATTATCGCTATAAACCCCGTTGTACGTCATCTCCAGGAGCCCTATTTACAGGGCAGACTAAGATTTCACCGCGGACCTCTGTTTGCTTCACTATATGCAGAAGACATACTGCTGTTCATCAGGGACCCCTAAATTACAGTGGCGGCTCCTCTGCCAAGGCAGAGGAGTGTCGCCCCACTGCCTTCAAGTAGGAAAAGAAAGGAAAAAATAAAATGATAATAACGTAATGTTATTATCATTTTATCTTTTCCTCATGCTGCAGCAGCTTGCTTGAGTAGGCGGGCGGGGCTGAAGAGCACAGGAGGAGTGGTACAACACTCCTAAGTATGCAATGACTGTTTAGTAGGCTCGCTTGGGCCGCCCAAAACAGTTATGCGCATTCTCCCTGTTCTCCATGCAGGCTGGATTACAGCCTGCGTGGAGAACATGCCCACCCCTCCAGCCCCTGGCTGAGCGCTGTGTCACGGCGCTCAGACCAATCACAACGCTGCATTGTAGCGTTGTGATTGGTCAGAGGAGCCTATGTGCCAGGTGGTTCCTGTTCCTGGAGTCCAACGAGAGCATGAGCAGAGACGCGGGAAGGTAAGTGTGCACCCCCTTCCCCTCCCTGCCCCCCCACCGATGAGCCGTGATGGCCACCACTTCTAAACTAATCTTCCTCTGCTTCTTCGCCAAATTGTACGATTTAGGGTGTTCTCTGGGCTTGTTATAAACTGAACCAAAACGGAAATATTTTCATTAACTGACGCCACGGCTCCTTCCACTTTTGACTTCCCTCTGCACTTGTGTGATGAAACACCCCGCCTCCCCTCCGGCCAGTACCTAGGCATTATTTTACATCCAAACGCTGCGTAGGTTATCTGTCTTAATACAGACCCATAATTGACCGATTATCAACACAAATCCATTGTTTTATTAAACTCCCTCTATCGATTGCTGACAGAATTTCTATCATTTGAGTGGTGATACTGCCCCATTTTTTTATACCTGTTTCTCAACATTCCCATAGCACTTACAAGTACATTTTTTGATACTCTCTGAGGTATGCTCATTAGACTAGTCTGGGCCTGTGGGCAGCTGCGAATCAGTTGGCAAACGCTGATAATACCCTACTGGCACGGGGAATTTGGCGTCCCGTACTTTTCTTTAATACCTAGTTGCACAGGCACATTTTGCGTATTATTGGTACCACCCAGATGCAAGACTGCAATACCTGAAATCAAAATGGTCGCGTGCTCACCCATGTTCTCTCTCCACTATCATACCCCACATCCTATCTAGGACACCAGCAGAGATACAAACACTTCAAACTATATATTGGGCCTGGGTTGAGTTGCAACGCTATTTGAATGTCGACCTTCTCTATTCTCCACACATACCGCTTTGGAATAACCCTTGGCTGTCTCCGACTACAGAAGCACTAACTAAAAGAACCCTTGTCCTGTGTTGACTACACACTCTGGGCGACCTTTTCTGTGATGCCCAGTTGCTCTTGATTGCAACCCTAGCACAAGAACATGGCGTGCCCTACATGGACAGGTTTATTCTGCACAGACTACACCATTCCACACACACTGTACTCCTGTCTTCCCCAGTGGAACCAGCAGATTTTCCCCTACTCTCAATCATCACATCATCTATGAATGCCCATTTGGCCTCCCGACTATATCATTTATCTCTGACAATTCGGCCAGTGGTCAGGATGGGTATCGGGCGGATATGGGGAGGGATCTGGGCCACCACCTATCAGATAAGACATGGGCCTATTGCTGTGAGCAAACTCGGTTCATCTCCAACAATCATCGATATAAACTTCTACATTTTAAATATTTGCATAGAGCACATCAAACCACATTTACTGGTTAAGATGGACTCCACCAAATCCCATGGCTGCTCTAGATGTGCAACAAAGCATGCTGACTTTTTTCATTTGGCATGTAACTGCGCACCAATACTGGCATACTTGGGGGGGGGGAGTCTTTTGTTATCTTTCCCTGATGACTGACTCTGAATTAAGCCCATCCCCATTGATGGCACTGCTCGGCTATGTTAATCCATTAACTGTGGGAATTCGGCAATTCGCTGCCATCTCTCTGCTCCTTGCTAAGAGACAGGTCTCTATACACTGGGGGGATCCACAGTCCCTACAGTGAAAGCTTGGATGCAGGATTTAATGTACTGTGACACTACTAGCGACACTTATGCTACATTGCAACCACCTACCTCCAGACCCAAAAATATTTGGCAGCCACTGCCGTCTTATTTTTTACTTCATCCTGAGGAGACAGAGTGAATGTGTGATGTTTAAGCCTCGCTCCGTTGACTTGCATATGAATACTTAAGACAACTGTGAGTCTTTTTCAATCTGGATAATGCCACGCTGATGTTGTATGATGTAATAACCTTACTATGTTACACACTCCCCCATTGCTTGTATCTCCAGGCCCTTCTTCGTCTTACTCTACAGTCATTTTCGTTTTTAATGCAACTGACACTGTTGGACATTGTGTTTTTGTTCTTCTTCTCTGTGTAATTTTTCCGTTTTGCTGACCATAATGTAGCTTGGGTTATCTATGGTGCAAATGCTGACACCCTATTGTGACATTTTTGACACCCCTGAATACTCCTTTGTTCTCCTTCCCCCTTTCTGTTGATCCTCGTTTTTCTTTTGTTGAAAAATGCTATAAATAAAAGTTTTTTTTTTTAAATGGTTCAAAAGTTACTAAAAACGCAGCGACACGTGTTGCTGTGCACTGGAAGGTCCTTTGCAAAGGTTGACTCGCCGCCTTTCAATTGCTTTTTCTATATTTGTATGTTAAATTGTGTAGGAAGCTGGCTCTGTATATACTATACCAAAGTGAGGTATAGTGTGCACAGAGTCCAGTGGAACCCCAAAGGTAGGCAGAGGTAAAGTTAGATAGCACCTTACTCTCTATTTGTGGTAGTGTGGGCGAGCAGTAAAGCTTTATCAGAGGACAGTGTTAAGCATTTGTTGTACACACTCAGTCAGCAAATGAATTCACACACTCAAAGACTGAACTTCAGACCAATGGTTATTGTATAAAAATATTTTTAGTTATTTTATTTCCTAGAACCAAGCAAGCCTGGCACAGGTGAGTGATAAGTGCTTGACAGTAAATATACAGATTGTAACACAGTTTGCATTGCAATTGTAAATGCACTTTGTTTTGACTTAGAGTATTGTTTCTGAGAAATGCAATGCTTTGTAAATACTGTACATATACTTTGTATAGGATTTTGAGTAAAATTACAGGTAAGTTACTTTTGAGATTACTTTTCTTACACAGTGTAGTATACCTGGATACTACACTGGAACATTTCCTGTAAACAGGGAAGTAAAATCGTTTTTGTTAGTACAATTTTAAAGAATTTCTTTAGGTTTTCAAACTCCACACTAAGAAACTTTTCACAGAAAAATAACCAATGTTATCCTATTGAGGAAAATAGTGTTATCGGTTTTAGGCTAGGCATTCCGTAGTGGGAGTTGAGGTTCTGGGGTCAGGGATGCACTCTCGTTAAACCCTCAGCGGCACTAGGGCGGCCAGGTGCAGAGTGCTGAGGCCCAATGTTATCCAACGGGGGATAGGGGGCCTCTGGTTGGTGGCTGCTGACGAGCAGGCCACTTGGTTGTGGGAGCAAAGCTCCTGGACTTTAGCTCAGGGCAAATAGGGAAACAAAGTAGCACCAAAGGTGCACTCTCAGCAGCACTAGGGTGGCCGGGTGCAGGGTGCTGTTTCGACGTTGGGCGCCCTGTTGGTTGCAATGGGGAATCTCCGGTTTGCAAAGGCACTGCAGGCTTCTGGACGAAGGTCTTCTGGGTGCGGCCACCACTTCGAGAGGTAAGTTGGGATCTTAGGGCTTGGTTAGATACCGTCGGTTGGACCACCCAAGGCCGTGGGGCGTCGGGTGCAGGGTGTCTTTTCGGGTCGGATCTTCTTACCAGCTCCTGGTCGCGGTTGCGGGGACCTTCCGGATTTAGGCTGCAGGCGTCGGCTGGAGGTTTGAAGCAGGTCAGGGGTCGCCGAATCTCGGGTCAGGATCGCCAGGGGGACCTCCTCGTGGTATTGGTCCACTCGAGCTCAGGCCGTGGATGGCAGGTGCAGTGTGGTGCGGATTCATGGTGTCCGGCCAGAGGTTGGAGATGAACAAATCCGGTGTTCACAGGAGATTCAGTCTTTGTCGTTGAAGGCAGGCAGGTCCTCTGGGGTTTTCGAGGTTGCTGGTTGCAGGACACACCGGGTTTTCGCAGGAGCAGGTTCAAAGGTGGAGACAGACCGGTAGGGCTGGGGCCAAGTCAGTGAGCGTCTTCCTCTTGTTAGTTTCGGCACGGCTGTTCAGTCCTTCTTCTTTTCTTGTAGTTTCTTCTGGTCTGAGGAACCAAGGTTCAGGGGTGCCCCTAAATATAGATTGAGGAGTGTTACAGGTAGGTAAAAAGGTTGGGACCAATTGGTCCCTTCCCTGGGGTGGGTACACCTCCTATTGTGCCAACCTCCAGTGGGAGGGGGCATACGCCTTTCCCTGGGTGGCTGAGTCTCCCCATCTGCAAGATGGCGGGGACTGAGAGTTGTGCTTCCCCTCGCCGCCCCCACCTGAGGGGTGGAGTTGGCAGAGGTGGGCACACCTCTCTCCCTCACTTGTTTTTCGCCCCGGTTCCCCCCCCCCCCAAAGTGGGGGTCAGAACCAGTTGGAACCAGTTGCTGAAAGCAGCAAGTGGCATGGGGAAGCTCACAAAGGCAGCAAGCCTTTGAAGCTTCCCCTTCGTGGACCCTGCCTATCCTGAGGGAGGAGGCTTGGCACCTCGTCCCAGGATGTGCATTGTTTCAGGCCCCTGGGAGCAGCAGGCTCACGACCCAGGGGTCCAGAAACATGTCTGGTGGTGGCAGCTGAAAGCAGCCACTCAGCCTGGACACTAGTTGTAGGTTAGTTTTCAGGGGGCATCTCTAAGATGCCCTCTGTGTGCATTTTTCATTAAATCCCACACTGGCATCAGTGTGGGTTTAATGTGCTGAGAAGTTTTATACCAAACTTCTCAGTTTTCAGTGTAGACATTATGGTGCTGTGGAGTTCGTAATGACAAACTCCCAGCAACATATGCTCTTAGTGGCAGCACTGAACTTACAATGTCTAAGAATGGACTTAGACACTGTATTGGTACAGTGTTCATTCACCTGTACCCTCACCACGGGTATAGTGCACCCAGCTAGAGGTGTGACTGATCTATGTCAGGGCAGTGGGTTATAGGCATGGCACACAGGAATGTGTACTATGTCGACTCTTCACTTTGTTCTGCACCAAAACACGCAGCCTGCAAAGGCAGTGTATGAGTGTGAACATACAGGACCTCTAAGTGCTGCAGCCCTTAGAGGCCTTCTCTTGTCACAGTGGCCTGGGTACCTGTGGTACCATTTACCAGGGGCTGAACTGTGGCCAGAGATGCCAATTGGGTTTAGGCTTCAATGTAGTTGTAGGGAAAGAACATAGAGCTGGGTACATGGTTAGCAGGAGCCCAGGGCACACTCGGTCAAAGCACATCACCAATTCAGCAAAACGTGGTGGCAACCATGCAGAAAGAGGGCACTTTCTCACAAATTGGTACTAATGAGGTGCACCTAATGCTAAGAAAGCATTAACAAGTGTAAAAATGTCAAAATAATGAAGTAATACCATCACAAAATGTGCCGCATTTCACCACATTATTTGCCTTTTCTTGCCACATAATATGGCCCTCCCCTGCTGCATAATTTGGCCCTCATCTGCCACATAAGTCCAGTGGCCCTGAATACAGATAATTGATTAAATGGCTTCCTGTGTGACAAACACCTCCAGGGGGAAATGCACTGATAAATCCAGGTTCTGTGACTGTTTTAAGAAGCTTGTGTATTCTGCCTTTCTGTATACATTTTCTTTTTTCTTTCAGTTGATTTATTTCAACAACTCGTATAAACAATGTTATCCGACAGATGTATTATGAATCCATTGATTATGTTGTAGAAAGGTCCGATTGATTCTTGTTATATTAAACTTCTGTCACAGGGATCAGGCTGTCAGGACTTTATGTACATGGATCGATGTGGGAATTGTAGTCACCAGCAATAATTGATGGTTGGTGAAAATGGCCTGGGAGCGCATGAACTTCCAAACATTCTGGTTGTTATGATTTCTGTGATCTTTATGCCTTGAGAAATTTCTTGAGAAAGTTCTTGACAAAGCGAAACATTTTGGCATTTTGTTTTCTTTACATTCATGATATCTACTAGAGAAGTAAGAACAATCTTTGAACTGCCAATGAGTTGAGTACATGTCCTTGTTTCTGGGCTCTCAGGTAATCATATTTCTTGGGACAGTGCTCAAGCACTAGGAGTTATATTTCCAAAGGTATAGCGCCACCAGAATGCTACTTTTACTGACCTTCTGCTGGCACTATGCCTGTCTCCATATTTACAAAGCGACGTAAGCCATTTTGAGTGGCTTTTGCTGCCTTGTAATTGCGGCCCCTTTACACACATCACTTTGCGTGAAAGGGGCGTGCAATGGGTGTTGCTGTGGGCGTTCCACCGCAACACCCATTGCTTTTTGATGCTGCCCCAGATTTACAAGGATGTGTAAGTCTGTGGCAGTGGCAAAAACGCCATGTAATAGCAGGCGTTAGAATGGCGCATTGAGGAAAAATACTTTTATTTCTCCTCACTTTTTCTTTTGCAGCACACATACAAGAGCAAAATGCCATTAATGGTTGTTTATGTGCAGGAAGGTTTTCCTTCCTGCACATAAACAATCATTCAATAATGACGTTTTGCTACTTCTATGTGTGCTGCAAAATGCAGCACACATAGAAGAACAAATCGCCATTATTGATCGTTTATGTCCAGGAAGGGACACCTTCCTGCACATAAACAATCATTGCTTGCATTAGCGCTAGACAGCTATTTTTAGCACCAGCGCTAGGGAAAACACAGGGGTGCGCCGTATTGTTGTAAATACGGTGCATCCTCGCGTTTTGGAAATGGTGCTGCCAGTTTGGCGCAGTTCCGCGCTCCGTCATTTCTTTGTAAATATGCCCCTAGGTTTGGTAGTGTACTGACGTAGTAAGGGTGCCTTGGGTGATGCTCTGAAACTGGTCCCAGGATGCTTGTTTCCAGTCCAGGGGAGGACCTAGCTTGACAGTTCAGACTGGACTTTTCCCATAAAGAACAGGGTCAAGACTCATTTGCATATGGCTGGGACTAAACTGGTGTGGTGTGGTGTGGTGAATAAAAGATCAATGGATTAAACCCAGATCTTTGTGACTGGGGGGTGAATGTTTGCATTGTTTAGCATTCCGTCCATTCTTGTTCCTTTTGCATTTGTCACCCTATGTGGAAAAGGTATGCCCAGACATGGGTCCCGTGCTCTCCATGCCACTGGATTAAAGCTAGCCAGGCTGATGAGGGGTGATGCCCCGAAACCAGTTTCAGGATGCTGGTTTCCAGTCCAGGGAGGACCTGGCTTGGCAGTTTGGGCTGGACTCTTCCCATGAGGAGTAGGTTCAAGACTAATTTGCATGTGTGTCCAAACTGGGGTGGCGTGGTGAGCAAAGGAACAATAGATTAAACCCAAATCTTTGTGACTGGGGGTGAATGTTTGCATTGTTCAGCATTCTGTCCATCATTTGTTCCTTTTGCATGGGTCCTAATGCAAGCAAAGAATATGGGCACCTTAGTCCCGTTTAGGAGCAAAACAATACAGCCATAATTGAGGTTCAGTGGGCCCCATAGAGCCCTGAGCCCCAAACCACTGCACCGGCTACACTATTGGTAGCTGCTGCCCAGGGCATATGTGCTGAGTTCGGCAGTTAATCGCAGGCAATGCTCTATGGACTCTCATAAGTTGTGCTTCATGACGCATTGTTTGTTCCAAAAGGAGAGAGTGATGTGGTGGGATAGACAGAGAGAGGAGCTAATGCGGGCAGAGATAGTTTATAGTTTGAGGGACAGAGGAGAGTGGCAGAGAGCTGCAAGCCCTGGAAGGGGACCCACGGGCAATTACCCGCTTGCTCGTGCCTTACAATGTCTCTGAACCTATTATGCATTTGTTGTGCTTGTATTGTGCTTGTTCTTGTGTTTTGTTGCGCTCTGTAATTACTTGAGATGTCAAAAAGTACAGCTACATTTCCAGCCAATAACAGCACATTCCTTTAAAGCTCCAGTGAAAAACATCTATTGATCAGGTGCTAAAATACGACTGCTCCAGGTCTACGGGTTTAAAACACGAGTCAGCCCAAAACTGTGGCAAATTGTAGGTCATAACATGCAGTTGTGGGATTTACCTATGGTTACCGCATGTTTTCTCCCAGTTTTCCGCGAGAGACTTGATCGGTTTGCAGCAAGTGAAACACCGCAGGGTGGAAAACCTCTCACCTGTAGAGTTCCCACGGAGGTGCCTGATAACAGGACTGCCCATCACAATTCATTCACCACTGGCCGTCTGAGTCAGTGTACTAAATTAGCACTTTCATTGCATTGCTCACTTTATGTGATACTGCCATGACGTTCGGTGGCATTGGTAGGCGTAGTATAGTGAGGTACAAAACTGCTACCGAAATAGAAAAGTCGTTTTATGGAGCTCTGCTGCCATCTATTGGCAGATGTGCTCCAGTGACTTAATCACTATTCACCCTCCACCACAAATAAAGTGATTGGCGATGTCATCAATTTTATTTCCTTCTTGACCCCAGAAGCTGGTCGTCCGCATGGTAGATGTAAGTGTGAGTTTGCTGCCACTTCAGTTTATAGTGCTGTAAATTTAGTGCGTCCAGTAAAAGGTTGTCAAACTATAAGTGTAATCGGAAAGGAGTTCTGTAGAGCATTGTTGTATGGAAGGTGCTGTTGGGCGCCCCATGGTAGTTGATTATTCTTTGGCCTCTCAGTCTTAAGGGATTTTTTTTTACATTTCCAACTGAATTTATCCATATTTATTTTTTGCAAATTTTTTCTGTACTTATCCATATTTATTTTGGGCTTTGTGAAACGACAAAGCTGAAACTAGTGTATTTCCTCATGTATTTAATTTATAAATGTACACTATTACTTGAATGCACGATATGAGCACCCACAGATGGTAAATCAATACACATATAAAAACATGCCCATTTTACTTTCACCCTGGGGCGTATCTACTGCTGTTTAAGCCTCATTACTGAAATGAGGTGTTCTCAACTTTCTCTTGCAAGAGTAATCCTGTGTCAGTAATGCTAGGGCCCTGGGGCTCCCTGACATACACCCTGAGGAAGGGAAAGTCTCATATTTCAGTCGAGGGAAATGTACTCTTAGGAAATGTGTCATGGAAACTAGTCATAGGGATAAGAGCTCTGCCAATCCCTTCCTTACTCTTCAGGAGAGTATGGATCACTTTCCATAGCTATTCAGAATCCTGGATAAGTCCTTGAGATATGAAATGTTGCGTCTAAGGGCTGGCATTGACCCCAGATGGCGGAAGCCAGATTTGACACTTAAAATTAGGGAGAACCTGAGTCAGTGGCCCTGCCGGCGGGAGTCGCAAGTCCTCAGTGAGTATCTCTTGTTGGATTGTATACTTTTCCTGGAGGAAAGGAGGAAGCTTCTCCGTCCCGTTTTCATAAAATATGGTATTCGAATACTCGAATGAGGGCCTTACTCTGAGGCTTAGGTTTCGGGATGTAGCTATTGCTACTGGTCAATTCCTGTGGAAGATTGTAACCTCTTAAGCCAGGTCCTCTCTTGTAAGTTGATTTAGATCAAACATGCTAGGAGGCTGCTTGAAGGGGAGGCCTGGGGTTGTGACAGTTGTCTTGCACACTGTATTTTATAATGTTGGTAGGTAAAATTAGACACATGCTCTGGGCTACTGCTAGCCTCCCTAAATGCGGTTACTAGGTATGTGAAAATGGGGCTGGGTCGTCTGCTGCACTTTATATTGCCTTAGTTGGTGAAATGAGTTGCCGGCCTAGGGTAATATATTCTCCCCTTCCAAGAAAGTATGGCTCTACACCTTGCACTTTACAATGTTTTCCTCCCTTAAATGAATTATACGTCTCAGGTTACTATGATTATCTTACATGCTTTAATTGGTATGAATTGATATTGTGATCTGTGATTGAGTATGTTTGTGCACAATGCACTTTACAATCTTCCTTCCTTTATTAATTTTATAATGTATGTCTCTTTATTCCAGACTGATGTCAAGTGTTAATAGATTAATTAAATGAAGTGTAGTATGATTTCTAAGATGTTTCTAATTATGTATGTTAAATGAAGCCTATGTAATATTCCTATATGAATTTATTTCTTAGAAATAAAGGATTTTGATTTGACTTGACTCTTTTGGTTTTCTAACCCCTTTACATGTCAAACCACACAGCTACTGGACTGGCAGCCATGACTGGTAGCACTTAGAACTATTGAAACAACAACCTAATATTCACTTTTCCTCACATTTAAAATTAAATACAGACAGGAAAATAGATTTTTTTGTCTGCATTTATCTGTAAAAATCAGTATACACGGAAAACAGTGGGCGTTATTTACGGCATTTTAAGCGTTTGATGGGTGTGTTGTGAGGTCTATTATGCAGTGAATAGCGGTTATGTTGTGTGCCTTGCGCTCCAGTGATATTTGTAGCATAGTGATAGCTGACTATCCAGAAAATCTTGGCTATCTGCATTGCTGGAAAGGGATGTAGCAGCAATAAAAGAAAGCTGGGGTAGGCTGCTCGCTAGAAAGAGAGAGAGGATTGAAAAGAGAGGGGGGGCGAGAAGAGAGAGTGAGACAAAGAGAAACAGAAAGAGAGATAGACACAGAATATGTGGGTATGTGTGTACTTGTATGTATAAGCACACACTCATGTCTGTCTGGTGGCAGATGCTGGGCTGTCTGGTCATCAGACAAGCATTTTCGTGTCAGCGCCGATACGCGCGGTGGGGTTGGAGCGGCCTCGTGCTATTGGAACGGGCCCAGGACGTACTATTGTCCGGCCCACGGCCTCGTTGACATATGCTTTTATATACGTGATCTCGTCTCTTCAAGCAAGACAATTCCCTAGCGAGACGAATTGCCATGATTTGAGCTCCACGATTTTGACCCCATTGATTGCCTTTGAATACGTTACTCCTCCACGACAGTGTTCCTACACCCTGTTTGTCCTCGCGATGTCTTTGTATGACATGTTCACGTCCAATTGCCGCTGCTGACTATTCTGGATGGAATTACAGTGCTCCCCAGGCATCTGCCTTCTGGAGTGTGTTTTGGGGTTGTACTTGTGAATTCTGACGTCCTTGGTTTTACGGGTCAACATTAGATGTACAGCACAGTGTTTTACTTTGGGAAAGTATATTTCCGTCCACTTTAATTTCCGTCCACTTTTCTTTATCAAGAGGATTGTCTATTGACCAAATCATTTCCCATAACAAATTTGGACCGTTTCTAGCCTTGAAAAAGTCTTAGTACCTACATGTACAGACGAAACACGTGTTGGCTGCTTTGTTCGCTGGGAATCAATTTTGAAAAGTGAATTAATAAAGGATACGCTTTCTACGATAAGAATCGTGTAGAATGCCTTTCGTGTCTTGTATATACCGGTTATGACAAAAATTGCAGAACTATATGGACCGATTAACTTGTAACAAAGATCTACTTATATGATCTATTTGAACACACGCATTGGTGTGCTGTATTGGCTTTCTTGTTTTGCCATCAAACAAGCATTGGCAAAGCCAAAACGTTTTGTCTACGCACAAACTATTGGCTTTGCGTGGCTGCTGTTCAGCACGGCTAAAAGGTAGTGGTGTAGAGTATAGTGACGTGGAGTGAAATGGAGTGGCGTAGGGTGTAGAAGAGTGTCGTAGAGTGGAGTGTCGTAGAGTGGAGGTTTGCGGAGTGGCGTAGAGTGCAGTGTCAGAGTAGAGTGGAGTGTTGTGGAATACTGTAGAATGGAGTAAAGTTGAGTAGAGTGGTGTAGAGTGGAGTAGAGTGGTGTGGTGTAGACTGGAGTGGTGTAGGGTGGCGTAAAGTGGAGGGGTGTAGAGTGTAGTAGGTTGTCATAGAGTGGAGTGGCATAAAGTGTCCTAGAGTAGAGTGGAGTAATGTGACGTAGAGAGGAGTGCAGTAGAATGTAGTGGCGTAGAGTGGAGTAAAGTGGAATTCAGTGGCATAGAGGGAGTTGCGAAGAGTGCAGAAAAGTGTGGTAGAGTGGAGTGGCATAGAGTGGAGTAGAGTGTCGTAGAGTAAAGAGGCGTAGAGTAGTAGAGTGGAGGAGGATACAGCGTTGTAGAGTGTCATAGAGTAGGGTGGAGTAGAGTGTGTAGAATGGAGTAGAGTCGAGAGGAGTAACGTAGAGTGCCGCAGAGTGGAATGTCATAGAGTAGAGTGTTATAGAGTAGCATGCTATAGAGTGGAGTAGAGGGCTATAGGGTGGAGGATCCTAGAGTGTCATGGGGTAGGGTTGAGTGGAGTGGCGCAGAGTGGAATGGTGTAGAGTGAATTAGAGTATCGTAGAGTGGTGTAGAATGGAGTAGAGTAGGGTGGCGTTGAGTGGAGTGGAACAGAGTGACATAGTGTGGAATACAGTAGGGTGGCACAGAGTGGAGTAGAGTTTTGTAGAGTCAAGCTGTAGGATTGCACTGTTTTTTGACATGGTCCCCTCCCCCCCTTTTTGCCTGTTAAATGATGTGATTTCAACTAGGAGGGCACTGGGTTCCTGACAACCAGGTCCCCAGTGCCAGAGCTCTTTCCCTAAACTACAATTGTTCCCCCAACTGGCAAACCATTTAGTATCCTCTGTAAATCCCTAGTAAATGGTTTCCTGGCACCTTGGGCCTGAGGTACTAAAGAGGGTCCCTAAGTGCTGCAGCACAAATTGTGCCACCCTAAGGGACCCCTCACCAAGCACAGGCAAGGCTGCCATTGCAGGCTCCATGTCTTGGTGCAGACAAAAGGTAAAACACAACATATCACACAATCCAGTGTGCCATGTCCCCTACCACTGCAGGTAATATTTTTAAGTCAACCCTACAGCTGGCTTGAGAGCCCTAAGGCAGGGTGCTGAATATTCCATGTGAGGGCATACCCGCATGAGCAAATATAACCCTGTGCTAGTCAGTCTTATTACTGCAGTACAAGTGAACATGGAAGCCATTTTAAGACATGTGCTGAACATTGTTGAAAACGAGTTCCCCAGCTACATGATGACTTTACTGAAGATAGGGATGTTTGGGATCAAACATCTTGAATTGATAAACCCACACTGATTCGAGTGTTGGATTTACCAATACATGCACACAGATGGCAACTTAGAGGTGCCCCCTGAAAACATACCAGCCTCTGGTGTGCTCCCTAGCTGGTTTCTGCCAACCTACACTAAAAACACTATTCTGACCTCCTAAGGGTTGAGCCTTCAGGTCTCAGGAGACCCAGAACAAAAGCCTGTCTGGGAAGGGGGTGTCACACCCTGTCCCACAGGATGTCCCCCTTTGTCCAGAGCCCCTTTGACACCTGGACAGATGGGAAAATTAGCTAGTCAGGTATGAGTGCCACCGCAAGCTAGTTCCACCCTTATGGTGGACTAAACTGAGGTGGACACAACTTTTCAGAAGTAGCCATCTTTGTGATGGCATACTTAGGAATTCTGGGACAGGGTATGCCCATTTCCCACAGGAAGTGGTCATATAGGGGGTGTAGTGACCCTAAGGGTCAGTAGTCCATTGGCCACTACCCTACACTCCCCTAACATGCCTAAATTCAGTATTTAGGGAAGCCTCTGGCACCAGAAGAGCAGATCCTGACAACCTGAAGAAAGAAGAGTGACTTGAAGAGTCGCACCCCACTGAAGACCCAGCAACTGAGCTGGTGCCAACCCTGCCAGCCTGCCTGCTGACTTTGACAATTGTGCCAAAAGACAACTTGTCCTGCAGCTGCTGAGTCCCCAAAGTCCAGGAGACCTGCTGGCACTTCACCCAGGAAGCAAGATCTCCCGATAAGTGGCAGACCTGCATCTCTACATCTTGCAGGCAAACTGTTAGGAGGTGCGGAACCCCAACATGGCCGACAGCCTATACCGCGTCTCAAACACAGAGAGCGCTCCAGCATTCCCGGAGTCTGGCTTGAGAAGGCCGCCACACCCCTGGGAGGGACAAAACAAAGGGGCATATTCTCAAGAACGTGTGTTAACCATCGCAAAAGTTACTTAACGCAACCTACATCTCAGTCCATCGTGGGAATTTTACACAGTGTTAACCAGGTATTCACAACACAGCGGTACCATGCGATAGTCACTAGATAACGCATCAGCTGACAGCCTCAAAATCAACGCCACGTCGCAAAAATGCAAAACGCAAATGCAATAAATCCTGTGATGCGCCCAATCGCGGTACAAAAAGCACCAAAAGTCAGCGACCAGCCTGCAAATCCCACGCGTCTGGCGGGAAAATGCAACATAAAAGCAGAGTAAACAAACCATGAGATGGCAACCTGCGAGCACAACCCCACAGCTGTGACACAGAACAAATGACCATTGTCCAAATCAGATAGGCATTTCCCCACAAACAGCCACAATGCACATAGACATGCATTCAGTATATAACCTGCACAAATCCAGAAACAAACATGGTACACACTGTGAAACCGCATCTCCCCCTCTCATTGCAGAGGGACAAGCAACACCCCCTGCACACCGACGTGCCATGTACATGACCAGACAAGAATGAAAGCACGGACCAATGCAGGGGCCGTGACTCCCCCTTACGCACATGTTGCCCATGTCGTGGCCTTGAGTCACAGGGTGCATCCCTGCATCATGGCGGCACATATCAGAGCACAAACAAATCCCTGTTGTCACTTGTAGGCCACAAGTGACAGCCAAAATGGAATGATATGGGGCGCATGTGAAACTCCGAAAAGTGGGATACCCTAACAACTTTGACACACAGAACTGGCAGTTAGAATACGTGACACCATGAACAGCCTCACTGCACAGAGGTGACACACCCACCATCCATCAACAAATCCCTCAATTGACAGCACAGCATGTCGCACCCACACCTGTCTGAGTGAAGTGCCTGTACAGATGAGTGACATGCACGCAGGGAATGTGTATCTGAATGCTTTTATTAGCACATGCAGTGCCTGTGGCAGTCAACGTACTGTGCCATTACTGCGAAGAACCCACACAATGTGACGTCAACCAGAGAAGAAACTGTCAATGATGTAGTCCCTACGGGCTATTCCTGCTGCGGCTGCAGTGGGGTGTGGTCCACCTGCCTCATCTTCATCATCATCGTCCGGTGCATCTGGCACTCGTATCCATGGGGCTTTGCTGCGTACACATATGTTGTGCAACACACAACATGCAATGATCATCTTGCACACGAGGTCTGGGCTGTACAGGAGCTTACCACCTGTGACGTCAAGGCACCTGAAATTTAACTTCAACATGCCAAATGTGCGTTCCACGATGCCCCTGGTGCGTTTGTGGGCCAAATTGTACTGCTTCTCGGCCTGTGTTTTCAGGGCTCGGAGGGGTGTCATCATCCAAGCGCAGGGTGCATATCCTTGGTCACCTGTGATAGTGCAGAGAGACATGAGTCACAACTACATACTGCATGATTTGTTGGTAGGCTCACTGGTTCATTGGTGTGTGATATGGGTGACTTAGTGTTTCCTGTTTGACATGTACTGCATGTTGCAAATGAGCTGCATTACTGTGTACTACGTAGCCTCACTGCTGCACCTCCCCCGAACACATTCACTAGTGTGCGCAGCGAGATTACATCACATGCACCCCTACGGCACACCATTGACATGCCTGTCTGCACATGTTTACAGTGGTACAACGAGAAAATGTCCCAGTGGAGAACAATTAAAACAGATAAATCAATGCAAGAATTAATCAGTTGTATCTAAACAAAGTTAGGCACCACCATACAGTCTTTCCAAAAATGGATGTGATTTAATTTCATCACAATATTGAAGTTAATCAATTTATAAAGTACACAACAAATCCCAAATGAATATTTTTAGAAAAACGGGTGCACAGAGGGGTGAGGTGATAAGTGCATGGGAAGAATGCAGATGCATTAAATGTCAAATGATAGCATAATTGCAGATATACATTCTCTGTCATATATGTCTGACAAAATGATAAAGAAGTGTCGACGTTTCGACCCCTAGAAGGAACAGACAATTTTGTGCATTGTGGATGGGGTCTTCATCAGGACCAAAGTGACGGGAGGGGAGTGGGCACCAGTAAAAACAGCTATATGGCTTCAGGCTGTGAATAGGAAAGCTGGGCTATATAGGCTCTCAGATTTCTTTGTAGATGATCGTAGTATTCAAAAAGAAAGAAGGGCCCAAGTTGATCAGTAACCTATGGCTTCGGGCTGCTGGCATGACCGGTGACGTCGACACCTCTTTATTATTTTGTCAGACATATATGACAGAGAATGTATATCTTCAATTATGTTATGATCTGACATTTAATGCATCTGGCAGGAAACTGTTGGGATAGTTTGCTATTAATTTACTGATGTGTATATATGCGCACTACTGTCCTTCCTCACAATCCTTCCCATGCACTTATCACCTCGCCCCTCTGTGCACCTGTTTTTCTAAAAATATTCATTTAGGATTTGTTGTGCACTTTATAAATTGATTAACTTCAATATTGTGATGAAATAAAATCACATCCATTTTTGGAAAGACTGTATGGTGGTGCTTAACTTTGTTTAGATACAACTGATTAATTCTTGCATTGATTTATCTGTTTTAATTGTTCTCCTCTGGGACATTTTCTCGTTGTACCACTATTCACCCAGGCCCAGTAGCTATTGGGTTGCCCCATTGCTACATAACTCTGCACATGTTTACAGGCCAGAGTACGACACAGTGATGATGCTGCGCAGAATGTGGCCAGCCACGTGTGGGTAGGCCCATTGCAAGGACAGGGCTGACACAGATGTAGAGCACCTGCCTGGCTGAACTCGACATGCAGTTGAGGGTACATCTTTGGCTCATGCTGCACTAATAGCGACACACACAATAGTTGGCATGTGTGATCCCTGACCCCGCCCGGGCATGCCCACCCCCATGTCCCCCTTCGGCCGACCACACACACCGGGGACATGCCACATATCAACATTGTCGATTGCGTGACGGATGGCACAGACACTACAACAGAGACACACGCATCAGCCACAACCTTGGCAAGCCCCACACTGAACCACACCCAGATCCACGTGTGTAGGAGCCACACCCCTACGCAGTACTGACGTATGCCGGGCCAGCCCACTCCGCTCACGCTTACGGGGGGACATAACGAGCTACATTTCCAGGATCTTCCCCACTGGCTGGGATGACATGGTTGCGTCCACTGTCCACTACACTCCATACACCAGCGGTGTGTGTCTACATGGATGTGTGTGTGTTCTGCATACTGAAATCAGGCCAGCACATCCAAGCTACACTTGGCATTGTGAACATGCTTATTAATGGGTTACTTGCCTCCTTCGCACATGCCTTGTTCCCACCTCTCCCCACAATCTGCTATTGTGTGGCTGATGTGACATGCCGTTGGTGGCTCATGTACATGGCTAGCCCAGGTTACCACAGTAAGTTGTGCTGGCATGTCTGGTAGGTGGGCATGTTGTTTGGCATGTTGCATGTGAGTTTGTAACGTATGCATTCCCAGAGTTGTGAGTTGCACGATTGTGAAGTTGAGGTGTGTGGTGTATTCATTTGGTACTTACCAACGAGCCGGGCATTTCCGTAGGTGCCATCCTGGAAGCACCAGTTGATGATGGACTGGCGGAAGATGTAGGAACTTTGTCTGAGGTGGGATGTTGGTTAGCCGCTGTGTTGGTACAGTCAACCTGTGGGCAATGATGATCAGGATGCGGAGGATGGTTGTCCTTTTGAGCCTGTAGTGGGCAATGACATGTCTGTGAGGCTGGTGCGTTTTCTGAAGGTCCGCGGTCTGTGTCTCAGCGCTGCCTCTGTGGTGGTCTGGGTGGGAGGGCGCAGGGGGGTTCCGGGGGGTGGTGGCGGGCCTGGGGGTGGTGACGGTGGGTGTTGTGGGTCTGTTGGGGCTCCGAGCTGCATGATGAGTAGGTCCATGGCATCTGTTGTTCTACAGGCGTGGCTGTGGGCTGGGCTCCCTTTGTTGGTGCCGGCTGCCGTCCGACTTTACACCAGGTCAGAGCAGGTGTTCATTTCCTGCTGCTAACGCGCCTTATCGCATGTTTTGTGGTTGTGTCGCCGATGTGGCTGGTAGTTGAGAATGTTGTGGAGTGGTGTTGTTGCGGCTTTTTGCACGGAAACGCTTACTCTGCATCTCATTAGCGATAGTTGCCGGGGTCATCTGTGGCCATGTTTTTTGCGGATGCTATCGCCGAAAAACTGGTGCTATGGGCTGTTAGCACCAGCTTGTGAATGGGGAAATAAATATATCGCGACTTTGACTGCGCTAAAGTTACGTTAACTCGGAGATAGCTCCTTGAGAATATGGCCCAAAGAGCGCATGAACAAGGAAGAGAGGACGGACGAGGAGAACGTGGGAGACGGTGAGGAGACGGACGACGGAAGACCAGAAGAGAAGACCGCGGTTTCCGAGGAGGGTTTCCCCGCCACAGCCCATGGAGCTGAGGACGGAGCTTTGGGAGAACCCGTGATTCCCAGGAACGCCGGAGCAGAGGGGTCTACAGTCGGACACCTATGTTGCACAGGAGACAGCCCCAACAACTTAAGAGGCAAGACGAACACCCTTGCTGCCCACACCACAGCCCAGGAGACGGGTCGTGGTTCAAGGCAAGTACTAGAGAACTCCCGGGGCTTCTGGTGGAGCTGGTGGGACGCTGGGCTGTAACAGGCACCTGGGGATAGAGAACTGTGCATGAGGGATTGCATGTGAGCGTAAAGAAGGGGGGGGGGAGAGAGAAAATCCCCTCACTACAAGTGTTGTAGCCAGAGCTTCCCACCCTGCACAAACACCCTTTTTTTGCCTGGTGAAGGTGGCACTCTCGTGAAAATCTTAGAAAGAGTGACCCGTTTTTCTAATTCCCTGTTTCTTTAGATTAATTTTTTCTTTTCCCCTTTACTCAACTTGGGAGTCCTGGACGACCTGAACGAAGTGACGCTTCTTGAAGGAAAAAGGAGACCAGTCACCAACAGCTAAACCCACTGAGAGACTGAATGGGACTTACTTCCTTTGTACTACGTTTCTTTCATTTCTCTGGAGTCCAATAAATTACATAATCCCAACAAGTACAGTGCGTCCCGTTGATCCTTCCACTACTACACAACCAAAGACTCCTGTGAGGACTTTGTGACTGCAGAAACCTGACACCTGAAGATGCCACTGCACCCGTTGCTCCAAGCTTGAGGGAAAGTGGGCCAACCATGTCACACAACATGGTCCCCCAGCCCTCCAGAGACTGAGTTCACTGTGGTTTTGCTTCCAGTGAACTCCCCGACAATGCCTGCAGCTTCTGCTGCAGGCCTCCCCACTGCGACTGCTCCTGGTAAGAAAGCCCAACGCCTAAAGACACCTCTGCCCCCGTCGCCCCTGGGCTGTGGAGAAGAGGACCCAAAGGAGTCCCTACGTCCCAAGCATCATGAGGCCTGAGCCCCCCTGTTGGTTCAGCCTGACTGGCCCCTCAGTCAAAGCCTGCAGCCTCTTTTTACACCACAGTTTCCCAGAGTAACATTGGGCACCCAACACTGTTTTGCAACTCTGCACCCGGCCACTCTAGTGCCGCTGGTGGTGTTCTGCTGGTGCTGCCTCAGACCTTGCTCCTCTTGCACCTTAATTCCTGAAGAAGGTCCCATAAGTCGCTATACTGACTTCTCCGCCCACAGGATAACATTGCAGTTTCTAAAAATTACACTGTGTCGACTTTTTGAACTGAAAAGAATTTCTATTTAAAAACGTACTTATCTGAACAATTGTTTTCCGATTGATGCTTAAACTTATATAAAAATACTTGCTATTTTTACAAATTGGTGTGACTCTCCTTCTTGAGTTGTGTGTCTCATTTATTGACCATTGTGTGTATTTGCAGATGTCTTGCACTCCTCTAAGATAAGGCTGCTCGACCACACTACCCCTTAGAAGAGCACCATGGGATTGCTAGAGTAAGACCCTTTCCACTCGTAGCGGAACCCCTGGGCTCTTTGCATAATATATCTTATTTTGATATATCATATAAAGTGCCAACTTACTACAGGAGCAGAGTGGAGTGTCACGGAGTGTCGTAAAGTGGAATGTCGCTGAGTGGAGTGGAACATAGTGTTGTACAATGGAATGGAGTGTCCTAGAGTGGAGTTTCGTAGAGTGGAGAGGGATAGAGTAGAGTGTTGTAGAGTGGAGTGATATAAAGTGGGGCAGCGCAAAGTGGAGTGGCGTAGAGCAGAGTAGTGGAGTAAAGTGTCACAGAGTGGAGTAAAGTGTCGTAGAGTGGAATAGCTTAGAGTGGAGTAGAGTAGAGTGGTGTAGAGTGGCGTAGAGTGTTGTAGAGTGGCATAGAATGCAGTAGAGGAGAGTGACGTAGATTTGAAGAGCTGAGTGGTGTGGTGTAGAGTGTCGTGGAGTGTGGTAGAGTGGCATGGAATGTTAAAGAGTGGCACAAATTGGAGGGTCGTAGAGTAGAGGGTCGTGGAGTGGTGTAGAGTGGAGAGTTGTAGGGTGGAATGGAGTAAAGTGTTATAGAGTGCAAGGGCATAGAGTGTCACAGAATGAAATAGATTGTCACAGAGTGAAGTGTCATAGAGTGGGGGGGCGTAGAGTGGAGTCAAGTGTAATAGAGTAGAGTGGAGTGGCGTATCACAGAGCGGAGTAGTGTCATAGAGTGGAGTGGCATGGAGTGGTGTAAAGTGCATACAGTGGAGTGGCTTAGAGTGGTATAGAGTGTTGTAGAGTGGATTGTCATGGAGTGACTTAGAGTGGTATAGAGTGTTCTAGAGTGGATTATCATGGAGTGGCATAGAGTGGCATAGAGTGGAGTATTGTAGAGTGGTGTAGCATAAAGTGTTGTAGAGTGGAGTGCATAGAGTGTCATAGAAACAATGGAGTGTCGTAGAGTGGTGTGTTGTTGAGTGGAGTCAAGTGGCATTTAGTGGAGTAGAGTGTAGTGTTATATTGTGGCATAGAGTGTGATAGTGAGGAGTGACATAGAGTGGCATAGAGTGGAGTAGCGTAGTAGAGTGGAGTGTCGCTGAGTAGGATAAATTGGAGTGTCGTAGAGTGGAGAATCAAAGAGCGGCATAGAGTGTCGTATTAAGGAATGCCATAGAGTGGTGTAGAGTGGAGTCGCATAGAGTGTCATAGAGTGGAGTCGCGTACAGTGGCGGGGAGTGGATTGGAATGGCACAGAGTGGAGTGTATTAGAGGGAAGTGGCATAGAATGTGGTAGAGTGGAGTGGCGTAGTGTCCTAGAATAGAGTGTCCTTGAGTGGAGTGGCATAGCGTAGAGTGGAGTAAAGTAGTGTAGAGTGGAGTGGCGTAGAGTGGCATAGAGTGTTGTAGAGTGGATTGTGTAGGAGTGGAGTGTCATAGAGTGGAGTACCGTAGAGTGTCATAGAGTGGAGTATTCTGGAGTGGCATAATATGAAGTGGCTTAGAGGGAAGTGGCAAAGAGTGTCATAGGGTGGAGTGGCGTAGTGTCCTAGAGTAGAGGGGAGTGGTGTAGCGTAGAGTGAAGTGCTTATTGTGGAGTAAAGTGGTGTACAGTGGAGTGGCTTAGAGTGGCATAGAGTGTTGTAGAGTGGATTGTGGTAGAGTGGAGTGTTGTAGAGGGTTGAGTCATAGACTGGAGAGGTGTAGAGTGGAGTGGTGTGGACTAGAGTTAAGTGGCATAGAGGTGTAGAATGAGGAAGAGTGGAGTGGAGTAGAGTGGAGAGGGGAGGGGCGCAGAATGGAGTTTTGTAAAGTGGCAAAGCATAGAGTGCAGTAAAGTGTTGTAGAATGGAGTAAAGTGTTGTAGATTGGAGTAGAGTGGCATAGCGTAGAGTGGAGTGGCATAGAGTGAATGTCAGAGTGGAGTGGCGTAGAGTGGAGTGGCTTAGAGTGTTGTAGAGTAGAGTGGCATGAAGTGGAGTGCGTAGAGTGTCATGTATTGGCATAGAGTGTTCTAGAGCGGAATGTCAGAGTAGCATGGACTGGCGTTTCTTAGAGTGAAGTGGTGTAGAGTGTTATAGAGTGGAGTGTTGTAGAGTGGAGTGTCAAAGAGTGGCATAGAGTGGAGTGGCATAGAGTGCAGTGGAGAGTTGTGGAATGGAATGTTACAGAGTGGAATACAGAGGCATGGAGTGGAGTGGCACAGAGAGTCGTAGAGTGGCATAGAGTGTTAAAGATTGGCTAAGAGCGGAGTGGCGCTGAGTGCCGTAGAGTGGAGTGTTGCAGAGTGGAGTGGCGTGGGGTAGAATGCCGTGGAGTGGAGTAGAGTGGAGAATCGTAGAGTGCTATAGAGGGGAGTAGAGTGGAGTAGAGTGGAGTGTCATTGAGTGGTATAGAGTGGCGTGACGTAGAGTGTCGTAGAGTGGAGGGGTGTAAAGTTGCGTGAAGTAGAGTGTCATAGAGTGGAGTCGGAAAGAGTAGAGTGGCATAGAGTGAAGTGGCATGGAGTGTGGAGTGTCGTAGAGTGTCATAGAATGGAGTAGAGTAGTGTGCCGTAGAGTGGAGTGGCGTAGAGTCTAGCGTCATTGAGTGGAGTGGAGTAGAGTGGCATAGACTGGATTAAAGCAGCATAGAGTTGGGTTGGGTGGAATGGCATATACTGGGGTGGCATAGAGTGTCATAGTGTGGAGGGGCGTAGAGTGGTGGGCAGTAGAGAAGCATAGACTAGAGTAGAGTGTTGTATACATGGTGTGGTTGTGCACTGCCTTTACAGACAATTTAAATGACCTTTTCATTTGCACACACATACAGTTTTACATGATAAAACTATAAAGGACGCAAATAATAATGTGCAGAAATGGCATCACTTAGTGTATTTTTTTTTAATTTTGTAAAAATATTTGCTTACAGCACACTTCAGAATTTTTTTTAAATGAGCTTCCTTTGCGCTTTTCTAATTCTTTTTTTTTTTTTTTAATTTTTTTTATTGTTGAAACTGAAGGTGTCAAGCAACATTAAAGTTAAGACAGACAGTATCACGTTACAAAAAACCAAAAACATCTCAAATACAGTGAATCAAGATCTTTGTACAGTAACAAAAACAATTAGAAGATGACCTGAATGAAAAGAGAGTCAAAAAAAGTTTTCCCAAATTTTTTCGAATTTTCTCCCCCCTCCAATCCTCGCTGCATAGTTACGCTCGCTAATCTTAACTCTTTGCATTTTACGCAGCCATTCATAGAAAGATGGACTCTGAGTAGATCGCCAATTCTGAAGAAGCAATGATCTTGCCACTGCCATGCAGATAAACAGGAGTTTAGTATGTGAAACAGAAATATTTAAATTCTGGTCCAAACCGTGCAGCATCAAATTGGAATTAAAAGATATCTGGATATGCAAAATAGAAGATAAAAAAGCAAAAATATCTCTCCAGAACTCTTTGATCATGCTACATTCAACTATGACGTGTGTCCAGTTAGCGGGGGCAAAATTTTGACAACGAAAACAGATCGGTGCGTAATTACTAAACATTTTGGCAATTACTGCCGGGGTATAGTAGAGGAGCCATTTCCCAAAAAATATCATTCTACGCCAATTGGCTCCCCGTAAAATGGAAAAATTATATTTATTAATAGTCCGCCACGTCGATACGGATAAAACCTGCTTTTCGTGTTCCCACCATTTTTGGACTGCTTTCGATTCTAAATCGTCTTGTTTAGTCTGAGCAAGATGACGTTTCCATTCACCAGGTTTCCTAATTAAAGTAGTATTAAACAGGAGATCGTTGTTAAAAGGGGAAATCTGAGTAAAGGAGGTAGGGGCAAACGACATTAAAAGTTTATAAATTAGATCATAAGACCCGGCTAACAAAAAGTTACCTGAAAGTAGTAGGCGCATCTCGGGCGGAGTTAACCACCTAGAGTGATGTAAAAAATCGCCTACTGTACTAAAGCCGGCTTTAGACCAATAGCCCATTAAATGCGGGCTTACCACCTGTCCTCTTGAGGAAAGTAAATTAATCAGTAAAGAGGAGGTATTAAAGAGAGAAATAGAGTATCGACTAATCAAAGCCTTGCGCTTCATAAAGAACCAAGCAATTATTTTATACCTAACCAATTTTGGAGATTTAGGTATTTGAAGAGGGGAAGATATTTGACTCTCTGAAAAAATTAAATCGAAAAAAAAACTAATATAATAATTTGGAGTCGGGGAAGGGACCTTGAGACGAGTTAAGTACTGAGCAAAATATGCGTAGTAATAGTCTCTAATGTTTGGAAGTGCCAGACCGCCATTATCTAAACCCTCGTAAAGGGTAGTCAACGCAATCCGGGGCTTTTTGTATGACCACAAAAAACTTGAGAATAAGGATTCTATTTTAGAAAAGAAAGACCCAGGGAGAAAACACGGGATTGTTGAAAACAGAAAGTTGAGCAGTGGTAAAATGGACATTTTAATCAGGGCGACTCTGCCTAGTAATGATATAGGTAATTTATTCCAGCGAGTTAACATCGAACGAACCCTTTGGAGGAGGGGAACAAAATTCAAACCGAAAAGATCTGTAACTGAAGAAGAAAAAAACACCCCCAGATATCTTTTAGGTTTATTATTTATGCAACCTCGTAGATCCGGATGTAATTCTGGAATGTGATTGCCACAAATCAATATTTCGGTCTTTTTTTTATTAATCCTATAGCCCCCAAAAGATTCATATTGCTCAAAAATCCGAAGTGTCTGAGCTTGAGACTGCAAATCGGATTTAATGAGCAACATGATGTCGTCAGCATAAAGTTTTATCTTAGACATAAATGGGATTGGAGGTGCAATCTCTGCGGACTTACGAATAGCTATTGCGAGGGGTTCGATAAAAAAGGCGAAAAGAATCGGTGATAAGGGGCACCCCTGACGAGTTCCACGGTTAACTGCAACAGATCCAACCAAATGTGAATTAATAATAATATTAGCTTTTGCGCCAGAATAAAGATTACGAATAAAATTGATAACGATGCCTGGAATATGAAAATGCTGCAAAATAACAAAGAGTGTCTCCCAAACCACCAAATCAAAAGCTTTTTCTGCGTCGAATAACAAAATAAGTGCAGGGATTCTCCGTGTCTCCAGGTAATCCAAAGCTTCTGCCAAATAGTGAGTATTAGTCATAAGCTGTCTACCGGTAATAAAGCCATTTTGGTCTGTATGGATCAAATCAGAAGAGATGCGATTAAATCGAATAGCCAATAATTTAGTAACGATCTTGTAGTCTGAATTTAAAAGGGTAATGGGACGATATGAATTAGGATCAGTAGCATCTTTCCCCTTCTTCAAGAAACTGACCACAGTCCCCTCGCGAAAAGAGTCAGGGATTGAAGCTCCAGACAACATAGAGTTGACCAAAAGTAACAACAGATTAGAAAAAGAAGAAAAAAAAACCTTAAAAAACTCCGCAGGGAGACCATCCGGACCGGCAGCTTTCCCTGATGGAAGATTTTTTACCACCCCCTCTATCTCTTCCAAAGAAAATCCATCTGCCATGGTTAAATCTTCGGGGTGGGAAAGAGAAGGAATCTCAAACTGCCGTAAAAAAGAATTTAATTTGGACTGGTTAATGTTAAGCTGGTGTGAATATATATTTTGATAATGACGAAGCATTATCGCACCTATTGTATCGGGGTCTGTAGTGGATTGAAGTGAGACCGGACATTTTAACTCCCGAATTAAATTAGATGCTGCTTGTGCCTTGGCCTGCCAAGCCAAGAATCTCCCAGTGAAATTACTTTCTTCATATGTTTTTTGATATTGGGTACGAAAAAATGCCTCCCCCTGATCGTATAAAAAAGTAGTGTATTTTTGTTTAGCTTCCATTAATTGTTCTTTGACCAATCGTGAGGGGTTTTGTTGCCTCTGGACGCTAAGTGTCTGAATGCGAGAGTGCAATAGTTTGATTTGAGCCCTGGATGCCTTTAACATAGCTGCGTCTTTCCCTATAATGATTCCGCGAATAAAAGCCTTTAGGGCATCCCAAATAATACTTATGGGGGCAGTGCCCGTATTAAGAGTTATAAAGTCTTTAATCTTATTTTTTAATTCAGAGACCCATTTATCATCACTGAGATAAGCTCTATTGAAGACCCATCTTTTAGGGGATCTTCTAATGTCCCCAAAAACGAACTCCCGAATAAGCATAGCGTGATCAGAAAATACATTGAAGACCGTATTAGAAAAACCGAGTTTAAGATTACTTGAAGCCAAAAAAAAATCGATGCGGGATGAGGATTTAAATCTACCCGACCAGCAGGTATAATCTCGTTTAGAGGGATTATCAACCCGCCAGTGATCAGAAAGATCGAATAATTTAATATAATGTGAAATGGTTTGAAAGACTTTCGGTTTAAGTTGTTTAGATAATTGGGATGATGTATCCAAGTGCGGATCCATTAACAAGTTAAAATCCCCGCCAATCACGATATCACCTGAGACCATCAATAGAGATTGAAACAAGTCCTCATACAGACTAGCATCATCTGTTAACGGCCCGTAGCAACAAACAAAAATAAAAGGTCTCTGCCTAGCTTTGACTCTGCATAAGACCCAACACCAACGTCCGGCACCACCCTGTTGTGATTGAATAATGTCTGCACAAAGATTCTTATTTAAAAATATTGCCACCCCACGCTGAGATAAATCACATGATGAAAGGCACCGAAACGAGGCCCAGGATTTAAACATAGAGAACCCATCTAGTTTAGAAGAGGGAATATGAGTCTCCTGTAACAAAATAACAGAGGGATTCTCAGCTTTTAACCAAACTTCCATAGCGCGTCTTTTCTTAATATTATTTAAACCATTAACATTCAAAGAAAGCAACTTCAAACTCTCCTTATTAGACATTAAGACCAAAATTAAATTGTCTATAAAGAATTATCTGCCCTTGGCCCCGTGAATACAATGAATCCGTCTTAACAAATAGGAAAAATAAGTAATATAGACAGACAGACACAATCAGTTTCTTTTTAGTTTCAACCCAGCCACCCCCCACAACCCAAACACCCCCAACATTACAACCCTCCCAGCAACCTACGTGACCACCCTCGCCAACCTCACCATCCTCACCCCCCCTGAGCCCCCCCACCCTCCCCACCGATGGTCGAACTTCTCCTTCCCACGCATACCATCGGATCCTACCCCTTGCCATCAGGGTGACCTGTCGCACCCCCTGGGCCCCCTGAATTCCGTGGTCTTCCTTGCTCAACTGACCCCTCCCCACTCACACCCTCCATAAAAAAAAAAAAAAAAGGAAAAGAAAAGAGAGAAAAACAGAGAACAAAAGCGCCGTATAATGTTCCATATAATGTTCCATATAATGTTCCATATAGTTTCCTCTAATTTTTAACCTCAAGATGAATTCGAGATTTCCCTGAGCAATTCCTGTGCTGCTGCAATATCGGATAGCATAAAGAATTTGCCTTTAACTAAAACTTTAAGCTTGGATTGTTGTGCTATTGTGGCTTGAGCTCCTTTAGCTTTAAATAGTTGAAGCATCTGGACAAACTCTTTTCTTCTGCGGGCTGCAGAAGCAGACATGTCTGAAAAAATACGGCACTTCACAGTTTCATTAACAAAAAATTGTCTTTGCTGAATTGCCGTAGAAAGAATCGTCTCCTTAATCCGTGTGTCAGAGAAATTTAATAAAATTGTCCGAGGGAGAGAAGAATTAGGAAAAGGTTGAGCAGGAACGCGATGCGCTCGCGTAATGGTCAAGTCACCCTCATAATTAGGAATCACTTTAGTTTTTAGAAAGGAGGTGACCCACTGCAACGTGCTGGGGCCTTCAAGGCCCTCGGGAACCCCCACTATACGAAGGTTGGAACGGCGATTATAATTCTCTAAATCGTCCAGTTTGGTTTCGAGTGTACGTGAAGCGAGGGAGAGCTGGTTCGTATCTTCTTTAACCTTAATCATTTGATCCTCCAAATTGGAAATGCGTGTTTCGGCTTCTTGGAGTCGAGGGGGGAATGTAGAAAAGAGTTCCTCCATTTTGTCCAAGCGCTGATGGATTGAGGCAAGCTCCGATTTCTGAAATCTCTTCAACTCGCGAACCTCATCGAGGATTAAATTTAGCATATCCTTGACTGACATCTGAACCTCCCCAACGGTCTCGGTGTCTAGATCTAACACAGGGCTGAGATGGCTCACATTAGAAACAGACTTCGGTGGGGAAATGAAAGATTTGTCAGTGATGGGCTCCCCTATACCTTGGGCTTCCAGAGTCAATCCGTCATCCGTAATTATTGGGGAGTGTAAAGGAGGCGTAGAGGATGCCGCAATGTTGGAGTTATGCAGAAAATTGGGAGGTTGATTAATTAAGGAAGAGCGGGCAGGACAGGCTTGAGCAGGAGTGATTTGACCAGGAACGGCGCTTTTCTTTTCGAAAAGAGGAAAGGATTTAGTACCCTTTAGCGCTTCCATTCTGCTAACCTGCGTGGGCAAAACATCCTGGGTAAGTGGAGAATGTGCCAGTTCTGTAGAGTGAGGAGCCCTTGAGTCTGAAACTTTTAACTCAGGAGACGAAGTTTCACCGATAGATTCTTCCAGTTCCTCCGAGCTACCGACACTGTCACCTTTCTCCTTCGTCAGCCCATCGCCAATAGCATCTTTATGTAGTAATTTAGCCGCGTTCCGTGCTTCTTTAGCCTGAATGCGCAGGGCCTTTGCCTTCCGAGTATTCAATAATTTCCCCATCTTTAAAAAATGGTCGATAATAATAATACTAACTCCTTTATGATTTCAGCCCCAATTCGAAGGTCTCAGGATCTTGGACGATATTATTCCCCCGTTTTTAGGCAAACTCAGACTGCCAATGAAAGTAAAATAGAGAACAATCCCGTTACGAGGAAAAGAACAGTTCAAATACCTCCGAGCACTTCAGTACACTTCAGTACAACCCCGCCAATCACCGCCTGTGTTCCGCCGTCCGCTTCAACCTTTCTCTTCTCTCCTTGTCTACTTCGTAAGCATGAACCCCCCAGCGATGAAGCCGCTTCACTTCCAGCACACTTCCAGCGTACTCCGAAGTCAGTGCAAACCGGAGAAATCCACTTGTCGAAGAGGACGCCAGCCGCCGCCAGCCGCCATCAACCACGGCCGAAACTGCACAGCCTCGCAAAATGGGAGGAGTCAGGAGACCGGAATCCTCAGGTGCGCTTGGAGGCGTGGATCTCCATCACGCCGGGCCGCCGCAATGCATGCGCTTTTCTAATTCTGATATTTTCTGAAATATTTGCACAGATCATTTAAACAATTTAATTTTTTGTGTGCTAGAAAAAAATCCTTTCGTTTCGCAACCCTAGATGGCAGATAAATCCTCTTACTTAGAAGTAGGAGAAAGAAAAGTAAACACCAAGCTCCCTCAGAAGACAGAACCTGATATTTGACCACTGTCTTTGAATACACAGCAAATGTGACAAGATAAGAACAAAATTCAAAGGCCTGTTTGCAGAAAGCAAGCAATAGTAAACAGGCTATGCTCGACGGGAGTGACAAAGGCATGCTGGACAGCCTAAAACAAATAACGCCAGCCAATAGAAAGCAAGCAAATGTAATTTAAAAACCACAAAGCCAGTGGTGAGCAATGGGTGGAGTACACTCTTATGTCAGCTTTCAGAATATTCCAAAGACATCCTAACCGTCTGTGCTGTCTATTAGGCTTCAACCTGAAAAGAAAGGTAGTCTATTAGATATGATGCCCAGGAGAATCTGATGGGAGTAGGTGGAAAAGCCTCCTCCCCCCCGTCTGTGTCTTTAGTCAGACCACAGCTAGCAGCTTCTCCCTGATTGATACTCTTACCTGGAAGGCACACTAGCTGAAGGAGGAGGAGGCAGGAATTAGAGCTATGGTTGGAAGGGACACCTCCTTTATTTCTAAATGGCTACTTAACCTAGCATAAAACCCCCACAGGCATCCAAGAGTCAAGGTACATTTGGTGTATAAATACATATGGAAAATACTAGCTAAATATTTATTTTTTAAATGAAAAATAAATATATGTAGATACATAACAACAAAATTATGCAAAAATAAATATGGACACTTCCAGACAGAAATGCAAAGAAGAAAAATGACCATGAATCCTGGAGCCTCCTTTATGATATTCGTTGTGGGATTATGCTTAGTGTGGGGATGGCAAATGAATTATAGTGGCACAGTTAACAATGCATTCCCCACAACTGCGGGGCTTACTTACAAGCCCATTGTGCCGCCAGTGCATCACTTTTTTTGACACGCATGCGGCGCAGTGTGCCTGACCATATTTACAAGACCTCGTAAAGCCACCCTGCTTGGCTTTTCTTGGCCTTGTAAATACGGCCCCCTTTCACGCATTACTCTGCGTAAAAGGGGATGTTGCTGTGGGTGTTCTGACACAAAATTCATAGAATCTGACACATTCCCAGATTTCCAAGGTTTTGTAAACCTGGGAATGCGACAGATTCCTACGCCTCCCCAGGGGAGGCATGCAGAGGATAAATATATTTATTTCTCCTTGTTTTTCCTTTTGCTATGTTAGTGCTACTTTCTGCAGCACACTTAGAAAGAGGAACACAACTCTTGTGTCTGTTTTTGTGCAGGAAGGTGTGCCTTCCTGCACAAAAACAATCACCCCAACTACGCAGATCCCCTTGCACCATGGCGCAAGGATGCCTGCGTTGGCGTATGACAGCCCATTGTGCTCCAGCACAGGGGAAAAGGACAGAAATGTGCCGTATCTTGTAGATACGAAAACAATATGGATGCTGCAGAATCGATCAGGAATAATCATTTATAACCATGAAGGAAACCTTAATTAATCACTCAAATGAGACAATTTCTCCATAGAAAAAACATATGTTTATAGTAGGTACGCAAACACACTAGTCACTACACCGAGTTTAGATCATATTGTGTATATTTGTAAAACACCAATTATCTGGATATATGAACAATGACATAATACAGAAAAAATATTTTTTGTTATACGTATATACATTTGACATACATAAATAAGCACACAAAAAGATTCCTTGATGCCGTAATTTCTTTAAGGGATTGCGAAGAAGCACTTTTTTTCATAAATTATAATTCGCAACCCATAATAGATAGCCCTTGATACAGCACCGATCGGCGCAAAGTAAGTCAGACACCCTATAAATTACTGTGGGGTACTGTATTTTTTCTTTACTGAAACGTCCTATTTGTGCGAGCTTCTCTTTTATATCGTCGCGTTTCAGCCCTTTTCATCAGGGCCTCATCAGGACTTGGGGCAGAAAGGAAACCTCCAAAGGTCACTGGTAATGTAGCGCTAGTATGGGCAAGGTAGATGATTCTTATGGAGGAGCTGTTTCATTTAGAAACATGGCATGGCTCCTTCACTAGTCCCAAATACACACAGGTTTGCTGGCAGGCACTCCCGGTGGCTCCAGCAGAGGCACGCCAAGGATGACCCGCCACGGCTCGGGGTGCCCGCGGGTGCCACGGATCGATGGTGCTGGAGAGCCGGGTCCAGTCAGTGGTGGCGCAGGTGGCTCCGGAGGGTGGTCAGACGTTGGGGGCCAGGAGTCAGGGGGCTCTTCTGCCCCGGTGCCAAACAGCGCTGCACCCATGTGCCACTGATAAGGCGCCGAGCCTAATGTAACCACAAATGATCGCTACTGGTTTACGCCGTATACCGAGCCAAAAGGCTTGACACCATACAGAATGCAATCTTTTTGGAGCACACAAGGGCCTGCAGGTACTTTGATGTGAGCCAGGGTGCCCCTTGCGGATGCCCTGCCCTCTGTGCCAGGTGCTGTCGTGAGCGTGTTGCCTGAGCTCGTAGGATGCCAGCATACGGCCCGATACGGGCTCGGTGCATGCACTACATGTGGCCAGGCTGGCTGGATGAGCAATGGTGGTGGTATGTTCACTTACTGGCAGGGCACCTTCGACATCAGCAGCAATCCTGTCGCAGTGAACACGACAAGGTGTGTCTGCCTCGAGGAGGCTCCCACGTCACTCTCGCTCCTGGCTGGCTGGCAAGTACCATGTGCGTCTCAGCCACTCCAGATACTGCTCCAGCAGCACCAGGATTGGCTAGAGCAGTGATACTTGTCGCTCATTAGGAGACCGGGGGCTGCGGCATGAAACAACCCTCGCTGTTCTAATGAGCAGCCTAGTGCGCATGTTCAGGCTGGTCACAAACATTTTCAGTCCTAAACAGAACATGCACACTCTTGCTGTGTGCTCCGCCGTCCACCTGACGACGATGTCATCATTTCACTTGCACTGATTGAACTCCTGCTGCCCCGCCACCCTTATGAGCTGACTGCCTCAGGGGGGGGCGTGGACCAGTGGCCAGCCGGCCCGCCTGAGATCGAATATGATTGTGAATGTGATTGTGAGTGAGTGACGGCGCGCACGCGACGCTTGTTTTGAGTAGTGTGGCAACGCCCAAGCGCCCTAATGGACGCACCGCCACTGTTCCTTAACCACGCATTTGTATGGCTAAGGCATATGTGTGGCTAAGGCAAGCGTTGTTCCGCTTGCGTTGAAACAGTATGCGTGGTTAAGCCTGTGTTGTAAAACCAGTTTCCCGGCCTTAAAGGTACTGTTTCTCCCTCCACTTGCGAGAGCGACCCAACCCACTGCACTTGTGGTGTTATTGTTTAATTTCTTCCTGTGTTAGGAATAGGTGTCTCATTCCACCCCCTGCCACATTCCCCCCCCCCCCCCCCCAAGTAAACTGTTAGGCACAGTGAGCCACCTCTTAGTTGTGTAAAGGTGGGCCCTTTTGGAGGCATGGCACAGTTCTCTTTTACTTTCTATGTCTGGAGGTGCCCGAGCCCACTGCAGTGGAACACAAAGTGTAAGCTGAAAGTATTGGTCACCTGTGCATGGCATACAAACTACTTTGATGTTTAAAGACAAAATTGGGACAGTTGCTCTCCTTACAAAAAAGATACTTATTTTATGTTCGCTGATACTGCTCCCTCACCATACGCCCAACACTGTTAAATGGATGGGGTTGCAATCATTTTTTACAGACCTCGATTGAGGAACTGTCCCCCCTTCCTTTTTTTCATCTCGCTCTCCTCTGGATTGCATAGTTATTTGCCCTGGTGACCAGTACATTGGACTATGAGGCTAGATACCTCTCATACTGCTCAAGGTGTGTAATAACTTTTCAAGACAGTCAAGATGTCACCCAGGGAAGCTTTTAATCGTGATAAATTTGAGGACCTGGTTGAGGCCATAGACAGTACTGTCTAACAATCTGGCAGTAAAGTTTTATGCATGGTGCTGAAGTCTTTCACTAAGAAATTGAAAACAAATTGCACACACTTCAGTGAGAATAAACTTCTACTGTACCCCAATACCTCCCAGGGATATTCAGGTACAGCGCCCATAAAAATGAAGAATAAGTTGGAATGATGGGCACATTCTGAGGTCACAGACAAACTCTCAACCGATTTCGTAGCTCACCACATATACGGCTCCTCAAAGCCCCATGAAGAATTGGAACTTGCTGAGCAGTGTTGGGGCACAGATAAGTGTGGCTCTGAATCAGACCAATCTGATATCTCTGACTTCCAGAGATCCTGGTGGATATCAGCTGGGTCAGCCAGATGCAAGAGAACTATTCCTCACGATAACTGAGAACCTCTCTCACTGCTCTACAAGATTAAACTGAATCGCTGTCATTCAACCTTGAGGAATGAGGAAATAGTGCACTAGAGATCGGCAGTATGGATCCCACCTACTGCAATCACCAATTATGTTCAGTTACGCCTTAAGAAGGCTTTCGACAAAGAGGTTCAGGACAGGATCAGGGCTGAGCATCTGAGACCTTGTGTAAAAGGCAAAGTACTGGATACCTCTGATGTGGATCCAAATATGATTATTTTTATGAAGAAGTTCACCTGAGATCTAAAGAAAGGGATTGAGAGGTCTGGGAGAGGCTGTCAAGACAAACTGCTCGACCTGTCTGGTCCCCTTACAAAAAAATCTCAAACTGGCATACAAGGCAAAGAAAGTTCTGCAATTGATCATGATATCCTTGTGGGTTGGACCCAGAGAGCCATTTGCCTGCTTGGCAACATGAATTAAGCAATCTTAGTGGAAAGCCGTCCCTCCCTTCTCTTGCAAATTAACCCCAAATCGATAGAGTTGGCTTTGGAAAAAGCAGGCACAATTGAGGGTGGATTACTTTTTTAATATCCATTTGTTTGTTAAAAAATTAGAAACGTTTATCAATACTTTTATGGCGCCACACAAAGCCGAGCTGTGTTTGTAAGACGTTTTCCAAAATATACATTTTGGAGGGACCAAGTGAGACAGAGGGCGCCGTTTAGGCCAGTTGTACTTTCAAAGATTCGCAAGAGAATTCAGGACATGTAGAAGAGGTGGAGGGTTTGACAGCTTCTTTCCATCCCAAGCCAGAGGAGGCCATGCCGGATTTGACAGATGAAGTGACAAGGGTTCTTTAAACTTCAATTACAACGCTGAATTTAAAGGTAACTATCATTCCTATAAAAACATGTAATACTACGAGGAGAGAGGAGAGTTTGATGATCTGTTCACAATTGGGACACATCAACTCAAAATTCTGATGAAGGGTTTCCAGGTGGAATTTTATGGAACTCCCTTTCAAAGCTTTCAACACAGATTTATGAACCTTTCCCTATAAGAACAATGCTCTATAGACAAAGAAAGCCAGGAGTTGCTACTCAAAGAGGCAATATGGTATGCTTTTCCTCACTCCAGGGGGTTTTGCAGCAACATATTTCTGGGTCAAGAAAAGAGCATCAGCTTCAGGTTAGTCTCTTTACCTTTGAGAAATCAATGGCTTGTTTCTTTATCATTATTTTAAGATGGAAGGTATCCATCTTTTGATAGCTCAACTAAAGGAGAATGATTTGATGGTCTGTGTGGACCTCAAAGATGCACATTTGGCAATTCCGATATTTGCTCTGCACCAACATTTTTGTCAGTTTCAATAGCGAGGCCTTTGGTACAATTTTCCACCCTATGTTCAGTCTACCATAGGCCCGTTAGTGCTTTACCAAGGTAATGAACATGGTAGTAGAGGCGCTCTGTGCCAAAGGTGTCTGACTTATCATCTCCTAGGACGACATGGTCCTCATGGCCGAAAATCCACAAGAACTCGAAAATCATCTAGAATGGACACTCCACCTATTATAAGAGTTGCGGTTCATTATCAACACAAGAAATCATTTCTACCCCTGAAGCAACAAATAGACATTTTGGGATTTAAGGAGGATTTGATGAAAAATGAGCTTCAATTGCCACTGAAGGTCAAGGACATAAGGAGAGAATTGAAATCTGGGTTGAGCAACAACATAATATCATTGAGGTTATTAGCCAGGATTGAAGGCCTGCTGGCATTGTCGACCCAAGTGATTCTTCTGGGCCCACTTCACTACAGTTCATTGCAAAGACTGAAGATTTAAAAACTCCACAGAGCCCTATCTCACACTGATACAAATAGTCTAATGGTGGTGGCTGGAATATGGAGGCCTGGAATGGCAGACCCATCTTCAGGTGGCTACCAGACCTTGTCAGCGAGTCAGATGCCAGCAGATGGGGCTGCAGAACAAGATACGGTTCTCTCTCTGCAGGACAGCGTTAGGCAAGCACAGAATTGGATTTATACATTAATTGTCTGGAACTTCTGGCGAGATCCTTCACTACCAGTAATCTATTACCACAGAAGCAGTTTGCTGCATTCTCCTTCAGGTGCACAATCAATCAGTGGAGCAGAACATCATCAACCTGGGTGGAACAAAGCCAAGACGGTTAATGTAGATAGCAAAGGATTTTTGACCTAGGAGAAAACTTAGTATCAATGACAACCAATAGTATCACAGTAACACTTATAACTCCTAACTTGACTGCGAACAGTCCTCTTTTCTTGTGAGAGAAGTTAAGGATGATTAGAAAACAAAGCAAAAATAGATAACAGAATAGTAAATGCTAAAGTAAATGTAAAGAGTTCTTGGCGGCAAAAGTCCTTGAATCTAAGTCCCAAATTGGCAACCAATTACAAAGAAGGAAGAGAAATGGCAGGAAAATCCGCATCCGAAGAACTGGCAGGTGAAGAGCCGGGATATGCCGAAGATCCTTTAGGGGAGGAAGGTGGTAACGCTGGAACAACTGTCACGGTTGGAAGAAAACACCAAGTTAACAGTTTGTTGACGCAGGATAATACTCACCTCTGTGTTAATAAAATTAAGACTTTCCGTCATAAATTACTAGGAAAATCTACATTTTAATGCAAGATTTATGGCTCCTAATATGCTGGTTCAAAGCATTTTAATTTCAGTAGAGGATGCAATATGAACAAGTTTACAATACAACATGCAAAAAACATTATCATTAAACCAATTACCTCATCTCAAAATGTCCTCTAAACAAGGACCTTCCCATGGAAACTGGTTTGTGGGGTTTTCTGAAGGAAATGAGAAGTTGGGAGTGTCACATCCCATGGGAAGGGAGGCAGGGGAACAATGCCACGACGCGCGAGAGCGCAATGAGGAGCCAAAAAACTACAAACCCCATGAACCCTTGCAGGTCCAACGGCGGTGACGTCAGGATGCGCGTCCATGAGACGTTCAAAGGGCTTCCGGGGCACTACACAGGTGCCGCTTACTCTTTACCCGGAGCGGTGCTGGATGTCGTGAAGAGGCTGGTAAGGGTGCATTGTGCACCGCCTTTGTTCCTACCTAATTCCACGTTCAGCACTCTGTCTTGTGTGGCGGGGCTAGGTGCAGCCCTCACGTTGCTCCGTTGGAGGAACCCGGATCGGTGGTTCCGTGCGGAGCAACCTTCTGCATGCACACGGGGAGGATCCCCATCTTCGCCCTTTTTTGCAGATCAGACCCATTAGTATGATGCGATCCGGAGCTAATGGAAAAGGGGCTCCTGGTCTGTGTCTTTTCTGGTGTTTGTTCTAGGGGCGGGTTCCCGTGTTGGAGAACCTGCAGGCAGCGGTTCATACGGGGAAAACGCTCATCCATTTCTCTTTAGCTATATACTATTTGCTGCCACTGAGTCGAGTCAATGCTGTGACAAAGCGTTATTCCAGATACAACATATTTATTTGGAACTGAGAAGTCAGGGGGTTCGGAACCTATTAGGGAACATTGCCTTAACCCTAACCTCCTCAAAAAAGGGGCGTAGAGACAGAGAGAAAACGCCAACGCCCAATGTGGAAATACCTTATTCTAATTGATGCAATGTGGATGTGTGCTGCCACCGCCCAATAAGTATTGCGGATGTGAGCAGGACATACTTTGAGTTTTGCCGATGAGTGTGTGGAAGCGTGTGATCCTGGAAATCATATCTGTGGTTCTTGTGTCTTCAATAGCAGGGGTATAGTGAGTGAGCAGAAGGACGGCTCTTCCGCTCCCCTGTCACAGCCCTATCTGATAGCTCAATGGTAGGTCAGAACCGCATCGTTATTCTTTTCAGAGGACATTGGAGGTGTGTTATGACTGTATTTGCTAACCATACTACTGCTTTCACTTTAGATTGGTTTGAGTGCTACCACGCAAATTATTGGCTACCTGCTCCAGAAGAGCAGTTATTTTCTTTTACAGGTACGGGTCTCTTAACTAGCTCTGGGTGAAGCAGAGTTAGGGCAGGGAAGTATACTGTGTTCTGGTTTGTTGATCCCTGTCTCCCTCCCTGCTGTCCCCATCCTTCCCTTCCCCCGCTTGATCACCACGTTGAGTCTGTGTATATCTAACCAGACCGTGAGGGTATCGAGAGGTGGACCCTCTAGAGCACTGTACGATCCTGAGGATTCCTGGCCACAACAGAGAGTTTGATGACGTTCTGAGATCCTTGTTTTGTGTTTGTACACTTTGAGACATTTTCCAACACAAAGTTTGGGTTGATAAGGAAAATAATGATAAAACACAGTAGTTACATTTGTTTTTGTACATTCATTTGTGAACTGAGAAAAGAACACCTGTGGGAGAAAATTGGTGAGAAGTAGTATCTAACACTTTAACATCAGACAGGCGTTTGATTGAAATCAGACATAATAGCTTAGTAAGTTTTGCAGATAACATTTGTAGTGAAATATCAGCATTATTGGGCCAGGAAATAAACAATTTCAAAACAACATTCACATACCACAATTTAGTGTATTTCAGAATAGTAGGATTGCAAAATGTTACTCCCTTTAAAAGTTGACAGACGCCCTGATGTTCTCCCACCAGTTTTCCATTGATGTAGGGATGATTCATGGATATGGCAGATCTGTAAATGTTTATGGTTCAATAGGACTTTATTCCATTAGCCTCAGCTGCCAGGAAGTTAAGAATGTAGACTATAGATGCTGAAAACGGATTGATACATTTTCAAAACCACCAGCTTGACCATAAAAAACCAAGCTGATTTATAAGCCTTGGTGGTACCCGCAGCCCAAGATTTATTGATGAACTTTGAAGCTTCTGTCTAAATGAAAGAAAAAGACTGGGAGATCCCACTATTTTCCAAGCAGTAAGAGGGATGGAGTTTTCTAACACTAGGTTGTGAGGAAGACCCAATGGGTCCAGAAGGAGGTTGGGAAAAGACGTCAGGAGGATTGAGTAGTCAATTGCTAATTCCAGAATAGGAGGGAACCATACTTGTGATTGCCAGAATAGAACTACTAGTACCAGGGTTGCCTGTTGACATCTAGCCTGAACTAGAACCCTGCTGATAATCAGGAAAGGTGGAAAAGCATAGTTGATTGAGTGGACCCAGTATTGTAATAAAGTATCTCTTGCTGAAGCTAGGGGTTCTGGGCACCAAATGAAGAATTGAGGAAGTTGGGAATTGAGTCTCGTGGTGAAAAGATCTATGTGGAAAGGTCCCCATTTGTGCAGCAGCGACCTGATACCGAGGGATGAAGTTTCCAGTCACAGATATAATGGGAGTGCCAGTCCACTATGGTATTGAGGTCTCTTGGCAAGTATACAGCAGGGACCAAAATCTTGTTGAGAAGGCAGAATTCCCCAAAGCTCTATGCCAGTTCTGCTAGGGGCTTGGATCCAGTACCACCAAGATGATTGATGTATTGAACTGCGATAATGTTGTCCATACGAAGGAGGATGGAACATTGCTCTCTGTTTTTTGCTAGGCTTTTGATTTCAAAGGAACCCGCAAGCATTTCTAAACAGTTTATATGCAGTCTGGACTCCTCGTGAGACCATGTTCCCCAGTTGAGATTGGCCCATATCGGGCACCCGAACCTGTCCAGCTTGCGTTGGATTCTAACACATGATTGGGGCTAACGCACAGATGCTTCTGCTGTTCCAAGCATGTAAATGGTTTATCTGCCGTTGAGGTTCTAGCTGAGATTCTGGATCTATACAGAAGGAGTTGGAGTAAGCAAGACCCCTACATACATGATAAATCTTTAGTCTTTGAAGGGCCCGATAACAGAGCAGGTCAGGAGAAATGGCCTGTATGAAGGAAGACAGGAGGCCCACAATTCTCGCTAGGCCTGCACTGTTATCGGGCCATTTCTCCTGGCCCGATAACGCAGGCCAGGAGAAATGGCCTGTATGAAGGAAGACAGGAGGCCGACAATTCTCACTAGAGATCTGAGGGAAATGAAAGCACTCCGAAGGGTTTGTAGAATCTTCAATTTGATTGCTTTGACTTTTGTCTGAGGAAGATGAAGGGTGGCACTGGATAGACTTTTTAGAAATGCTAGGAATTCCATCTGATTTGATGGAATTAAAACTGATTTTTCTGTGTTGCTGAGAAAACCCAACTCTGAGAGAAGGGAACAAGTGAGTGCAGTTGTAATTTGAGAGTATAAAGGTTTTGGCACATTAAAAGAATATAGTTTAGGTAAATGATAAGTCTGACATCTCGGGATTGGAGATGCACGACCACAGGTTTTATCAGTTTTGGAAAGCACCACAGTGTCAAAAAGAGTCCAAAAGGAAGAGAGGAAAAACAATGTTTGTCCCTGCTACTGAAATTGGAGACATTTTCTGTGATGGTGATGAATGGGAATTATAAGATATGCATCTTGCAGATCCAACCTTACAATCCAGTCATGTTGGAGCAAGAAACCCTTGAAGTGTAATATTATTTCCATCTAAAAATGACAGTAAACTACAAACTGGTTGAAATGTCTTAGATTGATCACTGGTCTCCTCTTTTTGTTTTTCTTTTGTACTAGGAACAGGGGATGGAAGAAACATGCGGGTTTGGGGGGGAAAGCCGAATTGCCTGTTTTTGTAAAAGTGACTCTATTTCTAGAAAAATCAGGTTGGACATTTAAGGAGGAAAACTTTGGAGGAGGAGGAAATACAGTTTGAAAAGGCATTGTGTAAAGCTCTATAACATAACCTTGAATTGTATTTAAGACCCAAGGATCTGGTTTTATGTATTGTCACTATGTGAAAAAGTATCGGACACTGCCTCCAACGAGAGGCTGGCCAGAAGAAGGACTCACCTGATTGTGTATTGGATCTAAAGCATTTTTGTCCCTGACCTCATAACCCTGTACCTTTCTGGGGGTAGAACTGAGTCTTGTATTCTTGGGTATTAGAATAGTAGGTTGACTTGTACGAGCCTCTGGATCCCTGGTTACGATAGTTACGGCTGGTAAAGCAGCTCCTGCCTCTACCGGCCCTTGCAACAATCCACTGGAAAAACAAATTTTTGAGTGATTGTTGGGCCTTGTCGATACAGATGAAAGCGGCTACATATCTGCTGAGTGCTTTGTTAAGAGTCCCCAATTAAAAGCCCTTACGCCTTGGTACCAGGATTCAAGGTAGCAAGATTTGCCAGCTTGGGGTCCAATTTCAATAAAAGGTCTTTCCTCCATTCGTGAGTGATGGTGGAATTTGCATTTCCCAACAAACAAAACTCCCTCTGGATCCATAGACAGATCTTCTTGGTGAACTATGGTGGTGTCTAATCCAGCTGCTTCCGCCATATCAAAAATACGGACCAGAGGACCTATAATGTCAAGTAACTTATCCTGGCAAGTAGACCAGGCCTTGTCTTCTCCTTTGTGAGGATCTTTGCCAAACTTGGAAAAGAAAGTAAGCAAAGTAGGGTCAATGGTGGGTGTGGAAGCGATATTAGAGGACACAGAAGATCTAGGGCATTCAGATTTTATTTGGCCCTTGTCTGTTTGTCCAAAGACAAACGAAGTCTGGAAGAAATGTAATCCCCTACGTGCTCAACGAGAAACCATTGAGTTGAACTGGAATGGTGTATAAGATGAGGGTCAAACATAGGCATCCCTTCTGCATCTAGAACAGTTTTGGTCATAAAGGGGTCGTGAGCGGTAGAAACCACTTTGGAATTTTTTGGGTGGAGGGGATGAAAAATATCAGAGCCCCCATATTATCCTTGTCATCGTCTGCATCTGGATCGCCTATATCGTCATCAGTGTCAAGAATATGTAAAATGACAATTAATTTTTGATGACTTCTCTTGAATATTTTTTTACTTTGATTTTCATTTGGTAGGTATCTTAATGTTTCTCTTCTTGCTAGGAGGCCTGTGAGGAACCACATCCTCAGCCGTGGATGAGGAAGCCTCAATAGTCAGAAGTGCAACCTCAGGGATAGGAGCAGCTAATTGCACCTTTTTTTTTTGGTCTCGCCTGGAGTAGTCTGCGTGCATGCGCAGTCTCGCTGACGAGATTTAGTGTTAACAGGGTATTTTCTGTAAGGGGCTTTAAGCCCCGCCCCTCTGTTCCATTGGCTGGCGTCACCGTTTATGCTAAACGGTGGCCAGCCATTGGAACAGAGGTGTCGATGACGTTTTTGCTTGGCTTTTCGAGCCGTCCCATTTGGACGGACTCGCTTGCTTTGTGTTGGTCGCAAAAGGTTTCTTATCTTTATGGGGCCAAACACATGGCCCCATAAAGACAAGAAACCTTTTGGCAGGCGAGGCCGTCCAAGTGACTCGGCAGAAAAAGCAGAGCAAATACGTCATGGCGCCATGGCGATCTGCTCCGTGCCCGCGGTCGACACCCGCCACTGGACTGTGTGGGCCGGACAACGCCTCCGCCGCAGGGCGAAACGACTGCATCTACTCAGCTGGCCTTGCAGCTGCCACGGATAGCAGATAGACCACTTTTACATCTTCATATTAGAAATTTGTTGCCCAGAGGTTCATTCCAGGATGCTAGGGTGACACGAAGGATCAGACAAGAGGTCTGCCTGGCAACTGCTTTCATGCACAGGCGATACCATGGCTTACCCAGGGGCCAGGCTTCGGAGAGCTTTCTGCTCTACATCAAGTCCCTGGTGTCTCTTTCAGTACCCGCGCAGGGATCAGATTCAAACACGTCCACAACGCCTTCAGTACCACAGTGTATCCTAGCACAACAGGACGGAAATTGGGGTACACAGAGCTGGTACTTCTGACACTTAACACTTACATCGACATGCTCTAAAGTGCCCAAATACAAAAACACTACACAAATAAACCCCAAATGCTCTCGATTGTTGAATGCTCAATACTAGGAGACAGGTACTTTGTAGGGGTGTCATAGGAGTTTGTACTCACTGCCTGACAGCCGTAATGAAAAAAAGCACTGCCTGGAATCTTTTAAACCACTAATTTAGGCACTAAGCCATAAACCACTAGCAATCCAATGAACAAACAAACAGTAAGAAGAGCGCAATGCACCAGCTTAAGAAGCCACACAACATCACTTCCACACCGAGAACATCGATCTGAGTAGTTTTAATCAGCAGTGTAGCTGTCCGAGTTGAAAATGTATATTTACCGGACTCTGTGCTGTGCTGCAACCCTGAACTGGCTGTGGGCCCTGGGCACGCCCGCCGCTGCCATTTTGGATGGTGGCCCAGCGCTGAGAACCACAGAGTGTTTCACTGAGTCATATTTACTCAGCAGCCTGTGCCAAAATACCAGTTCAAGGAAATGACTTGCAATTATCCCATTATCACCCCTTCTAAGCCCACCCTACATTGGAAAAGAGACCAATTACCTATACAACCTCAGTTCTCTCAGGATGCGTACCTGGCAAGGGTAGTCGGCTTCTGTGAGACAGAGACCTTTGAAGTAACTTGCGCGCACTTGTCGGCCAGCCCTGAGAAGCCATAAAAAGCCAGCACCCCCTGCGAGCCCCTCTGCCTGCGAGAGCTGCGCTCCCCTCTGAAGTGGGCGGGCTATAAATAGCGCCGGCGGGAAAGGCCGCAGCGGAGCTCGAGTCCGGGCAGGGCTGCAGTGTGCCCTCAGGTGGGATCGGGAGAGAGGATTATCGGACGGATAACAGGGATAAACATGGGAAAGGGTCACAGTGTGGACAGGAATAGACCTCAGGCAAACATGGCGACAGAGGGCTGGCTGGAAAAGTATCCAAACACCATGGGCACTTTACAGCTGGAGCAGGACGGCAGCAAAAGTAAAGAAATAGAAAAACATTTTATTTTCTATTTCTTTACATTTGATGCAGCAATAGGTCTCGCATTTACACAAGTTTAAGCTATTGGCATTGTATATGACGATGCGTTTTATTTGTTTTAAAACCCAAAACACAAATAAAAGGCATTGTCATTTACAATGCCAATAGCTCAAACTTGCATAAATGCGAGACCTATTGCATTGCAAATGCTTATTTTATCAATGTAGGCAATGTCATGGCTTTTCGTTTTTTGCTTTCCCCTGCAGAATGGGTAAAATAAGTCTTAGACATAATATTTACCACAGAATTCTCAATATTTTTTTACATTTCATCAATACAGACTGCCACAGCCTGTTCAACAGAGAAATGAATTAACTCATTCAAGTCATTTTTTAACTCTTCCCCATCTTCTTCATTATTGTTTAATAATGGGGAGCGGTCTATCTCCATGTTTAAAGACTAGAAGTTCAATGTGAGGAGTAATTTGGCAAACATGGGTTAAATTGTATGAGGGGTGGTAGAAGGGTGCCGTTCCCTTCCTATGAGTAAAGCAAGTGAAGGCAGGAGCAAAGGCCACGCCCCCTGGGAGTGGCTGGAACTCAGAGTCGGCAGCAACAGACGCCGACCGGGGTTGCGAGGAAGACACCTGGAAATACAAGGGCCTTGGAAATACCTGTAAAAACTTGTGGCAGTAGCGGTGCGTCCATTAGGGCGTTGGGGCGTAGCCCCCCCCCGCCCGCAGCATCGCCCTCAGCATCGGCGTCTTTGAACTTAAGTAAACTGAATCAGTTTACTTAAGTTCAAAAAAGCAGAGGGAGAACTGACAATCATGTCAGTCAGCATGACGTCGGACCGCCCACCCCCTTCAGAGTCAGAAGGGGGTGGGCGGTCCGGCGTCATGTTGACTGACATGATTGTCAGACGGACCAGGCAGGGGCAACAGGCAGCAGCACAAGTGCGCACGATTGGGGAAGGTGAGCGAATTTTCGCTCCGTACCCAGTCATGCGCACTAGTGTCTGCTCTGGCTGGCGCATACCCATTAGGAGACTGAGGGTTGAGCAAATGCTCAAACCTCGGTCTCCTAATGGGCAGGCGGGCGAGCAGTAGCCGTGCCCTAAGCCAATCCTCGCGCTGCCAGCAGCGCCAGGATTGGCTGAGAGCCTGAGAGGGGCTGTAGGCGCCAACGGACGGACCCAAGGTGGCGCGGACGTGCTCAGGACCTCAGGTAGGATAAGGATTTTTTAAAATTTATTTTAACACTCCCCCCGCGCGACATCCCCCCCCCGTGCGACATCCCCCCCACGCACGTGACATCCCCCCACCTGCGAGCCGCGACTGGGGAGAGTGATCAAACACGAGCATCACTTTTTCTCAATTCCATCAGGAGTGCACTCAGAGGCGTGTGCTTCCACAGGTGGCTCTGTGGCACGTTGGACTTCTAGACTGGCTGTAAAGGCATTCAAAGGTTGTGGGTTCGAGTCCCACCAGAGTCGTTTTGGTACAGAGTGCCCTGAATTATGACAGAAATGCTAATTCATACTTCCTTGTGCGGAAGTAGTTAGTAGCAGCCTCTGGCAATGTATGCCCATGAAGTCGCACAGTGCGGAGGAGGCTGTGTTTCTCTTTCTAATCTCTCCTCGGTGCGGCATGAAGAAAGAGGTGCTGCATTGCTTGCTTCGAAAAGAGCTGCCACCTTCGATCGTCATCGTGCTTCCGAAAGTACGTATCCTCACATGGTGAGTTGTTTAGGAGCTTAGGATTTTTTCGTTGGGAAGGGCAGGGCCCTCTAGGTGGCACGGGCACCTTTTCTGCTGTGGATTGTATGGGCTGTGTGCGCCGAGGGGTTGGGTTTCAGCGAGGAGGTAAAGACACAATGCTGTGCTTTTTACACTACGTTTCTGTGGAGTGGGGGAGGGTTCTTTGTACCTTACTCTATGGTACATCATGGCTTGGGGTGGTGGTGGGTTTTAGCTTGGGGCACAATGAAGAAACTTAGGGGAGGTTGGTCAAACTTCCTGTTGCGGCGCGAGTATGGCAGTGGCATGAGCTGTGGGCCCGCCACTGTGTCTTGCCCCCTGCCAGTTGGTTCAGTGAGTGACATTTCACATGGCCCGGCCCCCAAGGCAGGAGAGAAAGGTCGGTGTGATTCACCCTGTGTGGCTTCTCGCTGAAGTCAGCGTCAGAAGCCCTCCTGCAGAGTCCCAGGGCGATTGCACTTTAAAACCTCTGGGCGTTTACTCTTAAATGCGTGATTGCCAAGAATCTTTCAAGCAGTCAGCTGCGGAGAATATTGTGTGATGTTCTGTGCATTATGACATGTATTATCCCAGCAAGCAACCTGGTGGAGGATGCTGTTGTGTTCTGCGCTGCACTGTACTGTATGTTACTGTGGCGGTGGGTGACAGAAGCCACATAGCTCCTTGCCTTGTTTTTTTGTCTGGAGGTTCCAAGCCGGAGCATATCCACCTCTAGTAGTTTTGCTATAATTCAGGATAGACTGCATGTTCTAGAATGCAAAGAATGCTGGCTAAGCGTCTGTCACACGGCATAACTACCTGAGAGACTGCATTATAGGTGTGTATGGATACCCAAATCTCATTCTCCTCTGCCTGGTGCATGTAAATCATCAATTAATGGTCTTTGTAAACATTCTTGTATTTGCAGTTATTGATTTTTTTTTTATCCACATGCAATATGAGTTGCTGTATGTACCTGATGTAATTTCTGACGCAGATTTTATGTGGTTTTGAGGCTTCTAGCATTGTGGCATGCTTCATGGCTGTGTAGTTACAATTACTGTGGAATTTTAGGCACTTTGCTGTTTTGGTTGGAACCGCACTGTGCATCATTGTTAGGATATGTCCTCGATTGTGTGGTTGTGTGTGTCTGTGGATTTGAGTTTTGTGGACATGTGTATGCATTTCGATGGGCATGAATCTAAGTTTGTGTGTGTTATCTGTTTGTGTGCTTGCGCAACTGTGTATGTTTCTTTCTGTAGGTGCATGTTGTCTGTTCTTTGCCCATCATCATAGCTGAGAGGATGAGTGCACTTATTTGACATTACAGAAGAATGGCTTTATTAATCTTCTTGCTTTCTCAATTTTGCTTGCAAATGTACCATTTTCACACTCTTTCTTCAAAAGTTTGCCGGGGGACAACCCCCCCCCCCCCCTCAAACTTCCCTAATGGCAGTTGGGCTCGTTCGCTTGCCATAAGGCACGCATCCCGAACTTTCACGCCCCTTCTCTTTCAAATCTCACCAGCCACCACTGGCTTGTGGCACAAAAACACCACAATTGCAGCAACGCCGACGGGCTTGTGAAGAACTGCGTAGCCAAAATGGCAAATGTGGTCCAATGAGCGAAGTGGAATGCAGCCGCTGGCGGCGCTTAAGACACCATGAACACTGGTACCACAATGAAAGAACACAGTAGGCAGTCAAATAAACAATACAGGATATAAATTGTTATAAGTATTACTATAAAAGAAGTAATAACTTTAATATGAAGCAATGATAGATTGTGCAATACTTATCTTGACTCCGAGCACCAAGAAAAGAGGGCTCTTTCCAGTCAAGTTAGGAGTTATAGGTGTTACTTTAATGCTATTGGTTGTCATTGATACTACGTTTTGTCTCCCATTGGCTAGTTTTTCCTAAGCCTCATGGGATTCGTGGTTTTCAAGTTCTCTACTGCTGCTTTTAAATAAATGCAAGATTAGAGAAGTATAATAAGATCCTCCGGTCTTGCAATAAAATTTACTTATTAATGCTGTAACTTATTTTTATTTTGCTCTACATTTACAATAACTTCTAAAAAAGGATTTTTCTTTACTATTTAATATAAAAATATTTGTACTATTTTTTTTTCAAGTTTAATAATCTGTTTCCCTTTTTCAAATATTAATTTAAATTAATGTATATATTTCTTTTAAATGTAGGGTGTCCTCTAATGAGTTTGGGGGCCCTGAAGAGTTGTTCCCCCTCCCCAACCACCACACTGCAGTGACTCCAGATCCACTTAACACAAGTGATCATAATAATAGAGACTTTGACAATGGGCACATATCTGCTGGAACCTGAAAAACATAACCCAGGATTACAGGCGGTGGGGTAGGGGAATGAAATAAGATCCCAGGAGACAAAAAACATGTGAAAATACATTGTCAATATGTTTCGCAGCACTGGGCCTGGGCAATAGCCCTCACAAACCACAGATGTATGCAATCAAAGCAAGACAATACACTTTAACTTGTATTTGGCAAGTACGATGTGTAGTATTTGGTCATTCCGCTGTATACAGCTCATTGTGTCTTTGTGTCGTGATGTGATATTTCATAAACCAAAACAGTTTAAGCGAAGAATGTTTGCAGCTGCAGAGTATGGCTTTTATTTAAAAAACTAAAATACCCCCCTCTCCCAACCTTTGTGATGATTGGCAGTAGCAACAGGGTGATTATAGTCCAGGGGCACAAGTCCTTTTGCCTGTAATCCTTTGGAGATTCTGCCTACTGGCTCTACCTGGTCAAAAGCTTGCAGGGGGGAGGATCAACATGCAACCAGAGCACACGTCCCTCTTCCAGTACTTCTTCTGAAACTAATTTTCTAGTAATTATGTAGGGTCTGACAACAGCTGCACTGTCAAGCCACTCTTAAAGGTGGGCCCACAGTTTCTGTGTCTGTATTACTTGCCCACCTTAAGGTCCCTCTAGGAAGGAGGACCCAAAGTGCTTCCAAAACTCTCTAATGCAGCTTGAACTAAGCTCCATGGGATAATGTTAGCCATCGGGCCAATATTAACAGAAATGTACCAACTAGCATTAAAGAGCTGCAATAATGTTTGCTGTCCTATATTGGCCATAAAAGGTCCTAGTACCTTACAGTGTTTTTGTGTGTATCATATTTTTAAATTTTTAAATTAAACAATTTAGTGGCCTGTTAAATACAGTTCGTTTTTCCCTAAAGTAATGCACCTGCTGGAAATTGATGTTATTTATTCAGTCATGGTGAAGCACCCTCGGTGTGACTGATTGTTTTCTCCACCTTATCAAGAGTTTTAATGGGGGTTACTTGGCTGTCCAATTGAAGTGCACCAGTATTGTGTTCCTGGAACACCAGTGACATATGCCAGTACCCACAGCATACTGCACCGAACCACCAGAGAAGGCTTTCCAGTGAAAGTAATGTAAAGAAAACAAACCCCTTTATAAAGGTGTAATAGTAGGAAATAAATGACTTGTGTCGTAGAGATAGACAGTTCCCCCTGTACCACAGCAGATTTATTTACATGCCTTCTAGTGCATTGCTTTTTCTCAGTTCTCTAAGCAATCACACTTACAGTGTCACTAAAATTTCATCATCACCCTTAAAACCTGTTTGTACAATGGCCTTAATTTGAGGTGTAATATCATACTGTCCTATTATAAATTGTATAACTTATAACTTGAATGTACAGATTGGTCACAACAAATCTGCTTTTCCCACTCTCCCTTAGACTGTGCCATATTCGGGTGAATACAGAAGGAAACATGTTTAACTTCATAGTACCTAATGCACAGAGAGTCACGAAGCACACCTTTTCCTAGCTGCAATGTGAGGTCTGGTTAAATATTCTAGATAAATGCGCAGTCTTCTAGCAAATTCAGAGACGCCAGTGTGTATTTCTCAGTCCATGGTGTTCCATGCTTCACCTTCATATTTATGTGATCTGTATTCCCCCCTTATGCCCTGAACTATATTGCCCATCCATGATCTTCTCTGTCTCACAGTTCAACAATTTCTCCATCATAACCTCCCTTGCTTTTGTTTTTAATTGTTATTATGTTTATATAGTGCTTACTATCCCTGATGAGGCGTCAAAGTGCTTTTCGGCGAGTAGCACGCCGGTCTGGAAACCAAAAAGGATTTGTGGTGGATTAGTATAGGGAAATATGAGTTAATTTGAGCTGTGGACATGGGAGTCTGTTAGTTGAATTGAATAGGATAATAGAGGGATAGAAGAGGAAAGAGTCTAGAAACTGTTATTTGGGAGATCATAGTAGTAAGATGAGGTTTGGGATGAGTCAAACGAGGGATACTTGAGGGAAGAATTCAGAAAGGGTTGTTAGGGCAATCATAGTAGTAAAATGAGGTCTGGGTTGAGCCAAGGAAGGATGGAGGAGGGAAGAGTCTAGAAAGGTTTTTTGGGGTGAGATCATAGTAGTCGGATGAGATTTGAGATGAGTCCGAGAGTGGAGGTAGAGGGTAGAGGATATATTGACAGAAGTATAGGACGAGACAGAGTAGTGCATTGGAGAGCATCATTTCTTTTTTTTCTTATACAGTAGGAGTTAATAAAAACTATGTAGATACATAATTACATAGAAAGGGTATACATATATAAAGAAGATATATATTGAGATTTAAAGTTGTAATGAATAAACTCATACTTTCAATTGTTGCTGTTCTTGAAGCTAATTAATTTGTGTATTTTTATAACTTTTTTATTTAGTGAACCACTTGTAGATAAAGTAGTTATGATAATATTGACCTATTGTGATAGATAAGTAAAACATAGACCCATAAGCATCTAGTCAAATAACATATATAAAAACTATACAGTGACCTATAAACATATTAAGCATACAATAATATATATAGCTTTCGGGCATTTTATATATATATATATATATATATATATATATATATATATATATATATATATATATATACCACCAATCCCGCTTTGTGGATAAAAACGGGTCTGACACATGCTTGGGTTGCAATTAAGAAATTTAATGCCGCCATACAGCACTATTTCAGTAACGCGATGTCCTCTCTCACAGCTCTTGGCAGACGCGTTTCGGCGGATGCCTTCATCAATGCCGGTTGTATGCTGGAAAGTTTAAAAAATAAAAGACTTTCGCGGGCAGTTGATTTAAAAAGCCAGGTGAGTAATCCCATTGGACCATGGATGTTATCATAGAAAGAGGACAAGGAAAGTTCCGTAAGTAAGTACTTTTCCCCTCTCTGAGTCCAAGGTTTCTCAAGTGCACCAATCACGCTTCAGGAGTAATGGACACTGGAATCGCGAGCCAGGTTCAGTAACCCACTCGTGCATTTATTTGTACACTGACCAAGTCAGCCCTCGAGTGCCATGCTCCTTGTAAGTTGCGCGATTCATGGCGGATTGCATCGCCGAAGTGCAACTCATCAACAGTCCATCTGTTGCTCTTTCCCCAGTGCCTGCACCAATATCTAGGCTGGGGGGGCGCCGCATTGTGCAGTTCATGCACGGAGTCCACTGGATTGCCGGCGATATGCGGAGCACCAAACCAAGAGGCGTGTCAGTTAAAGCGGAGCCGACCTCCGCCTCAAACATACCACCAATCCCGCTTTGTGGATAAAAACGGGTCTGACACATGCTTGGGTTGCAATTCAGAAATTTAATGCCGCTATACAGCACTATTTCAGTAACGCGATGTCCTCTCTCACAGCTCCTGGCAGACGCGTTTCGGCGGATGCCTTCATCAATGCCGGTTGTATGCTGGAAAGTTTCAAAAATAAAAGACTTTCGCGGGCAGTTGATTTAAAAAGCCAGGTGAGTAATCCCATTGGACCATGGATGTTATCATAGAAAGAGGACAAGGAAAGTTCCGTAAGTAAGTACTTTTCCCCTCTCTGAGTCCAAGGTTTCTCAAGTGCACCAATCACGCTTCAGGAGTAATGGACACTGGAATCGCGATCCAGGTTCAGTAACCCACTCGTGCATCCATTTGTACACTGACCAAGTCAGCCCTCGAGCGCCATGCTCCTTGTAAGTTGCGCGATTCATGGCGGATTGCATCGCCGAAGTGTAACTCATCAACAGTCCATCTGTTGCTCTTTCCCCAGTGCCTGCACCAATATCTAGGCTGGGGGGGCACCGCATTGTGCAGTTCATGCACGGAGTCCACTGGATTGCCGGCGATACGCGGAGCACCAAACCAAGAGGCGTGTCAGTTAAAGCGGAGCCGACCTCCGCCTCAAACATACCACCAATCCCGCTTTGTGGATAAAAACGGGTCTGACACATGCTTGGGTTGCAATTCAGAAATGTAATGCCGCCATACAGCACTATTTCGGTAACGCGATGTCCTCTCTCACAGCTCCTGGCAGACAGAATTACTTGAAATTTGGCAGAGAGGTAGTCCTCAAGTCAGGGATGTGCCTTTTGCCGCCAGTAGATAATATATATATATATTTCCATCAATATGCCCGAAGCATTGGGAAGGCACACCCAGCGCTCTCACCATTAGGATTTGAAGTGCTGCTCGTCTTGATATTTCCAAATTAGCATATTCCGCCAACGCGTTTCAGGGTTTAAATCCCCTTCTTCAAAGGCTGCTTAAATGACACACCAACAGCTCACCATATTTCCAACATTATTTATTCAATTTCCGGCCCTCAGTGGGCGTTTGCATCGTGCAGGATTGTACAGATGCATTGTGGGTCATATAGTTCATAGGGTGAGCAAATTATTTTCCTTTAGTAGGTTTGATGCGCATTCCTCTTATAAGCGTATAAAAGATCCTTAGTAGGTATTTGGAGATACACTGGCGAGCTCATTAAAGTTGCAGAGCGCTGTGCTGTCACGGTTTTGATAGTTCAAAGCCTCAGCCTCTGTATTCAGAAGGGTGCTCTTCCCCACGGCTGGGCTGCCGTGTAGATATGTTTCCATCAATATACCCGAAGCATTGGGAAGGCACACCCAGCGCTCTCACCATTAATATTTGAAGTGCTGCTCGTCTTGATATTTCCAAATTAGCATATTCCGCCGACGCGTTTCAGGGCTCAAATCCCCTTCTTCAAAGGCTGCTTAAATGACACACCAACAGCTCACCATATTTCTAACATTATTTATTCAATTTCCGGCCCTCAGTGGGCGTTTGCATCGCGCAAGATTGCACAGATGCATTGTGGGTCATATAGTTCATAGGGTGAGCAAATTATTTTCCTTTAGTAGGTTTGATGCGCATTCCTCTTATAAGCGTATAAAAGATCCTTAGTAGGTATTTGGAGATACACTGGCGAGCTCATTAAAGTTGCAGAGCGCTGTGCTGTCACGGTTTTGATAGTTCAAAGCCTCAGCCTTTGTATTCACAAGGGTGCTCTTCCCCACGGCTGGGCTGCCGTGTAGATATGTTTCCATCAATATGCCCGAAGCATTGGGAAGGCACACCCAGCGCTCTCACCATTAGGATTTGAAGTGCTGCTCGTCTTGATATTTCCAAATTAGCATATTCCGCCGACGCGTTTCAGGGCTCAAATCCCCTTCTTCAAAGGCTGCTTAAATGACACACCAACAGCTCACCATATTTCCAACATTATTTATTCAATTTCCGGCCCTCAGTGGGCGTTTGCATCGCGCAGGATTGCACAGATGCATTGTGGGTCATATAGTTCATAGGGTGAGCAAATTATTTTCCTTTAGTAGGTTTGATGCGCATTCCTCTTATAAGCGTATAAAAGATCCTTAGTAGGTATTTGGAGATACACTGGCGAGCTCATTAAAGTTGCAGAGCGCTGTGCTGTCACGGTTTTGATAGTTCAAAGCCTCAGCCTCTGTATTCACAAGGGTGCTCTTCCCCACGGCTGGGCTGCCGTGTAGATATGTTTCCTAGGATGCTAGGGAGGACCCGGCTTGGCAGTTCGGGCTGGACTCTTCCCATGAGGCACAGGGTCAAGACTGATTTGCATATGGCTGAGTTCACACTGGAATGGCATGGTGAGCAAAAAAACGATGGATTTAGGCCCAGACCTCAGTACTGGGGTGAATGTATGACATTGTTCTGCATTCTGAACATCAACTGTTGTTTTTGCATTTGTCACCCAGAGTGGGACGGGTATGACCAGACGTGGTTCTCATGCTCTCCATGCCACTGGAATCAAACTATCCTGGCTGAAAAGGGGTGAATCCCCGAAACCGGTCCTAGGATGCTTGTTTCCAGTCCAGGGAGGACCTGGCTTGGCAGTTCGGGCTGGACTCTTCCCCTGAGGCACAGGGTCAAAACTGATTTGCATATGGCTGGGTTCACACTGGAATGGCATGGTGAGTAAAAAAACGATGGATTTAGGCCCAGATCTCTGTACTGGGGTGAATTTATGACATTGTTCTGCATTCTGTCCATCAACAGTTGTTTTTGCATTTGTCCCCCCGAGTGGGACGGGTATGACCAGACGTGGTTCCCGTGCTCTCCATGCCACTGGAATCAAGCTATCCTGGCTGAAGAGGGGTGAAACCGGTCCTAGAATTCTTGTTTCCAGTCGAGGGAGGACCTGGCTTGGCAGTTCGGGCTGGACTGTTCCCATGAGGCACAGGGTCAAGACTGATTTGCATATGGCTGGGTTCACACTGGAATCGCATGGTGAGCAAAAAAACGATGGATTTAGGCCCAGATCTCTGTACTGGGGTGAATGTATGACATTGTTCTGCATTCTGTCCATCAGCTGTTGTTTTTGCATTACATTTACTTTAAATATAGAATAAAACAGAAAAAATGCAGTAGTACTGTTAGGTTAATTTTAGTTTAACATTGTATTATTTTAATATATTACATTTAATTCAAATTACTCCTCTGAAGTTTAAATTAAAAAAACAAATCCCACCTAAAGTAAAAAGATCTATTGTTTTATTATGTATTAAAACTTATTAAAAGTGGTGTATACAAATATTTAAGTCATTCAATTATATTTTATTTTTAAACTGTGTTACAATAATTTTAAATTCAAATAGTTATTAAAATATTTTAAAATATAGTAATAATTTTTTATTTTTAGATAGTTTTCTAACCTTAAATTTAATGTATTTATCATTTCAACTAGTTTAAATAATTACATTTAATGTAACATTATTTTCTATGGGGTTTTATTTTAAGTCACTGCCTCCATTACTGCATTCCATTACTTCATATGGGAAGTGCTGCATTACCAGCGGTTAGCCATTTGTGGTGCTGTTCTTATTCCAGTTCAAAACTGAAGTACATTTACTACTGTTTCGGGCCCTTTTTGGCTGTAGAAGTGCAGTTTTCAAACAGCAATGGGGCTTACTCTTTTGTTGGTGGGTACAAGACCCTCCCTAAACCCCACCCCAGACTTCCGTTAATCCCGCCTTAATCTTCCCTAAACCAGTGGCGGCTAGTGAAATTTGAAAGTGGTGAGGGCAGAAAAGTAAAGGAAATGGCCACCCCTTTGTTGTTGTGGTGTGGGTGTTTTATCACCCGCACTGTCTGTCGTGCACACTATCCGTCGTGCACACTTGCTTGTGCCGTTCATGTCCTGTGCTGCCCTCAGAACCCTTTCCTGTGTCAGCGGGGGAGTGCTGCGGCAGGACCTGTGCCAGGAAAAGCACCCATAGCTTAGATGGCTATGGTACCTGCAGAGGCAGGTTGTGCGCATCCTGCAGGTCGCGGGATGGGTTTCGACATCAATGACGCACACTTTTATCACTGTAGTGTTAGTTAAATGAGGGCCATTGATTGGAATAGCAGGAAAGACTTGTGTACACAGCTGCACGATTATCATCTTTTATACTTGTGGAAGGTGCGCCGCTCTGGGCTCCCTGTGAGGGGAGATGAGTGTGTGCTCTTATCTGGCTGTGCTGTGACAAACTCACCCGACCCCTTCGTGCCTGCTGTCTGCACATCATCACGTCACTATCACTAGTGTTGTTTGAATGAATCTCTCGCTCCCATTCTAGATATGTGCAGATTCAAGTCTCCAGCTGTGGATATCATTAGAAAAGCGATGGACACAAGAAACAATGCAGAACCGTGCCTAGAAGTCCTATATTAATTGACGTGACCCGATATTTCCTGAATCCCACTCTCCTTACTTTACTTTATTTTATTTTGCATGATTTCAATGCATAAAAGTACAAATAAACATGAGTTAAAAACTTAAAATATATTATTTCCATTAAAATTCCTCTAAAAAGCATACATCATCCTAAAAGAAAATTAATTCCTACATTCATATAGTCAAAGTGACGACCAGAATAAGGACAAAGTTATAACATCTGGAGCGATAAACGTCTGCCCTCTCCCATCTTCTCCTAACCTGATGCCCTTGAGACACTTGATATCGCAGTGCTGTTAAGAACTCCAACACAAAGTCGCTTAAGTACGTTCTTTTAATTATAAACGCCAACACATGCTCCTACAGAAGCCGGAGCTAAGAACGTCATGTCAGTTCGACGATCAGCTGTTAACTGTCAACTGACAGTCAACAGCTGGTGACCTCACTGAGGGTATGGTGTCCGCGCAGGGACACTAGAGCGCGTAGCGTGAACGGTGTCCAAGGGTGGACATATGTTAAACGTAACACATCTTCCCCTTTTGCAAATAAGAACACAATAACAAAATATAGATAGTGATAGTTAATTCCTGGGCACTATGAGGTTCACTCACAGACATAGTCTTTTAGTTTGACTGGGGGACCTAACAACCTTCCAGCCCGGCTCTTGCTAACTTGCGGTGAAGTTTCACTAGGCGGCGTAGGTGGCAACGTGCGCCTGGATCTCGTAGCACTTGGTTGAAGATTAGTTCCTATAGCAGGACTCAAGATGTATCTAGAGTTGCTGCTCACAGATGGTGTCGATGTTGATGGGAACTCGTAGTCGGACTCACAGTCTGAATAGTCAATGGTTGTCCTTTTGCTTTTGGTTGTAGGAAGAGAGTTCTCCATGGATACTGTCTGTTCAGAGTCTTCCTTTCCTTTAGTTGGATATTTGTATGCTGAAAGAGCGGAGAAGTGCCATACTCTTCCATCACTCAGGAGTGCTGAATTGCAAAACACATTTTGCACAGACAAGGGAGTGGTATACCTGTTTTGTGTCTTGCCTACATGCCCACTTCTCCTTACTTTGACCTGGTCTCCCACCTTGAGTTCCACATATTTACATCCATGTTTTTTGTCGTAGTTTTCCTTAGATTTGTGCTGGAATTGTGTAAGTTTCTCCCTGACTTCTCTTGTTGACCAATGTACTCTTTTTGCTGCTTTAATCCAGCCAACATTATCTCTTAAAAGCGGTGTCCTACCCCGCATGAGTTCAAAAGGACTATGTCCCGTCGTTTCACATGGTGTGATTCTGTACGCCCACACCGTTCTGAAAACTTCTTGCTTCCAGTTGAGGTTATTATTGATTGCCAGCTTGATGGTGCCCTTTAAAACCGTGTTAAATCTTTCAACAGCACCATTACCTGCTGGATGGTAGACAGACGTTGTCTTATGTTTGATGTTATGTCTGAGAATGTAGTTTTTAAACAATTCCGATGTGAATTGCGCACCATTGTCACTTATAATTTGTTTGGGAAGACCTTCACGCGCAAAAGTTTCATCCATGAATTTTACTATACTTTGTGCATCCGGTTTGGTAGTAATTTTAACCTCAGGCCATTTGGTGAAGTGATCTTTTATTACTACTAAATACCATTGCTCAAGATCCTCAGACACTGGTCCCATTACGTCAATACCTATACTCTCCCAAGGCATTGAGGGGCAGGCTATGGGTTGCAATGGAGGTCTAAACGCAACCTGTGTTTTATCAGCATCCATGCACAATTTGCATTCTCTGACTGTTCTCTCGACATCAGTACCGACCCCAGGCCACCAATACATATTCTTGACTCTGCTTTTAGTCTTAGCAATTCCGAGATGCCCTTCATGGCATATTTTAAGTATTTTAGAACGTAATGACTCAGGTGGCACAAATCTCCCACTTCTCAGTAGGAATCCGTCTTCTTGGGACAATTCATCCTTGACTTCCCAGAAGTGCTTGAGGGGTTCCGGTAGTTTGTTTTTAGCAGACCATCCCTCATTGATTTTTTCCAAGACTTGACTGATTATGTCATCCTTTTTCTGTTAATTGAACCACTCATTTTTTCCAATCCCGCTGTTTTGTTCTAGGACATTCACTATACACATTTCTTCTTTTTCGTTGTGTGCGGTCTCTTTATTTTTGATGGGCATCCTGCTTAGATAGTCCGCCACCACATTTTTCACACCAGGAAGATATTGAACTTTGTACACAAAATCAAATAGGCGTACAGACATTCTAGCCAATCTTGGTGAAGCAGTGTATAATCCCTTTGTGGTGAGTACTTTAGTCAAAGGCTTATGGTCAGTGCACAAATTTACCAATCTGCCCCAAATGTACTGCCTGAAGGGCTCCTGTGCTAGTGCTTCACGTTCAATTACAGAGAATTTCTCCTCTGCTTGTGTAAGCGAGCGTGAGGCAAAAGCAACTGTGTACTCGACCCCTTTGGAGTCTTTCTGAGCGAGAACTGCGCCTAAACCCCTATTGCTTGCGTCTGTCGTTACATAATTTTGTAATGCAGGATCATAGCCTTGTAGGGGTAGAGCCGTGCACATATCTGTCTTCAAGTTTTGGAAGGCTACTTCGCAGTCTTCATTCCATTCAAACTTGTTCATCATTTTAAGTTGTTGTCTAAGTGCATACGTTTTTAGTGCGAAGTTTCTGATGAACTTAGAGTACAACTCTACCTAACCCAAAAATGATCTCAACTCATCCTTATTAGTTGGCACAGGGGAGTCTTTTATCGCCTGTACTAGTTCTTTTTTTGGACTGATACCATTGCCGGTTATTTGATGGCCCAGATAATTCACTGAATTGCTCGCAAACTTGCATTTGGCATGCTCCGCGGTGAGTCCCTTTCTGTCCAGTATCTCTAGAACCTGTTCAATTCTACTATCATGCTCTTCTTTTGTTTTGCCCATAATTAAGATGTCGTCCTGGAAGAGCAGAATTCCGGCAACTCCTTCAAAAATGTTATTCATAAGTCTCTGGAACATTGCTGCCGCTGAGGCTAAACCGAAAGGCACTCTGGTAAACCTAAAACACCCATATGGTGTGATGAATGTAGTCAGGGATCTGCTGTCGCGATGTAAGGGTACCTGGTGGTATGCAGATTTAAGATCCACAGTGGAGAACCACTTGACACCTTTAGTCGTGGCCAACATTTCGTTAATTTTGGGTAGAGGGTACTGCTCCACTATAATGTTCTGATTTAAATCTCTTAAGTCAACATAGAGCCTCAATTTCCACTTGGCTCGCTTGGCGATTACAAGGGGTGCGACCCATTCTGATGCATCAATTCTTTCAATTATTCCATCGTCCAAGAGCTGGTCTAATTGGGCTCTCACCTCATCTTTGATGGCAAATGGAATGTTCCTTACTTTGTGTACTACGGGAGTAGTCATGGGTTTGAGTTTGATCTTGTGTTGATAACCTTTGAGCTCACCCACCGTTCCACTAAACACTTTTGGGTATTTTTTAAGCAAAGAATCCGCATAATCCTTGTTTTCAAATAGACTTAACACAGGTTCCATTTTGCTTGGGTCTAGGATGATGCCCAGATTACCCTGATCCATCCATCCTAATACAGATGGTCCAACTTTAGAAACATATAGGTTGCCTTCAGTTTCACGTCCTTTGAAAATAAAATTAATTTTTTTATATCCGCAGACATCAATGGGTTCTCCTGTGAATTATCTGATCTTTATGTCAGGTTTTTCTAAATTACTTCCGAGTTTTTTTTCGAATTTTTCTTTCCAAACACCCTCGTTGACTATTGTGTATGGTGTCCCTGAGTCTGCGACAATGTCAATGTTCACACCACCTATCGACATACAGCATATTGGTTTCTTAGTTTTTGTGACCGATTTTGTTGTACTTATTTTGTTCACATTTTCATCCTGATCATCATCTATATTAAGTACGAACATATTGATGTCATCGGTGTCAGTTTCATTCTCATTAAAATCATCATTATACTCAACCATCTTGACTTTTTGTGGTTTCCTCTTATTGCAAGCTTTTAAATAATGACCTTTTACCCCACAATGTGTGCACTTTACTTCTTTTGCTGGTGACTCCTGCTTACCCAAGCCCCCTGACCTTGATTCTAAAAAATGCAACGATCTGGCAATTTTCTTTGTGGATAAAATAGACAAAATTTACTCTGAATTCCACAATCACTCTAATCATCCCAACGTCAGTACTAAACCCCAATCCATCCACTTCTTACCTCCTCCTACCACTCAAGAAATGACCCAAGCTAATAGCACTAACCTACTTAATGAATGGCTCCCTATGGTTACTGCCTCTTTTCTTAACATCCTCACAAGCATTAAGTCTGGTTCCCCGCAAGATCCTATCCCTACTACTGTACTCCAAAAACTAGACCCCCCAGAATACTTCTCTCCATTTTGCAGCTCCTTAACATGTCACTCGCGGAAGCCTATGTTCCTGCAACATGGAAGCACGCAATGGTCCTTCCTTTATCAAAAAAAGTTAACTCTGACCCTGAAATTTTCTCTAACTTCCGCCCAATTTCTCTCCTTCCCATTTTTTCCAAAATTTTGGAAAAACACGTTAATCTTCAATTGACCCAGTTTGTGGAAACCAGTAACATCCTCCACCCCTCTCAATCTGGCTTTCGTGCCGGCTATTCAACTGAGTCGACCTTACTGGGTGTGACCGAAAATATCCGCCAACAAATTGATAAAGGAGAAACAGTAGCTCTTATCCTATTGGACTTAAGCGCAGCTTTTGATACCGTATCTCACTCCTCTCTCCTAAAAATTCTTAACATTAAGGGCATTAGCGGCAAAGCCCTCTCGTGGTTGTCCAGCTTTTTATCCAATAGGACTTTCCAGGTCTTCTCCCACACAGCCTCTTCCCTGACTCACGCATCCCCTTATGGAGTCCCTCAGGGCTCCATTCTCAGTCCACTACTTTTCAATATATATGTTAGTCCTTTGGCAAGTATAGCAGAACAAGCTGGTCTAACTATCTATTCCTACGCTGATGACACTCAACTTATTTTCTCACTCTCTCCCAAAGAAACCTCCAACCCACCCTCCTTGCAAACAGGATTATCTAAGATAGCCGATTGGATGCACATTAACAAATTCAAATTAAATGGAGGTAAGACAGAACTCCTCATTTTCGGAAACAAAAAATCACTCTGGGGCGCCCAACATTGGCCCTCTGAGATTGGTGACCCCCCCATCCCATCTCTTTCAGCACGTAACCTGGGCATCATCATGGATGACCAGCTGACTATGAAACAACAGGTGATCAAAGTAGCTTCTACCTGCTTTGCTATCCTGAAGCGGCTTCGTAAAATCCTTTGGATGCTTCCAGCAGCTACCCAAAGAACCGTTGTACAGGCGCTGGTTATTTCCAGACTAGACTACGGAAACGTGCTCTATCTGGGTGCGAAAAAAGAAGTGCTTCATAAACTTCAAGTAGTCCAGAATTCTGCGGCCAGGCTTCTCTGCCAACTTCCCAGAATCGCTCCTACCTCTGGTGCACTTCGTGAACTTCATTGGCTGAGAATTGAGAACCGCACCAAATTCAAAGCCCTATGCTACATGCATAGAATTAATACGGCCTAGCTCCCAACTACCTTAGAATCTTGGTCCAACACTATCGGCCCTCTCGATCACTACGCTCCTCCAATCAATTAAAATTCCAGGTGCCCAGAATCAGACGTGCCAAAATGGGGGGACGTTCTTTTGCCTTCCTAGCTCCTTCTCTCTGGAATTCTCTTCCTTCTCACCTACGTCACGAAAGGGTGTTCATTAGATTTCGTAAGGAGCTTAAGACATGGCTCTTTAATCAGTAATCTTCCAGGTTGATCTCCTGATCCTGCCTTGTCTTGCATTGTCCTAGGCGCCGGGAAACCTCCGGGTAGCTGTGCGCTATATAAATCCAATAAATAAATAAATAAATTTGCTGGGCATTTGGGGTCATTCGCTAAATGTGATGTACTCAAACACCGGTAACAGTGGCCCCAGTTTCTTGTTTCATTTTTCTTGTAAAATGGTTTATAATTTCTTTGATTCACATTTTGCCTGTTAAAGTTTTTTTTGTCTGTCACCCTGCTTACAGTGTCACTTTCTTTCTTCTCTTTTGTCTCAGAAAGAACCGCTTTTGCACAACGTCCAGTAAGTTCAGCCTTCCTTGCAATGTCAATGTTTTGTAAGGGGTATTCACCCTTCGCCCATAAATTATCCTGTATATTTGAGTTTGATCCTTGCATCACTATCTGATCTCGAATGAACTCGTCATGTAGAGCTCCGAATCGACAATTTATTGCCAGATTTTTTAACGCAGACACGTAATCATCAATAGATTCGCTTTCACCTTGTTTCCTATGGAACAATTTGTAATGATCCACTCCGACGCAAACCGTAGGTTTATAATACGTGTTGAGATCATCAATAGCATTTGTGAACACGTCACCCTCATTTTCAGCTCTGATTTTCTTGTTAATTGCATTGTAAACTTTTATACCACCTGCTCCTAAACAATGCATGAGCATTTTATACTTCCTTTCTGCTTTCACCTCATCATCCTCTGCTAATGTGGAAATATAATTCAAAAAATATTCTCTCCATTCCTCCCACTTGAGGGCAGGCTCTCCTCCTGCACGTAGGAAAGTTTCAGGAGGCGATAGATTCCACACACACCCTGAAGCCATATTGAACAATAGTCTACCTATGAATTTGAAGGATGAATATTTCTAAAATAAAAGTGTGGGTATGTTCACTATGTAAATATAGACTAAGATAGTAAGTGTTCCAGCAGTGCTAATAGCCGCTTATGTGCTTTTTGTTAAAAGCTATTTCAAAACCCTGCTGTTTATAATTCTGGTTTTATTAAAGTCAATACCTCCGATCAATGCCTAAAATCATGAGGTGAACAGTTTCTACATAGGTTACTTGTTCAGCTGTGCTTTGAGGCGATTAGTTTTTACTCATATTAATGTTCCACTTGGCACCTACTGCATTTTCCCATGTGTACTGCCGCCGAAATCCTTGAATCGCAGGAGTCGTGTAATGCTCGACGCTACTGCTGAGTCCCTCTTAGCATGCCGCTGCTACACTTTGAGGTTCAGGAGACGCGTTTATTATTTACACTTTTTCCTCGTCAACGCGTGATGTTCAAAATGGCGCCTTGACGCTGTGTAACACTAGACTGCGCATTACAATGAGAGAGTCAGGTTTTAAAATGGAGGCACGTAAATGACGTCACTACGCGGTGACGTGTGTACCAGCTGAGAGAAACAGAGAATCTCGATGGAATGACAGTTGGAAAACTCCTCACAGATGAAATGACAGTTGGAAAATTCTAACTTCTATTAGCGCTCGTTCAATTACCTCGGAGTTTTACAGTCCCATTCAATTCCGTACATGTACCTCATACTCCATCACAGATGCTCAGTGCGAAGGTTAAATTGAATTAGAATAATTCACTGATGTATATCTTCGTTATTTTCTTCACAACTCGACATACATTTCCGTGATGACATTCAATTTTTCTTTTTTCCTTGCTGCATCAGACTTATTATGTTTCTCCTCTTCAATTCAATGTTCACCCGACTGACTTTTCCCATGAAAGAAAATGCCTCTTTTTTTTTTATATCGAATTCCGTGGGTTCCGTGTTGGCGCTCGTCGCCACACTGTTAAGAACTCCAACTCGAAGTCGCTTAAGTACGTTCTTTTAATTATAAACGCCAACACATGCTCCTACAGAAGCCGGAGCTCAGAACGTCATGTCAGTTCGGCGATCAGCTGTTAACTGTCAACTGACAGTCAACAGCGGGTGACCTCACTGAGGGTATGGTGTCCGCGCAGGGACACTAGAGCACGTAGCGTGAACGGTGTCCAAGGGTGGACATATGTTAAACGTAACAAGTGCTTTGTTCTATTACCAGCATCTTCTAATTTCTGAATCGACTGTACTCCAGGGTACGAGTTGTAGGATTTTCTTTTACATCTCATTGTTATTATCTGCTTCCATTGAAACTAACACAGACTACAATTCCCAGAATGCACTGCCTTTGTAAGTGAACGGCTAGGACAGGGAAGATATTGTGCAGACAGTACATTATCAGGTCTTCCCATGAATTAGTCTATTCAGTAACTCTTTCACTCAGCAGGGAGCATGCTTTTGTCCTATTAGCTTCCTCCTGCTGCCAATGGTTGAGACTGACCCCTCCATGCCTGCTGTCTCCTCTGCGGTTCTTGCAGACAAATCTGGGACACTCTCCATGGCTGTGCCCGCCAGTGCGCGAGCAGGCGCAGTATGTGGGACTGCCTTTTTTAAGGAACATTGGCAAGGTTCACTTACATTACATCTAAAAACAGGTCACAGTGCGCATCACGGCTTGTGGGGTCTTATGTGCGAAAGCGGCAAAAAACTTTATCTGGCCATGATGCTTGTGCACCAACTCTATGTGCCCTGCTTTCTCGCCTGCATCACAGAAGGTGTCCAGCAGTACCCCCGTCTCTCCGAAGTCCTCCTGCTCCCCGAAGTTGACACTGCTACGGTGGGCCTCCTCAGCCTCAGTGTGTGTGTGTCTTTGCAGTAGTTTCTCGGTAGCTATTGATGCCTGTCTCCACTACCTGAGTTGGTGAATCCCTCACTGCCACCCCTTTTCCATCACTGCTCTTCTGTGTCTGTGGCTATAGGGGGCTCATTAGATGGAGCAGTAAGTCTCTAGGCACAGGGTTAGCTGCTGATCACAGCACTTTGACGTCACCTCGGTGAGATCAGTTCTGCTCTGGAATTATTTTTGTGGAATAGCAGATATGGGTAATCAGAGGCGAAGAAAGAGAGACGAATTTAACGAAATTAACTGAATGGCTTTAATGACTGCCGCTTTCTGACCCACTTGAAGTTAATGTTGCTGAGTGAAATGATGCACTGAAGCCTGGGGGTGGGGTGCCTCGGGAATCCAGACATCCCGAGGGACCGTCCTCGTCCCACCTCTTTATTCTCCTGTGTCATGGAGAGGATTTGGAGGTATATACTTAAGTCAGCTGTCCGTAACTACTTTACAACACAAGCAATCGCTGAATTAAGACACCCCCCACAACGCTACTAGTATGTTTCCATTATTCCAGCATCTTCCTGCCTCCTTTCTCTGCCTACAGGTTCACACGTTGAGATATTACGCACATCCTTGGTGCCATCTCCTTCTCCCACGAGAACTCGTCCCCATCCGTTATCGCATTTCTTTTTCTCAGGCCTCTGTATTTACTAGGAACATTCTCTCAACTAATGAGTCCTTGTTCACCTGCAGTGGGAACACAAGACACATGCAACATTCTACGGTGCAAGCAAATGCGAATTCAAACGTTAGCTGGAAAATACATTGAGAATTAATTTCAGGCCTACAGTTAAGCTAAATAAACAATGCACATGTTACATTATGTACGCCCTTCTACAAGTAAGAAAGTCATACTTTCAGCATATACTTCAACAATTATAAATGTCAACTCTTGAAATAATAGCGTCATGAGTTAAACAAAATTTACCAATCCCATTAAGTTTGTTATCCGTTGACTAAATATTAATGCAAAATCTTGTCAGTTACATTTCTAAAGTACACATATGATTTGTGTTAATCATGAAGCTACTTTAACATCTTGTATTCCTCTTTCTTCTTTTCATATATTAGTCACAGAATATACATGCATACAACACACTTCTAGTATCAGTTCAGAAAGGGGTCCCAACTACTCTCCTCCAATGTCCTCACATGACAGCTCCGGCGCCAGGCAGAGCAAAAAACAAATGGTAATCAAGTGACTTTATTACTATTGTATTTTTCACTTTTGCTGTGCCCACAGAAGGGGGGCGCAACACTCCTTTGCCCACATGGAGCAGCGGCCGCTGCCCTAAACCCCATCTGTTGTGTAGTAAATATGTTTCATTTTTCAACATCTTCCTTTGGCCCCTCACAAATCTCCTACTAAGTAGTAAACTTAAATGAGTCAGGATCTTCCCATAGAAAAGATGGGATAGGTGTAGATGAAGATCTACACTTAAATGTTTTTGAATATCATTTTTTAATACTTTATTAGAACATTGGAATGTGGAGCACTCCATTGTAGACAATGGAGTGCTCCATGCTTCTATGGGCCAGTAAAGGCCCGCAGAGCAACATTCCAATGTTTTACAAAAGCCTCTCGAAGCTCGAGGGGATTTAAATCTCCTCGTGCTTCGAGAAGCCTTTGTTTAATTTGTTAGAACATTCTGCCCTCTAGTGGCAGAATGTTCTAATAGCCTTATAGCCCTTCGTAGAAGGGCTATACCGCTATTAAAGTCCCGCTGCTTTTGTTAAAGTCCCTCACCTTCGGCTCGGGCCTTTAACGCTGCAGCGGGCCTTTAATAGCCGGTATAGCCCGCTACGGCGGGCTATAAGGCTATAGTAGTACTATTGAAGAACTACTACACATACTAGAAAATGCAGTTTGCTATGTAATGCAGTTTGTGAATAAACCCCTATGTGTATACATGCAGCATTATACAGTGAGTACAAAACAGCTACATGCATATCTCCATATGCAGCATCACATGCTCATGTGAGAACAATCTTTAAATAGACTCAGTGGCACCACTGGTACACTTGAAGCACCATAATACTTGTGCCATATAGCAAATTATACCACACTTCTAAGCGCTATTAGCCAGTTTAATGGTAAGCAATTTAGTGACCACACACAAGGACACAGGATAAACAGGGCTTGTCAAGATTTAAACGTGTGACCTGCAGATCACAGACATTATTGGCCTCAAGCACCTAACTCACTGAGCCATGAAGATGACAAGATGGTGCAGAGAGTTAAATCCTGGCCACTGACACGCTGCAGTCTGCATTACTTGAGGTTGAATCCTGGCAAGGTCAGCTCAGCATTTCGTCTTCCCAGATTTAGTAAACCGAGTGCTGTTACATTTACCCCTAATATCACCTGTTATTTACAGCGTTTAGGGATGGCAGATGGTGTTATAAGCCACTAAATAAAATGCAATGGTTGATATTACTTTTACTGGGGCATTTATTTTATTCTTGCTAAGCCATGGATATGTCTACAGCAGCACAGCGCCTATACATATAAACCACGCCATGGGACGTTTTATATAAAGTGCCCCTAGAGTAGAGTACAATGGGCATTTGCACCTGTTGTTTGCACCCTTGGAAAATATAGGTATTATAGAAAATGCCCTGGACAAACAAGGGAGACTTTTCCATTGTGCCTACATTGTATTATGTGCTGCGGCAACAAATGATGGATGGAATGCTGAATGATCAAACATTCACTCCCAGTCAAGAGATCTGGGTTAAATCCATTGTTCTTTCGCTCTCTATGCCACTACAGTTTGAACTCAGCAATATGCAAATCAATCTTGACCCTGCTCCTCATGGGAACAAACCAGCCTGAACTGCCAAGCCGGGTCCTCCCTGGACTGGCAGCAAGCATCCTGGCAGTGGTTTCGGGGTAACACCCCTCATCAGCCAGGCTAGCTTGAATCCAGTGTACAGTGAGCAAGGAACCCACGTCTGGGCATACCCGTCCCACTTAGGGTGTAAAGTGCTGCGGCAACAAATGATACATTGTATTATGGACACAGGCAGAGGGGCAAAGAAGGTGTCAGGAAGCCCTCTGACTCAGGGCTGGACTGGCGTTTTCCCAGGAGGCTGGAAGGGCAGGGACCAGTGATTATTTTGTAAAAAAAAACGTAAGTGCCAGAGCCCTCATCAGGAGGCCAACACAGCTTGCAGAGTCCATTGCCAATTCCAGCACTGTCAATGGCAGTCCCTACACAAATCCTAGCCATCACACTGCTACAACTGTGACATTTCACACTGTTTGAGGCTCCAAAGCTATAAGAGTGGATTGAGTACTGGTATTAGTTGTTCTTAATATATATTGAATTAATAAACAACTGTTGTTCTGCTCATCTTTTAATTGCATAAACAGCGCCACCATGTGTTAGCTGTAATAAGTGACGGTTTTGACAATTAAGTGCCAGTTCCGAGCACCGGTACCCACTGGCTCAAATTAAGCACCGGTGGGGGCCGGTTTTGTTACTGGGGGCAGGTTTTGCAGTTGTGCTGCAATATCAGCCTCAATTAACAAAAGCAGCAGTGCTTCACACTTGCGTACCCCCAAACCCCACATGGTCCGACAACATTGCCAGGGCTGCTTTGAGTTCCCAGTCCAGCCCTGCTCTGAATGCAGGTCACATAATTCAGCCAAGCATGTCCAATTTAAGTCCTTATGTGTAGCCTTCAAATCTCTGCATCGTCTTGATCCATTGCAGCTGTCACAATACTTTAAACCGTATATTACGGCCAGATCACTTAGGTCTTCGGATTGTGGCAATCTGATTGTACCTAGGGTACGGAAAGCAAAGTGGGGAGGTAAAGGTTTTACATATACTACTGCCAAGCTCTGTAATTCCCTCCCTATAACCTTGAAAAAAGAATCTAATTTATATAAGTTCAGGAAAGGGTTGAAAACTTGGCTGTTTTCATTGTGACTCCATTGTTTATTTGAACATTCCATCAATCTGAATCAGCGCCTAGACACCATCGGATATATAAAGCGCTATACAAATATTTCATTTCATAAAAAAGTAGCACTGAGTCACCCGCAGTAACGTAGCCAGTGTGTCCTGGGATCTAATGCAAGAAAGGAAGTGGACCCTTGGCTGCTGTCTGAATTGTAAATCCTGTAAAAATCAGGATTGAGTGAGCACCACAGGCCTCTAGGCCCTGGTGCCACATCACCTGCTGCACCAATGGAGGCTATCCCGTTGGTCACACCCCCAGAGAAATGAGTGACGACAGGCTCGTAATTGTGGCATTGCAATCCATATTAGAGAGTAGAGGCACGCAAGATCTGCAGCCCCTTCTGTAATACTCTGATGCTTTAGGGGCTCAAAAAGCAGGCAGAAATGCCAATTGCAATGGCTTTGTTTTAGGGCCAGCTAGACAAAAATATGTCCTGACCACTCCTTTAGGTCTGTGGAGAAGTACTTCTTAATTTGAGCCGGTGGTAGTCGGTGGGGCACTTTTTGGGGGGGAACGTCACTTATGTTTCCTGGATCTTATATTTACCAAATGTAAGAGAAAGATAAAACACACAGATCCGAAAGACGGGGGAAGAAAAGGACAGCAAAACCATCACAATCCGAAAGCAGCAATCTGCAAGTGTGAGAAAAAGGGACAGGGAGTGTCTGATAGTGGATTAAAGACTACCGCCTTCTCATTCCGGGCATCAAGGGTTAATTGCTCCTGTCGCCAGCTTCTGAGCAGAGCTTCGGTTACTGGCACTCTTTCTTCCACAAATTAGGCACTGTCGTGGGGGTTTGCCTTACTCCAACCCCAGCACCTTCCCCCTCCACCCCACCCACGTTCAGGGGCTGCAGGGCCTGTGTTAAGCCCCTGACAGCAGCCTTTTTACTTCCAAATATACAGGGCACAAGTCGGGTGTACACGCAGGTACACAGCGTCCACCCACTCTTTTCACATGGTGGACGCTGTCCCCCCTGACAAGACGTAGGGCCCCACAGAAATATGCTGAACTTGTCCCGGTGTAATTTTCAGACACTGGGACACCTTCAGCAGCGCCTGCACATTGTCTGCTTTCGATTCCCAGCAGCAAAGTGCAGGCAGGAGATTTTTTCACCTCCAGCTGGGCCGAAGTTAAGGGGCCATCAGGCCTCCCTCTGTTTGAATATCCTGATTGGAGGTGGCCTGGAACTTCACACTTAAATGTAAATGCCATGGAGGGGAAACACAGGCACACAGCTTATTACCTCTTCACAGGTACTTAAGAGAGGCAGCTTTTATCTTTGTTCAGTCCCTGTATATAATAGATACAAGAATGTCAGGTGTGTTGGTCTGTCCCAGTATTTACACAAATAACAATTTCAATAGTACTCTCATTTCTTTTATAGCGCTATGCAACCCATTGCTGGGGAGAGGATGTAGCCTAACGGCTAGGGCAGTCGAGCTCAAATCTGGGGAACCGGGTTCAAGTCTCGGCAATGACGCTCAACATCTTGTGATTCTGGGCAAATCTCTTAATCTCCCTGTGCCTAACAAAAAAAAATGAATCTGTCCTTGTGTAACGGAACTGTGCTCATGTAAAGCGCACTGATACCTGATACGTTCGGGTTAAGGTTGCATTGTATAAAACTATGGGGAACAATGCAGAGTGTCAGAGCTCTTTACGTAACATACAGATTATACATTGACAATAAATCATGTACACATGTAAATCAATGTACAAGGTGAGTTACATGAGACAGTGAGGGTTACAAGGTGCAGGAGTCATATCATTCATACCTCACTGTGGTCTTTTACAAGGATTACAGTTTATGAACTGCAGATAACAAAAGGATCTCTGTGTTAAAAGCAGTAACCCACTTTACTATCTACATAAAATAAAAATCTGTCATCTGAGTGTTAGATGACGTGCTGTGCAGGAGACACATTTACCTTCTCTACTACTTTGATTCAAATCTGAGAGTTTACAAAACACAAATCTCTCTAGCAAGTGCATTAACCACCAGAGTTCTCTCACCATTATTACTAGTCCCTGAGATTTAATGGGCACCTTCACAGCAGATGTCTTAACCCAATAAAATATTTTAAAATGTAGACTTTGCAACCAATTAAGCATAACAGATCTACTACTATGCTTCTCCTTGTTGCCAATGTCTTTGTGGCAGGGTTTAAAAAACATAAATGTCTTAGTTAAGGCATAGATTTTACGTCTGGATTGCGCCACATTTTTGGCACAACCCCAACGCCAAATTTAATGTGTTAAATCTCATAATGTGCTTAAATGTACTCATGATATACCTGAAAAACATATGTGTGAGGCCTTAATATCTGATGTCACTTCTTGTGGTGTTACTCCCAGTGAGGTCACGTGCAATGTCACAAGTCATGACATCATGTGCTGTGATGGCACGCGTCATGATTTCACTTGCATGCTACCTAACCTGGTTAGTCCCACCACTTCTTTTTTTAGGACTTGTGCCCTGCATATATTTAGTATAAAGACATCGATTTTGGCAGTAGCAGTGCGTCCTTACAACTGCCTTATATGTTTTTTTGGGATACGCACTTTCTGGGAGTGAAAGTGTGAAATGGGTTGCTATGTCATTGATGGCATGATGATGTCATGTGTGAGGTCATAAGTAGCAGTACTCAGGACACATTATGGTTGCATAGTTAAAATAAATAGGGAATTTAAGTGGTCATTAACGTTTGGATCAAAATTAAAATATCCCTTCAATACCACATTCTGACAGATTTTCTAGAATGTCCAAATGCTTAGTTACCTGCATCTTGGTGAACGCTGATTAATTATTTCGCAGTTTTAATTTGATTTTTAAAGTCATAGTCCACCCACTATTTTTAATTCTGTCCCTGCCAGGGTGCGTACGCATTCTCTTTCTCTCTCTCTCTCTCTCTCTCTCTCTCTCTCTCTCTCTCTCTATATATATATATATATATATATATATATCTTTTGCAATACTAACTGTTTCAATCAGCGCGCTTTCAGGAATCAAACGACCCGGCAACGGTATAAGTTAACTGTTTTATTCACACAACGCGTTTCGCCGACAGGCTTGATCATATATATATATTCTTTACATTTGCCATGCTCCAGGCTTCACATCAGGCCCTCATGCGAGAACTTAAAAAGTCAGCAGTGCACTATGCCCTGAAAAACGGTTGCTAACAAGAAATAACCTGGCAGATAACCGCTGGAACGATTTTGCCAGAAAGGAAAACATGCCCAAAGGCAAACAAATTCAGAATGACTCACAGCGATTGCACTTGGGAGTGGACCCACTGTGTCCGTAAAAGATGTGCAAACTATGAATCAGTTTAAACAAGCCTTGAGGGAAGTAAATTGTAACCTAAAATCAACAGACAGGAAGAACAGCCGAAAGGCACTGATGAACACAGTCCTTTGAGAGAGGTCTCCGAAGGAATGCATGACATTGCATCACAGGAAACTACGTCTGGAGTCACTACAGCGGGAATACTATTACTGCGCAAGTATGTTTTAATTCATTTCTATAGATTCGATTCTTTAATATCCTTTAGATTGGATGGCTTGTATCCTTCTATCACCCCACATAAGGAAGCTTTTTAAAAAAAATGTGTTTTCAGCATTCCCTGAGACTGCATGGGTTTTCTTGCTCTCGCCTCTGTGAGCTGCTTCTTCATTCCCTGCCATTCTGAGCCCCTGGCGTCAAGCTCGTCTGTTTTAGACCGTCCACGTCCAACTCATGCTTTAAATTATTATTTAAACTCTCCCCCCCAACTTCTCCGTTGTTCACCCCCCCCCTGTTCCCGCCACTCATCCATATTTAAATTTCCCCAACCCCTTCTGCATCTGCTCACTCCTCAATTGCTGAATTGCTCTCCTACAGTTGGTTTGGTTTTTTTGTTATTTTTTTATCTCTTTTTCAAGAGCCCGGAAGTTGTAATTTGCTGCCAGGCTACCCCTTTCTAAAAAAAAGTGCTTTGGGAACTCTTTATATTTTCTTAATTTGCTGCTCTTCGATGAGCCTATGTGTACATCATTGCGCAACAGCAGCCATTTTGATATTTTTAATTTACCGTTCCAACATGGTCGAAGGGAGAGCAGAGCAAAGAGGCAAGATACTAGGTCACCATTCGTCTATAAACGGTAAGACCTTATGGCTTTACCAAAGCTTGTTACTCTCGCTATAAATTATAACAAATATATTTATGGAAAATACTATACAAGTAAAAAAAAACATGCATGGGTGATGGTTGCTGAATCTAAGATATATGCCTGTTGTCCCACACACACTGAATACACATCTGTGCAGCATTCAGATAACGTGCAGCACGCAATGAGTCCAGCACACAGCCCAATTACCCATTAGCACCATGTAGATATCAGTGCAGCATTTATGCACCTACTGATATGCACAAGTAACTACATGCAAACTACAGACCACTCTTCCACATGGAACAAATACATGTGCAACATTTGGATGATTAACCAAATCTAACATGGGACCCCACTATTGCACTTAGATACAATTCTTTTGTTTATCATTCTTACATTGATGTAGATGCACAAGTCACCCAATCCCACACGCTTACCAATTTCCCACATTCACTGATAAACATCCATTCATCCCACTCCATGCATAAACTCAGCTGCAAGTTTGCCATGACACTCTATGAGAAACCCACTGGTCTTCATGCATGATACCAAAGCCTTATCTATATATGCAACACTATGAACCCAAACTCTACCAAGCAAACAAAACAGTGGTATGTATGGATTAGCAGGTCCTTCTGCATGTCACTGGAACTCTTCTTACATAGCTCCCTCAGCAAACCCCCAATCTTCCAAACAAGCACAAATATAGATGAGCGTCGCCATTCCAAAAGTTTTTGGGGTTTTGTCAGTGTTTGAGGCAATATGTAAATGTAAGCACCACGACCTATCATTAAGGGGCCTGTCCCCAATGTTTGCAGAACATGGAGTGTCTGTCAGGCTGAGCGATGGTCACCCTGCAGACTCTCTTCATGTTCAGGTTAGGCAGTCAGGCGATGTACATGCGCTAAATGTGCTGGCGCATGGCAGCCTGAGCCATGCTTAGCTGGGCTGAAGATTTCACAACCCTGTGGGTGTGACCTCATTAGCCCATCAAAGTGCTGCGAGGTCCTCAGCCTCATGATGAGGGGGAGCATCCATGACAGCCACAGACCTGGGCGCTTACATTTTTTAACCCTAAAGAGGAGTTGGCCTATCGGCTAAAGCATCAACCTCGGAGCTGGGGAACCAGGTTCGAGTCCCGGCTGCGACGCACAACATCCTGTGATTCTGGGCAAATCACTTAATCTCCCCGTGCCTACCAAAAATGAATATGTCCTCATGTAACGCAACGTGTGCTCGTGTGAAGCACTCTGATACCCGATACCTTCTGGTCAAGTTCGCGCTATTTAAAACTCTGCAAAAAAAACAAAAAGTCTCCAGGGTTGAGTGTCTGCCATGATGCCATGTCACAGAGCAGGGTGTGGTCAGCAATTTCCACCCATCCAAACCTACATTGTGAAGAGGTTGGGACTGTCCTGCTCTTATTAGCTGACCCATGACAAGGTCAGGCAGTGAGAGGAGGCTGTGGGTTCATCCTGCTTTCGCTTCCCTTTTCCTGTCAGAAGTCTCCAGCTCCTTCCGGTGCCTTTTGCTTCCCCTCCCACCACCTTCTAGACCTGCCGTCACCTGGTAGGTACTTTAAAAAAAAATGTTTGAGCACGTGCAAGTATCAATGTATGTGTATGTGTGCGGTGTACATGTGCGCGTTTCCGAATGGATGAGTGTGAGTGACTATGCATATAGATTGGTGAGTTTGAGTATGTGTGCATGTATGTGCCCACCACTACTTCACATTATTGGCTGCCACTGATTAAAAAGCTATACAATTCTATATTTGTTTCCACATGGACAGAATACACACAAAAGGAGCATTTGAACATTTGCACAAACACACCGCTGGCAAAACAAACACACACCACTAAATTTACCAGATTATTCTGTTATCAAGGACACTGTGCTCCCATACTGTGCTTTCCTTCTAGAAATGAATGTTTCCATGTGTGTTGGCCCATTTGGTTCCATTCAAATAAAGCAGCAAAACATCTCCCATAATGATTTAGGATGTTAAAGGAAAGCCCATCACTGGAAAATGGAGTCTCTGGCATAATGGAGCCATCTGGTAACCATATAGGACACTATTAAATAAATATTTGTTTATACATTCACAACTAATGCACAACTATTACTTTAAAATGTACATCCTAAATAAGAATTTGATTAATATATTGGCTGCATATTTTATTAAAACATGGTTTCCCATTTTTAAGAGTAAATTAGCAAGATGCCAGTGCAGAGATAATTTCCAATGGGGTTTCAAATAACAAAATCAGATAACAAAAAAGTTTTATGTAACTTACTTTTTGACCAGGAGGCTTGCAGAAGGAATGCAGCAAACAAAAAGTACCTACTCTGTGCATTCTTCTTCTAGACTGGAACCAAATTGCTTTGCTAAAAAGAAAAAAATTACAAAAGTGATTTTTAGGTCTCGGCTGCGAAGGCTGCGCTTGCGCAGTCTCGCTCCGAGATTTAATGACTTTGAGAAGAGGGGCTTGCACCCGCCCCTCTTCTCTCCTGTTCTCCATTGGCTGGCCTCTAAAATGCTGGCCAGCCACTGGAGAAGAGGTCCAGTCACTCCGTTGAAGCCCCGTCCTTTTCGGATCGGGGGGCGTGTTTTTTGCGAGAAGTCTCAGGGAGGAGACAACAGCAAAACACGCCCCCAAATCCGAAAAGGACGTGGCGTTTCTCCGAGGCATTTTCTGCTGTGCCTCGGAGAAAGGCGGTGGTGTCCCGGCGTTGCTCCCTCACCTGATCTCCTCGTTCCCTCTCTCGCTGCTTCTCCCTCTTTCCCTTCTCTCGCTGCTTCTCCCTCGTTCCCTCTGTCGCTGCTTCTCTTCCCCCCTCTCCTGGTGGCCCTCCTGTCCCCGCCCACCTCTTCTCCCTGGTGACGGATTAGCCCGGGGCTCCACGCCTGGAATGATCTGCCCTCTGCTGGCATCGGTCCTCTTCTGTAAACTTCTGGCTCCTTCCAGGGCGCCGCGGCGCGGGTATATAAGGAAGAGCGGAGGCGCCTGGCGGACAAGGACTGCAGGCAGCGCTAGAGAAGCTCCCGCTCTGATACCGGAATACCTCCGTGACCCTCGCACCAGACGCCATGGACATCACCATCAGCCACCCCTGGATGAGGCGCCCCTGGTTCCCGGGCCCCCTCTTTCCCAGCCGCCTTTTCGACCAGCGCTTCGGCGAGGGGCTCTTTGACACCGACCTCCTCCCTGGCTTTTCGGGCAGCGTCTTCCCCTATGCCCGGACCCCCAGCGTGCACCTCCCGCTGGAGACCGGCCTCTCCGAGGTAAGTGACTTGTGGGGAATAAGAGCGCAAAGTACCGCAGAACCTGTCGCTGCGTAGAGGCAGGCAGCCGTGGCAAGGGCATTAACCAACCGAGATAGCTAATGAGAGTTTATACCCCGGCCCCGCATAGCTCTGCATCGGAGTATTCATTGTCTGGGGTGTTAGGCACAGTGAACTGCTGTGGCTGGATTTATTTACCTGTTTGCGGGTTATTTATTCCCAGTCCGGTGCAGCAAGTTCAGAGTTCTTCAGCAACTCACTGATCTCATGAAATGTGTGCAGCTCACTGTGCTATCTGTGTGTACGGGATGCTATATGGCCAAACACTTTAAATAACATCGTTTCTAGGCTCTTTGAAGCTGCAGTCATTGGACGACGCTACCTTTAAATGTTGGTAGGATACTCGGTTTGCGGTAACATTTTTCTAATGCGGGGGCTAACTAGTATAGTCCCTCGTGTACTGCAGTAGTAAGACCAATCTAAAACAGGGTGTGAACATGCGACCTTATGCAGTTACGAGAAGGAGCCGCGTTAACCCGCTGAGCTACCACACTAACATAGGAAACTGGGACCTGCCCATTACACTGACTCTGCCCCAGCCCTGCGATATTTTCAACGGCTCTGGCGTATTGTACTATATTAATTCGCTGACATTTTAAGGGCTTAAAGAATGGTTGCCTTCCTTCTTATAATAAATACATGCATTTTAAGAAGGGTCTGGGTGCCTATGTCTGCTCACGTCAGCCTGGTGTCTTAGTGCAGTAGGGTGCCCACTCGTCGAGCTTGTGGACATAGATTCCAGTCGCAGCGCAGCCTTTCATCCTTCCGAGGTGGATAAAAGTGCGGCACTGCGGGCCACACGCAGTGACGCAGAATCTGCTCCCCGCGCCGAGGGTCCGCTTCAGTGAGGGCTCGTGCAACGACGCCACGCTGTGGCCTGTTGATGCATACATATAGATGTGAAGTTGTCCAGGGGCGAAGCGTTGGTCGGGCTGGCAGCCCTGAACCGTGTGTTTATTGTTGACATGCAACAACTCGAGCTTTCTGGAAAGGGCGGAGATCCGAGGGTGCCAGGGGCAGCGCAACAGGTGGGCGGGAAATACAAATATTGCCGAGAACCTTCTAGACCCGGCTGGGCTGGTGAGCCAGGTCTCCAAAGAGGGGGCGGGCACATACAACCAATAATACCGTTGGATCTGGGTCATCCGTGAGCGGCGGGTCCGTGGCGCCTGCTCACCCTGCGCCTGTCCTCGAATGACCCCATTAGAGCAGCTGGTATTGTGCATGGCTGTTCTTGCTTAGATTGTGCATTCGCTTGTACACACACATAGGTGGGCGCGTCACACCTCTCTGGCAGCGAGCGGTCTGTGTGCGCCTCTCTAAGCATCCGTGTCTGTTTGTGGGCGCCCCCTGTAGATCTGCGTGGGCCTATCCTGTTGGGGTGTCGGAGATCCCGGGTGTGATTTCTGTCTGCAGCCCTGTAGGCGCCTCTGAGTTCTGAATCTTGTATATTGTGAGGCGTAGGTGTGCTTGTGTTTTCTCGGCTGGGGGCGTGTCACTTCAGTTTATTATGTTTGTGACTGGGCCTGGCTCCTCCTGTGCTCCATTGGTTCTTGTGTGTTTGACAAATCAGTCACACGCCTGTGGGCGTGGCACAGAGCCCTGGGTGTGTCCTTTCACTCAAAGCGTGTGCCAGGTTTACAAGCGTGTGAGTGTGTTGCTGATTGTCTGTGTTTATTAATGCTTGCTCTTTTTATAGCGCGAACTCGACCTAAAGTTATTGAAGCGCTTTAAATTAGCAACAGTTAGATTACACAAGGGCAAGTTGTTTTATTGGTAGGCAAAGGTAGATGAAGTGATCTGCCCAAAAACGCAGGATGTTGCAGAGCATCGAATCCGGTTCCAACTGTGGTAGCTCTGGCCGTTACGCCACATTCTCCCCTCTTTGTTTATAACGTCCTCGCGCTGTTTATATGCGCAGATTTAACAAAGTGATGTTTCCCATGTCAGCTCGTTGTGGTTTCTCCCACAACATATTTACGGCCCACGCTCCGTATCCTGTACGCAGCGGCAGCACATGCAGTTTGTCCTTTCCTACAGGATATGCTCACACTCTTTAAAGTACTCCGGACCTACAGGATATGCTCACGCTCATTAACGTTCTCCTTTCCTACAGGGAACTCTCAGCTCGCACTCACAGGTATACTCGGGGCTTTACGTGGGATGAAAAAGGGGGAGGGGTCTCTCAAAGGGGTGTGGCTAATGTAATTAAGGGCGTGGCTTAAAACACAAGCTAAAAGTCTGTGTTTCGCATAGTGTGCCCCCCAACTTGTATTTTGCTGTTTCTGTCGTTGCATCCAGATATGAAACAACACGTAGCATCATACCTACAACAAGGCAGGACTATTGGCTTTTGTTAGTTGCATGAGATAAATAAGTAGCATGGCTTGTATAGAATATTGAAAAAGCTTCCACTTAAAGCTCTGGTGACACCACGGCAACGCTGCTGCTCCTGAGTTTCAAAAAGAGAAGGGAAAAATCCAGAGAGAAAATGACTCTTTAAAGGATTTCCCTCCCCTAGGACCTCACCTGGCATGACGTCCTGCCGTAACTTCTCCTCTAGTAAGAAGTGAGCAGCTCACATCGATGTGCTGTCACTGCAGCCCAGAAAGAAACGGTCCCCTGTGCCAGGGCACAACAAGCATTTACAATGCAACGGTCTCGGCATTGTTAAAGTTAGAGCTATTGGCATTGCTCATGACAATGCCGTTTCTTTAAATGTTTTAAAAACAAAAACATAAACAAAAATAATGTCATGAGCAATGCCAATAGCTCAAACTTTACCAATGCCGAGACCATTGCATTGTAAATGCTTGTTTAAAAAGCAGTAAGGTTACAGCCAACATTATTTAATCCATAAAGAAAGTCTAAAATGAAGAAAAATGTGACTGTTAAGAGGCCTTCGGTTAGTGACTGTGAGAAAAACAGACACCACAAATATCTTCTACATCAAAACACACAACACTACCAATAGAGAGCACAAAATAAAAGAGACGAACATCAAATTTTCCGAATGAAACAACCTCAGAACAATGTCAAACTAGTAGTTACAGACAACATTAATTAAATACAACTCCAAGAACATAAAACTATACAAAATTTAACACAACATTTCACATACACAAAATTCACAAGCAAAAACAAAATGTAGCATAACTTACACTTAAAGACACCAAACATTGAAACATAACATTAAACAGAAATCACATTCTATCTTACAACACCAAAACACATCACAGAACAAGAGAATTCAGTATTGCAAAACTACACAATACTTACAGAAGCTGAATTAAAGTTGTATTTTCACTTTAATTTCCATTTTAGAATATATATTATTTCATATAGCACCACCGCAACCTGAAAACTGTGAATAGTAGCTATGTTCTTGTTTGCTTTTATGAGCTGGGCCTTGCAGCGTCTCACGATTTTTAACTGAAGCTCAATCACTGCTTGCAATGTCACAGCAATCTTGTGTCGCTTCTTGTGAATCAATGCTCCAGATTTCATCATGTCACATTTGTGTTTTTTATGCAGAAGGTGCACAGAGGACACAAGGGCTTGAACAAATATACTTTATTGGAATCACAGATGTAAAAACTGCTGCTTAAATACTTGTTCACTTAGATGTTAATGTTAAGCATTTTATGTTTACTGTGATGTCTTTAATAAAACCATCAGTAGTAATGTGACAGTTCTCATTTTTTGATAGAAACTAAATCTCTCTGCTTTTCTGTCTTCCATCTGTATTCATATTAATGTGTGCGCCCTTTTTAGGAGTCTACTGAGGAGCAAGTGGTCATAATATTTTTGTACTGCATTTTCATCGCTCTTTTGCCCACTAGATTCTTCAAAGTCGTGATGCTAGGACCCTGATATGTGTCCTTCTTTCACTCCTTTTGGTTTTAAAACCTAACTGGGGTTTACCTAATGATTTCGATTTTGCACGTCTTGATTCGGACATAGAACTCATGAAGTTGTTTGAGCCAAAATGCCCCTTTTTTCCATATCATGAATATGATATTGCAAGGCAAAGGTGATTTTCTTCAGCTATTTTTGCGCAAAGCTTTCTGTGCTTGCTGCCGTTTAAATTGCGTCTGCTACATGCTTGCTATAAGGAAACAGGCTTTTTGCAGGTTTCCCTCCACTTTTTGCCCGCATTTTGGACTATTAGCTGCTGTTTTCTTTTACTTTGAGAGTGCACTGAGGCCTGCTGTCCAGACTTCAGTGCCAGTGTTCTGACCCTTTGCAAAAGGTATGTTTAATTGGATACACCCATTGGCTAGAACTGACTTACTTATACGTCCCTAGTACATGGTACCCAGGGTACCAAGGGAACGTAAGGCAGAGTGTTCACCCAGGGCTGCAGCGCTGTTTGTGCCACCCTGCATGTGAAAGAGACAAAATATACCCCAGCCTGCCACGGCAGACTGAAAGGGAAGTTTGTGACATTGCCAGTTTGACTTTGCCATTATACCTAATGGAAAGCCACCACTTCCGTTAAGGATCTATGTAAGTTTACACCTAATGGCAAAGCCACCACTACCCTTAAGGATATATGTAAGTCTCCCCTAAGGAAGGACTGCGGAGCCCTATGGCAGGGGGCTATATATTATTAGGTAAGACATGATTTTCTATTTGTCCTAGCAGCAACACTTCTAAATTGTTGTTTTGCTGTGGAAGGGTTAGGTGCCCCCTTGACTAACACAGGGTTACCGGCTGGCACCCCAGCCCAGTTTACTTCTGAATGGGACCACCTAACCAATTCAAGTAAGGTATCAAATTAATTGTGACATTAAATCCGACCTGATGCCCAGGCCAGATTGAAAGCCACTATTAAAGTTAAGCAACTTTTAGAAAGTTGCCAGTCTGCACTCCGGCTAGTCCAGTGGCCTCAAAAAGGCACTGGCACTCAGAAGGGTTTCTGACCACCTGGAGAGACGTGGGAAGGACTCCTAGACCCAGGGAAAGTGGTGTGACCTCCCTGCCCCCAGGATGGCCACTCAGAGTGTTAGCCCAAAAGGCAGGATTCAAAGGTGAATCCACCTTTGTAGGGCTGCTGTGACAACATTCCTGAGCAGGATGCCTTTTGTTCCTGCAGACACTTAGGAGACAGAGCCAAGGAAGGAGAAACCAGTGACAACACTGGTTTTCCTGTGGGCGTGTATCCCACTGGTAGCCACACCTCTAGGATGGGCTACCCTGCTCCCGACGACCAAGGAAGTTTCCTGCCATCTTGAAGGGGGAAGAATGGGGCACTCTGGCATAGCAAGATGCCACACTTCACAGGGACTTCGTCACTAGAAAGAAGGGGACCCAGTAGCCCATTGGCTAGTGACTGCGTGGTCCCCTCAGGGGGGCACCTTCCTGAGATAAGTAAAGCACCCCTGGAAGCCTGCCCCTCAGTTCACGCTGGAGAAGAAGAAAAGACAGATGAAGGACTGCCCTACCGCCTTTACTTTGCACAAAGATAGGCTACAGCATTGAGAAGACTGCACCTTCTGCACTTTTGGGCTAGCAAGTTTGGAAATGTGCCTATGGCTCCTGACTGGGTAGAAAGTAGATTTCCTGCCTTCACCAACTGCAGTGACTCCAATGATCAGTGGCTGATCACCTGGAATCAACTCCAGGGACAAAGAGCTGAACGTGCCAAAATCAACAAAGTGGTAGCCACCACAGTTACCATACTGCTCCCAGCTGCCGGATAAACTAAGAGGCAAATCCAAAACGGCCAAAAGATGCCCTCTTGTCTGCTGGACCCGGGAGTGCTATCTGTGACTGGATTTGTCACACCCAAGGGACACTGGCACCCACCAAGGTTATTTGCTGTGATGGCTGTGCTGCGAGACCGAGTGCCCAGCCGCACCTTGGCTTCTACTGTTGCAAAGAGGACACCGTGAGACCCCAAGTGCCATTGTCAAGGTCACCCTAACCCACCTGTGGACTCAGGGATCAACCGCACTTCACCCTCGTCGACCGCAGAGCATCAGGAGCATCCTTTGCCTGCATCAGGACCACCCCATTGAAGTCTATGGCGGTCCTCTTGTAAAGTTGAGAACTTGCTTTAAAAATGCTCTGATGGCCAGGTAACTGTCCGGAGTATCTATACTAGACTCCTAGACTTCTGCCAAGTCAGAATTGATCATCCATCCCAGGTCGGAGTCACCTAACTGGTTCAAACTTTTTTTTTTAATTTGCAAAATTGTGTTGACCAATGCTTGTTTGTGGATGCATAGAAAAGTATTTATTGCTTTAAAATCTGTATCTCTGGAACCCTTCGGTCAATGTTGATGATCAAGGACTCTAAAACTTCATAAAAATATGCTCTATTTTTATAAATTATTGTTGTGCCCCTTTTTTGTTGTGTGACTTTATGCTATTGTTTGTTGCTGTTAAATGCTTCACACTAAGTTCCTTAGCCAAGCCTTACTCCTCGCAGCCACAGCTACCAAGGGTTGAGCTAAGGTTAAGCATATGATACTGACTAGACCCAAGATGGTTTCTGTGACTGTACGCCATAATAAGGCCCCACAGACATATTATATAGTACACCCAGATCCTCACACTTGCCCATGCATTTGTTTCAAAGCACTCTTACTTTTTGCTGCCCCATTTGTGTTTCACACAATTAAAGGCAGATTTACTCTAGTTCACCTGGTTCAGCCTGTTGCGCCGCGGGCGTTGGCCATGGCTTAGCCTGTGGCGCTGCCCAATTCATTATTGCGGACCACAGTGCAGCCTGAAACGCCCCCGCGGTGCCTCCTTCTCCTTGAGTACATTGCGGTGCTGCACGGCTGCCCGCTGTTTCAGCATCGTGGTTACACTCCGCAGCGCTTATGTCTAGTCAGGCACGCTGAAGCACCACGCGGTGGCCCATTAATGCTCATTTATACACAGTAGAACACCGCAGCTCCAATTTTGGAGCTGCGGCTTCCAGTACTTCTATGGGGCATATTTTCACTCACCTTTTGTTTTGCACGTTTCACTGTGGCTTTCAATATATTCTCCTGATGACATCTTGCTACTTTTTCTTCCTATGAGTCCTCAGTCTTGTTTCCCAGAGGGCCTTGGGAAGGTTTTTTGTTTTACCCTTTTCAAGATGGTGACCTTTCTTATTCCTTACGTTTCCTTTTCCCTATCCAAGAAGGCAACTGCCTATTTCCTGTTACCTCACTTCCTGCTACCTCTTTTCCTGTTACATCACTTCCTGCCTATGTGTATTTAAGGGGCTGAATCCTTCATTGCCTTGTGTTGCAACACACCTTGCTCCTGCTGGTGTGTCCTCGCTCCTGCTGGTGACCTTTGCGCCAGCTTGGTGTATTTTTGCTTCCTGTTGGCGCACTTTTGTTTCCAATTGCCGCTTCCTGTTCCAGTTTGGATTCCTTTAAACCTTCCATGTCTATTTTGAATTCTTGCCTTTTATTCTCCACTCCCTGCTGGTGTTGGCTCTTATTTGTGGGTTCTTTCCGCGCCTGAAGTCCCTGCCTTCAACAGAGGTTTTTCCCTACAGGGTTTTTTCCTCTTGCCCCTTTTGGAAGGCACAGTCTGCTCTGGCTTTTCATTGTCGGCAGCACCATGGCTACCAGAAAGGGTCGCCCTTACCTCAGACAGAGCAGAACCCTCAAGAACTAAAGTCGAGACCCTCCCTAACATGCCAGAACTGGTAAGAACATTGCAAGTCTCGACAAAGCATTCAGCTCAGCATTTACCCGTGCCTCAACATCAAGTGAGTATGGGACGCAGTTGGGTATCTTGTGGCTCCTCCTGTGAGTGAAACAGATGCTGTAGTGCCTAGCCGCATGGGCAACAAGCTCATATTTCCCACTGTTCACTCTGTTTTCTTGCTGCAGCCATGTGGGCCCTCCACTCTAATGTCCATCTCTAGGAACTCGCCCTCCACTTCATCGATGGCCAAGTTTGCCCAAAGCCAGGTTGCACCCTGAGCTGTAAACACTTGGTCTCTCGTACCTCGACCACAAGGAGCTGCTAACAGGCAGAGACTGTAGCACACAGGAGAGCAGTGCCAATGAGGATGTGGTGTAATGATCAGAGCTGCCGACTTTGGAACTGGGGAACCAGGTTCGAGTCTCGGCATCAGCTGAACATCCTGTGACTCCGGGCAAAACGCTTAACCTTCCTGTGCCGACCAACAAAAAATTAATGTCATACATGCCAACCCTCCCGATTCAGGCAGGAGACTACAATTTTAAGGCTAGTCTCCCACCTCCCGATTCCTGCATCCAAAAACCTTTTTCATTGTCAGGCTTCTGCGGACAGGGACAGGTCTTGTGTGACTCAGAGTATGCACTGCTAGTAACCTGCTCCTGCAGGGCAGTGCACAACATTTTTGTCATGCTCTCTCTGCCTGCCATCGCGCTTTTGTCGTGCTCCTGACAGGTAAGGTAAAAAAATCTACATGACAATGGACCTGATTCAGGCTTCAATAGAAGTCAATGGGAGATATAAATTCTCCCGCTTAATTTTAAATAATCCCCCACTTTCCTCTTCTAAAATGTTGGCATATATGGAATGTACCATTGTTTAACGTAACTGGTGCTTATGTAAAGTGCTCCAATACCTTTGGGTCGAGATCGCGCTATATAAAAACTGCACCAAAAAAATGGTCAGTGTAAACCCAATGCTGCGGAACACGAATGATGCATGGGGTTTGATACGGTGATATGCTTCTTCCTGGGAGTTATTTTAGGGCCAAATTCAAGATTTCACGAATTAACAAGATTTCTATTCCTATCTGGCATCAGTTCTGAAAAGTTTGCTGCTTGGAAGTAGCCCTCTACTGTTACACAACCTTCTGATGCAGAGCTTCAACTTTTTGCCTTTTGGATGTTGAACGAAAGACTGCGCAATTAAAAAAGAACAGATAATGCTGTCTCCCCCTTCTACCCAGCTCTTTCACCATCTCCAATGAGCTGACGAATGAAAACAACAATTTTCAGGTCATTTTTAACAAAAAGATGATTTTTTTTTAATTTAAAGTACCAGCACCCCAAACATATCCAGTCTGTAATAGTTTACGTTGGTTGTAATTGAATTACATTCTCTTTAGACAAAAGTCCTAAATAAAATTAAACATGTTGTTAGGTCAAAGTTGGGCATCGCACGCGCTGCTCTCTGAGGCATGCTGTATTCAAGTATGGAGTATAAGCTCTGTCACTCTCCGCCCATATTTTTCATTGGCTTGTATTATTGTCCTTTGTAAATGCTGGCTTCTGATCCATTAATAGGCTTGTTAGTCCCTCCTTAGTACCGCCTTGTCTTCATTTGTAACCTCCCATGAGGATTTGACCTTTTATTTCTGTTATTACACCGTATGCCTTATTTAGTGTTTAAGCATTATTTTCTTTAATGAATTTCTCCTACTGCCGGCATAACATGCTTTCCTGCAACATTCAGGGCACCATGCGCGCTTACGCTATCCAAGCATCCCAAGACAATGGCGCCCGCTTTTTTAAAATTAAATACGTCTCGCATTTACAAGAGTTTGAGCTATTGTCATTGTAAATGACAACGCCTTTTTTTTATTTATGTGTTAATTATCAAAACAGATAAAAGGCATTGTCATTTACAATGTCTATAGCTTAAACTCTCACAAGAGACCTATTGCATTGCAAATGCTTGTTTTAAAAGATGTGGTGACAATGTAAGACAGATCAACTGCTCTGGGGATAATCAGGAAAAGTATCCCCATTACATATTGGCTGCTGACCTCAAAGGCATTGAAATAAAGAAGGGTGAAAGACGTGTTAAACAAAGAGCGGCCATTTTGAAATGGATGACGATTCCTATATACATATAAGCTCAACAAAAAAAAGTCCAGGGTAGCCTCAGAAATACAGCAAAAGAGCCTTTGAGAATAAAGATACAGTTAAAATAAACGTATTTAAATGTCACTAATGTATATGTGAAATAAAATATTTGCCTGCTCCAAAACTTCTTAGAATATAAATGGAAATTTTAAAAGAACAAAAGAAGTAGGGCTGATTTTACAGTAGGACGTGCCTGAGATTTACACGGCTTCCCAGTGCAAACTCTTACTGTGTACGGCAACTGCCAGTGACGTTCCCAAACCGGCAACAGTCCGTCCTCAGTGTCAGTGGACATGCTGTCATTCAGAGGGGCGGGGTAGTTGTCTACTTCCGGTTGAAAGTTTCTTGCTTTTCTCCCCTCCCACTCTGGACCGAGAGAGAAGCGCCGGGGCGAAATAAGGGCTGAGGTGCCAGGGAGGAGGTGAGGAGCAGGGGGGCAAATAGGGGAGAGGGCAGTGGCACGAATCAATGCTATAGCAGTCCGGTCAGGGACAAACTGACAGGAGCAGTAGAAACGCTTGCATGACCACGGACTGACATGAAGGATTCGCTGATTGCTAGAGTGACAAACAGAAACAATTCACGGATGGACAGACTCAAAAACAAGAGAGGTCCAACCAGTCGGACTCAGAAACAGTAGATCTCCACCCAAAGCACAGCTGCCAAGTATTAAGACTGCTTATGTATGACATTTCAGTGCCTTATGTGTGACAATGTGAGTGACAGTTTATTGATAGTGGAACGAAGCAGATCTGCTCATAAAATGCGATACATTTCGGAAATGGCCAGCATAATTCTGCAGAGCTCCGAATGCTTAAGTTAGTTTAAGTAGTGCCAGAAACACGTGGATCATAATGAAGCATTTGGTTACTTTTTCAAATGCATGTTGACTCAGTTGTTTCCATTTGATGGCTGCAAAAGGAAGAGTAAATGATCGTATCGGTGAAAAGCAATAATACTCACCATTTAATACATTGTGAATATTAATGTGTTTCAGTGGTACAGATATCTAGAGAAAATTGTGCAATGCCTGTTATCAATGCTGAGAGCTAACTATGCCAATAAGCCAAAATCTATCCGATTATGTTTTCAACTAGGAGTTCTACAGGTTTATTTATTTATCATCACAAAGCAAGGATCATCATGCAGCTATGGCATTCTGTTTAATAAATTCTTTACAAGGCAGGGCTACAAATCCTATTTAATCAGAAAATGTGCCAAATCTAGTAGGAAAAATTATAATATTTAATTCGCTTCTAGACAGAAAATGTTAATTCAACCTCAAACCCGCTTGCAGGAACTAAAAATAGCCTAACTAGAAGCCCCTCTCTACCCCCTGTTTTTAGAGCATGGCACATATCTGTCCACTGTCTGCACTGGATTAGACCCCTTAAGACAGACTGTGTTCAGCAGGATAGTCAATGAGCTTTAAGTGTCTCTTCCATCGGACACAGGCCTTGCTGAAGCAGAGAAAGTTAGAGCCCGGAGCCCGTAACCATGACGGCACCTCTCTGTGGTCTTTGAGCAGCAACTAAATGCTAACAAAGTCATGTTAGCTTCTGGAATAATTTAACTGTAGAGGGCCTAGCGTTGAACTTTAGTAGTGCTGTCAACAATCTTTGGAGCAGAAGGAAAGCATATGTAGCATGCGTGATTATTTGGACATTTATACAGGAAAATGACCTAATTTGTGTTAGTTTAACCCCTAATGCATTATACTTGGCAGGGCTGACAACAGACAGGACGAATCTTCTCAGAGACTGATCGCAATAGTCCCATTAGACACAAATTGATGAGAGCAATCCACTGTTGGAGCGAAAGGCAAACCTAAAGAACCATTAAAGACTGATAGAAGCAATGCAGACAGATGAGAGCTATGATAGAAGCAACACAGACAGATTTGAGCTATCTAGCCAGGGACAAATTTACAGAAAACAGTCTATCCAGTGACAGGCAGGGACAGTTGAACTCGGAATAGGGGTGAGCATAACGTGTGTAATTTGCTGTTGCATTATTGCGAAATGTACACAAGATAATGCAAAAATACACGAGGAGTATAATCCTACATTCAGCACTATTTTCTCAGCACAAAATGCACCTTTTGAGTCCAAAAAGGACCACAGGATGCATTTTGCGCTGAGAAAATAGAGCTAATTATAACAAAACAGTAACACCAGCAGCTTCTTGCGCTGTGCTTTTGCCTGTGCATTTTTGCCAAAATTAAACACACCGTGTAATCTCATAATTTTGGATACTTTTGCATCCCAGGAGTAACGGAGAATTACTCTGGTGTAATTAAAATTTCTCCCAGGCATAACTAGGAACATACAGGAGTTATTCACCTACAGCCAAGCAGGAGCAATTTGCTTAAGGGCAGCCTGCCATTTCCACAGAGACGGAATGGCAGGCGCATACAAGCCAGGAACAGGGCGACCGACCAAAGCAACCAAGAAAGTCTGGTGGAGTAGAAGGAGGGGTCCACCCAGGGACCGACCAACAGAAAAGATAAATTCAAACAGACTGACATACAATTGCAACCTACCCGGTAAAGACAAACATGAGCAAGCCATCCAGAGATAGACTGGCAGGGAACATTCCACATAGACTGTTTGATAGAGAGAGGCAAACCACCTGGTGACAAACCGAGAGTCAGGATTAGGCCACCCAGGTGGCACTGAAGGGGCAATACTTTTCGTGCCCTTCCAGGGGATGTGGTAGCTAGACAGTACTCCCTAACCTCCAGAAGATTTCATTGTATGATCTGAACTTCACTCTTTGCTAGCAGCACCCCAATCCTCTCTTCCAAGTGACAGCGATATATCGGGCATGATGGTCTTTATGGATTCTTCTCTCCTCTACTTGGCAGACAATAGCTAATAACGCTATAGAGGAGTACCAGCACCATTTGGAGAGCAATCGGTAGCAAGGAAGAAAGAAAGCTGGGTAGATAGAAAGGGAAGGAAGAAATATTCAAGGGAAGGAACTGTTAAAGGAAGGATGGATGTCTAGTTGTTGAGTGGGTAGATGGGTAAGTAGGTGACAGGATTTGTGAATGGATAGGTGGGTGGACAGCTGTAAGGATTGGAGAGTAAAGGGAAATCAGTGTGGATGGATTGACGGAGAGATAAGTCAATGGGTGGATATATGGCTGGAGGGCATGTATAGATAATGGATGGAATGGCCGGTGGATGGAATGGGGAAAAATTGAATGATGGATGAAAGATTAAACGGATGCCAGAAATCAGAGGTGAAATAGTGGATACAAGTGGGAGCATAGCAGGGTAAAAGGATGAATGGATTGATGATTGGATGGAAGAGAAAAGGATACTCTTCTAGGGAGGGTTGGGCTCACATGCTTCACTTGTTTGATGCCATCAGATCTTTGGTTCAAAGTGGGTAGTATTTTAATTTTCATGCTACTCCCTGGAGTGACACGGTACTTGTTGCTTGCTCTCTCCCCACAAGCTTTGTTACTTGAGCAGCACTCCCAGCCCCCTCCTGCAGGTGTCACTTTAAGAGCAGTCTTTAGCTGTCTTTCCAGGTGCTCTCTTATATCGGCAGCTTCACTACCCTTGGGCTATAAGTTTCACCGTAAAAGCAGCGACTGACACTTGGAACATGCTAGACTGTATTTTTGTTTCATTGTTTGAGAACTCAAGTTTATTTGAAGGAAGGGTTGAGAGTTTTTGGATCACTGTAAAGCGTGGTTATCCTTATTTATGCTCGATGACTCCAGATATTGAGTGCTATTGTGTGCTTTGTTGTTGAGGGCCTCCCTCACCTGCAAGGTGTATTGTGAGGGCACCTGCTCTATTAGGAGTACAAACCCGCCCCAAGGGCAGTGGGGAACCTTGCAACAGACCCTGAGTACGTTATACCAATGATCCAAAGTCAGAAGCTCAAGCCTCTAGGCTATATATACTCCCTTGTGTGATGTACAGCCGAGGGCCTCTGCTCTCGTGCGATGTGGAGTTCCGAGACCTCCTTTTGTGAGATTTTGTGCTGAGTGCATTGGTTTATTTGAGATATAGCACTGAAGACCCCTTCTCTTGGTAGATCTGGTGTTCAGGGCCCCTGCTTGTAAGATGTGGTTTTGAGGCCCCTTTTTCATGTGAGCCGTTGCCTTGATGGTCCCTGTCCTTGTGCAATGTGGTGTTGAGGGTTCCTGCAAAATGTGATATCGAATGATACGAAGTACTTGTGGGTTGTAGTTGGTGCTTAGCCCTTTTTGTGTAAGATGTGATGCTGAGGGTCCCTCTTCTTATGAGATCTGGTGTTGTAGTAATGCTGCAATCATGTATGCGCCTTCTATGTGTCAAAACGTTGTTTATTTTTCATGCTTTATTGTTGATTTTTATGTTTTAATTTATGTATGTCCTGATATTTTTGGTTGTTTCCCTGTTCCCTTAGTAACATTTTGGGTTTAAACAGATTTACATCCTGATGATGATCCTCCATTTATAATGGATCGAAATGCCATCGACATATAATGCTGATCCCCCTTAGGTTATTAATTTGTGAGATGAGAGAAAAAGCCAAGTCCTAGTGGGCACCTTGGACAAGGCGTGCCCAACTATCAAACAATAAATCAACTATTTGACAGTATTTCACAAAACGATTATTGTATAACACATCACATTTATTTCAACTAGTGATTAACATAATTTTCTTATATGCACTTTTCTTCAATGAGCAGAAATCAAATTAAATTATGCAAACCATCTCTATACAAAAAATTCAAATTATAAAGATCCATAAAGTTTGAAAAACACATTCAAAATGTATGCTCAATGCATTTTAGGACCCAAGTCCCTTTGTCAGTGGCAAATCTGTAATGAAAACAAAAAAGAGAAAGCTGATGTACATACATGGTCGAAAAAAAGCGCGTGCCAACTTATGCTTTAAAGTGCCCTGTATTCATTCATGTATTCCAAGCTAATTTAGATGTGTAGCTGTGTATCCATGTGGGGTGTAAAATGGCAAGTCAAATTGATATAAAGCATTTTGTACATGTTCAAACACACCTCCAAGTTAAGACTATCTACACCGTGATACCTTTGTTTCTCCCTTGCTCATCAACAAGAGTGTACGCAAAATTCCATGCCATTACCGCTCAAGGGTTGACCCATGATCATTAACCCTCCGTGCTAAGCAGACATGCAACATAAAAACTGCATGCCAATAGTACCAAAATCCACAAAAGGTTGGCAATACTTACTGCAGACACACAAATGTTTGCCTGCTAGACGTTACGATGAGTTTATTTAATGTGAATGGATTAAAAAGAGCCTGAGATCAACAACATTGGCAGGCAGGACATTCTACGGAATTTAAAGGAGATTTGAACATGCCCATACCTAGAGACGACACGTTCCTGGGGAAGTCAACTAGTTCCTAAGCCTAGACCACGATCTGCGCTGCAAGAAAATGGCGGAGAGTGAGTTTTGGTCCCATTGGTCCGTAAATTGAAGTATGGAGACCCCATCTTAATTAGTTCTTACCTATTCGGTCTCAATGCGTTAGAACTCAACGAAGAAGTTCGAGTCGCACGAAGGAATGTGGATTGGGAGCGGGGTATAATGGTTCAAATAATTCCGGTCTGAAAAGACGGAAGTGCAGCGGTGTCGGTATGCCTCTCCCCCAGTCTAGTCTAAAAACAGGTAACGATGGGCGCCATATTGGAATCTGTTTGTGCTAACGAAATTGCCCTAAGAAACGGACCTCACTATGAAGATAACACTATGAGTGACATACACACCACACGTCCGTATTAGGATGTATACTAGTATAGAGTACATAGTACCGTCTTCATTTTATTTCAAATGACAGTACTGGAATAATCGTAGGCCTCTAACTATGTCATATGTAACGATAAACGCTGATATAAACACATTTATATGCAGCTGATAAACTTCCAAAAAGTGGTGAGCTACAATTTACGACTCATGGCTAATCATTTGAGTAGAACATAAAGTCCTGAACATGATAAACCTCACACCCGAAGTATATCACTCCGCTTATAATCTAAATCGAACAATACCAATCAACTATGAATATTGGAGGACTAACAACTGCATGAAATGTTTGTGTGTTGTTCAGTATGTTCTAAGAATAGATATCTGCGTAAGTGGCACTTAAACATTACAGAAGTTAATGTTTTGGAAGTCACATTTCAAATCGAGAGACATAGTGTGTGATCACGATGACTTTGACAAATAGTGTACGGTAACATTGAATATGAATTGGAACTTGGCGTTTATGTGATGCTTTGTTTTAGTGATGCGCTAAATGATGGAAACGTCCCGTATCTGATTTACCATCAGAGAAATGAGGTTAGGAAATATGGTCTTTTTGTATATTTACTGAACGTGCCATCATATCCCTATCATAAGAAACATCCCATCTGGGATTCATTGTATCAAGTTTCCTGATCCAGAATATTTCGTGTTGGAGCAGTATTTTAGAATTGTCTTTGCCAGGACTATTCTGTAATGTCTCAATGGTTTGAAACTTCATCTGTTTGATAGAGTGTCTGTACTCAATCCAATGAGCAGCAAGAATAGAGTTAACATTGTTATTGCAAATTTTGCTCTTGTGTTCTGTTAGTCTGATCTTGATTTACCTTTCTGTTTTCCTTACATGCAACAGCCACAAGGGCATTTGATGGCGTAAATTAAGTTGCTGGAGTTGCAATCTGCTGAACAAGTCATTATTTTCTCTCCTGTCCACGGATGCACTTAGATGTTGCCAGTCGTTACATTATTGCAGTGAACGCAGTTCAAACACCTTTTGGTCCCTGCTTTTTTGTGATCAATAGGTGGAATCTTCTTGGACAAAATTTCTTTTAAGTTGTGCGATCTAGTGTATGCAAACATTGGTTTCTGGTCGAAGAGACTGTGAAAATTCGGTTCTTGCTGTAGTAGTGCCCAGCGGTTATTAATAATTTTTTTAATGTTGGATTTAGTCGAAAATATAGACTCAAACAGTCCTGTTTGTAGTTTCTTTCGTTTTACTTTGCAGTAGTTAGTCGCATTCAGTGGATAGTGCTCGGCGTTCGCGTTCCTCCAACAGTTGCATGGGGTCTCCTCTGTTCTTTAATCTCTCTTTTTGTTCTGACAATGTTGTTTTACATGTGTTGAGGATATTCTCCCTGTTTTTAGAAACTGCGTTCACTGCAATAATGTAATGACTGGCAACATCTTAGTGCATCCGCTGACAGGAGAAAAAATAAGTTTGACTCATTCAGCTGATTGCAACTCCGGCAACTTAATTTACACCATCAAATCCAATATGAAAATCAAGATCAGACTACCAACACAAAAGCAAAATTCGCAATAACAATGTTAACTCTAATCTTGCTGCTCATTGGATTGAGTACAGACACTCTATCGCACAGGTGAAGTTTCAAATCATTTAGACATTGCAGAATATTCCTGGCAAAGAATATTCTAAAATACTGCTACAGCTTGAAATATTCTGGATCAGGAAACTGGATACAATGAATCCCAAAGGACTTGACGATATATTAGAGATAGGATGTTTCTTATGATAGGCATATGATAAATTAAATGAAAAAACATTTATAGAGCGCATGGCTACCCGGGAGTATCCCAGCGCTAGGACTGACACGGGGGAGGCAGAAAGAACTAAGGAAACGGAAAGGTCTTCAGTTGTTTACGAAAAGCAAGATGATTGGGAACCGTGTGAAGATGTAGTGGCAGGAAGTTCCAAAGTTTGACGGCGTCATAGGAGAAGAGCCGTCCACCACTTCTGGCCTTCCTGATCCTAGGGACCTCAGCCAGATGCAACTCATCTGACCGAAGTTGCCTATTAGCCTTGTAGGGACGGATCATGGCTGAATTAATAGGAGGCCTGTTCCCCTGCATGGATTTCTGTACTAGGCACAGGGCCTTGAATCTAATACATTCCTGCACTGGGAGCCAATGAAGGTAGTGGAGTGCCAGTTTAGCCGATTTGTCTATTGGTAGCTCCGGTCAAAAGTCTGGCAGTGCTATTTTGAACAGACTGAAGTTTAGAAACTACTGTAGTGGGGGCACCTAGGTATAGGGCATTACCATAGTCCAGTCTGGAAAGTATAAGTGATTGGACCAGTACTTTTTTAGCTTGGAAGGGGAGGAGGGGCAGGACTTTGCGGGCCATTCTAAGCAGGCCATAACAAATGGCTGCCGTCTTCCTAGCCTGCACTCTAAAGTTCAAATCCTGGTCCAACCAGATGCCCAGGCTCTTGATTTCTGACTTTGGACCGGGGAAGGACCCATACAGGCTGGCCACATGGAACTGGATTTAAAGCTAAGGGGGTTGCCCAATATCATGAGCTCAGTTTTCCCACCATTAAGCTTGAGATGAGACGCATCCATCCAGTTCGAGACGTCCTCAAGACCAGAATAGAGGCCATTGTTTTTTTGATCTGCTTGGTTTAACGCTACCACCAATTGCGTATCATCGGCATAGGTCACCATGCGAATTCCAGAGGGGGCTACAATGGCTGCCAGAGGGGCCATATATACATTAAAGAGTCTGGCTAAGCGATGAGCCCTGAGGGATTCCGCTCGGTAAAGAGGTAGGTTTAGACGCAATGTTCTCCTCGAATACCTGAAAGGATCTTCCCTCCAGAAAGGAGCATAGCCATTGATGCACCGTGCCTGTTACTAATACATTCCTGATGGCACGTTCAGTCAATATACTAAAAGACCACATTTCCTATCTTCATTCCTCTGATGGCAAATCAGATACGGGACGTTTCCATCATATAGCGCATCATTAAAACAATTTATCACATAAACCCCCAGTTTCCATTCATATTAAATGTTGCCACACACTATTTGTCAAACTCATCGGGATCACACAGTGTCTCTCGATTTGAAGTTTTTTTTTACTTCCAAAACATTCATTTCTGTAACGTTTTAATGCAATTTACGCAGATATCTTTACTTAGAACATACCGATTAACACACAAACATTTCATGCAGTTGGTAGTCCTCCAATATTCATAGTTGATTGGTATTGTTTGAGTTAGATTATAAGCTGAGACTGATATACTTCGGTGTGAGGTTTAGCATGTTCAGGACTCTATGTTCTACTCAGAGGATTATCCATGAGTCGTAAATGTAGCTCACCACTTTTTGAGAGTTTATCAGCTGTATATAAATGTGTTTTATATCGGCGTCTAGCGTTACATTTGACTTGCAGTTAGATGCCTATGATTATTCCAGTTCTGTCATTTGAAATAAAATGAAGAGTGTACTTTGTACTCAATACTAGTATACATCCTAATACGGATATGTGGTGTATATGTCACTCACAGTGTTATCTTCATTGTGAACTTAGTTTCCTAGGGCAATTTCGTTGGCTCGAACAGATTCCAAGATGGCGTCCATGGTTACTCGTTTTTAGGCTATACCGGGGGAGAGGCCTACCCAAACCGTAGCACTTCAGTTTTTTCAGACTGGAATTATTTGAACCATTATATCCCGCTCCAATCCACACGCCATCATGCGACTCGAACTTCGTCGTTGAGTTCTAACACATTAAGATCAAATGGGTAAGAACTCATTAGGATGGGGTCTCCATACTTCGTTTTCCGAAGCAGTGGGACTAAAACTCACTCTACGCCATTTTCGTGCAGCATAGTTCGCGGTCTGGACTTAGGAACTTGTTAACTTCTCCAGGAACGTGTCGTTTCTAGGTGTGGTCATGTTTGAATCTCCTTTATATTCCGTAGACTGTCCTGCCTGTCAATGTTGTTGATCCCGGGCTCCTTTCATTTCCATCACATTAGATAGACTCATTGTAACGTCTAGCAGGCAAACATTTGTGTGTCTGCAGTAAGTATTGCCAGCCATTTGTGGATTTTGGGGCTATTGGCATGCGATTTTTATGTTGCAAATTTGTTTTGGCTTAGCACGGAGGGTTAACGATCATGAGTCAACCTTGTTGCGGTAATGGCATGTAATTTTGCGTACACTCTTGTTGGTGAGCAAGGGAGAAACTATTGTATCACAGTGTAGATAGTCTTCACTTGGAGGTGTGTTTGAACATGTACACAATGCTTTATATGATTTCAACCTGGCATTTTACACCCCACAAGGATACACAGCTACACATCTAAATTAGCTTGGAATACATGAATGAATACAGGACACTTTAAAGCATACGTTTGCACACGTTTTTCGACCATGTACGTACATCAGCTTTTTCTATTTTGTTTTCATTGCAGATTTGCCCCAGACGATGGAACTAGGGTCCCGAAATGCGCTGGGCATACATATTGAATGTGGTTTTCAAGATTCATGGATCTTTATTATTTGTATATAAATTGTTTGCATAATTGAATTTGATTTCTGCTCATTGAAGAAAAGCGCACATACGAAAAATGTTAATCACTGGTTGAAATAAATGTAATGTATTGTGCAATAATAGTTTTGTGAAATACTGTCAAATTGTTGATATATTGTTTGATAGTTGTGCACGCCTTATCCAAGCTGCCCGCTGGGACTTGGCATTTTCTCTCATATAGCTTGTGCTAGGAAGCAACCTAAAGGTGCAGCACACAGATCTTTTTCTTTGTTCTTCATCGCAACATATGGAATTATCAATTGGTGTGCACAATATGCACATCTTTCTTAATTAATTTGTGACATGCCATATTTGTACTTCTGACTTACGAGACATACATACCTATGCTTTATATACAAGTATCATGATTGCTTGAGCACAAATCAGTTTTCTCACCTCACTGAAATTCGATGTAGATTTTGTTTGTCTCTATATATGTTATAATTTGTGTTAAAACTTGTTTCAATATATTACTTCTTATCTCATAATAATACTCTTATCATAGGGACCACTGTGTTTTGGAATATTAATGATACCCCAATTCCCTAGTGCTCTATAGGGTTTTCATTGTTCTATAAATACCAGTTAAGTGTGACTACCGCTGTGGCTAACCTCTATGTTCCCATACTGCTGCAGCTGTCTCCATTCAGGAACCGAGCTAATTCTGTGGACATTGGGAGGGGGGGGGGGGTTCTCTTTGTAGTGGTAGCCCAAGAGTAGCAGCTGGTGAAGTAAGCCTTGTACCTTTTTACATTGTGAGCTGCCTAAAAAATAATATGCCTCGAGAAAAAAAACTGAGTAATACTGAGTGTTAGGTCTGTTCTGTGCGTTAATCGCTTCATGAAACTAATCTCCACTGTACAGCAGAGAAGACCACTGTAGGCAAAAGAGGGCCGGCTCCACAGCAGATTTTCATGTTATCCAGTGTGCAATAAACCTACATATAGTGACCCCAAGGTGCAGTCTGCACAAGCAGGGAGGAGATGTAATAAACACCTGTGTGGATGAGGGAGTCAGTGTGTGCCAAGAAGCTGCTAGCTTTAGGCATGGTTACCCAACCGACACCACCTCGTTGCTTTGGTAACTAATTATTACAATTTAATAGTATTCCATGTTCAATGTAGGGTATCGATCGCAGCCAGAATGATTCATTCTAGCCCCAGTCAGAAGACTTGTATGTTCAGCTAGGGCTGACTAATCTACAATGGCATTGTCTGGGAGTGGTGTTAAGTGGCCTTATTATAAGAGCGTTGAGTTGACCTACCAGTGGGTGGACTCCAGTACCACTGGCAGGATGAGTGATGCACTTCCGGAATAACCCATCCCACATAAAAATATAGGGAACCCGTGGATCTGTATAAGTTGGAGGTGCATATGTGGGCCTGATTTTAAGAATGTATGCTAATTTGGCCTCCAATACTGGCCTGCCCAAATTGTGGCGCTCGGCTATTATTGTTCCTGTCTTTCAAAAAGGGAATAGGGCTTCTCCTTGCTATTATAGGCCCACATCTCTTCCAGTCTCGGTGGTGAAAATTGTTGGCAGGGTTGTTGTCAATATGTTGATGTCATGGACCTCCGACAACTATATCGTCATCAATGTTCAATATGGTTTCAGACATGGTCTGGGCACCCAAGAGCAGTGCCTTAATTTATATATTTTAATTAATATACTGTGGCAAAAGAGGGGCCTTTTTATTTGGCTTTTATGGATTTGGCTTCCGCCCTCGATAGTGTAGTCAGATCCAAATTGTGGGAGGTGCTTTTATCTTTGGGTCTGCACCCTGGCCTGGTGTCTTTTTTTACAAGCCCTGCATTTTGATCTTTGTGCCGCGGTTAGATATGGGCTGAACGGCAAGTACACCAAGAGATTTTTCCTGGTTCGAGGGGTCAGGCAGAGTTGCATTCTTGCCCATAAACTTTTATCTTTTGTTCGTCAATGGCCTGGGTGCGGCCCTGGTGGATGGGAGTAGGGACATGCTAATTGTGCGCGGATTGCATGTCCCAGTTCTTTTATATGCAGATGATGCGGTCTTGATGTCACGTACATTGAATGGTCTTCAGTCACTGTTGGACTCTTTCGTTAATTTCATGATTCCTCTGGGTCTTCATACGTATCTTGCCAAGACTTTCATTATGTCCTGTGGCCTTAGGAATCCGAAATTATGCTGTTTGCTCATTAGGGAATGCCCATCAGTATAATTTTTTTTTCCCCTTACTTGGGCGGTAACTTTTGATTCCCGAGGGACTTGGGGGACGTGTCTACAGCAGATATGTTCTAAGTTTTGTAATTTGGTGGTTGTTTTTGTTCAGCCTGGCCTCGAATATTGGCTCCAAGACCGTAGTGGCTCTTGTTGAGATTTATAAAAGGAAGTGTGTACCAGTTCTTGCCAATGAGGATATAAGGCTGTCAAGCAACTGCAAGACGAGGAAAATAAAGTGTGCAGACACATTCTTGGGGTGTTGCCAGGGTCGCCTACTTACTCCATTTATGAGAAACTTGGCTTTACAATATGTTGCCGATGCCATCAATCTGGTCCCTCTGATGTTATGGCTTTCCATCTGGCATAACCCAGAGGCTTCCCTGAACAGGAACATAATAAAGGACTGTCTTGCTTGTGACAGGGGCCTCCATATTCCCTGGCTCAGGTGCATTAAGGTTACGTATGCCTCCTTGGGACACCTGGAGATTTTTTCAGTGACTAGTGATATCGCTGCAAGGGATAAGAGCTGTCTTAAACTTGCATTTGAATCTTTTGAGGCTGATTTCCGAAGGCATGAACGAGTATGTAAAAGAGTTCCCCTGTAGTACTGCTTCCCATCCTCATACATGCTTTTGTGACTCGCCCCTCTTGGTGTGGAGCACCTGGGCGGTGAACTGGGTAGATTGGTAGACAGGTCTATTTTAAGAGAGACAAGTGTCAAGTCATTGTAGATGCATCGGTCTGTCTGGCCGCCTGCAGCTGGTCTCCCAAAAGACATGCACTAGCTTCTTGGACCTTGTACCCAGTGCAGCACTCCTGTCCACTGCCCAAGGAATGCACACCCGAACAATGTGGTTTTGAATTGAGAATTGTGGTGCTGTTTCCACCTTTTTTAAATAAGTATGATGTACTTCTGTAGTTGTTACTTATGTAGGTCAGACAGGTAGATGTGGGTACCGCCGCAGGCTTCTGTAGTATAGCTCAAATAAAGAGGAAGCCGCCCATCTTCTGCTTCAGAGAGAAGGGCATTCAACCCCCCAAGGGGCACTAAAAAAGGTCCTATCCATGCGGTATACACAAATCACTTAATGGCAGAAAAGCACAATTGTGAGCCTTGGTCATAAGAATAGTTGTGACAGGACCAAATGCAGTTGATGGGTAAAATTTCTGCAGGAGTTTGATAAGACAGAGACCCACAGAACAAGCATTAAAGAACAGAATTGTGACAGGCTGAGCATAGGGGGTGGATATGAAACTGGAGTTGTTGGGAAGGTGGGTTTTTAAGTGCACTTTGATTTGTTATTTGTTTTTCTTTGGAACAAGATTCCCTCCTGCTCTCTCTCTCTCTCTGTAGGCAACATCCTTGCTTTCTATTTACAACTGCACACCACTAGAGGACCTGCAAATATATTTTTTCTGAATGTAACCGCTACTCTTTCTCAAATTACATTAACAAAAAAGATTATTCTAAAAAGCAGTAAAACTGTATTCACCTAAACAAACGCACCCATCAATGCCCTAAAAAATGAGAGCCTGTAGACCAGGCAATACAAAATAACTGAATGACACAAGGAAATATAGTTTGGTTTCTAGTTGCTCATCAGTTCCGCCACGTATCATGCTGCATGAGACCGCCCATTGAAGCTTAAAACCCAAAGACAGCAGGTAATCTGTGGTGACTGAGAATTTTGCTTGCTTTACTCAGCTGTTGTCTGGCCATTGTAAGAAAACAAGATGAGCCCTTCTGAGCCTCACAGGAATAGCATCCACATACTTCACCCGGCTTCTCAACTACCAGCTGCTGACTATCCAACGATATTCAGATGAGCTGCCAGTGGGTTCTTTCGGTTGTCCGTGACATCGCTGAGGTACCAACTTTAGGTGGGTGTGGGTCCTGGTTTCTGTGCCTTTTAACCACCCATTTACTCCTACCATGCTACTGCGTGGCATGTCCTAGTGCAACCAACTTCCCTGCTCCCCAGCTTTAGTCACCCTCCTGGGTTCTGTCCTAGTTGTCCTCATCGGGATTCTCATCTTGTATTATTACCTCTAGGCCCTTCCTAGAGTCCCTTCACTCCAGCTCAAAGAGATATCAACGTGACGTAGGACGCAATAGCGATGCAGCCAAACCACATAGACTGCACCATGCAAGATATGCAGGACAATAGTGGTGAGCATTTTAGCACATCTCCAGCTAGAGTACAAAGCCCCAATGTCACCTTGGAGCGGGCCATGACAAGCCTACATCAACCTATACAACTAGACCATAACAAAGTCTTAAGCCCCCCCAAAAGCAATAGCTGTGGCAGTTTCAGTAGTTGAACAACGAGATGTCTTCCCCTTCAACTGCACAATCTCCTGTCTGACCTCAATAGTACTGCAAATCAAGACCCCACTTATGGAAATTACCCAAAAAACTGCATTCTTCACATGGACTGGGGCTTGTGGGCACAACACCTCCTGGCTTGCGCGGACTACTGAAGAATACAGGCTGCTCATCCATGACCTTCCAGAACTTCAGGAGGCCAGCGGGATGAGTACACCAACTGCGAGAAATGGTGAGCAACCTTGGTTGCCTTCCACATGGGCCCTGCTTCCCGGGTTCCCCTTGTGCCATAATCTTTTTATTGCCTAGCCAGGGCCAGACAGTTGACCCAAACCTGAATTTGCAATGGCTTACTCTAGTAGTATTCCTGGTTTACTCTTGCATTACAGGGGAAACCCAGAATAAGTCAGAGGAATATCTTTGTGAATCGGGCCCAGAGAGGTGATCGTCTAGCAATAGAGAGGACATATGTACCGGAAGTAAATGAACAAAACTGGTATTATGTAGAACGTGGTATTCTTAAACTCATCCAAACCTACCAACAGAAGAGTCTCCTATAGTTTCATCTCTCGTTCCAGTCTGTGCCGTTTTTGAGTAGCTCTACTATTTAAACTTCTGTGACAAAATTTTTGATGGTTTCTTGGGTTCATGCTAATTCTTTTATATCAGTCATGCATCTTGTATGACATTGCTGGTCATAGATGATTTGTGTAATCAATGAGAAGTGGTGCCAGCTTTGGCCTGGAAACGGTGATGGATCAGAAAAGAGCCTCACCTTCGCGTGGTGGTTTCCCTTCTGTGATTTAGAGATTCAAACGGAAGTAGATTGCAGGAGGGGGCTCAGTATATTTTAGCAATGTATGATATTTCATCACTCACAGGCTGTCTGTGGTTGAGTGTAATTTTATGTTTTCCTTCGTGTTCTGTGTCATGACTGTGGTGCTCTCCGCGTGTCCGTAGTATGCTGCTTGTGGTCAGATGTGTGTGTTGCTCTCCCTCTCTTGTCTGTGGTCACCTGTTTGTGCCTAGAGCCCACAGTGTAGGTTTGGTGTCCTTGGTGCCATAGGAGGCAGGTTTACTAAATTATTGACGGGCCCACTCCATTAGAGCAGTGCCATGGAAGGGGGGGGGGGGGGCGGATATGACAAGCGTGCCCTGCAGGATGACCTTACTCACAAGCATAATGGTCCATGGAAAAGACTGAAATTACCTGACTCACACCCAATAAATGGGCAACTTAACCCTTCATTTTGTATGGTGCCAGTGCTGCACGCCCACGCTTGCCATCCCTTGAACCCCAAAAGCATCTCCTTGTACAATACAGGGGCGGGATTAGCACATGCACTGTGCATCAGTGTCACTTCATCATAAGGGCTGTCAAAATCTTATAGTGTTCTTTATTACAGTCATAGGTGATGTAAAAACTTAGCAATGTGTATTATTTATACATGTAACTATACGATTTACAGTGCATATTTTCATATATAAACCACTTGCACGGGTTTAAGAGGTTTATGATCATGTTTTGTTATTGGTTCCCTAAAGAGGCCTCGTGACTGTTTGAGCACTATAAAAAATTAACTGGGTATTATCCCAAATGGAAAGGTGAAGAAAAGATCAATTGTAATCACATGCCCATTTTCCACGTATTTAGCAGTTAACCTTATGAATTAATCAAATTGAAATTTTAAAACAAGATTTACTCTTGTTTTGTGCATTAAAAAGAGCTGTTTTTCAATCAGTAAATTAATTGTTCCTTGAATGTTATATATAATGCTTGAGTGCAAAAGGCAGGAGAAATTAGAGATGACTTTAAATTGTAGTCTAGCATGTCTGTGAAACCCTGTCTCCGTTCCCTTTGAAAATGCTGATCACTCTGTCAAATATTGTCTTTTTGAGAGAATGTATCGGGCAGTACATGAGTCTCATGCACGTTCACCCTCTAAACAGTTTGAAATATCCTGGCCCACCTCTTGGGCACTTATCATAAATTGGTGGTAGGGCCCAAATCTCACAAGCCCTTATAACCTGGCACCCTCTCTGTTGTGCACTTTGTGTCCTCTGGTACACTGCCTTTGATGCTTTCTGTATACCCCTGGGGCCCTCTATGTGTGCCTGTAGTGTCCTGTCTGGGATCACGGTGCACTACAGATGTCGCAGGACGAGTGTTCATGGTATGGGCTACGCGTTATGTGGTGCTCTTCCTCTGTGTTTAAACAAAACCTACGACACTAGAAGAAAACTCCTCCTATGACACAAGGACAGAGAAGAAATCTTCGGTGGGAGTACACCCTCCCGAGGTAAACTCTAAATCACGAAAAGTACCCCACAATTATTGAGATAATGACTATAACCCTGGTTACGAGTGGGAAGATGGTCATTGAAGCATCCTAGTTGTTACCCACCGGGTTGTGGGAAAGGAAAAAAATTCCTTTTATTTTAATTACCCTCACACACCCTAGTGGTGTCATGCTTCATTATCGGGTCACCCTGATTCCTAAAGGTCAGGGTGGGCTCAACCGTATTACAGGGAGCTCTTTGAAGATTTGGCCAGGTGGGCTTTAAATATTAAAAATCCTCAGGCAGTTCCCCGTTTCCCTTTATTACTTATCTTAAGTTTATGAGGATATTCTCCTTCTTCTCCATGTGTAAGGAAAAAAAAAGAGTAAGGGAAGAAGGGGGGGGGGAAGGTTTTTCCAAAACCTTTTCGCCACTTATAAACTTAACATAAGTTTGTCTGATTTTCTATTTTTTTTTTTCTTTTCTTTCAAAGGAGCAGCTATCTGCCCTTTTTTTCGATAAAGTAATAGTAGCTTAGTAGTTACTTACTGTTTCATCCAGGGAGGGAACTTCTTTACTTTTTGCCCTGAAGAAAGCCTGGGACTCCTATTTGGGCCACAGAGTGGGCTGAAATATGTCGGCACTAGGGTCATAGGACCATAAATATCCCAACTGACCCTATATATATGCTTGTAGAATTATAATATCCCAGTCGGTTCCAAGAATAAAGGGAAACCGGGAACTGCCTGAGGATTTTTAATATTTAAATACCCCCTGGCCAAATCTTCGAAGAGCTCCCTGAAATACGGTTGAGCCCACCCTGACCTTTAGGAGTCTGGGTGACCCGATGATGAAGCATGACACCTCTAGGGTGTATGAGGGTAATTCAAATAAAAGGATTTTTTTTTTCCTTTCCCACAACCCGGTGGGTAACAACTAAGATGCTTCAGTGACCATCTTCCCACTCGTAACCAGGATTATAGTCGTTATCTCAATAATTGTGGGGTACTTTTCGTGATTTAGCTTTTCCTCTGTGCCCATGGTACCAGCCAAGTTTACCTATGGGGCTCTGCCTGTCCTTGGTACTCTTGCTTATGACGTGTTGCACTTGTTGAAATGTATTGCCACTTGCCTATGTCTGTGGAGCACACGCTTTGCCTGTTGCATGCCAACTGTGGTTACGATGCACTGTCTGCCACTATGGTAGGTTTCAGATATTTGTGATATGTGCCTGGGTTTCACCTCCTGTTCTTTGAAGAGTTTTTGTTACATTTAATGCTCATAGCATCTCTTGCCTCCCTTTCTGTAGTGTCCGGACATCTGTGGTGGCATGGCACGTAGCTGTACGTTCTCCTGGAGAAAGTGATTCAGGTGGGTATCGCTGCATAGCCGTGCTTTGAGTTGGATGAAAAAGGTGTGGTTGGGTCTGACTAAATACAGTGTGGCTAATGAAGCGTAACAGGGAATCCTTTCTGGAAGCGTAGCCTATGTAACTAAGAATGTGGTTTCAAACATGTGAACTAGAAACCCGGGCTCCACACAACGTATCGCCCAACCATTATGTGTGGGCATCTGAGTTTTTAGGTCTCGCCTGGCGAACGCAGCGCGAAGCGCTGCTATCGCCAGCGAGATCTATTGTTGCTGACTTGCCTCGGAAGTGGGACAGGAGATGGGCACGCGCAGGCTTTGGCGGATTTGAGTTGGTGTACGCGCACGTACACCAACTCGCACGTGTGCACATCTCCAGTCCCCCTTACGTCCACGCAAGCCAGCTGCATGCAGTAACTGCGCCACCAAACAGCCACCCCCAGCCAGTGCACGCGTACTCGATCACTGAACAACAAACACACACACCAGCCCCCACGTTACAACTGAGCCCCACTCACCGGGCTCTTTTGTGGCTGCTACAGGCTCCGTCTCAGGACTCCCCTGGTCTAATCTCCGCCTCACATGACCTGGAACACGCGGGGCTTCCCTCACTCATGGGAGCCCCGCACTTGCATCGGCGGCCTCTGCTGCCACTTCTGACCCAGGGCTTCTCATTACTTCTGCCGCCACCGCGGGGCTCTCCCTCAAGCATGGGAGCCCCGCGTCACCACTTCTCCTCTCGGACAGCCACTCCGTGCGCGCGGGCTTCCCGCGGAAGGCGGAAGTCCCGCCCCACGACAGGCATGACGCTGCCTGACTTCCGGTTTTCGCGCCGAATCGGGCCGGCGGCGGTGATACCTTCACTCCAGATTCAGCCAACAGGGTTGGAGCACTGGCGCAGAGAAAGCCCTGTGACAGACTGTAGCATACAACTGGTTAACTATTGTAGGGTGATATCGCGAATACAGACGTACTGCTGTGGCAGAGTGATTTGTGTACAGTAAGTTTATTTTTTTTAAATATATTATTGGCAAGAAGTAGCACACTGCGTGTGACGTACCTGCAGGTACGTTCTATATTTCGAATGGAAGACACTCTGTAGAATCGTAAACATTCTGGCAATCTGTCCATTATCCCCGGAGAATTACATTTCGGCTTAACAATGAGTCGACAAAATCCGAGCACAGAACACCACGCATGATGGTTAAGCTCTCTATGAGAGCGTATGTGTTTTTCAGCTGTCTTCTTCATGTACTTTGTGCTCCTCTGCGCACCCGTGTGTTTCTCGCCTTGCTCTCCATCCCCCAGCTGCCATTCTTGCTTATTCCCTCTCACTCACCTACCGTTACCTTTCTTGCTACCCTGCCCCCCTGCGTTGTCCATGTGCTTCCCCATCATCACCCGCCTGCCCTTTTTTGTCTGTCTTTCCCCATTCCCGCATGCCCTCTATCGTACTTGTGCTTACCTATCAACGTTCGCTTTTCGTGTGCTTTCCCCATCCTCAGTTGTCCATGTGCGTCCCCATTATTGTCTCTCACGTGTCCTAGTCTTACTTACACACATCCTTCTCTCCCACCCTCCTGCCTCCTTTTTGCCTTGTCCCATGCTCGCTCTCCACTCCAACCCACTTTCCAGTTTTTATTTTTTATTTTTAAAAAGCACATTAGCGCTACATCAAAAAGCACGTTGGGCAAATTATTATTTACTAATATATTTTGTATTGGTAAATAAAAAGAACATAAGAGCTCACCTTGGCACAAACTACAAAATGACGCAATGGGCATGTCTTGGTCATAGGTTCGTACATTATTTTCATCCATGCTGTAAAAAAGGCACGCTACTGTAGAGCATGGTGAAACTCATGCTTAAAACATATCACTTTTAATAAATATCTCTATATGAAATGATGCACTCTGATGTAATAGAGTGAACATTTTCCGCAAGTTAAAAAACAAAAAAAATACACATTTTTTAAATTCCTAAAGGACGTTTACCATATTTTTGACTTGCCTCCAAATATTGTCATTGCTCGGCTCGTGCACAGTATTTTAGAGCCAAGCCAGGCACTAGGCTCGTCTCTCTATGCTAATTTGTTGGCTCGTCTACCTGTAGTCCAGATCAAGTCATCAACCTTGTACTTACTGACCATCTCTGCACTTACTGCAGGTCTCTATAAACCTTTCTGTGGTCTCTTTTTCTCTGGAGGTTTTGTTCACCCTCTCCTGGCCAGACTGTGTGGGTGTCCTACTGAACGTAGAGTTCTCCGGTGCATTTATCGTCACTGGGCAAAACAAAAGTAACAAATACAGTCCATGCTACCATAACATAGTATTTCCATACGGTGCAGAAAGTGAGCCTTTAATTTACCCTAACATCTGCTGGAAATATCAAGAGGCTTCAGATTACCAGAGACAGAAAAAAGAAGCAGAGCAAAATCTGAATTCCTGAACTAGGAAGAGAAAGCTCGAACTGAAGTCTTTTCAGCTGAACAGTTCTTTGACCGTGATCATTTTAACATGCATGAATGCTTGTATTGCTGAATACGTTCGCGCTATATAAAACTCACAAATTAATGAATAATTGAATGTATCTTGAATTGCAGGACAATAACTTCACGTTAAAACCTGCAGAAAAATAGAAGGACTCTTGGACGGTTAGAATGAAGAAGATACCAATAGGGCCGGATTGCTGCCACAACTACGAGGAACAAGCATTTGCAATGCAATAGGTCTCGCATTATTAAAGTTTGAGCTATTGGCATTGCTAAATAATGCAACACCAATAGCTCAAACTTTAATAATGCGAGACCTATTGCATTGCAAATGCTTGTTTGTAATTGCAATTGAGAAATATCACACAACAATGACTATATGGCTTGAACAAGCCGAACCTATTGGCTTTTGTCAGTGTTTCTTAACAGTATGAGATAAATGAGTGACAGCAGATCTTTTGTTGTGAATAATTTGAATTGCAACTATTTCATTTCTGAAAGTCAGATACCGGAAATGAAACATGACTAAATTCTGTGGAAGGTCCAGTGTTCTTCAGTGTCGCATTCACTCCCGTTTTTCACTTCACATTACTTCCAGTTCTCTTCTTCACGTTGCTTTGCAATTTCTCACTCAGTTGGTCCCTGCTTCTGAAATCCTCCCTCTACATATCTGACACGTCACATCGTTCCCTTTCATAAGTGACTTCTCACTCTGCCCTTCTGTGACCTTTCTCTCTCTCTCGCACACGCACACACGCGCACGCGCACGCGCGCACGCGCACACACGCGCACACACACGCACACGCGCACACACACACACACACTCGCACACACACACACTCTCTCGCACACACTCACACACTCTTTCTCCTCACCTGTAAATGTAGCCATTTCTTTTCCTTTTGGTGCTGTCAATGTCTTAACAGCTGTGCGCCTCCTTCACATATATTGGTAATCACAGTTGACAAACCTGTGACTATCTTTCTGTGCTTTCTGCAGAGAGGCCGAGGATTGGAGGCACAAAGAGTCTGAACACCTCTTTGACCAAATGACAGGCCCTGTGAGAAATTTGTACTATCTTATAACCTTATCTCCAGAGCTCTCAATTGTGCCCGTCATGACACCCACTCGCACCTTGCACTCACACAAACACCTAGAGGGGAACAGTTCACAGTATGCTCTATCGAAGAGTCAGTCATGCGTTGCATGCAGAAGAAACTGATCAATGCTTTCGCGGTAAAGATAAGTCCCGGTTTGAATAATTCCCGTGTCTGAGACTCGCTCCACCCATAGCGCTGCTCACAGCTCACTTTTGTCGCACCCGTGTTTCTAAATTCGCATCAGTGACACGTTCCCGACTCGAGCATCTCTACACACCCTATTCCGTCCCTTCCCATAACATCTCTCCACAGCCCCACCGGTCCCTCGGTGCGTAAGTAATCTTTCCCCCCCCCGCCTGCACCTCGCTGCCAGAATACTTCTCGTTAAAAGAGCGTGTCCTCAGAGCCCCTGCCTGCCCCTACCCGGATATAACTCTTGTTATGAGATGAGAACGTTCTCTGATGACGTCACTCCGTAGCTTCAGGTGTTCTGAGTGCGGGTGCTGCTCGTGCCAGCCGTCCTTACAGCGCTGCAAGCGTGCCCATGTCACCTCGCAGGGTAATGTGGATGGAGGGCGGGGGGGACATTCCAAACCTCGGGGGGGTTTCCTTTCCGTGTTCGGACAGGTATGGAGCCGAGCTGATGTTTTTAACGCTGCGCCTTCGCCTAGGGTTACCAGAATTTTAAAGCCAAAAACCGGGACATTTCACAACAATAGAAGGACTACAATTTTACTTCAAGCGATGAGAGCGCTCCTCAGCAGAGAATTACAGAACAGGCAGTAAGGACATACATAAAAAGCAATTTTTAAACCCAGTAGCTTGCCTGGTAATTAAATTGCTTTCTTGAAACAACTGCTAACTATCCCTGCTTTGTAAAACATAAAAAACACCTCTCACCGTTTTCAGTCGACCCTGTTTAAAAACGGGACATGAGCTATATTTCTTGAAATTTGCTGGGACAGCTGGTTAAAAACTGGGACCGTCCTGGCAAAACGGGGACGCCTGGTCACCCTACCTTCGCCTCACACTCCTCCTCGGACTCCCTGTACCTTGTTGGGGGTCCACCCTTCCTGCCTCCATCCTCACTTGGTCTACGCTGCAGGAAAGTGACTTTTTTTGTATACTTTTTCACACCTGTTTTTGCACCGTTTGTTGGCAAGGCGTTGGCAGGATAAGTTGGAATGGGCACAGAGCTCTGCAGCATTATATCAAAACCGGTCACAAAACAGACCAGTAAGTTTCCTCAAAGTGGATAACAACGCACACTGAAGGTGAAAAGTTCCACGAAAAAGGATATGTTGCAGCAGTTTCTTAAAGAGAGTAAACCACATCAAAGACTACCTGAAGAACGAGCACGCGAAAAAGAAAAATTCAGCTACGCTGGTGGGAAGCAAACTAGCATTGGCATAGCCAATAGGTCTCACTCTTGGGACCTTATAAGTATTTAGTTATGCAGCACAATATCCTTGGTGCAACAACATCAACTGTTGCATGGCTAAACACTTTAAGATCCCAAAGGTGATACCGATTAGCTATGCCAATGCTTGTTTCATATTGAAACCTTTAGCACAAACAGAATTTTTGAACCAGTTGGTTATTTACTGCTCTGACATCACAGCTGTTGAAAAATCAGGCTTTAGCTGTACTGTTGCCAAGCGTGGTTCTCCTCTTACCCTTGCTCACCAGAGATCGGCGGCAGGCAGTGGAATGGCTACTGAATGTCCACAGTCTAACCAACTTTCCACCACTGTCGCATTGTCAGTGAAATTGCTCTCCCTCCCTCGCAGCTCCACCATTAAGTGAGGCCTTCCCCCGAGCCCCTGCACTCTCCAGTGTTGGTGTTCGAGTCCCTCCTCCCGCAGGTTTCACCTGCGCCTCATCCCTTGTGGTCCAGTGGACCTCTGTCTCCATTCTCTCGCTCCGCTTTTTCTCTACTTTTTCACTCATTTTCTCCCCTCACTTCTATCTCCCCCCTTCACTCGCCTTCTGGGTCTTTCCTCCGTTTTCTGTTGTTTTCCCCTCATTTCAAGCTCCCCCTTCACTCTCCTTCTGTGCCTTTCCTCAGTTTTTCACTCGTTTTTTACCCTCATCTCCATCTCCCCCTTTCACTCGCCTTCTGTGTCTTTCCTCCACTCTTTCTTGCACTTTTGCTGCCTTATTTGCACTTTTCTCTCTTTTTTCCTTTTTCAGCCCTTTTTTCCCCACTGCTGCTGTCCCCGCGGCCTCTACCCCCAGCAGGACCAGTGCGACCGGCCCAATGCAGCTCCCCTCCCCACTCCCAGCTGTCCAGTCCTCCCGGCCACACCGCCGTCGCCCGTCCGCGACCCGACTGCGACCGGAACCCTGGATCTCTGCACCGCCAACGCTACGACCCAGCGGCACTCCACGCTCTCAACCCAGGTCGCAACAACAACTGCAAGCTAGCATCACCAGCCGACACCCACGGACCCTGCAGCTGTCACCGCTGCCGGCACACCTGCAGCACCGCCAAGACCACGGACCCAGCGCACACCCGCCCGCAAGAACACAACAGAACCGAAGACCTTGCAATGCATCCTCCTCAATGTCCGATCCCTCCACAAACACGCCACCGAAATCTGGTACCTCCTCGACCGCACCACCCCGGACGTAGCATTCGTTACCGAAACCTCGACCAACACCACCTCGGGACTGGATATCTCCATCGCCATTCCCCAAGGATACAAGATCTCCAGGAAGGACCGCTCCACCCGCCCGGGAGGAGGAGTAGCCATCGTCCTCAAATCCACCCTCCGCCCGAGCACACTCCCTGACGAGCCCACAGACCTGATGGAACACCTTCACTTCAAGATACTTGCCAGCCCTACCTCCACCCTCCGAGGAACCCTCATCTACCGACCCCCTGGATCCCGCGGACTTTTCGCCAATTCCATCACGGACATCATCTCCCCGCATGCCATCGCGTCCACCAACTACACCCTACTGGGAGACCTCAACTTCCAGCTCGACAACCAACTGGACCCCAGCACCACATCCCTCCTGGACAACCTCCACAACATTGGACTCTGCCAGATCGTGACCAAACCCACGCACTCAGCAGGACACACCCTCGACCCCCCTCTTCACAACAGGAAACTCCCATCACCTTTAGCCACACCACCGAACTCCCATGGACTGACCATTGATGCGTCCACTTCACCTTCAGAACACCCACAGACACCAGCACCTGCTCCCACGAAGAAACTGGACTAGAATCGCCGATGACCAGCTAACCTCATCACACAGCAACTCTACCCCAACCATTGCGGAAAACGACGACCCCAACACCTGCAGCCCGAACCCTGCACAGATGGATCTCTGATCGTGCCAACACCATAGCCCCCCTCAAGAAAAACTAGAACACCCACGCCAAGAAAGTTAGATGGTTCACCACCGAACTTCGAGAGTCCAAACGCACTTGCCGCCGCCTCGAAAATTTAAGACAGAATCTCTACTCATGCACACAGCAGCAAAGAACTCATCAAGGAGTTCGCCCAACCCACCAGCGAGTCCACTGACATCCCTCCCTCACAAGACCTCTGCGACAAACTCCGCACCTTTTTCCACCACAAAATCAAGAGCATCTACGACCACTTCGACGAAGACAACCAACACACTGAACCCTCACCAACCACCCCGACACCCTGGCACCAGCGATCGACAACTGGACAGTCCTCACCACCGAAGACACACTGAAGACGATGAAGTCCATCCACTCCGGGGCCCCAACGGACCCCTGCCCCCACCACATTTTCAACAGAGCCGCCGACACCATCGCACCCATGCTCTGCCACACCATCAACGGCACCCTGGCAACCGCCACGTTCCCGGACGACTGGAAACCGGCTGAGACCAACCCCCTCCTGAAGAAACCCTCGGCCGACCCCCACCGACCTTAACAACTACAAACCCATCTCCCTGCTCCCGTTCCAAGCTAAAGTCCTCGAGAAAGCCATCAACAGCCAACTTGCCACACTCATCGAAGACCACAACATGCTTGACTCCTCCCAATACGGCTTCAGAAAAAACCACAGTACGGAAACCGCCCTCCTCGCCGCAACAGACTACATCCGCAACTTACTGGATAAAGGAGAAACTCTAATTGGTCGGCTATCATGCAGTATGTTTTTAATTTGAATATACCCATGAGCTGTGAATAAAGAATGGTTGCAGTGGGTCTATCTCAATTTTAAATAAAGCGAGGTTGAAGTGTGTGATGGTTTCACATATTTTCACCAAGTTCACTATTTTTCTGGACACCTGTTTGTTTATCATCATAGGTTGCTAAAATGTAAAATATAAACATGGGCATAACTGGTGATATTTAACCAGCAAGCTCGCTCTGGTGTTGTGCACGTGAGGTGCTACCTTGTTCCCTGCACTTTTTCCATTTCTAATTTTTTCACTTGGTAACACAGGGATGTAGGTCTATACACCTGTGAGTTCATGGGGTATTTTGAAAATCTTGTTTGGGAACCCAGTGACTGTTGACTTTGGGTATGGTTCTGGTTTTAAGTATACGGTCATTGTGAGTTGGGACTATACTCCCATGTTTAATTAAGGTAGACTGGTGAAGAAGAAAGTGCTCTCTCATTCCTGCTCACAAAGTAAAAATATATATAAAAAGACTGTACAATAGATTGGTTCTTGTGTGTTGTATTAGTAGCATTGCAATAGCCTGGTCAGTCAGAATACAGAATGCCGGAGAGTTTTTAATTCGGCTCAGCACCTTCTTCCAGGACATTTGTAGTCGTGGACATGATCACCACAACTTGCAGCACATCATTTCCCTTACACTCTGCCTTCCAACTTCGGTCTGATCTTTTCGGGTGCTATATCCGAGTTTTTCGTGGTCCCATACCATTAAACAGTATCTTGCATTACACATCTCAGTTCGGAACCTGCCTCTGCTTTCTGGGTTATTTTTGTGTAAATAATAAATGTGGTACTCAAAGACTATTGATGTTCTAGTGTGTGTGTTTTTAATATACTTTTTTGTATTTACGGAATAGTGACTAAAAGAGTGAATACTAAAATAGGTGTAAGCGTCACATTGGTTATTGTTAACGTGGGTAGTTGAGCAGCACAGCAATGAAATGAAATGAAAACAACTCAAATAGTTCAACATAAACATGCAACATTCCAGAGTTATTCGTTTTACACTAGTTTCACAGGAAAAATCTGTTCAGGGAATATCATTGTCGTTCCAACCCTTTAAAATCCCAACTGTGTGGGGCCGTCATCGGGGTCAGAGTTGGAGATCATGCAAGTTGTCCTCATTCGATGCAAGTTGTGGCAGTACTGTCAACGGAGAGGGGACTACTAGTTTCCATTAAAGACTGTCAGTGTAGATTGCAAGGGTGACTGAAAACAGAACTTCAGTTAGCTACAGTAACACTTTTAAGACAATAGTTACAAAAAGGGGCAAATGTACCGCTGACTCTTGCTGCGGGGTCTGCTTATGACGCGCATTTGGCCTCATCACCTGCCGTGAGGGGAACGGTATAGTTCTGGATGTGCTGGTGAGTGTGGGTCTACCCGCACCATAGGGGAGTTCTTAAACTTTCAAGTGTGAGTAGGGTTTTTACCCCTGACTAGAGTGTGGAGTATCAGGGCTCGGACAAAAGAGAAACAACACATTGTGACCTCAATGTATATTGCAAATCTCTCCATAAAAACAGGGTCCTTTTGTGGAACCTTTTCCTGGGTCCCTACTGGAGAGGAAGTGGCATGACCCATTAATAGGCGAGTCGTTTGCTGTATCAGGCGTCAGTTTAAGGGGAGCTGGACACTCTTTGTCCTTGAGTACATTGTGGGGTATCCTCTTGGAAGAGTGCCTCTTTGTGCCTCATAGGGGGCAGCTGCACATGCTGGGGACCCCAGTAGTGCAGAAGAGCCCGACACATTATTAGGCCAGTCACTCTGTCTCAAGACAAGTAGCCCATATACGCATTGCGGGTCTACCTGCAAGAGTTGGTCCCCTTTCCCACACGAGAGGCCTGGAACCACACCGTGGCGACTAGTGATGAGAAGGTAACACATGAAGATGAGCTGCCTCCTTGTGGTTACCCTTTTTTTTTAGGTCACATTCTACCAGATAGCACAGCTGGCTAGTTTGCTAAGGACATCTTGGGACATCTAGAAAGTTGACCTAGGAATGCATTCCGCTCTTTGATTACCATTGTCTTTGTGGTGTGTTACTCCCATTTTCTGGCTTTCTATTTGGTGGCTTTGTTTGCTTTAGGCTCTTCAGGTTGAGCTCATCTCTCCCGTGCCTAAACTGTGTTTACAGTAGTCTTCCACATATATAAACAAGCCTTTAGATCTTGTTCTTGTCACATTTGCTGTGCATTCAAACACAGAGGTCAAATGTCAAGCTGTGTCTTCCAGGGAGCATGGTGTTTATTTTTCTTTTGCCGACTTCAAAGTGAGGGGATTTATGTGACAATTATGCTGGCTGTGGAGAAGTGCATGAAAAAGGCTTCACAGTGCTATTTTTTTTAGCACACATCAAAATGTAAATGTCTGTATAGGAACAGTGCTGACGATCAAATCAATACACTAGATGATGACATTTCCACACATTGTTTGTGCTCAGTAAATGTTTTATCAGTTGAACTGTATGTGCACGCAAATGTAATGGCCATTTCAATTGAAGATGTGTTGTCTGTAATGGCAGTACGCTACCAAACCATCCATACTCCACGTTACTCCACTCTACTCTGCACCACTCCTGTCTGGCTTAACACATTAGCTTAAAAGCTGTGCTTTGCACAGTGTGCCGCCCGACTGGTTTTTTGCTGCTTCTGCCATTGCATCCAGATATATAATACAGCAAGTAACATTACGCTCAGGGCTTGAAGTGGGCCGGGTCTCGCCGGTGCAGAGCACCGGCAGTTTTTAAGAGGGGGCCTCGAAATGGGTCTCTATCGGGCCCTGATTTGTGCCCTGGCGCAGTCGGTCCATTTTTTTCCGGACTGCTTGTGCCTGCTATATTATATACAAGCCATAGTTGCTGCTTATTTATCTTATGCAACTAACCACCATTGACAAAGCCAATAGTCCTGACTTGTTGTAGGTATGATGTTACTTGTTGTATCATATATCTGGATGCAATGACAAACAGCAAAATACAAGTCGGGCAGTACACTATGCTAAGCACAGATTTTTAGCTTACAAGTTTTTAAGCCACGTCCTTAATTACATTGGCCAAGCACCTTTTAAGCGACACCCCCCCCCCCCCCCCCCACACACAGTTTTTTCATCCCACTTAAAGCCCTGTTTACACTTGCAACAAGCCAGGACTATTGTCTTTGTCAGTGGTTGTTACTTGCATATAAGCACCAACTATGGCTTTGTTGTACATAATATTGAAAATGCTTTAGTTCTGACATGAGGAGACTGTGAAAGAACTTAGACGAATCTCTTTGAAGTTACCTCAGATGCAGTGAAGGGTGGCACTGCTGCAGACTTAAAAAAAAAAAAAAATGTTTCACCCTGACGGTGAGGGTAACAATGGAGAGCATGACAGCGACCCGTCTTATCACCTTCTTTTTAGAAACTCCGCTGCTGAGCACTGGCAGAACCCGGCCCAATTAAAGCTCTGCATGTAGCACAGGAACTGCTGACTCACAGTGCAGGAACCTCTGATACACTAGCTAATAGACGGCATGCAGCCTTTGTAGAAAATGTAAACACGCTGTACAGGAAATGAGAACAGGCAATGGGCAGTAGGCATACCACACAGGGGCTGCAGGCACAACATGTAGGAACTGCACCAACACTTTCCCTGCACCCTGTCCTCCACGGATTACTCGCATTGAGCCTTTCTCACTCCTGCAGTCAAACCCATTAGAAGCTTGAACAGGCCCAGGCAGGGTAAGCACCCACCCCGAACATGGCAGCTAGGTGCGTGCATTCAAGATGAGAGACAGTGGCAATGGCATTCCCTGCATCACTGTGGACCAGATCCAGCCCATGCTACCCTGGAGGAACAGCACCTGGTGTGGAGCCAGTGACGGGCCCCAGCATGTGTAGGAAGCTCTATGTAACCCTAGGAAATAGCTGTACTTTCTGTATTAAGAGTGTAACGCGAGAGATGGATCTGTCTGTCCATGTGTTACACCTTGTGTAGATCTACCACAGGGGTCTGATACAAGAGCTACGTCTTCATTCAAAATAATCCTGAGCTACTAATACTAGTGATGTAAAAGTAAACACCCCATCCAGACGTGTTGGCATTGATCACATCCGTGCATTAGGCAGGGTTTCCAGCAAAAATGTCAAAAAAGGCTTTGACAATTTGAACTGAAATATTACAGGGATAGTACATACAAACCATAGCTGCAGTCCCATGGCACCAAGGTATAAATATGAGTAATAAATCTCTCTAACTCAAATAATCGCTTTAAACACATTTTCAAAATTCAACTATTTTTCTACAGACGGACGCTTATGAGTTGTGCAAATACACATATTTGCATCTTGAAAACATGCTTTTTAATTTTTAATAATTCAAGAAAGCAAAAGCTTCAATAGTTGTAGGCTGGGCTGCACACAGAAGAGCTGGTCACAGGTAGCTGGAGAAAGCAAAAGACACGCAATTGATGGACGGAATGCAGAACAAATCAAAACATTCACCCTCAGTCAAGAGATCTGGGTTAAATCCATCATTCTTTTGCTCACCATGCCACCCCAGTTTAGACCTGGCCATATGCAAATCAGTCATGACCCTGTTCCTCATGGGAACAGTCCAGCCCGAACTGCCAAGCCAAGTCCTCCCTGAACCGGAAACAAGCATCCTACGATCGGTTTCGGAGTTTCACCCCTCTTCAGTCAGGATAGCTTGATTCCAGTGGCACAGTGAGCCCAGGGCCCACGTCTGGGCATACCTGGCGCATTTAGGGTGAGAAAGCAAAAGACACTCAATTGATGGATGGAATGCAGAACAAATCAAAACATTCACCCCCAGTCAAGGGGTCTGGGTTAAATCCATCATTCTTTTGCTCACCATGCCACCCCAGTTTGCATTTGTCACCCCGAGTGGGACGGGTATGCCCAGACGTGGGTCCCGTGCTCTCCATGCCACTGGAATCAAGCTATCCTGGCTAAAGAGGGGTGAACCCCCAAAACCGGTCCTAGGATGCTTGTTTCCAGTCCAGGGAGGACGTGGCTTGGCAGTTCGGGCTGGACTGTTCCCATAAAGCACATGGTCAAGACTGATTTGCATATGGATGGGTTCACACTGGAATGGCATGGTGAGCAAAAAACGATGGCTTTAGGCCCAGATCTCTGTACTGGGGTGAATGTATGACATTGTTCTGCATTCTGTCCATCAACTGTTGTTTGTTCACAGGTAGCTGGAGAGCTACTCGTTGGAGACAACTGATCTACCATCTGTAACTTGTAGGCCGGCATTTGCAGCCACATCCTGGTTGTCCACGCGCCAGCTGTGCTGTCTATCAGATTTTTTTCTCCTGGGGGACAGCTCTGCCCCTTTAAGATATGTGTAATCCGTGGGATAGCTCTGCTATCTCTGTAAAGTTTTTGTAGTTTGAGGTTTAGCTCTGCTGTCTGTAACCTCTTTGCAACGCAAAGGAAAGCTCTGCTTCTGGGTATGTAAGATCTGATAAAACCACTGGATATATATGTCTGTTTCCAGAGCCTGGATTATCGGTGTGCCTCCAGCTGTAGCTTTGCTGTCTGTGTGCCTTGAGGTGTAGCTCTGCTGCTGAGGCTGTATGAGCTTTTTAGGTCTCGGCCTGACGTCAGCAGCGCATGCGCTGCTCTCGTCATACGAGACTTCTTGGAATCTATACGATTCTAGAAGCCTCGTTCCAGCTCTGCCTTCAGCTTTCATTTGTGCGCGTCGTTTGGCGTTACGAAGGATGCCAAAGGCAGTGGAATGATTGCACTGAAGGCATGCCAAGCATTCCTTGTTGCCACCCTGTCTCCTTTTAGGCACGCCCACCGGGATTGGATCTTTTACGGGCGGATTTACACTCTTTCCTTTAAAGGACTCGAAGCACTATTTTTTTCTCATTTGCAGCGCCGTCAACACGCTTGTAATGGCCGCTGACAGCCTCTTCTGCTTCAGCCCCCCACCCTCGCAAAATGGGGAAGTCTGCTGCATCATCAACGCACCTTATCTCTCTGGTGTTTAGCTTTTTAAAGCAATCTATTCATGCATTCTTTTGCGCATTATGATGAGCTGACGAGTATATTTTGTGTGAGGGGGGTTGGACTACAGAGGTATGTTTGAATGGTCCTAGTTAAGGATACAATGTATATTTGTAATACAGCACAGCTGCTCTAGAGCCAGAGAACTAGGTCAGCACAGCTGCTCTAGAGCCAGAGAACTAGGTCAGCACAGCTGCTCTAGAGCCAGAGAACCAGGTCAGCACAGCTGCTCTAGAGCCAGAGAACCAGGTCAGCACAGCTGCTCTAGAGCCAGAGAACCAGGTCAGCACAGCTGCTCTAGAGCCAGAGAACCAGGTCAGCACAGCTGCTCTAGAGCCAGAGAACCAGGTCAGCACAGCTGCTCTAGAGCCAGAGAACCAGTTCAGCACAGCTGCTCTAGAGCCTAAGAACAAGGTCAGCACAGCTGCTCTAGAGCCAGAGAACCATGTCAGCAGAGGTGCTTTAGAGCCAGAGAACCATGTCAGCAGAGGTGCTTTAGAGCCAGAGAACCATGTCAGCAGAGCTGCTCTAGAGCCTAAGAACCAGGTCAGCAGAGCTGCTCTAGAGCCTAAGAACCAGGTCAGCAGAGCTGCTCTAGAGCCAGAGAACCCGGTCAGCAGAGGTGCTTTAGAGCCAGAGAACCAGTTCAGCAGAGCTGCTCTAGAGCCTAAGAACCAGGTCAGCACAGCTGCTCTAGAGCCAGAGAACCAGGTCAGCAGAGCTGCTTTAGAGCCTAAGAACCAGGTCAGCAGAGCTGCTCTAGAGCCTAAGAACCAGGTCAGCAGAGCTGTTCTAGAGCCAGAGTACAAGGTCAGCCGAGCTGCTCTAGAGCGAGCGAACCAGGTCAGCAGAGCTGCTCTAGAGCCTAAGAACCAGATCAGCAGAGCTGCTCTAGAGCCTAAGAACCAGATCAGCAGAGCTGCTCTATAGGCAGAGAACCAGGTCAGCAGAGCTGCTGTAGAGTGAGAGAACCAGGTCAGCAGAGCTGCTTTAGAGCCAGAGAACCAGGTCAGCAGAGCTGCTTTAGAGCCAGAGAACCAGGTCAGCAGAGCTGCTTTAGAGCCAGAGAACCAGGTCAGCAGAGCTGCTTTAGAGCCAGAGAACCAGGTCAGCAGAGCTGCTGTAGAGCATGAGAACCAGGTCAGCAGAACTGCTCTAGAGCCTGAGAACCAGGTCAGCAGAGCTGCTCTAGAGCCTGAGAACCAGGTCAGCAGAGCTGCTCTAGAGCCTGAGAACCAGGTCAGCAGAGCTGCTCTAGAGCCTGAGAACCAGGTCAGCAGACCTGCTCTAGAGCCTGAGAACCAGGTCAGCAGAGCTGCTCTAGAGCCTGAGAACCAGGTCAGCAGAGCTGCTCTAGAGCCTGAGAACCAGGTCAGCAGAGCTGCTCTAGAGCCTGAGAACCAGGTCAGCAGAGCTGCTCTAGAGCCTGAGAACCAGGGCAGCAGAGCTGCTTTATAGCCAGAGAACCAGGGCAGCAGAGCTGCTCTGGAACCAGAGAACCAGGGCTGCAGAGCTGCTCTAGAACCAGAGAACCAGGGCAGCAGAGCTGCTCTAGAACCAGAGAAACAGGGCAGCAGAGCTGCTTTAGAGCCAGAGAACCAGGTCAGCAGAGCTGCTCTAGCTAACACTGACTGACTGACTGACTGACACTCTTACACTGACTGACTGACACTCTTACACTGACTGACTGACACTCTTACACTGACTGACACACACTCTGACACTGACTGACTGACACTCTGACACTGACACGACTGACATGACTGACACTGACTGGCATGACTGACAGACTGACACTGACTGACACTGAATGACTGACACTGACTGACACTGAATGACAGACTGACACTGACTGACACTGAATGACTGACTCTGACTGACACTGAATGACTGACTCTGACTGACACTGAATGACTGACTCTGACTGACACTGAATGACTGACTCTGACTGACACTGAATGACTGACTCTGACTGACACTGAATGACTGACTCTGACTGACACTGAATGACTGACACTGACTGACACTGACTGACACTGACTGACATGACTCTGACTGACATGACTGACTGACACTGACTGACATGACTGACTGACATGACTGACATGACTGACATGACTGACTGACTCTGACTGACATGACTGACATGACTCTGACTGACATGACTCTGACTGACATGACTCTGACTGACATGACTCTGACTGACATGACACTGACTGACATGACACTGACTGACATGACACTGACTGACATGACACTGACTGACATGACACTGACTGACATGACACTGACTGACATGACACTGACTGACATGACACTGACTGACATGACACTGACTGACATGACACTGACTGACATGACTCTGACTGACATGACTCTGACTGACTATCACTGACTGACACTGACTGACTGACACTGACTGACATCACTGACTGACTGACATCACTGACTGACTGACATCACTGACTGACTGACATCACTGACTGACTGACTGACTGACTGACATTAGGTCTCGCCTTTCCTTAAGTTAAAGCCATTTGCTTTGCTATACAATACAATTAGCAAAGCAAATGGCTTTAACTTAATCAAAGGCGAGACCTATTGCATTTTCAATGCTCGTTAGGTTGAGCATTTGAGACCTCTTGTATATACTTATTATATACTTATATGTCTATGTACTTTGTGGGCTATGGAGATCAGCCCTAGGACTTGTCTGCGTCCGCTTGGAGACTTTTTTTTTCTGTTCAACTGCCTCTATTTAACTGTCTTGATAGAAAATGACCAGCAGAGGTCAATAAAATAGCAGAATTGCTTTCTGCTGAGAGACTTTTTTTTAAAAAAATTCTGGCAACTGCCTCTATTTAACTTTCTTGATAGAAAACGACCAGCAGAGGTCAGTAAAATACCAGAATCACTTTAACATTCTCTAGATTCCAGTCCATAGAAATTGTCTTCCACGAGCACCTGTAGACAATAATATTTTTTTCAAATCTTCTCTTTTCAGTGATATGACCACCGAAGGCCCTGATTTTATATTAAAAACAGAGCTTTGGACTATACCATTTCTCCCATACCCGTCGTGTGACGCAGTTTGGCGCTTACTTTCCCTCCATGTTAAAGAACAGTAGATGTTTCAGCACTCAGGCTAATGTGCTGCATCGCTAAATACATGTAAGGTCCCAAAGGCGAGACCGATTGCATTGCAAATGCTTGTTAACCAAGGAATGCATCTGCTGTCTGAGCATATATAGGCTGTGTGCTTTGAGGCCTAGCGCTGCTATCTGGGCTTGTGAGCACAAGGGGTATCTCTGGCTCTCTAAGCCAGCATGAACTGTCATCCTCGAGTGATGGATTGACTGTCTGTATCTGTGCACTTTTTGTGTTGCCCGTTTCATGATCATTCTCTCTCTCTCTCTCTCTCTCTCTCTCTCTCTCTCTCTCTCTCTCCAGGTCGCAGTCACGAAGGCCAGGGTGGATTTCTTGGGGGTGCAGCGGCGGCCCCCCTCTGCCTCCAGCGCGGGGTTGGAGGGGGGCACAGCGAGAGAGACTGAGGTGGGGCACCTCAAGGCGCCTAGCCCTCAGAGTGAGGCCGTGGTCAACGAGCTGCAGGAGCTCTCGCTACAGCCAGTCATGGACCTGACGGCCACCCCGGGGGCACCAGAGCCGCCCCTCAGCGAGAGGAAGAACGGTAAGTGTCTCATCCTCACACCCGAGCCTGGCGCCTCACACTCCCTAGAGCACGAGCGAGGGTGCAGAGCCAGCGTCTCACCCTCACGCCTGGGACGATTGTCGCTCAGGCCTGCCGCGCGCACAAGGAGCAGGCGTCTCGCGTAGAGCGCGAGCATCTCTCGGTCACGCGGATGGAGCGGGAGCGTCACAGACGCAGCCGAGGGCATGCGTCACGGGGGCAGTGGCGTATCAGGAATTGAATTGGGGGGCACACATGGAGCAACAGCTAGGGCCTCCTACAAAGATAACATTTATAAGTATGTATGCGCACACGCACATAGATACCTCCCTCCGCCCATCACATTTTCTGCATTATTGTAACAGTTCCTCTTTAACACTAATTTTAAAAGTAGAACTTTTTAAATGAGTGTTTAAGTTGGCAATTCACTGTTCGAATGAGCATGCCATATTGGCTGACCTTCATTCTCTGACCCTTGCTTTGGCGTGGGCCATGCAGCAAAGCACTTGGCTTTGACTATTGTATTTAGACCACCCCTTGATGACGCGCAGGAGAGTCATTTTCATAGGCAGTCCTGGGCGTCTTTGGCCACTGGATCCTGAATAGTGTAGTGCACTAAACCAGGCGGGCAACTAGAGCCAAATTTCGGGGGGGGGGGGGCGGCTAAGTTTTCCAGCCATAGGCAGAGTGGCTGTAAGAAGGGGTGAAAACACAACAAAAGCCTCATTAACGAGTAAATGGTCTTTTAAAGACCTGTGAAGTACTCGGGTCCGGCTGCAATTAGACGGACGCCAGCCCGCGAGGCACAGGACGCCAGCCGGGCTGACACACATGATGGGGGGGGGGGGCTGAAGCCGGGGGGGGGGGGGGGCTGAAGCCCGGTGAGCCCAATGGGTGTTGCCCGCCTGCATTAAATTGAAATAATTCTGCATGTTATTCGCACAAGGATCACACAATTTAGTCAAGCCGTGGTTGACACCAGGTTTTCTGGTTGCCCATTGTCCAATGTAGCCATTAGTTAGGTTTATACTGTCTTCCTCCGTTTTAGAGTAAAGGTGGAGATGCTAAGCCATGGAGCCTAGTGTCCACTCCTTTGGGGAGGTCAGACTAGATTGCCAAACAAACCGTGTTCGAAAATATATGGAGTTCCCTTTAAAAAATGTTAAAAAATGGACAAAAAACTGTTATTACTGCATTTTCAAAGAAAATTGTGCTGGAAATCCACCATTTCACACCAAGGTTTAAAAATATTCTCAGGAACAGAATCCCGCTAAACCCCAGCTTGCTCACTCACCCAATTTCATTTATTCGACTTGCACCTCACCATTTTCAAATTCTACCATATTCAACTGCTGTTGTAGTACCCCCCACCCCCCCACCCCTTTAGAGATACAATTACACAGCGGGGACTGGCTGTCATCCCCACAACAAGGCTGAGCATCTCACGAAGAGCCTGTGCGTTCATCTCACAGAGAGCACCAGCGCCTCGCCTTCGCACTGAAATACTCGACAGGCAGCATCAGCCTCTCACACTCTTACAGGCTCGGTGTCTCACCCTCACACTCAGCGAGTGTTCCACATTCACTCACGTGGACTGTGGGTGGTACACGCAGAGAGCTTCGCCGTGCCACCCTCACACAGAGTGCTCCAGCGATTCACCCTCACATAGAAAGCCACTCGCACACTACTCTACACTACTGTAGAATAAGCTAATTCTACAGGTACTCACAGAACAGGGGCGTTTGACATCACACACAGGCGCAGTTATTCTTCGTTCTGACTTGTCACTTCCTCTTGTGGATAAACAGACATGGGCTGCGTTATTCTTGGACTTCTATAAAAAGTCCCCCGGCCACTGATCGGCGAGGACTGTCACTCTGTGACTACTCTCACCCCACGCCGCAAGCCCCCGCCCGCCTCTCACTGCGCCTCGAAGGGAGCAGGCACCGCTGAAGCAGTGACACCCAGTGTCCACTCGCGGTATGGCAGCCTAAGACCCTGGGGAGGGCGGACACAGTCAGTGAGCAGTCACTGGCAGTCCTGCAGTGGGCAGCAGTGACGCAGTGTCCAGTTACAGCACAGCACAGTCTGCCGTACCCAACCGAGCAGGCACTCCACGGGGACCCCGGGTGTCATGTCAGAGCACAGTACTGTCTGCCGCCCCCAGAGAGCAGGCACCCCATGGGGACCCCGGGTGTCATGTCAGAGCACAGCACTGTCTGCCGGCCCCTAGAGAGCAAACACTCCATAGGGGCCCCGGGTGTCATGTCAGAGCACAGACCTGTCTGCCGCCCCTTAGAGAGCAGGCACCCCATAGGAACCCCAGGTGTCCAGTCACAGCACTGTCTGTCGTCCCCGAGAGAGCAGGCACCCCATGGGGACCCCGGGTGTCATGTCAGAGCATGGCATTGGTTGATTTCCTGCAGCGAGCAGACATCGGTGCAGCGGTGATAAATGCCAAGTGGCCCCTAGCAGTATGGCCTTGCCTGTGGTGATGGAGAGCGGACGGTGGTGTAGCAGTGACACCTGGTGTTCAGTTCTAGTAAGCTGAGGCCCTGAAGATGCTGTGCAATAGTGACACCTAGTGTAAGTAAACACTTGTGCAGCAGTGGCGGCAAATGTCCTGTGCCCTGTGGTAGTGACTGCTATCAGGCTGCAGCTCTGCCCCCTTGTGGCAGTTCTGGTACCAATGCTCCCATAGGTATTTCGTGTGTATTCACAAGGGTGCCGCCTCACGCGCCCCACCTAAGACTCTCACCGCTAGGCGCGGTCTCTTCTGCTGTCTCTTTATCGTCTTGCCTTCAGCGTTTGCAACTTCCTCCCCCACTCCCGCCCCCCCAGGATGCGGCGGCTTTTCGTCACTTCTGCTATTGCGGCTGTCAGTTGGGGGAACTTCTGTTTTTGGTGCTCGCTCAGGCTCCCGGCTGGGAGAGGATTTTATAATATGCTTACCATGGGCTGCAAACAGGACCAGAACCCCGCAGACCACACACGACCCCATGCAATGAGTGCAAGAGCCACATGAGCTACCGTACTGCGAGTGGCCCTTGAGCCCTGTCACAACCACACGACCTCCCTGAACTGCCATATCACGAGTTGCATCTGAAACCTGCAGGCTACCCGGGGACACCCGCGGCAGGCGCACGAACCCCCAGAGCAATCATACTTGGATTGCCCTGAGCTTTGCCGGCTGCACATAGGCCTCCGCGGAAGGCGCGCGAACCTGTGAGGGCGGGATGCCGCCTCTGACCCTCTCTTCTCCATCTTTGCAGTGCTCCAGCTGAAGCTGCAGCAGCGGCGGACCCGGGAGGAGCTGGTGAACCAGGGCATCATGCCACGTGAGTACTGGTGAGGGTTTCTGTCTGTGGGGCGGGGGTCGCAGTGTGCGGGTCTCAGTACAGAACAGGTGGTGTGCCTCAGGGCAGGGCGGAGTCGCATTGGCGGAGCTGTGTGGAAGGCCTGGTTCTGGCATAGCTACGGATGCTGCAGGTTGGGACTGGATTGAGGGTTACTGGTAGGCCTGCGTCACAGTACTATAACACTAGGCGCACTGCATGGCAGCATTGAGGTGCATTGGCAGAGGTGTGTGGGGGTCCTCGTACTGGGTGGGACATGTGCTGCAGGATGAGGATTCGGGTTCAGGTGCTGTGGCTGAGCTGTGCGTATCTTTCTGCTGTAACTATCAAGGGCGCAGAAGGTTTGCACAGTTGCACCAGCAGAGTTATGCGTGGGTCTTTAGTCAGTACTGAAATAGTTGCCGCTACAGGTCGGTTTAGTTTGAGGTGCATTGGCAGAGCTGAGCAGGCGTGTCTTGTCCCAGTGACGGAATAGCACGGCGCTGCTGCAGGTGAACTGACCTATCAGTCTGTTCCCATGAGCTGCCTTAGCCGGTCTGCTTTCATTTTTGTGTTGTATTTTTGCCTTTTCGTCTTATTTTCTCAGTCACTTCCTCTAATCAGAGGAGTTATCCGCCCCCTGCGCTCCCATGTGGGGTCAACGCCACAGTCACTTTCAGTTCCTGAACTCTCAAATTCACCCCATTATGTTTTTCTATAGAAGAGGCCACCACTGGAGTTCCCTGCGCCACGTCCCTCATCTGCGCGCCTGACTGTATCTTTGGCATTCTTGAGAATTCGTGTTTTCTGCCCACTTCCGTGCTCAATATGTAAATGACACGTTGTTTCCTTTTTTTACAACCTTAATTATCTTATTTTTTGGGGGGTAGGGGTGCATATAGTGCGACCAGAACCAAATCGAGTGTGCTTCAGTTGTGTTGTTGCGTGCATCTAACAAATGAACTTTACATATAAGTGTGGGGTGGGGTGGAGAATAATGTCACCACAGTGGGAAAAGAAGGCGTATTCAAACAAAGGGGTGCAGGTAAGGTTACTCGATGGATGCGTGTCACCAGGGACCCAGTGCTTGATTTGTAAAATAACCAGTGCTTGTGCACAAGGTGTTTTGCTCAGAAGCCCCTGCCAGTGCAATTAAATGTCGCGCCAAATTCTAAGGCTGGTAGTCTTAAATCCACCTCTTGCCTGTTTAATCTACTAACAGGCACTCCCTGCCCCCTCTTGCAGGTCCTGCTGTTACCTATATGAGAGTTTTTCTGTCTTTCTCTTCCTTCATCTCTCCGCGTTTTCTCTCTTCCCCCCCCCCCCAAACTCTTGAGAAATGTCTGATGCAAAAAAATAAGTGGCGGTCCCCAAAAAGCAGTGCTGGTGTCCCCCACTGGCAACCACCGTCTCAAACTAGGCCCTGGCGGACACCATGTTTCATGCCTGAGCTTGTCTTATCCAAATCATTTTTTTGAGGTGTGTGTTTCCAGGTGGTATAGTTGACTTGAACTGGGATGCAACTCTCAGGTTGATAAAGGAAAGCGCAGGCCTGAATAATGGTGTCCCTGGTGATATGGAGTCATATGGTAAACATAGGTGCAGGAATACAAAGGTCTTGACAGTTTATTTGTCATGTTTAGGTGTATAAATATATACTGTTTGTGGTGATGGACTTTCGGTTTGTGAGTTAACTCGTTTATGGACTCAGGAGTGTGGGTTGTCATGTTACGCACACACATGCTTTTATTGATAAGCTGTGGTAATCAAATATTTCTACTACAAACATTTTTCACCAATGTGCAATTTTACAAAATGTCTATTTGTCCAGGGGACCGGCTGCTTCAGAAATTTACTTTTCCTATAGAAAATCCGCCTTCCCTTTTGGTGCTATGCAGTGAGGTGACGCATATCAGCAATCTCAATGCAGCAAAGCTCTGATAATCATCGTCTGGTCATGTAAGGACCTATATTAAATTAGGGTTTCGATTCAAGCAAAGCTCTGATTTTGCAGTCTTTATGGAAATCCCTTTTACTGGGGCTGGAAGTAGATGGGTCGCAGTAGTTCCAGGGATGAAATGCCTCATGAGTCTGTGCACATCCACAAACTAACATGTTATGGGGTATTCACCGGCCCCTCTCCAACCTTCACTTGCTGGAAAAGGATGGAAATTGTCCCCTGAAAAAGGCAGTATTAAAACTTTATCCAGGGAGGGGAAAAACAAGCTGTTGTTCAGAAAGTGTATTGCAGTCGGTTTGCAACTTTTTGCATTAGCGTATAAACACATGCGAAAATGAAATTCCCAAAAGTTCACAGAAGTAGGCCTGGAAACCGCACTCATAAACATTTGTAAATTCCTGAAAGTCGTAAATCTGCCCCCAGGGAAGAACACATACATGCAGGTGCATTTTGTGGCTTTCTTTACAGATCAGGCATGTACTTTATTTTTATGTTGCCTGTAATGGTTTTCCCTTCAGTGAGCATTATTAATCTTTTTTTTTAATATTAGCATATATCAAACACTTTTTGATAAATAAAGCCTCTGAGAAACGGTATATAAAGTTGCACAGTTCATTTAACCAAATGTTTTTTTTTTCCTTCCAATTTGCAATTTTTTATGTGCACATTTAATTAGAAAGCAAACAACCACCAGTGTCACTTTACTGTTTGGGATTGTAATCTGAGAGCATTATCAATAGCCTCAAATTGTTAAATTTATTATATCATTGCAAGTTCACCTCCCAACCCACTGCATTTCCTTGGATCCCTCCCCCTAATAGTACAACTGTCTCATTAGTGAACAACCTATACATGTTCGAACAATTTATGCATATAGATAGAAACCTTGCCTGGGTGGCAGACACTCCTCTGTTACAGAGCCACACTGTGGTACTGTAAACTGACAGCCAAATGGCACGTGCTCCAGAGGTTTGTGCCTACATTTCCAGTGGACAAAATAAACATGAAAACTTGTTGCCGTTAACCTCAAACAATATGTCCTGGGTGTCTGGAAGGAAGAATGCCACATCCCTGATGTTTACATGGTTATTTATAGCGGATGTGAATCATGGCTAGCTGAATACGGAAACAAGCGATGAGATATTTCCTAGTGAGTAGTTGTATGCAAGGTCGATTCAAAGTCTACATGCAAAGGAATCCCTATGTGGCAGAATAGTAGCATGTGTGTGTTTGGTGACTGCGTCAGACAAGACATTTAATTACATTAGCAAAATGTGCAAAATTTCTATTCAGGAAATTTTACATTCTGTGGCTTTGCATAATTATTTAAGTAAGTGTGCACCATGTGCAAAAATAAATAAATAAATCGCAAGCCACCACCCTGAGAATGATTTAATGAAAATGTCTTGCCAATAGATATTTTCTGCTCAAATCAGTCTCCTGCTGGCATCGCTGGATACTTTTTTGTATGCTAGGTGCACACTCACATAAAAACATTGATGCTAGATACTGGCAAACCACATTTTGCTCTGAAAACATAATTTCGTGCAATTTTCATATACTTTCCCAATAAAATATTGCTCTGTTTTATACACTTGTAGTACCAATACAGTGCTATTAATAGGCTAGAGTACTGAAACCTCAAAGTGGCACAGGGAGGCTCAGCAGGTTACATTTAGCTGAGTGTAGATTTCGGTGTATGAGAGACAAAAACTGTGCAGTGCTTGGATATATTTAAGGACGAGAACCAGACGATTATAGAGCCCCCTGTTTTTGCAGCAGGCCAACCTGCTTGGTAGCAAAAGTGAATGGTCGGTGAAAGGGTTATCTGTGGAAACCGAAGTGTGTGTGAGAAGCGAAGGTTATAACTTTGTCCAGAGATGCAAGAGCATACTGGGTATGCTGATCAAGAAAATGTTTAATTGATCAGCTACAAAGGAGTAGCCAGAAAATTAAACTTTCCCCCACTGCAAACCAGAGCTGTTATAACACCGAGCAAACAAAGCAAGTCATCAAGACTCTCCCCAGAAGAGCCCTGTTGTCTCTTCCATCAAAGCATCTATCCATTCATCCTTCCATCCACCTGCTGATACCCATACATTCTGTCATCCATTCATTCTTTCACCATTCTCTCTATCTACTGATCCATGTCTAAACCTATGCATCCATCTCCATCCATCCTTTCTCTCATCCATCTATTCTTTCAGTAATTCATCCATCTTCCTAGCACTCATCCATCCCTACATGCCATCCAGCCTCCCTTTCACTCATCCTTACTCACCCACTCACTCATCCATCCACTCACTCATCCATCCATGCTTTTACTCATCCGTCCATCCATCTCCCCTCCCATTCACTTATCCAGTCATTCTTTCACTCCTCAATCATCCTTTCACCCATCAATCCACCCTTTCACCCATCAATCCACCCTTTCACCCACACACCCATCCTTTCACTCACTCCTCTTTGTCTGCCAAGATGAGACAGAAGAGGCCTATCAAGAATTACACCCCGAAATAGCTTCTAAAGTTGGGGGTTCATGACGTCCCAAATTCCATCCTTTCGCTCATCCATCCATCCATCCTTTCGCTCATCCAGCCATCCATCCACCCTTTGATCCGCCAATCTATGCACCCTTTCATTATACCCATTTTTTGGAGGCTGGCTTTTTATATAGTGGACCAAAACGAGGTACACTGCATAAAGATTCCAGGCCAACCCCAGGTGGTTTAAATTAGCACAATTGATATCCCAAAGGCTCTCTCTTGTGATAGTGTGAGCGAACAGTTAGGCTTATCGGAGGTAGTGCTAAGCATTTGTTGTACTCACAGAGGCAATAAATGAGACATACACTCCAGAATAAATCCAAGACCAATTTAGAAAAATGTCGTATTTTAATATACATTTTAATACCAAGAACTTTGTTATCAAATAAGGACTTTTTAAAATATTGAATTTTGCATGTAAGTAAAACAGTCCCATATGGAGGAAAAAGGCATAGATAGCATACAGGTATTTAGGGTCGGTTTCTGGGGTCAGACCCCTTCGGGACTTAGGGTCATAGGGTGCGAAGGTCCAAAGTACCACTGGCACTCACTCGTTACCTGCCTTGTGCGGCTCTGGTTGGTGCTGGTGTCCTCTCTCGGGGGGGGGGGGGGGTACAGATCTGACCATCGGAAGCACAGGGACCACTTCTTGGGGGGGCTGTTGCGTCGGGCTGGCTGAGAAGTGGCAACTCTGTGGACCAGACTTTGCATTTCGGTGCCTACGGACTGCAGGGGAGTAGCTCCTCTACTCCAAGTGAGATTGCTTGGCAATTTGTGAAGGGCTGGCTATCTCACGGGGTTCTTGGAAGCTGGTCAGCTGCAGGACGAGTCGCTGATCACGATTGTCGAGACTGGTGCAGGCAGGGTTTGGAGCCAAATCTCCACGATAGTCTTCAGTTATCCCTTTTTTTCATGTCTTTTCTTTGTCCTCTCTTCTTCAGCCCTCAAATCTAAGTTCCTGTTGTCAGGGGTGCCACATAAATACTCAATTTTGGGGCGTTACGGGGAGTGACCGGTAGTAGCCAGTGGGATGCTTGCCTTTAGTGTGTCTACACCCTCTATATGACCACTTCTTATGGAAAGTGGGCATAACCCTGACACAGGGAGTCTGATTCCACCAAAACTAAGATGGTGGAATTTTAAAAGTCTTGTTCACTTCATGTAGCCCATCTTAGGGGTGGTACTAGCCTGAGAGTGGAACACGCCTCCGGGATAGGTAATTTTCTTGCCTGTCCTGGTGCCAAATGGGCCCAGAGTAGGGGGTGGTATTGCCCCTGTCTAAGGAAGCCTTGGGTCGCATATCAGTCGGCAGAGGCCTTTGAAGCCTCCTGCCTTGATCAGAAATTTATCATCACAATTACAATGAATAGTCATATACACTTACAAGGATAAAAATATACGAAAAAGTTAAAAACCTAATTTTCATTCTGTGCACAAATTGCAAGATGGGGAGAACATGTAACAAAGTTGCTTTCTTATCGGCAGAGAAAAGAAGACATTAGATCCGGATCAACTGTTCTCCTTGAAATATGTTCAGATACTTAATTGTTCGGAAAACAGATGTCACCACAATCTATAGTCGGCCTTCTAAATCATGAGTCGACGCGTTTCGGTGGAAGTCAAAAATAAAAGACCACCTTCCTCAGGACAAACGTTAAAATCTCCCATGGAATGTGCTTTCAATCTGTTGTATTGAGGAGCACACCTACTTCTGTAGATGCTACATAGTCTTTGCACCATCGTGTTGTGAGAAATTGGCCTGGCATATGCTTGTCACTAGTTATAGTGGCCACCTTGCACCAGTCCAATTCGACTCTTATGGTAGATAGGTTTAAGACAACCTTTTAAAGAAAGCTATCCTAGTGGTAGCTGTGGAGAGCAGCCTTCAGGCTAAGTCTCTGAGGAATGTAAAGCAGCTTGTTGTACCTTATAATCTCTTGAATTACCAAATGAAAGGACACCACAGGTATATATATCAAATATATATATATTTAATATCTGATGACACATGGTGACATGCATAAGTGTGCGCCTACAACCCTGAGGCCGGTTGTATTACCACAAACCATCACGTCATTCCGTCAGCTTATCCCACATCCCGGAGGCCGGGCATCGCTGTATACTGAAGTAGCCGTGCCTTTAGTTCTAACAGATATTATATTAGTATGTCATATCTTGTATACACCTCCCCACTGGGGACATACAGTTTTTTACTGAACTTAACACACTAACCCAACACCCTCCCCTCCCTCCTCCCCCGCAACTTTGAGGTGTCCAGTCAGATCCCCCCATAGTGTTATGCTCCTACATTCTGCCAAGTTGTGTATTCTCCCCTTAACAGGCTCTCCACTACATGCTAGCCATATTAGACTAATGTTTATTAGCGATCGACCTTCATGTTCCCTCCTCCCTTCAGTCCCTTGCTGATCAAGTTGTAACGTTACGCTTTGCCCAGGAGGGGGTCCCCCAATTGCCAAAAGGTCGTCCCCCAGGCCGCTCACGCAACCACTGTTCTCGGGTCCATCTCGGTTCCCGTCCCAGTTCCCTTCTCCGCTGCTCCTCCCTTCCCTCCAAGGTGTTCTGTATATAGCCCCCAGAAACTCTTTGGTAGACTGCGTGGCGGGAGCAGCTCACTAAATACCTCTGATTGCGTACAGCAATATAGCACATCTCGGGCCCACTGTGCTACTGTGGGCAGTGGTCCCCGCATCCAACACATTGCTACCCTACGCTTTGCCATCAACAATCCCATGTCTACCATTTTACGCACTGCCCTGGGCAGCTTTAGAGTAGCCCAGCAGAGCTACTGCGGGTCTGGCGTAAACTCCAGATCTACCATTCCTCCCATCTTTTGAAAAATCGCCTGCCAGAACTTATGAACCCCAGGGCACTCCCATGCCAAATGGATAAAGTCCGCAGTTGGGTGGTTGCATCTCTCACACGTCGATTCCTCCCGTAGTCCGTACCTGTGCAGTCTGTCCGGTGTATAATATACTCTATTTATATACTTAAAGTGTAACAGTCTGTGCCTGCCATGCAAAGATATTCTACGCGTACCGGCACAGCAGTACGCCCACATGGCATCGTCGATCACTATGCCTAGATCCCGTTGCCAGTCCAGCCTTGGTATACTGCTGTGTTCTCTGCTCCATCGTTATTCTGTAGAGTTTGGATATCAGCCTACGAGGGCATTTGTGTTTAATAATACATGTTAATTCCGGCACCTCCGGAGGTTCAGCCATATCGTCTCCCAGTTGCTGCCGCCACGCCCTTCTCACCCTATGGAATTGGAAGCGCTGCAGCTGCGAAGGGGCATCCGCCCCAGCAGCCACCTCCACCCACGTTATCGCGGTACCATCCACGAACAGGTCTCCCATTGTGTGTAATCCCAACCCCTGAAGGGCCCGTACCACTCCCCTGTCCCCGCACGGAGGCAGCCAGAGCGCCCATTCTAGCAGCATTGCCGGGGAATATAACAGTGCCCCAGCAGTATGTCGCAATATGCTGTCCCATGCGTGCCTAGTTGAATTAAGGGAATCCAAATATACTGTCCTTCGGTCAGCCGGCTCAAAGAGGACCGCAGGAAGCGGGAGAGGCTATATATATCAAATATATATTTATTTATTTCTAGACACTTTCTACTAATCTCTTTATGAGATTAGAAGTCAGGAACACATTCAAATATCAACGTTTCACAATAAGTTAAGCACAAATATGGCTGGGGCCCTAGGGGCGTACCAGACCATATACTAAAAAAGAGGTTTAGGAAAGTCGACTTGCAAGGGGACAAGGCCTAGGGCCTGTAGAATCGCTGGGGCTTCACTAATCCACCCAAGGCAGGTAAGTAAAAGACCCACGGGAGACGCGTGCAGTGTGAGAACACAGACGCGGGTTCCCTATTGATTTCAATGGAGCAAGTCGCGGTTGGATTTTTAAAGCTTTAGGGTACTTCGAGGAAGTCTACAAGCAAGCCACTTACAAAGTAAGTCATTCGAGGACCAACACACACTAAGGCACCGGAGTGCACGAGTTACCTCACCCAGGGAAGCCGGGTGCATAGGTGTCTTTTGGTGTCGTGTCGCGTCGCTGTTTTCTGTGGAAGCCAAAGAAGATTTGCTGCTTACGAAGACTGAAGAAGTGTCCGGTGGAATCCAAAGCTGGATTCAAGATGAAGATGACCTGAAAGCAGAAGGGACAGTGTTCACAGTCACTTGACAGTGACCCGGAGCCAGGAAGATGGATGCCCACGGTAGTCGGGTGATTTCAGGTGATCAAGGGTGTTTTGACTCTTCGCTCACGAGGACCAAGAGGCATCGACGATGACCAGCAGTTGGATTCGGAGTGTCCCACGACGTCTGCAGCTTACTGAGGTGTCGGTAACCGGATTGGAGCCAACAAGCCTTGGCAACAGCAAGTCTCGTGAAAAGTGAATTAAGTCAATGGTGCAGACCAGCAAGGTCTGAGGGACTCACCCAGCGAGGGTGAGTGAGGGCAGGCCTGGAGCAGTTAGGGAGGCCCTTTGGTTCAATAAGAAAGTCTTCAGGGGACTCACAAGCCAACGGGCAAAGTATCGCGAAGATGCCTCGTGAGGAAATGCTTTGCAGGAGCCCACGGTCACTCGGGACGGGGTAGACCTCTGATTTTCGGTGCACAACCTGCTGGAGGCTTGGGCCACAAATGGTCCAAAGCACAAGTTCGTAGAACGTCGCGAAGGGGTTGCACTCGACAATAGTGCACGGTACCCGGGTATTGCTGTTCCTCGTCACTCGTGGGGTCCACTCGCCTCAGCTCTGCTGGGGACTCACAATGGTAGTCGAGTGTTCAGGAGATCCGGTTCTGGGGCTGCAGGGACTTCGGGCTCCAGCGGGAAAGTTTGCGACCGTTGATTCAAAGTTTTGGTGCCTGCCAAGCAGGGGAGTCAATCCTTGACTCCAAGGGACATACTTCCGTCTTCCAAAGGTAGTGGAACGTCGAAGGACCAGGATTCTTCTTGTAAAGCGTCGTCCAGGGATATCTAACTTGCAATGGCAAGGGTTCCCTATCTTATACTAAAAGACAGGGAGGGACTAGCTCTATGACCACTCCTCTGGGAAGGTCAGGGTAGGGGGTGGCTACACCCACTTCCCTTTGTCCAGTTTCGAGCCAGAGCAGGGACAGGTAGCCCCTTAACCGGTTTGAGTTGGCATATGCACAGAGGAGCCAACCGCTCCCCCAGTGCAGGACTTCAAAGCACTCTAGGAGTGCACCCACCCAGCCCCAATACACTAAATCCTGTCTGGAAGGTGGTGACACCTCCCTGTGACAGGATGCCTATTGTTGGGCCTCCTCCACTGCGAGTTTCAGTCAGCAGCAGGAGGGCAGCCCAGTGTCTGTGCTGGTGGCATCCATTTTGTGATGCCAGGGAACTTTCAGATTTCTACCGTGTTACCACAGTAGGTACATGTCTACCCCGCTAGAAGGGTGGGATCATACTCTCACACCAGTTACTGGTGTGGGGGTATGATTCCAAAGCAGTTGACACCAAACACGACATGTTTTGATGCAGCCATCCCAGAGTTAGCATTTACCGCGTGGTTATAATGCACTTAAGAGTATATGGTTTAACCGCATCCACAGACAGCCACAGAGAATAGACTGAGCTGCAGAGGGGCCCTGCTCAGGCAGAGGTACCCCCTCACATGTAAACCAAGCACCATGCCCTCAGGATTGATAGGGCCTGCCTTAGGGGTGACTGATAGGTTTATATGTGTGTGTGTAAGGTGAGATATAGGGAACCTATATCTCAGTGAGGAATGCTAACACTACCTCACCCAGGCTGCAGTAGCAGGCCTGTGGTGTCAAATTTAGTCTGCTTCCCAGGGGTGGCCTAATACATGCTTCAATCCCTGGTTGGCCTGTGAAGTACCTATGCCCTTGGTACCTAAGGTACCATATACTAGGGGCTCATAAGGTACCACAGTATCCAATCACTAGTGCATCTAATATGCACTCCAAGTTGTTTAGAGAGAACAGAGGGGCTGGGGCCCTGATTAGCAGGGACCCAGCCAGACTATAGCCAGAAACCAGTGTAAACATCAGGAAAAAAAAGTGGGGGCAACATAAGTGCAGATCCTATTCTCCTACACGTGTCAAAGGGCGGGGATCACTCCGTAGGGCCGTATTTAAAAACTGGCCAGTCGATCTGCCCACATGTGATCCTGTATTATTTAGGACTTATGTGTTAGAAGATGGATATCTTTTATGTTCATTTCGGTTGAGAAACTGTTAAAGTGAAATTCATCAATCCGTATGTCCACTGACCATAGTTAGAGCCCTATATATTTCAAGGGGTTCTTTTATGTCTCTGTGACGAGTGTTGAAGTCTCGTACTTGTAGTCGGATCAGTGAGACTCCGTATTTATTTCTAGACACACTCTACTTATCTCTTTATGAGATTAGAAGTCAGGAACATATGCACAGATCAATGTTTCACAACAAATTAAGCACTTATATGGCTGGGGCCCTAGGGGCGTACCAGACCATATACTAAAAAGAGGTATAAGAAGAACGACTTGAGAAGGGAGAAGGCCTAAGGTCTTCAGAAGCGCTGGGGCCTCACTAATCCACCCAAGACAGGCAAGTAAAGGACCCACGGGAGACGTATGCAGTGTGAGAACACAGTCGCGGATCCCAATAGACTTCAATGGAGCAAGTCGCGGTTGGAATTTTAAAGTTTTAGGGTACTTCGGGAGAGTCTACAAGCAGGTCACTTACAGGGTAAGTAGTTCTAGAGCCAACACACACAGGAGCACCTGAGTGCATGAGTTACCTCACCCAGGGAAACCGGGTGCATAGGTGTCTTTTGGTGTCAGGTCGCGGCGTCGTTTTCAATGGGAACCAAAGAAGACTTGCTGCTTGTAAAGAAAGGAGAAGTGTCTGGTGGAATCCAAGGATGGATTCTGAAGAAAGAACACCTGAAAGCAGAGGAGACAGTGTTCAAAGTCACTTGCCAGAGACCCGGGCCCAGGAAGATGGATGCCCACAGTCGTCGGGTGATTTCAGGTGATCACAGGTGTCTTGACTCTTCAGCCACGAGGGTCAGGAGGCGTCGACGACGACCAGGAGCTGGATTCGGCGTGTCCCACGAAGTCTGCAGCTTACTGAGGTGTCGGCAACCGGATTGGAGCCAACAAGCCTTGGCAACAGCAAGTCTCGTGGACAGTGAAGAAAGTCAGCGGTGCAGACCAGCAAGGTCTGAGGGACTCACCCAGCAAGGGAAAGTCAGGGCAGGCCTGGAGCAACCAGGGGAGCCCTTTGTTTCAATAGAAAAGTCTTCAGAGGACCCAAAAGCCAGCCGGCAAGGGATCGCGAAGACGCCTCGGGAGGATTCACTTCACAGGAGCCCACGGTCACTCGGGACGAGGTAGGCCTCTGATCTTCGGTGGAAATCCTGCTGGAGGCTTGGACCACACGTGGTCCAATGCACAAGTTTGTAGAACGTCGTGAAGGGACTGCACTCGAAAATAGTGCACGGTACCCGAGTATTGCTGTTCCTCGTCACTCGTGGGGTCCACTCGCCTCAGCTCTGCTGGGGACTAACGATGGCCGTCGAGAAGTCAGGAAATCCACTTCCAGGGCTGCAGGGACTTCGGCCTCCGGCGGGAGCGGGTAAGTTTGCGACCGTTGATTCAAAGTTTTGGTGCCTGCCAAGCAGGGGAGTCACTCCTTGACTCCAAGGGAGATTCTTCCGTCTTCCAAAGGTAGTGGAACGTCGAAGGACCAGGATTCTTCTTGTAAAGCGTCGTCCAGGGATATCTAACTTGCAATGGCAATGGTTCCCTATCTTATACTTAAAGACAGGGCGGGACAAGCTCTATGACCACTCCTCTGGGAGGGTCAAGGTAGGGGGTGGTTACACCCACTTCCCTTTGTCCAGTTTCGCGCCAAAGCAGGGACAGGTAGCCCCTTAAACGGTTTGCGCTGGCATATGCACAGAGGAGCCTACTGCTCCCCCAGTGCAGGACTTCAAAGCACTCTAGGAGTGCACCCACCCAGCCCCAATACACTAAATCCTGTCTGGAAGGTGGTGACACCTCCCTGTGACAGGATGCCTATTGTTGGGCCTCCCCCACTGTGAGTTTCAGTCAGCAGCAGGACGGCAGCCCAGTGTCTGTGCTGGTGGCCTCCATTTTGTGATGTCAGGGCTCTTTCAGGATTCCACCGTGTTTCCACAGTAGGTACATGTCTACCCCTCTAGAAGGGTGGGATCATACTCCCACACCAGTTACTGGTGTGGGGGTATGATTCCAAAGCAGCTGACACCAAACACGACATGTTTTGATGCAGCCATTCCAGAGTTAGCATTTACCGCGTGGTTATAATGCACTTAAGAGTATATGGTTTAACCGCATCCACAAACCACCACAGAGAATAGACTGTGTGAGCTGCAAAGGGGCCCTGCTCAGGCAGAGGTACCCCCTCACATGTAAACCAAGCACCATGCCCTCAGGATTGATAGGGCCTGCCTTAGGGGTGACTGATAGGTTTATATGTGTGTGTAAGGTGAGATATAGGGAACCTATATCTCAGTGAGGACTGCTAACACTACCTCACCCAGGCTGCAGTAGCAGGCCTGTGGTGTCAAATTTAGCCTGCTTCCCAGGGGTGGCCTAATACATGCTTCAACCCCTGGTCGGCCTGTGAAGTACCTATGCCCTTGGTACTTAAGGTACCATATACTAGGGGCTCATAAGGTACCACAGTATCCAATCACTAGTGCATCTAATATGCACTCCAAGTTGTTTAGAGAGAACAGAGAGACGGGGGCCCTGATTAGCAGGGACCCAGCCAGACTATAGCCAGAAACCAGTGTAAACATCAGAAAAAAAGTGGGGGCAACATAAGTGCAGATCCTACTCTCCTACATTGAGTAACTGTGTATCCGAACAATTGCATCAGTACTCGGTGGACCTAGGTCCAGTCTCTCCCCAAAAGTTGGGAAAGAAGGCTGATCACTGGGTCAAGACTAGGTTGACCAAGAAGTTTCATGGAGGGGGTGACCAAAAAAACGTGGTTGCTAATCACCCCCACCTCCAAGGGAAAGAGAGTGGGCAACCTAAGAATAAAAATAAACAGTCATCCAAAGGCCCCCAAATATCTGTTCAGGAGGTTGGGCCCCAAGACAGTACACAGATCAACGGTGGGTACCAGGGTAAGAACTGGCATCCCAAAAAGGCTTGGTGCTTTAACTGCAAAGCCAATGGGCACTGAACTGGAGACCCTATCTGTCCAAAACAGAGTGCACCTGCAGTTCCTACTTCAGTGATGAGACTACAGATGGGATCTTTGGTGTGCCCTGACCGGCTCAGGGAGCACACTGAAGCCATTTTGGTTTCTGAAGAGGGATGGATGTAGCTGCCCTTGCTGATTGGCCCACTAGCATGCAAAAATACAAACTGCAGCCTCTGATTAATGTGGTTAGGATTGAAGCACTGAGCAGGTGCAAGTGTCACCATGGTGACTGGAAAACTGATATAGCCAGAAGAGTATCTGACAGGACAAACTTATCCAGTAACCAATACTAATAATGTGACCAAGGTTCATTCCATGGCTATGGTGTCTTTGGAGTAGGGTGGCATTGCTGGCCGGAGGTGGTGGTGGTCGTGTCCTCTGCAAGTCCTGTGGAATGTCTGCTAGGGAAGGATCTGGAGTCCTCCGCATAGGCTGAGGTAGAGCTAAGGTCCCATGCAGCCACGCTGGGAATCCCAGAATGGGTGTGTAGAAAATCCCGAGCACAGAGCAAAACTCAGGGTGAAAAACAGGAGTTGAAGTCTGAAAGAGTGTACCAACCCTCCAAGACAAAATGTAGGAAGTCTGAGAAGCCATCTTCTGGCAGCCACAATCTCAGGTCCCTTCTCCTCAGGGAGAAGACCTATCAGTCCCAGAAGGAATGGAGCCCGAGAAACTCGAGCCTTACCAGGCAGAGCTTCTACGCCCAGGGGGACCCTCTAGGGAACAGCTGTGCCACGTGCAGAGGATCTGTCCTGCTCTTGAAAGCCGGAGACAGCATGCTGCTGCACAGGAAAAGGAGATGGTCAGTGGCTCCCACAGGACCTATTGGGAGGAGGGACTCCTGTACACTGATGCCAAATACCTCAACTCTGGTGATGCTAGCAGAGTGGCAGTGCTTCAGTAGCAGAGAGGTGTTTACTCTCCAATGGTACTCGCCAATACCTGGACACTTGATCGTGTCCAGGTATTGGTGTCTTGTTCTGGTGACTGATTGTTTCTGTTGTGAGCCACTGTGTGGGTTTCCTCCTCTTACAAGCCCTCTCAAAGGCTGTAGACCACTTGGTGATATCACCAGCCTCTACATATTTGGGGACAATCCTTTTGGGAATTGTAAGGTCAAAAGTTTCAACGTTCTCCCTATTTAACATTTTGCTGCCACCAGAGATGTGTTCTAGGCCCATCTCCGCTCTCTCTCTTTTCTTTGGATAATATTAATATTTTAGACTCCAAAGCTATTCTCCTAGCTAATTTCGGAAGTTTGGATCCTCCTCTTCAACTTCATCTGCGGTGCTACCAGAGGTACTCCCATTTTGAAGTAATGCCAGCAGTGGAATTCGATGATTCTTAATCCTCACTGACATCTCCATCCCCTCCATCTTCAGGGTTTTCTTCCATTGCCATGGCTCTATCATGCTCAGCAAGCCAAGTATGTAAATGGACCGTGTTAGGTTTAGACTCCATGGCAAGGTTCCATGCTTTGCAGAGGCCTTTCAGTTGGGCCAAATTAAGTTTCTTGTAAGGGGCCAGGTTGGGCGTCTGGGCATTACCCTCTGTATCAGACATTGTATTAGATCAGTTCAGACCTTTTTAGAAAGTTGAAAAAAATCTAGCAGACTATTCGTTTTAAAGGCTTAACTGCCTAGAATAGTTTTAAAAAAAAATACAAATGGACTGGGGGACATAACCAAGGTCCTAACAGTTCAAGTTTAGAAATTTGGAAAAGTCGACAAAAACTCTCAGAATGAGATGCTTTAGTTAAATACTTTTTAATAGGCAATAGACTTTTGAATGCAATAGTTACAGCTGTTGCAATAGGTAACACAATTTCAAACACAATTATACATGGAGCTCAATGGGAATTTCTAGTTAAATGCAATTGATTACCTTTTGGATTACTTTTCTTACCACAGGACTGGATCCTAGATTCAGTCCTGGGACAGCTCCTGTAAACAGTTGAGTAAAAAGTTTTGGTTATAGTTATGACTTTTAAGGAATATTATTGTATTTTAAAAGTTGACACTTAGAAACTTTTTCACATTGAATCACCAATGTTATCCTATAGGAGGAAATTCACTTAGCAGGTAAGTAGGGTTATCGTTACTTTTTCGTACTCCGTGTTGGATCCTGGATCCAGCACTGGTGCATCTCCTGTAAACAGTTGAAAGAATGCGTTTTTGTTATACAGTTTGCAAAATCGACACTTAGAAGAATTTCTGGCAAAAACCAGGCAAAGTTATCCTATGGAGGAAAATCAAGTTAGCGGTAAGTACGGTTGTAATTACTTTGCAGGGTCAGTGCTGGGCACCAAGATCCAGCACTGGAATCTCTCCTGATAACAGGTGAGTAAATTCGTTTTTGTAATTCGGCTGATTTTAGGTGAATATTTTAAAGTTTCAAAACTCGAGACTTAGAAGAATTTCCAAGTGAAACCAGTCAATGTTACCCTATGGAAGAAAAGTGAGTTATCGGCTTTTGAGTAAATACTCGACTGGCAGAGTTAAGGTTCTGGGCATAGACTCTGGGGTCTCCCAGGGTCAGGTAGGTACAGTTGTTACACCCTCAGCACCACAGGGGCAGCCGGGTGCAGAGTGAGTTAGGCCCAATGTTATCCTATGGGAGGCAGGGGGCCCTTGGTTGTCGACTGCTGGCTAGCAGGCCACGCGGCTGTGGGTGCTGGGCTCCTGGTCACTTACTCAGGACAAGTGGAGAAATAGAGTAGAGGTTGCAGTGCCAGGAGCACTCTGGTTGCTTGGTGCAGGGTGCTTTTGAGCCGTCGGGCGCTCAAGGGATTTCAGTGGAGAAGCTCAAGGACGAACAAAGGCTGCAAACTCGGGGACAAAGATTCTTCTGGTGCGACAACCACTTCGAGAGGTAAGTTGGGTAGTTGGTGGATAGGTAGGCACCCAGAAGTTGGGCACAGGGGGCCGCGGGGCGCCGGGTGCAGGGGTGCCTTTTGGCGTCGGAAAATCTTAACCTCAGCTGGTTGTGGTTGGAGGGGTCCCTGGTTTTGAGGCTGGAGGCGTCGTCAGGAGCGTCAAGGTGGGCCCTTGGGTGCCGGATTCTGGGTCACAGTCGCTGGGGGGACGTCCTCTTGGTGTTTGTCCACTCAGGTACAGGCCAGGCTTGGCGGGTGCAGAGTGTGCAGGGTTCGCGGTTCCTGGCTGATGCCAGGGGTCAGTTACTTGCTTTGAGCAGTACCACTGCTCGTGGGAGTCCCAGTTAGTTAGAATCACAAGGCAGTCAGGTCCTCTAGGGTTTTTGACGTTGCTGACCACTAGAGACACCGGGGTTTAGCAGGTTCGAGGGTCGACAGGCCTGTAGGGCTGGGGCCAAATCAGTTGGTGTCTTCCTCTTGTTAGCAGCTGTACGGCAGGTTTCTTGTTCTTCTTTCTTGTTTGGAATCTGGATCTGAGGAAGGAAGGTTCAGAGGGCCTCTAAATACTAAATTTAGGAGCATTACAGGTAGGTAAAGGGCAGGGACCAATGGATCCCTTCCCTGGGGTGGGTACACACCCTATCCTGCCACTCTCCTGTGAGAGGGGGGCAGTAGCCTAATCCTGATTGGGCAGGGCTTCACATCTTCAAGATGGCGAGACTCCGGGGATGTGCTTCACCTCGCCTCCCCCACCTGAGGGGTGGGGTTGGCAGAGGCTGGCACACACCCTTTCCTCGCTTAGGTTTTCCCGCCGATCTTCCCACCAGAGAGGCGTTCAAAACCAGTGGGGGTCAGTTGCTGAGTACAGCAAGTGGCCTGGAGAAGCTCACAAAGGTGGCATGCCTTTGAAGCTTCCCCTGCCCTTCCTGGGGGAGGAAACCTAGCACCTCGCCCAGGATGTGCATTGTTGCAGGCCCAGGAGAGCGGATGGCTTTCTACGCAGGGGTCCAGCAACATGTCTGCTGTGTGGCAGCCTAGTCAGCCCCTCAGACAAGACGTGGATTGTAGGTTAGGTTCAGGGGGCAACTCTAAGTTGCCCTCTGTAGTGCATCTTACACTAAATCCCACACTGGCATCAGTGTGGGTTTACTGTGCTGAGAAGATTGATATCAAACTTCTCAGTCTTCAGTGTAGCCATCATGGTGCTGTGGAGTTAGTGTTGACGACCTCCCAGCAACATATACTCTTAATGGCAGCATTTCACTTACAGTGCCCAGGAATGGACCTGGGTACTGTAGGGGCACAGGGCTCATGCACCTGTGCCCACACCACTAGCATAGGGCACCCAGCTAGAGGGGTGACTGAGGTATGCCAGGTCAATGTGTGTTGTGGGCATGGCACACAGGGATGTGGGCCATGTCGACTTTGTTTTGCACCATGACACTCAGCCTGCAAAGGCAGTGTGTGTGTGTTAGGGTACAGGGCCTCTAAGTGTGGCACAATAAGTGCTGCTGCTCTTAGGGGCCTTCTCTGGTCACAAGGCCCTGGGTACCATTTACCAGGGGCTGACATGTGACCAGAGATGCCCATTGGGTTTTGGCTGTTAGGCAGTTTTTAGGGAAGGAACACAGGCCCTGGGCACCTGATTGGCAGGAGCCCAGGGCACACCAAGGAAAAGTGCATCAGTTATCAGGCAAAAGACAGAAACCCATTTCCTTACAGTGTGGAGGAGCAGTTAGGCGTATCAGAGAGTAATGCTAAGCATTTGTTGAACACTCCGAGGCAATACATGAGACACACAATCGAGAACAAATCAGAGACCAATTTAGAAAAATAAGTCATATTGGTATATACATTTTGATACCAAGAACTTCGTTATAAAGTAAGCACTTTTTTAAATCTTGAATTTTGCAGGTTAGTTAAACAGTCACTTAAATGCGCCTTTATGCAAAATGCTTTCCTATGGAGGGAAAAGGCATAGATGGCATACAGGTATTTACTGTCGGTTTCTGGGAGTCTCCTTTGGGACTTGGAGTAGTAGGGGGCCAAGGTCCAAAGTACCACCAGCAGTCACTCGTTACCTGCTTTGGGGCGTCAAGGTGCAGAGGTGCTGGTCAGGTTGGTAGCTGTGCGTGCAGTGCCGATAGAAAGAAGGGGAACCACCTAAAAACAGGTTGCAGGAGGGGAACTTGGGGACAAGTACCAGAGCTCCCAATAGGGGGCTCAGGTCCTAAGGGTCCTGGGAGCAAGGGAGAGTAGCTGGTACTTCTGTAAGTGGGCTGGGGCACTCTGGTGCAGGGTGGAAAGGTTGGCTGGGTTCTGTGTGTGCTAGCGCCTTGCGGTTGTTGGCCTTGCCAGATGGGGGTACAAAATCAGGACAACTGGGCCACTCTGAAAGCGGGTCTCTGCGGTGCTACGTCCTTTGGCAGCTGCTCAGTCTTGGTGCAGTGGGAGTCTGGACTGGACTGTCACGGGCTCTGTTTACTGCAAGGGGTCCGGTACCCCGGGTATTGGTTCTCTGCGGCTCCGATTGGTCCTGATGTCCTCGCACTGGGTGGGGTGACAGATCTAACCTTCAGAAACACAGGGTACTCTTCCTGGGGGGCTGCTGCATCTGCCTGGCTGGGGAGCGGCAATTCGGTGGACGGGACTTTGCATTTCAGTGCCTGGGGAGTAGCTCCTCTACTCCAAGCAAGATTGCTTGGCAGTTTGTGAAGGGCTGGCAGTCTCCCCGGGTTCTTGGAAGCTGGCCAGTTGTAGAAGGCGTCGCTGGTCACAATTGTCGAGACTGGTGCAGGCAGGCAGGGGTTGGCGCCAAAAGTCCACAGCAGTCTACAGTTTTCGCTTTTATCACAGCTCTTTGTCCCTTCTGGATCCATTGTATCTAAGTTCCTGATGTCAGGAGTGCCACCTACATACTCCATTTTGGGGTGTTACAGGGAGTGCCAGGAAGTAGCCAATCGGCTACTTACCTTTAGGGTGTCTGCACCCTCTATACAACCTCTTCTTGTGGGAAGTGGGCTTAACACTGACCCAGAGAGCATAATTCTGCCAAAATTAATATGTTGGAATTCTAAAAGGCGTGCCCACTTCAGGTTTCCCATCTTAGGGGTGGTAACAGCCTTTGAGGGGAACAGGCCTTCAGACGAGCTAATTTCCCCGCCTGATGTGGTGCCAAATGGGCCCGGGTCAGGGGATGGCATTTTCCCTGTCAGGGGAAGTTTTAGGTCACATATCAAAGTTGGCAGAGGGCTTTGATGCCTCCTGCCATGATATACTGATCACGTAGCACTCCTACTTGTAGACGGTGACCGCACTTATGGCTGGAGCAGGCATTGTTTCTGCTCTCGGAGAGCGCTGGCTCTCACCTACATGAGGGGTCAAAACCCTGTCTGTGGTCTGCACCAGTTAGCCAGGACACAGGTAGTCAGTAGGTTTTCAGGGTACACCTCGAAGGTGCCTTCTGTGTGCATCTGTTAATAAATCCATCACTGGAATCAGTGTGGGCATTATTCATACGTGATGTTTGATACCAAAAATCTCTTCTTTCAGCGAAGCCATTATGTAGCTGGGGAACTCCTAAACACTGTTGTCCAGCACATGTATTCCAAATGGCTTACGTGTTCACTTGTAATATCTAAGAATCGACTTAGACATCACAGGGGCTCATCTGCTCATGCAGATATGTCCACACATGTAGTATAGTACATCCTGCCTTAGCGCTGGAAGGCCTGCTGTAGGGTTGACTTAACTACACTGCATGCAGTGTCTGCAGAAATGGCACACAGGAGGTGTGCAATGCCATGTCTTCTCTTATCTCTGCATCATGGCACGCAGCCTGCAATGACAGTCTGCATGTTTGTGCTGAGGAGTCTCTTAGAGTGGCATGTTGCAGGTTGCTCTCCTTGGAGACACTCTTTAGCTTCTCTGCCCTAGGTACCAAGTGCACCATTTACTAGGGTCTCACAGGGGGCGTTGAAGGTATTGCCAATTGGGGGAACAATTGCACAGTTTTAAAGAAACCGATCTGGCTCTGGGGACCTGGATACCAGGAACCCAGTGCACCTCTGTCAAAATTGCATCAGATACCAGGCAAAAAGTGGGGGTGACTGTTGGAACAGACACTTTCTGGTTGGGCGAGGCCCTAGCCAGGCAGAACTTAACCACTTCCATCAGGGGTGGGTGATTACACTCACTATATAACCTGCGCTCACTCTTGGATAGCTTGGCACTGAGCAGTCAGGCTTATCACAGAGGCAGTGTGTAAAGCATTGGCACAGCACGCGCTCATTTAAAAAAAAAATGTTTTATTGTTTTTTTTAGAAAACGTGATCATTAACAATCCACAGATCCTGCTGCAACTTGCAACGAACAGAGGTTATTATTCGTCACATAGCATTGGCAGTTATTGTATCATAGTTGTTGATTCAATAAGCACATTTGTCTGGTATATTACACATGTTATGTCTGCATGGTAATATAGTACATATATGGAACAGTTGGATTTCTTGTACTTTCTTCCTATGGTGTGTAACTTTTGAAGGCCAGTTCAACTTGAACAGGTGTGCTGAGCTGTACATGTAGTAGTAACGGAGGGTATAGGGCATCAAACTTGGGCTTGGTTTGGAGTGCTCCTGCACACCTACTTGTGTGTGTGTGCGCATGTACGTGCCGCCTAGTGCACCTACACCTGTTGTCTTGACTGTGGATTTCCAGGATGCACACATGCTGAGTTAGCGGCGCGGTGTAGTCTATCGGGTCAGGTGTTTGCGAGGACCGGACTGGCGGGTCCACATTTAGCTGTAGCGTTGCCAGGATTGCCTCCCAGCTTGCGGATATAGGTACCTTCCTGAGACCCATGATATCTTCACGCTTGATTGCTATGCCTTATGCTCTGGCCCACGCGAGAGTAGAGCGCTTCCAAACTTTTATGTGTGAGGGGTCTGGCGCCTTCCACCTCTTTGTGATTTAGCCTTTTGGCCATCACTATGCCCAGATCTAAGAACCTGGAGGTGACTTTAGTGTTACGTGTCCTGCTGAAGATGTGCAGTAGATACGTCTGCCAATCAAAGGGTATCTCTCTCTCTCTGCAGGCATGGAGTGCGTCCGCTACCTCTCTCTAATATGTACTAATGCTGGTACAACCCCAGAGCATGTGTACTAGGTCTGCGTCTAAAGCGGCACAGCTAAGGCAGGCGGAGTCTGCCCGACAAAATTCCCTGTTGATGTTAGCTGGCGTTAATTACGCTCTTTGCATGATGAAGTATTATATTTGCCTAAATCTCATGTTTCTAGGGATATGAACCGGGCTTTGGCACAGCACTTGCTCATGATAAATACAATGAGCATCACAAAAGAAACTTCACACGTGATGTATATAAATAACTTTTGTATTCAGCAGACACAAATAATCAATACTCTCTTAAGCATTCCTTCAGCCCAGTCAATCACTCTCACCACCCAAGCCCGAGCCGGGCAATACTACCTGGCAACGCAATGTATTTAGGAGCCGGGTAAGGAGAGGGCTGTTGATCTGCAGCACTGAGGGCTAAGAATAGAACAAGCGATGAATGGAGAATGAAGCAGAGGAGCCTATCGGAAGGAAGAGGCACCCTGTCAGGCACATTTCGAATGGAGCAGCACCCAGGCAATCCGGGCACTACGTCTGGTGCATGGTAATAAGAACTGCACCAGACAATTCTGGTTTCACATGATGTCGCAACTTAATACCTCCCTGGAAATTAGGCACAACAATGGGTTTGTGTTACTCCGAGTCGCACCAGACTGTTTCAGTCACCCACAACGAAGAGTTGCAAATTCAGTACCTCCCTTGAAATGAGGCACAATGTCTGGTGTGCGATGATATGGGCGAACAGACAATACCGGTCATACACACAGGCATAAGTTCAGCAATGCCACATGAGGTAGAATCTCTCAGGGTCACAAACTGTGAATCTGGCAACAAAAACGCAATGAGCATGCGGTCAGCATGTCGCATGAGAGAGATGTTGCACGATCGATGAAGCGGGCCACGCTGGATACCGCAACCGGTGAATCTGCTCACCACCAACAAGATGCTTATGTGTGCAGCAGTCCCCATGATTCAGGGGTCATGCACCTTAGATGCGGGCAAGGCTTCTGGGGCTCCGCACAAGGCCATCCGGTCTCCAGGCACTGTTCTTAGTTACACGCCCATGCTTCACTACTAGTTGGGATCCAGCAGGCAATGTGGGCACTTGAGAGGGCACCGCTCTCCAGGTGTCACAAGTAGATGGTGTGGGTCCCTCGTAGGAGATCTTTGATGTCCCTGAGGCCTCCGAAAGAACAGGGGGCAAGCCCATAGAGAGCACAATTCAGAGTGTCACACAGCAGCAGGTACTCAGCCCAGGTCAGCTACTAGTCCGAAAGGACACACAGTCCCTTTCAATGGCAGTAATCCTCCTTGTGCACAACAGATTCTTCTGGATTTGTGCACCACGCTCTCAGGTTCTCTGTCCCCACAAGTATATCTATACTTTAGTGCACCTTTGAAGTGTTTGGTTTTTCAGAGAGTTCCCCTTTGAACCACAGATTTTTCCCCTAAAATTCAGACCTGTCTTCCATGAGGCCATGGAATGCAGATCTTAAATTTCAATGGAGCCATGATCTGTCTACAGAGGACAAGTGTCACAACCTCTTCCTCCAATCCATCCAGCCAGGCCCTCAAATGGCAGAGGTCTGTCGTTCCAGTTGCATGCCCTATGTTTTATAGCGGTTTTTGGGGAATACCCAGAGGTGCTTCCTCAGCCTCCCGGGTGGGATGGGGCCATATAAAAGGAACACAGAGTTTTAGAGCATAGAAATACCCACTTTCTAGAAGTAGTATTTCTAAGCTTGTAATGACAAAACCACCTTTACCACAGGAAAGGGTTTGTCAATGTGAATCCAATGATAGGAACATTATGAAGCTGCTCCACTGCAATCCACTATTGCAGCCTGAAGTAATTTTCACCATTCTCCCATGTTCACCTATGGGAAGAGCAAACCTCATAGGTTGTGAAAACAGTGCCAATGGGTATTCTGCACTACCTGGGCATGGTACTCATGTGTACCTGCCCTGCCTTTTACCTGCCACTTGCTTTACCCCTCAGGACTTCCCCCAGGATTGCTCTAGTGGTAGTGAAAGGTCCCCTCAGGATGGGCTAGTGATTTAGCAACCAGCCTGAGCATACGTGCAATTGCGCCCACCCCGGCCCGTGTTGGCAGGCCAGACCCTGGTTAAAACCACCATAGGGGCCAGTGCTTAGACACTGGCCTGCAATGGCAGGCTTGACAAATGCTTAAAAACATCCTACACCTGTTAGGAGTGGTGTTCACAGGAAGGGTGCGCACACTTTCACACAGGATTTACAGTGGGAAAGTCCCCAGAGACCTAGGCCACTAGAAGAGAATCAGCAAAACCTAAGAGCAAAAAGTATAGGGAAACACTACCTGAAGAGTATCATGTCTAACAGTAATCATGTCAAAAAGGAGCACTTTCCTACACCCATCCATCCACACTTTAAGTAATCCATCCATCCTTTCTCATCATCCATCCACCCATTCATTCATCTTTCCATTCACTCTTTCATCCATCTACCCAACCTCCCTTTCATCCATCCATTCTTTCACTTATCCATCCATCCACACTTTTATCCATCCATCCACCCATACTCCCTTTCACTCTATTAATTCTTTCGCTCATCCATCCTTACAGCCATCTTTTCATTCATTCACCCATCCACCCTTTCATTTCACCCATCCACCCTTTCACTCACACACCTATCCATCAGTCTTTTCACTCACTCACTCAACCAACAAACCAAAATGTCACCTTATTTATGAGCCGCCTTCTGCCAAGTTGCAGATAGAAGAGGCCTATCAAGAATTCCACCCCTGCTTTAGCTGGTAAAGCGGGGGTTCACAACGTCCCTAGATCAGCATTTATAAAGCCCTTGGCTGAGTAGAATGGGAGGTGTGGATGGCTCTTGAGGATGTTCGTGCAGGGTACGTGCCATCAGTAAAAATTAATTTTCCTAGGTTGATACTTGCATCAATAATGGCAGCAAAACTTCTGGCAGAGGATAATGGTTTGAGAATGTTGGTTGGGAATGTTCTTGAAATGGATAGTAAGCAGAGGACTCTGGCAGATAGAAAACTTCCGTCTTTAAAGAATTGAGCACGAGCAGTTAGAGGGTCATCATTGACAAAAGACCATTAAACAGTCTCAGGTGCAAGGTTTGAGATGGGGTATAAAGTCCTAAAGAAGAGGAATATTTAGAAGTCATCTGCAAAAAAGATGGTATGAGAAGCCAGAGGAAATTATGTCTACGAAAGCCGTTGTGTACAGAGAAACTAGTAGGGCACCGAAACCGAACGCTGAGGGACACCAACCAGAAAGGGGAAGGGGGCAGAAGCGAGCAAGCACCGTGAGACAGAGAAAGAGAGGTGAGGCTAGTGTGGAGAGGAGTGTTGAAAGGCTGATGTGTTAAAATGTGCAAAGAATCTAAGTAGTATGTGGATGGGTGGTGTGCAGTTTGCGGTATATAATAAATTGGGTTGTTAGCTGAGGAGGTAACTGCCCACCTCAAGTAATAATCACAGTCCTTGTCAGGGTGAACCACTAAAGTCACTTAATAAACCTGTGCTCAACCTCCTGGTAGCTGTGGCATAGAGCAGACAAGCTTAAATTAGAAGCAATGTGTAAAGTATTTATGCAGTACTAAAATGGTAATAATTTTGAAATACAAAACAATAAAAAACCCAAAGTGAATTAGAATAATAGGGTGAAATGTAATAAGCAAAATGACACCAAAATAAAAAGAAATCTAATAAGCGGAACCAGATATATGATTTTTCAAAGCACAAACTGCCAAGGATAGTCAATGGTCACGGTAGAACAGGACCTTGGTGCAGTTTGATGGTACTCACGATTGAGGGCAGGTTGGATACACTAACCGTGTTAGTCCTTTTAAAAAATCTTTACCTTCTAACTCCCAATCCACCCCAGGAGTACACTTTTAAAGCCCCCGAGGACCTCAAGGGAGGCACTTAGAGACTCACAGTGAGGCAGGAAGAAGCCAACAGCAGGGTCCAGTTGCCGCTGGTCAGAGGGCCAGGTGAAGAAAAAAGTCCCCTTTGTAGCTTGTTGTGTCCCTAGTAGGTCATTCTTATGATCCTTGGAGTCCACTTCTTTGTCCCGGGTACAAGAGGGAGAGCAGGTCCACTCTTCTAGGCTGTTCTCAGGTCTCAGACAGCAGGTTCAACCTCTTCTGATCTTCCACAGGTTCCGGAGTGTTCTGAAGCGGATGCATGGAGATGCCACATTTATGGATGGCTCAAGCTAGTGTGTGGTGACTTCCTAACCAATAGGATAAAGGTTTCCGGGACTAACCTTAGTCACTTTGGGTATTTTCAAGCTGGCCGAAGTCCCCGTCCACACTAAACGTGGGCTGAGCGGTGTATGTGGGGAGTGTACCATAGTAATCCTAGTGTCTTTGCACATCTAACACAAAAATCCAGTTGTAGTCAGTCCCTATACCCCCAACAAACTCGGAGACAGAAGGTCGGCAGAATAAAGCTGATCTTTCAGCAACTAGACAGTGGATACACACAAATTGTTTTGCCGTTCCAATGCCCTCCTCGCCACAAATGTTCTATGTAACCCCAGCAGATCTGTAAATGAAAAAGAGGGCAGCTGATTTGCAAAGAAGTACTGCGTGTGCCTGCCCTAAATATATTGGATGCTGCCCGTTTCTTCTCCTATACCCTTCAACACAACGTCTAATCAAGCACTCCTTTCCCACTTCCCACTCACCATCCCAGACGAACATCTCCCCGAACTCAATAATGCTAAGCCATCATGCATCTAATTGACCTGTTTAGCCCAGAAATATTAAAAAAATTGCCCCTCTCCTGCTTGGTCTCGGGAGGGGGGGGGGGGGGGGGCGTTGAAGGTTAAATGGACAGAGCTCTCCTCAAATAGACAGAGAAAATTCGAATGGGTTGGCCTTTTGTGTGGGGCTCGTCTTCCTAATGCTGCACACTATTTAGACGGGATGAAAAATCTGAGAATTCAACCTTCAGGGAAATCTGGAGTCTATCATTCAAAAACAGAACCTTGGACGCCAAGTTCGGATGTAAAAGATAAATCCCTAGGTGGCTAGCTACCACCAAGATCTCTTTGGAAGTAATCCACCTAAGGTGACTAGCACATGAGGGTAACATTCAGAGAGCAATGTTGATGAAACTCTACAGTAACTTGGGAAGCAAAATGTACCTAATAAGAGTGGTGAGTAGTGAGGCCCTACCTTTCACGATTTCTTCAGTAATCGCAACTGGATTCTTCCGATACAGGCCCTGTTTTTCAATGTAGGCTAATACAGATCTGTGTTGATAAGCACCCTTTACCCTACAGGTGTCTCCACATCCAAGTGTTTCACAGACTCCAACATCCATATTAAAAGGTGGGTTGCATTTGCAAGGGTGGAGATTATTAGTATGAAGAGCTTAACTATTTTGTAAGGAAGAATGTGCTGAATCCACTAATTTTTCTCGAGCATGGAGGTTACCATTAGGATTTCTGACGTAGCAGGGGTATGTCTTATCTGGACAGTGAAAGGACACACCTGTGTAATTAGATTTTAATTTCTGTGCCCATGTGCTTCTCGCTCAGTAGACAGACCGGCTACTTCATTGCTTTTGTAAACAAGAAACTAGGAATCTGGAAACCCTGCCTTGTCCACAAATGCATCTGCTTTTTTGTGCAGACTTTGCAAGTGTGCGAGCAGACGGGCTGTTCACCTACCATGCCAAATTCCTGAACAAGAAATTGAACTTTATGGAATCCCGCATTGGAGACAGTTTCTTCCAATGAAGTTGGTGAAATTTGACTTGTGTAAAACTGCAAGCAGTTGCCACAGCTCGTTTTAGCACCCGTGCCAGGAATAAGGCACGGCTGAGCGAGTTTCAGCAAGCAAAATATGAACGGGATTCATCTTGTTTCAGTTTTTGTAGCTGGAAGTGTGTGTGTGTATATATATATATATATATATATATATATCATGTGATCAAGACTGCCGTTTGGCAGTCGAAACGCGTCAGGCTGGGCACTTGCTGTCGAATTACTCTGCACTGGCACTTTTAAATCTGCACAAATAAAGAAAATAATTTTTCACCACGTTGGAGATCCGTACCTGTTTTTTTGATCTCAAGACTACGATCGTTTCAGGACTGTGATTTCTCGCTCTCTTTTATTTTTATGTATATATATATATATATATATATATATATATATATATATATATATATATATATATATATTCTTTGTGTAACTATGTGGAATAGCAGTTCTCTTGTAGAATCTGTTTGAACTACTTTTATTTGGCTGTACAGGAAACCATTCCACATCCGCAGTATCCTTATTGTCAGGTGCAAGTTTCCCTCATCGTAATTGAATAAATTATTACTGCCCTCTGTGCCTCATCCACCCAAGCAAGCTCAACTTGACTAATATGTGTGAATATTTCATCATCATCTTTCTAGAGTAGAGACCTAAAATCTTTTAAAAACTTAGTGGTGTATTTTCGCCATCTTAGGCGTTAAAGGCCAACCCTCTGCCATGGTCTTCAAATTTTCAGTCTCTGGTCTTGCGCTCAAACAGGGTGTCCAACGTAGGTGCAGGAGGGCTTGATCTCTGGAAGATTTCTCAGGATAACTGCTATGTAAAGGATTTCAATTCTGTGAATATCCTGAAAATCGATATAGACTGGGCCCTATTGAGTCTGTGTTAGATATCAGGCCAGTCGTTTCCCCCTGCACAATAACAGCTATGACAAAGAGATGGAGTCAGTAACACGAGCTGGTATTCAGAGCAGTCAAAGATGTACTGTGTCCTGGGCATTACACAGTGGACAGCCAGGGTGATAGGATTCTACACTATGGAGTCAAGCCTCACATATGTGCATCCCTCATTCAATAACGGTCACTGAGAGAAACGTCTATGCTGCAGAGGGAAGAGCCCTGCCCGACTCCTTAGATCTAGCAAGCTTAAGATTCAAGGCCTCTTCTCAGAGTACCTCAGCATCTATCTATGGTTGTAGCCCATGAATTGATAATCCTTATCAAGCAGCCAACAGCAGTGAAAGCCCTCCCTTCTTTATCTGTAGTGTTCATGTAATTTAAGATTTGAGTCCAGTAGATCATTTTAATTGCATCATGAAATTCTCACCTTCTAACCAGGAGTTCTTGCCTCTAAGGTGTCATGTGTAAGGCTTTTTGTAGTGCAACTTCCTTAAATGACCTGGACAAGTACACAAATATCGATATCGTACAGAATTTTCCATGATTGTCCAGACCCTTAACATTCTGTACCATTGACTCCTAGATCCACCTGTTCTCACCTCTACCGAAGATAAAATGAACGGTCAGGTTGTTCAAAACCCATGCCCTCAACCCTCTGCATTTGTAAAAAGAACGTTAGTGGAATGACCCATACCCAGAACACCAGCCAAAACCCCATGCAACAACCACCCTAACATAGTGATGAGAAATCCACCTATATATGGCGGCAAGCCGCAACTTGCACTGGTCAAGAAAATTTGAACCCAAGCTTTTCCCGCATTGGGATAATGCAGTGAAGAGCCGACTAGCTTGACGGCTCCTACTCAGAAGCACTAATTAGTGTGTGAAGTTTGCACAACTATCTTGCAAGAGAGAGGTGTTTGTTGCAAATTTCTTGCATAAACGTTAAATGTGAATAGCAAGAGTGTTGCACGCATGACACCTACAAGAACTGTTAAAACCAAAATGAGACTGCTGTTTTAGATTGTGTAGAGATGTTGTGGCTGTGTAGCGGTTGGAGACGTTCTGGTGTATGACAAAATTCATTGCATCCTCATGGGAAGTGAAGAAATGTGCTATCTCACTGTAACTCGCTGCAGCTCAGAGGAGAACATCGTTCAGACATGTACACCACATCCTCCTTATCTGTTTGAGTGCAGCTTTTTTACATACGGGGCTCTGATCCTGAACTATGGATAGATGGAAATTCTTTGACTTGTCATGACACATGAATGCCCAATGCAGAAGATTTCCTCAACCCCTCACCCCCAGTTCGCCCCCACAGCAGTCAAGCCTGGAGCCACGCTTTGCACTCCAGGCACACCATTTATTTATTTATAGGTTTTATATAGCGCTAGCTAGACCCAAAGGTATCCACGCGCTTTACAGAAATTCGCAGCTAGGCAATAATCTAGTCGCTGAGTAGGAAGCACAACAATCTAGGTTCAAGTAAATACGAAATGCATACAAGGTAAAAAGTAGTTAGGCAGTGCGGGTGCAACACAATGGATATATACACGGAAAAATAGTTAGAACTTGAGGGAGGAATTACTGCTTATGTTAAATAAGCACAGTATGAGACCAAGAAGAGAGACATTCTAGACAATAGAAGCAAACAAAAAAAAATGCCAACTTGTCAATGGGGTCCGAAAACCTTGAAAGAGAGCCTATTTGAACAGAGTTCAAGATTGTTCATTGTTCCAGTATTTGGTGAGGAGATGGAGTTTCAGGTCTCTTTTGAAGCTGGAGAAGGAGGGGTTGCATCGTAGATCCCTCGGGAGAGAGTTCCATATGATGGGTGCATTTCCTGAGAAGAAGCGTGCCTAGGTTGATTTCCTTTTAAGTTTAGGCGGAACGAGAAGAAGTGTGTTGGAGCTTCTCAGAGTCCGGGTTCTTCCTGTTTTTGCGAGTCTATTGTCCATGATATTCACAAAGTGTAAGAATTGATTTAGCTGCAAATGGATTGAGTACGGTGGAATCCTTGATTAATTTAGCTTAAAAGTTGGTCTCCAGGATGGTGGCGATTACACCAGTGTGTGCCATTTAGAGCAACCCCACCAGCGTCGTATTGTTTCTATTTAATCTATCCCTCAAGCCTTCTTTCTTACGGGCGTCAAGCAAGCTGAAGATGTTCTCCATTTTCTATAGGATGAAAGTTTACATACATTTAATAGGCAAGTTAGATTACACACTAATATCCAATGCTTTCCCTTCCAGTCTAAGAAAGATTCTTCATAGCTGGAGTATGTGAATTTCTGGTTGTACGATGAATTGTCTTCTAGCAACATCTAGGGGTGTTAGCTAGACCAAACCAGTTTGTAATTAAGGAAGCTTTCCTCTCCAGATAGTTAGTGTTGGAACTTCAGTATGCTCTGAAACCCACCTGAAGGAACTATTGGAAACTGAAAGCTTCCATGCTCTTGGATCCATACTTACATCAGATAGAATAGGTGTGCAGTCGCTCTCTCTTCAATCAGCTGGTCTGGATATGTTACCCTCTTCTTCACAACGCTAAGATTGGTCTACAGAGGTAAAATCGACAGGAGCCGCCCTGTAGACCACTTGTGAAACATGGGCAAACAATAGTTAATAGCATCAATGTTTCAGCGAAGCATCTCTTTGTGTTACGTAAACCAATTATAATAATTGAAACTGGGTATACTTAAGTAACCATGTTGACAATCAAATTTTAAGAGCAAATATTTATTGGGATTGTGAGAAGTTGGCCTGATGTATGATGTCACTAGTTCTAGTGCACACCTTATATCAGTCCAAATACCCTTATGGTGATTGGTTGTAAAGTCAACCTTATAGACCAGCTATCCTAGTGGTAGCATGGACAAGAGCAGTCTTAGGCTAAACTCTGAATGGCATGTGAAGCCAGCTGTGATGCCATATATAATCCCTTGAATACCAAATGAAAGGACACCACAACAGATATATATATAAAATAAAGTGTATTTATTCTAGACAAACCCTCAGCACTCTTTATGAGATTAGAGGTAAGTACAACACAGTCTTATTTATGCATACATTAAGTCACACAGGTAAGTAATACAGTTAGGCCCTAGGGGCCACGCAAACCATATACTAAGTAAGTGGTATAAGGACCACTGTCACGGAAATAGGATAGGCCTAGGCCTAGGGAATCGCTGGGGCTACACTATACTACCAAAGGTTAGGAAGTGGGAGGCCCACGGGATTCAGGTGCAGAGTGGAAACACTCACGCGTAATGCGTAAAAGTCACTAGCAATAGTACAGTTTAGAAATAGATAGATTTAGGACACTTCCGGAGTAGCTAGGAAGTCGAGACTTGAAAACTAGACACTAGGATAGTCACTATCCTGATGAGCACTGGAGTACCCAAGTTACCTAGCCCACAGGCTGCGGGTGCATAGGGGTGAAGTTGCGTCGGGTTTCGTCGTCGACTCCTATGGATGCCTGAAGAAAGATGCTGACAGGCAGTCAGTGAAGAGTGTCCGGTGGATCCCAAGGCTGGGATCAGGAAGAAAGGATACCTGCAAGCAGAAGGGACAGAGTCAAGGTCACTAGCCAGTGACCACGTGGAACCAGGAAGGAACCAGGCGATGTCGTGAAGATTGCAGGTGAAGGTGAAGCTTGTCGCTGCAGCCACGAGGACCAGGAAGCGTCGAGGACGACCAGGACCAGGAGGCGAGCTGTCCCACGAAGGCTCTTGCTGTCGGCGGCGTCGAAGTTGGACTAGGACTCACCAAGCCTTGGCAAGCGGAACCCACGAAGAACGGAGGACTTGCTTCTGGTGCAGACCAGGAAGGTGTGGGGTGCTTCTTTGCAGAGAAGCAGGAGCCAGTCTGGAGGAGCCAAACCAGCGCTGAAGATTTCAGGGTGCGTCGTCTCAAAGGCCACTAGCCAGCGGGCAAGCAACCGGACAGACGCGGCAAGCAGGAAAATGCAGAAGGGCCCCACGCAGGACTCTTGGAGCGTGGGGGGCTGATCTTCGGTGCAGATGGTGCTTGGGGTTGGGGCTTCTCAATCCCCGGTGCACAACTTCGAGGGTGCCTCAGAAGCTGCGCTTGAAGATACTAGCCACTTTTCCCAGGTAGCCGGTCCCACGTCTCTCGTCGCCTCCACGGATCTCAGCACGGCTGTGGATGTGGATCAGGGTCGGAGAAGTCTAGAAGTCAAGGCTCTGGTCGGGCTCTGCAGTCGGTCCCTCGTAGAACTTGGGCAAAGCAAAGGGTAGTCTCTTGATGGTGCCTGTTTGCACAGGGTAGCCACTCCTTGGCCACAAGGGAGATTCTTCAGTCTTCTTCTTTCGTCGAATGTCGAAGGTCCAGAGTTTCTGTTCAAGTTTGCAGGTTCAGGATAATCTAAAGTCTTGAGGCCCAACTCCCACTCTTATACTAATCTGGGGGGCTGGGATACCTGCTAGGTCACGCCTTATGGGTGGGACCTGGGAGGGGGGTGGTTACACCCCCTTCCCTTTGTCCAGTTTCGCGCCAGGACTGGGGCTGGAGTGCCCCAGCACCGGTTTGAACTGGACTATGCATGGGACACCTTGTGTGCCCCAGGCATGTCTCATTCCTTTCAGCCCTCCCTGCCCCAATACACTAAAGTCTGTCTGGGGAGGTGCTAGCACCTCCCCAAGCAGGAAACCTATTGTCCAAGCCTCCCTTGCCGGGATCACCCCCAGCAGCAGGAGGTCAGACTTGTGTCTGTGGCAGCAGCATCCATTTTGTGATGCTGAGGCTTTGGTTAGAGTTAAACAGCAAAGTAGGATTTTAACATGTCTCTCCCTCTAGAAGGGAGGAATAATATCCTCATCACCAGAAATGGTATGGGGGTATTATTCCAAAGTGTTAGACACCTTACACGACATGTTTTGATAAAGCCAAACCATAGTTACCATAACCGTTTAAGATTATAAGGCACTTTAAGAGTATATGGTAGGCTATATCATAGAACAGCTATAAGGACATGGTTCCGAAAGCTGCAGACAGGCTCAGCTCATGCTAGAGCACCATCTCACATGTTACCAAGCACTCTGCCTCCAGGATTGTTAAGGCCTGCCATAGGAGTGGCTGATAGGTACACATGTGTCTATTTTAAAGGTAGATATAGATATACTATATCTAAGCAAGAGGTGATTACACGACCTTGCCCCAGCTGAGTGATCAGCCAGTTGTGTCTGATTGGAAGGCCAGACCAGGGGTGGCATAATACATGCTGCAGCCCCTGGGAGGCCTAGGGTACACCTATGCCCTGGGTACCTAGGGTACACTGTACAGGGTCCAATAAGATGATCCTTACCAATTGTGTATGTACCTAGGGTACATGGAGTCCATTTTAAGGAGAGAGCAGACAGCCTGAGACCCTGAATGGCAGGATCTCAGGCCAACTAAGTCGAAAAACCAGCTAGACACTAGGCAAAAAGTTGGGGGTAACCATAGTCAGATATCCACCTTCCTACACAACCCCCCCCCCCCCCCCCAAACGAAAGGAGATAAGGCTGGCCTTGACAAGGTAAGCCTCTATTGCCTAAGTGGCCATATAAGGAAGAACCAGCACTGGCATGGTTACCCCCTGTCTCATGGTCCACTAAGCAATCCCTCATCCTAAAGGTATCATAGGGTCTCCACCATAGGGAATCTCTACCTTGGGTGTGTCTTTGCAAAGTAAAAGGCTGGTGTTGAGATGGAGTACTGAAGTGAGTGTCCTCAAAGTGAGGCCTCAGCTTCCTCCAATCATCCTCCACCATGGATGCCTTTCTTTCTTTAACTGAGTTGCACTGTGCTCTCAGGGTCAGCCTCTGGCTACCTAAAGCTGGAGGCTGGGTCCCTTTTGTGGGCTTACTGGAGGGACAGGTCAGGTTTGGGGCCCTAAGGTCCCATGTTTTCCTGTGCCCAACAGAATCCCTCTGGGGGAGGTCCCTAACTACCTGTAAAGGGGATCCCTCGGGAATGTTTTTACCCATCACCTGGCTAGGGCTACTAGCCAGGCAATCCTCATTCTTTTGATGGGGGGGTTCTTGTGGACAGGGGCCCTCTTGGGGTCCACTGGCCTCCCTGACCTCTGCAGCCCTGGGCTGGCTGAGGCAGGGTAGAGAGAGGCAGGCTACCTGCACCAGACTGGGTCCCACCCTGGAAGGGGCCACTGACATCAGAGGCTCTGCCAGGCCAGGCCTGGCTACCTCTGGGGCAGTTCCTTCACAAGGGGTGAGGTCAGATCCCTGAGGAGGCTGACCTTTTCCTAATGTCTGGGGAGAGGGAGACTTTTCTTCCTCCCCACTACTCTGTTTGTGTGGAGTGATCCATAGTTTCAGGCTTCACTACACCTATGTCAGTCTGAGTATGGGCTGAGACCATTACAGCCCTGCCAACCTTTTCAGGGAGGCACTCAGTTTGTGTTTGAGCTGTGACTGTCACAGCTCTGCCAGTCTCTACAGGGAAGTCTGTCTTTGCCTGGGCTGTGGCTACCACTGCCCTTCCAACCTTTTCAGGGAGGAAATCTACTTGGACAGGGGTTGTGGCTGGCACAACCCCACTACCCTTTTTTGAAAGGCTTACCATTTTAGAATGGGTGTCTTGTTCAACTCCAGCCCAAGCTGAGAGTTCTAAGTCATTCCCCAGTAAGCAGTCCACAGGCAAGGTTGGAGACACTGCCACCCTTTTAGGGCCAGTGACACCTCCCCAGCTGAGACATACCTCTGCCATGGGATGACTGTTCTGTTTGCCATCAATGTTAATTACCTGGTATGAGAAACCAGGCAAAAGCTGCTCAGAGGGAACTAGCCTATGGGCCACCATAGTGATGCTAGCTCCAGTGTCTCTGTAGGCCTCAGCTTTTCTACCATTGATGTAGGGTTCCTGTCTGTACCTACCCAAAGTGTTGGGACAGGCAGTGAAGTTGGCAAACCCCATGCCACCATCACAGACAAGAGTAGCTGCTGTAGGGGAATTGGCTAAGCCAGGGTCCCCCTGTGTTCCCCAAGAAAACCCAACCAAATTTTTGGGGGCACTCCCACCACCTGGGGGATTACTGCTGACAGTAATAGGTGGTGTGACATGAGTAGTTGGAGGAACAGTTTTGTTTTTAGCCTTTGGGCAACTGCTGTCAGTTTTCCAATGCCCAGGAGTTTTACACTCATGGCAGTAAGGCTTTTTAACTGTGGTAGAGGAGGGAGCTTGGGACCCACCACCCTGTGTGGAGTTTTGGGACCCTGAGGAAGATTTCTCTTTTGTTTTATCCCCACCCTTCTCTTGAGGCTTGGTGGTATCTTTCTTTTGGTCACCACCCTGATTTTTAGGCCTAATCCTGGTCCTGACCCATTTATCTGCCCTCTTTCCCAATTCTTGGGGAGAGGTCAGATCTGAGTCTACCAGGTGTTGATGGAGAAGCTGGTTCTGACAATTACTAAGGATCTGCTCCCTCATAATTAAGTTGTACAATCCTGTATAGTCCTGCACCTTGCTGCCAGTTAACCAACCTTCCAAAGCCTTAGTGGCACAATCCACAAAATCAGACCAGTCCTGTGTCTGTGTCTTCTGGGTGTCTCTGAACAACAACCTATATTGCTCAGTGGTTAAGCCAAACCCATCTATCAGAGCACTCTTCAGGACTTTGTAATTGTTAGCATCCTCATCACTGACTGTGAGGAGCTTGTCTCTACCTTTGTCAGAAAAGGAGAGCCACAAGATAGCTGCCCATTGACTCTGGGGTACCTGCTGTACTTTGCAGGCCCTCTCCAAAGCAGTCATCCACTTGTGGATGTCATCCCCATTCTGATATGGGGCGACTATCTTGCTTAGGTTTCTATGGTCATAAGACCTATCCCTATCTCTAGGGATGTTGCTGCCACCAGTGGGTTCTGACCCACACAATTTTTGCTCCTCTAGCCAGAGCAAGCTTCTCCTTGGCAAGGGCAAGTTCTTCCCTCTGAATCCTCAGATTAGCTTCCCTCATTCTGGCTTCATGCTCCTTTCTCTCAGGGGAAGTCATTCCCCTGTGAGAGGAAACACTAGAGATGCTAGAGACATGGGAGTGGATGGATTCCCTTGAAGTGGATCTGTCCCTCCTGTTTCTCTGGTTAAGCCCACTTGGGGGTCTGTATGGGGGGACCCCATGCAAACTCCCATGTAAACTTAGGTTAGCCTGGCTAAGTCTTCCTACTTGGCCCTGGCTGTCTACCTCTTCATCTGAAGTCCCATCTGACTCCTCTGTGGTGGGTAGACCCTTATCTATAGCTATGGTCCCATCCTGGGCAGCTCTTTCAGCATCATAGGCCTCCAGAAGCTCCACTAGCTGTCTAAGGGTAGGGTTGGAACCCTGTTTTAATCTCCTGGAGGTACACAGTTGTCTCATCTCCTGGAAAGTGAATGCATCATACCTAGAGGGAACCTGTCTAGGATTCTCCTCTCCTGAGGGAGCATCAGTGTGATCTCCATCCAGGGGCATGATTCTAGTGAGGGTGTGGTGTGTGCACCTACCTACACTAGTTGTATCTACTAAACCTCTCTAGTAGTTGTAGTCAGGGTGTGTTACTCCCTACAACCACTAAGTCCAGTAGGACTTAAGTATTATAATCTATGTTATATGTACCTAAACAATATCTGTGTGATCTTTCAATTTAGTATCTCAAGATTACAATGGTATTACAACAGCAAGCTCAGATCCCAACCGCTGCTCACCAATGTGAGAAGTTGGCCTGATGTATGATGTCACTAGTTCTAGTGCACACCTTATATCAGTCCAAATACCCTTATGGTGATTGGTTGTAAAGTCAACCTTATAGACCAGCTATCCTAGTGGTAGCATGGACAAGAGCAGTCTTAGGCTAAACTCTGAATGGCATGTGAAGCCAGCTGTGATACCATAGATAATCCCTTGAATACCAAATGAAAGGACACCACAACAGATATATATATAAAATAAAGTGTATTTATTCTAGACAAACCCTCAGCACTCTTTATGAGATTAGAGGTAAGTACAACACAGTCTTATTTATGCATACATTAAGTCACACAGGTAAGTAATACAGTTAGGCCCTAGGGGCCACGCAAACCATATACTAAGTAAGTGGTATAAGGACCACTGTCACGGAAATAGGATAGGCCTAGGCCTAGGGAATCGCTGGGGCTACACTATACTACCAAAGGTTAGGAAGTGGGAGGCCCACGGGATTCAGGTGCAGAGTGGAAACACTCACGCGTAATGCGTAAAAGTCACTAGCAATAGTACAGTTTAGAAATAGATAGATTTAGGACACTTCCGGAGTAGCTAGGAAGTCGAGACTTGAAAACTAGACACTAGGATAGTCACTATCCTGATGAGCACCGGAGTACCCAAGTTACCTAGCCCACAGGCTGCGGGTGCATAGGGGTGAAGTTGCGTCGGGTTTCGTCGTCGACTCCTATGGATGCCTGAAGAAAGATGCTGACAGGCAGTCAGTGAAGAGTGTCCGGTGGATCCCAAGGCTGGGATCAGGAAGAAAGGATACCTGCAAGCAGAAGGGACAGAGTCAAGGTCACTAGCCAGTGACCACGTGGAACCAGGAAGGAACCAGGCGATGTCGTGAAGATTGCAGGTGAAGGTGAAGCTTGTCGCTGCAGCCACGAGGACCAGGAAGCGTCGAGGACGACCAGGACCAGGAGGCGAGCTGTCCCACGAAGGCTCTTGCTGTCGGCGGCGTCGAAGTTGGACTAGGACTCACCAAGCCTTGGCAAGCGGAACCCGCGAAGAACGGAGGACTTGCTTCTGGTGCAGACCAGGAAGGTCTGGGGTGCTTCTTCTTTGCAGAGAAGCAGGAGCCAGTCTGGAGGAGCCAAACCAGCGCTGAAGATTTCAGGGTGCGTCGTCTCAAAGGCCACTAGCCAGCGGGCAAGCAACCGGACAGACGCGGCAAGCAGGAAAATGCAGAAGGGCCCCACGCAGGACTCGTGGAGCGTGGGGGGGCTGATCTTCGGTGCAGATGGTGCTTGGGGTTGGGGCTTCTCAATCCCCGGTGCACAACTTCGAGGGTGCCTCAGAAGCTGCGCTTGAAGATACTAGCCACTTTTCCCAGGTAGCCGGTCCCACGTCTCTCGTCGCCTCCACGGATCTCAGCACGGCTGTGGATGTGGATCAGGGTCGGAGAAGTCTGGAAGTCAAGGCTCTGGTCGGGCTCTGCAGTCGGTCCCTCGTAGAACTTGGGCAAAGCAAAGGGTAGTCTCTTGATGGTGCCTGTTTGCACAGGGTAGCCACTCCTTGGCCACAAGGGAGATTCTTCAGTCGTCTTCTTTCGTCGAATGTCGAAGGTCCAGAGTTTCTGTTCAAGTTTGCAGGTTCAGGATAATCTAAAGTCTTGAGGCCCAACTCCCACTCTTATACTAATCTGGGGGGCTGGGATACCTGCTAGGTAACGCCTTATGGGTGGGACCTGGGAGGGGGGTGGTTACACCCCCTTCCCTTTGTCCAGTTTCGCGCCAGGACTGGGGCTGGAGTGCCCCAGCACCGGTTTGAACTGGACTATGCATGGGACACCTTGTGTGCCCCAGGCATGTCTTATTCCTTTCAGCCTTCCCTGCCCCAATACACTAAAGTCTGTCTGGGGAGGTGCTAGCACCTCCCCAAGCAGGAAACCTATTGTCCAAGCCTCCCTTGCCGGGATCACCCCCAGCAGCAGGAGGTCAGACTTGTGTCTGTGGCAGCAGCATCCATTTTGTGATGCTGAGGCTTTGGTTAGAGTTAAACAGCAAAGTAGGATTTTAACATGTATCTCCCTCTAGAAGGGAGGAATAATATCCTCATCACCAGAAATGGTATGGGGGTATTATTCCAAAGTGTTAGACACCTTACACGACATGTTTTGATAAAGCCAAACCATAGTTACCATAACCGTTTAAGATTATAAGGCACTTTAAGAGTATATGGTAGGCTATATCATAGAACAGCTATAAGGACATGGTTCCGAAAGCTGCAGACAGGCTCAGCTCATGCTAGAGCACCATCTCACATGTTACCAAGCACTCTGCCTCCAGGATTGTTAAGGCCTGCAATAGGAGTGGCTGATAGGTACACATGTGTCTATATATAAGGTAGATATAGATATACTATATCTAAGCAAGGGGTGATTACACGACCTTGCCCTACCTGAGTGATCAGCCAGTTGTGTCTGATTGGAAGGCCAGACCAGGGGTGGCATAATACATGCTGCAGCCCCTGGGAGGCCTAGGATACACCTATGCCCTGGGTACCTAGGGTACACTGTACAGGGTCCAATAAGGTGATCCTTACCAATTGTGTAGGTACCTAGGGTACATGGAGTCCATTTTAAGGAGAGAGCAGACAGCCTGAGACCCTGAATGGCAGGATCTCAGGCCAACTAAGTCGAAAAACCAGCTAGACACTAGGCAAAAAGTTGGGGGTAACCATAGTCCGATATCCACCTTCCTACAGGGATCATTAAGAAATGTATACTCAATAAACCATGTGGGCGATCAACTGTTCAAACAGAGTGCAAAAAGCCATGTACATCGCAAAAGTACCTCTTAATTTTAAAAGTGGTTCTACTGTATCACTTGCACCCTGTGAGCACTTTTGTTATATCTGCATTGCCTGCCATTGCAATTAGAAGAGACCCTTTTAAAATTAAGTGCTATAATTGTAGTGTCTATCATTTCTTGCTTCTTCTGTTCAGACCATTGATTGGAAATGGTTTATTTTGTTTACCAAGTTTTGATTATAATATATAATTGTCCTTGCATTAGGTCTGTCGAAGATTTTGTAAATTGTCTAAAGTTAATGTGTCCCTGTTATGTTTCTTTGAGTCACAGCCAGGTAATGCCACTGCTTTCAACATATAATTGTGTATAGTTCCAGAAACCAACGAAAGTCATTTTGCTTCTAAAGGCCACTCATTCTGTGATCCTGTGTCTGATCTTAGGGGACTTATTTTTAAAATAGGGAGATGTTCCATTACCTTTCTATGCAATAAAATGTCTACTTTTAAAAATGTGTTGAAAGGGTATTATTTTGAATTTCACCTCCGAATGTCTGGCTATAGTTGATGCCAAGTCCCCCATGATGCACTTTGAGAATGGTGTGCTATATTTTTGTAGTTTCCCCATAGTGCTACTTGTTAATGTTGGGTTATAGTTGTCAAGAACCCATAAAATAAGTCTTTGTTAGTGTTGTCCTGTAGTTGACATCAAGCGCTTCTATAGTCCCTTAGATAAACAAGGTAGCTAAATCAGTACATTTCTATCTCCATGCCCTGAACAAATCCCCCTTGACCATCTGAAAACTGCAATATATGTTCCAGGCACTTTGTGACTAGATTTTGGAAACGCTGCACTTGCAGACATGTATTAGTCTTCAAAGCAAACACAAGGAGATGATGGATGGAGCACTGAAACTTTTCAGACACTCACCCCCAGTCACGGATCTGGGTTGACTCCATCATCGTTCTTTAGCTCACTTTGCCACCCCGGGTTAGACCCAGCCATATGCAAATCAGTCTTGACCCTGGTCCTCATGGGAACAGTCCAGCCCGAAATGCCATGCTAGGTCTTCCCTGGACAGGAAACCAGCATCCTGGGCCCGGTTTCAGGGTAACACCCCTCATCAGCCAGGCTAGCTTGAATCCAGTGGCAAAGTGAGCAAGGGAACCACGTCTGGGCATGCCCTGCCAACTTAGGGCAAACAAAGTAACCACAAGGAGAATTGAAGTTGTTGAGGTGATGGATTCAATTCAGCTCTGTGACTGGGGGTGAGTGTCTGAAAAGTTTCAGCTGTCCGTCCGTTATCTGCTTGGGTTTGCTATGTATTAGTTTACAAACGTGCTGCTGAAAGCAGTTCTGCATTTTGCGCAAAGCTTGTCACTGCTTCAGGCACGTTTTAGCACATTGCTCCCATGTTGTGCAGTTTTCCCTGGCTTGCCATAATCTCAAGGATTCTGTTCAGAATCTAATTTCTCGTCTACAGAGCCATCGACCACAACAACCCTCCTTACCTAGCTGAATTGCTGCCCTTTCATAGTGGTTTGAGAGGCCTTAGAAGTAGAAATACTTTTCAGCTTGAAGTATCCAAATTCAGGGCAGCATATTCCCAAAAACAAACCTTCACTGACTCCCTATCACTTGACATAAGAAAGAATCCCACTCTCACCTTTTAAAGTATTCTGCCAGTTCCCAAACTAACACCTTTTGTTCTTAAATGAACCTAAGAATTGATCTATTCGAATGCCCCATTGTTATTCCTTATATTATCTATTGCTATTTGTATTTAATTGTTCTGCACAATAGAATATTGCATGTTTTATTCAGTTTTGTGACTGATTCATCCAGGCGGCAAACCATCTCTGTACCGTTTTTTAGGTCTCGCCTAGCTATTGCGTGTACGCAATCGCTATGCAAGACTCTAGTAAGGGGCATTTCAAAGTGCTCCCAAAAGTGGATTGCATGGCGAGCATGCGCACAATCACGTGCATCGTGCCGCCATGCAATCCGTTTTGGGAAGCACTTCAGCCCACTGGTGCCCTCTGCATCAAACTTCAAAGGGTCCGCTCCCCAGCCTGGAATGCGCTCCCCCGCCCCCGCCAAGCGCGCGCGCTTGCTTTCACTTTCGCACGGCAGGCGCTCGCTCGCTTCCGGACCAATTTGTGTTTTGTAAACATCCGCGTTTAGGTGGTGGAATGTTTCTTTGTTTCGCTTTTTCTGATGTGTGCTTGTAATTCATGGATTGGTGAACTCGCTGCCGATATCCTGGCTTGAGGCTTTGCCTAAAGCTTCTGCCTGAGTCACCCTGGTTGACAGGGGAACGGTAGATAGGAGACACACCTCAATTGTTGGCTTACTCCTTCCTTTCTGCTATCCCACAGCTCCCTCGACGCTTCGTGACACATTAGCTGATGAGCAACTTCCTGCCCTGTGGAGTGCTTCCGAGGCAACCACGTCAAGCACGTCGGACGCCCACCTGGCCGAACCATGCTGCAGATTTCTAGGCAGCAGGAAACCCTTTAACCCTTTCTTGTCATACTCGGCCTCTCTCGCGGATTTGCCTACGGGGAAGGAAACAGACAGTGTAAGAATAGCCGAGGATTACACTCTAGTGTCGGCGCATTTTTTTAATAGCGCGCAGCCCCTCTCACCGCCTCCGCCCGCACCTTTTCAGCGTCTAAATAAAGAACTGCGATAAGGCGTGAGCTGTCAGTCTCGTGCATCGTTTTGCTTTTTGTTACCAAGTCTAACGTTCAACTCCCATCTGAGGGCGCGGTGATAGTTTCAGAATCCAATTTAGAGCTGTGAGTGCTAATGCGGTGTTTCAGTTCGGATGCTGCTTCAGGCAGCGACGCAAGTGTCAACGCGGAGGTTTTTTTACGCGCCCACCCCGCCCATACAATGCATTTATCTGTTTTTAAAACTTAAATAAAAGGCAGTCATTGGCAATGTCAATAGCTCAAACCCACGTAAATGCGAGACCTATTGCATTGCAAATGCTTGTTTAATTTTGTTAGTGTTTGGTTTTATTTTGTAATAGGATTTTTTTGTCATGTTTGATGTTTTAGGGATGTGTTTGGAGATAAGGTTTTTGACTGGTTTCTGAGAAGGTTAATTTAATTATGTCTTTGCGTGTAAGTGGTTTTACCTGAAGGAAAGAAAACTGACTGACATTCTTACCTTTCACCTCCCTGATGATTCCTTCCCTACCTTGTCTTGGATGAGGCATAATACCTTAGTCCACACACTTGGCTTTGGATATCCCGTAACCGAGGCTACTCACTTCTTTTCTGGGGTCACTCCACTTCCTCCTTCAGGATGCCTAACTTTTAGAGTGCTCCATAAATGTTAGAATTTACACGTGGAATTCATCTTTCTTCAGTCACATTTTAAAGTAAGAAAAAAAATTTACATGAATAGTTCTCACCTGAAAGATTATATTTCATCTTGTGAATACCTGTTTTACTAACCATAGGAACAATAATACTAATTTCTGCAGCATTACGTTCCTTTTCGGCAGATACTGTTCATCCAAATTAAATAAATATATCTCGCCCCTAAGATCATTTCATTACATTTGTTCATTACAGCACTTATTGATAATATTTGGCCTTTAATAAAAAATGTTTGTCCTCATACGTTGCTTTATAAGATTATCAATAAACTCACTGAGTATCACCAATACAATTACATTTTATTTTTAGCACTTACCTTCCTTAAGGAGACAAAAACATTAATATATCTGATACGTAAGATTGGAATTATGTTTCCAGTACTTACCTTTTTTTTAAACTATCACTCCAAGTAACGTAAAATACCCAAAATATAACCACCAAAAGATCATGCTTTTTGAATTTGTTTTTGCATCTTCTTAGGAGTGCTTTAAATTGGCCTAATGGGGCGGTTTATGTTTGTTATTTAAAAGATTTTACAACTCAGAATGGGCCCATACATCTAACAAGAGTACATTGCTAAATGCTGTTGTGAAGAAACCGGGCGATCAGCCAATGAGAAATAACATAACTTGCAGAGAGCATTGTAGCTGATCAGTTGATGTTGAGAATATATGGAAGGAAGGGCGCAAGGAGTAAGAATGGGAAGTTGAGATGATGGGGGACACTTCATTAGCAGACGTTTGAGATATATAATATCAATATATTGACAGAATACAATTGTCTTTTGTTGTTTTCTGAAGACCCACGCTAAGTGAGTTGCAGCGCTTTAAGTAAAGACCACCAGATTGAAATAGCAGAACTGAAAAAGGGTTTTTGAAGTTGTAAATGCAGGTGTTGCTTCTAGAATGAGCCAATGCAGACCTTTTAAGATAGGGGTGATTTGGTCATATTATTTTTGTTTTGTTTCTCTGACAGTCATCGAGCTGCATGAACTGTTGCTTTTAGAGGCATTACGGTGTTTGATTAAAGTAGGTAGAACTCTGTTTACATTTTCCCATTGTCAGTGCAGGATAGAATTCATTCTTGCGTTAATCACCATCTTGAAGCTTATGGGAGGAATTGGTATTTCGTGTTCCAGAGTAGTTGTCATTGGAAGTTGGGGTGTATGCTTATTAGGTTTGGCTTAGAGACCGGTTTAGCTGTTCACCAGCCTCATGATTTCCATAACAATCCTGATAATATACATACATACTTCTAGGGGCTTTGTGTCCGCCCTTTTCATCTATTGGTCTGCTCAGCTCTCATTCACATTTTTCTTCCGCACACAACTGTGTACAGCGTAGAACAGAGAGTCAGCACATTTTATCTGTTGGCTGAGTTGCACTGTGAATGACAACATTTTGACTAATCATATGTGCAGAGCCACTAGAAAAAGAGTGTACATCAGTGCCATGGCTGATGTGCCTGGGCTGCTGGGTCACTCATTTATTTTTGTATATATTCCTTATGTTTTGGGGGGTGAAGGGGAACAATAAAAAAAAAATGCCTGTTGGTTTTGCCAAAGCTTGTTTTTAGTTGGTAATCTAAATTGAAATCTATGATTTTACATGCAGACCAACGGTGATTGTTGAGTTTGTGGAAGGCACGATCTCAGACCACTGATTTATGTTTTAGGGTTCGCATTTTTCCATATGCCAGCAGGGACTGTTTTTATGTGATTTCAATCTCAAGAACATTTATGGCATCCAGGATTTGGTGTTAGTAAGACAACTCATTGACAATATTTAAGACAAAATATAGAGCATTTGGATATTGTGTGTATGCTGATTGAAGGACAGAATCCTCTGTCACCATCAAGATTCCCAGAGTTCCACCTTACAACTGAAGAGCTCGTGGAACATGCTGTATCCATGAGGTATTCAATGTCCTCCATGTAGGCTGAGATTATTCTGCTCAGTTTTTAGAAAAACTAGTATTAGAAAAAATAGTAACCCTAAAAACACTTGGGTTGAAATTTTGATTTTTGAGACCAACATTTTGAAAAACGTGATTAAAACCATCATGTATTGATTACTAAATATAATATTTGATTTCACGCCACCGCAAGGTGAAAAATAGAATACCTTGGATTTGTGACTAGCACTTTGCTGTAAATACTGTAAGATTGGACTTAGAATGGTGATTTAACTAATCATGCTACATTGAAACCACCAAAGAATTCATAAAATGAACAATCTTATATATTAGAGTATTGTGAAACATGCAATACCTACGATCTGTAACTAGGTCCTTGCGGCACTTCTTCGAGAACTGTGATTAGAACATCACTGTGCCTACTCCCAGGCTTCTTGCTAGAAGATAGATAAGCTATATTTTGATATGTTTCTGTCAAAAAGCATTTGAACTATTTCATGTCACCAAAATAATCTATGAACCAGTACTTTTAATTTTCGAGGTTCTAAGTTGGTGAATGAACTCCATGCCTTCCTTCCATTTCCTAACCTTAGGACTTCAACAATTGGTGAAGGGAACTACACACCAGGCGGGGCACACACTAGATGGTCTGTTCACCAACAACTCAGACATCTCTGTACTGGATATTCTTCCTCTTACGTGGTCAGATCACAGGGCCATTATCTTTGGGATCCATACCCGGCACGCTAACCCTCCCCCTTCCAGGCCACGAATTAGGTTAGGGACCCGTGCTTGGAAAAATGTGGATATCCATCAGATGGTAGATATCCTGACACTATCCTCTCCTATGGGGATAGCCAATCCCGCTTTATCAGCCTCCGACTTCCAAGACTGGATTCGGAACGCTGCTGATCAGGTGGCCCCGGAGAAGCTTATGCGACCTAACAGAATATCCCCATCGGCGGCTTGGTATACCGAAGAGCTTAGGCTCCACCGACAACACTGCAGGAACTTAGAAAGGCGCTGGAGGAAACTTTACTGCCCCATAGCCAAGCATTCCTACAAAGACGCCCTGACAATATACAAAAAGGCTATCATTGCCCGAAAAAGTGCATTTTTCTCGGCTCAAATCGAGAATGCCAGGAACTCTGCTAGAGAATTGTTTTCAGTGGTCACTACTCTGTCCACCCCCTCTACGGGACCTGGGGTTGAACCCACTCAGTCTTTGTAATGCTCTGTCCAGCTTTTTCACTACTAAGGTGGCAGATATATACTCATCCTTTGCAGGGAACGTAGGGACAAGATCCAGAGTCTGCAGTGGTGAAGAACCAGCCACTGACCATGATCCCTTCTCTTCCTTTGCTCCCATTACGCAAGATCAAATCAGCAGACTCATCTCTACTACCAAGTCTGGCTCCCCCTTAGACCCCTGTCCTCCCTCAGTGATGGCTAACCGCAGCGAGGTGATCTCTCATCCACTCATGAAAATTTGTAACACCGCATTCCAAACTGGTCGCTATCCAGATCCTTGGAAGAAGGCCGTGATCAAACCTCTTCTGAAGAAACCCTCCATGGACCCCACAGCTCTGGCCAGCTATAGACCAATAGCGTGTCTCCCCTTTCCTGCCAAAATATGCGAATCTCTGATGAACAAACAACTCTCAGAGTTCGTCGATACTTACCAACTTCTCGACGAAACGCAGTTTGGCTTTAGGAAAGGGCATGGAACTGAGACCGCTTTAATAAAGGCCTCAGACGAGATCAGAGCCATTATGGACCAGGGAGGTGCGGCTGTCCTGATCCTTCTGGACTTGTCCGCAGCCTTTGACACGGTCGACCATGCTATTCTGGTCGACCGTGTCACAGCCCTGGGGATAAACGGTACGGCTAGAGATCTTATTTCATCTTTTCTGGCCAACCGTACCCAGACAGTGAAGTTGGGTAACTTCTATTCTCCTGTCTCCGCACTCCCCTGTGGAGTCCCACAGGGTTCCTCGCTAAGTCCAACGCTATTTAATATCTATGTAGCAGACTTAGCGAGGGTAATAAAGGCCCATGGGTTGCGACTTACATCTTACGCAGACGACACCCAACTGGTTCTGGCGATCCACAAGGACGGCCCAGCGGTGGCAGCTAATTTTCAAAGGGCCATGCTTGCTGTCAGTACCTGGATGTCCTCCAATTGTCTGAGGCTTAACTCAGACAAAACCGAGGTCATGACCTTTGGTAAACTCTCCCCGGACTGGTCTTCCACTTGGTGGTCTAACCAGCTGGGCTCTCCACCTGTCCCAGTTGAAAAGGCTAGAAACCTGGGAGTCATTTTTGACAGCAAGCTGTCATTTAACCTTCATGTCAACAAGGTTGTGTCATCTGCGTTCTTTATTCTAAAGAAAATTAGGAAAATACTGCCTTACCTCCCCACCTCAGCTAGGAAGACCCTGGTCTCCACCCTAGTGTTTTCCAAAATCGACTACGGGAATGCCGTCTTCCTTAATACTCAGAAACTCGTTCTATCTAAGTTGCAGTCCATACAGAATGCGGCTGCAAGAATTCTTCTTGACATCCCCCGCCGCCAGCCAATCACTCCAGCCATTCGTCACCTGCATTGGCTAAGAGTAGAGGGCCGTATTAAATTCAAGGCCCTCTGCATCGCCTATAAGGCAGTGCATGGCGTCGGTCCAAAGTTTCTGATTGAAGCGTTCCAGTTGTATAGCCCCAAGAGACAGCTGAGATCCGCCAACACCTGCCTGCTTCCGGTACCTCGCACGAGAACGGCAACCTGGGGAGACAGGCGCTTCTTGGTTGCCACACCCAAACTTTGGAGCCTTCTGCCACTCACCATAAAAACTGCCCCCAATTTGATGAGCTTTCGTAGGCTCTTAAAGACATGGTTGTTCAACCACTAAGCCTGCTGCTCGGTCTCTCTATCCGCCACATGCGCCGAGACACCTTCGGGTATTTGTTTGCGCAATAAAAATCTCGAAAATAAATAAATAAATGGGGTGTCCTGGATTCTGTGGGAGTTTGCTCTACTTGGACATATCAAAGCTCACATGAGATGATGACAAGGATTAAGCCACCTCCTTCATCCTGAAGCAGGCAGAAGTGTTTGGTTGTGCACGGTTATGTATTTTTTAGTAGTTTTCCCCTGCAGAGTTCATTTTGTAATTGGTCTGTAATTGGGAAGATCTTCTGGGCCTAAGGTCAGTTTACTTTTTGAGAAGTTAATGCCCACATGTAAACGAGCTTTGAAGATTCCTGAGAATAGTTAATGAGTGTATTAACACGTCAAATGTGTGTCTTTAAGGCAGATGTGGATGTTGCCTACGCAAAGTAATTTGTCAGTCTAATTTTAGTTTTAAGGGGAGAGGTTATTTTTTCAACGAGCTTCGCTATCTGCTCGAATTTGTTCCTGAAGAATTTTAACACATCAGTGTGCTTTTGGTGTTGTGAAGAGTGAGCTTACTGAAAGTTATGTTCATTCTTTCATAACATGAAGGCGAGTTCTGGATTGGTTGTGATCTGGTTATGTAGTTACAAAGCTTTTGTGTGTCTGATTTCTTCCTTGTAAGTGGGTGCATCTTACCGAAGGCTGCTGAGAAATTCTGGTATTTTAAATGCCCGCCATTAGCTGTCCAACAAAGTGCTTTTGAAGCCTGTTTTGTCATCCTGTTATTTGATTTGTACTATATCCTGACTCTTTGACCGAAACCCTTAACCCCAAAGCACTACTGACTTCGGGTGGAAGTGTTATCCCCATTCTCAACAAGCATTGGCATAGCCAATAGGTCTCGCTTTTGGGACCTTTTAAGTATTTAGTTATGCAGCAACATATCCTTGGTGCAACAACACCAACTGTTGCATGGCTAAACACTTATAAGGTCCCAAAGGCAAGATCTATTGGCTATGCCAATGTTTATTTTAATGGGATTAAAAAGAGTCTTGTATACCTTGCATTAAATGTACACAAAAAGTTTAAATGTAACATCGATTGGCCTGATATGTCTTTGCAAGGGCATGGCTTTTTATCAAGATTCAGAGAAACACCCAGGGGAAAACTTGACTGATATTTTACTGTATCTGATCTGAGCCGAAAGAGAAGGGAACGTTTCCATCTACCCCGTGGCTACTAAATGTAGTCGGCGGGACTATCAAATTCAGTCAGAGTTAAATAAGCAGTAACATTTGTTTTTTCTTTCACTTCCCTTAAGCGCCGAGAATCTTCATAGTTGAAAAGTGCTTGTGCAATAGTCTTTTATACTTATGGTGGTACAAGTTAAAGGATCAGTAAAAGCAGACTGCGCACCAATCTTGCAGTGTTCAGCCTTAGCATAGGCCAGCTAGCAATGAGAGGACCTCTGTCAAAAGAAAGACAGCCCTTTATAATATCTTTCAATAACTCAGCCTCCCGGTATGCCTCCGAATTGAAAGCCACAATAGAGCAAGACTGGCCCTAATCCGGTCTGCTAAATGTAGAAGTCCAAGTTCTTTATGCCAAATTAGATGCGAAGATGATATGGGGGCAGGCCAGATTTTCCCGCAAAATCTAATCTCTTTAAACTGTATGGCCTTGCAGTGCAAAATACCCCAAATCTCTGCCCATACATATCAATGGGTATACAGAGTGACTTGTCTATTTCCAGCAACGGTATAAGGAGCTGAACACATGACTCCTGTTGGTAAAATCTATTGGGGGGGGGGGCCCCCATGAGGATTAAAACATAGGGACAGTCAGCAGGGAGGAGCCTCAAGATATCCTGGCAAGGAGAGGAGGCAGGGCCCTTAGCAGTCTTGGGGGTGGACTAGACATTGTCAGACGGGGACAAGCTGAGGGTGGCTGATTGGTGGTGCCATATGCCTTGAAATTGCAATTGATGCAAGAGCATATTTGCCCACAGCGTTCATTAGGGGGCTCTTACTCGTGACCTATAACTGGTCACACAAAGAGTTACTCTGAAGTGTGTTTCTGTGTGCAGGTGTCCCATTCCCCATGTTCCCGGCAGGCGCCAAGGCTGAGTGTTTAACGACGTTGGCTAACAGACCCGCTATTCGGTCCAGGCAGACAGATAGCGGTTGGAGCGTTTCCTCAGCAATGCTGCTAAATTTATCGCACAAATCGGCAGGTGACAAAGTCCTGTGTTAAAGAGTCGCATGTCTGGCTCGCGAATGACTGGGATTATGGTAAGGGATGTAACCCAGATAAGAGCTGACTTGTGTTGCTTTGTTGGAATAGTGGGTGTTTCCATTTTGCAGCCACATTTTTCCCCACTTGCCTTTTATGCTTCACAGCTAGGCTTGTGGCAGGCTGAGTGATTGCGGGGTGTCCATCTCCGGATCTGCCTCTGTGATATTGATGGTATCAGCACTGTCACTGGTCAAACACATGTCCATGGCCTGCCCCACCGCCGCAATGCACAGCTGTCACTGCATCGGATAGTGCGCGGTCAGGGGATTTGACAAATGGAGCCCCATGGTCCATGGAGAGTCTGTGCTCTGTTAACTCAATTTAAGTAGTTATAATCCCGACATTTCTTCTTAACATGCTATCAGATGACACTTGGGGGTGTGTAACAGAAATACCCCCAGCAAGTTTGTGCTTCCCCATGTTTGTTAAACAGACAGCAAACAACCTATCACCTTACCACAAGAAGGGGCTTCACGAAGTCCACTATTGTGGGGTCTTTAAGGAGAGTGGGCCCAGGCCAGCACATTATTTCGGCTCTTCGTCAGGCAGATTTGTTAGTAATGGTCTTGTGAGCTGGGGTGGGCAGTCTAAATGCTATAAGGCATCAGGATAAGCATACTGTTGATCCGGGAAGTGGCGCGATCACAGAACAAAGGCATGGCAACCCTGAAAATAACAAGCAGGGACGGGTGAGAGGTCCGGGACTACATAGGAAGATTAGTGGAACTAACACTTACCGAAGACACGAGCAGCTGGGAGCAGTAACGGGTGCCAAACGCCACCATATAAGTGTGCTGTGTGTGTTGTCATAAAGCACAAAATAACTTCATTGCTTTCACTTTCGCACCGCGCGGCCGTGTCACTTTCACGGCCGTGCGGCGCGAAAGTGAAAGCAATGAAGCTGACGAGGAGGGAGGGGATTCACGCGCGCGCTGTAAGGCTTAATGAGCCATTACAGAAAAGCACATGGCAGCTGAGCATGTCGCGTACGCTTGTGTGCGTAACAGCAAGCTGATGGCCGGAAAAAGCCTCTGGGTAGCACTTTTAAAACCCAGTTACTAAATATCTCGCCAGTGCATGCGCTGGCTCAGGCGAGACCTAACAATAGCTTTCCAAGTCAGTTTCTACCCATTGGGTTTTTGGTCCTCACCTATGGCTCATTGCTTCAGATCCACTTTAGCCTCTGAAGATGCTGTTAACAGCAGTCACCCCACTGACTCAGTCAAAGAAAGAGACCTACTCCAGTGAACTCAGTTGGTACTCTAATCCCTGCACCTAGAATGATACATTCTCTACGTAAACTTTCATGAATAGTTTTAACCCACCCTCAGTCTTGTAAAAGTTATAGTGAATCTAATCCACAGGTCTTGTCCCTGCTACTTCACAACCACCCAAAACTACAAATAATACCGAATCCATCGCAGGCTCTTATGAAAAACATACTTTCTCCAGCGCTAAAATCCTTCGCTGCAGCCCCATCCACTAATGGATTAAACAACTTGCTCAACCATCTCAGGGTCACGCTGACCAAACCTTTAAACAAATGAACGCCTGTCCAAATGCCTTAAGAAATGGGCAGTGCGCCCTGATGTTCAAAAAACACTCGCTCTGCGGTTTAGAAAATTACTTGCACAAGACGAGCAGGATCCTTGATAGATGTATCTACAAACAAGCTGCAGCTGATTATCACAAGCTGTCATCTGGGCAAACCAGCCTTTCTTCACAAGCAAAATCTCCCCAGCCACGAATAACACCAAAGTGTATTTTTCAGAGTACAGATGCTTGCCAGCCAATCTGTCTTAGATTATACACCACAGGGCTTTCTATACAATTAGGCAAGAAAATGACAAATTAGTTTAATGGCAAAATTAACGGTATTGCAATGTCATCCGCAAATTTAGAACAGTCTCTAAAGGGCCTGACCCTTTCACAAACACACCCACAATACTGTATCCAGAGTTTATATTCACCTTAGCTGCACTGGACTACATCTAAACACCCTAAAACCTCTTAGACTCCTGCAGAATACCCTTAGATCTAATCCCAAATTAATCCCTAAATCATTGCTCATGTACAAGAACTGAAAATCCTACTATGCATACCCTTCACCCAAAACAGACGCTAACTCTGATGGCTGAAATCGTCTCTGAATGTTTGTCTCTCTGGTCCAAAGGTTCTGGAATCTGTGTCCCCAACAGAGACATCATAGACATAGGATCCAATTTCCTTGATTGCTGTGATAAAATAACATTGCAGCCAAGAAATTAAGGCATACGGGTATCCCCCTCCTTCACCCTTCATTGCAAAATTGACAAAGTAGTAAAAACTTTTTTTATATATAGAAGAGGTTGAATGTAATTTATTCTTGAAAAGCTAAAGGAATTGATTAAACAAACTTTCATAAAAGGCATGGCAATGTTTCAGCTCCACGCTGTTGTAGAGAGACTGGTCTTTGATGCCTTAAAGGTTAAATCATGACTCACTTTGTTGAAGGAAAACACGTAGGAGGTTCTTTCAAATGCCTACTTGCCTTTTTAGTTCCTGCCTGAGAAAGCCAACCCTACAATGTGGTTGATTTGCAGTTTTTCGTCCTGCCATGGGTCACCGACAGTTTCACCACTATTGTGTAAGGGAGATGTAAAGGAAATTTGAGGCAACCAGGAGCAAACACCTAAAAAATGTTTTAAATGCAGGTCCGGGTGAAACGTTTGGCTGGCAATATATAGTCTGTTGTAAAGAGATAATCTTCCTAACTGAGGTAGACATCACCCCTATCTCCCCCAAAAATCAAAAGTAATTTCCAAGTGTTTAGATTAGTACTGGAAAATAAAAGTAGTGTGCCAACATCACAGGTAGAAGCCCTCCCTAATAAACAGAGCTTTGCAGAGTGTTCATGTCTCACTTCATGGGCTGGGCAGTGGATTATTCATTCTGTTTCTTTAACTATTCAATGTATTTCCTTCCTGCAGCTCTGAAGAGTCCAGCAGCATTTCATGAGCAGAGGCGGAGCCTAGAACGAGCCCGGGTAAGAAACCGTGGTAATACTAGTCCCTCCCCCAGCAGAAGGTGTCATTTAAAAAGATGTAAACATTTTCCATGTTGAGGGCTGGGTTCCTTCATCGCACTCCCTGCCCTGTCAAGAAGGTGTAACTGTAATTGAATTTTTTTCTCATCCACGGTTGTGTTACTTGGGCAGAATTCCGTCCAGGAGGAATCACTGTAAGAAGAGTACTTTCCTCCGCCCCAAGACCCACCCACCCCCATCTCTGGTTATTTCAACAGTACTCCAACTCCTGGCTAGCAGGTGTCACTGAAAGATCAGTACACGGCTCTCTCTCCCAGTGAATGTGTTATTTTATCAGCACTCAAAGTTTCAGCAGCAAGGTGTCACTCTTAACTATTCTACTAAAGGTTGTGGAACCTACATAGGTTTAAAGAATATGATGGTATATCAGTTGGGATAGAGGGGGGATTTCGAATTATGATTCCTCTGCTCACTCCCTATCTTAATGATCCTCCTTCCTTAGACTTGTGATACCTCCATCCAACCAGCATTCTAATCAGGCATATTTCCTTAACCCTTTGTTTCCAGCTCTAAACTCCCCTCTTTATGCAATGTAATCCTTGGATTTACAATTTCAGTATAAAGTGTACTTATAGGACTTTCTCGGCTCCACTGTAAAGGTTTAACATTCTTTTTTAATGTAGACAGAGGATTATCTGAAGCGGAAGATCCGATCGAGGCCACAGCGGGCTGAGTTGGTGAGGATGCACATCTTGGAAGGTACGTGATCTGCGGAAGCAAATCCATCCTCAGAAGGGACCAGATTCACATGTTGTAAGAGTCAAAAACCTACAGCAAGATATAAACAGTACTACTTCCAGCTTCCTTTCAGATTTGCTACCTATGAAACCAAAAGGCTGGTTCTCCGGTCAGCAAAATGGAAGATCCCTCTCTGCTGTGTTTCTCTAATTTTTGATATTGTGACCAATGTTAACCTGCTGCTAAAATAATATGGCAATCTTACACACTTATTGGCTAAAGGCATCATTCAGAATATTAGTTTTCTAAGCCTTAACCCTCATACTTAACACTTAAAGTTAACTAAAAGTTATTACCCTTCATGTTGGCATACAATTTAGGTCTGTTTTGTATGTAACATGTATGTATTACCAGGCAAGCCCTGCCACATACAGCAAGGTGATTAACTGAAAGCATAAAAAAGTAACTTTAAATGTGATGAAATTGAGCATGGTAATTTTATGAGTTTCCTAGTAATACCACGTTTTTTTACCCTTAGTAAAATTTGCTCTACCTTTCGACCTATATAAAGGAGTCTACAAATAATAAGAAGTTGAATATGTAGACCACCATTGACAGTCTGAAGGGGGATTGGGATTTAACCTATCTGCCGTTGTGCAAAGTTGTGCAACTACTGATGGTTATAGTCCAGCTGATCAATTCCTAGAAGAATAAGTTGGTCTGTGATGCATGCTTGTGTTTGGAATATATTGCTTACTTTATGCGTTATTGACTTCCGATACACTTTCACAGTGGCATATTTTAGGAGAGTAGGATCTGCACTTATGTTGCCCCCACTTTTTTTTCCTGATGTTTACACTGGTTTCTGGCTATAGTCTGGCTAGGTCCCTGCTAATCAGGGCCCCAGCCCCTCTGTTCTCTCTAAACAACTTTGAGTGCATATTAGATGCACTAGTGAATGGATACTGTGGTACGTTATGAGCCTCTAGTATATGGTACCTTAGGTACCAAGGGCATAGGTTCTTCACAGGCCTACCAGGGGCTGAAGCATGTATTATGCCACCCCTGGGAAGCAGACTAAATCTGACACCACAGGCCTGCTACTGCAGCCTGGGTGAGGTAGTGTTAGCACTCCTCACTGAGGTATAGGTTCCCTATATCTCCCCTTACACACACATATAAACCTATCAGTCACCCCTAAGGCAGGCCCTAACAATCCTGAGGGCTGGGTGCTTTGTTTCCATGTGAGGGGGTGCCTCTGCAGCTCTCAGAGTCCATTCTCTGTAGCTGTTTGTGGATGCGGTTAAACCATATACTCTTAAGCGCCTTATAACCTAGCGGTAAATGCTAACTTTGGGATGGCTGCATCAAAACATGTTGTGTTTGGTGTCAAACGCTTTGGAAGCATACCCCCACACCAGTAACTGGTGTGGGAGTATGATCCCACCCTTCTAGAGGGATAGACATGTACCCACTGTGGAAACATGGTAGAATCCTGAAGAGCCCTGGTATCACAAAATGGATGCCACCAGCACAGACACTGGGCTGCCCTCCTGCTGCTGACTGAAACTCGCAGTGGAGGAGGCCCAACAATAGGCATCCTGTCACAGGGAGGTGTAACCACTTTCCAGACAGGATTTAGTTTATTGGGGCTGGGTGGGTGCACTCCTAGAGTGCTTTGAAGTCCTGCACTGGGGGAGCAATAGGCTCCTCTGTGCATATGCCAGCTCAAACCGGTTCAGGGGCTACCAGCCCCCGCTCTGGCGCGAAACTGGACAAAGGGAAGTGGGTGTAGCCACCCACTCCCCTGACCCTCCCATAGGAGTGGTCATAGAGCAAGTCCCTCCCTTCCTTTCAGTATAACTTAGGGAACCCTTGCCATTGCAAACTAGATATCGTTGGACGACGGTCTGAAGAAGAATCCTGGACCTTCGACGTTCCACTACCTTTGGAAGACTGAAGAATCTCCCTTGGAGTCGAGGAGTGACTCCCCTGCTTGGCAGGCACCAAAACTTTGCATCAACGGTCGCAAACTTTCCCGCCGGAGTCCGAAGTCCCTGCAGCCCCGGAAGTGGATTTCCTGACTTCTCGACGGCCATTGTGAGTCCCCAGCGAAGCTGAGGCGAGTGGACCCCACGAGTGATGAGGAACAGCAATACCCAGGTACCGTGCACTATTGTCGAGTGCAATCCCTTCACAACGTTCTACGAACTTGTGCTTTGGACCACGTGTGGCCCAAGCCCCCAGCAGGATTTCCCTCGAAAATCAGAGGCCTACCTCGTCCCGAGTGACCGTGGGCTCCTGTGAAGTGAATCCTCCCAAGGCGTCTTCGCGATCCCTTGCCGGCTGGTTTTTGGGTCCTCTGAAGACTTTTTTATTGAACCAAAGGGGTGCCCTAGTTGCTCCAGGCCTGCCCTGACTTACCCTTGCTGGGTGAGTCCCTCAGACCTTGCTGGTCTGCACCGCAGACTTTCTTCACTTTCCATGAGACTTGCTGTTGCCAAGGCTTGTTGGCTCCAATCCGGTTGCCGACACCTCAGTAAGCTGCAGACTTCGTGGGACACTCCGAATCCAGCTCCTGGTCGTCGTCGACACCTCCTGGACCTCGTGACTGAAGAGTCAAGACACCCATGATCACCTGAAATCCCCCGACTACTGTAGGCATCCAGCTTCCTGGCCCGGGTCACTGGCAAGTGACTTTGAACACTGTCTCCTCTGCTTTCAGGTCTTCTTTCTTCAGAATCCAGCCTTGGATTCCACCGGACACTTCTCCTGTCTTCACAAGCAGCAAGTCTTCTTTGGCTCCCATTGAAAACGACGCCGCGACCCGACACCAAAAGACACCTATGCACCCGGCTTCCCTGGGTGAGGTAACTCGAGTACTCCGGTGCTCCTGTGTGTGTTGGCTCTAGAACTACTTACCCTGTAAGTGACTTGCTTGTAGACTCTCCCGAAGTATCCTAAAACTTTAAAATTCCAACCGCGACTTGCTCTATTGAAGTCTATTGGAATCTGCGTCTGTGTTCTCATACTGCATGCGTCTCCCGTGGGTCCTTTACTTACCTGCCTTGGGTGGATTAGTGAGGCCCCAGCGCTTCTGAAGACCTTAGGCCTTCTCAAGTCGTTCTTCTTGTACCTCTTTTTTAATATATGGTCTGGTACGCCCCTAGGGCTCCAGCCATATAAGTGCTTAACTTGTTGTGAAATGTTAATTTGTGCATATGTCCTTGACTTCTATTCTCAAAGACATTAGTAGAGTGGGTCTAGTAATAAATACATATATATTTTATATATATACCTGTGTGGTGTCCTTTCATTTGGTGATTTAAGAGATTATAAGGTAAAACAAGCTGCTTTACATTCCTCTGAGACTTAGCCTGAAGGCTGCTCTCCACAGCTACCACTAGGATAGCTTTCTTTAAAAGGTTGTCTTAAACCTATCTACCATAATAGTCGAATTGTACTGGTGCAAGGTGGCCACTTTAACTAGTGACCAGCATATACCAGGCCAACTTCTCACACATATTGTGAAAACATATGCAAAAAAAGTATGTCTTCTAATTGACATCTTGTACATTGGGAGTTATTTTGGTTACCCTTCTTATATAAACTGGACAGGGGATGATACAGTTTAATATTGGACTTGTACTGCTAAATCTTGAGATCAATAGACCTCATCAGTTGATGACCAATACAAACTGATTGTTGTAATGTATCCACAGTAATCTCAAGATTCTGCTTCACAATCCAAGATATGGTTTGAGCTGCCAGAGCATCAGGAGACTCTATTTATCCTTTCGCTGTTAGGCCTCTCCCCCACCCTCCGTGCTAAGCCTTTTTTCCGGCTATTTGAGATAGTTCACACATAGGCCTCCATAACGTTTTTCTTTCCACATAAGCTATTCATGCCAAATTTGAATCCTTTTTTTCCAATATCATGGTTATCCTAAAGGTACCCAGGGTTTGTGGATTCCCCTAGAGGAGACTGAGAAATTAGCCAAAATGTAATTTAGTTTTTTAGAGAGAAAAGTGCTACAAAAGAACGTGTCTGGTTTTTGTCCTGCAAATGGCTTCAACGAAAGGTTTGCGATGCTAAAATCACCATCTTCCCAGCTTTCAGGAACAGGTCCCGGGCTCAGTTTGCCACTGGATTCAAGCTATCCTGGCTGAAGAGGGGTGAAACCCCGAAACCGGTCCTAGGATGCTTGTTTCCGCTCCAGGGAGGACCTGGCTTGGCAGTTCGGGCTGGACTGTTCCCATGAGACACAGGGTCAAGACTGATTTGCATGTGGCCAGGTCTAAACTGGGGTGGCATGGTGAGCAAAAGAATGATGGATTTCACCCAGATCTCATGACTGGGGAGAATGTTTCGATTTGTTCTGCATTCCGTCCATCAATTGTGTGTCTTTTGCTTTCAGGAACAGGTAGGCTTGATTTAGAAAACCACATTTTTTACCACAGTTATGGCATTATACTGGGAGAAAGCCCGTTGTTCCTGTTTTTTGTGCTTTCAACCTCTTTCCAGTTTGTGGTTAAGTAAGTTAGTAGAACTTTTGTAGAGAACATGATTGCTGAGGCGTCTTGCTGCTAATGGATACTGAAAACAAAACTGAGTACGAGTTGCAATTGATCATCAAGCCATGCTGCTTTTAAACAGCCATGTCTTTAAAGACTTTCTGACGCAAGAGTGGTTCAATTCTGATCTCAGTTTCAATGGCATCAAATTCGAAAGTTTGCAAGTTACAAAAGAGAAACTTCTACGTCCCCATCTTACTTTTTTTTATTTTCCAAACGGAGAGCAGTCTTGCTGAACTAGATCTAAGAGTTTGAGTAGGTACATGCCGGACAAAGGTCTCTTGAAAGTACGCAGGCCTCCTTTTGTGCACTGTTTCATGTGCTATACACAAAGCTTTGAATTTAATTCTTTCACTAACTGATAGCCAGTAAAGATTCCTAAAGCTCTTTGAAACATAGGCAAATTTAAGAATTCCAAATAGCAGACGAGCAGTAGCATTTAGGAGGGATTGAAGTTTCCTAAGCAGATGTTTTTGGGTACCTTAGTAAAATGCATTGCAATAATCGAATTTCTAATAGAATGAACAGAAATATTTTCCTCAAAACTCTGAGGAGATGAAAGCAAGCGGAGGTGATATGATTGATTTGCGCTGAAAAATTCAGCTGATTATCAAATAGCACTCCCAGTTTTTTTGCTTTAATCACAGGGCAGAGATTCTGCCCAAGATTTGTCGGCCACTACGACGTATTCCAAAAGGCTATATTTGCACCGAAAACAACTACTTCCGTCTTTTCTGAATTCAACTTTAAATAGTTATCCTGCATCCTGGTTAGTATCTTGTCCAGGCAGTTTTGAAACTTGCTAGCAGAGTGGCGTAGCGGGGGGGGGGGGGGGGTTGGGGAGGGGGTATAAGAGCGGCATTGTCAAGCGGTGTCCTCCCCTAGAGTAGTCGCAATCTCGGCGCGCCTCCGACTGGTGCAACTCAAACTCCTTCACAGAGTCTATATTACAAGACCTCAATTATTGCATATGGGAGTTTCTGAGGGGGGGGGGGGGGGGGGGGAAACTGTAGAAGAGGGTGCGACCAGCTAGGCACATTTCTCCATTTAATTTGGGACTGTGACTATATCCAGGTCTACTGGCGACAGATACATGAAGTACTTAGCAAGGTGTTAACAGTCCCTCTCCGCCTAGAGGCTCAAAGATGCCTACTGAACGTCTGGGAACCCACGGACCTCAACACTCACCAAACACAATGGGTCACACTAGGTCTAATAGTAGCAAAAAAAAATATTGCACGACTTTGGGGAGCGGCGCAGGCACCGACGATTCTAGATTGGAAAAAAGACCTCGATTGGTGCATGTATAGGGAAAAGACAGTCTATACGTCTCGGGGCAATCCCCGAAAATGGTCCAAAATTTGGAACCCCTGGAACGCTTATCGAGGGAATATTTGTACACCGCCTCGCAGTATCGAATACGACGACGCCCCTACTCCGTGGCATCCAACGGAAAGTAATGCTGTATCTATGATTGCATGTCTGGGTGCATGTATAGGGAAAAGACAGTCTATACGTCTCGGGGCAATCCCCGAAAATGGTCCAAAATTTGGAACCCCTGGAACGCTTATCGAGGCAATATTTGTACACCGCCTCGCAGTATCGAATACGACAACGCCCCTACTCCGTAGCATCCAACGGAAAGTAATGCTGTATCTATGATTGCATGTCTGTCTCCATTGTATGCAGGCGCACTAGTATCATTGTATTGTATGTTCTCTGTCAATGATTGTTAATAAAAAAACATTTAAAAAAAAGCTGCATTGTCTGCCCCCCTGCTCTTAACTGCGGCCGTCGCCATGGGGGTGGTGGCAGCCATAGCAGAAATCGCCAGTCCCCCCTCAGCTCTTCAGGCGGCTGCCGCGCCACTGTGCTAGCGGCTTCATCAACATCAGATGATATCGATACCTCAATTGTGTATTGTCTGCATAGGATACTGCTGTCAACCCAAAGGATTGAATGAGATTCAATAGATGGATAACGTAAATGTTAAACAGTGTGGGTGACCAAGACAATCCTTGTGGCACTCCGCAAGGTAGAGAAAAAGGATCAATGTAAATTCTCCAAAGGACACACTTTGTTCTCCGTTAGACATAAATGATCGCAGGAGAGTACGGGCTGCACCTCTAATCCCGACACTCTCCAACCGTCTGACAGGCGTAGGATGGTTCACTATATCAAATGCGGTTGAGAGGTCGAGAAGTATCAGTGCAGCCCTATCTCTCTGATCAACCAATTTGTGTATCTCCTCTGTGGCGATCACTACCACTGACTCTGTGCAATGTTAAAATCTAATGTTGTGATCTAATGTGGAGATCAATGTGTTGGAAACTGGTGTGAAACCCCTGGTGGAGCTCGGAAAGCTATACGTTTCTGAAAATTAGACAAAATTCCGAATTCAACAAGGGTTCATTTGTGTAGATCCTTCAAGGTTTTCCCAAAGAAACTAAGTGTGGAAATAAAAACATATTGAAAATTAGTAGGAATAAAAGTCTATTTGTAACAACGTGTTCGAGGCATATGAGCTGCAGATCACACACTAAGGATAAGATCGCCAACTGGTGTTGGGCTCTGATGATTGCAGGTTGTTGTTGTCTTCGGAAGAAGTCTTTGGTCACGAGATAGGTGACTCCTCCTCTGGACAACAGTGCGCATGGGCATACACTCCATCCTCAGATTGTTTTTTTCCGCCATTGGGTTCGGATGAACTTTTTTCCGCTCCAGCAGAAAACTTATAGCAATTACAACAACTCTCAAAACTTTATTACTCGACGTCGAAATACCATCGGACCGGCTCTGGACGCGGCTGATGGAAAGGACACCCTTTAAAAATGCCCCCAATGTGGAGCAAAGTTCCCCCACAGTGATCACCACGAGGTCTGTAATTTGTGCCTCTCACCAGACCACAACGAATCCAGCTGTCCAGCCTGCGCCGCACTCCGTTCGAAGAAAACCATCCGGGACCGAAGAGCTCGACGCCATATCATGGCCAAACCGGTTCCGGAACCAGAAGACATCTTTGCCCAGGATGTCCCTGACGACGATTCCGAAGACCTCCAGATCGTGTCCGAGGCCGCCGATTCTGATCTGGGGCAGCGCGTGAGTACCAGCTCCCCTACCCCAACCCCACCAAAAAAGACATTGGTCAAGACTCGCGACCCAAAATCATCTTCAGAAGTCCCACCCCCGGGACCGGCTCCGAAGAAAAGTAAGCCTGCAGGTGGCTCGGGCTCGAGCAAACCTCATATTATTGTGCCTACAATACCTTCGGCGCCGAAGCAGGCTCCAAGGCCAAAATCTCCATCGGCACCGAAACGTCACTCGGCACCGACGTCTCCACCGGCACCGAAACGTTCTTCGGCACCAAGTTCTCCACCGGCACCGAAAGGTTTGTCGGCACCGAAAGGTCCTTTGGCACCGAAAGGTTCTTCGGCACCGAAAAGTTCTTCGACACCAAAAACGTCCTCGGTGCCGAAAAAAGTCCATAAAGAAACTGCCGACCTTACAAAATCCAGATCGGAACCGAAAAAGTCGGCGCCAAAGCCACCTTCGGACACTGAGATACTTTTTCGGCCAGATCCAACGCAAAAACGAATTTACATCAATCCTAAAACCGGACATGTAACAGCGGTGCCATACAAAAAAAGGAAGCTGGACACACCATCTCCTCCAGCTCCTCTAAAGAAGAAGGACTGTGCCACTTCACCCATACGTCCTTCCTCTCCTATATTACCTCCTATCCCATCCCCCCCACCACCACCTCCTTCTCCTCTACCATCTCCTTCTCACACACCACCTCCACAGGATGATGATGATTTAGGGGAGGGGGAGACCCGGATTTCCTTAATGATCCCACTGATCCTAATGATCCCTTTACACTCCCGGACACGGCACCCATAGATGACTGGGCTTACCCTATGCCTGACATGCCTGATCCCACTCCATACCCCTCAAAACCCTCCCCTCCTGATGACCATTTAGGGTTTGGTCAGCTCATAAACAGGGCGGCACTGTTCCATGGCGTCACCATGCACACAGACACACCAGAAGAAGATTTTCTCCTCGACACCTTTGAGCAGTCGCAAAAAAAGTTCACATTTTACCCATGATTAAGGGAGTGATAAAGCACGCCACAGAGGTTTTTAAAGACCCTGTTAGGGCCAGGGTTCTTAACCCCCGGATAGAAAAAAAATACAGACCGGCACCACAGGATCCTGCGTACATCAAAGCGCAGCTCCCCTTTGGTCGTGTCAAATGCCAGAAAGCGGGCAAACTCCCAAACAACCGGAGACACACCGCCCCCAGACAAAGAGTCTAAACTCTTGGAGGCTTCCGGCAAAAGGGTTGCCGCACAAGCTGCTAACCACTGGCGTATTGCCAATACACAAGCCCTATTGATAGGGCTCATTATGATCAACTGGAGGACCTTTTGCAACACCTGCCTGATTAATACAAATCCCAGGCCAATGACCTCATCCAAGAAGGCAAACTAATATCAAATGCCTCAATCAAATGTGCATTAGACGCAGCGGACACCGCCTCTAGGGCAGTCAACACAAGCGTATTACTTAGACGCCACGCATGGCTCCGCATCTCCGGCTTTAAGCCGGAAGTACAAACCACCATTCTTGCTCAACCCTTTAATCAGGAGCAACTATTCGGGCCCGCAGTAGACACTGCATTAGAAAAAATGAAGAAAGATAATGAGACTGCCAAATCAATGGAAGCATTACAGTCTCCTCAAGCCAGAGGCTCCTTTCGTCGCTCATTTTATAGAGGGGCCTCCAAAAATGTGGGAACAGACACCTCTTCCACCTTCAAAACATCAGGTCAAACATCCCCTAACAGAGGATATTTTAGAGGAGGTTACAGAGGAAATAATACCAAAGGCCGAGGGCGGGGCAACAACAACACCCACACCTCTACTGCCACTAAACAGTGACTTGCCACCACTCCCCCCAGACCATTCCACTCCGGTCGGGGAAAGACTTCAACAGTTCCTACCTGTCTGGAATTCCATCACAACAGACAGGTGGGTAAGACAAATTATCCAATCTGGCTACTGCCTCGAACTCATAAACACCCCCCCCAAACATACCACCCAAATACCGTCCCATGTCTCCTCACCACCTCACGCTCCTCAAACAGGAAATTCAGTCTTTGCTTCAAAAACACGCAATAGAACCAGTTCCACTCCAACATCAGGGCACAGGAGTATATTCTCTATACTTCCTCATTCCCAAAAAAGGACAAGACCTTAAGACCCATACTAGACCTCAGACTACTAAACCAGTATATACAATCGGATCACTTCCACATGATCACTCTTCAACAGGTCCTTCCATTACTTCAACAAGGCGACTTCCTTGTCACATTAGACCTCAAGGATGCATATTTCCACATCCCTATGCATCCTGCGCACAGGAAGTATCTACGATTCGTGGTAGACGGTCAGCACTATCAGTTTACAGTTCTCCAATTCGGAGTAACAACCGCACCCAGGGTATTCGCCAAATGCTTAGCAGTTGTCGCAGCGCACCTCAGAAGACAACAAATCCATGTCTTCCCCTATCTGGACGATTGGCTCATAAAAGCCAATACTCTCGACAAATGCGTTCTCCACACTCACCGCACTATTCAAACCCTGCACAACTCTGGATTTACCATCAACTATCCCAAATCTCAACTACAACCCTCCCACGTACACCAATACTTCGGAGCCACCATAGATACATCCAAGGCCATAGCTTATCCCAGCACAGCCAGGATAGCCAACATACAAAATCTCATCAAAAAATTTCAAACCCAACACTCTCTTCCAGCAAGAGTGTTTATGCAACTCTTAGGCATGATGGCGTCATGCATCTCCATAGTACCCCATGCACGCCTTCAAATGCGTCCCCTGCAGGAATGTCTAGCACAACAGTGGAATCAGGCCCACGGACAACTTACCGATCTGGTGTTGGTGGACAGCCGCTCACTTCGTTCACTGAAGTGGTGGAACACCATCAACCTGTCCAAAGGGCGGCCGTTCTTAGAGCCTCTTCCACAAATTGTGCTGACCACCGACGCATCTCACAGGGTGGGGAGCCCACCTCCTTCAGCACACCACTCGGGGCAGGTGGACCACTCAACAAAAACAGCGCCACATCAATCACCTAGAACTTCTGGCGGTGTTCCTAGCACTCAAATCCTTCCAAGTGCATCTAAAAAACAGAACTGTCCTCATCCGCACGACCACAATGTATTACATACAGAAGCAGGGGGGGGACACATTCTCCACAACTGTCCCAACTTGCACAACAAATCTGGAGATGGGCAATTCCCCAAAACATCTACCTGCTAGCAGAACACCTCCCAGGGGTTCAGAACCAGGTGGCCGACCTCCTAAGTCACCACACACAGCAAATACACGAATGGGAACTACACCCCAAAGTCCTACTCCCATTCTTCCAAAAGTGGGGACAACCAGACATAGACCTGTTTGCCACACAAGAAAACGCGAAATGCCCAACCTTCGCCGCCAGGTTTCCACACCCACAGTCAAAGGGCAATGCGATATGGATGAACTGGTCAGGCAGATTTGCGTACGCTTTTCCGCCTCTCCCACTCATTCCATTCGTGGTACGCAAACTGAAACAACAGTCGCTAACACTCATCCTAGTAGCTCCCACTTGGGCACGTCAACCCTGGTTCACCACACTTCTGGAACTATCTCTAGTTCCATATCAAAAATTGCGTCTCTCCCCGGCTCTATTAACCCAGAACCATGGAGAAATCAGACACCCAGATCCTCAAACTCTGAACTTGGCAATCTGGCTCCTGAAGTCTTAGAGTTCGGATACCTCAACCTTCCTCCAGACTGTATGAATATCATAAAAGAAGCCAGAAGACCTACTACTAGGGCGTGTTATGCAGCAACATGGAAAAGATTTGCCATTTACTGCACTAACAATGACATACGTCCACTGGATGCTTCCATCCAAAACATCATTTGCTACTTACTACACTTGCAAAGATGCAATTTAGCGTATTCCTCTATACGTCTACATCTAGCGGCATTAGCAGCCTACTTGCAAAATAGACAACACCTGTGCCTTTTTAAGGTACCAGCCATTAAAGCATTTATGAAAGGTCTTAAAAGAATTATTCCTCCAAGATTACCACCTTCCCCAGTGTGGAACCTTAATATTGTTCTAACAAGGCTCATGGGTCCCCCATGTGAACCAATGCACAAATGCGAACTGCAGTTCCTAACATGGAAAGTGGCTTTCCTTGTCGCAATCACATCCCTGAGGAGAGTAAGTGAAATAGAAGCCTTAACTCTTGAAGAACCCTTTCTACGACTACATCGTAACAAAGTGGTTCTTAGGACAAACCCAAAATTCCTCCCTAAAGTCATCTCCCCTTTCCTTCTAAACCAGTCAGTCGAACTGCCAGTGTTCTTCCCTAATCCAGACTCAGTAGCTGAGAGGGCACTTCATACCTTAGATGTTAAAAGAGCCTTGCTTTATTACATCGACAGAACCAAACCTTTTCGAAAAACCAAGCAACTGTTTGTTGCTTTCGCTCCACCACACAAGGGCAACCCTATTTCCAAATCGGGTATAGCCAGGTGGATAGTTAAATGTATCCAAATATGTTACCAAAAAGCTAAACGTACTCTTACAGTTCCCCCTAAGGGCGTACGCCACGCGTAAAATAGGGGCTTCTATGGCATTCTTAGGGAACATCCCCTTAGAATATATTTGCAAAGCAGCCACATGGTCTACTACACACACCTTCACTAAGCACTACTGTGTCGATGTGCAATCCAAACAACAAGCTTCAGTAGGCCAAGCTGTCCTAAAAACCCTATTCCAAACTGCTGTAACGGATACAGGTGACCACCGCTAGGGGAGACACTGCTATATAGTCTATCCTTAGTGTGTGATCTGCAGCTCATATGCCTCGAACGGAATATGCTACTTACCAGTATGCATCTGTTCTTGGCATGTAGAGCTGCAGAGCCACACACGCCCACCCGCCTCCCCGGGACCTGTATCTGTTCCAGCATTGTCTTAATTAGACACTACACATGGACATCCTTTCTCTTTATTTCTTATACACTCCATCATTTCCCATCATGGCGAAAAACAATCTGAGGATGGAGTGGATGCCCATGCGCACTGTTGTCCAGAGGAGGAGTCACCTATCTCGTGACCAAAGACTTCTTCCGAAGACAACAACAACCTGCAATCATTCGAGCCCAACACCAGATGGCGATCTTATCCTTAGTGTGTGGCTCTGCAGCTCTACATGCCAAGAACAGATGCATACTGGTAAGTAGCATATTCCTTTTATTTGTAACTTCCTGTCCCGATTTACATAAACAATATACCATGTCATCTGCTAGACCCTCTTGTGGCGGGGATATATAGGGTTTGTGGGTGTTTCAAGATCTCGAGGTACCTAGAGCCAATAACTAAGCTGCACCTTCCAATGGCTGCTCATTGTGTACCTGTTATAGATCAATTCACATGCTAAAATATAAAGAGTGAAAAATAGCTATCAAGGAAACTTATGTATTTCCAAAATGGGCACAAGATCCACAGGCACATGCATCAAAGCTTTTTGCAATCGCAAATGGTGCGATTCGCAAAAATCGGCCGTTTGCGATTGTATTTAAGGAATCGCAAATTGCGATTCCTTAAATGCAATGCAAGATGCCTTTAAAAATGGCGATTTCGCTATTTGGGCCCGCTATTTACCGTGGAATCATACAACATGGTAAATAGCGAAAACTTTGAAAAATGCACTAACGTGCATTTTTCTAAGTTGTAGGTTACACACACACATGTCCTTGGGACATGTGTGTGCACAACATATGTGTACGGCTCAATTTCAGGGGTGCAACAGGGTGTCCTTTTGACACCCTTGCACCCATGAATTTGCATGCGCAATTTGCGAGTGCCTATTGGTACTCGCAAATTGCGCTTGCAATTTCCCATTCATTCCTATGAACCTGTAGGCCCATTGAAATGAATGGGAAGCTATTCCTTATTTGTGTCTCGCAATTTGCGAGTCGCAAATTAGGCCTGTGTATGAATCGCTATTATTATAGAGATTCCTACATGCATAGGATTTTGCGAGTCCTTAATTGCGAATCCTTAATATTCACAATTAAGGACTTGCAAAATCCTAGCTTGATGCATGTACCTGATAGAGTTCAAAAGCAGTAGTTATTGCACATCTCCGAATTTGTGGGTACCCATACTTGTATGTGAATTAGAGGGCATTTCTCACAATGTCTTCTTTCTTGCACACTGGCTTACATTTGGAAGGCACACGTACTGAGAAATACAATTGGTAAGAACACATTTTTTCACTGAAAACTGATCCTTTTTTTCAATGTGGCAAGCTGTGGATTTTGGGCTGTATGTCAGCCGGAAGGTAGGGATATCTAGCAAACCTGTACATTTTTGAAAACTTGGAGAATCCAGAGTGGGGTGATGTGTGCCTCCCACTAGGTCGTCCTACCCAGAAGCCCTTGCAAACCTCAATCTTTGCCTAATATTGTGCATTTTCCATACATTTCTGTGAAGTAAATGTCTGGAATCAGCAGGAATACATAAAATTCCTTTCATCCAGTATCCTACCACTTATCCCAGTAAAAATGCTGCCCCACTTGTGTGGCTGGGCTTAGTGCCCGCAATAGGAACAGATCAAACTAAGGTCAATGAGTGTCCCTTTACAAGGACTCCCATTGATGCATTTCTGTTGCGGGCACTAGGCTCAGCCACACAAGTGGGACAGCATTTTTATTGGGACAGGTGGGGAAACGCTGGGTGGTAGGAATTTTTGGTGGACTCATTCTGATTCTAGAATAATGCATCAGAAATGCAAGGAAAATGTGCGACTTTAGTCACATTTTGAAGTTTGCAGGGCATTGTGGGTAAGAAAACTTGTATCCACAAGAGGCGCACTACCCTGTACTCCTCAGGGTGACTAGTTTTCAGAAATGCCTGGGTTTGGTAGGTTTTCCTGAGTGGGCTCCGAACCCAGGCCAAAAAACTGCAGTTACCCGTTTTGTTGATGTTAACACATTGCGTCTTTTACCCCGCCCTTTTGGGGGAGTATGCCCACCCACACAAGTGAGGTACCATTTTTATCAGGAGATATGTGGGAACACTGGGTGGGAGAAAGTTTGAGGCTACCAGCAGATTCCAGTACTTTGAAGGTTCCACGTGAGCCACCCTGGAGTCCACTTTACAAAAATATCTAGAGTTGGTAGATTTTCCCTAGAGCTAAGGTACACCCTGGCAGAGACAGACAGAAAAGACAGTATTGCTGCACAACCATCTACTCCTCAAATACACACCCTTATTGGATGGATTTGGTATGAGAATGAATGAAAAGTTCAAAATCTGAATTTTATTAACAAAAGATTTCACAATAATGAAATTAACTGTTAATAATTGAAAGTTCACAATACTGAAACAATGACTGACCGCTCGTGAGCTATAAAGCCACAACAAGACACCAACCGCTTTAAAGGCCATTCACACACCTTTCATGGGTGACACACACAAAACCATTCACACCGCCAGCCGTGGTCCCAGCACATTACAACACTCACATCAAGAAACTGAGCCATTCAAGGGCCTATCACTTTCATATGTCCAGGACTGACACAGCAGTCACACTGCCTGGCAGCTGACAGTGTGTGTAGACTGGTTTTTGGCTGGAAATGTGTGTGAAGTGACCAGCAGCAAGTGTGTACGTACACACGTACAACCATGCACTTACACCCACACACCCATCTCCCCCCCCCCCCCCCCCCCCCGTTTGCCAGTTCAGACACACAGCCTTGAAGCGTGTAAAATGTGTGGACTGGCCTTTCAAGGGTGGTGGGTGGGTGTGTAGTGACGTGCTGCCGGTCACAACACAGACACATTAGCAGCCGAACGCCAGTCGACACACACCGCCGGCCAAGCCCCAGTCAAGCGCCAGTCCACCCCCTACTGCCAGCCAAGCGCCAGTCCACCCACACCGCCAGCCAAGCACTAGTACACACACACTGCCAGCCATGCGCCAGTCTACACACACTGCCAGCCATGCGCCAGTCTACACCCACTGCCAGCCAAGCACCAGTCTACACACAGCGCCATCATTTTTTTTTTTTACAAATAAGAAAATGCAAGCCAATTTAAAGGAGATGAAAAACCAACAATGACTAGAAACGTAACTGGTCTAACTAAATACTTCCATCAACCGTGAAACTGGAAAAATATATAAAACGATACAGACCATGCAGTTAACGTTTACTCTCACGGTTGGCCCCAATACTTGAGTTGCATGTGGTGCAGATTTAAAACATGTGGACACACAATGCCCAGGATTAGAAGGACACTTGGGGTGGTATATAAGACTCTCCTTTTACATGTCTCTTCAGACACAGACTCCCCATCTCCTACATGGAAGGTTTGTTTTATGTGGGAGGAATGTAATCAATCTTCAATCTAGCCACATCCTCCACCGCTCCAACTCTAGAAACACTTGCCCACACATCTACAACAAGGCTGCCTATTACAGACTGTTGAAACTGAACAAAAGTGATAAGTCACAAGTGATACTTCCATCATGGATGATTTTCAGCATGTGGACATTTCTCCTGTCTGAAAACGTCACAGCTAGAGGTTTATCACTGAATTGTCATTGCACTGTATCTTTTGTAGTTCTTTACATACACACACTTTTCTTTAGGGTTACCTTTAGGATTAGAGCGAATTGTGCCACACACAACAGTGTCCACTTTGAACAATTCCTTGAACAATTGCACACCAGTGTAGAAGTTATCCACGTATAAATGATGACTGTAGGAAGCTGGCTTTATATACAGTATACCAAAAAGAAGTTTACTGCGCAAAGAGTACAAGTATTCCCTTATGAGTGGACAGGGGCTTGCTTCAGCAATCCCAAGGTGCTCTTTAGGGGGTACTGTGGTTGAGCAGCCTCAGACTTATCAGAGAGGAGTGTTAGACCTCTGGAATTACACACCTAGTCAATAAATGATACACACTACTCAATAAGGAGATTCATACCAATTTTTTTAAATCACATGTAATATATATTTAGGCACCATAATCAATACGATCAGGCAAGTACATTTCGAGGTTTGAAAAATTAACGGTGAAATTTCTGAAGTCATAATGTTATCCTATGGAGGAAAGACATGCACTACATACAGGTACGTCACAGCAACGTATGGGACCAATCTCCTGGAAGTGAGGTAAGTATGGGGCAAGGTCCAAGGCAGTACCAAGAGGTTAAGTCGGGCGACAATGGGGCGGCCGAGTGCAGTGGTGCAATACAGTGTCATTTTCCCAATGTTTGTCTATTGGGATCGGTCTTTGTGAAAAGAGGCTGCAGGGTTGGACTGGGAGGCCAGTCGGTCTGAACCACAGGGAGGGCTCAGGTCTCACGATCCTCGGGGACATGGGGACACCTCTGGTCTACTTCTCCATGGGCTAAGGGCGATGGGCGTAGAGGTACTTTGAGGCGTCTGGTTTCCGTCACTGGAGACACTCCCTGTTTAGGGGTTCTGCACACAGAGGCTGCAGACAGCATCGGGAAGTCCGCAATGGGATAGTCCAAGGTGGCTTTTGGCTCTAGAGGGTCGGGAACCACCCTGGCACTGTTGGCCCACTTCCGCTTGGGGTAGGCGGCTTGGGTGCAGTGGTACTTTTAGGTGTCGGGTTTTGGTGGTCCGGAGTCCTCAAAGGTCTCTTTGGTACCTGCAGGGTGCAGGGAAGCAACTCTGCTGCTCCTCAGGAGTGCTTGAGTCTTAATAAGTGCTGGTGGTCCTCTCAGGCTTTTGGAGGCATAGCAGCTTACAGGGTGAGTCGACTTTGGTGCAATCGTCGGGAACAGCGAACATACTGGCAGGGCTGGCGTCAAGTCAGTTGCTCCTTCCACATCTCTTACTTTTCACAGCTCGTCAGTCCTTCTTCTTCTTTTTGGTCGGAAGGATCTGATTTCCCTTTTCCAGGGGCTCCCCTAAATACTAGATTTAGGTGTGTCAGGGGACCCTAAGGTAGTAGCCAATGAGCTACTTACCCCTGGAGTCACTACGTTCCCTATATGGCAACTTCCTGTGGGAAGCGGTCATAACCCTGTCCCAGAGTTCCTAAGTTTGCCAGCATGTATTCTCTTCAGGTAGCCGATCTTATGGATGGAACTAGCCTGAAGGTGAACATGCCTCTCTGACTATCAATTTTCCCACCTGTCCAGGTGCCAAATGGGCCCTGGACAGAGGGAATCCGCATCTCTTGTGAGGGAAGCCAAATTTGCATACCAAAGGTGGTGGGCTCTTTGAAGCTCCCTGCCTTGGAATACTAATTTGCAGGCCATGTGGGAAGGGGTGTGAGCACCCTCTGCCCTAGCAGGCTTTGTTCCTGACCTCCTTAGAGCAAAGGCTGTCACCCCTGGGGCTCAGAAACTAGTCTGTGGTGGCAGTCTGGCTAGGACCAGTCAGTAAGCATACTAGTAGTTGGTAGGTTTTCACAGGGCACCTCTAAGGTGCCCTCTGGGTGCATGTATTAATAAATCCATCACTGGAATCAGTGTGGGTTTATTAATACGAGATGTTTGATACCAAGCATCTCTAGTTTCAGTGAAGCCATCGTGTAGCTGAATCACTCGTTTTTACCAGTGCCCAGCACATGTCCTCAAAATGGCTTCCCTGGTCACCTGTACTGTCAGTAATGGAACTGGTCAGTACAGGGGCATATCTGCTCATACAGATATGTCCACACATGTAATATAATGCACCCCACCTTAGGGCTGTATGACCTGCTGTGCGGGTGACGTACAAATACATGCAGTATTCAGGGGACATGGCGCACAAGTGTGTGTCTTGTCGTGTTTTCACTTTTTAGAGCACCTGGTCACACAGCCTGAGGTGGCAGTCTGTATGAGCTTAGATCTGAGTCCCTTAGAGTGGCACAAGATATGCAAGAGCTCTTGGGGATTCTCTTTAGTACCTATGCCTAAGGAATATACGACGTTACTTCCCATGCGTTTAGTACGCATGCCATTACTACGCGGTCGTTAGTACGACCGCGTTTTTAGTTCGCATTCCTTTCCTACGCAATTTGGAACAACAAATTGCAGTAGGGGGTGCTGGATGTTGGAATAGTATAATTTACTTTTCCAACTCCAGTCTATGCAGACACTAGGGAAGGTGTTGGATTTTAAATCCAACGCATCCCCCACCCCCCCCCCCCCAACCTCCCCCCTATCGCAAGTCGGTGTTCCGACTTGCATAGTAAAGGTTTTCTAAGTAACAACGCGTGCGTACTAACGTCCGCGTAGTAATGGCATGCGAAGTAACGCATGCTAAGTAAACGCCGTTTACCATGCCTAAGTACCAGAGGTACCACTTACTAGGGACTTACAGAGGTGCTAAAGGTCTGGTCACTTGGGGATCAAGTGACCGGTTGTCTTGTTTTGTGGAATGAACACTGGCACTGGGGACCTGGTTAGCAGGAACCCAGTGCACTTCAGTCAAACTTGCATCAAATACCAGGCAAAAAGTTGGGGGACTACTGCAACAAAATCCCTTTTTCCCACAGTGACCTTTATTAAAAAGTCCTTTGCCAAGTTTCCACACAATTTCTCACTGGCTTCAAAAGTGGACGGACAACCAGGGGGGTCAATAGAAGAATCTCTACCAGTGTACACCCTAAAATTATAGACGCATCCAGCACTTCTCTCAGACGGCATATACATCTTAATTCCAAACCATGCCCTCTTGCTAGAAATGTACCGCCTAAATACCAAACTGCCCTTGAACAGGACCAAAGACTCATCCACATCTATTTCTTTCCCTGGAACATAGATCTCTGAAAATAAATCTACCAAATTATCAAGGATATGTTGCATCTTGAAGGAACGGTCACAATCAGGGCGATCTAATAGCAATGCTGAAGCTTAATCACCAAAAGGCAGCATCTGAAGTGGAAGCAGATACCTATCATGTCTCATGGTTGCAGGAAATATAGCAGTTGCAATCAAGGGACTAGTAGATCAATAGGAGTACAGCGACTGCTTCCTTATCAATCTCTTCAAAAAAGTTAGACCCCAGAACTTCTTCTACTCATCCAGATTGGTGGGAGTCTATAGAAAGCTGGCTCTTTATATAGTGTACCAAAATAAGTTGCACTGTGCAAGGAGTCCAAGTATCCCTTACTAGGCTTTAACAATCCCAAGGTGCTCTATTTGTGGTAGTGTGGTCGAGCAGCCTTAGGCTTATGAGAGGAGAGTGTTAGGCATTTGATGCACACAGAGTCAATAAATGACACACACACTCAATAAAGAAATCTGACCAATTTATTAAAATAACACAGATTTTTATATATTTTTAGACACACAAGATCTTCAGGATCAGGTAAGTTCTTTTTGTGTTAGCGATTTTCAGACACATAAAATATGCAGCTGTCAGATTAGAGGTATGAGGCTTGGACGCGGTAGTGTTATCCTTTGGGAGAAACATACACTGTATAGGGTCACTTGCAAACAACCTACAGGACTGTTCTTCTGGACTTAAGGTGAGTAGGAGCCAAGGTCCAAGAAATCAACCAGAGTTCAGTTTTATCTGCCTTGGGTGTCCGGGTGCAGAGGTGCTTTCAGCGGAGGTAGCCTCAAATGATACATGTTGAAGTCAATGGGGAACAGAGAATGCAAAGAAAGGCTGCTAGGGGGGACTGGGAGACGAGTCCAGCAAAACCCAAAGGGGGGCTCGGCTCTTGAGGTCTCAGTACCACAGAGACACCGTCGGTTTTGAACCCTGGTGAATCTCCTTATGCTGAAAAATGAGCTGATCTTGTTTGCTCAATCTTATTATAGGAACTGTATGGCCCAAAGAACTGCATGATGTATGCTGTGTCTTATTTTTCACTCTGTTCGCAGGCCCTTCTTGACAATTTTGTTGATCGCTTGCTCTTAGGTCGGTGCACAGGTGTTTCTTCTGTGGGATTATAACAGCGCAGCAACAAAAGGGGGGGGGAGCAGTGAAAATAATGAGTCACAAGAACAGGGCAGGTCAAACCTCAGCAACAAGGTCATGTCCCTCCACACTCTTGCTTGTTCTCAGACCTGCTCAATGCACAAGATGCTGATTTAAACGTGTTCAGTTTTTTAAAAGTTAGTTTCTTTTAAATATATTATTCTTTGCTGATAACATTTAGAACAAACGCATACAAACACTCATGCACTGACGCTTGCTAACACACCCACACACACACACATACATACATACATGCACCCTCTCCTCCCCCCAACCATAACCATAGTTTCACTCACATTCAGGTGCTGGAAACTTACCTGGGGAAGTCTTCTGATGTGCATTTCACAATTTTCAACTTCTCAGATACAACAAATGGTGCCAGATCGAGGCACACAACCTTATGCCCAATCACAAGCTCAGATAGGATGAGAGACTGTCCTTTTGCTTTATCTGGGCATCTGATGGGGCATAAGGGTGCATGACTGACAGGCCCATGCTAGTGCATCATGTCAAATATGTATTGCATCTGTGTGAAAGGACGGGCTGTCTCTGCCCAAGCCTGACACATGCGCAATACAGCCCAGGGGAGCCCTCTTCTGGAGCAAGATGATAGTGTGCTTTTGCATGTAAACAAATGATCAGTAGATTGTTTTCATGCGAAAGCTGTAATGTGTAGTTAGTACAATACAGAGTGAGGCATGATGGTTTGGGGAATCACGGTCCTTGTACCCCCTATGAAGAAAGCGCTACTGCTTTTGAAATCCCTCAACCTGCAGGTCGGACTTGGCGGCAGTGGTGTGTGGACTGAACACAAACAAGCCTTGGTGCTTGCAACAGGCTCCGATACCTCAGGTATTGGTGCAGAGTGCCTCCGGAGTAGATCAGCATCTCAAAGACTGGATGGCTCGACTGGGCTGGTCTCCTGGACACTCAGTGAACCTCCTCCTGGGCTACTGCGTCGGTGGACCCGGTGGACAGTAGATCGGTGAACCAGACTGTGCGCTTGGAGGCTGCAGGAAAGTGGCCCCTCTGTTTTAAGGGAGATGCTGGCTGGTTGGCGAAGTGCTGGCAGCCCTCCGATGCTTTTAGAGGATGCAAAACTGCAGGACAATTTGGGTCAGGAGCAGGCAGGGTTTGGGGCCAAGTCCACAGCTAGTCCACAGTTCTTGCTTTCTTCAGCTCTTCTTTGTCCTTCTTCTTTAGTCAGGCGAATCTGAGTTCCTGGTGTCAGGGGGCCACTTAAATACTGAATTTAGGGGCTTTAAGAGGTCTTGACTTCTACCTCCGGGTAGTAGGGCACTTTCTACATCTTGATTTCATTAAGGAGAGTAAAGGGTAGTAGCCAATGGGCTTCATATCCTTGGGGTCACTACACCCGCTATATGACCACTTCCTGTGGGTAGTGGACATAACCCTGTCCCAGAGTTCCTAATTCCATGGAAAAACAAGATGGTGGAATCCTTCTTTTGTGGAGCACACCAGGTAGCCCACCTTAGAGGTGTGACTGGCCTGTTGGTGCAACACACTTACTGCATAGTTAATTTCCTGCCTGTCCTGGTTCCAAATTGGTCTCAGGGCAGGTGGTGGAATCTCCTGAGTCTGGGGGAAGCAGAGTTCACATATCAAAGGCAACAGGAGCTTTGAAGCCTCTAGCCTTGATATGCTAAATCACTAGCCATTATGCCAATGCAGGCATTGTTTCTGGCCCCAAAGAGCAGCGGCTGTCACCTGCAGGGGGACAGAAACAGGTCTGTGGTGGCAATATGGGTGATACCAGTCAGCTAGCACACTAGAGAGTGGTAGGTTTTTCAGGGGGCACCTCTAAGTTACCCTCTGGGTGAATGTCATAATAAACACCATGCGTTTCAGAAAAACACCATCATGCAGCTGGGGAACTTTTAATGACCAGTGCCCAGTACATATACTTAAGACGGCGTCCCTGTTCACTTGTATCATGTAGGAATTGAACTAGACAGCACGGGGGCATATGTGTTCATGAAGATATGCCCTCACCTGTAATATAATGCACCCTGCCTTAGGGCTACAAGGCCTGCTGTAGGGGTGACTTGCATATATTAGCTCAGTGACTTTGGCATGATGCAGTGAGTGTGCCATGTGTTTTCACTCATGGTTTGCACCATGACATGCTGTCCGCATGCAATTTGTATTGGGGTCCCTTAGGGTGCCATAATACATGCTGCAGCCTTTAGGGACCCTCTTTAGTACCCATGCCCTTGGTATCAGGGGTACTATTTGCAGGGTTGCCAACGTCTGTGCCAATTGTGTTACAATTAAACCATTTTACATTATTTTAGGGAAAGAGCACTAGCACTGGGGCCTGGTTGCCAGGGACCCAGTGCACATCAGTCGAAAAACATCAGTACCAGTGGCAAACCATGGAGGTGACCATGACAAAAGGTTATGATGCAATTTGAGTTCCCCGTGTAGCTCTAAAGTGGGGCTTAAGTCCGGCCCTGTTGTCCCTCAAAAACTCCTCAGCATACAAATTAGTCTGGTGAACAATCTCATCCAAAAATACATCGCCTGTTAACTGAAAGAAATGTATAGGCAAAATGTTTTCATTATTGACTCTGCACCCTGCAACACCACTAAAGGCAGGCAACACAGGCTGCACCATGTTTGTTCAGCACTTCTGATGGGAGGCCTCTCAGTGCCAGGCTGCAATCCAGATTCCTCTTGCTGTACTAGTGGCATATCGGTGTCCTCCTCTAAAAGAGGCACTTCCTCCGCTTTGATAGTGTCTTTATCATCAGATGAGTCCTCTTGGACAGAAAATTCACTGACAGAATCTTAGACTTTGTCCTCTGCCTCAGGTGCCAAGTCAGTCTCATGACCATGGTCAGAGGAAGATTTGGGAAGCAAACCATCTACCTGCTTAGCGGTCAACCTGCGATTAGTCATAATCCTTGCTATTAAAAGTAATGCAACAAATAAGTTAACAATAACCAACACTGTGTAAAATAATATACAGTCATTTTATCAAATAAAGTAAAACTGCTGGCATATTGTAATCTGGAAGGAAAAGTCAATCAATACAAAGCCCTCAAAGACCTATATACTCCAGAACAATACTACTCACTTCCCAGAGACCGAAAGACTGAGGATCAACTGGATCTAGTCTGCACAGAAACACCAAGCACCAGAGAAGTCCCACTGAAAAGGAAAAAAAAATACATTGCACATATCACAAGGCAGTATAGAATGTGCACAAATCAATCCGTTACTTTGAAAGACAATCACACAAAAAGCTAAAGATTCAAATATTAGTGCAAAAATTTGACAGACTAAGAATACACTTGAGATGAAAAAATTACAAAATGAGTTGTTTACCAACCACAACTCCAGAAATTACAGATGTGCCAAAGCTGTACTCGCAAACAGTGTTCACCACAAAGTCGAAGAAAACAATTGGCTCTACAATTAAAATAAATAAATACAATTCAATACAAATGCTAAAATGTCAATCAAGAGACATTGATATTCCCCCGAAAGGAGGCGTGACAAGGGCAAAAAAGACACCACCAGATGGAAACAAACTTTACCTCAGAAGCAGATCCCGCACCACATAACATTATTACCAGGTGACTCAAGTGGCACTACTCACCCTGAGGCCCAATCCACTCATAAAAGACCAAAAACGAAAATAATATGGCCCCCAAGGGCAGCGACCCTTAGCCAAGGGGTCACTTCCCTTCCAAACCTTAATTCCCTGGGCGCTATTTTCATAAAAAACGGGGGGGGGGGGGGCGATCAGCCGTAAAAAACTGCCGAACTAGTCCCCAGGGGGTGGGGGGGGCAAATAACTACGTTGCTCCCCAAAGGGAGAGACCCTTACCCAAGGGATTCTCATCCTGCAAATTTTCATAAAATAAGATCCTTGGCGTCTAGTGGTTTTCAACCTCCCGCTTCCCCACCCGGGGCAGATCAGCAGAAAAATAAGCCAAATTAGCCCCCCTAGGGGGGAGAATCATAGATAAAATATATTGCCCTCAAAGAGAGCAACCCTTGGCCAAGGGGTCGCTGCCTTCAATTTCAAAATACAATCCCTGGCATCTAGTAGGTTTCAACCCTACTCTTCCCAAAGGGAGAGACGCTTGCCTAAGGGCTGCTCACCAAACAAGAAAAAAAAACCCTGGTGGTCTAGTGTATTGAATGTCTGCTCCACGATCGCAACCCAATCTGCGACCGTGGAGCAGGAATCCAAACAGACCCTAACCTGCTCCTTCCGTCGCCGTGCACATGCTCACATCCTGAGATCACCGAGGGAGGGTCTGGGTTGCAGCGGAAGCGCTTCCGCTGCCACCCACAATGGATCCATGTTGCGCGGGGGCCCGTGGGGGGAGCTCCAGCGCTCCCAACATGGGTTGGTGTCAGGACAGTCTAGAATCGTCCTCAGCACAGGCTCACCATGGCTGAGGATGGCTCCAGGCCACCCTCAGCACCGATGGGGTTAAAGATTTTAAATGTTTGGAGCCTGATGTTTATATTATCACTGAAAATGGCTTCCAATAAGATCTAAGTTCAGCTGGCTTTAAGCTGACTAATCTTAACAAAAACTCATCTGCAAAAATGTAAATTAAAATGCACATTTCTAAATGGATAGCATGCTATCATTAGAAACAAGCATTGGCATAGCCAATAGGTCTCGCCTTTGGGACCTTATAAGTGTTTAGCCATGCAACAGCTGATTTTGTTGCAGCAAAGATATTGTGCTGCAAAACTAAATACTTTTAAGGTCCCAAAAGCGAGACCTATTGGCTATGCCAATGCTTGCTTAATTTGCCCACGATGATGTCTGCATTACTAGACGAGTCAGAACATAGTTACACATGAGTGGAAATGATTTAGAAGCTGATATTTTGAGGAGAAAGTGGGCAGACTCAAAACAAGAAGATTGCAAATTATTTATTTAACACACCACTTGTAAGCCGTCATGTGAACCGTTATGTGAAGCGAAGCGAACCATTTCAAAGCGTGAATTTGAAAAAAAAATGTTTAAGCAACCCAATTATTGGGTTTGGCTTCAACAAATGAAAGTCATGTTTTGTATTTGAATTAGTAAACTTTAGAAAGTGTGCGCCGAGGAAAATACTTGAACAAACACCTATTTAAAATGAATTCAGCTACAAAACAAAATACTAGAATGTCCTTTATCTCCCTCTAGTTTCTCACACTGCTTTCCCCACCAGCACTCAAAATGACCAATTCTGATAAATGCGGTCATGTGTTTCAGTCCCAGTTGGCCTGGATGCTTTCCCCTTTCCCATCACGTTAAAAACCTCAACCTGCCGTGCAAACAAGATGGATGATATGGTGAAATACTTCCAGTGCCAGTTACAACAGACCCTCATTAATTCTTCTAACCACCAAACACAACCACATAGTATTTCAGAGTGCATTGTGGTTTCCATGTCGATTCACTTGTGTGTCCTAACAAAAAAAACACCCCTATCCGTTTGAGTTCAGATCCCATTAGAAATACGTAATCAACACAACGAATGCAGTGGGTGCAATTACTAAAAGTGCTTTTCTTTAGGAAGTAACTTACTAAATATTAGCCCACTCAATTGTCAGTGGAAGCTTCTACAACGAAAATCCCGTTAGAATGTCTGAAGAGTTGATGGAGAAAATCCAACAAACCACAATTATGGGTTTTCTGTTCCAACAAACTTTAGGGATTCCCAACAGAAGCCATTACTAAGTTACAAGAAAATAAATCGAGCAAACAAAAAAATTAGTAGAAATCAACACAGCTAAGAAGGCCGGGGGGAGAGAGCTCTCGTTTACAGGCTTGCTACTCAAACGTAAAGCCCACCACTGGCCCCGCTCCAGAGGCCGCTCTCCAGGGGTGTGCGCATACCACAGGATAATTTGTCCATACGTCAAATGCAATTGTAACAAGCATTGGCCGCGCGGCCGCAAAAGTAACGCCGCGCGGCTGCGAAATGAAATAAAAAATAAATAAAAACGCGAGTGGTGACGCGAGTTCTGTGTGCGCGCGCGACGGGAAAAAGTGCTGCGCACATCGCGCGCTTGTGCGCGTAATAGCAAGCTGGTGGCCGGCCTGGGTAGCACTTTTAAACCACCTACTAAATTTCTCACAAGAGCAGCCCATGTGCTGACTCTAGCGAGACCTAAAAATGTCTTAAATCTGTTCTACCAGCCTTTTCCCATATTTGGCAATGACAATCGTGAAAAATACCTGTTAAATTGTACATTGACAAATCAAGGTAAATCTGTTAATTTTGTTAATATCCTAGTGCTGTAAACAGGCCCAACCAACAGTTGTTGATTTCTGCTCTCACCTTTTTGGAGTGTTTTTTTTTTTTTTAAGTAGCTAGGTTCTATAAAGCAGAGTAAATAACCTTGAGCATCCTTAACCCAGTTTATAAATTGATGAAAACCCAGCTTCAAATGAGGTTGTGCACAATTTACCATTTATGTGAATACCAATATGTTTCAACATATGTAAGAAAGTGGCTCTGTATATACTGCACCAAGTAAGGTTCAGTCTGCACAGAGTCCACAGTCCCCAGAGGTTTGGCAGAGGCTAAAGTTAGATATAACCTTACTCTCTAAAGTGGTAGCTTGGTCGAGCAGTAAGGCAGTATCAGAGGACAGTGTAAAGCAGTTGTTGTACACACTCAGTCAGCAAATGGTCTCACACACTCAAGAACTGAACTCTAGGCCAATTGTTTTGTATATAAAAATATATAGTTGTTATATTTTAGAACCACAAGTAGGTATCAAAATACTTTCTCAGAATGAAATGCTGTAGTTGTATACTTTCAATAAGCAATATACTTTTAAATGCAATAGTTACAGTTGTTGCAATTGGCAACACAATTCAAACACAATTATAACATTGAGCTCAATGGGAGTTTTTAAGTGAATGCAATTTCAATTACTTTGCGTATGATCTTACTCAGGTTTGGATCCTGGATTCAACCCTGGGGCATTTAATGTAAAAAGTTGAAAGAAATCTTTTTTGTTACACAGGCGATTTTTAAGGAATATTTGTATGTTTCAAAAATCGACATTTAGAAGAATTTCTGGCCAAAACCAAGCAATGTTATCCTATGGAGGAAAATCAAGTTATCGGTAAGTACTGTTGTAATTACATTTTCAGGGTCAGTGCTGGACACCAAGATCCAGCACTGGGATCTCCCCTGATAACAGGTGAGTAATTTCGTTTTTGTTGATCGACTGATTTTTAGTGAATATTTTAAAGTTTCAAAACTCGACACTTAGAAGAATTTCCAAGTGAAACCAGTCAATGTTACCCTGTGGAGAAAAAGTGAGTTATCGGCTTTCAGGTAAGTACTCGACTGTCAGAGTTAAGGTTCTGGTCATAGACTCAGGGGTCTCCCAGGGTCAGGTAGGTACAGTTGTTAGACCCTCAGCGGCACAGGGGCAGCCGGGTGCAGAGAGAGTTAGGCCCAATGTTAGCCTATGGCGGGCAGGGGACCTTTGGTTGGTGGCTGCTAGCAGGCAGGCCACGCGGCTGTGGGAGCTGGGCTTCTGGTCACTCACACAGGGCAAGTGGGGCAGTAAGATAGGATAGAGGTTGCACTTCCAGGAGCACTCGGGCAGCTGAGTGCGGGGTGCTTTTGAGCTGTCGGGCGCTCAATGTATTTCAATGGAGAAGCTACCAGATGAACAAACGCTGCAAGCTCGGGAAGGAGGTTCTTCAGGTGCGACCACCACTTCGAGAGGTAAGTTGGGAAGCTGTAGGTTAGGTAAGCACCCAGGAGCTAGGCACAGGGGGCCGCAGGGTGCCGGGGTGTCTTTTCGCGTCGGGAAATCTTACCCTCTGCTGGTCACGGTTGGAGGGGTCCCTGGTTCTGAGGCTGCAGGCGTCGTCAGGAGCGTCGAGGAGGGTCCTTGGGTGCTGGATTCTTGGTCACAGTCGCCGGGGGCACGTCCTTGTGGTGTTTGTTCGCTCAGGCACAGGCCGGGCTCGGCGGGTGCAGAGTGTGCAGGAGTCGCGGTTCCTGGCTGGCACCAGGGGTTTGTTACTTGCTTTGAGCAGAACCACTGCTCGTGGGAGTCCCAGTCTTAGTAGATAAGCAAGGCAGTCAGGTCCTCTGGGGTTTTCGAGGTTGCTGACCACTGGAGACGCCGGGATTTAGCAGGGGCAGGTTCGAGGGTCGACGGGCCTGTAGGGCTGGGGACAAGTCAGTTGGTGTTGTCCTCTTGTTAGCAGCCGCACAGCAGGTATTCTTTCTTCTTGTTTCAAAATCGGGATCTGAGGAAGGAAGGTTCAGGGTGCCCCTAAATACTAAATTTAGGGGCGTTACAGGTATGTAGAGGTCAGGGACCAATGGGTCCCTTCCCCGGGGTGGGTACACCCCCTAGCCTGCCACTCTCCAGTGGGAGGGGGGCAGGAGCCTAGTCCTGATTGGGTAGGGCTCCCCATCCTCAAGACGGAGAGAGCCCGGAGTTGTGCTTCACCTCTCCTCCCCCACCTGAGGGGTGGGGGATGGCAGAGGCTGGCACACCCCCTTTCCTCACTTAGGTTTTCCCGCCGATCTTCCCGCCAGAGTGGGGTCAGAACCGGTGGGGGCCAGTTGCTGAGTACAGCAAGTGGCCTGGAGAAGCTCACAAAGGCGGCATGCCTTTGAAGCTTCCCCTTCCCATCCTGGGGGAGGAGACCTAGCACCTCTCCCAGGATGTGCATTGTTGCAGACCCACGAGAGCGAATGGCTCTCTACCCAGGGGTCCAGCAACATGTCTGCTGGGTGGCAGCCTAGGCAGCCTCTCAGTCAGGACGCTGGTTGTTGGTTAGGTTCAGGGGGCATCTCTAAGATGCCCTCTGTTGTGTATTGTACATTACATTCCACACTGGCATCAGTGCAGGTTTAATGTGCTGAGAAGTTTGATACCAAACTTCTCAGTCTTCAGTGTAGCCATCATGGTGCTGTGGAGTTCGTGATGACGACCTTCCAGCACCATATACTCTTAATGGCAGCACTGAACTTACAGTGCCAAGGAATGGACCTGGGTACTGTAGGGGTACAGGGCTCATGCACATGTACCCTCACCACTGGCATAGTGCACCCAGCTAGAGGGGTGACTGAGGTATGCCAGGGCAGTGTGTTTGTGGGCATGGCACACAGGGATGTGTGCCATGTCGATTCTCTGTTTTTTTCTGCACCAAGACACTCAGCCTGCAAATGTAGTGTGTGTGTGTGTGTCAGGGTGCAGGGCCTCTAAGGGTGGCGCAATAAGTGCTGCAGCCCTTAGGGGCCTTCTCTGGTCACAGGGCCCTGGGTACCTAGGGTACCATTTACCAGGGGCTGACATGTGGCCAGAGATGCCAATTGGGTTTAGGCTTCATGCAGTTTTAGGGAAGGAGCACCGGCCCTGGGTACCTGATTGGCAGGAGCCCAGGGAGCACTCAGTCAAAGTACATCAGCAATTCAGCAAAAAGTGGGGGCATACCATGCAAGAAAGATGGCACCTTCTCACAACATAGCAGTATTGTAATATCCCAACCACCATTCTCTGTGGACAGTCTGCGAAATCTGGAAGAAATTTTAAAGCCATATGCTTAATCTGCAAATCTGGCAATAAAATGGGCTACAAGTGCCTAACAATTAGATTTTCACTAATAAAGACTTATAACACAGATCAAGAAATCGACTCAACCTTTATTGTTTGGGGTTAGGAACATTGCGTACGGATCAGACCACCTCTTTGTAAATCGTTGGGTAAGGAACTGAAAAGGAACACCTGATTTATTTTACAGAGTTTTATAGCGCGAACTTGACCCGAATCTGGTATCAGAGCGCGTTACATAGCACCAGTTGCATTACATGAGGACACATTAATTTTTTTTCTTTTTTCTTTTCTAATTCAGACCCTTCTGAATTCCTGTCTCTACAGGAAGTTACTGGTTCACTAAATATTCTTTTTGTTGCTCGATGGTGCGACATGTCAAGTTATCCTCAGTAAACCTTAGGTGTGTGTACATATAGTTTAATTCGCTATTTGTTTAAATTACTGAAATGTAATACTTGAAATACTACTGTTGGTTATCTCTCTTGCCACTCCTTCAAAAAACATAAGTTCCAGCCTAGGTTACATACAAATGGATAGCAATGTACAGCATCTGCTAACCTGTTTCTGAAGTTTGCACATCTTTGACATTTATTTATGACTCCCGATTTCGCATATTGATGGTGAGGGTGATGCTCCAGACTCCTGGAAGACCACTCATATTGTTATTTTTCTTAAAAAGGATAAACCCTCAGATGAGGGGATCCCATGGGCCCATTTCTCTGATCAATTCAGATGCTAAAATATTTGCTAAAGTTGTTGCTGCTAGACTGACCTCCTCTGGTCCAGTATATTGTCTCCCCTCAACAGCATAGATTTGTTCCTGGTAGGGACACTACCAGTCATATGAACACTGTTGTGGCCTTGTTCGATGTGGCTAGAACTAAGGGTAGCTATGCAAGTATGATATTACTGCACACAGAGAAGGCCTTCGACTGGGTTTTTTACCCTTTCTATGGTCAGTCCTGTCAACTTTCAGCATTGGTAGTAGGTGCCTCTCCCGGGTTAGCTCTTTATAAAAGAGTCTCACACCTAGGTTAATCTTAGCAAAGTATGGCTCACCCTCTTTCAGTATCTGTAGGGGTACAAGCCAGAACTGGCCGTTATTCCCACTACTCTATAGTGTACCATACATCTGGCTATTTATTAGCAATCCTTTGATTCAGCTGATAGTGTCTCACGGTGTAGAACTAAAAATCAGTGCCTACACCAGGTTTCTCCAACAAGTAGAGTCTCTAGTAGCTCTCCAGCTACCTCCAAGTAGCTCTTCTGTGTGCAGCCCTGCCTTTTGTATTTGAAGATTTTGCTTGGTTAAATTAATATATGTATACTAAAATTAAAAAATGTTTATTTGAGACAATGTGTGTATTTTCAGAGCTCATAGGAAGATATTTGGCAAAAAATGATTGAATTTCCGAAATGTATTTAAAACTGATAAATCACCATTGCCGGGCGCCATCGCCGGCGGGGAGGCCCCCTCCCCTATCACACCTTGTCTCTCTTGCCCGGCGCTGTACCTGAACTGGCGGGGGCGCCCCCCTACCCTGGCGGCCGCGGAGTTACCTGCTGAGTGGGCCGAGCCTGTGACCTGGAGCGAGGGACGGCGCTTCAGCGGCCCGTGGGCTGGGCATTGTAGGGTGATCTTCACGGTTTGGACTGCAGCGCGAGGCCTACGACGAGGTGAGGGCGGCTCAGCCTGGATCCGGCTGGAGGGGGTGCGTGCCGGACGGACTTGGGGCACTCCCTCGCTGGGGTCAGGACGCACCTTCCCCTTCCCTTATCCTCGACTTCTCCGTCCCTGGACCGGCGCGGGGAGCTGTTTAGCTTGGCGGGCGGGAGCCGCCTGCCGGTCCACTGTGCACGCCCTCGTGCCCGGCGCGTGCTCCCTGGGCCCACCATGGGCAAAGAAAGAGGCCCCAGACCGCCGGCGGCGTCCCACCAGACGAGGATTGACCAGTTCGCGAGCTCGGACCCGCCGGGTGCGGGCGGAGGGGAGGCGCCGGCCCCGAACAAGGACTTGGCCACCATCCTCCAGGCCATTGACGCCTCCCGCACATCCTTGGAGGGGATGGTTGGGGAAGTGAAGGTGGACGTTGCGCTCCTGCGGCAGGACTTCCGCAACGCCACGGCCCGCATTACGGAAACGGAATCCCGGATCCCCACGGCGGAGGACGACATTCGCCAGCTGCAGGACCAGGTCCGGGAGCTCACAACCCACTCCTAAGAACTGCACAGACGGGCAGTGGATGCCAAAAACCGTGCCCGCCGCAACAACCTCCGCCTGGTGGGCTTTCCGGAGGGGGTCGAGTCTGGCCGAGCCGACTACTTCCTAGAAGCCTGGTTTAAGTCTTGGATGCCGGCGGCCAGTCTGTCAACTTGGTTCGTGGTGGAGAGAGCGCACCGTTCGCTCGCGGCCAAACCTCCTGTGGGAGCCCCCCGCGCCCCTTTATTCTTAGGATCCTCAACTTTAGGGACAGAGACGCTATCCTGCGGGAGGCGCGGGTGAGCGGCCCTTTGACTTTCAACAACCACACCATTATGATCTTCCCAGACTTCACCCGGGATGTCCAGGAACAACGCCGCTCCTACACGGAGGTAAAGCAGAAGCTGCGCTCCCTGGGCTTCCAATACCAGCTCCAATTCCCGGCCCGCCTGCGCGTCGTTTTCCAGGGCAAGACACTGTTCTTCGACACTCCCAGGGCAGCTTGGACCTGGCTCACCGAGGAGAGACCTCTGCGCCAGCCCGTAGGGGTGTCGCCCACTACTGTGCCCCGGGGCCACGACACAGCTGGGCCCCAACGACCGCGGCGCAGGAAGCGCACGCACTCCCGGCAGCGACGGGGCGCGGCGGTGGCCCGGACCCGGTCTGCGAGCATCTCTGGCAGAACAGTGAGAGACTCCTCTGCCTCGTCTGGAAAATCATCTCATGCGGCTGGGGGGTCCCGGCGCCGCCTGTCACCTCGGCCGGGCGGGTCTCTCACCCCCCCTCAACGTGCAGATTGACCTGTCAGACCTCTCCCGCAGCCCTGCTATATGACTTAATGTTTGTTTCCCGCATCTACAGGGGGAGGCGACGACCCTGCCCGAAAGCGGGGGTGGGGGGCTCTACAGTCTCTCACGCTTTCCCATAGTAACCTAGGACGAATCACTGGAATCCGTGCTTCAGGAGGGGTCCACCACGCTCTTTACACCCGAGCGCCCACGCTTGGGGTTCTGTAATTGTTGGTTCAGTTAAGGCGACAGATAGCTTCCGTTCTTGAAGTGTAGGGTGGGGGGTGGGGGTTGGGTACTCGTTGGTTGTTCTCCTTGGGGGGAATGTTTGGTTTGGTTTGGGTTTGTTCTCCATTGAGCCTCTTATGCAGCACCACGCATCGCGTGTCACCACACTATCCCATGCAGCCGCTCACACGCGCTCCGCCGCCGCTCGCTTCCCTGCGCCTTCCGCTGGCCTCCCCTAGCGTGAGACCCGTAGTCCCGACGTCCCCTGGCCGCTTCCCTCCCGGCGCGCTCCGTTCCCGTCGCTACCATGGATGACATAGCTTCCAAGGCCCAGGTGCGCATCTTGTCCTGGAACGTGAACGGCTTACTGGACCGGCTCAAGCGCACCGCCGTCCTTAAATATGCCCAGCGCGCGGAGGCAGATGTGCTCATGATTCAGGAAACCCACCTTCTTGGCGAGAAATGTCCCTTTCTGGCACGCTATGGGTATGACCGGGTGTGGCACTCCGGGTTCTCGCGCGGATCGCGGGGGGTCGCCGTCCTGCTGCGCCGCTCCCTCCCTTTTGTGTTTACCCGGGTGATCCATGAACCCCTTGGCATGGGGATTGCCATTTGCGGCACGCTTGAGGGTCGGCCGCTCAGTCTCATATCACTTTACGCGCCGCCTTCCGGGCTGTCTCAGGCTTTATCGCAGGCCTCATCTTTGCTGGCAACTCTCCCGCCGGGCACTGTTGTTCTTGGGGGAGATTTCAATGCCGTCTCGGCCCCGCAACTCGACTCCTCGGGTCCGGTATCGGCGCCGACGAAGCAGCTGGCGGGCTGGGCGGAGGCTCAGGGCTTGTGCGATGCATGGCGGACCTGGCACCCGCGCGCACGGCAGTACACTCATACTTCGGCCGCCCACCACACCCATGCATGCATTGATGCGATCTTTGTCCCCCCCGCCGATTGTGTAGGCATCCAAGACATCCGCATCCTCCCCAGGGGGATATCTGATCACTCTCCGGTCCTCCTCGGTCTAGGCCCCCCGCCCCGTGTGGCCCGCAAGATGTGGCGCTTCAACGCCTGGTTCCTCCAGGATAAGACGCTCCGTGGGGAGGTGGGGTCCGCATTGGCGCATTATTTCGGTGACAACGACGGGTCGGTTTCCTCTGCGGGCACCCTTTGGGAAGCCTGTAAGGCCACCATTAGGGGGGTGGCCAAAACACATGTAGTACGGCACCGTCAGAAGCAACTCCAGCGGCTCACTGCCTGTGAAGCCCGCGCGCCTCGACTGGAGCAATCTCTCTCTGAGTCCGGTGATCCGGCTGGGACCCGGCAACTGCGACTTCTGCGTGAGGAGATTCGGCAACGGTCGCTTGATGCGGCTAAGCTCCTCTGGCAATCCTTGCTGGCGAGGGTATACGGGTGGGGCGATAGGAATGGGGCGCTGCTGCATCGGCTGGCTACTTACCCCAGGGCATCGCGCATCATCCCGGCGGTAGCCGACTCTGACGGCGTGCTCCAATCTTCCTCCGTGGCAATAGCGGAAGCTTTCGCTCAGTATTATTCGCAGCTCTATCGGGCCCGGGCGTCGGACCTTTCCCTGGCTTCTCTGCTCGCCACTAGTAACCTGCGGCTTCCCCAACTTCGGTCGGACGACTGGGAGAGTCTGGAGGTGCCCATTTCTCCTGAGGAGATTGGGGACGCGATAGGGCGCACGTCCGCGGGGAAGACCCCGGGACCGGACGGCTTCCCCCAGGAGTTTTATGCCACCTACAGGGAGCGCCTGGTCCCGCGGTTGGGTGCCCTCTATGCTGAAGCGGTCACCAAAGGCTCCTTCCCTCCGGAAGCCGACATAGCCACGATTGTGGTTCTGCCCAAGTCTACGCCGCCTCCTTGTGATAGGTCGGCCTATCTGCCGATCTCTCTTATCAACACTGATATCAAGCTTTACGCAGCGGTCCTGGCTCAGAGGCTCCGGCCCTTTTTGTCGTCCTTGGTGCATCCGGACCAATGCGGCTTCATGCCGGATCGGGGCACTCGCCACTGCCTTCGTCGCCTTCACGTGGCCATGGCTCACCGCCATTGCATATCTCCATATCTCACCCTCCTGCTTGCCGATTTCGAGAAAGCTTTCGACTCGGTTGGGTGGCCCTTCTTGTTTGATGTCCTGACCCACATGGGTTTCGGCCCCAAGTTAGTTGGAATGGTACGGGTCCTTTACGCGCACCCCCGCGCCAGACCGTTTCGGATCGGCCGAGAAACGCGGCAGGGGTGTCCGCTATCGCCCCTCCTCTTTGCGCTTGCAATGGAGCCCCTTGCTGCCCTGATCCGAACGGATCCTCTCCTTCGGGGCTGGGAATGGCCGGGCCTCGAGCCGGACAGAATAGCCCTCTACGCGGATGACGTCCTGCTGTACCTTAGCGATCCGGCGCGCTCTGGACCGCGCGCACTCCATATCTTGGGCCGCTTTGGCCGCGCGTCTGGCCTCTAGTTAAACCCGCGAAAATCGGTCCTTGTGCCTCTGCACCCCTCCCGGGAGTGTTTTGACTGGCAAGACACTATTCCCCTCCGCCGGTTGTCCTTCAGGTACCTGGGCATCTGGGTCTCTCTTCTCCCGGAATTGAGCTGGGCTCTTAATGTGACCCCCCTGGTCAAGAAAGCCAAGGTAGATCTGGTGCGATGGCAATCGCTCCCGCTCAATCCGCTGGGGCAGGTGGCGCTATACAAAATGATGATTCTCCCCCGGTTCCTTTATGTATTGCAAAATATCCCCGTGTCCTTCCCACGGCCTTGGTTTCGCGAGCTGGATGGGTTGGCGACCAGATTTCTCTGGGGGTGGCGGGAGACCGCGGTTGGCCCTGTCGGTCTGTCGCCTGCCCACCTTTGATGGAGGGCTAGGCATGACCAATCTTTACCTCTACTACCTGGCCACCCGCCTCCTGGTCATCCATGACTGGACCCAGCCTACAGAGTGGAATTATAAGACCTAGGTTTCTCCCATATACAGGACCGCCTGTATGGCGCCCCCATCCCCGCCTCCTGCCCCGACATCACCAAAGCGATCTTCCTGGCTTGGCGAGCGACGCTCCGCCACACCCGGTGGTCCGGGAGGCTGACTCGCGCCACCCCCCTCTGGCATGGGACATGGCTGCGGGGGGTTGCGGAACTGGAGGGCTTCAAATCTTGGGACCTACTCGGCATCTCCCAGCTGGGAGATGTCTGGCGGGGGGGACGCATGTGCTCATTCTCGGAATTGCAGGCGCGCTTCTCCCTCCACTCATCTCAATTTTATAGATACCTCCAACTGCGACACGCCATACGCACCTACACCCCACTGGACATTAGACTGCCGGACCACAGCCCCCCGGAGGCTCAGGTCCTGCTGAGCAACCTGGGGAGGGGGGGTATCTCCAGGATACATCGTTCTCTTATCAACAATACCCCCACGCCCCGGGAAGGCCTGAAGGAACGATGGGAGGTGTGGGTGGGTCCCTTGGACGAGGTCGACTGGCGGGATGCCCTTATGGCCCCCAGGCTGGTGACGGCCTCCGCCAAACTGAGGCTTATTCAAATTTTTACCTTCACACTGCCTATTTCACACCGGCTCGTCTGCACCGTGCGGGCCTCTCCGTTGACGCAGCTTGCCCCCGCTGCGGCTTTGCTCCGGCCGACTTCATCCACATGGTGTGGTCTTGTCCGGACTTGGGGGGGATACTGGAGTGGCATAGAAGCCGACCTCACGGAAGTTTTGGGGTGGGTGGTGCCACATAACCCTAGACACACCCTACTGGGTATCACTGACGGCCTAGATGGCACGCGCGCAGAGAAGCTATTCCTTATGACGGCGCTAATGGTGGCGAAACGAGACATTGCAGCGGCCTGGAAGCACCCACAGCCGCCTAGCTTGGCCAAATGAAGTACTGGAGTGGACTGGTGTGCGGCACAGGAGCGGACTCTCTACCAGGCGAGGAGCTGTCTTAAGAAGTACCGTAGGGTCTGGGGGAAATGGTTGGGCAATGTATTGTGAACATGCTGTTTGGGGGGGAGGGGGCGGGGGAGAGTTTTGGGGGTGGGGGGGTGGAGTGGTCCTGTGCTGTGCGGTTGTAAGCTGGTGGTTCGACAGGCTCAATGTTTTTCTGTTGTGTCACTTAAAACAATAAAAACTTGTTTATAAAAAAAAAACTGATAAATCAGTATAAATCATGCGGCTGCGGGGTAACTCATTGCTAGCCTTATTACCTTGACACTCTAGGCATTGCAGCTATCGCTGCCATGTATTACCCATGTAAAGGCATTCTAAATTGACTGTATTTTACATTACTTCTGGCTACCCTCCTGATGCACTGAGGTGACCACTGCTTGTAATCATTCATCTAAGGTAATCTTGTCTGAAATGATCACTATTTCAATACCGGTAATAGTAGCTCGCAGTGATTTTCACTGAACAAAAGTAGTTCTTATTAGAGAAACGTTTGGAGACCCCTGGCCCATGCAAATGATGTTGCAGTCTATTCATCTGGGGCCAGATGTACGGACGTTTTTTGCGCTCACAAAAGGGTATTCAACCCTTTTGCGACCGCAAAAAATGGTGGTGGTATTTACCAACGCTATTTTGCGGGTTACAAACTCGCAAAATAGCGCTTGTGACTCACTATTAGGAAGAGGCTTGCCAAGGGCGTCCCTTCCTAATAGCAAGTCCAAATGGGTATGTACCATTGTTTTGCGACCGCAGTTTACCACCTACTTCCGCATAGTCCAATGATGCTCCTTTCGTAGTGACAGTCATGCTTTATAAATGCCCAATCAATCAAGTAGTTGGTAAACCATTCGCAAACGGGAAGTAGTCGTTAGGGGACTCCTTCCTCTTTTTGAATGGGTGCGAAAGTATGCTTTAAGAGCAGGCAGTGGTCCCAGGGACCAATGCCTGCCCTTAAAAAATGAAACTGAAAAGTTTTTAATTTTTCTTTTTTAAATGTATCCCGCTTTCCTTTAACTAATACGGGCTGCATCTTAAAAAAAATAAACTGCTTCATGTAAAATAGCAGTCCCAGACATGTTGGTCTGCTGACTCCAGCAGGCCACCATCCCTGGGAGTGCTAGCCATTCCCAATGGGGTCGCAAATTGCGCTTGCCTCATGAATACTGATGAAGCGTGCAATTTGCGTCCCCATTGGGAATCGCTAACAGTGTCTGTGACACTGTTGCACAGTGCATTTTGCGACTTGCAAAGCGACTCAATTTGCGAGTCGCAAAATGCAAGCGTCATACATCTGACCCCTAGTCTTCAGGTAGCTATTGATCATATCTCAGTAGAGGCAGAAAGGTTTGGGGTAGTCTCCGGTTACAAGCTCAATTTCTCTTAAACTCTGGTTTTGCTTAGTCATCTTCCAGAGATTCCAGTTTCTGGAACCACCTCAGTTGCAACCTATGTAGGGGTTAAGATCTGCACTAAATTGAATCGTATTATCGATCTGAATTCTGAGTCCCTCTCAGTGTAAAGTTGTGATCCTGGTATCATCTTCTTATTAGCCTATTAGGCCGATGGAACATAGTTAAATTTCTATATCTGTTCCAGGCAATCCCGATTCGAGTCCCCGGCTCATTTTTTTGAGCGCCTCTAGGGGGTTATTGCCAGTTTTATTTGGGGCTACAAGAGAGCTAGGCAGGCAATTCGTTATTTCAAACTCATGCCTAATCAAGGTAGATTTTAGCTCCCCGATTTTAAGATTTATTTCTGGGCTGCCTTTTGACGTCGTATTTGTAAATTGCTAACGGACTTTGATCCGGATACTCTATATTGTGGTATCAAATGGCTCTGGATCTGAATTTAGGTTGTTTCTCAGTAGACGATCTGATCCAAATTACTGTTTAAGATCACCAAGGATATTTATCAAATCTGGGGAGAAATTAGAGTTCCATTTGCTGTTCCATTTGTACATTCATTCACGTTCCTGTACGGCAACCCTAATTTCCCCACCATATTTCATGATGCTGAGGCTAAACTTTGGCATAAACAAGGCTTAAAAACCGTGGGTCAGCTTTTCCATGCGACTGGGCTCTGTACCTTCTCTACTCTTCAAACATGCTTTGATTTCCCCCGACACTCAGCTATGGTCAGTGGCCGGGGAAAACTCTGTTTGAAACATTTCTACACCACAGATGATACACTTTCAATTTGGTTATTTCATAAGGTTATGGTAGCTTATAAGGAAGACGATCAGCCCTTGCCTGCGGCCAAGTGGAGCAGTAGTTTAGGAGAGACTATCTCAGGAAATGAGATCTCCGAAGCATGTGATATTTTTAAACGCTCGATTCTCGCGGTAAGTCTTAAACTACAACATTTTAAAATGTTATGCATGCTGTACAATACGCCCGATAACATTTGTAAATGGGCCTTGACACATACCAACAGTAAGACCAGTTGTCCTAAGTGCAGCATGTACTCTGCGGACATTGCTCATATTTTCGCTGCTTGCCCTATGTTAAAAGCATTCTGTTTGGGTATCGCAAAGCCGGTTTCCTTACACTTGGGATATGATATACATTTGTCTGCTAAAGACATTATGCTAGCTCATAAACACGATGCCAACCCAAGAGACTGCACTGATTGCAATAGTGATTGTCACTACCCGCCTATGCATTGCTTAACCTCGGATCGGTTCAACCCCCTACCCCACTCCTCTCTCATTTCTAATTGGTGGTTTACACTCTGGGCCGGACTGGGATTCTAGCAAGAAGATTAATCACCAGACATATCAATCTTGCCACTTTTATTGTTGCCTGAAAACTGCTGGATTTACAAGGAACTCTACAGCGAGAGAGATAAGTGAGTGATTATCCTGGCCAGGCCTGTTTATTTTGCTTCTGGGGGACGATATTGCAGCACGGCTGCAATCTCCACACCCCATCCCCCCCACTCTTGCCCTCCCCCCACGACCCGCCCCCTTCCCTGAGAAATGTCCGGTTCGGCCATTCTGCTCTTGTCTATGCTCTGTCAAATCTGCTTAAAAGTAATACTGATATTATTCGTTTGTTACTTATTGCATCTGCAACTCAAATAAAAAAGTATTTATAACATTTTTTTGCTAATCTGTACCATTGAATGCAGTAGTTTATTTAGCTCTTGGGGACATTGTAAAATGCAAATTTCATACTGTTACTTAACTGCCATAAAAAACCTGGGTAGTACATTTTAATGTTAAGATGTTTACTGTTTTATGTCCCTGGAGGATCAGTTTTATGTCCCTGGAGGATCAGTTTTTTTTTGTATCTGGCGCTATAGGAATACCCGAGTTATGGAACACTTTATGGGGCCCTAATACCAGATTTATGGAACACTTTATTAGCATCTGTCAGTTGGAAGGATGAATAGCAGAATTCTGCAGCGCAAATGTTCTATGTAGAGTTTGGTTTCCCAGACATTAAAGGCTGTGAACGGGTCACCTGGTAAGGGCTATTACTCCATACTTAGTCTAAACCAAGCTAGTGGCAAACAAAATATAGGCAGCAGAGTTACAAAATATTGGAATTTCAGTTAAGGAAGCTTGGGATCACTTGAGTAATGGATTAGAGAAATATGACTGAACATCAGTCGTCTCCGCACTTGAATACCATTTTATTTTTATAGCACTTTTTCCAAAGAGATGGTGGACTGAGGCCTGTAGAGGGGATAGTATGAAACCTTCCAGGTGACATTTAAACAACTGTTCTTCTAGCTTGCCTCTCTCTCTACACCACACCACACCCTTCCGTTCCTTAACTTGGATAAGCCTCGATCTAAATCTGCAGGGGGTTGGAATTTTTCCTCTACCAAATTTCTGTTGTTTAGACATTTTGAGGGATCTGAGATTGCTGGGGGAAAGCTAGTATGTGAGGGATCAATGAAACATTCTGCACAATGGACCTTTGGATTATAACAAGTCTTTTTTTCCGGGGTTTGCCTTTTTTTCAACACAATGCCTTTTTAGGAACTACAGGGAAGCTGAGGATTTTACAAGGTGGTGGAACAGGTGTTGTGTCTTTAAGGGTCACAGTCTGTCCCTGTGAAGGTGCGTCATAATCATTGCATCGAATGCCCAGAATTGATGACTATCAGATGTAGGGGACCTTAAGTCCTGGAAAGCATGGGATGAAAGTGTTCTTCAGTTGATTGACCTCATTGGTGTCGAAGCCTGAATTGCATTCCAGCTTCTGAGTGTAAATTTGGGTCTCGATGTCGCTGACCACACCATCCAGAGAATGTGGTAAACTTTAGAGTTTGAAGGGTGGCTGGTGCAAGGCCAGTCTTGGTGGCGATGTTTGTCTTAGATCTGACAGATTTCTTCCTACCTTCCAGAGACCTCAGCGGAGCCGTCACTTCAGGCCAAACAGCTGCAGCTGAAGCGTGCGCGCCTGGCCGATGACCTGAATGAGAAAATCGCCCAGAGACCTGGCCCCATGGAGCTAGTGGAGAAGAATATCCTCCCTGTAGAGACCAGTCTGAAGGAAGCAATTATTGGTAAGATGGGAAAAAGGAGAGTGTCCGTCTGTTGCATGTCAGGGATAACTGTCATGGGCACATCAGGTTGAAGTGAGTTAACTGGTTGGTCTTTGTCCACTTTTACTCCCAGTTCTAACATCCTCTGTTCTCTACTCTCTGCTACAGAGGGACAAGTGGATTACCTGCAAGTAGCAGACAGCTCCTCCTTTGATGAGGACAGCAGCGATGCCCTTTCCCCCGAGCAGCCGGCCAGCCAGGAGTCGCAGAGCTCTGTGCCATCACCCATCGAGCTTCCCAACAAGATGGCTGTGGCAGTTAGCCCAGCCCAGGCACCAGGAGCAGAGACCCATCCCCTCACCACTAGTACCTGCCCAGCCCTTTGGACACTGGGTCAGGTGAGGTGACAACCTTTCTACTGGCTTGACATACTAAGGTGTCAGTATTTTTAGCCAATGTGGTTTGGCATCCAATAATCACCCATCTCAACTGTGTATAATGTGACCCCCATTTTATATGGTCTCTTCTACATCCTGTGTGTTCTTTACCGCCCATACTCCGTCTTTTATGGCACCACCTTTGTGTACATCATGAGACACCATCTATCCTCTGCTACACACCTACCCTCTGTATGTTGTGCCACACACCATCTGTCTCCTTAGCCAACCACCATCTATGTGTTTGCCACATGCCTCTGGCATAGAACTTTGACCATAGGTATCTGTGACCTGTCCTTCATCTGTATAGGTCACCTGCATAGGTCACCTGCATCCACCTCCTGTGCCAGCCACTCTTTGTGTCCTCTGTCATACTCCTCTGGCCTGTATCATCAATCTTTGTCTTATGACAGTGACCTTCTGTATCCTTCTCACGTTAGCCCCGTGTCCATGGCCATGCCATCTCTCCTTTGTGTCTGTCCATTTTGTCTTATTTACTCCAACTTTTCAGGTGCCCTGAAATCTGCTTTGGTCTTTATCTGCAGATTGTGCCTCAAGTACAGCTCAGTGTGGACCCCCCTGAACCTCCTGTCCCTCCTGAGCCACCTCAGCAGCGCCCACCCCATCTCACCAATGGCGCACCTGTAGCCAAGCCACCACCAGCGCTCATCAAAGTAAGTGTGCATACAAATCCCCCAGTCTGATTTTACCTGAATCTCGAACAGTGCGTACTGGTGAGGATTACACCAAGATCCTTGAAGCTGGAAAGTATGGCCAAGCTGTCTTTTATCTTCCGTGAGTGACGTGTGAAAGGTATTGTGTTACTTTCTGCATCTATGCTTTACAGGAAGCTATCAGGGGTGTCCTTCGGCGTGGCTAATTCCATCTAACAGCCAAGTACAAGGGTCTACTCTGCAAGCGTCCTTACAGCGCAGTTCGGTACCTGGTTTCAATCATGTAGATTGGCTACATGTGAGCTAGGACCTCATGCTCTACCCATCCTGGTAGAAACACTGTTCTTGTCTGAGTCCAGCGACTCCTTGGGGGGTGGGGGGGGGGGGGGGGTTGTAGCAGCGTTTTCAGGGAGAACTGGGAGTCTGAGCAGCTGTGCCTCTGGCAGCCTCTGACAAGGGAAAAAAAGTTGCAGAGAAGATGCAGGGAGCAGGCACTTTGGCAACCCATGGTCCTTCCATCACTTGATGAAAATGTTCCTTGGTTAATGCTGGGTGCAGGCAACTGCTCGCACATGATAGTTATATGTCAAACTAAGCACTTTAAGTTATTCACTTCATACTCAAAGAAAAAATTGTCTAGAAACTACAACTGGTAAATGATTTGTATTCTGTTATTCGGCCTTTAAAATGAAAACTTTGATCTAGGGTATCAAGCCAATAAATATTTTACATTCTACGTGACATATAATTTCAGTATCCAGGTGGCACAGGTTTCGCTTGGGCCTTGTAAGCCTTCAAGCTTTCTCAAGGTGACCCTTCAGTCTGATGTGGTTTGCTTAAAAAAACAGATTGAACGTTTTATGATGGTTCTTGTTATCAAGAGTCATCCTTAATTATGGTCCTGGTCACTATTGTGTGGCTTCCATGTCTGAGCTTCCTTTCTTTTCACCCATGCATACTTCCCAGTCTTTGAGAGCTCACGGAGAAGTAATATTTCAGCAGATGAACGGTGCAGGCAAACAGGCTTTCCGTACCTTTCCCGAGTCCTCAACACTACACCGAGAAGCAGTTGGGCAGCAAGTGCAGTGTGCAATCACACAGGCCTCATATTGTCAGCACCGGATGGGGGAGCTGCTGGGCACTAAATGCAGTTTACAGGCACCCAGACCGCACAGAGTCATCAGACCCTCACAGAGGTGGTCTTTTGTAACTGCGGTAGAAGAGACGCACACAACGCCACTCACGAAAGAAACGCAAGTCAGGCTGGGTAGCCGTTAGAGTCCCCAGTCATGACCGGCTTTGCATTCTGAACTCTGGCGCTCACTGAACAGGACAGGTCCACACCTTGCTAAGCAGTCTCTGTCCTTGGTCATTTTAGCAGCAGCAGCAGCACAGAGTTTCTCATGCATTCCATATGGTAGGGTCATTGCAATTAAAAGGGAGAATGCAGATATTCCAGTCCCTGGTACTCTTCTTCCACTGCACAGTTTGTCACCCCAAAAGTGTAAAGGTGAGCACTGGATATGTGTAGGGTTCAGTATATATCCATTTCATGGGTTGTTGGCCTAATTTAGCATGAAGTTACATTTAAAGTTTTCCCGAAGTTACTGGAGCAGGCCCGCCTTTCTCCTACACGTTATCTCTCACTCACCCACAGAGCTTTGACACTACTCATTCTTTGAACCCTTTGTAGGGTCTGCTTCCCAGCAACCTCATTTCGTCTTGACCACTGGGCCCGAGGCCTCCCAGTTGCGATAGTCCCTCAGGTGTAGACCCGTAGACTACAATAGATAGTACACTCCGTGCAGTGTGCTTGTTTGAATAGTTGTTTTTTTGTTTTGCATAGCATTGTGTTAATGTGTATATTTTCTTTTATTCCTTCCTTTTTTTTCTCGGCCAACTTGTTTCTTGTTTTCTTATTTTCTTTTCTTTTCTTCCTCTCTCCTGTTTTCCCTCCCCTCGCCCCTACCCCTCTGTATACTGTTGGTGGGACTTGAGTAAACTCTCTACTCGCCCAGTATCATTCTTGACCTGTAGACTCACTTGGTTCTCACAAACTTCATGTCCGTGCATATGCCCTTGCTTATTTTTTCCTGCAATGTCAATGGTCTAACTCATTATATCAAACACAAAAAGTGCTCTCCTATTTCAATTCCAAACATGCTGATATTGCTCTTCATCAGGGGACGCATCTCACCGAGGCAGACACTGAGAAACTACAGCGTGATTGTGTGCGCAAAGAGATACACAGTTGATGTACTCTGCAACTGGCAGATGACCCATTGGTGCCTCCGAAACGTGGTGTAGCCTATTTGATTTGGAAAAAGCTGCCCTATGTTGTGCTTAAAACCTGTGTTGATCCAGAGGGTTGCTATGTATTCGCCAAACTGAAGATCAACAGTAAGGTATTATGCATTGGTTCAGTGTATGCACCCATTGGTCCGAAGCGCACGTTTCTCCTTCAACTCACCCATGTACTGATGGAAATAGATACAGCGAGCATCCTGATAGGCAGGTATTGAAATGTAGCCTGGGATGCGGTCTTAGACTGCACTGGTCCGATTGATGTATCCAATAATGCGAACAGAGTCCCTTAGGAGATCTTGGGGCTGATCATGGCCTTCGTGGCACATGGCCTCTCTTAAATCCAACTGACCAGGAATACACATACTTGTCACCGGTTCATGGCACACAATCACGGCTGGATTTTTTTGTTGATGTCATACCCCATGCTTCCCCTTCTTTGCAAGACTTCAATACTAGGGAGAGCACAGTCTGCGACCACTCATTTATTTCCCTACAGGTTCATATTGGCCTGTCATGCCCAGTTCATAAGCCTTGCCATCCTAGTCTGTCCCGCTACAACCACCCAGTAGGTAAGAATCGGCTTAAAACCCACGTGCATACTTACCGGGAGAACCATGATGCCTAGGTTGACTCTGATTTGACATTATGAGTGGTTGCAAAGGCAACCATCTGGGGCCAGCTGATGAGGGATGCAGCCTTGTTGAATAGGTAGAGGGAGAAGCGTCAGAAGGCACTAGAGGCTGATATAGTCTGCCTCACGTGTCCTTACATGACGCACCCTTCTGCTTTTGCCAGGCACAACCATGAGAAGGCGCTTATGGACCGCAATACTTTTTTTTTCCTGCAAAGCAAAGTATGCGCTACATAGGTTGAAATACCGGCACTATGAACAGGGAGAGAAGGCGGGACGGCTTCTGGGGGCGCAGCTCAGGCAGAGGGAGGCGGGCATCGCCATTCCTGCTATCATTACTGACTCGGGGAGCGTTCGTCACCAAGCCACACAACTTTTCAGACATGTTCACATCTTACTATAGGGCCATCTACTCCCCAGAAATTGTCCTGGGATCAGCGCAGATGAACGCCTTTTTAGATGGTATTCACTTACCATGCCTCTCAGAGGAAGGTAGGCAACTGCTTCAGGGCACAATCACTAAAGCGGAGATTGAGCAGACCATCTATGATCTATTCTATCATAAATCTCCGGGTGAAGATGGCTTTCCAGCTGAGTTTTACAAATAGACCAAATCCAAGGTGGTGGATCTTCTCCCTGGTGCCTTCGCTGAGGCTGATCGCAGGGGCTCCTTGGGTTTAGTTTCCAACAGGGCGCTGATTATGGTCCTTCCCAAACCAGGAAAATGCCCTCTTCTTCGTGGTAGTTATCGCCCCATATCCCTTCACAAAGTAGATGTCAAGATACTGGCCAGTATTGTAGCTGCCCGCCTCAAGTGGGTCCTCCCCTCTGTTATTCACCATTCGCAGTAGGCTTTGTCCCGGCCGCTCATCCTGTAATCATCTTTGCACATTAGCTCATGCATTCTGGCTAGGAACGTAACTTATGGATGAGGCCTTGGCGCTGTCGTTGGATGCAGAGAAAGCCTTTGATAGGATAGAATGGGACTACCTGTTTACCCCACTCCGGAAATTTGGCCTTGGTGCCGATTTAGTCTCCAGAGTGAGATGGCTCTACAATTCCCCCTCAACACAGGTCAATTGTTGGAGCTTTCTTTCTTATCCCTTCCCACTCCTCCACCCCTGCTATTTCTCCTTGTGATGGAGGCTTTAGCGGCATCCCTATGCCAACCAGACCAGATCATAGGTATCCCCAAGACTGGAGGTAACTTGACACAGTATTTATATGCAGATTACATTTAACTCACCTTTTATTAGTCTTACCTTCCTCCATTCCCATTGCTACAGATCATTGACGCTTTTGCAGCAATATCTGGCTGCAAGATGAACTGGAGAAACAGCGAGGCCTTGCCACTGTTGTAAATCACCACATGTTCTACCATCGCCAATTATCTATTCCATAGGAAGAATTCCTGCATTAGGTACTTGGGCATCCTAGTTAGCAGAGGTCTGGAGCGCATGGTGGCGGATAACCTGGAATCACTTATGGAGCGAATGTGGTTGTACTTCGCAAAGTGGTCCGATCTGAATCGCTCTCTCTGGGGACAGACTCAAGCAGTGAAAATGGTTAACCCCATACCCCTCTCTACCCTTCATCAGATAGACAAGACCATTAAGCAAGCAGATCAGCAAGTATTGTCCTACCAGGGAACTGAAATCTAGCCATGTACATTATTTGGTGGTCCCTCCGTTTAAAAAACAACGTACTGGAGGACACAGGTTTTCCGTCATTGCTCAGCGAGGTTGGAATACTATGCTGTTGAACCTGAGGTCCCCTTTTAACTACTCCAGATTCAGACAGCTTCTGAAGTCATGGTTGTTCAAACAGGCTTAACAATAACCATGGATCAAAGCTGTATTCGTAACCCTGCGCCAAGAGACCGTTTGGTGAACGTGCGCTTTAGAAAAATCATTAACATCACATTAAGGCCTTCGTCTGGGGTTCAGCAAGACCTCGCCAAGTAATCCGGAAGCTTATTGCCCATATATCAGCATGAGGACCTGCACTCAGTGGAGCATTATTGTCTAGCCTTACACTTGGCACAAATGGCCTACATGCACCCTCAGGTCCCAGACCCCCTGTTATGTGTTGCGATCGAATGCAGACTCCAAGAGGCCTCACAAGTCCTCTATCATGCTGACACAACCCTCGCATCCCCAAACCCTATGCTTGAAAGCCATGTACACCACCTGGATACGGGCTCACAAGCTCTTGTCGGTTTATGCGCATCTGCATGACAAGGCTCCCATGTGGAACAATACTGGTATTCACATATGGATCATGCTTGACTTGAGCCCCTGGTGTAGAGCTGGAATTCTAACCTTCACACACCTGATTTCTAGCGGCAAACTTAAGTCCTTTAACATTCTACAGGATGAATTTGGCCTGCTGCATACTAAACAATGGCGCTACACACAATTACATCATTGGCTGCTGAACAAACTGGGTTCTCGCCCTGGACCACCCACCGTTTCACTGTGCTCTCTTACCTTAACACTTGGGGTCAGTTTAAAGGTGTGATGTCCAGGTTCTACAATCTTCTGATTCGCCACCTCTACTCCCAGCTGCAATTTGCTAGCCTCTGGACGGCCCGGCAAGCTCGCCTTCAGGTGGAATTTGATGATGATGAGGAGGAGGACTGGGTAGAACTCTTGGAAGCCCTGGAACAGGGAGTCTGGGAAGCACGGATGAAGTTCAGTCTACGTTTTTTCAGGGCTGGCACTGGACCCAAGCACGGCTTCAGGTTGCAGAGTTGCTCCCTCACTGTGCCTGCTGGCGATGCGAATATGCGTTCTGTGATATAGTTCACCTTTTACTGAATTGTCCTGCCATTCATCCCTTCAGGACAGCAGCGGGGTCTACGCTCCAGCAATCCATGGATTTGCCCACACCCCTTTCAGACCCACTAATTCTCCTCCATGACTTATCGGACCTTTCCGAGCTGACCTGTCATCTGCTCGTCACTGCTCTTGCAGCTGCCAAGATTTGTATTCTACGACATACGCATTCTCCGCAACTGCAGTCGCATGAGCAATGCCCCCCACCCAAGCATTGCTATGCTTGGGCTTCATCTGAACAATCCATTTCCCTGCCCTTTTTACCCTGCTTTGTAGTTTTGTCTTCCTTCTCTCCATCTATGGCTTATTTTCTCACTCCTTTCCATCTTTTCTCTTCCTTACCTATATTTTAGTAAGATTTGGTATTGGTACAGGTATCGCATATCTTACTAAGAATTTATGCTGGACTTGCATTTGTTTGAATTTGCTGTTATTTCTTTTTTGGTACTTAATTTATGCCAGTAAAAGAATTGAGAAACAAAAAAAAGTGTTCCTCAAGCATTTGGGGGGGGGGGCAGTGAAGTCAAAGCACATCTTCTGGCCAGTATGCCTCATCTCCATGGCAACCAATTTCAAGTGAAACTGCCCTCTGCATTTTGTATATTCCCACTCGGGCAATCCCTGACTGAAACGCAAAGACCAGGATGAAAGGTGCGGGAGGCAGCCCCTCTTCATTGTAAAAGGTGTGCAGGCTGGTGTTGCCTTTTTGTCATTTCTTTTTGTAGGTGTTGCTCAAGCCAGCTCACAGGCTGGCCTAGTAAGACTGGTTTAGCCAGATGCCACGAGCCTTAAATGGTCTCCTTGCTGTAAGAATTATATTAGAAGCTAGACCTGGACCTGGTTTTGCAAAATATTTAGAGCAAGGGAGGAACTGAGAAGAGCAGTTGGGGCTGAAGATGTCAAAGGTGGCTGGTTTGGCATGTAGGAACAGGGGAGACGGCAAGTTCTAATTACCTCAAACGGTATGAAGTACCCTATAACTGTAGGAGTTTCATTCTTTTTGATGGGGAACCCAAAATGGCTATGCCACCTCCTGTTTTCTAAGACTTCTTATACAGTCTTTGCTTACAGACAAAGAGACTGGGATGTTCAGTTATGACCTACAACACAGGTTTACCAGGGAGAGCCAGTAGGCAGTCTCCACATGGGGATGCTTGCAAATAGTACATGTACCACACCACGATAATGAGCTGCTATCAGTTACTACTTGTAAAATAGCCTTTTCAAGGGGTGGTAGGTAGCCACCAAGGTTAAAGAAGTTCTTCTTTGGGTGGGCACCAAACACTGTACAGTCTAGCACTCTATTGCTAATCAACATACTACAGGCATGCAGAGCGCCTGCAAGGAGACTTATGGCACTGGTCTTCTGTGCAAGAACGCCTACTGGGCCTACCAGAATATTAAAATCAGGTACTTGGGCAGACCACAAGGAACTGTTGACCGTTTCATGTCCGCTGCGCTGTTTACTATTTAAGCCTCTGAGTTTGTTCCTGTATCTCGTACTGTTAAGACAAAGGGTGCATTGAAGTATTGGTAAAATGTCTTTGGTCAGACATCATCACACTTCTCAGTTGTCAAACCTTACAATGTAGTCTGCACTAGCCCCCCACCATTCTTCTCTTTCCTTTCAACAGCACAGCCAGCCCAAGTCAGCCAGCGAGAAGTCTCAGCGCAGCAAGAAGTCCAAGGACCCGAAACCGAAGGTGAAAAAACTCAAGTACCACCAATACATTCCCCCAGACCAGAAGCAGGATAAAGGGGAGCTGCTCATGGACTCGTCCTATGCCAAAATCCTCCAGCAGCAGCAGCTGTTCTTGCAGCTACAGATCCTAAACCAGCAGCAGCAGCATTACAACTACCAGACCATCCTGCCTGCTCCACCAAAGTAAGAAACGGTGTTTAAACATACATTAATAGAATAAGCCCTTGCTATGCTCCTCCAGGGCTCTTGTAAAGATAATATAAAACCGATAATACCAGACCATAATTTACTTCAGTGGTTAGAGCCATTCATTTTCAGTCTAAATACCTGCACTAATTATATCTGACCATGCTTCGCCCCTTTAGTTTATGAAGGTGCGGTCGGAATACACCACTGATCATCTTAGCCCATGCATCATGCTACAAAAGCATAAGAGCAGTCTAGCTATACTGATAACACCTTATCATGCTCCGCTCTTGCAGTGCATGTGCTTAATACACACATTCATAATATCAACGTATGCTCTGTCCCTAAGAACATACTATGTATACCACTACAAATGACAGACCCTGCTTTGTTCTTCAGTGCATGAACTAGTAACTGTCTACTCCACCAAGTGAGATCAGTCTGAATAGACCATGATCCATACTACTAATGTTTGGGATCGCTTTAAGTACACACTTTGATAACCGCAGACCACGCTCCACTGCTGCAGTGCCTGTAATCTAGTCTAAATAAGAACATTCAACAAATTCATCAATTCTCTAATCTCGAGGAATCTAAATACAGACCTAATGAAATCAGACGATGCTTAGCTTTTTTGGTGTTTAAGATTCACTAACTTTGTTCTCTTCTCCATCATGTGTCATCAGTGTACATACATACGCTCATATCAGACTACCCTTGCTCCTCCAGTTAATGAGATCTGATCACAATACACTTAAAGATGGGGCCATGTTCATATTTATTTTGGTCTCCTTGTGACTATGCTGACTGTGCTTTTCTTCACAGACCCCAGGGGGAGCAGCAAAGTAGTAACGGCAACAAAAGCACCACAGTCATGTGCACTCTCTCTACCACTCCTGCTGGTTCTGGCACGCTTTTGAGACAGAACAGCAATACGGCTCCTACAGCAAAGCCCGGACCTCTCCCGGCTAACCTGGATGACCTAAAGGTGAGCGCTCTCCTGGTGCTGTGACAGGCTTCATGCCACACATTTTATACAGATCCCATTTTGTATTTATTTTGTTTTGTTTTTGACTTGGCAATAGCTCTTACAGAGAACAGTTTTATTGCCACAGGAGTATTTCAGACATATGCAGTAATTTGAATAGTGTACCAACAATACTGAGCTACACCATTTACAGTTTTTTTTTTAATTTTTTTTTTTTTTTTTGTATATCACACAAAGTTACACAGTTTACTTGAGCATGTTCATAATTAGAAGAACAGGTATTTCTTCAGAAATTTAGTTTAAGCAATCAAACATCGGCTGATCTGCAAGCCCTTTATAGTAGACACAGCGTTGTCAACCCTTACTTTAGTATCTTCAGAAAATAATGATTTACTTATTGACAGTGTGAAGGGAGCTGTGGCAGTCTAGTAGCCCGTTCTGGAATATTTTATTCTGGTCCTGGAGACCCCAGAACCTGCCACAATGTCCTCCCCAGCACCTAGACCCTCTGGCGATGATTTGTTTGCATAATGGCAGAATTCTCTCCTTTGCCCTCCAATTGCAGCAGTGAATCATCTTTGCTCCAGGGGGACAAGGTAGTTTTTCACACTTACCTCTTCTTTTGGCCAACATATAAATTTATCTTGTTGTTTTGCTCCAAAACCTTCTTTGAATGAAGTTAATCCTTTCCAGCAGCTCTTCAATTTTTAAGTTGCCCACACTTAGGCTTTATCAGCGCCAACATAGCTGTTTCTTACTTGCGGTGGTACTACCCCAAGAAATCTGTTGTAAAAAGTCTCCATTGCGCACTTGGTGTCGTGTTGTGCGGTAGGGTTTTATGGGCTAAAAGGCTCATTCCTCCAGAGAGGATTCACCCAGGGACGTCAAGTGACTTTTCAGGTCCCTGTGGTCATGCTACAAAAATGATTTATAGATTTTGAAGCAAGCCTGCTGTCTTTATTAGTGACGAGACCGCTAACATGGCTTTACAAATGTAGATTAATATTTAGAGTGGACATGTGTCCACCGCAAGTATAAGACCACCACATTCTACATGTTCCATCAATTGAATAAAGTTAACCTGTACTCACTCACTGGTTACTTGACAAACCACACAGGCTTAAGTCAAAGGCAATGTGTAAAGTATTTATGCAGTGCATACACAGTCACGCAAAACACAGTAAAACCCCACACCCACTTCTAAAATAAAGAGAACCCTTTTTATGAGTAAAGTACGAGCAAAATGACAAATATCCAATAAGAGGAACAAGATATGAGTTTTTAAAGATTCAAATGAAAACTGCACTAATGATAGCCAATGGAAATAGTAAACAGGGACCCAGCTGCAAACTGAGGCTGATCTCAGTGGAGTAGTTCGGTTACAAATGGATTTGGTCCTGGTGAAAATCATAAACATTTTAAGGCCTGACGCAGGATGGGTCTTCGTCACTTTTTTAGAAGAAAAATCTGGTGCCCAAACAACCACATGAGTAAGGCCCTCAGGGTGTCAGGCAAAGACCAATGTCAAAGCCTAGTTTCCACTGGTCAGCTGGGTATTTTAAGGAAAAGGCCTCTTTGCAGCTTTTTGTCTTTCTATAGTCACACAGGAGGTCAGCCAACTTATCCTTGGAGTCCACTTCTTTGGCCTTGTTACAAGCGTGAGCAGGTCCAGTCCTTTATGGGCTTCTCACGGGTCATAGGTAGCAGGTGTAGTCCTTTTGTAATCTTCCGCAAGTTTAGAAAGTATTCTAAGGATGGTGCAGCGGGATGCCACATTTCTGCCACTTTATGCACCAGCCTGTGAGTGTGGGTGTGTCGAGTAATCAGGATCCTCAGGAGCAGTACCTTCCAGAAGCCCACCTTCAAGTAGCTCCAACTCTTTTTTGAAATTCCACAGAGTATCGGAGTGGGTAGATGAAGGGAAGGGAATTGGAATGTGGTCTGTGGAGAAGGAGGCCTGTAAAGCAAAATACACTTCACAACTTATGACACTAATGTATCATTTGAGATTGAGTCTCTTTTCTGTTAGTAGCACTTCTGCAAAGCAGTGCATTTTCATTCAAACACGTGAGCAGAAAAAGAAAAATACAACCCGATTAATATTTCTGACATAAACACGTGTAATACGGCAAGAACTCAGTACAATAAAGTCTCTTGTTCCTAATTTTGAGTCTGTGTAACTTCACCCTACTTTGCATGCTTTCCACCATCATGTTATATTACACTTGGGCTGGCTTACATTAGCTCACAATAATATTTACTGATGTCAGCATGTCCATGCAAAAAGATTCTCAAGAATGTGTGATCGACTTCTCAAGCTTTCGTTAAATAACAGCATTGGGTTGTCTTACCCACAGTCGTCCCAAGAAATGCAGTAGATGGTAAAATCTGTCTGTGTCTGAATGGTGGTCCTATTGCATTGCACACTAGCAATACTGTGGATCATTGTAAGCATATGCAACGTAGATCCTACCAGTCTTTACTCCAATCCATGGCTCAACCAGCCTGCCACCATGGCTCAGCTCGATGACCTGACTTGCCTCCTTGCTGCCCAGAAAAGTACACTGGAAGTGCCTCGATCTTGTTGGTTCCGCTAGGAGGGAGCTTAGGAGTTCTGCCAACAGCGCTCTGCAATAACGGGCAGTTTTTTCTAGCTGCGTGGTCTTTTAAATAGAAACCGATCCAAGATGGCCACTGTAGTATTGCGAGCGTTTGGCAATGGCAGCTATCTTTAACTATTCATAACAGATGGCAGCCATCTAATATTGGACAAGAATGTTCCTAGAAGTATTCATAGAAAGGAAAATGACTGCAGTTCCACCACCAGTGGGTTCCTTGGAAATGTCACTTCCCATAGGGTTGCTGACCAGATCTGTCAAACAGGTGAATGTTGCCCTTTACTGTGAGGGTGAGATGGGCAATAGACACTTTCATGATATGGTGACTCCTAGGCACTCCTGAACCAATGGGGTAACCGTTTCTGGGAGAAACCCTACCCACGTTTTCCACAGTTTCCGTTTGCCCTTCTGCAAACAATACCCTTCTCCCTCAGAATCCACCCAGAGGTGTGGCTAGGGTAATGATTAGTCCCCTCCTCTGTGGTCACTCAAAACCAGTTCTAGAGGTGTCTTTCTTCCCACTGGCTTTAGTGTCAGCCTGACTAGGGAGGGGGACAAAAGCTGGGGGCTTTCCAGGTGTCACCCAACATTTACTGTTCCAATAAAGTTAGTTAAGCTCATGGACCCATTGTAACTGGTCTACCTACCAGGGGAATAACGCACTTCCTCTCCCAGGCCGTTGTCTCTTTTCTGGGAGCAGTTTTCACACATCTTTCACTCCTAACATAGGCCAAATACAGGCTGAGCAATTGCTGAAGAGCTAAGGCAAACTAGCCTGCAGCAGCTTCAAGCAGGGTAGAGCTAACGTTTTAAAATTACATTTCCAATATATTTAATATAAATCCGACTTCACCATTAGATTAGATTTTTATTAAATATAAAAATACTTTTTTGAATGGAGTCTGTAGCTGGTACAAGTGAAAAGTTATAGATTTAAGAATATCATTTATATTTTGACTTTTTCTAGGTACAAGTTACAGCCTGACCAGTGACTGTTGTTTTAGGCCTAGGCTCTGGAGGATCATGGTTTTTCCAGTCTTACACATTCCGCTCTTAAATGTAATGCCCCTATTTTGTGGGCAGCAAGGTGTGCTTAGGAGTGACTAATTTTATTTTTAAAATCTGATTTTCCCACCTGTCATACAGGTGATTTTGACATGTCTGGGCAGCAGGGTTCAAGCTACTACCATCATGCTACACAGGGTAGGCCTGAAGCCATGTTCTCACTGCCACTGTAGTGGATGGTACAATAGGTATTGCAGTCCACAAGTGGCATTTACTTTGCCATGCAATGGGGAATTTGGGCACCATATACTTTGGCCCTATAGAAAAGTTAAATGTGTGAATTAGGTTTTAAGCTAATTTCACCATGTTTTAAGCCAATTTCACCATGTTTTAGAGGTCATAGCATATACACTGGGTACTGGATAGGCATGTTCCAGTGTTGGAGTTCCAGATTACCAGCAGGTGATTCCCCCCCCCCCAAAAATTACAAACTGGGGATGACCACCCAAAAAGAGGTTAACTTGCAACTGCGGTCATGCCACAAAATTGCACCAGATTTTGAAGTGGCAATGTTTTCTTTTTCGCTGGAGGATTTTATCTGTTTTTATACTTCAAAACCAGTGCTTATTTTACAATCTGCCCTGCCAAAACTTCTCACATGCCTGCATACACCCTTTATTATGGCATCACTAGCTTCATGTTTCGCTGGTAGTTGTAGGAAACTGACATTTTGCTGCAGTAGTCCCCCCACTCTCAGCCCCCTTTTAGAACTACTGGGTCCTGGTTTTCAACTCTGACAGTGCACTGAGGCTTGCTAACCAGACCTCCATGCCAATGCTCTTTCCCCTAAAACAAGTAAAGTCTAATTGTAATCCAGTTGGCATGGACTTTAGCACTCCTGTAAGTCCCTAGTAAATTGTACTACTGGTACCTAGGGCATTAGTACTTAAGAGGGTCCCTAAGAGCTGCAGCATGTCTTATGCCACCCCAAGGGACTGCCACACAAACTGCATGCAGGTTGCCATTGCAAACTGCATGTGAGGACAAATCTGCATAGGCAGATATGCCCCTACACTCTCTAGATCACTTACTAGATGGTACTAGTGAACAGGGAAATCATCTTAAGTATATGTACTGGCCACTGGTCATTACTAGTGCCTCAGCTACATTATGGATTCACTGAAAATGCTTGTGTTTGGTATCAAAAACCTTGCCTTACTAAATCTAATATGGCATCAGTACAGGTTTATTATGACCTGCATCCGGGGGCACCGTATAGGTGCCCTTGAAATCTTACTAGTCTTCTAGTGTGCTGACTGACTGGATCCTTTTGCCTACCACCGCAGACACATTTCTGATCCCCTACAGGTGGGAGCCCATGCTCTCAGGAGGTCAGGAACAATGCCTGCCCTAGCAGGAGGTGTTATCACCTCCTCCAGCAGGATGGCTAATGAATCTGCATACCAAGGCCAGAGGCCTCAAAGCCCTGCCATCTTTGCTATGCGACCCAGGCTTCCCCAATATCTGGAAATGCCAACCCCCTGCCCTGAGGCTCATATGGCACCAGGACAGGTGGGAAATTAGTTATGCAAGGAGTCGTTTTACACCACCAGGCTAGTCACACCGCTAAGGTGGGCTGCCTGGAGTGAACACAAAAATTAGGATTTCACTATCTTGGTTGTGGTGAAATTAGGAACTGTAGGACCGGGTTCTGTCCACTCCCCACAGGAAGTGGTCATATATGGAGTGGAAGTGTCAGTAGCCCATTGGCTACTATCCTTCACTTCCCTTAACACCCTTAAATTCCGTATTTAGGTGCCCCTTGGCCCCCAGGATCTCAGATTCGCCTGACAAAAGAAGGTGGACAAGGAAGACCCGAAGAATCGAGAACTGGGGACTACTGATGGAGTTTGGCACTAAACACTGCCTGCTCCTCTCTCTACAGTCACGACAACCCAACACGTCCTGCAGCTGTGCATCCTATAAAAAACCCTTGGAGGGCCACCTGCACTTCGCCAAACCGCCAGCATATCCCTTGAAGATGAGGAGCCACTTCCTGCAGGCACTGGCTGCAACGTACGGTTAACCATTCTGCTGACCACCTGGTCCACCGGTGCAGCAGCCGCTCAGGAGGAGGTCACTGTGCTCCCAGAGGTCTGATCCTTCTCCCTATCAAGTTCGAAGTTGCCAGGACCCCCTGGAGCCGCCTGGCACCAATACCCAGGGTACTGGACCCTTTGCAGCAAACAAAGCTTGTTTGAAGTCCCGATCAGGAATCCAACATTGCCAAGATCGACAAGCCGATAAGGGACGTCGGCATCGCAGAGGCAAGCACCGAAAGTGGCTCATCTGTCCTGTTTTGTCCCCTTTTGCAGGTCTGATCGAGGACCAAAAGCACCTTTGACGTATAGGAACAGCTGACCAAAACCCTCTGCATCTGAGCGCCCCAGCCCTGGTCCATGAACACTGACTGTGCCCCCTTGCTCCCAAGACCCTCATGAACTGAGGCTTCCATTGGGAGCTCCGTGACTTGTCCCCAAACTTTCCAACACCCCCTTCAGCAGTCTGTTTCTAGGTGACCCCATCCCCTTTGGTGTACTGCACAAGGCTACCAATCCATCCAGCACCTCTGAACCCGGATACAACAGGGCAGGTAAACCCAAACTGCTTGTGGATCTTGTGCCTTTGACCCCCTAACACCTTACGTCCTAAAAGGGACTCCCCTCCCCGAAATACAATTACAAGCACCCGTATGCAGTATGTTTCTTTCTTCATAGGAAAGCATTACAGTGTAAAAATGCATTTATGTGACAATTTTACTTGCCTATAAAACATGATAACTTGAATAGTACTTACCCAATTACGAAATTCTTGGTGTTAAAAATTATATAAAAATACCGGTTATTCTTTCTAGAGTTGGTCTCGAGTTTCTTCTCGAGTGTGTGTCTCATTTATTGACTCTGTGTTCAACAAATTCTTAATACTACCCTCTGATAAGCCTAAACTGCTCGCCCACTCTACCACAAAAGAGAGCATTTGAGATTATTAATTTAAGCCATGTAAGCCAATAAGGATTGTCTGGACTTTCTACATAGTGTACCTCATTTTGGTACAGTACATACAACGTCCACTTCCTACAGTAGTGATCTACTGAAGTGACATTATGTGCTAGGAAATGGCTACAGATTGGATTTTCAGTACAGTTAGGCCATTAAAGAAAGTTTCTGACTGTGCGTCTGCAGTTTCTGTTAAAAATAGTTCTCTGATGCCTGGCAACTAATTGTTAGCAGAGTTTTAAACTTACACAGCAAAATAACATTGAAATAGCACTAAACTACAAGTAGCTTGTCCACCTCACTATATGACCCAAGCTCCGAAGAGGCTCGGAGCTTCAAACCTCCTGAGAAGTTCTGTAGTAAGCTGGCTCTGTATATACTATATCAAAATGAAATATAGTGTGCACAGTCCAGTAAGTCCCCAAAGGAAGAGCAGAGGATAAAGTAGATAATACCTTTCTCTTAATTTAGTGGTAGCTGGACGGAGCAGTTAGGCTTATCACACGGTAGTGTGAATGCATGTGTTGTACATACTCATTCAAGGCAGGAACACACACTCAATGACTAACTCCAAGCCAATGTTTGTTTGTAAAAATATTACTTTAGTTACTTTTATTTTTAGGAACCAAGTAGAACTCAGTTACAGATAAGTAGACTTTTCAGAAATGCAATGCTTTCAAGATACAGTTGGCAAATGTTTGCATAAGCCTTAAAAATACTTTACGTGTGCATAAAATACTTTTCAAGGTCAAAGATGCTTTGTATTCTCAGAATCAACACTTAGTGCAATACATGGAGAAACCAAAGCAATACTATGGGAGGAAAGACAGGTAAGTAATTTCAGGTAAGCACTCGACTTACAAGTTCAGTCTTCGAAGGGTTTCACCAACACTGGGCAAGGGTCGGTCCAAGGTACATACTGCACCACCAGCGGCACTAGCGCGGTCGGGTGCAGCAGTCACTGGGCCCAATGGTAGCCCATGGGAGCTGGCCCATCTGGAAGAGGCACTGGTTGCTGGTAAGTAACCGCAGTTCAGTGACACATGCCCTGGGGGTTAAGGTCAGCACTGTAGGGGCCAACATGTAGCATCAAGAGTGATCCACCTGTGGCACAGGGCGGCAGGGTACAAAGGAGGCATCTGGTGCCCTATAGGAATCAATGGAGATCCTTGATCGGAGACAAAGATTGCAGGCTTGGTCCAGAAGGCTGGCTGAAGGAATCCAACGACTGGAGAGGTGATTTGGATAGTGGGAGGATGCCGGGACACATTCTGTTTGGCACGCCAATGCCTGGGGGCTGCAGGTGCAGGGGATGTCTTTAGGCGTTGGGTTTCTCTCACAGGGTCCAGTTGCAGTCAGGGGGTGGGGGCTTCAGGATGACACTGCAGGTGTTGTGGGGAAGTTCAGGAGAGGTCGTCCAATGCTGGATTACAGGTCAGGATCTCTGGGGAGACCTCACTGGGTTGGTGGGCCACCTGGACTCGGGGCGTGGGCGGCATGTGTAGAGTGGTGAGGTCTCGCGGTTCTAGGAGGCAGTGGAGTCCTTGTTGAAGGTTGCTGTTGCTGGACAAATCCGGTGTCCACTAGTCAGTCTTTATTGAAGGTGGCTTTGGTCTTTGCAGTTACTGGAGAGTTGCTGGCCGCTGGACACACTGATTTCTTTGAACAGGGTCGCTGGAGGAGGAGACAGGCTGGTAGTGCTGGGGACAAGTCAGTTTTCGTCGTCTTCTCCACTGCTGCACAGCTTTTCGGTCCTTCTTTGCAGGTCTTCGACTCTGAGGAACAAGGTCCAAGGGAGCCCTTAAATACTCAATTTAAGGGTGTTACTGAGGTTGGAGCGCTTTAGCCAATGGTACTGTCCTCTAGGGTGACTACATGCTTCAGGTACCCCCTCCCTTTGGGGAGAGGGGCACATTCCTATTGGGCCTATTTCTCCAAACCAAGATGGAGAATTCTTAAAAGGGGGGTTCACCTCAGCTCCTGGCCACCCTCATGGTGTGCCAAGCTAAGTTGGACAGCCCTACTCTGCTTACTAATTTTCCCACCTATCCTACCACAAAAAGTGTGGCTGGGACAGGGGGATGAGCATCTCCACTTGTTGATGCTGCTCAAATTAGCATAACACAAAGTGAGAGGCTTTGAGGCCCACCGTCAAGTGTTGCTGTTCCGGCAAGGGAGATTTGGGAAGTACCTCCGCTCAGAGCAGACTTTGTTCCTGAGCTCCGAGAGCACAAAGGCTCTCACCCCATGAGGTATGAAACCTGTCTGGTGGTGGCTGCCTGGCAGGAACCACTCAGCCAATACACTAGAAGTTGGTTGTTTTTCAGGGGGCATCTCCAAGATGCCGTATGGGTGCATTTTATAATAAATCCTACACTGGCATCAGTCTGGGTTTATTATGCCGAGAGATTTGATACCAAACTTCTCAGTCTTCAGTGAAGCCATCATGGAACTGTGGAGTTTGTGTTGACAAACTCCCAGCCCGTGTACTCAAAACGGCTTCACTGCACTTAGTGTCCAAGAAAGGGCTCACACATTGTAGGGGCCTACTGCTCATGCAGCTACGCCTTCACCTGTGGTATAGTGCACCCTGCCTTAGGGATGTAAGGCCTGTCAGAGAGACGACTTACCTATGCCACTGGCAGTGGTGTGTAGGCATGGCACCCAGGAATGTGTGCCATGTAGACTCTTTTAGTTTAATTACACCACAACACATAGCTAGCCTGCAATGGCAGGGTGTATGTGTTGGTGTGGGGTACTTGAGGGTGTCACAATACATGCTGAATTTCCTATGGGACCCTCTCCGGTCACAAGGCCCTTGGTACAATTGGTACCTTTTACACTGGACTTGTATGTGGGTCAGAGGTGTGCCAGTTGTGGAAACAATGGTACAGGTTAGGGAAAGAGCACAGGCACTGGTAACCTGAGTGGCAGAGACCCAGTGTGCACACTATCAAAGTGCATCAGGAATCTTGCAAAAGTGTGTGTGTGGGGGGGTGAGGTTACTGTAATAGAAACCCACTTTCCTTCAAGTTCCAATTCCGCTTTTATTCCACGGCTACTTGATAAGAAGAAATCTTGGGAGCTCTGTTCACTTCTGCTCCAAGTTGTTTTTGGTCAGTGGTCTACTGAGTACCTCTTGTCACCTTCAGTTGCTGGAGGTAGGCAGGTTCTGCCACTTTTGTGCCTGCGTGGCTGAGCCATGGTGGCATCATTTGCAATGGTTGGTGCTTCTTCTAACAATAGGTCTTTCTTCAAACTTTGTTGTTCTTTTATTTAAAGGAAGATTTATTCAGAAAACCCCAAACTAAATGTATTTATTGTGTGCACAAAGGATTACAAGGTCACAAATATTTCTAATACATTCAGCCCTTAGACTCTCATTGTAGGTAGGGTCCCCTTCTTCGTGCTATACAGTCTGTTTCCCTTGACGAGGAATCAGTTGATTGTCTTCATGCTTTATTCTACTAAGACAAGGAAGCGCAAATAAAAACTCATACGACCTAAGGAATTGATCAACTCCTTTTTGGAGACTCTTATTACCCTCACTATAAAATCTGTGTGCAGACTCCTTGTTGCTGTGTTTCTCTGATAGACAAATAATAAAAAAGAATCCAGGCCTTCGGTAATCTTGAAGTCCTCTTCCTTCTCCACAGATCTTGTTCCTCTGTTGACGATGGCCCTGTTGATGACTTCCTCAAACAAGGGTAAGCATCACTGATTATCAGCATCAATAATGAAGGATCTGCAGACATCTAGTACACTGTTGTTGGCTTCTTCGATGATTAGTGCTTCGATGATGGACGGACAGCCCTCCTCGTCCACTAACTCTAGTCTGCCTCTGCTGATCCATCCATTGACATAGTCTGTCCCATTGATGACAAAGACCATCCTATCAACAACCTCTCTTTTTGATCACACTTCTTAATCAGCAACCTTAGTTGACTTCTTTGTGGTTGACCTTATAGTTGACAGCCACATCAACAACTCTTATCTGTGTTCTACTTTAGAGCCATTTTTCAGCAGCTGTACCATTGTTGCCTTCTGTGCCTCCCACCAGAATCACCCCAGCACCACTTCCACACATTTGAGATGATTCTTCATCATGTCGGAGTGAATGTGAATTCAGTGACCAGGCCATTAAGGGCAGTTACCACAGGTTCTTTTTTTTGTCTGAATATGAGAACTTGTAATGTCACTCTTGTTCCAGCAGAGTGTCCTTAATATTTGGATATACATTAAATACCGGATAGTTCCAAAGGGAAATAGAACTACAAAGAAACTTTTGAGTGTGACAGGTGGTGTCCCTGTAGGTAGCCACCCAGCTCCCCACAAGTACCAGTGGTGCTGGTCCCTATGGAATGATTGAACTTGATGAAGTGCCTGATGCCAACATTTCTGTAACCAATTGACTCCTTCAGCATAATCTATTTAACTGTCTCAAGCACATCTTTTGGCTATTCCTTCTCAGCCAGATAAACCCCCAAATGGCAAGTCCAGAGGACTTGTCTACATTACTCCACCAATTGTGGCACAACATTGCCCCTTTTGAAAAAGGTGCAAGATGATTATTAGTAACAGGCTAAACCTGTTCTTTAAGAGTATACTTCTTCAGCCCCTGTATATGCGTGTCTTGATGCCTCATATACTGGATTTCGCCATTTAGCGACATGGGCTGTTCCACAATGATGTGACTGTCTCCAAAGTGCATCCTTCTGTCTGAGGATCCAATGTAGACTGCTAAACATGCCTTTTGATGCGCAACACTTATTTGAAAAGCATGCGGATGTTGGCAAACAAACAGTTATTGGTACTGCAAGGTCTTTTTATTTACTTCAATGTAAGCAGAATTATTCATACCATAAACACAACTTTGTTTAAAAAAGTTCCTATCAGCTTGGATGGTCGGGAAATTTCCATCCATACTGACTAGATTACTACTTGCAATCCCACTCCACATCAAAGTACGGAAGACAACAAAGAGGCCGCAGCCAGTGCCGGCATAAAGGTGCATCATTCAAGAGGGACCAGAACAGGCCTGCACATATGACTCCTGAGGCAGCCTCATTTCCCATGCCAGCAGGGCAATATTTCTTGCTTTGTGGTGTCAAATTTCATATGATCGCAGGGTATTTGATATCGTATCGCATGGAAACACGATAGAAATGTGTTTCTAAGCTGCCATCAAAACCTCGAAGGATGGAAGATCATCTACATCTAGAATTTCCACAATCAGAAATTAGAGTATTTTACAAGTCTGTGATAGAGGCAGCCAAACATCCCTATGACATTGATGCTTCTACTCTAGGTTTTTCCTTATTCACAAAAGGTCAGCAGAGTGCCGCTCTATGTTGTACTGTCCAGCGCTGAATAAGTTCTTGAAGCAGCAAAGTTTCAGAATGGTTTTCACTTGTAGCCATCTTTCAGTTTATCAATCGCAAGACTTCCTGGCATCAATCGATATATAAGATGCTTACTTCCTCATTCACAAGCACCTTTGAAGATACCTATTTTTTATTGTAGATGGCCAACATTACCAATTTAGGCTAATGCCGTTTGACCTCACATTAACACCCCTTTTGTTCACAAAGTACCTAGCAACAGCCGCAACACATCTGTGAATTCAAAAGGAGTGAGAGTTGTTCAATACCTGGATGACTGGCTTACCCATGCCACTTTTTAGCAAGCAAACAGATGGGGGAGCTTGCCACTGAATTTGGTAAAGTAATTAGACTCACTCTCAACAAAAATAAATCAATTCCCTTTGCAGCAAGCTTTGTTGCTAGGAGCAAACTTTTGTGCAGGCATTCTAAAAGCTCCATCTGAAGAAGAGATGAAAGACGGATAAAGTTGGTGTAGTGAAACACAATACAGGAAATAAAAGATATTTTTTTAGGGGACGGGGAGGTGATGTCAACTTGTGTTCCCTTGATTCCACAATTTCTCGTGTGGATGAGGCTGCTCCTGGAACGGTTAAACCTACCGTAGAAGCAAGTCACAGAACAAAGGGACAAATCGTTTATAGGACCTTTCACCTGTTGATCTCTGGACTGCTCAAAAACAGTTTTCTATATAAACATTCTGGAATTACGACTTTCCCTGAAGACATTCTGGCCACTTTTCTGTCCTCAATGTGACTGCTGTGTACTAAATCAGTAAACAAGGCAGAAAAAAATCTCAAAGGCTGTCTCCAGAAATACAGATCCTTTAGCCATTGGGATCCAAAGCACAAAAAGACACTGACATTGTGTAGGAAGCTGGCTCTGTATATTATCACTAGGTGGTAATGGGGTGCACAGTGTTCAGGGGTTCCTCAAAAGTGTACAGTGCTCACTGCAAAACCCAAAGTGCTCTATCAGTGGTAGTGTGGGCAAGCAGCCTTGGGCCTAACACAGAGGAGTGTACGATATTAATTGCGCACACATGATCAATAAAAGACACACGACTCAAGAAGGCGATCCTGACCAGTTTTATAAAATATACTTCGTACTTTATATGAAGACCCAGGTCTTCGTAATAAGGTAAGTATGTTTTTAATCAAAAATACTTTTCTCTTTCAAAGATAGACACTTAGAAACTTTTTCACACTATCCAATGTTATCCTATAGGGAAATAATATTGCAGTTAATCAGGTGAGTGTCGAACTTACAATTTCAGTCTTCGGAGACAAAGGTCAACAGGGGTCAGATGGGTACCAAAACTGCACCCCGTGGCACAGGGGTGGCTGGGTGCAGAGGTCAAAATCCGATGTCGTTCCAATGCTTTCCAATGGCGAGTGGGTGCCTGGAACCACATTGCTTGCAGGTAAATACATTGGTTGCAGGGGGCCAAGCTTTGGGGGGGCCAAGCTTTGGGGGTTATCACAAGCATGGTGGAGGACACAAAGCAGCACCAAACATGCATCGCCAGCAGCACAGGGGCGGCAGGGTGCAACTTTGACGACAGGTGTCTAATACTTTTCATTGTGGGTTTTCCTGACAGCAGGAGTATGCAGGCGTGGCACTGGAGGTTGTAGGGGGAAGACCAACGACAGCAGAGGTAAGTTGGGATGTAGGGGGTCGTAGGGACACAGTCAGTTCTGCTCACCAAGGCCCAGGGGTTTCGGGTGCAGGGGTGCCTTTGGATGTCGGAATCTTCTTATTGGAGCCAGTCGCGGTCAGGAGAAGTCTCTGGATTCACACTGCAGGCGCTGTCGTGGAAGGCAGGAGAGGTCAGCCAATGCTGGACACAAGGTCAGGATCGCCAGGGAGACTTCCCTCCGCAGGTGAGCCACTCAGGCCATCGTCGTCTGGTGCAGAGTGGGCTGGTGTCGTGGTTCTGCCGGGATCTGGAGTATTTGGAGTCTGTTTCTTCTGGACAGGTTCACTGTCCTCGGGAGATTGGAGTCTCTATTGAATACAACAGTCCTCCCAGGGGTTTTGGAGGTTGTGCTGCATGGTCGCAGGCTCAGTCGAAGCAGGAGACTGGACGGTAGGGCTGGGGCCAAGGCAGTTGTCTTCAGCTGCAGGGTGTCTACTTGCTTCTTAGGTCATCGCAGATCTGGGGGAGCCACCTAATTACTAAATGTAGGTGGCGTTTTAGGGGAGTTGCTGTTAAGGCCAATGGGCACCTCACCTGGGGTCACTACACCCTCTATTATGCCACCCTCCTGTGGGAGGGGACATAGACCTAGCCCTGATTGGAGGGGTTCCCCCATCCTCAATATGTCCGGAACTGAAAAGTGTGCATCACCTGGCTTCCCCCACGTTAGGGGTGGGGTTGGAAGAGGTAGACACACCTGTCTTTTTTTAAGGTTCCCGCCCGAAGTGGGGGCATAAACCAGGGGCTGTCATCTGCTGCTAGCAGCAACGGCTGGGGGTCGCTTTAAAAGACGGCAGGCCTTTGCAGCATCCCTCTTCGAGCACTGGCCTATCCTGGGGGAGGAGGCATGCCACCTCTGCCCACGATGTGCATTGTTTCTGGTCCCGTAGAGCAGGGGTTCTCTACCCAGGGGTCCAGAAATATTTCTGGAGGTGGCTGGCTGTCTACAGCCGGTCAGAGACCACACCAGGGTTGGTAGGGATTCAGGGGGCACCTCTGAGGTGCCCTCTGTGTACATGGTACAATAAATCCCACACTGGCATCAGTGTAGGTTTATTAAAGATGAGTAGTTTGGTGCCAAACACTCCTTTATTCAGTGAAGCCATCATGATGCTGTGGAACTTGGAGTTGCAGAGTTTTCAGCCATTGTACTCTCTATGGCTCCACTGGATCTTACACTATTAGGAAATGGCACCCAATTTTGTAGGGGCATATCTGCTTATACAGATATGCCCTCATCTGTAGTATAGTGCACCGTGCCTTAGGGCTGTGAAGCCTTCTAGCGGGGTGACTTACCTATGCTGCCAGGCAGTGTTAGCTGGCATGGCACCCAGACATAGTGCCATGTTGAGTTTGTTGTTTTTCTCCCTCACAGGGGCATGCAGGCTGCAAAGGCAGTGGCATGGTCCTAGTAAGGGGGTGTCCCAAGAGACTGTCTTCGGCTCTAAGGCCCTATGTACCCAGGGTACTGGTTACTAGGGATTTGCAGGGGGCAGAAGTACCAATAGGGAGTTTGTTTTTGGGAAGGAGCACTGGCACAAGGCACCTAGTTGGGAGGGACTGTGTGCACTACATTTGAAACCACATCAAAACCAGGCAAAAAGCGGGGGTCTAACCATGCAAAAGAGGCACTTTCTCACACTTTGGAACATTATCCATAATTGTAAAACATCATGATTGATGCCCCAAGCAGAAGCCGTACCGATTGTCATGAGGGAGAACTACATGCTTCAGCTGCTGTTTTAAAGAAAACAGCCTCTTTGAGATCTTTTCATAACAAAGAGAACTCCAAGTGACAATTCTTTGTCAGCTGGTGGTGTTATTCCAGGACAGAATGAAAAGGTCTTTCAAGACCATGGTCAGGGACATTGGCTTATACTTTCCCCCCAATTTCCCTTGTCCCAAGGGTTTGTTGCAAGCTGACGGGAGAACGATGTACGCCCATACTAATTCCAGAATGCTATGTTACGTTCAATAAACTATGTAATCGCTATGAGCACTATTAAATCATCATATGCTGGCCATAAGGTAGGTAATGTCACAAAATGTATTTCAACTGTAGTCCAATGCGAATGAGCTCACACTTCGTAATTTTCCTATAGGCAACCCACGTGTGTGGTCAATTCAGACTTTATTAAGACAAATAAACATCTCGGTTGTTGAGTATGATTTTTTTTTGTTTGAAACGGTTTTTATTGTTTTGGCTTACAGACAACCACTTAACATCCGTATATCAAATCCCAATTATTTTCCGGATCACTCAAACCCCCCCCCAACAGTCGATCTTTCCCGGTTGTTGAGTATGATGATCTAGTAAAACTCCAGGACAGAACAGTATCCGCAAGCACAAAACTTGAAACATTCTAGCTGCAGTGTTTGCAAAATCCATGATGGAGTTCTGTAGTCACGGACTATTAATCCCAAGCATACTGAAGCATCTTTCATCATGGGCGCCTTACCTACGTTGCATTAGTCATCATCTGAGAATTTAATAATGTTGCTATTGATGAAAAGGTTGAGTGTGCTACCTACTATAGTGGAGCTCTAGTGATTATTTGACTGTTTTTTGCCAGAAATTGTTAGGGGGGGTAAACAACCTGCATCGGTGACCCATTCAGCAGTGGGTCATTGTAGATTCAGCACCTGTTTGCCCTGTATTCTGGGAGTACAACAAGAGGGACGTGTAGTGTCCAGCTCCAAGTCGGTGAATCTTGTTTAAATAGTTGTTGCATGTATACTCATACTAATTGCACCAATGTGGGCCAGGCACTGATCAAGTTCAAACCAGTCAAGTATCTACTCTCCAGAACCCACGGTCATATTCTACACCAAAGTTCACTATCCCTGCACCTTACTGCTTAAGATCTAGGGTATGGTCTCTTCAACATTCTCCTTCACCGACCGAAACTTATTCAGGCAGCTAGTGCAGCTTTCATTATAGACCCTTACTCCTTGAAAAGGAAACATTTGTGCATCTGGACCACGTCTGTGCACATTGATTCACAATAAATGTGTTTTTCTTTATTACTGCCTTACCTTCTACATCTTGCGTAATTAGATTTAAAGTATTCCTCTGTTAGATATCTCAGCACTCTAAGCTGCTCTCTTTGTTCTACTAGAGTGATAAAGGAATTTATGAGTGGACTGCTTCACACTTTTCCACCTCTGACAAAAAGCAAACCTAGTTGCGAGCTGAACCCTGTGCTAGAGGCAGGCACTAAAGATCCATTTGAATATTTACACAAGGCCTCTCTTCAAAGCTTTCATGGAAGACCAATCTTTCTCCTTACTATAACATTTGCAAGGCACATTAGTGAACTCCATGTTTTTTCCGTCATCTGACATCCATTAAACTACTTTATCTGACATTTTGCAGTTAAAATATTGTGGCTCTTTCTACGAATCCACTATTGATGCCTAAAGAATTAGCCTCATTCCACCTTAACGAAGCGAACCTTTTTTCCTCAACCATCTTCTGCTGCATTTACTGCTGCACGTCCCTTACATCGATAGAACAAAAGACTTTCAAAATCAGATCAACTTTTCATCTCCTTTGCAAAATCCAACAATGGTCTCTCAAAACAAGGCACTGCTGGATCACTGCTTGTATTTTCTTCTATCCTGCCACAGCTGTCTACATCTCAGACGCAGAAGGCATGCCAGCCACACGTATGCCAACCATAGCTGCACTCTTTTCTCAAGTGCCTCCAAGAATATATGCAAGGGAGCAAAGTGATTTCCACCCTTATTTCACCAAACATTGATGCCTGGATATCTGGTTAAGCTCCAAATCTTTAGTTGTTTATGTTCAGCTTGTTTCACTGAGATGAACCTCCTTTCTGCCTTTGTTTAGTTTTTATCCATTTATATCTTAGAAACATTTTAATGTGGCTGCTTTCTCCAGGTTCCTTGCAGTTTCTTTGAGGTACAAAAATCTGACAGTTTGAGCCTCAGATCAGACTAAAAAAGCAGTTTCAGAAGCAACACTTTGCCTTGAAATCATTGTGACTCCTAATGTCCTGTAGAATGCAGGGAGCTTCAGAAGAATATTGTTAAATTGTCTCCAATGCAGCCAGCAGAGTCAGAATTAAACTTTAGACGTGCTCTCCATGGCAGGACTTGGGTATGTAAAATTGAAAATAAAACAACAGTGATAACGGGCTCCAGACAAATGATCTACACCTTTAGGGAGAGTTATGTCTAGCTATGAAATCATGTTCAAGATAACGCATCCGTACAAATGGAACACTAGCAGAACATTAAAACACATACATATATGAATATTGAATTGAGGGTGGAAAGATGTTTATTAAGAGACAATCCACTGACATTTTTTATGTATGCAGCTGGATATACCTGGTTTAAGTAGCTATAGGTAACTGGCAAACTGTAGGCTAGTGGGGTCCTAAGCTCTAGTTAATGGACAGACTAGGTAGAACTCGATATAATGTGTATAGTGATTAGGCAAATATGGCGAAAGGGATTTTTGGCTCTCTGGAATGGGCAGTCAGAATGGCTGCAATCTTATCTCCACATGTGGGGACAGTGAGTGTGCCTGGGACCATGTTTGCCATCCCACTTGATATGCCTTATTACTGCTTAATGGCAGTGGTTGTGCACCGCGACTTGCTGCTCCTGGGCTTTACCGCACTGATTCCCCCACTTTCACTCAGACTGTGCCTCTGGTATTTGCTATCCTCATCCTATTTTAAAACACTCACTTGTCTTTGTTTCCCTCCACAAGGTGGCAGAGCTGAAGCAAGAACTGAAGCTGCGGGGTCTTCCTGTGTCTGGTACAAAAACTGACCTGATAGAGAGGCTTAAATCCCACCAGGATGGCAGCACAATGCCCAAACCCAGTCCCACTCGACCCAAAACAGGAGAAGTGGTGGTGGCATTTTCTGCTGGGCGACAGAGCACTGCACCCGCAGAGACCCCTATGATATTTGGCAGCACCAGCTCCTCTCCCCCACTGTCCCCAACACCCTCTGAACACTCCCTGCTCAGCCTGGATGATGTCTCGTGCAGTGACACCTTTGGCGAAATGGTTTCCTCCCCACTGACTCAGCTGACCTTGCAGGCCTCACCAGCACCCCCAGTAAAAGAGGAGCCACCAGCTGCCACTTCTCCAGCAAACTGCAGGGATTCTGATATGCTTGACAAGGACCAGATGCTGCAGGAGAAGGACAAGCAGATTGAGGAGCTGACCCGTCGGCTGCGACAGAAGCAGCAGCTCGTTGAAATGCTGAGACAGCAGCTAGAGCAAGAGAAGCGGGCACAGCAGCAAGGACTAGCAGGTGGCAATGTCACCTCTTCATCAGTTGCAGCCCAGCCGGTACCCAGTCAGCAAATCAAGCAGGAGGTAGACTTTTCTCCCTGCCAATCAGAAGAGCCCCGTACCCTTTTCCTTCCCAGCCAGGATGACCCAGGCCAAGACCATTTTGACTCGGCCAAGGAGTCCTCTTCTAGCCAAATGGACATTTCAGAAACTGGCTCATTGCCAAAGCCTGTGGTGGTGAAGCAGGAGCACCCATCCAAAGCAGACATGACGTGCCATGTGCCAGCAGTGCCACACGTGTTCCTCAGCAATCCGCCTGGCGGCCTAAGTCAGCTCCTGAAGGGGACCAGGTCACCTGCCATCATCACAGACTCCACTGGTGCCCAACTGCTATTCACAGTAACCAATCAGAATGCAGAGGCACGGAGCCAGTCGCCCCAGACTGGTGCTCTGCAGGGACGAACAGGGCTACAAGTAAGTGTAATCTCAAGCTAACATAATCTGCAGTCGTACAGTAATGGCTTTGAGACTGGCTGTTGATGGTCTAAAAGTTTTGTTTCTGGCTGGTGTTGAATGGTTAGCCAACAGAGAAAGTTAACAGATTCACAAACCTTTATCTCCTGATAGCTACAGGGGGACCCTGCAGTCTTTTTCCTTTTTTCAATTCTGCATCCTTACTAAGAACTTTTTCAACAGGACTCTTAATAATGATGAGGTGATCCCCACAATGCCCATCACTGCTGTATCTTCTCTGATCTGTTTGCCCACTGTTGAGTAGATTAAGAAGGACTTTCCAAAGCACATGTATCTCTGTTTAGGCACCACTGCCTTTTTGGTTTTAGGGAATTTCATTCACTGACTTTGTAAATGGAAATAAGGTTCTGGTATCTGGCAGGTTGGCATTTTTCATTTCTTTGGTCTCTTCCATGTTTTGTTTTATATGCTATGGATGGGACAGTCTCTCTTTAAGTTGTGCTGCCTCATTATGGTAAAGCTGCCAACTTCAACTTTGTGTGATGTCTGCGATCCAGTCATGAGACGAGACCTTCATAGCTTATCTAAGTTAAGGCATAGGAAATTAAAACAGCGAAGATGCGGGCTTGGGGCGGGAGTAAATCTCTTACAGCTGACACTATAAAAAAGTTGTGGAAGAGCAGCAGTTTTTGTTGAGTGTGAAGGGGTATCATTCTTCTTAAGCAGCTAAAAAAGATGAAGTTAAGGGAGAGGCAGTTTAATAAACTGTAAAAAGAAATTGCAAGTATTTACTATGGTGCCTCAACTGCTGTTTTTCATGCAAATTGTGATGTCAGTGTGTAGGAAGCTGGCTCTTTATATGATATATCAAACTGAGATCTATCATGTAAAGAGTCCTGGGGTTCCCTTATGAGTGGACAGGGGGCTTGCTGTGGCAATCAAAGGTGGTCGAGCAGACTTAGGCTTAACACAGAGGAAAGCAAAACATCTGAAAATACACACTGTGGTCAATAAAAGGGAGACATGACTCAAGAGGGAGATCCACACCAATTTATAAAAATAGCAAGCATCTTTATGTATGTTTAGGCATCAGAAGAAAATCGTTCGGGTAGGTACATTTTTAAGTATGAATTATTTTCAGTTTAAAAAGTCGACAGTGGCGTTTTTAGAAGCTGCAATGTTATCCTATGGGAGTAAAAGTCAATGCTGCATTTGAGTATAGTACAGCGACGTACATGACCCTTCTCCATGAGTTACAGTGTGTAGTGAGCAAGACAGCCACCAGCAGAACACCACCAGTGGCACTAGGGCGGCTGGGTGCATAGGTGCAAAATAGCGTCAGGTGCCCAATGTTACTCTATTGGGAATGGTCGCAGTGAAAAAAGGCTGCACGCTTTGACTGGGAATAGCAGTCGGGCTGAACCAACAGGGGGGTTAGGCGTCCTGATGCTCGGGGATGTAGGGACACCTTTGGTCCTCTTCTCCATGGCCCAGGGCTGACGGGTGCAGAGGTATCTTTAGGTGTCAGGCTTTCTTACCAGGAGCAGTCGCGATAAAGGCGGACTGCGTGCAGAGGCTGCAGGCATTGTTGGGGAGTTCACTTGGGGCGAAACCATGGTGGACTCAGTCTCTGGAGGGCTGAGGGACCACAATGACACCGTTGGCTCTAGTTAACTAGGGCATGGAGGCGTCTGGTTTCTGCGGTAACAAAGTCGCCACAGGAATCTTTGGTTGCCTGCAGAATGCAGGGAAACAGGTCTTCTACTTCTTGGGTGGTCTTTGTTCCCGGGTGAAGTGCTGGCAGGTCTCCCTGTCTGTGGGGACTCCGCAGCTGCAGGACAAGTCTACTTTTGGCATAATTGTCGAAGTCAGCAGGCAAGGTTGACGACAGGTCGGTTGCTCGGCCTTCAGTTCTTGCAGGATGCGACTCTTCACGTCCTCCTTCATTCTTCGGGTCTGCAGGATCTGTTTCTCTGGTGCCTTGGACTCCCCCAATTACTACATTTAGGGGCATTAGGGAAGTTTGGGGTAGTAGTCAATGGGCTACAGATCCCTGGGGTCACTAGCCCCCCTAAATGGCCACTTCATGTGGGAAGTAGGCATAGCCCTATCTCAGAATTCCTCAGTATGCCATCAGAATGTTGGCTACTTCTGAATATTTGTGTCCACCTCAGTTTACCTCACCTTAGGAGGGTATTAGCTTTGGGGTTGCAGGCCTACTTGACTAGCTAATTTTCCCATCTGTCCAGGTGCCAAAGGGGCTCTGGACAAAGGGGGTCAGCTTCCGTTCCTGTAAGGGGAGCCAGATTTGCATTTTATAGGTTGCAGCTCTTTGAAGCTTGCCAGCCTAAGAAGGCTAATCAGCAGGACATCCTGTGGGAGGGTGAGTCCCCTTTCCAGACAGGTTTTTGTTCTGGTTCTCCTTAGAGTAGAGGGCCGTCACCCTAGGAGGTCAGAACCGTGTCTTGGTGGCAGGCTGGCAGAAACCCATGAATGAGCACACCAGAGACTGGTAGGTTTTTAGGGGGCACGTCTAAGGTGCACTCTGGGTGCATGTATTGGTAGATGCAACACTGGAGTCAGTGTGAGTTTATTAATACGAGTTGTTTGATACCAAACATCCCTATCTTCAGTGAAGCCATCATGTAGCTGTTCTCACCAGCGTCCAGCACATGTTTCAAAATAGCTTCCCTGGTCACTTGTACTGGCAGTAATAGGACTGACCAGCACAGGGGCAGATCTGCTCGCTCATGCAAGTATGCCCTCATATTTAATATCAAGCATCCTGCCTTATGGCTGTCAGGCCTGCTCTAGGGGTGACTTACAAATATTACATGTGGTGCTAGGGTACATAGCACGCAGGGATGTGTGACATGTTATGTTTTCACTTTGGTCTGCACCAAGACACGCAGCCTGCAATGGCAGCCTTGCATATGCTTGGTGAGGGGTCCCTTAGGGTGGCACAATTTGTGCTGCAACCCTTAGGGACCCTCTTTAGTACCTCAGGCCCTAGGTACCAGGGGTACCATTTACTAGGGACTTACAGAGGGTACTAAAAGGTTTTCCAATTGAGGGAAACAATTATATAGTCTTGGTAAAGAGATCGGGCACTGGGGACCTGGTTAGCAGGAGCCCAGTGCACCTCCAGTCAAAATTAAATCATTTACCAGGCAAAAAGTGGGGGTGACCATATCAAAAAGGGCCTCTTTCCTACACGGTGGCTGTTTCAGTGTCTTAATCACTGGCTCGGCATACAGTCAGATCGCCCACTCTTAAATTGCAAGCTATTGAAGAGGAGAATCGTTCTGTAGAATTCAAGTGGGTAGCAAGTTACTGATGACACTCCAATACCCATTAAAAAGTGCAAATTCCCGGGCAAGGACCCCAGCCTCCGCCCATCCCATCTGCCAGTTGCACTGCTTAACTTTGATGTAAAATTGTTCACCTCTATTCTGGTATCCCAACTTCACGAGTTTTGGCCATTGTTAATATCTAGCTGCGTGCCAGAATTCATAAGGAACCGGCAAGCCAGGGATAACTTTAGAATGTCAGTTAATGTTATGGATATAGCAGAATGCATCTATACCACAACCATCCTTTTCTCACTTCATGCAGAAAGGCTTTTGACCATGTGGACTGGCAGTCCTATCAAAGACCGGACGGGGACCTCGTGTGACAACTGACCTGTTAGCGAATTATATAGCCTGAATTCTCGCGTCTGGGTCAATGGCATCCTTTCTACACCAATCCTATTACATCGGGGCACAAGGCAAGGGTGCCCCTTGTAACTGCTCATTTGTGCACTCCCCATGGAGCACCTCATCTATCACTTAGAATCCACTCCGGAGCTCAAGGAAATGGAGGTAGATGGGGAACAATATAAGCTAGAGCTTTTTGCAGATGACATTCTGTGCTTCCTCACTGGCCCTGTCGCTTCTCTCCCACTCCGTTTTAGTGAGCTACAACGATTCAAGGGAGCCTCAGACTTTCGAATTAACTGCACAAGGTCCACAGGCATAGGAGTGGCAGACTCTGCCAGACTAGCTCGACTCGTATTAACCATATCAAGCGTCTCATGAGATGCTTGCTCTCTGCGTTATCTGGGAATAACGCTCACAAATTCCACCTCCACACTTTATGCTAGCAATTTTCTGCCAGTGTTAAGAGACCCTTCGTACAGATTTATATCGATGGAGTGAGATTCAAGATCTGCTGGCTTGGTCACATGAATAGCGTTAAAATGAATCACCTGCCCCAGATACTTTGTTGCCCATACCCTACCACTGTGGATACCCACCAAGACTGTGCTTCTGACCCATAAACAGATGCTTTGGTTTGTTTTACAAAATTCCACTCTGAGAATCCCAAGGTGTACTCTCTACAGGAGGGATGCTCCCCCATTCCCTTAAACCGCCTCATGTAGATGAGATCAGTTCCAGGCCCCGCATTGGCCTCTCTATGCTACAGCCATCCTTCTAACTCATTGGGATAAAATCACTCAGCCTCAAGCTGCTATGACATACCCTTCATCGCTTTCCCCAACACATGGAACCTGGAGTTTATGCCGGGCTTGCTAGATACCACCTGCAACGAATGGGGGTGTGCCCCTACTACTAGGTGGCTTATACTCTTTATTTATTTATTTATTTAAAAAGTTTTCTATAGTGCTAACAAGACCCATGAGGGTATCAGAGCGCTTTACTAGGGGGCGCGGGATGGAGAGGATAAATCGGTAGAAGACAGTTATAAAGTGCATTTAAGAACATAAAATATAAACATAGAGTTTTAAATCGGGTGCGCAAACTCTTTCAGCAACCAGACTGGGGAGGACGTGAACAGCAAAAAGAGTTCAACAAGTAAGTTCAGTCGATATCTCATGTGGAAAATGCTTTTAGTCTAACCACTTGGATATTAGGACTGATTTCCTTTCTGATTTGAAGGAGGCAGAAGAGTGAATCGGACTGATTTCTTTTGGCAGAGAATCCCAGATTTTCAGTGCAATGCCAGAGAAAGCTCTATAGCCTGTTTTTTTCTTGCCGAAAATCTGTGGTTTCAGCAGCATGGAGCTGTTGCTACACGATGTGCTACAGCTGCCCGATGGTTCCAGTTTTTGAGCAAGGTAACTTGGGGTGTTGAAATGTAAAGCTTTGTGGGTCATGCAAGCGATTTTTAGATTAATTTGTTCTTCGCACGGGAGCCCGTTTAAGGATTTCAGGTCAGGGGAGATGTGATTATTTCTTTTTGTTCCGGTGATGAGTCTGGCCGCCGCGTTAAGGGAGGCTCGTAGGGGGGCCAGCTTGTATTGAGGAAGGCGCTGAGCGTGGCACTTCCGTAGTCAAGCCTTGGCAAGACTAGGGCTTGGACCACCGATTTAAGATCTTCCTGGGGGAGGAAAGGTTTCAGTTTCCTTAGAATGCTTATCTGGTAGTTTGCTCCTTTTGGTGGCATTGCTGATATGTTGCATGTGCAGATGTTTTTCTAGTTAATTCCCAGAGATTTCGCAGAGCCTTCAAAGTGAGGAGTACAGTTAAGAGCAGTTAGATGTTTCATTCAATCAGGGCTCGAAAAATCCACTCGACCGCTCGCATATGCGAGCTAAATTTAACGAGGGCGAGCTGTTTTTAGGTCCTACTCGCCCTTTCTGGCAAGTAGGAAGACAAACTACCTTTTGTCCTCTGTCTGTGAAAACGGAGTAAATGTGACAAGATAACAAGATTTAAAGGCATTTTTATTGCTCACAAAGTTAATGAGCAATAAAGATGCATTTAAATCTTGTTATCTTGTCACATTTACTCTGCTTTCAGAGACGGAGGTCAAGTAGGTTGCAGTTAGGTCGAGGAGATTTTTCAAGGTACTAGTCCTGCAGGACTAGTACAATATTTTGGATTTGTCGAGCCCTGATTCAATGATCGATCTTTAGATTGTGTTTGGGTGGGGTAATGAGTAGGAATTCAGTTTTGGTGGCATTAAGTTTGAGATGGTTGAGCGTAAGCCAGTTCTGAGTACTCTGTAGGATCGTGTTAAGGGTAATGAGGTCATCAGGAGAGGATATTTTCAGGTACAGTTGTGATGATGAATGTTGGAGGGTGCTAAGGAGTCCGCTAAAGGTTCCATGAATAAGTTGAAGAGAATGGGGGAGAGGGCAGATCCCTTTGGGACTCCAAGAGTGGCATGCATGTAGACAGCTCTTCCAAATATCTGCAGTAAATAAGTTCTTCCTTACCCAACTTCTTCATTGGGCAAACACAGATACAGTCAAAGAGAAGGGATGCAGTGCTGAAACACCTCTTGAGCAGCTGTTCACCCAGCATTATCCGGAGAATGGAATTTCCAGTTAGTACACTGCCCTCAGTAGCCTATCACAGTCATATATGTACGCCTATCAGTCACACAGTGAGCATTACCTTAAAGTAACAATATTGGATGATACCGGACAGTGACTGTTTGCCATCAGCACAAAGCCAACACCTATAAGGTGTTTACTAAAGCCTTATAGCCCACCGTAGCAGGCTAGACCAGCCATTAAAGACATGCTTCAGTGTTAAAGGCCCGAGCCGAAGGCAAGGGCCTTTAACAAGGGAGCTGGCCTTTAATGCCGGTAAAGCCCAGCTATGGAGGGCTATAAGGCTATTGGAACATTCCGCCACTAGAGGGCAGAATCTTCTTTTTTTTAGTTAAGTACTTTTTTATTGAAGATAAAGAGTTGTATGCATTACAAAAAGTAAGGAAAATATGTCTTATTTAGCATCATATAATATAAAGAATTCAGTTGAACCATAAATTCCTTAATAACATAGGAATATGAGAAAATACGTGTAGTGATAAACAGAATTAACAAGGAACGTTATTATGCAGTTTATACATTTTTACAAAAGGGAGTAGAGGAGGAAAAGAAAAATCGAAAAGGAGAAAAACAAGAGAAGGAAAAGAAAAGAAATGATAGAGCGATAAACAGGCCAAATAAAGGTTTTGTAGATGAATTATCAAAGTCAGCAAAGTACAGAAAAAAACATTTTGAAAAGAAAGTGGAATATTACATGAGAAAATCAATAAGCATTTTGCCCAAATAGTTTTCAAAATACAATAACTTTAGGACAATAATAGAGTAAATGACTCTAAGTACCATCAGAAGCAAGACATGACCAGCAGGCAGATGAAATAGAGGAGTACATTTTATGAAGAAAAACAGGGGTAATTACAGCTCTATTATAGATAAAAAATAAAGATTGTGTTATATTGGCAGCTTTAGAGGTTTTAAGTTCTTTACTCCATAATAAGTCCCATTGTTGGATAGATAATGAATGGGATAAATCTTTCTCCCATAATAGTTCAATAGAAGATTTATTTCTCATAATGATAGGGGAAGAAAGAGATTTATATATGAAGGAAGCTTTGGGGTGGAGTCAGTGGAAGGTTGTATACCGGTGTCACAGGAATAAAAGGTGTAACGTCAGGTGTAAAGTTATTGCTTAATAAATAAGTCTAGAGTACAGGAATTAATTGATTATATTGTTAGAAACAAGAATCAGGAAGGTCATACCGCTCCTGCAATTGTGGGAAGGATAAAATAGAATTATGGGAAGTCAAATGATGCACATAAAAAAAATACCCTTTTCCTTCCAATGTTTAAAGTAGAATGATTTGGGGCGAAATGTAATAAATTTATTGTACCAAATAGAGGATGCAAGAAAGGATTGACGAGAATCAGATCCTTGGTTAAAAAAGGTGTACAACAAATAGTGGGAGTACTTAAGAATAGGATTTTTAGATATAAATGTACAATTGGACATAGAAACAGCATTCCTTAAAAGAACATTCTTGTAATAAAGAACGTTCAAAAACAACCCATTTTGGTATTGGAAAATCATGTAATCTTTAGATATAGCATAAAATTGACGGGTTAAAAAGGCAGAGTGATATAACTTAGTCGGGAAATCGTACACCCCCTTCAGTTTTTGGTCTAATTAGCTTAGATAAGGCAATGCAAGCGCGTTTGTTATTCCAAAGGAATTTAATACAGATGGAATTTATTTGGGAAAAATAATAATTAGGAATTTTAATAGGTAACATAGAAAGCAAAAAAAAGGACATGAGGGACACATCATTTTAATAGATTCTAATCTACCCCACCAAGATAAAAAATAGGGGAGACCAGGAAGATAATAATTTTTGGAGTTTAGTTTTTAGAACAGCGAAATTATAAACAAATGTAGCAGGTATAGTGGGAGAAAACCATACTCCTAAATATTTAATCTTTTGGGGGCATCATGTGAAATTGGTCTTGTGAAAACAAGAGGATTTTAGTGGTAGGATTTCTGTTTTAGAACAATTTCACTTGTAACCAGAGACCCTGGAAAAAAGAATAATCTCTTGCAAAAAAGGATCAAGAGAAGTAGAGGGATTAGACATATAAATTAAAACATCATCTGCATAAGCAGAACGCTTTATTTCTTGAGAGTTGATTTTAAATCCAGTAATACCAGGGTTGCATCGGATACGCTCAAGAAAAGGCTCCAAACAGAGGAGAAAGAGCAATTGAGATTGAGGGCAGCCTTGTCTAGTGCCTCTGTGGAGTTTAAAAAGGGGGGAAATGGCCATTAACAAACACACAGACAGGTGGTACAGTATATAACAATTTGCTTAAAGAAATAAATCTGTGACCAAAACTAAACCATCGAAGGTTAGAAAACATAAGTTGACAATTTATATGATGGAATGCTTTCTCGGCATCAAGCGACAAGGCTGCTAGGGGAGAAGGATATTTTTCCCCAAGGGCAAGAATATTGGAAAACATTCTGGAATTATCAGATGCAAGCCTGCCCTTAATGAAACCTGATTGTTCAGGCTTAATCAAAAGGGGGATGATATCATTCAAACGGGATGCTAAAAATGTTGCAAAGACCTTTGATTAACGAAATGGGTCAGTAATTTTTACATAAGGTAGGGTCTTTATCGGGTAATTTCCAGACGGGAAATATCTTTTTCGAGGGAGGAAAGAATGTCAGGAATGGAAGGGGGATTAGGTAGAACCAAAAAAAGATTCAATATCATCCTCAGCGGGGTTCGTATCTTCAGTTTATAATTGGTCGTAATAAGACCGAAAGGCCTTAGCAATGTTAGAATCTGAGGACAGCATCTTATTACTATGTTCACATCGAATGAGGCCAACAGTTTTCCTCTCTGATTTAATTTTTAAATAATTGACTAACATTTTACCAGCCTTGTTTTGGCCACCATGATATTTAGTAAGCGTGTTCGAGAACTTTTGTATGTTGGAGGGTAGAGAGGTATTTAGCATTTAATGCTTTTTTCTTCCTGGCATATTAGGTGATTGTTAAGGCCCTGAAGGAAGCTTTGAAAGCATCCCAGTTGTTATGGACAGAAGTATCATTAGAATGATTCATTTGAAAAAATGTGTTAATAAACGAGATCGCTTCTGAAATAAAGATTTGGTCTGATAAAGTATTATTGAAACGCCACGACCCTGTTTAGGAGTAGTGAAGGACATATCAAAGGAAGATAAAACAGGAGCATGGTCGGAGATAAAAATAGAACTAATCTCTGATGATTGAATAGTAGGAAGTAAGGATTTGGAAACCAAAACATAATCAATACGAGACATAGTGTGGTGTACATTAGAAAAAAATGGGCATTTACAGGTATTAGGGTTACAAATTTTCCACATATCAAAGAATGGACGAGAGGAGATGGCAGATTGAAAAGCTTTATGGGAATTATCAGGTTTGAATTTACACTTAGACTTTCTATCAGTAAAGGGATCCAACAGCTCATTGAAGTCACCAGCAACAATGATATTGGGATTGGGAATAGAGGAAAGTTTCACTTTAATACTATGCCAAAATTCTGGGTCAGATTTAACGGGTCCATAAATATTGGAAAAAAGTAACTTGTTTTTGAAATATAATTGCATCAAACAAAACCCGTCGTCCATTCATATCACATTCAGTTGATATAATTTGAGCATTAAGAGATTTGTGACATAAAATAGTAACACCACCCTTACGATTAGCAGTAGGAGAAAAAATTACCCGGTTAACCCATTGACGTTTAAGTTTGAGAGATTCTATATCCTTACAATGCTTTTCCTGTAAAAAAGCTACATGAGAATTAAATTGAGATAAATGACAAAGTACCTTTTGGCGCTTTACGGGTTGACTGAGACCATGAACATTCCACGAGACAACATTAAACATGTTGCGGGGTGAGGAAGGGTATATGGGAACAGGTACAATCGGCTGCAAGAGCAATATAAGAGACAAAAAGACACCATTTAACAACAACTACAACATAATATAAAACAAAAACGATAAAATGGATGGAGTAAAGAATAAGGAAAACACTCATGTGAGAACAAGAATAAAGGTTAAAGAAGGGAAAGAAAAAGAAAGTCCAATACAAATAAGAAGTCAGAGGGGAGGGAATAAGAAGGAGAAAAATGTAAGACAGATCAAGGAAAGAAATCCAGAGCTGAATTAAGACGGTTAACAGGTAAAGGAAGGGCATGTTAACACTGAGAACAAGAACAGCGACAAGAACAAAAATAAGAAATAGACAACAAATAGCCTCTTAGTGAGTGGAGACATAGAGAATGATGAAAAAGAAAAAACACATTTTACTGAAACTAAAAAACAAATACCAGGCAAAAAGAAAAACAGAGTAGAGTACAATGGAATAAAGAGTGAAAAGATTAATAAAAACAAAAAGAAGTATGTACTAAAATAGCAACATCAGAAAACTGAAAAAGAGCTCAGTCATTAATCTCCATGTTGTGAGGTGAAATACTACGCAGAAAAAGTTTTAGCTTAGCCGGATCTTCGAAAGAGCGCGAGGTGCCTTCATGGGTATTCTTGCAGAGACATGGATGAAGAATGCCATATTGAATGTTCAAGTGTCTCATCTGGGGACGAAGAGCTAAGAATTCTTTTCGACAGGCATTAGTTGCATTAGAGACATCTTGTGAAATAAAAAGAATATGGCCAGACCAAATAAGGCAACGTTTAATTTTGACAGCCTTAAGGACACGCATAAGATCAGTGATTTCCAAAAAGCGCATTATGATACTACGTGGCTTAGTTGAATTAGGTTGATGGCGGCCCAACCGATGTGCACGTTGGATGTTGAGAGGCGATGAAGATTGAAGATCCAGGAGATCCGGAAGAAACTTCCTCAAGAAGGACAGAATATCAGAGCCCTCAACATTCTCTGGCAGACCGTAAAGGCGAAGATGTAGTCAATTTCGATTTTCAAGGTCTTCGGTGTGAAGTTTGAGTGTATGTATTTCTTGCTCTAACATCAGTATTTTGGTAGATATATCTTGAAGATCTCCCACATGCTGTTCCAGTTCTGATACCTTCCCCTCCATTACAATCCAGCGATCCTCAATTTGTTGTAGTTTTTCATTAGTTGCACACATAAATGGTTGAAGACCACGTACCTCTTCCAAGATCTAAGACAGGATTCTGAGAGGATAAAATAGGAGACGAGGGTCATTTTTCGCTCGTTTTGGTTTTGTACCCAAAGAAGTTGGTTTGGAAGATGTGTGTAAATCTCTAGCAATCATGCTGTAATGAGTATGACTTCAAGTAGGCAATAGGGAAGGGCGATTCCGGCCCATGCAACAAAGAGGAAATATTCAGTTGTAAATATCCAGAGATGGCAGAATCAGAAACGTTGGTCCCTGGTGCTAATAGATAATGTCATTTAAAGGCAACCCAGTTAGAAAGAAGAACTTTCAATGTAAATATCAACAAGTTGCCAGAGGAGGTTAGGAACAAATGCACCAACAGGACTTAAGTTTTTTTTTTCTAAAAGCTCATTCCACATTCCAGAATACTGATGGTATTAATGTCAGTTAAGGCTGGGAAAACAGTACATAATAAAGGAGAAAAATCTTTGGCATGAGCACCTCTCCCGAAAATGGCGGATAATCTTGACAGGATGAAGAAAATTACCACCACAGCTCATGGAATAAAAGAAAAGAAAAAATGATGTACCTTATAGTGCAGAGTCAGAACAAAAATTAATTGCAAGTGTTGAAGAGGACTAAGGAACCTCCAAACATCATAGAGGTAGTAGCTTGAACAAAAATCAGGCAGTATTTTGGAATGCGAGCGACTCAAAATGGCGGCCGCTCGCGTCTAAATGAGGATAATCACCGCCGTGGCTCACAGGTCCGGGAAAGCACCCACATGGTGTAGAAACGGAGTATAAACTCACCGCCGCTGTTTATAAATGTGGAGCCGAAACCGGAGTGATTCAATATTGCTTGAAAGAGGCAAAAACAGCAAGAAAGCTCCGCAACGGAGCTCACTGAACAGCCGCCATCTTATGTCGGCGCCGAAGCCACACCCCCCAAGAGGGCAGAATCTTCTAACAAATAAAACAAAGGCCTCAGGGAGCCCTAGGGGATTGAAATCCTCTCAGGCTCCGTGAGGCCTTTGTTCACAGCAACAGCTGTAAACAATGTCAAACATTGGAATGTTAGAGCTCCAGGCTTCTACAAGCAATTAGAAGGCCCCATACTATGACAAGGGCTTCTGACCTATGCTCGAGGGTCTGCGGGGAGCGGAGCACTTACATTCATATGTGGTGGCAGTCTGTACAGGTGAAACGGTTCTGAAGTGATGTGCTTCAGCAGATATGCCTAATTTGCTCCGTGATCCTTCCACTGGACCCTCTAGCGCTACTTTTGGGCGTGGTGTGGGACCACTCGGTCTACCCCTTACATGACCCCTAGAGGCCGGCTACTTACTTCCTCCCTTCAGGTAGCATGCCTCACAATAGCACATGTTTTGGGAAAAAAATCCTACTGACTATTAAACTGTGGTGGACTAAGGTATGGTGCATTTATGTCATGGAACCCTTGACTTGGTTACTTAACGATAAGATGTGTAAGTTTGAAAAGGGTTTGCCTACCGGTTAACGCTTCTGCAAAAAGAGATTGGGCCAGTTTAACTCCTGTGACCGATATGCCCGATATCTTACAATGTGCTCGCTTGAAAGGTCTTTAGTCTTCAGACGATTTCTTGGATGAAGGGGCCAGCAAACTTTTTTGACTGCTGCTCATGTACTATGTTGGTGAATATAAATATGGGCATTGTGCTTTTCTTTTGAGCTGCCCTGTAATGTGCTTATTGCTGGTGTGAGACTCCCCTCATAACTCACCTTGTGATTACCCTGGATCCCCTTTGTTTGTATTATTTTTCTCTCCCCCTTTACTTCTTTGTACAAATTAAAACCTCAAAAATAAAGTGTTAAAAAAAAAGTGCAATTTCACTCTTATATAAGTGGACACCCTGCATCAGTCCACACAACCCTTATGGTGATTTAGAAGGTCTTAGACAACCATAGAAAGCTCTCTAAGTGGTAGCTGTGGAGAGCAGACTACAGGCTTAGTCCAGAAGGAGTGTAAAGCAGCTTTTTTTACCAGAATACAATCTTATATGTATTGATCAAGTGAAAAAGAACCACACAAGGTATTTATAAAAATATGTATTTATTATGTAACACTCTCTAATAGTTTAGATATCTCCTACCTGGAGATATGCACTATGCACACCATACTTTACATAGAAATCACAGTAAATAGCACTAAATGCACAGTGGACCCTAGGGGGGACCAAACCATATACTAAAAAAGTGGTATAGGAACCACCCAAGATGAGTAACTAGGAACCCCACAGAGATTGTGTGTAGTGTCTGATCACGACTGCATTCTCCGTACATGTTAACATGTACGTCGCAGTAGGATTTTTAAAGATTAAGGACCCTTCCTAGTGGACCCTGAAGAAACCCTGTGGAAGACAGAAGGTTGGAGAGCCACCCCACCCATGGATACCCTAGTACCCACGTTACCTACACCAGGGAAGTCTGGTGCATAGGTGTGAAGTGGTGTTGGAAACCGATGTCGAACCCAATGGAGGACATAAGAAAAGTGCCGCTGCTGACAAAGGAGAAAGTGTCTGGTGGAATCCGAAGGTGGATTCTAGATGAGAGAGGTACTTGCAAGCAGAGAGGACAGAGTCTATGTCACTCAGGAGTGACCAAGAGATCTGGACCACCAAAGTCGGGAGTTGCAGGAGAGTTGACGAGGACCTTGACTCTGCAGCTGTGAGTACCAGGCAACGCTGAGTAAGACCAGGATCCGTGCACGAGCTGTCCCACGTCGGATGTCGATTGCAGAGGGGTCGGTGTCTGGTAGGAGCACCAATAAGCCTTGGCAAATGCAACCCGCATAGAAGTCAAAGAAGGTGCAATGTCGGGACCAGCAAGGTTCAGGGGACTCACCACAAGCAGGGGAGTCAGGGCAGGCCTCGAGCAATCAGGGGAGCCCAACAGAAGTAAAGATGACCCTCAAATGGACCCACAGGCCAGAAGCACTGGAGTCGCGAGAGGACCTCAAGCAGCTCAACAAAAGATGCAGGTCACGATTCACCCAATGCAATATGGCCGAAGATTCTGTTATCTAGAGATGCTCGAGGTTGAGGCTACTTGCAGCCCGAGGATATTCTTGAAAGGAAGCTAACAAGCCTTTGCAACTGCAAGTCGGCGCGGTGCACAGGGGTTCGGTTATTGCAGCCCCCACGAGGGATACAGGCCCCAAACTTGGTGAGAGGGCAGGCCAGGCCTCTTGAGCTGTGGAGAACCACCACTGTGTTGCAGAACCTTTCGGAGTCCGTAGGAGCTCAGGATCAGCTGTTACGGTGCCTGCGAATGCTGGGAAGTGACTCCTTCACTTCAAGGGAGATTCCTTCAGGTGTCTTTGATGCCCACAGGCCTTGGAAGGTTCCTGTATGGTGCACAGGCACCGACGATGCAGCAGACTGGAAGGGAGACGAAGTCGAGCCCAAACGAAGTCCAGCGAGTACCAGAGTGCACAGATGGTAGAAGAAGCGGTGTCTGATCTGAATCTTGTCCCACGACGGATATAAGACTTGCCCACAGTTAAGCCCTTAATTACCCATAGGAAAGGGTTGGGATGATTCAGAGGACCTTTCCAGGGGAGGGTCTGGACAGGGGGGAAGGTTACTCCCATGTCCTTTGTCCAGTTTCGCGCCAGAACCAACGGCTCCCAGGACTGGTTAGAACTGGACTATGCATGGGGACACCAAATGTGCCCCTCATGCAGACTGAGTGACGATGGCAAGCGCACCCACCCTGCCCCAATACACTAAACCCTGTCTGGGAGGTGGTCACACCTCCCTGTGACAGGATGCCTATTGTTCTGCCTTCACCTGCTCGAGCTTGGCTCAGCAGCATGAGGGCAGAATCGTGTCTCTGGTCGCCAGCAACCATTCTGGGCTGTCTGGGTCTGGAAGACTGGTACTGGGGACATGGAGAGCCTAATGTAGGGCTCTTCCGGTGCTTGGAATAATACCTCCCACACTGTTTACGGTGTGGGTGTATGATTCCAACATGTTTGATACCAAACATGATAGGATTCGTTGCAGCCAGTTTCGAGATGGTCATAGCGTAATTACGCGGTGCCCCTCTATATTGTATATGGTTGCTTCACTTACAACCCGGGAGAATGGACTCCGTAGGCTGTAGCGGTGTCCTGCTCATTCAGGTGCACCCTCACACTTAGAACCAAGCACCCTGCCTTCAGGATTGTAAAGGCCTGCTATAGGGGTGACTTATAGGTTTTAAGTGCAGTGACTTTAGATATAGGAAACCTATATCTCTAGTAAGGGGTGCTAGCACCAGCTGACACAGCCTGCAATGGCAGACCTATAGTTATTTTGATTGGTCCCCATAGGTGGCATAATACATGCTTCAGCCCATGGGGGACCTCTAGGGTACCTATTCCCTGGGTACCTTACTACCATATACTAGGGACTTATAAGGGTACCTCAGTATCCAATCTGGGATGTACCCAAGTACTGAACATGACAATTTAAGGGAGAAGGCAGAGAGACTGGGGTCCTGATGAGCAGTATCCTAGTCAGACTAGTCAAAAACAGGTTCTCACCAGGCAAAAAGTGGGGGTAACCATAAAAGCAGATCCTACTTTCCTATAGTTGGCAAGTGTCCACCTCAGAGGATAAGGCCATTACCTGCTAGATGTCACGCAAATCAAATAAAAATAAACCTGTGCTCAATCCTTGGTCACACGACTCAAAGTAGTCTGGCTTAAATAAAAGGCAGTGTGTAGATTATTTAAGCAGTACATACACAGGAAAAAGTCACACAGAGCACAATAAAATTCTACAACCAGTTTTAAAATAAGGAGAAACACTTTATTAGTGAACTAAGACCATATTGACAAAAATCTAGTAAGGGAAGGTGAATCCGAGATATGATTTTTTAAAGGTTTAAGGAAATAGTTCCAAAAAGCACAAAGTGCTAATGATAGTCTATGGATTTAGTAGATGGGTTTAGATGCGATTTGTAGGCCAACCGAAATGGAGCTATGGTCTGATACAACAAGTGGACTGGTCTTGGTAAAAGTCTGGAAATCAAAACCGTTTGAAAAAGATTGAGTCCCAGCACAGAAAGGGACTTTGTCACATTTTTGAGAAGAAAAATCCTCCTTGATTGGGCCACTGATGAAATTGTGGCCACCTCTGTGGAATCGAAGATTGGATACTTGAAGTAGGTTGCTTCCCCTGGAGCTTTGGAGATTTCTTGTTAAAATGTTCTGAGTACCAAAGCAGAATGGAACGTAGTAATTTATTAGGAGGTCCTGGGAGCCTTGATTGGGACAAAGTTGAAATTGAATCAAATACCATGGAACTTCTGATCAGAAACTTTTTAAAGCACTTCCCCCTGAAGCTCTGGAGGAATAGTTTTTCAAAGTTTCCAGAGTTACTTCAGTTGCCCACACGGCCACAGGAGTCCCAAGTTTGAGGCCCACAGTATCTTAGGAGAGTACACTTGGAGACTCTCAAGCTGTCAAGCAGAGGCAAACAGCAAAGTCTAGTCCAGGTCCAGTTGCCACTGGTCAGCTGGGTACTTTGAGGAAAAGGCCTCTTGCAGCTTGTTTGTCCCTGTATCCACAACGGGTGGTCAGCCACTCAACCCTTGGAGTTCACTTCTTTGTGCTGGATACAAGAGGGAGCTGGTCCAGTACTCAAGGACTCCTCTCAAATCAGAAATGGACTGCACCTGCAGTCTGTGACCATCTGCAGGTTCCAGAAGGTGTTCTGAGGAGGGCACTATGGAGTACCACTTTATGCCTGGCATCAGCTACTGGGTAGGGCTGACTTCTGGGCAGTCCTACCCACCTTACTGCAAACAATCCTAGAGTGTCCGTCACTTTTCAAGATGATGGAAATCCTTCTCCCCTTGTGCAGAGCCAGTATGCCCATCCACAAGTGTAGCCAGGGTAATGAGCAGTACCCTCCTCTGTGGTCACTCAAACATGGTTCTGGGGTTAGCTTTACTCCCTTGGGTTTTAGTGTCAGCCTGGTTAAGGGGGACAAAAGCTAAGGCCTTTGCAGGCGTCACTTAACATTTACTTGCAACCAGAAAGGTCTGTTTAAAGTAAATTAAGTTCCTGGTCCCACTCAAGCTAATCTTCCTGCCAGGGGAAGAAAGCACCTTCTCATTTCCAGTCCATTGCCTCTATTCTGGGAGCAGTTTTCACAACTCTTTCACACCTAATTCAGATCAAGTCATGCTAGGCAGTAGCTGTAGAGCAAATGCAAATTATCTTCCAGGTGCTTCCAGCAGGACAAAGGTAACTTTTTAAATGTTACATTTCCAATATATTTAATACAAATCCGACTTCACTATTAGATTGGATTTTTATTAAATATAAAATAAGTCTTTGAATGTAGTCTGTGGCTGGTACAGGTCAAGCATTGCAGGTTAAAGTGTATAATCTAAACTTTGACTTTTCCTATGTCCCAGCTACAGCCTGATAAGTGACAATGTCGTTTTGGGCCTAGTCACTGGGGAAACATTATGTTTTTAATGTCACACATGTTCTACCTGTAAATATTATACACCTTATCTTGTGGACAGCAAGGTGCATTTAAGGATGACTTGTTTAATCTTTAAAATCAGATTTTCCTACCTGTCAAAATGGTGATTTTTGGCAAGTCTCTGCAGCAGTGTTCACACTGCTGCCATCTGGCTACACAGGGTAGACCTGAAGCCATACTTTCCCTGCCATTATAGTGGATGAGACAGTAGTTGATGCAGCCTGCAAGTGGCATTCCATTCCATGGGCATCTATATGCCAATCAGGTTTTAATTTCAATATGTTTTGGGGGTCAGAGCACATAAACTGGGCACTGAATTGCAGTGTTTTGTTATTAGAGTTCCAGATTGCCAGCAAATGAGTCCCAAAAAAAGGAACAACGAGGGTGTCTATCCAAAAAGTGGTCACTTCGCAACAAAGAGCAAAATCTTGCTTCTTCAGAAGCCTCATAATTTTAGTATTTATAAATCAAATAGTATGTTCTGTGTTTATGGGGGAACTTAGTAATTCAAGGTGGTCCTACTTTCAAGATTTTAAGATCTCCTCCATGCATTAATGCTTCTTTCTCTTTCATCTTGTGTTGTTGATATTGCCATTTCATATTTACTTCCAGGAACACAATAACACGTTACACCAGAAACTCCGTTCTGGAAAATAGCAATTGCTCAGGTTCTCTCTTAGATTCCTGACCTCACACCCCACCCCTAAAATCATAAAAGTACTATCACCCACCTCAGGAAGTACTTATTGACACCACCTGTAGGTTCGGGTGTGTATGTCAGGATTTAAGACCCGTTTGTAAAACTTGCAAAACTTTATTTAACGTCTACATTTCGTCTTCAACAGGAGTTTCAGATGTGTGCCAATGTCATCTATTTTCTGTAACATATTAGAGATCATATATGTATTCTCAGTCCCATTAGTAGATGGAGTCCTCCGGGGACTCCGTTTTCTCAGCGGGCCAGGTGAGTTATTTACTGTTTTCTGATATATTAGGGATATTGCCATTTTTGAAATAGGCTCTGGGAGAACCCGGTCTTCCACTAGAGAATAGTCTTCTATCTTCATGTCCTTTGGATACGGATTGATACCCTTTGTCTTGACTGTAAATGCAATACTTTTCAGTATCAGCTAGTTCTTATTCCATATTAAGGATGCTGAGAGGGATTAGTCTGATGTCATCCCAGATGTCCCCCAACTTGCTTATTCCTGTGAGGTCCCATTTTCAGAACCCAGTAGGTTCCGAACCTCTCACAGTAAATCACTGTCCCACAATAGTGTCTAGTTCATTCTAAATCTTCTACCTCAATTGTTTAGGGTCTTGTTCCATGCTTTTGCAACTTAGTGTGTGCCGGCCCTTCACAGATGCAGCGGTCTAGACCTCTCAGCTCCGACGCACCATGAAGGGACTGATGAAGGTGAAGCTAATTTTATGGGTTATAAATGCACCTTGTGGACATTACTAGATGTGGGTACCACGAGAGTGCCCCATATCAGTGAAAGTATGGTTCTCACTTTTTTCTAAAGCAGAGTGACTCATAGTTTTGGTCCTGAGGAATGCCATGACCCTGTTGGTCTATGTGGAAAGAAACATGTCGACCAGATTATAGAATGGGATAATATCCATATCCCTATCTCACAGTGCTTGTTTTTTAGGTCTCGCTGAGACAGCGAAAGCTGTCTCTTTGAGACATTTTGTAAGTGGGCTTTCAAAAGTGCTACCCACATGGTTTTGCTGGCCTAGGGCTTGAGTGCACGATGGCGTGCACAGCTGCTCCTCTGCTCCTTGAATTCCCCCCTCCCTTCTCACCCAGCCCTTTGATGCTCTGCTCGATTACTTTCACTTTAGCCGCTTTGACACTTGCATTCCCCCCTCCCTTCTCACCCAGCCCTTTGATGCTCTGCTCGATTACTTTCATTTTCGACGCTTTGATGTTTGATCGCAAACGCGATCACTTCCGCTTGGCATAGCCTGTACTTGTTCTCTTTGTCCTCACATATGCTCTTCCCTCTATGTTTTTCTCTCTGGTCTCACATGTGCTATTCCCTCTGTATTTTCACTCTGCCCTCACATGTGCTTTTCCCTCTCCATTTTTCTCTTTCCTCACACATGCTATTCCCTCTGTATTTGTCTCTCTTCCCTCACATGTACTCTTCCCTCTGCATTTTTTCTCTATGCTCTCACATGTGCTCTTCACTCTGTATTTTTTTCGCTGCCCTCACATGTGTTCTTCTCTCTATATTTTTCTCTCTGCTCTCACATGCTCTCTTCCCTCTATGTTTTTATCTCCTCCCTCACATGGACTCTTCCCTCTGTATTGTTCTCTCTGCCCTCACGTGCTTTTCCCTCTGTATTTTTCTCTCTGCCCTCACATACTCTTCCCTGTATGTTTTCCTCTTTGCCCTCAAGTGCACTCTTCCCTCTGATCACATGCATACACAACTATGCACACATACAAACACACACATGCATTTACACACACATATGAACATATACAAACACACACGGACATGCATAAACATATGCATATACATGCACACAAACACACCAACCCCACATACACATATAAACAAGCACGCACACCAACATACTCAAACACATATACATACACACAAACATGCATACACAGACATAGGTATACACACAAACATGTGTACACATCCATGAAGACAAATGAACATAATGACACACCCATACTTGCACACCAACACACACATGCATACACAAACATATACACATACAAACACACACACATGCATACACACACAGATGTATACATATAGACACACACTCTATGCACACACACGCATCTCTTGTACTGTCTCAGGGGAAGAGTCGGTGTCAGCTGTCTCCTAGAGGGAGATCTCTAATGAGACAGTAAGACTCAGAGACATGTGGCGGTGGGGAGAGACAGACATGCCTCCCTTTAATTGCGTTGTTGCAAGATGGTGACTATCTTCTGCCACTGGTGCATTCAGATAAGCGGCAGGAAGTTCGTCGGACAATGCATTGGTTTCAATTTCGAGAAAGTGGGGTGAACGTTTCACAGATCGGGAGTGTGTGTCAACACGTGTTTCTCCTTCACGGCAAGGCCAATCAGTACGTTTTGTTTAACCGTGTGGTCATGAATCCTTTAATTGCATAAGTGAGCGGGTATGGATGTAAACAAAAATTTAACACTAATACCACATTTTCTGTCACTCTTGTGAACAGGTTTGCTGTGAATGTATGAATGAGAATGGCGTTTTAGAATACGTTGCATGGAAAAGGGTCAACATGGTGTATACGTGTTTTTGGGTGTTTTTTAAAATTTATTTTTTATTGCATGGTTAACGTCATGATATACCGGATTCGGATGCTTCATTGCAGATCAGTTGTTTGGCCCGTGGCTATTTACGAGTTTGGAAAATACTTTTGTATTGTTTCGATTCTTTTTGTCTCTGCCCTATCTCTTGGCTGCGTCCTTACTCTCTCCCATCTTCTCTCTCCACCTCTTTGCTACATGTTCTCTCGTAATGTTTTCATTTTCCCCAACTCTCCTCTTTACTCTCTCTAATTCTTTTTTGCTCCTTTTCTGTCTCTGTCCCTTCTCTCCTCTTTCTCTCCCCACCTGTCCCTTCTCTAACCCCACTCCTCTTCCTCTGCCCGCCCCCCCCCCCCCATCCCTCTCTCTCGCAGTACTGCAGCATAGGCAGCACCAGGTCTCTGATGCCTACTCAGTGTTGGCCCTGGGGGTGGAGGAGGTAAGTCAGCCCCCCAAGTGAATCCCATTATCAACAGATAGTGAACCTCTATTTACCAACAAGTACGGAGCGGTCTCTGGTGACGGCTGATGCGAACAGTGATCTGCTCTCGGCCCCGGCAGGGCCTGTGGGGTGGGGGCGTTACCTTACACTAGGAGAGGAAGTAAAAGTGATATCCACCCCTCCCCCCCACTCCACCACTGTCTCTCCTCACCCTCAACCTCTCTCTCTCCTCCACTTCTGATTCCCTTCCAACTCGGTCTCTCCTTACCCTCCACCACGGTCTCTCCTTACCCTCCACCTTGGTGTCTCCTCACCCTCCGTCTCTCCTCACTCTCCACCTCGGTCTCTCCTCACCCTCCACCCTCCACCTCCGTCTCTCCTCACCCTCCACCTCCGTCTCTCCTCACCCTCCACCTCCGTCTCTCCTCACCCTCCACCTCCGTCTCTCCTCACCCTCCACCTCCGTCTCTCCTCACCCTCCACCTCCGTCTCTCCTCACCCTCCGTCTCTCCTCACTCTCCACCTCTGTCTCTCCTCACTCTCCACCTCGGTCTCTCCTCACCCTCCACCTCCGTCTCTCCTCACCCTCCACCTCCGTCTCTCCTCACCCTCCACCTCCGTCTCTCCTCACCCTCCACCTCCGTCTCTCCTCACCCTCCACCTCCGTCTCTCCTCACCCTCCACCTCCGTCTCTCCTCACCCTCCACCTCCGTCTCTCCTCACCCTCCACCTCCGTCTCTCCTCACCCTCCACGTCCGTCTCTCCTCACCCTCCACGTCCGTCTCTCCTCACCCTCCACGTGTCTCTCCTCACCCTCCACGTCTCTCCTCACCCTCCACGTCTCTCCTCACCCTCCACGTCTCTCCTCACCCTCCACGTCTCTCCCCACCCTCCACGTCTCTCCTCACCCTCCACGTCTCTCCCCACCCTCCACGTCTCTCCCCACCCTCCACGTCTCTCCCCACCCTCCACGTCTCTCCCCACCCTCCACGTGTCTCTCCTCACCCTCCACGTGTCTCTCCTCACCCTCCACGTGTCTCTCCCCACCCTCCACGTGTCTCTCCCCACCCTCCACGTGTCTCTCCCCACCCTCCACGTGTCTCTCCCCACCCTCCACGTGTCTCTCCTCACCCTCCACGTGTCTCTCCCCACCCTCCACGTGTCTCTCCTCACCCTCCACGTGTCTCTCCTCACCCTCCACGTGTCTCTCCTCACCCTCCACGTGTCTCTCCTCACCCTCCACGTGTCTCTCCTCACCCTCCACGTGTCTCTCCTCACCCTCCACGTGTCTCTCCTCACCCTCCACGTGTCTCTCCTCACCCTCCACGTGTCTCTCCTCACCCTCCACGTGTCTCTCCTCACCCTCCACGTGTCTCTCCTCACCCTCCACGTGTCTCTCCTCACCCTCCACGTGTCTCTCCTCACCCTCCACACGTCTCTCCTCACCCTCCACACGTCTCTCCTCACCCTCCACACGTCTCTCCTCACCCTCCACACGTCTCTCCTCACCCTCCACACGTCTCTCTCCTCACCCTCCACACGTCTCTCCTCACCCTCCACACGTCTCTCTCCTCACCCTCCACACGTCTCTCTCCTCACCCTCCACACCCTCCGTGTCTCTCCTCACCCTCCGTGTCTCTCCTCACCCTCCGTGTCTCTCCTCACCCTCCGTGTCTCTCCTCACCCTCCGTGTCTCTCCTCACCCTCCGTGTCTCTCCTCACCCTCCACACGTGTCTCTCCTCACCCTCCACACGTGTCTCTCCTCACCCTCCACACGTGTCTCTCCTCACCCTCCGTGTCTCTCCTCACCCTCCGTGTCTCTCCTCACCCTCCGTGTCTCTCCTCACCCTCCGTGTCTCTCCTCACCCTCCGTGTCTCTCCTCACCCTCCGTGTCTCTCCTCACCCTCCGTGTCTCTCCTCACCCTCCGTGTCTCTCCTCACCCTCCGTGTCTCTCCTCACCCCCCGTGTCTCTCCTCACCCCCGTGTCTCTCCTCACCCTCCGTGTCTCTCCTCACCCTCCGTGTCTCTCCTCACCCTCCACGTGTCTCTCCTCACCCTCCACGCGTCTCTCCTCACCCTCCACGCGTCTCTCCTCACCCTCCACGCATTTCTCCTCACCCTCCACCGATCTCTCCACACGTCTCTCCTCACCCTCCGTGTCTCTCCTCACCCTCCGTGTCTCTCCTCACCCTCCGTGTCTCTCCTCACCCTCCACACGTGTCTCTCCTCACCCTCCACACGTGTCTCTCCTCACCCTCCACACGTGTCTCTCCTCACCCTCCACAGGTGTCCCTCCTCACGCTCCACAGGTGTCCCTCCTCACGCTCCACAGGTGTCCCTCCTCACGCTCCACAGGTGTCCCTCCTCACGCTCCACAGGTGTCCCTCCTCACGCTCCACAGGTGTCCCTCCTCGCGCTCCACAGGTGTCTCTCCTCGCGCTCCACACGTCTCTCTCCTCGCGCTCCACACGTGTCTCCTCCTCGCGCTCCACACGTGTCTCCTCCTCGCGCTCCACACGTGTCTCCTCCTCACCCTCCACACGTGTCTCCTCCTCACCCTCCACACGTGTCTCCTCCTCACCCTCCACACGTGTCTCTCCTCACCCTACACGTCTCTCCTCACCCTCCACAGGTGTCCCTCCTCACGCTCCACAGGTGTCCCTCCTCGCGCTCCACAGGTGTCCCTCCTCGCGCTCCACAGGTGTCCCTCCTCGCGCTCCACAGGTGTCTCTCCTCGCGCTCCACACGTGTCTCTCCTCGCGCTCCACACGTGTCTCTCCTCGCGCTCCACACGTGTCTCTCCTCGCGCTCCACACGTGTCTCCTCCTCGCCCTCCACACGTGTCTCCTCCTCGCCCTCCACACGTGTCTCCTCCTCGCCCTCCACACGTGTCTCCTCCTCGCCCTCCACACGTGTCTCCTCCTCACCCTCCACACGTGTCTCCTCCTCACCCTCCACACGTGTCTCCTCCTCACCCTCCACACGTGTCTCCTCCTCACCCTCCACACGTGTCTCCTCCTCACCCTCCACACGTGTCTCCTCCTCACCCTCCACACGTGTCTCCTCCTCACCCTCCACACGTGTCTCCTCCTCACCCTCCACACGTGTCTCCTCCTCACCCTCCGCACGTGTCTCCTCCTCACCCTCCACACGTGTCTCCTCCTCACCCTCCACACGTGTCTCTCCTCACCCTCCACACGCACCCTCCACACGTGTCTCTCCTCACCCTCCACACGTGTCTCTCCTCACCCTCCACACGTGTCTCTCCTCACCCTCCACACGTCACTGCTGCACGCCTCACACTGCTGCACGCCTCACACTGCTGCACGCCTCACACTGCTGCACGCCTCACACTGCTGCACGCCTCACACTGCTGCACGCCTCCCACTGCTGCACGCCTCCCACTGCTGCACGCCTCCCACTGCTGCACGCCTCACACTGCTGCACGCCTCACACTGCTGCACGCCTCACACTGCTGCACGCCGCACACTGCCGCACGCCACACACTGCCGCACGCCACACACTGCTACACGAAACATTGCTGCACGCCACACACTGCTGCACGGCACACACTGATGCAACCGGCACACTGCTGCACGCCACACCCTGCTGCACACTGCTGCATTACTCAGTGCTGCATGCTGCACGACACTGCTGCACGCCGCTGCACGCCACAGTGCTGCATGCCTCACACTGCTACACGAAACACTGCTGCACGCCGCACACTGCTGCACGCAGCACACTGCTGCACGCAGCACACCGCTGCACGTCACAGTGCTGCACGCCGCACACTGCTGCACGCCGCACACTGCTGCACGCCGCACACTGCTGCACGCCGCACACTGCTTTTATGCGAGTTTATGCTACTGACATTGTAAATGACAATGCCTTTTATTTGTTTTAAAACCAAAACATAAATAAAAGGCATTGTAATTTTACAATGCCAATAGCTCAAACTCTTATAAATGCGAGACCTATTGCATTGCAGATGCTTGTAATCCTATCCATTGAGGGTACCAGAATAAAAATTGTCCTCACCCACCAAGACTTAGTTTTAACTCACACACTAGTTTTTTGTTTGCACTCTGCCCCGCCCTCCCCTACATAATAGAGCACTAGTAGTGTGGATAAGAAAAAAAAAACTGCTCCTCTCCTATGGGAGAGTTGTAGCCCACACTGCGTGCCTTGCAGTCCCAGTGTGAAGAGGGGACCCTATGAGGAAGTCTGTCACCCTTGGGTGAGTGAGGGATCTCGCCTTACCACAGCAGTGCTTCCCAGATTACTTTTTTCCTTATTTCTGCTTTCTTTTCCTTGTTACCATCCCTGTACTTTAGTGAGATAGATTGTGTGGAGAAGTACATTGGGTGGCGTTTAAATACACCAACAAGACCCTTCATGGTGAGATACCATTTTATTTGCTTAGTCATTTAACTAGAAGCACGTTAATCTTTGAACAGCATCAAACCTAAGTGCTGTGAGGGCCATTCCTGTTAAGTAGACAGGCATACTTTTTCTGAAACAATGTTCTGTTGCCATATAATTTTGAAAATCTGTAGTTTTCAGTTTCCACTGAAATATCTGCTATCTGTGCCAGTGGGTTTTAACCATCCGTAACTGGTTGAAATCGAAAAACTGATAGCTTACTTGGGTTTTTACAGTCTGAAATTGGTTGAAATCGAAAACCAGCTAGCTTACATATGTGGCTATATGCTTGGAACACTTCTGCTATCGAGTGTTGTGCTCGGACATTTGTACGTTGTTTTTCTTTAAAGCATTCTCTCTAGTTACAAGATGAGCTGTGACTCCTCCTCCACTGAAAGCGTGAGAGCCTAGCCCTCTTTGGAGAACTGGCACTATTTCTGACCCACCATCTTATGTGAATGCAGCACACCAGTCTAATATTGCTCTTCTCGATGCCACACCTAATATCCGTGAACAGCCCGCCATGAAGTGTGTAACTTCTGCATGTCCCTGACCATGATGACACCACCTGCTTCTTTTGCCTCGCCGTCCTTTCTAAGAAGATTCTTCAGTACCTGATGGAACTCTGTTCAGCACACAGAACCATGCAGCACCGTGACCTTTCTGGCACCTCAGTCATCTTTGAGGGGGAAGATCCCTTCGATGCCTAACAATAGGAGGAAGTCAGGCCTTAAGATCCCACATGTCCAAACCACATCCAGCCCGGAGTCCGTGAAGTCCAACGATTCCGATGACTGGGTTCAGAAACAAAGCCCATCCTGGGTAGAGGTGTCATGCCTCCTCCCCCATGAGGGCTGGGTCCACGAAGGGGAAGCTTCAAAGGCCTGCCGCCTTTGGAAGCTGTCCCTGCCTTTTGCTTCCCCCAGCAACTGTCTCCCACCAGTTCTGGCCCCCGCTTTGGGTGGGAAAATTGGAAGGAAAACCGAACTAGGAAGAGAGGTGTGCCCACGTTTGCCAACCCCAACCCTCAGATGGGGAGGCGAAGTGAGGCACACATCTCAGTCCCCTCCATCGTGAAGATGGGGGAATTCAGTCAGTTAGGGAGAGGCTCATGCCCCCTTCCACTGGAAAGGTGGCATAATAGGGGTTGAACCCACCCAAAGGATGGGACCCATTGGTCCCGACCTGCACACTCCATTAACGCCCCTAAATGTAGTATTTAGTGGCAACCCTGAAGCTTGCCTCCTCAGATTTGAGGAAGAAAGAAGAAGGACCGAAGAGCTGTGCTGGCCCAGGAAGAAGAGGACACCTGCTTTGGCCCCAGCCTTTCCGGTCTGTCCTGACTTTGACGTGCCTACAGCGAAGAAGCAGGTGTAGCTAGCTGCCACCCAGAGCCTGGAGGACCTGACCTGCCCTGCACTCACCTTACGGACTGTCTCCTGTGTGCACCGGATTTGCTCAACAAAGACTCCAAGAGCAGAATCCGTATTTCAGTGTCTTTGTGATTCTGCACCCAACGCCCCCAACCCGAGTTTGAGTGGCCCAACACCACGAGGAGGTCTCCCCAGCAATCCTGACCTGGGATCTGGTGATCCCCGACCTCCCTCAAGCCTCAAGACGACACCTGCAGCGAAGGGTCCTCCCAACCGAGGCTGCTAAGAATAACCTGACGCCAAAAGACACCCCTGTACCCGACGCCACATGGCCTTGAGTGGCCCAATCGACAGTGTCCAGGCATCCCCCAAGATCCCAACTTGCCTCTCCAGTCGGTTGTCGCCTTCAGCAAGACTCCCTGCCTGAGTCTGCAGCAACTTTGCCAAACGGAAGGTCTACATTGAGAAGCACAGGGTCCTGATGTCTCCTTGGCACCCTGCGTCCGTGCCGCTGGTGGTGCAGCTCCTGTGCTGGTCGTTGGCCCCTACAGTACTGACCTTAACCCCAAGAGCTTTTCTCCCACACCCGGGTGGCCTGCTCGTAAGCTGTCCTAACTGAAAGTTCCCTTAGCCCCATTGGCTAACATTGGGCCCCTGCATTCTGCACCCGGCCGCCCCAGTTCCTGCCAGTGGTGCAACTTGAGCGCCTAAATAGACCTTGGGGAACCTTGGTCCTAACCCCTAAAACTCCCACTTGTAAGACGTTAACTTACCTGTGAAACCGATAACCATTTTTTCCCATAGGAACCCATGTTATGAAATTTTGGGTTTAAAATGTTCTAAGTGCTGAACTGTTTTGTATGGAGAAAATAGAAACTGTAACTCAAACAAGGAAAATCTTACTTAACTTGTATTGTGAGATCCTTAGGTGTGGTATGTAGGCATACCACCCCCAGTAATCGAAATAATCTAAAAGTAACTGAAGCGTATTCTCAAAATACTTATTGTGTAATGTGAACAGCTTTTTGAATCAATACCAACCTGTAACAATTGCATATCCATCCTCCGTTGCATTTCTGTGTGAACGCTTACAATTGCAAGTATATTTTACCTACCTTTACCAAGTCCTACTTGGTTCTAGAAATAAAATACAAGTATACCTTTTTTTAGGTCTCGCTGAGCTAGTGCATGCGCTGCTCTGCGAGACATTTAGTAAGTGGCTTTTAAAAGTGCTGCCACCCGCTTTTGCTGGCTTAGCGCTTGGGGTTATGCGCGCAGCCGGCAGCTTTCAGCGCTCGATCAGGCGCCATCTGGCTTTCCTTTCTGGCTTTCCTTTGCCGCGCACACCACTTGCGTCCTTTTTCATGGGCACGCGCGCACACTTTCAGCGCGTTCATTATTGCGGCTGCACCACCCCCTCCGTTGCTTGCTGACCTCTCCCCTCCTCGTCCCTCACCCCTCCCTCCACGTTACTTTAGCATTGCCTCGGACCGTCGCGTGCACGTGATTTTACTTTATGCAGCGCTGCCAATGCTGGTTTTTTATGTCACCACTCCCGGGCAATCGCTTTCACTTTAGCGGCCGCGAAAGCGCCCAAAGCTTTTTTTTTTTTTTAGGTCAGTCATGAAAGCTTTATTCGATTTTCAGAGTAAAATCATAAAAGCATACATACATATAAATAGAAATTCATTACATATTTGATACAAATGAGAGCAGTTAAAAAAGATAAAAGGACATAATATGCTTTTTAGGATGGTTGCATTGAGTTCCGAAATTTAATGACCAGTTTTAAAAAACTGATTGCTGCAGAAGTAACACATTCATTTTCTAATTGTAAAAGCCTAGTCATGGCAGGTCTGCAGGTACGGATTCCCCAGGCCTTTAAAATCGGTTTTAGGAAGGCTCCCCTGGGCAACTGGTAAAATTTACAAAATAGAATACGGTGTATATTTGATTGGGCAGAAATATTGTCACAAGGGCATAGTAAAATTTCATTAGACCAAAGGTTACAGACCGGGAATGTGATCATGCGAAAAAAGTTACCAAATCTAAGACGGGTCAATAGCGTTCGAGCATAGCAGTTTGGCTGAGTTAAGAGGTATCTTTGGAGGCCTTCATTAATAGTTATTTTTTGGAAATCAGTGACTGTTGTTTTAGTTTTTTCTAAGGTCCATCTATTAGAAATTAGATGGTTGAGAGCCAGCTCTCTTAGAGTTTTTCTAGACACCATTTCCATACTTGATGGCCTCACAAAGAACTCCGGATGGCCAAGTTCGGTCAGCATATTTTTTACATAGGCAAGCCATTTAATGTTTATCAGTCCATCAAGGCTAAAGCAGTCAGTAATTAGATCTCTATTTAATGAGGTCTCCGGAGTAACCCAGATTTTATGCCACAAGAGTATGGGCGCAATTTTAATAACATCTGAGATGTACAGCATGCCCAACTCAATATGTATAAAATAGGTTGATGTTGATTTGGGGACTCCTAATAGGTAGCGTAAAAACTGATTTTCTGTTTGTTGTATCAGAGATGGATTTTCAATCCCCCAAAGGCCCGCTCCATAGGTGGCAGTAGAAACGCATTTAGCTTTGTAGATTTCAATCAGCTCTTTCACTGGTCTGCCACCTATTTTCGAGGAGAACTTTTTTAGGGCGCCTATTTCTCGAATGAAGGCTAAATTTCTGGCGTTAATAGCTGCTAGCCAGTTTCCCTTCCTATCAAAATTTATTCCTAGGTAAGAAAATTGGTCTGTGGTCTCGATCCTCTTATTATCTAAGAAGATTGGGTAAGGCATTTTCTTTGTACCGGGACCACAGGCCATCGTAAATGTTTTTGAAATATTAATTTTTAGCCCTCGTTCTTTCATATAATTAGCAAATTTCTGGACAGCCCTCTGGAGGCCGATGTTGGTTCGAGACATGATGGCAGCGTCATCAGCATAAAGAAATAATGGGGCAGGAGTGCCCAAAATTGTTGGGTAATCATACTGAGATTCCATTAAATGTTTACCAATGGAGTTTATGTATAGGGTGAAAAGGAGGGGGGCTAAAATGCACCCCTGTCGCACCCCTCTCTTAATAGAAAATTTGCCAGAGCACTCCCCTTTGTTTCCAAAACGTACTCTGGCACCTGCGTCGCTATAAAGTGCTTTTATAAAGTGTAAAATATTTAAATCTATACCCATCTCTGATAAAATGGACCATAATATCTCGTGATTCACGCAATCAAAAGCGGAACTCAGGTCCACAAAAGTAACAAAAAGTTTTCCCTTTTTTGCCTGATTATATTTTGATAGAACTAAGGCCAAATTTAGGCTCTGTTCTATAGTGCCTTTACCAGGGCTAAATCCATACTGTAGATGTGACGCTATCTTATTCTCTTCCGCCCAGGATTGTATTCTATTTAAAATTGCCCGAGCTGCTACCTTCATTAATGCATCTAAAAGCGATATTGGCCGGTAGCAGGTGGGGTCGTCTCTGTCTCCTTTCTTAAAAATCGGAACGACTATGGCTTCGGACCAAGACGGTGGGAAGCCATGTCGATTAGAGTGGTTTAAAACATTTGTTAGCAGGGGGGCCCACAAGTCAGGCTCGGCTTTATACACATCTGTCGGAACGCCATCCGGACCTGGAGCTTTGCCTGAAGGGCTATCTTTGATTGCCTTTGTGATCTCCAGGCAAGAAAAGGATATGTCTATTGGGAATAAAATAGATAAAATTGTGGCTTTTCGGATGAGTAACCCATCCAGCAGAGGATTGCTATAATTAAGGACTTCATGTTTATCATATAGAAGTTTGAAGTGATTCACCCAGGTTTCCCCGTTAATGGCTATATCTATAGTGTCTAACTGGTTGTTTCGTAGATAAGGGGCATTAACAGCTTTCCAAAAAGCTGTGTTGTCCTTAGCTTTAGAGGCTTCAGTTAGGGCCAGCCAGGCCTCTTTTCTTAATGTTTGTTTCCTCGATTTTACAGCCAAGTTATATTCTTTTCTGCACCTGCGAATCTCGACTGGTGATTTATTTGTTTCATGCAGCGCCCTTTTAAGAGCTTGAAGAGCTCCAGTACAGTTTTTGTCAAACCAACCGTGGCTGTTTTTAGAGTTAGGACGATGTTCTCTGGTTAACAGTTTTTTAAGATAAAGTTGGATTTTTGAAAAGGAGGTCATAATTTCTAGTGCCTCCTCTTTTTCTGTTAAGCAGACAAGTATGTCATTTCGGGAGGTTTCCATTAGTTTGTGTAGGAAATCTACGGGATTTACCCTATCCCATTTTATCGAGTAGCCATTTTTTGTGGCTAAATTAATGTTAGGGTGATAAGTAAACTTCTCTATGAAGGTCTGATGTATATTTTTAATTTTTAGATTGAAGGAGATTGGGTAGTGATCGCCAAAAAGGTCATCATGCATTTCCCAATCTATAATTAACCCTGCGTTGGATGAGGACATAAGGGTAAAATCAATAATTGAACTACAACCCCGCCCGTGAAAAGTTGGTTGAAAGGGAATATTTGGGGTACATAGTTCATTTATAAAAGACAGATTAAAATGAAAGAGCACGTTATTAAGAAAGTTTCCCAGTTTAGAGTGAACAAAATGGGTTGGGTTATCGTCCTTATGTTTACCAAGGCCGCAAATGCCTTTGGATCCATATGGGCAAATTGTACAATTAAAGTCACCCACCCAGATCAAAAGCGACTCATCTTCTTTCTGGGTCTTAATAGTATTTACACTCTGAATAAGTATATTGATCTGGCTTTCTAGGCTGTTAATTGGAATATTATTATAAAAATTAATAAGGGTCAAAGTTTTACGTGGCCCCAACTAATAACTAAAATCTGATAGTAATCAGTAAATAGGTATTTAACAACTTTTATATCCTGTGTCGTAGAGAGATATATGGTCAGGCCTCCTTTATTTCTCCCCTGTGGGATAAATTGTTCAGGTGCATGAAAAGTCTGATATCCCAATATGTGGAGTTCGTCAACAGCCCACGTTTCCTGGAGGCAGATGACACTAAAAGTAGACACAATGTCTAACCAGGGTTGATGGGATATTTTATTAATAAGACCTGCAATGTTCCATGAAATAATGTTTTGAGCCACCACTGACTTCCTCATAAGGGAATCATTGGTATTTTCATCTCTAGATGTAATATTTAAAGTTGAAAGGGAACTAGGGTCAATGATAAGATCAGGTTGGGGAATAACTTCCAAATGAAGTTTATCAGGGTTGATATCTGATCATTGATTACCTCTTTAATTAAGATTCCCTGAACGCAGTGGTTATGGGCATCCAAACCAAGGCTTCCAATGTTAGGATAGAGATTGGAAGCCACAAGAGACTGTTCATGGGGATAAATCTCCGGGAATACTTCCATCTGTCAGTCCGGATCGTCTAAGTCTGTCAGTGCTTCGAAGCGATTAGTAATAGGGACAGACCATAATGAATACTGAGGTATATTACGAGTGTTTAGGTGTTGATAAGAGTAAAGCCTGTCTGGGAGGAATGGGGGGGGGGGGGAGTGGTCCGTCCACTGTCTTGTTGTGCTAAGATGTTGAGGTAGTGACGAGTGTCTGGCGTTTCTAAGTGTTTTAAAGGTGGATTTATTGTTACAAGGGGTAAGAAGAGATTGGGGATAGAAGTAGCTCAAGGCACGGGTTGATATTCCTTCCCTTCCTCTCTCGAAGAACCAATCCGCTATATGAGTTACTGCTCTTGAATCTTTAAAATTAGTAATTATGATATCGCCCTCTATGTCCTTTGGCCTGCATCCCAGCCAGGACAGCCTTCTCACATGTAGTATCTCGCCGTTAATATTGGGGGGCAGAGGCCTATGCTTACTTAACAAATCAATTACTTTATTTTTAAGTTCTGTGAACCCCTCTTTCTTATCCGATGCTAGTTTTGGTACTCCTGTCAGTATAACGGCATAAGGTGCCGCCTCAGGTGGTAGATCTATGCGCACGTCCGTTCTTTTTAGGGACTTGTTCGGAGAAGGTGCCCTAATGTTGTTAGTAGATTTACGTCCTAGAATATTAGGTGAGGGTATTTGTTTCCCCTCTCCTGTAGGACCTAGTGCGGTTATAGATTTGGCCAGGGGATGTGTATTGGCTTTGGGTGATGGTAAAGGATCCCTTGGGATGATAGTGGCAGGGGATTTCTGAGTTTCAGATGTTTTAAAAGTTGCTAGGTCTTTCAGTAGTGTAGTATTTGAGGAGGATACTGCTACTAGAGTGTCTAGTTGTTCAGTTAGCCTTTTAAGTCTCTCAGAGAATGGGAGTAATAAGGATTTGACTAAATGTTCAATCCTCTTGATTAAGTCGTCATTTAAGTCAGAGACAGCAGATAGTTGGTAGCTTGTGCAGGACTAGGGTGTAATCTTGGTGTTTTTGGTCGATTGCCTTTCATACCCTCGCCCCCCCGCTTTCTCTTTGCTGTTGCCCCAGATCTTGGTTTATTTTGGGGGTTATTTTTATTAGGTTTTGGTTTTTCTTTAGGAGGTATGATGGGTGGGGCCTCTGACAGGATGGAGTATGCAGAAGAGCCCGAGTTGGTATTGATAATCACAGGTTCCATTGCAGTATCCGCTATCAGTGGCTGAGTTTGTAAAAGGAAGGGAATACCTGGATCACTTATTTGAGTGGAAATATTGGTCGTGGGTAGTAATGTAGGAGAGGGAATTGTTTGAATGGGGCCTAACGATGAGCGTTTGTTCGGAAATGGGCCAAGCGACAAACGACGCTCTGTGTCCGCTATTTGGTGGTCTAGTTTCGAGACAGCTTTTGCCAAAAAATGATCTAAAGTACCTTTCCGTGGAGCTCCCAGTGGAGGAGTTATCATTTTAGTTACGTTATCAAGCGGATTGAGGGCCATTTTAGGGCATATAGCAGACAAAGTAGTAATAGTAGATGGTAATAAATTACAAAGTCTGTAAGCAGAATGACTAACAATCGCAATTGGCAGTGTGAATATTATAACAAGGATGGAAAACTCTTACTATTATTATTGCATTCAGTCCTGATTTCCAGAGCCCAGGGGGGGGGCCCGGCCTGGCCTCCCTTGGCCCCTGACGGCCACAGTCGGCCCGCCCTCTGCCCGGGCCGACTGTGGCCATGAACTGCTCCTTCAATCTGCTTCCTCTAGTTTCCTCAAATGTCCTTCGATTCCCCTGGCTGTCCTTACGCTCTATGGTGCTTCTTCAATGCGTAATCCGTCAGATCATGTATTGCCCTCCATATCTTGTTTTCTTCTTCCTGCCCTTCTTCCGTTCAGTTTTTCTCTTTCTGCTCGTCCACTTTTCCTTTTTACTTACCTTTCACTCGCCAGGCTTCCCCAACTGAAACCTCAGAGGGTTGTTTTGTCATAGGGACATATTGGTTCCTTCCCACTGGCTAAATTATTTCTGTGAGTTGTAGTAAGCTTAGTTCTCCCTTCTTCTAAACCAACTGGGCTAACACAAACGAGAACAGTTATTTAGTGAAAAAAGATCGGGACTGTAAACGTTGTGTCTCAGTGACATGGAATCACGCACATACCCCGTCCTCAGACGCAGATTTCCAGGTTGATCCTCTAATGCCCCCTGTTCACCTTTTTCAATCACTCTATTCACCATACTGCCTCTACTGTGCCCCACATTCACCCTATATACTGTCACCAGTCCACCCTTTTGTCTCACCAATGCTTCACTATTTTGTTTTACTCTTTTGCTTCTCCACTGTGCCAGATACAAGTTGCAGCCCTTCCATGCAGCAGAATCTTCTTGATACCGCTTCATCCAATTGATTGTCATTGCTGTTGTCCACTGCCTCAGGTTCCAAATATTGTCCTTTCACCTCTTTACACATCTTCCTAGACCACCATAGTCATTTGTCACACTGCCGCTCTTACACTTACTCCATATCAAGTCCATGGATCCTGTTCCACCCACCCGTCTGACCAGAATTTTGCCTGCTTCCCTCCTATCCACTAAACTCCCATGTACTAATCTTTCATCCCTCAGGGTCCCACTGCGGCTGCTCATCCTTCTGACCACCCTCCTGCGACCACTTTGGCCGATATTACCTATCCCTTTTCTCCCACGTTTCTCATTTCATGGTACCTCGTATTTATCCACTACGTTGTTTACTGTTTCACCCCTTGACCTTCCCCGCCCCAAATCTCTTCTTTGCCACCTTTCCGGATTTCACTCATTCTTATTCCCTCATGTTCCCCGTTTCTGTTATCACTGTTTCTGTTCATGCTGCCTTTGATCAGATTTTTTAACAAATTTTGGACAATGTGTTCAACACATACATAAAACATCAAGCGTAGCAGTCCTAAATGCGGATATTATGCTTAATTGAATTATGCAAATATTTCGTAAACCTTAAACTGAGAGTTGGAAGATTGAGGCCGGGCCCTTCGGACATTCCCTTCTTCTGCAAGATAATTTGTTGGGGACTAAAGGTCAGCGAAAAGGAAGTTTTTGTGTGTACGGTCTTTGTCGCAATTGCCATTTGAAACTGGACACATTGTTATTGTGTTGTGTAGTATCTCTATAGCTTTTCGTATATTGTTATGGGGCCCATTTTCGCATGTGCAGACCATTTAGGTGTGCACGGTTGGTGCAGGGCGTTGTATTTGTTGTGATTCTTGGTGTCTTGACTGACGGGAGAGATAATTTTATCGTGTCATGGGGTGCTGTGCATAACATTGTGATGGAGGTGGTAGTGTGAGAGCATCACACAACACAATTAGAAATTGTTGAGGTTTATAATTTACTTTGCAGGTTTCATGCTTGGCTTCATGCTTTCTGTTACAAAATAGGCAGCCATTTACCTGGATGATCTTTGGTCTAGGCTTCCAGTCCTAGGACAGGGGGACACAGCCCTTACCCAGGGATCATCAGTGATACAAAATAATCATTAAAAAAAGTAATACAAAATGATCATTAAAAAACATTCAAATCTTATAATATGTAGATCTGACGCTCTGTCAATTTTTATCATCTTTGATTTTGCTGTTATTATCAACACTTGTTTTCTTTTACAAAAGTGCAATGCAATTAGGACTTCTGCAATTTGTATATACATGTCATTACACAGGACCACCTCCACATCAGTGCACCTCAGCACCAGCGCAGCCTCACCTAAGCACCAGCGCAACACCCCCTCAGCAATTCAGCACCAACGCAGCACCACTTCAGCATCACCTTAGCACAGCACCAACTCAGCATGACTCAACACTACCTCAGCATGACTCAGCACCACCCCAGCATCACTTGAGCACCACCACGGCATCAGCACAGAATCAGCACAGTACCATCTCATCACTGCACCACCACCAATGCAACCACACCTTAGCACCAGCACAGACCCAACTCAGCATCACCACAGCATCAGCTCAGCACCAGTACAGCAGCACCACAACATCACTCAGCGTCACCTCAGCATCACTCAGCATCAGCACACCACCACCTCTGCAACACCTCAATATCACGCTCTGTCTGGTGTTCTTCTGTTGATTCTCCCCTAGTGTCCGTCTGCTCGTGTTGTAATTCAGGTCTATTTCCCAACCTCGACACTCACCTTGTTTATTCCTCCACCCCCCATAACAAAAAAACTATAACAAACAAGCATTAGAACAGTCAAGAAGAACTTGCCAGCATTGCAAGGACAAAAAAAACTTTGGGTTCCTTCTTTTTTTAATAGGGTTGTTCATTGCACATAATTTCTTGGTTATATAGATAAGGTAACAAAACGCTTATAACACTTTTTTATTATAACTTTTCAACATGCTGCACAGCAGCCTCACTGCTCTACAACATAGCTTAAAGACATTGGTAAAGCCAATAGCTCTTGCTATACACTTATAAGGTCCCAAGGCGAGACCTATTGGCTATGCCAATGCTTATGATAGTTTTGCCCGAACTCTGGCAAAGCCAGTGAGACTACTTTTAATGCGACACATTGCATGTGTGCATGCAAAGCATGTAACAAGCATTGGCATAGCCAATAGGTCTCGCCTTTGGGACCTTATAAGTATTTAGTTATGCAGCACAATATCCTTACCACAACAACATTAACTGTTGCATGGCTATACACTTATAAGGTCCCAAAGGCAAGACCTATTGGCTATGCCAATGCTTGTTACACTTACCTAATTGGTCTGGATCCAGTCTCTGAGTGTGTGCATCAGTCTTGAATGAGTAAATGCAATACATGCTTTAACACACCTTCTGGATAAGCCTAACTGCTCGCCCACACTACCACAAAGAGAGCTGTTTGTACTTACCTAATTTAGCCTCTGTTATACCTCTGGGGACTCCCTGGCCTCTGTGCACACTATACCTTATTTTGGTATAGTATATACAAAGCCAGCTTCCTACAGGGCACCTCATGGATAGACCTGTTCGCTTCCCCCAGAACATACAAACTGTCCATCCTTCACTGCCAGGTACCCACATTCACTGTCCACGGGCAATGCACTATGGATGAACTGGTCAGGGATATTGGCCTACTCGTTTCAACCTCTCCCACCTCTTGCCTTTGTGGTGAGGAAGCTCAGATAAGCGTCACTAACTCTCATCCTATTAACACCGAACTGGGCCAGAGTTGACGTGGTACTTCGCTCTCCTGGAGTTGTCACTCAGCCCCCATGAGAAGATTCCCCTTAGGCCGGACTTTCTCACATAGAGGCAAGGTCAGATCAGTCACCAGGATCTCTGGCTGCTCAATCTTGGGATTTGGCACCCGAGGTCCTAGAGTGTGGATATCTTCATTCTCAAGTGTACATGGCCATCTTGAAGGAGGCCCGACAGCCACAACACAGGGTTGCAATGCAGCAGAATGATAGAGGTTCGCACAGTAAAGCATTTTAAACAAATAAGATCCTTTAACCCACGGTTTAGGAGGTTGTCACCTACCTATTGCACCTACAAAAGTCAGCTTAGGATGAACGATGGCAGGTTCCTTAATGTTGCATCCATGGCAATTTCAGGCAAGTCCTAAACTTTCAATAATGTGACTTTTCTGTATTTGCATCTGAATTGAAAACCTTGTCTTGCATCTTTTTTTTTTTTTTTTTACTTGCAGATGCCCCTTTCTCTATTGCCCACCTTGCTTCTATGATTGAGCTCAACTTCTCACTGCTTTTCTGTCTCCAAAAATTACCACCTTGCTCCCCTCCTCTGGACCCTAATCTTCCATTTCCCATTCAGTGTGTTCAATCCAAACTCGCCACCCACCTTCCATGCCCCTCCTCCGTACCTGTTAATCTTATCTTGTTGGCTTCAACAGACACATCCTTCTTTCCTTCCTCCTTGAATTTCAGTATGCGTCTCTTTCCAACCAACTCCATTCTTCATCTATCTCCATCCATCCATCCATCCACTTCTTCTTGCCAGCTTGGTGTGGTCCACGTTTTATCCAGCTTCTCACCAGCTCCTCTTATATCCCCTGGCATTCTCTACAGCTCCCCTCCTCATTGTAATAGAAAAAGGACTCTTGGCCAAATCCCCCTTTTACATTTTTGTTTTACATCTCTTGTTTTGTAGGAAACCTCTCATGTAAATAAATGTCACTTCGCTTTGCTTACTCATTACTGTTTGCATTCACACTGGTTTTTGGGGTGCACTTTGGGTTTAGTTTGTGATGGTTTGGTATGTATCAGTGTATTGCCTGGTTCAGTCACAGTGTGTTTGGTTGTTGTCTCTGTGTGTAGTGAAGGTGTGTGTTACATTCTCCTGCACTAGTAATACCACTTATGTTGCTGATATTTTGTTACTGAGTTTTCAAAGATGTGGAGTTCTGACACTGTCCTTATGTTTGATGGTTCTGTCACTGTCCATCTGTTCTGTAGTTTTCCGTGAGTTCAGTAGTTTTCACTTTTAGTGTGTTCGATAGTTCTGGTATAGTGGATATGTTAAATATGTCTGTCTCTGTCAGCGTGTTTAATTATTTTGTTGCTGTCTGTGTCCGATGATTTTGTTACCCTCCTTTCGTTGGAACTTCTTTCACTGTTCCTGATGTTAGATGGACCTGTCCGTTTATGCGCTGTGGGGATGTTGTCACACAGTCTGCTGTCCTCCTATATCACTCCATTCTTCTTGCCCCACAGCGAGTTCAGTCTGCACCGAACAGCATTTCCAGCCAATCACCTGTTCCGGTCTCTACCAGTGATTCCCAGCCCTCAATACAGCTTCAGAATGGTGGACTTCTGCATCAACCAGCTTCTAAGGTAGGAATGACTGGCATTGTTCACAGCGTAACGCTTTGCCCAGACACAGTCAGTTACTCCTTTTCACTCAGACATATTCCAAATTGCTCCAGCTCCATCCTAGAGGTGAGCGAGTAGCTTCTCTTTGTAAGTTATTCATTCTGTGGAAGCTCATTTGCTCTTTGCTGACTGAGGCCCCCTGTGCACTGCACGGAGTTGGTTGGTAGCTCCTTTACAAGATCTCGATACCCCCTCCTGCTTGATGGCCAGTAACTCCTCCACTGTGATGAAACCTCTAAATGTTTGTTTCCCCCCCCCCCCCCCCCCCCCCCAACCCCCATGCTGGGCAATTCATGCAATTCATCAGTAGGCGACTCCTAGTTGTGTCCTGATGGCGGCACAGTGTCCTTTCTTGCCCATTAGCTCACCCGAAGTAGTGAGGACTTTTTATATCCCTTCCTCAGTTTCATAATGTATAAAAAGCTTCAAGTCTGGCTCTTTGTTTGTGTTCCTTTTTTGATGGATACGTCTACCCACAAATTTCTCGCCCAGCTGCTAGACTAGATCTGGAGATTTTTCTCAGTTGCTCCTGCGCACCAGCAGGCGGCGTTCCGAGGCTGTGCATCGAGTTTTTCCTGCCCCGTTAATGACACTGGTGCCCTTATGCCCTGATCTTAGTTCCTTTCTTTTCTGTGCCTTTCAGCGCTGATCCGGAGCTAGCCTCTTCATTTTTTCCTCAGCTGAATTTATTTTTTCACCCCCCCCCCCAAATATATATATATATATACACACACACATACATCATACATATATACATACATACAGGGCCAGATGTATGACCATTCCATTTTTCGAGTCGCAAATTGCGACCCGCAAACTGGAATGTACGACAGTGTCTCAGACACTGTTTGCGATACCTAATGGGGTCGCAAATGACCTGCGCTGTGGTCCTAGCTAGGTTTCCGCTGGTGGGTCTGCTCTCTGCACCAGCTATGCCTTCTGAACCAGGTGCAGGCCCAGCTCTGACTCCAGAAACAATTCCACACCCAATGCCATGATCCATGCTGGTCCCGACCACATAGATGCTGACACCGATACGAAGTACAAAGTTTAGCCTTTAGTTCTATCCGACTCCAAACCAAATCCTTCCCTACCTCAAATGAAGGCATGCAAGAGATTAACTTCTTTGTGGCCAGCCTTATTCCTTGTGACTCAGTCAAGAAAGTGTCTTTGCCTAGAGGCCGCTCTGCAGTACTCCAGCAACTCTTTGGGTTGGACTCTGATCAGTGCCAGCCGGCATGTGGTAATGTTGGTTGTTAACGTGATGGTAGGTATGTTTTTTCCTGCACCATATTATGATGACACTTTTTATATGGACCTAAAAGAAGCCTGCTCGGATAGACCTGTACCCCGACACAGTGCTTTTGTTCCCCCGTGGCCATTTTATAGAAGAGTCAGCGTTGTACGCTATGGTTATTAGACGGACAACCAAAGTGCTGGATCTGCAACTACCTTCTATTGAAGTGAAGACTAATGTGCTCACAGAGGTCCTACAACCTGGCCAGTCTTTTACAGAATCTCTTCTTCCTTTTACCAAGGCACATACTGACACCCTTATGGGCACTTGGGGATAACCTTTTTCTTGTCCCCACCCAAACCTCCCCCCCCCCCCCCCAGTGGATAGACAAATGGATTGTCTCCATAAGTCAGTTCCTAGTGACCCTGTCCTCCTTACATACCAGCCTACTCTGGAGCGCCTGGTGGTACAAGCCTTCACCAGCAGAGACCATCCTAATTCCATCCCTACAACTCTACCTGATAGGGAGTTGAAGAGGATGTAGACCTTTCGATAAATGTAATGTATTGGCGCTTATATAGCGCACTGTTACTCCAAGGAATGTCCTGGCGCTATGCACCTCTATTGTCACTGACCAATATGATAAAAACCATTTATCCTGATTAAACAGCCACGTTTTCAGTTTCTTTCTAAACTGGGAGGTGGCTGTAATGACCCATAGCTGAAGAGGCAATTTGTTTCATGCTGATGGTCCTAAGAAGAAAAGGGACTTGCCTATAGCCCTAGAGCCCAGATCCTAGGAATTTTGGCCAAAAAAGCATTGGCTGAACAAAGGCACCTAGGTGGAGAATAGGAATTAATCCTTTCCCTAAGGTACCCTGCACCAGTCTGATGGAGGGTCCTATGCACAAGGACCAGGGTCTTAAACGGAATCCTCTTCTTTATAGAGAGCAAATGCCGGGACATGTGCTCTCAAAGGCAAACCCAAAAGGGAACTGGCTGCTGCGTTTTGGTCACCTGAAATTTATTGGTAAGGCATTACAATAGTCAACCTTGATGAAAAAGAAAGAAAATGTAAGAACTTTCTTAAATCACGCAGCAGTCCGAAGCAAGTCCCTACCACCATATTAACCTGAGGTAAAAAAGAGACAGTCATCAAGTTTAATGCCTTTAATGAGCTAGCCTGATCCCCGAGAGGGGGTGGCGGCTTCTGCCAGCCAAAAGGCTGCCATGTCTCAGGGGCCTTCACCCCAAAGAAAAGCAATTCAGTATTTTCTGCATTTTGTTTAAGCTGATGGTGTGTTAGCCACTGGAAGACAGCTGCCAGATGGGCTCTAATCTTTTCACCGTGAAACCTTTCATCCCTACCCCAGGAAAACAGTAAACAGATGTCATCAGCATAGGAAATTATTTTAGTTCCCAAAGCCTCAGCAAGTAGGGCAAGTCGTGTAAGATGGATATTAAATAAGGTAGGGCACAAAGCAGAGCCCTGTGGCACTCACACTCGCAATTCACACAACCCCAGACGAGAAAGGAGGAGATCTGACTTGTCCCTCAAGGATCGAAGCCAGACAGTCCAATGCATACTCCACAATTCCAATACATTGAAGACTGGTTAGTAGTATTGCATGGGGTGTACCTTGTCGAAGGCCGCTGTACAATCTAGCATAATCCACACTGCCCTCCCACCAATATCTAATGTACCCCTGATGTAATCTGCCCCCTCCACTGGCGCCGTCTCAGTACTAAAATTGGAACGAAAGCCAAACTGGTTCATATGTAATAGCTTATTGCTTTCCAGGTACTAGGAGATCTGATGGTTGACATGCTTCTCCAGTACTTTAAAAAAAAGAGGTAGCAATGAAATAGGTTTGTAGTTGGATTGCTCGCCTGGGTCTGTCTGGGGTTTCTTCAGCAAAGGCAAAATGTAATCCTGCTTCCAGGCGCGAGGTGCTATTGCTGATGATAAAGATTCATTCATGAGTTTGTTGGCCAAAGGGTTGATAGCACTTGCCCCTAGTGCCAGCGTGTTAGAGGGGCAAGGGTCATTCGAGAGAACTGGGCTTAAAGCTGCATATAGGTATACACGATCCTTCCAGGAAAATAGGGTCAAACCTGGAAAGAGTTACTTTGGAATTCTGTGTTAAACCACAGTGCATACTTTCCAACATAGTCTCCTCAGGTTGCATACTAGGGGAAAGGTTGGCCTAGATAGTCATGATCTTGTTCTGGAAATAGTGCCAGCTGTTTACACCACACAGCCATAAGTTCTTGACACCTAGAACTGGCCTCGGGGGACATAACGTTTTGCACACTTAAAAAAAAAAAAAAAAATTCTGTATTTGTTCCCAGCCCTTTCAATTCTATCTTCCAAGTAGGTTTTTAAAAAGCATCATTATACCTAGCTTTAACGGTGGGGTTATATAATTTCCTCCACTGTCGTTCTAAATTCTTGCACTGTTTCTTGCCCTCTTTGAAGGTGTCTGTGCACCAGGGGCAAGATGACTTGACTCTTTTTGAGGACCTCAGAAGTTCTGATGCCAGATCATTGGCAGTTGCACCAATCTGTCCAGAAGATAGGCATCTGTTTCCAAATCATCCCAGGGAAAGGGAACTCTCTCCTCCAGTGCTCTAATGAAGTATGGAGGTTAAAGTATCCCAGTAGTATAAAATGAGCATACCTCAAGACCAGATTGGCCAATGCGTTGCATAAGGTATTAAGAAATGGGCTGACCGGGCCTGGAGGTCTATAGACTAAGACCCCAGCCAAGGATTGATGTGGTGAGAGGGAGAGGCAAACCCAAGTGTCTTCGCACCATCCAGGCCCACTATCTGGATTGGTATGCAAGCATCATTATCTCTGTAAATCATGGCTACCACGTAAACAGTCCTTATCATATATTTTGTACCCTTTTGGAATCGCCAAGCTAATTGAAGGGTTGGAAGATTCGGATAGGCAAGTTTCGATCACAAACAGCACATCCAGGGATTCTTCATATAAAAAATCAAAAATGCTATCAGCGTGTTTTGGCAGTGACCGAACATTAATCAAGGCTGTGGAGAATCTTGAGCCCATGCTAGTCTCAGGCCTAGATGGAAGAGTATGTTTGTTAGTATGGGATGTGAGATTAGCATGAAAACCACACTGAGCACGAATAGTCGTTGAACCAATAGGTAATAGAGGCTTTGATATACAATTCCGTGCAGGGGCTTAACTAATCAGTTGTTTAGTGCTATAACGTACATTATTATTACCTTCTAAGGAACCCTGAACATAATGGCTGGCACTGGATGCTTCCGGGGCGCAGAGAGGATCTTCTGTCGCAGCAGCAGGGCAGTGTCTTGTCTCCAGGGCGGCACAATCTACAACTCCATGGGTTTAGATTAAGCAGCAATAGTTGACTGCCTTTAATCATTTCACAAAGTAGTGGATGTCATTCTTGCAGCCAGGCTTCCATGTACAAAATCTATTCATACTGGATGCTGGGACAAGTAAAAGTTGTCAGATTTTCTGACTTGTGTGCGGTCTTTAGCTCATGAAGGACTCCAAAGGTTATTTGACCCTTTAATTTTTTTCGCGCTTGCCGGACCAGCTGTCCTTCTTTAAATTCCCTGTTGTGATGGTTTTTGTTAAAGGTCTAGAGCATATGTTTCCACACAAACCTTTTGTTATGCCACAGTGGGACCTTAATTTGGTTCTCAGTTTAGTAGTATGTACCCCTTTTGAGCTGACGCACGGTTTTCCTTTACATCTACTGACTCGCAAAACAGCCTTTTTCATAGCAATTAGCTAAGCTCGACACGTAATTGAGCTACAAGCTCTGTTCGTTCTTCCATCATGCACCATCTTTTTCAAGGACAAACTAGTGTTATGGACCTTTTCATGTCAGACAATCGATCTCTCTTCTGGCATGTGTGCCCCTTGAAAGAGTGGGAGATTCTTCACTGGGGCAAAGAAGAGTAAAGTGGTGCAGACAAGGACCACATCAAGATAAGCACTCCTCTGTAATAACATCTGTTACGTATTGGCCAAGAAGCAACCTCCGAAAGGTCTGAAGGCTCCTTCAACCAGAGCCAAGGCTGCTTCCACTGCATTGGCATGCAGAGTGCCTGTCTTGCACATCTGTCAAACCGCAATGTGGGCATCATTTCATACGTTCACGAAGAATTACTGCCTTGATGGCTATATGCAGTAGGAGTACCCTTGTGCCCGTTCTGTCTTTCAGGACTGTTTGGTTTGAACCATTCCACAGACCCACCCCACCTTGGAAGGTAGGGCTTTGATATCGTTTAAGAAGGTAAATAATTTTAAGGTTTAAAGTATCCATTAGTAGAACTCTCTGATGGATACTCTTTATAGCCACAGATTCCTCACCGCAGTTCAACCTCCCCTTTCTGTGAAATTGACTATTTTCTCAATCTATAAAGAGGTCCCTAATTGGAGAGCTGCACACTCACATTTGAAATCTTGTTCAGATATACGCCCAACTGGTCAGACAGAGTCAAGAAAGAAACTGGCGCCTGCACACAGAGGTGGTGCTTATAAATGGCTCTGGCATCATTCCCAGGGCAGGACAAAGTCGAAGTGGAGCTGCACGACACCACCTGCTGTCGCGCAGGAGCAAGACTGAAAAATCTATAGTTCTAGTCTAATGGTTAGAAGCATTCACAAGGTGAGGAATCTGTGTTAGAAAGAAAGAGGGTTTTACCAAAAATAAGTAACTTGTTCTTCTGTGTAGGGCCAGAAGCCAGCGCTGCACAGCACCATGGGTGCAGGAGGCCTACCCAACTCGGTCATCTCCTTTTCTGCACCGCCTAACCTCCAGCCTTTCTTCAACGGGCTCCACAAACGGTCTCCAAAGAGAAGCAAAGGCACCAACCAGCCAGGGGCCGGGAAGAAGGTAAGTACTATCAGCTAGGACCTTGAAGGCACTTTGAGAGAGCAGGGTGAGGTATATGGGGTGCAAGTGCCTTGGTGCAGTGTGGGGCATGAGAAGGAAAGGGGGCAGTTCGAGTGAGCTCAGCAGAGCAAGGAGGGCGGGGTAATTGTGAGTGTAAGAGCTCAGGGTTACAGTATGGGAGAGGACAAAGACGTTTGGGTTACAATCGAAAGGGCAGACCAGACAAGGGAGGGATTCCAAGGACTTCTGGGACCGTTAAGTGTGCTGTGTTTTGGCAGGCCTGGTGGGGACATTTGGGCAACAGAACTCACAGGACCAATAAAGTGGCTTGTGGCACGATCCAACGGCTGTTTAGGAGCCAGGGAAACATTGAAAGTGTTGGTGGAGTCTACTGAATGTTGGCCATATAGACAAAGGGGGCTGGAGGAAAGGTTTGGAAAATAGGATAGAGACATAGTTGATTCCAGGAAAAAAAGGAATTTTGGCAAATGTAGGTTATTGGGCATGGCAGCAGCAAATGGCTTGGTTTAGGTGCGGTGAGGAAAGTGTACATCTCATTTGGATTTGTTTATTCATAGTCTGTTTTGATCTGTCCCTCTCTCACTGGCCTTCTCTTGTGTACAGAACTCTTCCCACCCAGGATCCCCGGTGCTGCCAGTCCCACAGACGGACTCTCCAACTTCCATATTTTTCACACCACCACCACCAGCAGCACCCAGAGCCAAGGAGCCACCAGGCTATGAGGAGGCAGTGAAGCATCAGCCGAAATCGACAGAGGTGAGACTTAGTGGTCCAGCAAAAGGGAGTGGGGGGCCTATCATAACCATGGTCACCATATATGGGAGTGAAATCTTCCTACATCTTACTTATTTGTGTCAACAAACTTGTGAGCTGTACATCTCTCCAGCCCCTTCTTATACCTGCTTCTATGTTGTTTGCGTCCCATGTAGCATTGTGGCCCTTGAGGCTCCTTGTTCAAAATGTCCCACTATCCCATGAAATGTCCCTCTTAATGCTTTTTATCTATGTGCCTCTCATTCCCACCCAACAGATTATCTGAATGCTTAAGGTTCCCTCATCCCTATAATTGTGCAACAGTGATCACTCAAAGATTCCTAAGCTGTGCATACACTGGTTGGATCTGAAATATCAACCGCCTGTGATCTTCACACAGAAGCCAGTCTAGAACAAGCTAGTGATGATCTCTGCAAGAGCTCAGAGAACCGTTCTGACTCCTCAGTCATCTTCCAGTTTCTGACCCTCATCCAGTTGCGACCCTCATCAACAGAAAATGTTCCTGAGATCAACTATGCAGAGATATTTTACAGGTTCCATATTGACAGCTTTTTTTTCCAAGTTGGTGTTGGTGCACTTTAAATACATAGTAGCTGTTTTTGGGTCTGGCCAGGAAAGTAAGTGGACTAATATGGCCATGAGGAATTTGTCTATTATTTAAGCTCTTGCCGCAAGGAAGCTGAATCCAAGCTGTGTAAGAAGTTCTTGTCAGGAACCCTAAAGTTTAAGTTTCATTCCAGATCAGGCATACTGGCTGGAAATGATAAAGCAGCCACGGTTACTTCAGATGACTTTTATATATTCATATATAAATAAGGTTAGGCAAAGTGTTATTGATAGAAGGACTTAGGGTTTCATCCTGCCTTAGATCTTGAGTTGTTGAAAATGCTTGTTTGCTAACAGAGGGTGAAAATGTCCACTCCGGAAAATGAACTGGCTGATGAACTGGGATTTTGAGACAAACATGTTACATATTCAAGGATATTTTTCTTCAGATTCCTGTTTACAATAGCTACAGACATGTAGTGGATAGATAACTTCTCCAACTCCTGGTGTTGGATTTAGGGGTGTCTTTGTCAAGTAGATTCACCAATTGCCTGCTGCACCCAGCTCTAAAAGTAAGGCATGGATGCAAATGATCAGTAAGTGAACTTTATCTGTGGCCATCACTTGATTTGTGCACCGTGACACTCTTGTAGTTTGGTAATGAAAGTAGAGAAGTCAAGTTTGATTCCCCTTCAACATGTTGAATGTCAATGAACTGCAGGGAAGTCTTAAGATGACCAAGTGATTTATACAAAGTAATAACATCACATTATAATAAATCTTAAAATACAGTTTCGGACAATAGATTATTTCCTTCTCGTTCAAAAGAAAATAGTTTTCAGCAAACCTCTTCATCAGTTTTCAAGCTTTTGTGTCTCCGCTGGGGAGGTTGTTCTTTTTTCGGCTATAGCTTTCTATTTGTTTCTATCTTTTCAAGGATAAAGATGTTAGCATTGCAGAAATGCATCAACAGCCGCTAGACACAGGTTCTGGACATTTGGTAGTCCCAGTGCTCAGTGCCACAAAAAGCTGTTGAGATTCATTGGGAAATCCACAGAGCAGGCAACCAAGAAATCTACAGAGCAGGCAACCACACTTTGGTATAACAATGATGACAGGTGTACCTTGAGGAAAGCATAAACTTTAATAATACAACATCTGCATTGCTTAGCTGGACCTCTTGTCAGCGAATGTGTCTTTTCTCGTGTAGGCTGGAATCTAGGAAAAGACCAAATTGGTTGAGGTAGAGTTCACCTCCACGGTGACAGCAGATGAAATAGCTCACTTCTGCTAAGTAAGCAAAGATGGTTTGTTATAAGCCCATGATGTCAGACACAGTTGAAGACATGGTGCCCTCTGAAGAACAAACAGAGCTTATGTTGGATGTGTGCACCAGTGTCTAAAAAGAATGCCAAAGACTTCCAAAGGAAAATTACTTGTAATATTCTGAACCCAAACCTAAATGGCAGGAGAGTGCACTGCCTGTAAATCTACTATATAAGCTATAAACCCAGTATTACATGAAAGGAGCATTTACCATACTAGGCTATATTTTCTTGAGGTAGTGTACTTCTGCAACAGATCTTTTTGCTAAAAGAAAAAGTGATAAATGTAGAAAACTCAATCTGGGTTCTCAATGAAGATGTCTATGCAACATTCATTCGAGCATATGGTCAAGGATATTCAAGCTGTGCACATGTCAAGTGCCCTGTGGGCAAGTTTGCACGTAAAGTCCAAAACCACAACTAAGTCTGCCTTTGAAGGTTTTACCACTTATTTGTTTTATTGTCCAGTTTGTAAACTTCTTATGGGGCTGTATGGCCATTTAGTGTAACAGTGTAGTTAAGGGATATGGCAAAAAGGTCTGACAGATGTTCCTGAACTTGGGATGTATATGGTAGGTGGAAAGATTTTTTAAAAAAATGTACTTCTATTTGAAAAGCTCATTCTAAGTTCCATTAGAATATAGGCAGCCACGGCTGCACACTGTTAAATTTCTTCCAATTGAGATATGCGAAGTTGCAAATTAGCGCTCTGTCTACCTCTTTGCCAGGCACTGTTGTCTGAGAATCTTGTTATGCATTAAAACCCAATGAGGCCATGCAGTGTGGAGAATTCTGCTCAAATTAGGACTTTTTTAAAGATGAAAACCTGTTTCTTCAGGACATTGCTAATCTGATAGTCACTAGTTGTACATTCCTTCCCTTGTGCATTTCCCCAGGTGTCAGTCTGGATCCGAAACTTTTCATCAGCAGTACCCCAGCGATTCGGTAGGCAGCGTCAGTTGGCTCTGCATCCGTTGTTGGAATTGTGCGCGCTGGAAATGACGTCGCGGGACCTATAAGGACGCCACCCGGGCACGCTGACGTCAGTTATTTCTTTTTCGCGCCATCGTAAGCGCTGACTTGGAGAGAGCAACACCTTAGCCATTTTTTGGCTAGCCTTTTTTCGACTTTTGTCGAGATTTGTTTTTAGTCTTGGACTCCTGGTGTCGTCAAGATGTCCCAGCATAGGCCCGTATTCAAGCCCTGCGGATCCTGCCATCATGTGATGTCTGTGACGGATCCTCACCTCATGTGCCTTTGGTGCTTGGAGCACAACCATGACTCGAAGTCATGCTCCGACTGCTGGCTCATGAATCTGAAGGCTTTGCAGGAGCGGTCCTGAAAGCTGCTGTAGGCCTGGCGGTTGGCTCCATGTCACTCCCGTTCTTGTTTGAGAGGAAGTAACGGTCGCGGAGCCCACACTCCTCGTCCCATTCTAAATCTCCGAGGTGGTCAGGTAACCGCAAGAAGTTGAAGAAGCATCGGTGTTCCTCGACTTCACCCCGTCCTTTGACCAACACGACGCGGGTCATGGAGTGTGTTCGCTTGAGGCCTCCGTACCCGGAGCCGCTTTATGAGATGAATCCGTGCCTCCCTACTTTTCTGGGAGACGGAACATCTTCTGCCCAAATGCTGAAATTTTGTGGCCCTCCACCTCCTCTTTGGGCAACCTGCCTCCACTGGTGTGCCTTCGGGCCCCGTGGAGTTGGTTGGGGCCCCCAGACCTTCAATGCCGGCGGCTTCGGCCTCCGCTCCAGAGGACCCCCGCGGATCCATGTCAGATCTGGACTGACATCGGACGATCTAACTCGACCTTCCCCGGCTTTGGTCCCGGAGGCGACGCTCCTGGCGTTGACAGTGCCCCTGGTCGACGTCGACCCCATCCTCATCCCCCATGTGGACACGTAGCCGGACCGACGTCTGCTCCGACACTGAAAGGGACTTTTGTTCCTGTGTTAATCCTTGGTGTTGATTTTGTGCCAGGAGGTGCTGAAGAGACATGGGATGGGCAGCTGGACTGTTTAACAGACCAGCTTGAAGATCCTGTGGACTGGCGGATGGACCTGGGTGAGGCCAGTGGGTTGGACACTTCCCCTGACACTGGCTTGCTTTCTCTCCCTACCGTAGCCACGGAGGAGGGAGCCTCCTACGGAGTGTTGGTGGTAAGGTCAGCCCAGGGCCTTGGCCTCAAGCACCCTTATGTGTCCGTCAGGACTAATCTCCTGACAGAGGTGTTTCAGCCTGGGCTTCTACTTCCAAACCCCTTTTGCCCTTTAATGAAGCCCTCACTGATGTCATTCTGGGCACTTAGTCCAAGCCCAGCACAGGGGCTCCTGTGGAAAGGGCAATCGCCCTCTGCCTCTCGCCACCCAGCATTGCTTACGCAAAATCCTTTCGTTGAGAGTTTAGTTGTCCAGGCCTCATCTTCAAAAGGTGCATTCTCTTCTGCACCCCCGATAGGGAAAACCAAGAAGCTGGATCATCTTGGGAGGAGGATGTTTTCTTCCTCCAGATTGGCATTGCAGTCTGTGAATACCAATTGCCTCTTGAGCCGATACTCCCTTACCATCTGGGATACAGTTGCGCAGTTGCTGCCTTTGTGGAGAAGGCCCTGGCTGTTCTCTCCCAGGCAGTTGCAGATGGGAGAGAGGCTGTGAAATTCCCCATTAGTTGTGGGCTGGACACCACCGACTCACAGGGCAGAGCGGTCACCTAGTAAGTAGCATTACCACGCTATGCCTAGTTGAGGACTTCTGGCTTTTCAGGGTATGTCCATTCTACCTTGATGGTTATGCCCTTGTATGGCACTCACCTTTTCGGCGACAAGGCAGACTCAGGCTTAGGAGCTTCAAGGAATCTCGAGCTTATGCCAGATCAGTGGACCTCACGACTACCCTCCATTCCCAGTCAGTCTGCCTTTCGGCCCTTTCATGACTACGGAATCTGTGCCCAGCCACGTCCGGTCCATACCAGCCACCAAGTCATGCAAACTGTCCAGTCTCTGCGAGGCCTCGGATGTGGGTTCCAGCATCCTCGTGGGTCAGGGAGCCAGCAGGTAGGCCAGTCCACCCTTTACCCCTCTGCCTCCAAACCTTCCTAGTCCAATGTTTCAGGCCCATCATCAGCCAGTCAGAAGCAGATTTTGCCATCATCTCCGCTGGCAATACATCATGTCGGACATGTGGGTTCTTTAGATAGTCCGATGGGGCTACTCCCTCGCCTTCGAGACTACCCCCCCCCCCCCCTCAATGCCACCTTCTTATGACCGCATGTCGGAGAATCATTTGGCACTTCTCCGCGAGTAAGTTACGGCTCTCTTGGTCAAACGGGCGATAGAGAGGGTCCCTGTGCCAGAAGTTAGACATGGTCATTATTCACACTACTTTCTGGTGCCCAAAAAGTACAAAGGCCTGCGTCCTATCCTGGACCTCTGAACCCTCAACTTCTGTAGTAGGGGATCTCTGTGTATAGTCATAATCTAGTGAATAGTCCCGCCCATGTGCGTGGACCCCGGAGCAATAAAAAATAATCTCTAAAGGTGACTAATCATGCAGACCTGCATACACCTTTAAGAGAGAATTTAATTTAAAGACAGATAATGCAGCCTATACCCACAGGCTACACTGTCCAGTACTTCAACTAGAATTCCACCAACATCCACAAACAGCACTGCCTGTCCAGCTTTTCTCCACATTGGAAAAAACCCTGCCTCTTCCAGCAAAAGCCTCTGGAATGATAGAGAGGAAGGAGTGGACAGACAAGCCCCATAGGCTGCCATTATGTGGCTTAAAACAGGATACTGTGCCTTTAAGAAAACTTTCCAGATTTCCAGAACTTTCCCCAGTATCCCAGAATGCCCAGCAGGTCCCATTTACTTTCAGTTCTTTTTTCCGGCTCCTTCTAGCAGGACCCTGGAGCATTGAGCTCTCCCCTTTTCAAGGGTTTATTGTAGTTTTTTTGGCAATTTTTGTCACTTTTTCAAGTGCTTAGTGGCTGGTACTGTCAACATGCCTGGCTTGTTCGACAAGTGCCTGGAATGTGGTAGAAAGAAGGCTAAAACTGATCCACACGAGGTGTGTATAGGTTGCCTTCCCCAGTCCCACGTGCCTGAAGGCTGTGATATCTGCCACTCGTTCTCTGCCAGGACCCTGAGGGACAGAATGAAAATCAGGCTTCAAATCCTGGAGGAGAGAAGGCTGAAGGCACCAGGTGGGTCTGGAGGGGCTGATTTGGCCCATACTGAGGCCGCTGGGGGGCTCCCCAGGGGCAGGAAGACCAGTAAGCGTTCCCACTCCCCGTCGACGTCGAGGAGGATGACCACCATCTGTTCGAGGGAGGGAGATCGCCGTCGGTGAAGAGGAGACGGTCGACGTCGCCGTCGATGAGAAGATCGACGTCGAGACGCTCGAGGTCAAGAAGATCGCCGTCGAGGCACAGATCGCCGTCGAGGCACAGATCGCCATCGCCGTCGAGGCACAGATCGCCATCGCCGTCGAGGCACAGATCGCCGTCGAGACGGAGGTCGCCGTCGAGACGGAGGTCGCCGTCGAGGCGGAGGTCGCCGTCGAGGCGAAGGTCGCCGTCGAAGAGAGAGTCATCGGGATCGGTGTACTCTGTGGTGTATACGCCTCCTCGGATGCCTACGCCACCGCCTCCTCCTCCTCCACCACCTCCGACTCCGCCTCCACCACCACCGCCAACACCACCGCCACCTCCACCGCCACTGCCTCCGCTGCCCCCACCTCGTTCATTACCACGCACTCCGTTGGGCCCGCCGGCAGTTCCTCCGCGGTCGGTTTCCCTTCCGAGGTACCCGACTCCGCCGCAGGGGACTCCGAGGCCGCGACATCCACGGTCGCCGGGACCGGCTAGACCAGCGGGCAGACCGAAGCCGAAGAGGTCACGCTCCTGCTCTCTCAGGAGGAGAAGATCGCGGAGCCATGGACGGTCATCGTCGGACTCAGGACGACGCCGTAGGAGGCACAGGTCCAGGTCGCACACGCGGTCCTCGACCAGAGATTTTTCACCGACGCTGTCGGACTCGCCGGGGACTAGGGTGTCTCCGGTGGACGATTTGGTCTCTTTCCAAGAGGTGCTGTTGAGAGGGGCAGCAAAGTTGGGTATCACGGTGACAGTTCCAACACCCACGACGTCCGTGATATTCGAGACACTTCATAAGAAACATCTGTCTCGCCCTCTACTGCCTCTTGTACCAGGACTGGTGGAGCCCGCGTTGGAGCTGTTCCTCACTCCCGCGGTGACGAAAGCCGCCCCCTCCAGGCTCATGAAAAAGTATAGGGCCCCGGAGTCGGACCCTACCTTTTTGAGGGTGGACCCGAAGCCGGATTCGGTCATCGTGACGGCGGCGAGGAAACAACATGCGACCGCTCCTTCATCGACGGTCCCGCCTGACAAAGAAAGCCGCTGGCTGGATTCTGCGGACAGGAAGGTGTGTGGGACCGCCGCCACCACCATGAAGGCGGCGAGTGCAGGGGCTTTGTTGGGGCGTTACGACCGGGCCCTGTGGGAGTCCCTGCAGCAGTATGCGGACCTGCTGCCCCGGGACAGGAAGGAGGACTTCTTGGAAACAGTGCGTGAAGGCATGCTGGTTTCGAATCAGGTGATCGGCGCGGCGGCGGATGTCTCCTTGTTGGCCGCCCACGCCTACTGTCATGGCGTCCACCAGAGGCGGCATTCGTGGCTGCGCCTGACGTCCCTCAAACCAGAGGCGCAGCACAGAGTGGCCAACCTGCCCTTTTCGGGGGAAACACTGTTCGGGAAACATGCGGATGATGAGATGGCCCGCATGAAGGCGGAGGCGGAAACCCTGACGGCCGTCGGGTTGGAGAAGGCCGAGAAGAAGAAGCGCCCGTTCCAGAGGCGGTTCGGGTCTTCGGGCAGAGGGCGTGGGCAGGGTTCGGGACAGCAGCAGCACCAACAGCAGCAGTTCCGGAAGCCCTTCCAGAAGCGCCAGAGGGGTAGAGGAGGCCAGCAGGCGACTACCACTACCAAGGGCCCGGCGGGGTCTCGGCCCTGAGCGGCTACTTCCCCCTCAACCGTTACCCACTCCAGTGGGGGGAAGCATTCAACTTTTTCCGGCAGAGTGGAGAAAAATTACTCCGGACAAGTGGGTGCTGAATATTGTTTGCAATGGATACAGTCTTCGGTTTATCAGCCCGCCTCCAGCGATTCCGCCGGTCAGCTCTCGGTTCCAGCTGAGAGAGCTCCAGGCGGAGGCAGACATCTTGTTGAGAAAAAAGGCGGTAGAAGAGGTACTTCTGTCTCAAAGAGGAAGAGGTCTGTACTCTCGGTTCTTCCTCGTTCGCAAGAAGGACAAGAACGAGTTCAGGCCCATTCTGGATTTGCGACAGGCAAACAAATGGATTCGCAGAGAGAAGTTTCGCATGCTATCGTTGCACCAGATTTACCCTCAGCTGCAACGGGGAGACTGGCTCTGTGCCATAGATCTACAGGATGCGTACTTCCACGTGCCCATAGCACGGAAGCACAGGAAGTTCCTGCGATTCCAAGTCGGCGCCAATCACTATCAATACACAGTACTGCCATTCGGGCTAAAGTCTGCGCCCAGGACCTTCTCGAAGTGCATGGCGGTGGTGGCGGCACATCTGCGAAAGAACAAGGTGTTTGTCTACCCGTATCTGGACGATTGGCTGATCAAGGCTTCATCCTTCTCGGAAGCGCAAGATCACTTCCGATGGACGTGCGCTCTCTTGCACAAGCTGGGGTTACACGTCAACATGTCCAAATCGGTCCCGACTCCGGTCCAGTGCATACAGTACCTGGGAGCCTCCATCGATACGCGGTCAGCAAGCGTGTCTCCTTCGGAGGAGAGACGGTTATCACTCCTTCGGAAGGCTCAGGACCTCAGGACTGCTCCATCGACGACAGTGAGGAAGGTGTCTTCTCTACTGGGATCGATGGCCTCCTGTATCTTCCTCGCGCCTCACGCACGGCTACACATGAGACCACTGCAGGAGTGCTTGGAGGATCAGTGGGATCAGAGGACAGGCTCTTGGGACGACAAGATACGACTGTCGCTGCATGCTCTTCAGTCTCTGAAGTGGTGGTGTTCGGCGGAAAACCTCCTCAAGGGGGTTCCCTTCCACAAGGACATTCCCACGACGAGTGTCGTGACGGATGCGTCTCTCCAGGGCTGGGGAGTGCATTCCGGGGACTTGCAGATTCAAGGAAAGTGGTCTTCTTTAGAATCGACGTACCACATCAATTTCCTGGAACTCAGATCTGTCTTCCTGGCACTGAAGGCCTTCCTTCCGTCCTTCCAGACCAACTCGCTGCTGATACAGACGGACAATACAACCACGATGTATTACCTCAACAAGCAGGGGGGGTCGAGATCGCGCACTCTGTCGCAGGAGGCGCAGGCGATCTGGCGCTGGCTGCTGGCCCGAGGACTGACTATTACGGCCACGCATCTGCCAGTGGTGCAGAATGCTCAGGCGGACGCCTTGAGCAGGCTGATTCAGGAAAACCACGAATGGGTCATAAACGACGAAGTACTAGGAGAAGTCTTCGCAAGGTGGGGGACTCCAGTCGTAGATCTGTTCGCCACCGCCGAAAACAGCAAATGCCGAGACTTCGCATCCAGGTACTACCAGCGGGGGACGCTGGGGAATGCGCTATGGATCGATTGGTCGAACAGCTTTCTGTACGCTTTGTCCACCCATTCCCCTGATTCCGGCAGTGCTCATCAAGCTGTCCCAGTCCAGGGCGCGGATGATCCTGATCGCCCCGGAGTGGCCCAGACAGTGGTGGTTCACGGACCTACTTCACCGGTCTCTCCTTCCTCACATGCGGTTGCCGTGCAGGCCGGACCTTCTCACGAAGTTCGGGGGGCGGATGGTGCACCCCAGCCACTCGTCTTTGAGTTTGGCGGCATGGCTCCTGAAATAGTGCAATATGGCCATCTGAATCTACCAGACGATTGTATGGACATACTGAAGGAGTCTAAACGACCTTCCACTAGAACATCCTATGCTTACAAGTGGAAGAGGTTCTGTATCTGGTGTAAGTCCAAGAACTTTGATCCGACGACATGTAAGGAAGATGTCATCCTTCCGTACCTTTTACATCTGGCGCAGTCTGGCCTTAATTTCCATTCCATTAAGGTTCATCTGGCTGCTTTGACTGCTTACAGGAAATGCCCTTCACAGACTTCCTTCTTTCAGATCCCTGTGGTCAAGGATTTTTTGGAAGGCTTGAAGAAAGTGTTTCCTCCCGTCAGACTTCCCTCTCCTTCCTGGGACTTGAATGTGGTGCTGTCCAGACTGATGAAGGAGCCTTTTGAACCCATTCACAAGGCTTCATTGCAGCACCTATCCTGGAAGGCGGCGTTCCTAGTGGCCATTACATCGGCCCGCAGGGTGAGTGAACTTCAGGCATTATGTTGTCAAGAACCTTATACTGTATTTCATGCTGCTAAGGTTGTGATGCGTACTCACCCTAAATTTCTGCCTAAGGTTATCTCTGACTTTCATGTCAACCAAACCATAACTTTACCTACGTTCTTTCAGAATCCCTCTTCGCCAGCGGAAAGGTCTCTCCATTCCCTGGATGTTCGGAGGGTGTTGAAATTTTATCTGGATAAGACCAAGGATATTCGTAGGTCTGACCAATTGTTTGTTAATTATGGCTCAGTCAGGACTGGTCTTGCGACCTCTAAGCAGTCCATTTCTCGGTGGATTGTGTCCTGCATACAATTGTGTTATCAAAAGGCTAATAAGACCTTAGGGGGTAAGCCTAAGGCTCATTCCACCAGGGGCAAAGCTGCCACGACGGCTTTGCTGCGTAATGTTCCTATTGCAGAAATCTGTAAGGCGGCCACTTGGAAGTCGGTCCATACATTTGCTGCGCATTACTGTCTGGACTCGGATGCCACGGCAGATGCTCAGGTTGGGCAGGCTTCGCTGCGAAATTTGTTCGCACAGTAGTGGTTTTTTGTCTTGTTGTTCTCCACCGCTGTTGTTGTGTGGGGATGGGCTTGCCATTCTATTCACTAGATTATGACTATACACAGAGATCCCCTACTACAGAAGGAGTAGTTTCTTTTCTGTAACTCCAGTTCTGTAGTAGGGGTATCTCTGTTATAGTCATAAGCGCCCGCCCTCCTCCCCGGTGGAGAGATAATTATTCATATGAAGAATGCTACAGGTCTGGCGTGCTACGCCTTCAAAAAGAACTGAAAGTAAATGGGACCTGCTGGGCATTCTGGGATACTGGGTAAAGTTCTGGAAATCTGGAAAGTTTTCTTAAAGGCACAGTATCCTGTTCTAAGCCCTGCATTATCTGTCTTTAAATTAAATTCTCTCTTAAAGGTGTATGCAGGTCTGCATGATTTGTCACCTTTAGAGATTATTTTTTATTGCTCCGGGGTCCACGCACATGGGCGGGACTATTCACTAGATTATGACTATAACAGAGATACCCCTACTACAGAACTGGAGTTACAGAAAAGAAACTACTCCTTCTTCCTCCAGAAGGAGAAGTTCAAAATGCTCACTTTGGCCCAGGTCCTGTCTGCCCTTGACCCATGAGACTGGATGGTAGCATTGGACTTGCAGGACGCTTATTTCCAGATTCCTGTCCTGCTAGCCCATAGACATTACTTACGGTTCACAGTGGGCCACAAGCACTTTTAGTTCACCGTGCTCCCCTTTGGCCTCACCAATGCCCCTTGGGTATTCACAAAAGGGATGGTGGTGGTTGCAGATCTGGGGTGCCAGCCTTCCCCTATATCAATGACTGGCTGTTGAAGACTGGCTCGCCCCAAGCGGTCGTCTCCCACCTCCAGACTACGGCAGACCTCCTGCACTCACTGGTGTTCATTGTCAACGTGCCAAAGTCATACCTGATTCCCTCTCAATCGCTCCCTTTCATCGGGGCGATTCTGGACACAGTGCAGTTCGGGCCTGTCCTCTCAAGCAGCGATTCCCGGATATTCGGGCTATGATTCTGATGTTTTAGCCTCTCGTCTGTATTTTGGTGAGAATGAATCTGAGGCTGCTGGGCCTCATGGTCTCCTGCATCCTTCTGGTGGAACATGGCAGATGGCATAATGGCATATGCGGGCAGTGCAGTGGGACCTGAAGTCCCAATGGGCGCAGCATCAAGGGAATATATCCGACTATGTCCCGATCTCGGAGGGACTTGCACACTAACTGCAGCAGTGGCTACCAAACCAAGATTGGGTCAGAGGACCCCTCTCCCTTCCCCAACCAGATCTGACAGTGGTGACGGATGCGTCACTCCTGGGATGGGGCAGCCAACTGGGAGAGGTGATGATCAGAGGCGTTTGGTTTCTGGCGGAGTCCGGTCTCCATATTAACCTTTTGGAGCTCCGGGCAATCAGACTGGCGCTGAAGGCATTCCTTCACTCTCTCAAAGCTAAAGTGGTGCAGGTGTTCACCGACAACACCACCACCATGTGGTACTACAACAAACAGGGCGGGGTTGGGTCGTGAACCCTTTTTCTGGAAATGGTTGGAACATCAGGGCATATCCCTGGTGGTTTAGCACCTGGTGGATTCTCTGAACACCAGAGCAGACTAACTTAGCCATTGGTGCCTGGTCAATCCTGAACGGCATCTCCCTCCGGAGGTGGCACAAAGTCTCTTTCAGCGGTGAGGAAAGTCTTGGTTAGATCTGTTTACCTCTGAAGAGAATGCGCAATGTCAGCAGTTTTGCGCGTTGGAGTTTCCAAGGCAGCACTCGGCAACGCTTTGTGTCGTGAGTGAAGCTTCGGCCTCCTACTCCTTTTCACCTATTCCACTTCTGCTCAGAGTGCTCCAGAAGTAATTCTTGTGGCTCAGGATTGGGCACAAAGAGTCTGGTATTCTGACCTTCTGAGCCTGGCCATCGATCCTCCGATCAGACTGCCCCCCTCAGGCGGATCTTTTGTCGCAGCAACAGGGGACGGTTCTTCACCCGAACCTGTCCAGCCTCCACCTCCTTGTGTGGCAGTTGAGCAGTGGCAGTGAACAGCTTTTGAACTTCCACCAGAAGTCTGTGATGTCATCTTGGCAGCCAGGCCTCCCTCCACTAAAACGGTATACGCTAGTAGATGGAACAAAGTGGTGGCATGGTGCATAACAAAGGCTGTTGATCCCCTTTCTGCCCCTCTTTCGGAGGTTCACTTGTATATACTTTCTTGGGCCCAGCAGGGTTCTGCGTTGGGCACCCTTAAGGGTTATTTTTCATCTATTTTTGCCTTACTGAAACTTCCAGATCAGCCTTCTTTGTTCTAATCTCCATTTGTGCACAGATTCCTTAAGGGCCTTACTCACTTGTTTCCTTTCATAATGCCCCAATGGGATTTAAATTTGGTCTTGACTTTCCTTATGTGTGCTCCCTTTGAGCCTCTTCTTAATTTCCCTCTCAAACTTTTAACCCTTAAGGCTGCTTTCCTTATTGCCATCACCTCTGCTCACAGGGTTAGCGAACTCCAGGCTCTGTCTTCCAAGCCTCCCTATCTGTCTGTTCATCCAGATAAAGCGGTACTTCGTACAACTACTTTGCTCCTTCCTAAAGTGGTCACACCCATTCATGTGAGATAGTCCATTACTCTGCCCACCTTTTACCCACCCCAGCATCCCTCCAAGGAAGAGGAGAGACTAAACTGCCTGGACCCAAAACGTGCTGTCTTTTTATCTGGATCTTACAAAAGACTTCTGGGTGGATGAGTGCCAAGAAAGGTCAGACAGTACAGAGAAGGACCATCTCTCGATGGGTTGTCGTCTGCATTAAATTGTGCTACACATTGGCAAAGAGGAACCTCCTGCGGGGTTGCGCGCTCACTCTACTAGAGCAACAGCGGCAACTACTGTGTTAGCACGAGGAGTCCTAGTCCTGGATATTTGACAGGTAGCAATGTGAGCATCTCTGCACACGTTTACCAGACACTACTGCCTGGACAGCCAAGTCCGGAGGAACGAGTACTTTGCCCTTTCGGTCCTCCTGGACTTTCTCATGTGATCTTGGTTTGCAGACCCTCCTCGGGGATTGGTATTGCTGGGGTATCTATTTACAAGGTAAGGCATCTACAACTAGAGTCTCTATCAGATGAATAAGTTACTTACCTTCGGTAACGGTGTAGCTGGTCGAAACATGTTCTAGTTGTAGATTCCTTATCGCCCCGCCCATCCTCCGCACTCTGGGATCTGATGTCTAGGGATAGAGACCCCCCCTAAAGGGCCCTAGTTTTGACACACCAGTGGTCAGTGTCTTTCGTGGCTCTGCGCTTCTGGTGTGGAAAGTCGTGCTAAGAACTGACGTCCGCTCACCCTGGTGGCATCTATATAGGTCCCGGAACATCGTTTCCGGTGAGAACGACGACGACGGATGCTGAGCAGACAGATCCCACCTACTGACGCGCAGGGGTACTGCTGATGAAAAATCTCCAGATCCAGACTGACACGTGGGGGAAATTCACAATGTAAGCAATCTACAACTAGAATATGTCTCTACCAGATGCACTGTTACCGAAGGTAAGGAATGGCGTGGCTTGCCTGCAGCTCTGGTTTTAGAGTTTAGCTCATAGGTTAATGCTTCTCCACAACTAAAGGATTCAGACAGCGGCACCAAGGGCAAGAGGATTCTGGAGTTCTGGTTGACCTTATCTGTTCTGTTTACAGAGATTCCCTCTGATAATACCTAAAGGAGTCTCTTTTTTTGATGTTTATTAAAGATATGACCTCTAGGTTTCGGGGATATGGAAAGCATGCTTAATCTATGACCTTTAACCGTCTTCAGGTAAGTAATTGTTTGTTCTCCGGTATCCGCCCTAGACTAGAGAATAAAGCCTTTCATCCATTCGATGGGGCTTTTCATTCTTTGTGAGCAAAACAAACAATAGAGCGTGAAAATACACATACTCTTAAATTCCAATGTCTATGCTTTGTTGAAGCTCATTGTGGTTCTTCCTAAGTCTGTGGCTTAGAGAGGGTGGTTCCTCTGAGTGTTTTTCCCAGTATGTGTTGTCCTACTACTGCGCACTATTTATGAAGAGCAATCCTCTGCTTTTCTTCCAGAACTCCATCTCTGTCCTCTGGGACACCCAAAATTCCAACATTCTTCCCACAACATCTATTCTCCAACTCATCAACTCTATAAACCAAGTGAGTTACCTCTGTATTTTTCTAACATCGGGCATTTCAACTACATGCTTCACTGCTCTGTTCTCCTTTCTTGTGACCCTGACACACGTTTGGGTAGCTTTTGACAAGTTTGTTGTCATGTTTTTTTTTGGTATTGTTCAGAGTGTGTTGGAAGAGTGATGGGGCTTGGTGGTTTGGGAGGGTAGGGGTTTCCATGTTCTGGTTAAACTCTGGCTTGTGCACACTGCTTGGGTTGAGGGCATGGTTGGGTGCACCCTTTATCACGGACAGTACTGCAATAACTCTGTGTTGTGCTTTCAGGAGAGCCGAACCTCCAGCCAGCAGATGGATGACTTGTTCGACATCCTGATACGGAGTGGAGGTGAGAGACTTCTTAGGAGGAGAGGGAGGGTGGCTGTGGACATTGAGAGGTGAAGTTATGGTCTTCTGTGGAGGTAGGCCTAGGTCTCGGGTTGAATAGTTGCTGGTGAGCGGTCATAGGTGAATATGGGGGTACAGAGTTTAGGTTTCAGGTGGAGGAGGGGAGAGTGCCTCTGGGCACTCTGATATGAAGGTCGGATCATGATAGTAAGTAAGCTTGAGTCTCAGCAGGAGTGTGCTATGAACAATCTGAGGTGAAGGTGGAGTGTGGAATGTAGGTAGACTGGGGGCTCAGGAGGAGGGTGCTGGTGGATGATTGGTCATAAGATGGAGCTGGGTTCTCAAACTAAAGGCACCTTCTAAAAGTACAGGTTAACATTAGGTTCAGATAATAGGAGAGCTTGTGTCTTGGACAGAGAAGTGAAGTAACCTGTGGATGATGAAAGTTAAAGATGGAGTTGCGAATGTAGGGGAGCCGGAGTCTCAGGAGAAGTGATAGGGTAGGGTACTGATGGGTAATCAGATGTTAAGGTGGGATCTAGAGTGGAGTTGAGCTGTGGTCGCCGGAGGCCTGTTGGTGAGTGCAGTGGACAATTGCCACTAAACATGGGGTCGGGAGTGAAAATTAACCTCAGTCTCAGGAGAAGGGTGCTGTAGACAATCTAAGGTGAAGGTAGGGTCTGGAGTGCCTGGTTCTTATGCAGAGTCAGGGAGGGTGCTGGAAGACAATAAGAGATGAATGAGGACAGTGGAGTTTGGGCGAGTCTGAGTCCCGTGCATAGGTTTTACGTGGTGCAAGTGGACAATCTGAAATTAAGATAGGTTTTGGTGTGAAGTTGAGCAGGGGTCTAGAAAAGTGTGGAAGGGTGCTAGTGGAGGATCATTGCTGATCGTTAGGGCTGGAGTGACTGTGAGCCCAGCTGGGCTTTAGGGGCAGTAGGAGTGTTTTCAACAAGGATGGTTAAGAGCTGCCTTGGATAAGGATATCAATTTTCTATCTCCCCAATCTACCCCATGCTCTCTCCTGAGCCACAGTCTGTCATCCCAAAGTTTGGTTACAATTATACTTACTTACATCCTTTGACTTGCCATAGTGAGTGGACAGCTATTCTTGAATTTCACATCCTCTGTCCTTCGCTGTTGTCTCGTTTACCACAACCATGAGATACTTCAGACTGTAGACAGCTTCTGATCCCTGACCCACTAAACCCACATCTAGGCTAGAATTTGACAACTCCTGTCACTCACCCTCTGCATCTCACTTTGTATCCCTTGAGAGATGACCGACTGTAGGCTGTTGAGGGACCTGAGGCCAATTTGTCCTCATTTGAGCTGCAATTTATCGTCCTGGGCCACTCGCCAATAATGTATCACTTTCCATCTTTGAGAGACGGCATGTTCTTAAAGACTCCTGAGCCCACTTTGTTCCCATTTGAGCTGTAATTTGATCTCCTTGACAAACCACATTTGACATTCTGTCTTACCACCCTGAAACAAGAGGGAAGAGTAGAAGGAAACAGGAGATAGAACAGATATCGGAGAAATCGGAATATCACTCTGCTTTTTAAGTTGTATCACCATCCCTCCTCGCCTTGTTTCATGATGTCACTTAAGTATTCCAGCTCAAGGCCAAGCCTTGGTGACCTCAAAACTTCTCTTAAACTGGAATTGTGAACTCTCCAATCTGGATCGTGCCCCCAAACACTCTGAAAAGAAAATGAGCTGTGGGAGAGGACGTAACGGCACGAAACTTAGTGCCCTCCCTCTCCTTATTCACATGATTGTATCATGGAGAGAAATAAACACTGAAAAAGGGTAACACCCAAGAGGCCTTCTTATGATCCTGGTGTTGGAATTAACTTAGTCCCTCTCTCATCACCACTCTTGAGTATTGCATTAGAAGTTTGAAACACATAGTTTAAAAGACATGAAGTTTGAACCGAAGTTAAAAAATAAAAAAAAACTTCCAACCTCCTCTCTGCAATACATGACAATTAAATTAATTGTAATCACTTGAGCTAAAAGTTTTGCACTGTTAATTTCAAACGTTATGCTTTTCCAAAATATAATTACATAGGTGTAACCTAGATTTCATACCGTGATCTCGGAGGATGTGAAAGTTGTCCTGCCCTTTGTTCCACACTTTCAAATCCCCATCCTAAGCTGGGTCTGCCAGTCCTCACCCCACCGCCTCTCGACTAGTTTGGCCCTTTAGGGTGAAGTGTTGATGCTGAAATGAAGATGTGTGCCAGTTTGAAACCGAGAACACAGGACTAGGACAAGTGTTTTAACATTTTAACAGTACAATCCCCAGACTTCCCTCATGGTGATAAACAGAGTTAGGATGACACATTTTGATATAATGATGCCTCACAAGATGCAGTTATGTAGGGCACGATGCTACTCACGCACTACTGAGTAATCATCTTCCATTAGGAACAAACTGTGTCCCCATCGCCAATTAACTAAGGCACCAAAGGAGGTGTATCCACAGGAGCAACTCTGAGAGCAGACTCCCTGCATTGGACAGATGGGGTGATGGGTGGCTTCTATCTCTAGTCTCGTTTGAGTTAAGGATGAAATAATCTGAGTGAACCAGACTAGACTGCAGTCTTTTCACAACACATGCAGTTTACAGTGCCACAGAACTTCGAATGATGTTTACTTGGGTTAATATATAATTTGTGGTAAGCACTTGCGGTATTCACTCCGCGTTTATTAGGATGATTGGAAACTATAAACGTGATAATTGTGGTCTTGAGCAACTAAACCAATGTGTTTTGTTTCAATTCATAAATATAGCGGTGCACCCAAGAAAAAAATATAAAGAAGTCAAGTTTATTTGGTTTTTCTTTATTTTATATTCTAGATATCTTTTATCTTTTCATTATTCATATCCAACATGTTACAACCTCAGCCAACGTGTTTCGTTCACGAGGGTGAACATCTTCGAGGCTTTTCAATCCATAGACCCCAATAATTCATCATATTTCCACTAACACCATGATAAGGCCTCCTTTTCTTTATTTCGCACAGAGTATTTCATCAATCTGTATTTAAAGAGTGCATCTGTTCTGCCCAAATCCTTAGATTTAGGATTAGGCAAACCCCATCATGGACACCTGGGTGAATTTATGTTCTCTGCATAGCTGAGGTATCTAATAGCAGCAGATACTAATAGGGTGTGCACCGTGTATGGATTTCAGGGAGGGGGGAGGTGTGAGTTGGTTTCCCTGCAGCTTTTTGAAGTTGTTCGGAGACAGTGTGTTTTGATTTAATGTTCTCTCCATAGAATAATAGCCGCTATACCTGATTACCCTTGCCAACAAGTTATATAACTTACATTAGCCACACCAAAACTAGGACTATATACGTCAACGCAGACCAGTTAGGAAGGTCCAGGGGTCCTGACGAAAGCCATGTCACATTTTTTGCACAATCAAGTAACTTAGAAGCAGGTTACTCATTTGGTAAGAGATTATGGAGGTGTCCCAAAATATCTAGTCACCTTATCCCTTTGCTCGTAATCTTATAATTAGTAAATATCAAATAAGTTGCCCACATTTAATCTAATTTTAATTTACTGAGACCTGTCTCATCCAAACGAAATGCTCAAGTGCTCTGGTTCAGCCTGCAAAGCAACAGTCACTGCTGATGGTGGACCACTCCATGTATGAAGCATGCCGCCATGTGTGGGTGAGTGGCGGTGTCTTTTTAAAAGAAAACCATGCAAGAGTGGTAAGGGTTACATTAGAAATGTCCATTACGTATGGTTGAAATAAAACCCTAAACTATAAGGTAACAAGTCTTATGAGTAGTGTATGCCGAAGATATGCGCGCCATTGGTTGTGCTAGAGTAAATGCAGCCTGCTGATCCTCCTCTCTTTTTCTCCCCCAGAGATTCCTGTTGACTTCAAGCAGCTCTCTCCATCAGCACCAAAGGGCCCTCTACCATCACCCTCTGAGACATCAGAGGCCAGAGGGGATTTGCCACCATCCAGTCACCTCACTGGAGAACAGTATCCTGCTAGCCCAGCTGGCTCTGGTGAGCCCTCTTCCACCTCACCCCAAGGCCGGCTGGAGGACTTCCTAGAGAGCACAACGGGTGTGCCGCTGCTGACTGGGGACCAGGATGGCACAGCCCCCCTCTCTCTCATTGATGACCTGCATAGTGAGATGCTAAGCAGTGCGGCCATCTTGGACCACCCGCCCTCCCCTATGGACACCTCAGACTTGCACTTTTCCCATGACGGGGTGGGCAGCCTTGGCCTGGACCTGGCTGATGCCAACTTGGACAGCATGGACTGGCTGGAGCTTTCCGGGGTGCCGGCCATGAGCCTGGCGCCACTCAGCACCACCACGCCCAGTGTCTTCTCCACAGACTTCCTGGACGGCCATGATCTGCAGCTACACTGGGACGCTTGTTTGTAGATAACCCTCTTCTCACCCCAGTCACAACATGGTCAATCTCCGTTAGCTCAATGAGAGACTGAAAGGAGACAACCCGTAGGGAGGTTGTGTTGTACTAAACCAAAGGATAAAGTGAGGAACACCCTGTGGTGCTAGTGGAATCCAAGGAAACCAGGAATTGTGGTGAATTAAGTAGGTTGTCTGCTTCGGGGCAGAGGTGGTGGGGAAGAGAAATGGAGGTCTTTGAAGCTCCTTTGCTCCTTTCACTTTGGACTGTAGGTTCCCTTCCACGAAAAACCCAGCTTCCTTGAATGTACTCCCCACTACTTTCTAAAGCTCAGAAGTAGAACTCCCTCTGCAACAGGGAGCCTCACTACATACAAGACATTATGAGCTGCCAGGAGGCAGTACATCTCCCAGAGTGCTTGGGTCCTTGTCCAAACCTTATTGAACCGTTTTATTCATTTGTGTTCATGGTTAGCTCTACGCAGCTAAGGTATTCTTTCCCCTTCTGACGTGAGACTATCTAAAAGATGCACTATTCAGCAAGTTTTTTTTATTTTATTTATTTTAAATTGAACGAACTTCTGGCTTGCTCAAGGCTGAGTGTCACTGCTGGAATCCTCCCTCAAGCTACATTTGGTTGAAGGATACCTCACCAGCAGTTCATAGGTCACGTTTCTCTTGCAGTAATCTGCTAGGTAGGTGTTTGTCTTATCTGGGGCAGGCAACAACCTTACATCCAGCTATCTTGACTCTACATTTAACTGGAGCTGAGACTTGCTGAACTGCTGATGTGGTCTTCAAAGTAAAACAAAAGGGATTCCATTGCTTTCTTACCTTTCAATTACTCAAACTTTGATTGGATAGATTTCACTGGTGCCTCTGGTCCTCTTCCCCAAGCCAAGCACAGAGGCTAGAAAGCTCTTCTTTTCCACTAAAGTCTTGAAGTGGCCGTAGTAGCCCAGCTTACAACATGGATTTTTAGTGACTACAAGAGAAGGTTGATCCCTCCTTATGAAATGAAAATCCTCAGCAATTCCAGCGCCTTGGTTGACACTGGTAGTCTATGCATCATCACCAATGCCTTCAGCATTCCTTTGCGATAAGGAATTCTCACTAGAAGCAGAGGGAGGATCCCTTTGAGATGGTGTGTTCCCTTGACGTGCAGTCAGGATCGGCGTGACCCCTCTCCACTGACGAATATGCTCTCAGCAGAGAGCAACCGTTGCCAGTAGACCGAGGTGAAGCGGCCGTCCGATCCATTGTTCTCAGACTCAAGTTTTGCTGAGAGCAAAATTTCATATAGGGTTGGGGTCATAGAGGATTTGAACTATCCCGACGGATGCCTGTTTTCATTCCCTCTCTTAGTCTCCGCCAGCATACCCAGCTCTTCCAGATGCCAGGTGCATAACTGATGTTGCTTTTATGTGGTCCTCTGTGTAGGGGGATGACTATCTCTCATGGCCTCTGAAGAGGAATCATAAGTTTCAGAACTCTCCTGCATTTACCAAAATAAATTCAAGAATGCCTTGTTGCTCGCAGTCTGGCACATTTCCAGAGTGTGTGCTTGATTCTAGCTACACGGGACAAGTGCAGACAATTTATGGCCCCACCAATGGAGCTTTTTGTTGAAGCACTCCTTCCACCCTGGTAATATTAAGGGTTACAGCGATGTCCTTGGGGGACAGCCCGGGCTTCAGGAAATGATCCTTACCTTAGCCCTTTCTGTAAGCAGTGTTAATCTTTTGATTATGTATACCTCACTAGAGGTGATGCGCTTCTAAAATGTGTTAGAGTGCTGTTGGAGAAGTGTATGTCTGTAGATACTGCTCAAGAGGAGCGAGGAGATTATAGACCTCTCAAAGGAGCTCTTTATTACTCCACCATCATCCTGAACTTCAGGTCACTGCACCAACACCCGCAACAGTTAATGAAGTGCTGCTGTCCTCTCTCTTTCGAAAATCTGTAATGCAGATAATTACAACTACTCACAGGCTCCTTTTGTGGGCTAAAGATTAGGGATTTCTTGAAAAAGTGTTTTCCAGAAGCAGGTAATATCTGGGGATTATCTGATCTCACCAAAGAAGCTCAAATGTCACTTGTTTCTACTCAAGTAAGAGGGCAAGACAGGAGCTCCATAGAAGTGAAACCTTGGTGCTAGACCCTTTGCAGTCTACTTCGGCTAGTTCAGAAAATGAAAATAATCAAATAAGCAGTAGTCTGTAGCGTCATCTTGGCTTTGGTAGTTGTTATACTCACACCAAGTGTCTCAGAGTATTTCAGTTCCAGGTCTCAGGAACTCTTGAGCCAGACTAAATGCAACATTATTCTCCGCTAATGACGCAGTTTGTAGGTGCGCCTCTTTAAAGGGTAAATGACGGCCTGAATCTTTGGATAAAGTTTTTGAAGTCATCAAGGTAGAATGAAACGACTCCACCAAGAAATCAAAGATTTTCCACTTGGTATTTTGAAAAATCGTGATGCTGTCAGGCTTGCAAAATGGAATGAAATTCCTTGTTTACATTGAAGTAGATTAAGCCCCTTTGTGCGATTTCTGGATTTAAGAATAGTATTTGGGGGGCGGGGTCTTAATAGCTTCTTTTTTCTTCAGTATTTGTCTTGAAATACAATTTCATTGACATCTCATCTCGCTCTTAACTGCAGATTGTACACCTCATCTCAGACAACTCCTCTATTAATGCACATGGTGTTTGGGTTTTAGCTTCCCTGAAACGGGCTTTCATACTCGTTAGCAGGACCTATCTCCGATTGATAACTTTCAGGCTCACTTTCTTGGTGTCTTTTTCATACGCTGAAAGGTTCATGAATTTCAGGCTTTCTCTTCCAACCTTCAATGCAGTCTTTCAACATGAAGCTGAAGGAGATAGGACAGACCTTAATGTTGCTCCTAAAGTTGTATAGTAATTTGAGCTACATCAGTCTGTATCTGCCAGGTCTCTGGATATCAAAGGCACTTTAAGTCAAGAACCAAAGTACTACGGTCAAATCCTTGCAGAAATGCAAGCCTGTGTTGTATGGCCTATCAGCTTACATTTCAGTCTTCGACACAGAAGGAAAAGCCAGTCTGCTAGTGGAGTTCTGTCAGGCAGCGACATAGGCCTCTGTACATAACTCTCACTAAGCACTATAGTGTGGACTCTGACACTAAAGTTGATGCCAGCTTTGCAAGCACAGGCTCAGGGTATTTTCATTGAAATTATTGTTGTGCTTCTCCTGAGTGGGTGCTGCTCGGTTTTGGATTTTTGACATGTGGCTTTGAGTTTGAAGGAGTATCAGAATACTGCATTCATATTGTAAGTTTTAACAGCCCACCTTGGAAGCATTTATCAGCTTCACACTCAACACTGTTGCCACGGTAGATAATGAACAGAGGTACCATGTGTTGTGTTGAAGGAATTCGTGGGAGGATTCCTACTGTGGCATCACTTTTCCTGGAATAAATTTGACCTGGAAACACACTTAAAAAGGGTTAGGGTAGGTGAAGCCCCTTCTGTAAACACTGCTTTGTAGGCAGGTAGTTAGCAGGCTCAGGTATATAGTATTTGCTCAGTGCTGTACAGCAAGAGAGATGAGGGATTTCCTAGCCTGATTGTTCCTGGACTGGGGCCCCTGCTACTCTTGGCCTAAGCTATATCTACTCCACAAAGATGATGAAACTGCATCGACCCATGGCATTCCCAAATTAGTAATAATTTGCTACATGTAGTATCACGAGGCCTGATGATGAGTTCTCCTCCCTGGGTATCATGTGGCAGGGTGATGCTTCCTTTGCCTGAAGCATTCCTAAACCTGACAACATCTCTTCTGTCTGTGCCATCCCGGTGCTTGGCTATACCTTGTAAGCTTGGACTCTACTGAGCTTGGCAATATCCTTCTCTTCCCATGGCGCTCACTGCCCTGGCATTATCCATCTTGTTACTGCTGCAGCGCTTCTGCTCATGCCATGTAAGACTGGGTATAACCCTCCTACCCGCACCATGTCTTAGGCCCATTCCACCCCAAACTGGGCATCCATCCTCTCCATCTGGCGGTCCAGACTAATGATACTTCCTCTCTTGTTACACCACCTGGCACTTTGTACTTCCTCTTCATGCAGCACTCTGACTTTTAATAGCTCATCTCCCTGTTGCATTCTTGGCTCAGTAATAACTCCTTTGTTTGCAGCTCCCTTACAAAGGTGAACTCCCCTTTGCTCCAGGAATTGTGGTTTCCCTTTTAACCACATGGGGGTGAGGAAAGAGAAATGTGTTTCTTATATGGGTTCCTTAACATTCTGAAGAACAGTTGTAGGGCAGTAGCCCTCTGGATTGTTCTGTAAGATGGGCAAAAGAATACCAACCACTCATAGAGCTGGGGGGACCCAGGGTAGTCTAGCTCTGGATAAGAGGGCAGTATAGATTAAACCGGTGTGGTGACTGGACTTTTATAGCTGGTGGTGGTAGACTGGATGTGCATCATGTTTCACATATTGCTGGACTACATGCAAGACCCTCGGTACCATGTAAATAGAGACCTCTTGCAGCTGAGGCCTGTACTTGAGTCTAGAAGGCTCAATGTGCTTGAGAAGAGGATCCTGGAGGACTCTGGTGAACCTCCATGGAATCTCACACAGTCTCTTCCCACCGGGAAGGGATTGGGGGGGGGGGCTTATACCACCCCCGTAGAGCCCAAAAGGTGAAGGGATTTTTATTGTGGGTGGGGAGAGGGTTTGGATCGGAACTGAATGAACTGTGGAATATAATTCTGTGCAAATCTTTTATAAGTAAGAAATAAGAAAAAATAAAAAAAATAGAGATGAATCTCAGCAAATAATGGCGTTTCCTGAATCTGTGTGTTTCCAGTTTAGAGGAGGGATGCTTAATGTCCCAACCAGGGAGGGCCTTGTTTGTGAGCCTGAATGCAGGTTTGCATGTGTGTGTTTGTGATTATGTATGTGTGTCTACTGATGTGTTTTTATGTGCCTTTTTTGGTCTCACTTACAGTCAGTCAGGCAGTCGGCTTTAGCGAGAGAGGACATGTCGCCAAACACTACACATAATATACACATTCTGGTGTATAGCCCAATACCCTCCCCCCGCACCAGAATAGAGATGAAAAGAATGAAGACATACGAAAAGAAGATGATCTCATGAGCTAGCCTGGACCTTCAAACAGTCAAGGCCACCTGTTTGCTGGGTTGGTATGCCCATACAATATAGGACATGATTGCGGAGATCTTGCCTATAGTTCCAGAGGAACTGTGCTCCAACTTAGCACAGGCCTGGACACGATCAGCCTTTTAGGGAAAGCATTAAAAACTAGCATGGTGCTCCGATGCCAAGCATGGATGAGACCGACAGGCTTCTTGGGTGACGTTCAGGCGTCGCTCATAAATATGCCTCTTTGCAGGTAGGCTCCACCCTAGAACTCTTTTAAGAAAGTGGAACTATTGTACGCACCCTTGGTCTCTCCACAACCGCAAGGCAGTATCCCCAACAGCTTTGCCCCTTTCGAAGCTTCACCAGGGGTTTCAATTATGGCAAAACCAAGGCCCACCACCCCAACAACAGGCACCCCAGTCCTTTCAGGGTAGGGGATCCACAGACCGCATCCAGGCCCACCTGGGCAGAAAACCTCTCAGTCGCCCACCCAACCAGCGGCAGCATCCAGACCTCTTTAGTTTACCCTTAGTGGCACCTGAGGGTGGTAAAATCAGTCATTTTCACAATGGGTGGCAGACCGTATCCTACAGGTGGGTAAATGTAGCTACACCTTGTCGTTCCTTTCCGACCCACTGCCTCTTCTACCTACCACACAGCAGCTTTCGGACAAACATTTTTACATTTTGCTACAGGAAGTTCAGGTTCTTTTGGCGAAAGGAGCCATAGGGAGTCCCAGCCCTGGATATTAAAACTGGATGTTATTTTTGTTATTTCCTTGTGACGAAAAAGGGCAGAGGCCTTTGTCCTATTTGGGATCTGCAGCCTCTCAATATCTTCATATGAAAGGACATATTCAAGATGCTAATGCTGGCCCAGGTTCTATCTGTGAAAGGGGAAAAGATCCTTTGGACAAAGCTGTATTACCTGAGCGTATTTCAGTTTCTACATTTCAATCCAACTAACACCATTACCATTCTATCTCACTCATTCATACTAGAGAAGATTGAACCATATATAATCTGCAAATAAACAAAGGAAAATTAAATTCTCTAAATAAAAAATGTATATAATTTATGGACAAATTCACAAATAAAATAGAACAATGAATTCCTGGACAATATACCTTACAATAATCATAGAAAAAGAGAAATTCATTTATACAATCTAATTATAAAAAACAAAAACAGTACTAGATAAAAAAAGAAAGTGTAACACAGACAAACAAAGTATGCCTTTAAGATTTACATATTCGTGGTGTAACAGTTCAAAGGGCGTGGAACTTGGTATTTTATGGTTGCTACTCGTTCACCACCGCCCGTGTTCTCGAATTATGTAGTTAGTATTGCGTCGACACGTTTCGATGGATGTAAAGTTTTTCCATCTTTTTCAAGACCAATCAATAGACTCTCTTAAATTGTTTAAAAAGCTTCTAAAAACGACCAATAGCAACCTATTATTGGTGACGTACTCTACACTCTATATTGGGGTCGGAATGTTGTCAGACGACTTCCCGAAGGGCCTCTATATCAATTATAAAATGGCCACGCAGTATATCTCCTGTTGCTTTTATTAAAATACTTAAGGCTAATAAATGTAGTAGTGGTCCCATTCAAGATTAAAAACAGTAGGTTCTTAGATATAGGCAAATATAGCTTGGGAATGGCACACGTGAAGTTGTTGAAAAAGGACCAAGAGTACTTACCGGCTGCAGTTTTCATGTTTATGAACAATAAAAATCTGGTGGAATGGTATTTGGAAAGCTTGCCGAGCGCAAGACAGTAAGTGAGTGAAACAGCGAATACCTCTACTCTATCAATTTGGATCCTATAATTAACTTTGAAACCCAAATGCTCAGTGTACCATAAGGGTATCACAGCTTATCATAAGAGTTTCTTTGAAGAGATCATTGTACAAGTTACACAGTTATAATAACACTACTATTACTGCTACTAAACATTGACTGGCTGAAGATTTGTGAGCCAGCCACAAAAAATCCAATCCATAGTTTCTACAAACATTGCTACCTGGGATATGACTATTTTCATAATCTCAGATGGTAAAGGGACCTTTTCAAACTCTTTTTCATAATCTTGTAACCAACCCTTAGACATTTTTTCTGTTTTGAGGGCTGCGTGGTGTTCTATAGATTTAAAAATTATGATTCTAAAAATTCCCTAAGTTGGATAAGGAACATTTTGCTAGCGGTGGTTCTGCACCATTGGGTATTTAGGATCTACAAGTGAATCCATCCAGCCTTTGTTACACAGTCGTTTGGTAGCAATGGAAATGCGGCATCATCAGCGATATACTCTTCATCACAGCTAGAAGCTTTTAAAGGGGATGAACTGTGCTTGTGTCCGGGAAATCTAAAGTGCTGAAAATGTATTCGCTGGTGTGTCTTGGAACTTCATGGATGACACACAACTGTTCTAAACAAGCATTTACAATGCAATAGGTCGCGCCTTGTGAGATTTTGAGCTATTGGCATTGTAAACGGCAGCGCCTCTAATAATAATAAAAGGCATTGTCATGTACAATATCAATAGTCCAAACTTTGGCAAAAGCGATACCTATTATGATGCAGAGTGTGGTATCCGTGAAGCGGGTGCCGCGCTCACTATTAAAGTTTTTTTTAAAAAAATTATTAAACAGCGGGGTGACCCGGAAGCGGGTGCCGCGGTGTCCTTAAAGCGTGCACCTTTCTCTGCATGCAAGTTAGAGCGACATAGTGCTCCATAAGAAAAGAGGCCGCTATTGTCTTGTGTGGGCAGTGCGCAAATACAAAAAGCAGCCGCCGTTGTCTCCATCATTGTCAATAAACAAAATAGTGCTCATCTACTTAGAATGCAGACCATGTAAGAAGCCAAGTAAAAGGTCCAGTTGTTATGGGAGGTAACAAATGCAGACTAGGCAGTGCCAAGGAGAGACTAACAAGGCTATTTACGAATCAGAAGCCAGCCAACCGACCAAAGATAGGAACAAAGACCACCAGCACAGCTGCCAGTGCAAACCTAGAAGCAACATGATAACAAGTCCTGACTGAAGAACTAACAACTGCAAACCTAACAGCATCCACACATCAAGGACAGACCAGAGCCCAAACAGTGATCACCAGCACAGGTGTGACTGCTAACCCACCAAACATAGGAACACAGACCACCAGCACAGCTACCAATGCAAACCTAGAAGCAACACGAGAACAAGCCTTGACTGAAGAACCAACAACTGCAAACCAAATAGCATCCACATATCAAGCACAGACCAGACCCTAAAAAGTGATCACCAGAACAGGTGTGACTGCTAACCCACCAAACATTGGAACAAAGATCACCAGCACAGCTGCCAATGCACACCTAGATGCAACTGGAGAACAAGTCCTGACTGAAGAACCAACAACTGCAAACCTAACAGCATCCACACATCAAGCACAGACCAGAGCCCAAACAGTGATCACCAGCACAGGTGTGACTGCAAATCCACCAATAACTGACAAGAGGGTAATCAATCCAGCAGTGACCGCAAAGCAAACAACAATGGTAACAAAACTAAAACAAGATAGCATACCACAGATGGAGCAAATTCAACAGCAACAAACCGAGCTGCAATAACAGAGACGCAGCTGCAACTAAAAGGCAAATACCGACTACAAACTCAACTGTGACCACAACCAGTGGGTGCTTGTACAAGAGCAACCCGGATCTTGCAATAATACGTAAAACCTTATGCTGTAAATTTCGTACATAACAACGTAAGGTTTTCTTTGGCCGCCAAGAATAAGGCCTTGACACAGAAGATGTTTGCCAGTCACTCACCTTTCTATAGACTTTGCAATTAATGTCCATTTCGGGGCGAGGATCAGGTAAAAATGAGCATTTTCTTCATATACGTATTGACAGCGGTCCTAAACTCGGGATTGCACCACAGTATAGAAACGCCGCACAGGATGGCACAACAGAAGACTCACCCAGGGGCAGAGGTAAGTATGCACTCCTCACAGAAACCTCTCATTCAATTACGTTAGTAAAATATGTCCTAAATACCTCCTGCCCCATTTCAGCTCCTGGTGATTTTCACTGGTCTACAGCATGAGCAGTGTGCCCGGGTGAAATGAGGATAAAACTGCCCCCAAGGACTCACCCTTCCATCACAGCGTCCTGCAGGGGAAGGAGGTCTAATTCCAGAAGCGTGGCGACGGCCCAGCACGTTAATTAAAGTAGATTGTAACCAAGCAGAAAGGTCCATTTCCAGGGCCCTCTCAGCACCCAGAGGCCATGCTACTCACGGCGCAGCAGGATATAATTATCTTAATTTAAAATGCAACATAAATCCAATGGTTCTAGAGCCTCTTTCAATACAAGTACAGGTAAGAGACATTTTTGCTTTTTCAAGGTGAGGGGAAAGTCATCTCCAGGCGCTACAAATGTTCCCCTGCACATCTTTTCATCTGTCCCGGGTTATGTTTGCACTCTCTAAACGCAGTGAATAAATTAACCAGCGCACTGATGAATACATAACCCTAAAACAAACACATATACTGATGTCAACTCGTCATTCCTGATCTTTTTGTGCCTAAACCTGTGCATTGGAACACATTGGTCGGAGGCAGTTCAGGCGAGGGGGGCGATTCCCCTGGTGGGGCAGAGGGGCACTCTCCCAGGAAGGGAAGGGTGGTCTGCGAGCCGATTCCAGGGAGGTCCAAATTCTGGGAGGGGGTGGTGGGGAAATACCGACTCCAGAAAGGGTGGGGTTCCGCACAGATTGCAGGGAGGGTATGGTGGGGTGGTCTCCTCGTGGGTTTCAGGGAAGGTGGTGGCCTCAACACCGGTACCAAGGGGTACAGTGGTCTCTGCACTGGTCCCAGGGAGGGGAGGGTGGTCTCTCAGCTGTCCAGGAAGGGGAGCGTTAATCCAGCGAGGCACGAGTGGTTGCAGCACGGATTCCAAGGACAGCACCTGCCTGTGTCCCGGGTGCTTACTGCAGGCACTACATGCTTTGGTACATTCAAACACATCGTGCCTGCACTAAGAGAAACTCAATAAAGAAAATAGTGTTTACTGACTAAATAAAGCATCCCGTGTAACAAGTGAAGTAAAAGGGCCAGTCACCATGGGAGGCTCCAAATGAAGACCAGGCGGTGTAAGGAGGGAATAACAAGCCTGTTAACAAATCAGAAGCCAGCATTTACGAAGGACATTGACACAAGCAAATGACAAATATTGGTGGAGTGGGCGGGGCCTCTATTCTATATTCCACTACAACAAGTCTCGCAGAGCAGCTCATTAGCGCTGAATTCTAAGCTCGACCTAAAAAGAGTGTGACTCCAGATAGGGTCCTCATACTCCAGGATCACTCTTGCCAGGTAAGTAGTTCTACTTTCCAGGTTAGTAGCTAGAGATATCCATCCAAGTGTTCCGCCATCCACATGCTAATGGCACATCAGCAAAGTCTCCTGGAATCCTTTTTGCTGCGATCACAGAAGAGTGTAAGGAGCCTGGTTCAGGAGCTCAACATGAAAGTGGTGGACCTAAGGGAAGCAACCCAAAGAGAAGAGCATGGTATCTGACTCACAGGTAAGAATAATGGGTTGTGTTCTGTGGGACATAGAGCGCACCAATTCAGAAGCTGCTATTTTTGAACATGCAACTACTGGAGGATCATGCATGTGGAGGGTGAGGGTATAAGGTCTCTCCAGTGCCTTTGTGAATGGGTGATGTATATCACTTTCAAGGGGTACATTCATGGTGCATAAGAGATGTTGTCACAAGGGTGATGAAGGAACAAAGGTTGTGCCACGGACTAGACCAGTGGAGGTTCCAATTTATGGACGGCTTCAACAAATTTTCTGAATATTTCCAAATATCATGGCTGGGTTTAGCAGATTAGCATTTCCTTCTTTTTTGAGCTGTCTGGAAAATCTCCTGTCGTCATGGTGGATAGGGTTGAAACCCTTAAATTTGTTTCCAGTGGTTGAAGCGTACGTGTTAACACCTTATTTATGATAATGGTTACTAGAACTGATCAGTAGCCAAGCGGGTGGGCAGTAGTTTGTTGCCCAAGAAGCTGGCAATATTGTATATCCAGTTTATCCAAAGATTAACTACAAAATAGGGGGAACATTTTTCATTTAAATTTGTCGATTGAGTGTTACGAGTATATTTCTAGGAAATTCATTTGTAATAGGGCACTTTTTTGTTTTTATTTGCTCCCACTAAAGCTTTTGAGATTTCCACCTTTAAAAACAATGACCATCCACTGTGGGTGGGACCAAGAATTCCCTTGGCCAGTGAAACAGAACGCAAGCCATTCTTCATTGTTCACATACGCCGAATCTTTTTATGGATCTTGCTGCCTTGTCCCCTATTCTGCCCGATAGGAATAACATTTCTCTACACATCTAGGGTTGAACATTCTGGGCTGGACTGTTTAGGTTGATGACTTTTTGTCTAGATACATTGCTGTAGAAGGTATAGGGAACTTTACCAACAAGGCTGGTCCTTGTCTTGTCCTAGTGTGATGTGCTGCAAATGCCTGTTTCAAGTCATTTGAGAGGCCTAAATTCTGACTTTGTATTGAAGGATGATAGACTGGAACACTTTATGATGTCTGTACTCTACAAGTTCCAAAGTAGACGAGCCAGTAACATGTTCAATAATCCGCCATTTTTCTCTGGCGAACTCTGACCCGGGTGATCAGGTGTGTATTGTCTAGCCTCTGGTGCAATCAGTCCTTTACATGGAATGTTGGTTTGGGGAATTAATTCAGGTCACGGACAGCAAACAATATTAACAAGATTGATTTTGAATTGTATGTGTCGCTGCGAGCCGGTGCAGTGCCCGCAGGGTGATGGCGCGTGAGCAGGTGTTTCAGGTTCAGAGAGAATCTTGCTGCGTGATTTTATCTGGGATGAGCACATTGAAGCTTCAATTAATCTGGTCAAGGGGCTCCTATGCTTAAACTATGCACTTAAAGTGCATTTTAGAAAAAAATGATTCCTGTATTATATATATATATATATATATATATATATATATATATATATATATATATATATATATATATATATATATATATATATTCACTGAAAAAACCATAGGTTTCACACATGTTATAGTTAGCGGAAATTTTAATCATAAAAAACCATTGAAATTCACCCGTTATAGTTAGTGCAGGCAACTATAACTCACGCAACCGCAATCCTCTGCTGATGACATATGTGTCTTTATGAAAAAAAAATATTTGCAATATATGTATAGCTAAAATTTAATGGAAGAAGACATGGGCAAATAAGTGTCTAAATACAGTATTAGCATCAGCAGAGGATTGCGGTTGCGTGAGTTATAGTTGCCTGCACTAACTATAACGGGGGAATTTCAATGGTTTTTTATGATTAAAATTTCCGCTAACTATAACATGTGTGAAACCTATGGTTTTTTCAGTGAATTTGCAAGGTTTTTTAAATGCTAATTCCTAACTATAACGTGTGTGAAACCTATGGTTTTTTCAGTGAATTTGTACGGTTTTTTAAATGCTAAGTTACTTTACGCCATTCGTGGCGTGCGCGCCCAGTTAACGCAGTTCGTTCTGTGCGCGCACGGTGCGCTTCACGCACCGTGCGCGCACAGTGAGCACGCGGTGCGCTTCGCGCACCGCGTGCCCACTTTACGCAGTTAGTGCCGTGCACGCACGGTGGTCACGCGGTGCGCTGCGCGCACCGCGTGCCCACGTTACGCGGGATGGGCCATGTACGCACGATGCGCTTCGCGCACCGTGCGCACATGGAGGACATATTATGCGCTTCGTTGTGAAAGGTAATCATTTATATTTTCATTTGTTAATTATATGCCATGCACAAAAGGAGCCCTTCTGGCACCTTTTGCACACGGGGTGGGGATAGTGTGGATAGTTTTTTTTTTTTTATTAATTTTTACCGTACGCGTACGGTAAGCGTAATCGGCGATTTTTCGAAAAAAAATAAAATTGAATTTTTGGCCTTGGGGGTTCTTTGGGGACACCATCATCAATGCTAGGTGGTTAGGAACTGAATACATTGCCCCTTTAGATGTTTTTTGCCTTTGTTTTTGCTGCCTCACTCAGAGTGCGAGAGAGAAAATGGCGGCCGCCGCTTCCTGGTTTCGACCGATTCGAATGTTTACTTAGATCTAACAGCCAATCAGAATCGCGCTCGCGCACGGCACCGTACGCGTACGGTAAGCTTACCGTAAGCGCACGGTAAGCACACCGTAAGCTGCCACAGATATATATATTGATTTAAATGCTATTTTCTCAGGATCTACTGAACAGATTTGCACCAAACCTACAAAAGGCACTTCCTTGACCTGAGGACTACCTCTCTGCCAAATTTCAAGTAACTCTGTTCAGCCGTTCGGGCTGTAGCTGTGTCTAAAGGTCCTATGGAAAAATGCATGGGAAAAACGCGTTTTGGGAACCCCCTTTTTTCTCAGCCCCCGCTTGACGAATCCCCCCGAGACTTTCAGGGTAGGAGCGGAGCGTAGCGCCCCACCTATTTTGAAAATTTCGCGAGGATTCGTCGACCGGCGCCAAAGTTATTCCAAATAGAATGTTGCGGATTTCCTATGGAAACAGGGTCCTAACTATAACTATCTACTGGCGACCACCAGTAGATAATAAATATATATATATATATATATATATATATATATATATATATATATATATATATATATATATATTATTTTTTTTTTTTTACAACCCATGCTTTCAGATATGTACAAATGACAGGTGTGAGCGACTTTGGATCCAATAAAGCACATTCTAGTTGCCATAAGAGCAGATAGAATTTATTCAGATACCTTACTTTGGATGGAAAGAGTGCACTTTGCTACATTAAGTAAAAATAAGCAAGGTGTGCGGCAAACGTGGTAATGTAGTGGATGGCCATTCTACTCTGACTGGTGATAGCCTTTGTTAACATCTGAATCAGAGAAAAGTGAGCACAGTTTTGTTGATGAATCATGTGCTGAATGTTGGGGAAGACACAGCGGGGGCTCCTCCACAATGGCGGATGAGCATCACCCCCCCCCCCCCCCCATGCTGGCCAGCTAATTGTAAGGAAAGATATCATGATGATAAAACAGTATTATCATTTTATTTTTCTGCTGGATGGAGCAGAGTCTTTGGGAGTGGGGCCATGCCATGACAGGCATGGAAGGGGAGCGGTGGGCAGCACTGCTGTCAGTGCACATGATGGTTTGGCTGGCCGTCTTAGGACATTCAAACAATCATGCGCATTGACCTCTCGCCAACCCGAGCTGCATTGCTGGGTGGAGAGAACAGAAGGCGTAGGCTCCCAGTCCCCTTTGTAGCGGTAAACAAGACGGCTCAGGCCAAACCCAGCACTTCTCTCATGCTGTCCAGCAAGAGAGAAGCGCTTGGATTGGCTGTATGGAGTCTGGGAGCCTCAGCACGTACACAGCAGGAAGGAAAACAGTGGCGATCGGCGAGGAGCAGGTAAGTTATTTTCTTTTTGTTGGGTTTATTTTGTCATCCGCTTCCCCTCCACCACCAAACCCCTGCCCCGCCACTAGACCAGCCACACCGGGAACACATGCCTTTCTTACTCTATGGATTGATTGAGCTGGAGCATATCCATGCCTATGTGGATCTGACCTCCTGGGCACTTGAAAAATATGTAAAATCCACCTGTGGACTCTGATGTCCTGCTCAAGCAGATTATTGAATTCACGCTTGATCTGCTTTTGAAAGTTGACTTGATACCTTTATAGAGCTTGCTGCGAGCTTTACCGGTTCATCAGTATGCAGGTATGGCTAGCAATTTTTTCAATTGCCCATTCCTTTGAAAAGATCTGGAAACTGCATTTCTACACCCTTTTCTTCTAAAGATTTAGCTCTTGCAACCAGCCCGCAGAGAACCTGCAGAAGGCCCAGTTTCACCACAGAGCTGAAACTCAACAGATGGCCTTTGTCAGCAGCTGCTTTGATGACTCAGAAGTCAAATGACCTTCAGGGAACTGCATAAAGAACACCATCTGTAAGCTTTTGCATAACTATAGAATCATGGAATGCAAAGCTGCACTTGCATCATTAAGGTATAGCTGCTCAGTAGACATTAGCGCCAGTCGATGCTTTCGAGATTCTGGGTGCCGGGCTTCTCTCTGTTCTTCCCCTGCCTCTGAGCTTCCTTTTTAGGTCTCGCTGAGTCAGCGCATGCGATGCTCTGCGAGACATTTAGTCAGTGGCTTTTGGAAATGCTTCCAAAGGCTGTTGCCGGCCACCAGCTTTCGGTTACGCGCACAAGCGCGCACACCTCGCTCCGCCTCTGCAATCAACGCTGCTTCACGTGCATCCCTCGCGTGCTAAGCACAGAGCACGTCATCGCGATCACTTTCGCTTTCACCGCGATCGCGATGACTTTCGCTTTTACGGCCGCCCAGCCAATGCTTGTTTCATACTGCTCCTCACTTTTCATCCTCCTCATTTCTTTTACTTTCACCTCGCTCCTCCTCCTTGTGTACCAACCCTCCGCAGCCACCTCCTTTCGTCTAGTGTCAACCCCCTCGCTCCCTGCCCCCAGCATACTCTTCTTCTTTTGACTCCTCTTCTGTCTCTATTCCTCTTGGTCCTCCTCTATTCTGTTCTTAGACCCACTACATTTGTAGTGTCCTCCTTTGACTCCTTCTCTGCCTGAGGCGGATCATCTCGGATCTCATGGTGCTCCCGGCAATCCTCTTCCCCCTCTCCAGGGGTGTAGCAGTGACAGTGCACGAGCATAGCATTTTGGAGCCGGACAACCTAGCCCTCTCTTCCATTCCTGGAGATCGGTGTGTATCAATCACGGGACTCCAACACAGGCGAGACCGAGAGTCCACCCATGGCTCTCACTATTGCTGCCCCACCATGTGCACCCGCTTCACTGACAATTACCAGCTGTACGAGGAGCTGGGCAAGTAAGAGACAGCTGCCTCACTTCCTTGCTCCAATCGCCGCTGGTTCCTTGCGAATCAACATATCTGCACATGTACACAAAGTAGAAGCGCGTCCTTCTTCTACCTGAGTATCCATCAGTCACTAAAGATTTTTCCCCTTCCCAACCGAAGGCTTAGAAATAAAAGAAAACCATTAACTTATAACATGCACAGCCTCTCCACAACGAAGTACTAGCTACTTAGTATGGAGTTTCCCACTCCTCCTTAAAATCACCGCACACTAGCCAAACCGTATTGCTATTTTAGCAGAACCATTTCACCTCCCTTGTTCAGTGGGCAGTGCCCGCCTAGCAGAGCCCACAGCAATGAGGACCTATTCCCATTTAAAGGGATGACCCACCGTCCTATTCCTGCCTGTGAAATGCCTCCTTAGCCAAGAACACTTCGGCCAAATATCAAAACCTGTCTTTAGGATCCGCTTCTTAAGTTGTCTGCCCTTACCTTAAAGTCCTATCCAGGACCGGCTTTTGTCATGGTCAATCATAAACGAGGGCCGGGGGGTTTAGATTAGAAGGATTGACATGTAGCTGACCTGCGAGCTGCCTTGGATAATGCTTTCTTTCCAGGCTGCTGGTTCAGATCATTACCATCAGGCAGTCTGTTAAAACTTGTGTTCTGTATTTTTCTTTACATTGCTCAGATTTGCTTTTTCCCACTCCCTTTCCTATCTTATCCCCTCTCATAGACTCTTACCCCCAGTTTACCAACTGAATACATGAGCAAAGTGAGATGAAAAGGGGCAAATGTGTTTTCACAAACTGGTCTTTACTCCTGGGTATGCAGCCAGGATGTGACGTGAGCACAAAAGGGCCCCCATAGCAACGATAATTTGGAGGCGTCTGATGGAGAAGGATGGAGGACATGTCCTCAATATTAGACTGACCTGCTGCAGCAACCTTCCCTTCCCTTGCACCCATTTCACTGTGTGCTCATTCCTCTAAACCTTCAATCTTTGTCCCCAAACTAGTCTAATCCCTTCTTTCGTGGCACAATTTCACCTACAGATAAGGCCTTACATAACCCCCTTCACTTTTTCCTGGACTTGCTTAACCCCTGGGTTTGACTCTAAACAACCCTGATTGGCCTGGTCCCACCCAATTTCTCCCTAACAACCCTCCAGCCCGAAAATCCTGCCCGCTATTGTAAAACCCTACCAAACCCAGGTTAATCTAAGACTGCTCTAGTCCATTTACCTGCCTCTGGCATGACATTGCCTAAATCCTCCTTCCTGACCACCCCCCACAAAAAAACAAGCATTGGCATAGCCAATAGGTCTGCCTTTGGGACCTTATAAGTATTTAGCCATGCAACAGTTGATGTAGTTGCACCAAGGATACTGTGCTGCATAACTAAATACTTATAAGGTCCCAAAGGCAAAACCTATTGGCTATGCCAATGCTTGTTTTGTGTTCCAAGTGCACGAGGCCCATATAGGGCGACCACCTCACTCCGTGTCATTACTGGCATAGCTTCTAATCCTTTGCTTTAAACCAAAAAACCTGGCATGAGGTTTATCAGACTAATCTGCTCAATAGAAGCAAGCAAAGACCACAAGACCCAGAATGCATTTTGTCGCTACATTGAAGCCCAGAAGTGGAAACATTACCTGGAATGATGTAGCCACCCTAGGCCTGTGTGTCAGCCAGGATGCGTTCTGTGTGACACAGTGTCTAGCAACTTTACAAACCTCAACCCACATGGGTAGAAGGAGAGACTGCACTACCAGTCTCACTGGATTTTTAGGACAGTCCCAATTGCACCACATACAGACCTGTCCAGTCACCCTCAGTTTGTGGATGTCACCCACATTCAGGGTTAAATCCATGCTAATTAAGGCTCTCACCGGCAGTTGTGCAGAGCACTGTCTAGACTCTAGAAGTATCATTTGGAGAAGGTCTGCTCTCTGAATATGGCTTCTTGACTTGAGAAAGAAGACTTCCGATACCCGAAGAGTTCACGTTCAGAAGAGGCACAGTTGTGTCTTGTCAAGTCAGACTCTTTTTGGGGTGATTTGCACAATGGCCCAACGCACAGTGACAGGCTGACGAAGTGACAGTACTCACTTGAAGTGCACCCAGATTGGTAGAGGGCGCTTAACGAGTTAGTTTCAGTAGCAGCGGTAATCCCTACACGTCGCAGCATCAACTCTATACCTCACTTGATTATTGCATCTTTCTTGGATCTCTGTGAGGTCTGACAACTGCCCGAATGCTAGCTAGGGCCAAATCATGACCCTTTTTCTGCACTGCGCTGGCGCAGAAGGGATCTATGCGTTTTGCTTCGTTTTGGTGTCTTATGCTCATACATTAACTTGAAATACCTCCACGGTGGTGCATGTTTTGCTGACACCAAAGCTCTGAACCATAAAGAAGCAAACACTGCCCTCTGTTTCTGAGACACCAAAAGAAACGCATAGAACCATTCTGCACCGGCGCAACGCAGAAAACGGAATCACAATATGGCCCCCGATGTCTTCTCTCGTCATGAGGTCGATAAATACGTTTTGGATACTTCTATCTGCAGATTCCTCACCTTCAGAAGTGGCGTCATATCACATCATTGAAGCCATAAATCACCTACCCCAGCACAGCAACGTCAGTTCCCTTTTTTCCACACCTTCGACGTGGATCCAGAGCTCGTTCTTTTCGGGGAGTCCAAAAGTTTTTTTCTGACAACTGTGTAAGTGCAGTGCTATGTCTCCACACAAGCGCTCGGGCTTCAAGTCCTGCTGGGACTTCGAGCGACATATGCCCAGCACTGACCCACACTGTATGGTGCCTGGGTTCACATCATAATTCTTGGGCCTGTTACTTTTGCCTCCGCATGAATCCGAGCGCCATTAAGGACGTGAGGCCTTGTTTTTTATGGCTAAGACCATTGATGACAGAAGGAGTTATTAACATTCAAGACCCCGATTTAGGTTGCCTTCTTCCCACTCTTCGGAAACTAAGCAATCTGAAGACCGAAGTATCCTAGGCAACCTGGGTTTCCCACATGATCGTCCTCCTCTGAACTGAAGTTGGTCAAAATAAGGCCTACCGACCCTCTCCTGGTGGCTCCAGGTCTGCACCTCAGCCGAACCTGGTCTTGAAGCCTTGTTGTAAGGTTCTGTGGTGATGCTGGATAGGCTTCACCATGCAATACTCTCACAATACCCCAAGGATGGGCCTTGGATTCACAATAATAAATCCTCAGCTCAGTCCTGGTAGAGTGGCAAAGAGCAGTCAGGATTTACTAGAAGCCTGTCTCTGCAGTTACCAGAGAACAGTTCCCACAGTAGTGCCCCCAGAGAGGTTTCTTTACTCTTTTTTTATTTCACAAGCCCTCTCAAAGGCTGTGAACCATTTGGTGATATCACCTTCCTCAAATTTAGGGACAATCCCTTTTGGGATTTTAGGATCAGAAGTTTACTCCCTATCCTTATTTTTAGTATTGCTGCCACCATTGATGGGTGCTAACCCCATCTCTTGCCTTTCTTTCTCTAGAGCCAGGAGCCTGGACTCTAGATCCAATCTTTTTGCCAGCTTTGCTAAAAAGCTGTCCTCTTCACTGGGGGTCCCCCAGTGAACTCTCTGGTGCCTGGTCCACCTGTGTGGTCTCTAGGTTCCCGGATGCTGATTCTTGGATTCAAGGTTATGGGGGCCCTTTCCTCCCTAGGGATGACTGGAGGGGAGAGTCATCATCATCATCCTCATCCCTTTCCTCATCTGACTGGTCATCACCATGTTCAGATGGGTGGTCCTTCGCATACTCAGCCAGGAGCTCCTGAGCCCTAGTTTGGTTGGATGCAGGCCCATTGGTAAATTTTTGAGTTTGCATAGGGACCTCAATTCCTTGAAAGACAAGTGTAACTAAGGTGTGAGGTCTAGCTCCTCCACCAGGTCCTGCATGGTATTATTTTAACTAATAGCTGGGTTTCTTTGAGACATTCTAACCAGACAGTTCTAACCCTCTACCCTTGACTACAGTGACTTTTATTTTTCTAAAATTCTAATGGGACTTAAGCAAGGCCCTGACAAGACTTTTAGTATTTTGGAAAGACCAATCAGAATTCTAAAGGCAATTTTAAGAGTTCTGTCGTGTGATCAGATGGTAACTAAGTAGTCCAACAAATGCAAGTTTGTATCCCACCGCTGATCCACCAATGTGAGAAAGTGGCTCTGTATATACTGTTCCCAAATAGGTACAGTGTGTACAGAGTCCACAGTCCCCAGAGGTTTGGCAGAAGCTAAAGTTAGATAACCTTCTCTAAAGTGGTAGCTTGGTCGAGCAGTAAGGCAGTATCAGAGGACAGTGTAAAGCATTTGTTGTACATACTCAGTCAGCAAATGGTCTCACACACTCAAGAACTGAACTCTAGGCCAATGGTTTTTGTATAAAAATATACAATGGGTATCAAAATATACTTTCTCAGGATGAGATACTTTAGATAAATACTTTTCAACAGGCAATAGACTTTTGAATATGACAGTTACAGTGGTTGCAATAGGCAACACAATTTCAAACACAATAATACATTGAGCTCCATGGGAATTTCTAGTTAAATGTAATTAGTTACTTTAAGGATTACTTTTCTAACTACAGGACTGGATCCTGGATTCAGTCCTGGGACATTTCCTGTAAACAATTGAGTAAAAGCATTTTGGTTCAGTTGTGATTTTTACGCAATATTTTTGTATTTTAAAAGTTGACACTTCGAAACCTTTTCACATAGAATCACCAATGTTATCCTATGGGAGGGAATTCACTTAGCAGGTAAGTGGGGTTATTGTTACTTTTTCTAACTCAGTGTTGGATCCTGGATCCAGCACTGGGGCATCTCCTGTAAACAGTTGAAAGAATGAGTTTTTGCCATACAGGCGATTTTTTTACGGATATTTGTAAGTTTGCAAAATCAACACTTAGAAACTTTTTCAGCAAAAACCATGCAATGTTATCCTATGGAAGGAAATTCATATTACAGGTAAAGTAGGTTCTTGTTACTTTTGTAATCCAGTGCTGGGCTCCTAGGTTCAGCACTGGGACATCTATCTAAAACAGGTAAGCAATTACTTTTTCACAGTTGGTGCAATTTTTAAAGAATATTTGTAGTTTGCAAAAATCGACACTTAGACGAAATTTCGCAGAAAAATAGTCAATGGTTTTCAATGGAAGAAAATTGGGTTAGCGGTAAGTATGGTTGTAGTTACTTTTCAGGGTCAGTGCTGGGCACCAAGATCCAGCACTGGGATCTCTCCTGATAGCAGGCGAGTATTTTCGTTTTCATTACTCGGTTGATTTTAGGTGAATATTTTAAAGTTTAGAAACTCCACACTTAGAAGAATTTCCAAGTGAAACCAGTCACTGTTGCCCTATGGAAGAAAAGAGTTATCGGCTTTTGGGTAAGTACTCGACTGGCAGAGTTAAGGTTATGGGCATAGTCTCAGGGGTCTCCCAGGGTCAGGTAAGTACAGTTGTTACACCCTCAGCGGCACTGGGGCAGCCGGGTGCAGAGTGAGTTAGGCCCAATGTTATCCTATGGGAGGCAGGGGGCCCTTGGTTGTTGGCTGCTGGGTAGCAGGCCACGCGTCTGTGGGAGCTGGGCTCCTGGTCACTTGCTCAGGTCAAATGGGGAAATAGGTTAGAGTAGAGGTTGAACTGCCAGGGGCAATCGGGCGGCTGGGTGCAGGGTGCTTTTGAGCCGTCGGGTGCTCAATGGATGGCAATGGAGAAGCTTAAGAATGAACCAAGGCTGCAAGCTCGGGACGAAGATTCTTCAGGTGCGACCACCACTTCGAGAGGTAAGTTGGGTAGTTGGAGGATAGGTAGGCACCCAGGAGTTGGGCACAGGGGGCCACAGGGTGCCAGGTGCAGGGGTGCATTTTGTTATCTGGGAAATCTTACCCTCTGCTGGTCGCGGTTGGGGGGGTCCCTGGTTCTGAGGATGCAGGCGTCATCAGGAGCGTCGAGGTGGGTCCTTGGGTGCTGGATTCGGGGTCACAGTCACCAGGGGGACGTCCTCGTGGTCTTTGTTCACTCCGGCACAGGCCAGGCTTGGCGGGTGCAGAGTGTGCAGGGTTTGTGGTTCCTGGCTGATGCCAGGGGTCAGTTACTTGCTTTGAGCAGTACCACTGCTCGTGGGAGTCCCAGTTGCTTAGAGTCACAAGGTAGCCAGGTCCTCCGGGGTTTGTGAGGTTGCTGGCCACTGTAGATGCCGGGGTTTAGCAGGAGCAGGTTCGAGGGTCGACAGGCCGGTAGGGCTGGAGCCAAAGCAGTTGGTGTTTTCCTCTTGTTAGCAGCTGCAAGGCAGGTCTTCTTGTTTCTTGATCTTCTTTGCTGTTTTGGAATCTGGATCTGAGGAAGGAAGGTTCAGGGTGCCCCTAAATATTAAATTTAGGGGTGTTACAGGTAGGTAAAGGGCAGGGACAACTGGGTCCCTGCCCTGGGGTGGGTACACCCCCTATCCTGCCACTTTCCTGTGGGAGGGGGGCAGTAGCCTAGTCCTGATTGGGCAGGGCTTCCCATCTTCAAGATGGTGAGAGCCCGGAGATGTGCTTCACCTCGCCTCCCCCACCTGAGGGGCGGGGTTGGCAGAGGCTGGCACACCCCCTTTCCTTCCTTGGGGTTTCTGGCCAGTCTTCCCGCCAGAGTGGGGGTCAGAACAGGTAGGGGCCAGTTGCTGAGTACAGCAAGTGGTCTGGAGTAGCTCACAAAGGCGGTATGCCTTTGAAGCTTCCCCTGCCCATCCTGGAGGAGGAGACCTAGCACCTCGCCCAGGATGTCAATTGTTGCAGACCCACGAGAGTGGATGGCTCTCTACCCAGGGGTCCAGCTACATGTCTGCTGGGTAGCGGCCTATGCAGCCTCTCAGTCAGGACACAGGTTGTTGGGTAGTTTCAGGGGTCAGCTCTAAGTTGCCCTTTGTCGTGCATTTTATATTAAAGTCCACACTGGCATCAGTGTGGGTTTAATGTGCTGAGAAGTTTGATACCAAACTTCTCAGTCTTCAGTGTAGCCATGATGGTGCTGTGGAGTTCGTGATGATGATTTCCCAGCACCATATACTCTTAATGGCAGCCCTGCACTTCCAATGCCCAGGAATAGACATGGGTACTGTAGGGGTACAGGGCTCATGCACCTGTACCCACACCACCGGCATGGGGCACCCAGCTAGAGGGGTGACTGAGGTATGCCAGGGCAGTGTGTTTGTGGGCATGGCACACAGGGATGTATGCCATGTCGACTCTGTTTTGTTCTGCACCAAGACACTCTGTTTTGTTCTGCACCAAGACACTCAGCCTGCAAGGGCAGTGTGTGTGTGTGTCAGGGCACAGGACCTCTAAGGGTGGCCAATAAGTGCTGCAGCCCCTAGGGGCCTTCTCTAGTCGCAGAGCCCTGGGTACCTAGAGTACCATTTACTAGGGACTGACATGTGGCCAGAATTTTGGTCTCGACATTTAACAATGATATGGGACGATACGAAGCGTGCTGGTCGGGGGGTAGGCCTGGTTTATGAAACACCACCACTTCCATGTGCCTCTAGTCCTGTGGTAGGCACCCTTGGTCTCTAGCTTCCTCAATAACTTGAAGATAATGAGGCCCTAATTTGGAAGAGTATTTCTTGAAAAATTCACATGGGAACCCATTTGGACCCAGCGCCTTGCCGAAATTCAGGTCCCCCAGAGCAGCACTTATTTCCTCGTCGGTGAATGGAAGTTCAAGATCTGCTTGTGTCTCGTCTGATAAAGCGCGCGGCGGTAAGTCAGCTAGGAAGAGCTGTACCACGTTTTCCTGCAAGAGCTCCCTAGGGGCGTATAGCTCTGCAAAGTAATGTGAAAAACTCTCTGCAATGAGAAATGGGTCTCTCATAATCTGTCCATCAGGTCCCGGTATGTTTGGGAGAACCTGTGGTTGCAAGGCCCCTTGACACAACTATGCAGTTATTTACCGGACTTGTCACCCCATTGATAAATTCTGCTGCGGGACACCAGCCACGCGAGTCAGGGTATCAGCATGGGATTGTCGCTCTAACGCCAGCTGTCGGCACACCAAAATTCCTCCCTCCCCTCTACTACTCTGTTCCAGCTCTAGTAAGAGGGCCTCAGACCACAGGAGCGATTGACGCCGGACTCGACGGGCCGCTGCGCAGTAAGAAATATCCCCCCCCCCGCAGGGTGGGCTTCATGGCCTCCCATAAGGTTGCCTGCTCAGTTATGGTTCCCACATTGGTATCCAAATATTGCTCAATTGCCGGCCCTATGTGCTTCCTATACTGTTCATCCTGCAGGTGCCAGGGGGATAAACGCCAACGAAAAGGCGGCTTCTCGGGGCCCAGCTGCGCGGTCAAGAGCACTGGGGAGTGGTCAGACAAACCCCTTGGGAGAATCTACTGCACTCACCCGTCCTACAGCACCCATCGGTACAAATATATAATAAAGACAGGAATATGAATCATGGGTCGTCGAAAGGTATGTAAGCCCTAGTTCCTCGCGATGTAGTTGCCTCCACGTATCCACCCATCCCAATCCCATCACCAAGGTGTTCAGTATGGTACCGTGTGAAACTGCGGGATACCCTACTGTTCTCCATCTATCCATGGTCAGGTTCATTACATCATTCCAATCGCCCCCTACTATTGCCAGCCCCTCAGGTATATTGGCCCACAAGGACGTAAGGCGCTCTACCAAAGCCCATTGCAGCGGTGGGGGAGCATACACCCACACCCTAAAACTACCAGTTCCTCATATATGGTGCCCCTAATAAAAACATATCTCCCCTGGGTGTCAGTCCATGTCTTGATATGTTTGTAGGGGACCCTGCGATGTAGTAAAATTGCAACCCCTCGTGATCCCCTAGTGAAGCCTGAGTGGAACACTTGAATATAACCATAGCGGAGGAGACACAGGGCTTTAGTACCCATGAAATGGGTCTTCTGGAGCATCAGGACGTTTGCTCTGTACCGTTTGGCCTGCTGGAGTGTGGCCCCTCGTTTAATTTTATATAGCTCCCCTGACTATCCAAAGGTCCCTGGCCTGGGGTCACGCCGTATCTGTGGGGACTGCCATCTAAGGGTCTCCGGGTATCAACATGTGGGATAGCTATGGACCAGTTTACAAATCTTGTCTGTGTGTGGTGGTGATGCAGTGCAAACTAATAAGTGTACCCCAACTTCCCCCATCCCCCTTCCCTATACCTCAAAACAACTGAAGTATCTGTCACGGTGGGAGTGTCTTGCGGAACCCAACGGATGCCCCCTGCCCACCCCCCCAATGATTCCTCAACAACCTGCCCATATTCAACAGGCGTGCCCCTGAACCGTTAAGAGTCAAACAGAGGTACTAGCCCCTGCTCATGTTTCGTCGGTTCAACCTCACGTCTCCAACAGTGCCCCATCTCGGCGAATCTTGATGTAACTATGATGCCGAAGACCCCTGCCGGGATACCGAGGTAGATCTGCTAGGATCACTGCAGGATTTGGAGCGGCATCAGGATCTCGACTTCCTAATCCCTTTGGTTTTGATCTTGGGTAGCCTGCGAGTGGCCTCACTGGATGAGGAGTCTGATTACAGCCTGGGTGGTGTACGTAGTCGAATCTTCACGGTTTCATCTGTCCAGTTAAAGACATCTTCTGGCGATTTGAAGAATGGTGTCAGGGATTGGTACACTACTCTCAACCTGGCGGGATACAGCAGTGCGTAGGAGAGTTTCAACTCACGCAGGCGGGCCTTGGCTGCTATAAACGACTTTCTCTTCTGCTGGACCAGTCTCGTGTAATCCGGGAGTATGAGGATGCGAGTGTTCTCGAACATCAGGGGCTCCTTGAGTCTGGCTTGCTTTAGGATCGTGTCCCTGTCGTGGTAATTTAATATCTTCGCAATAACAGGCCTCGGTCTGGCTCCAGGGGGTGGTTTCTGTATCAGGGCCCTGTGCACCCTTTCCACTACAAAGCAGCTTGGCAACGACTCCGGAGGGAGCCAGCTTGCAAGCCACCCAGTGAGGAACCGTTCCATGTGTCTCCCTTCACATCCTTCAGGGAATCCAACAAAGCAGAGGTTGTTCCTCCTGGCCCTGCCCTCCGCGTCTTCCGAAGCCAGACCCCTGGTGATTGTTTCCAAGGACGCAACTTTTTTTTGCAAAGTAGTGACCGAGTCTTCTACTCCCGAGACCCTGGTTTCAACCTCGGTAATGCGCTCAACTGCATTCCTTAGACCCTGCCATAGGAGCATAACACAGACCCCCACCTCTCCAAACTTCGCTTCCAGCACGGCCCTGGACTGTGTGATGGCTCCCATAAGTGCGGCATTGTCCGGAAGGCCTCCCTGCGCACCTCCCTGGTCAACTGTCGGGCTCCTGCTCCAGTATAGCGACCTAAAGTACTCTGCTTGGCAGATGCTCCGACTGTCTTATCCCTCGTCATTTTGCCGGTTCAGATCACCTATCCCTCAAAATGGCAGATCGATAGCCCCCTAGACAGGCCTCCGGCACAATTGACGTTCACTCGGCCCGTGGTATACTGCCTGTCACCCCTACAGACTCTGTTGGCAATATCTTCCTTTGTCACAAGGCTTTTAAGATATGAGACTCGGGTGGGGCCCTCTTGCCCACAAGCCGCACCAAGCGCTAACCTGGCCGCTTCCATGGACGGTTGCGCCCCCCCCTAGTGAGTGTCCCCCAGGCTTCGCTGTCACACCCTCTTGGCCACCAAGGTAGCGCACTTCATCAACTGCACAGGATCCTACGTTGCCTATGGTGCCAAGGCCCGACTCCACCCCAGAGGAAGGGCGATGATTTTGATGGGGTGCAATTATTCCAAGCCAGGCTCCCTCTCTGAAAGTCACAATGTATTGCCAGCAATAGTTCCACCTGTGGCCATGCAGAGTCTCCCACAGCCACGCAGAGCGCTATTATCCTCACTCGCTGCTTCTACTGGCCTGCGTTCAGCTCTGCTCTCCAGCGACCCCACAGCACATTTCTCCTGCAGTCCGAGGCAGATCAGCACCAGACCCAGTCAGCAGCATCTTCCCGCGTCCGTGTGGCCACAGTGCCCCTCTGCGCAGTGGCCAGGGCATGTGAGACCCCTTCGACACCAGCAGCAGCTCCCGCGCCGCAGATCCCAGCTCCACAACAACCGGGTGACAGAGCTGCGCGACCCAGCTCTTGGGCCTCCGGTCCGGCTGCTGCGTAGCCCCAGGGGTCCCGCTACTGGTCATCTGGATCTCCGCAGGCCCTGCATTCCATTTCAGCCCCCGGCAAGACCGCTACACTCCCCCTCCATGCGGCCCGATCCAACTGCCGAACCCAAGACAAGAGGTGGGGGGAGGATTGGGATGCACACGGACACCCACCGGAACTCCACCGGGGACTTCTCTGCCACATAGGTGCCTCCGCGGCCACAGCTCGGCCTCCTTACCAGTCCCCAAGGGCTGATTCTTCGGCCGGTCTGGTATACAGTCACCAGGGTGTTCCGGCACCTCCTGCTCCCGTAGTCTTCTGTTCCCGTTGGTGCTGAGGAAGCTCCGCCTCACATCCACGCACTAGGCCTCCGGGGCCGTATGCTGCCACTGCCGCTACGATCTCCTCGGTCTGTCTCTGGGTCCGACTGCTCTCTCCTCAATTCCCGATTGTTACGGGAGATTTTATGAATATATGCGTCCGACGAATCAGGATATATAAAGGATGTTTAATATGGGCTGAGCGGAGCTCTCCTAACACGCGTCCACCATGTTGGATCGCTAGGCCACACCCCAAGATTGGATTTTAATTTAATTTGTGCTTTTAATTATTTTTGTTTTATATTGAACAATGTGTTTTATGTGCTTTTATGGCCTCTGAGCCGAAATAAAGCTTAATTGAGTTGATTTGTGTCAGGAGTGAGAAGGCACGTTGTTTGATACCAAACAGAACATATTTAGGTGGTTCCATAATGGAGCTGCCAACGTTGGGGAGGTTTGTCTGGGTGCCAGCCCATGTTATCCTATGGACCATATATCACTTATAGTGTCCTTTAATGGTAAAGGCCACTATAGGGGCATATAAGCTTGCACGTACATGCCCACACCTTTGATATAATGCACCCTGCCTCTGCTCTGGGCTTTCGGAGGCCTTCCTTAGGGGTATCTGACATATATTACAAGCAGTGCATTGACTTCGCCACACAAGGTGAGGGCAAAGTTGAATTGGAGCAGTTTACACTGTTGCTGCAGTCTACAATGGCAAACCTGCTGTCAGTAGTTTACTTGGGTCACTCAGGGTGGCACAAATAGTCCTTTAAGCCATTTGGACCCCTTTACCACCCATGCCATGGGTACCATATACTAGAGACTTATAAGGGGTTTCTGGCATATATTACAAGCAGAGCATTGAGTTTGCCAAACATGGTGAGGGCAAAGACGAATTGAAGCAGTTTACACTGTTACTGAAAAGGAGAGTGTGCTTGACTGGTTTGGTCGGCCCCTAGAGGGCTGACCAAACAGTCAGAGCCCACAGCATTGGGCTAATCACACCTCCCCTGCTTTCCAGCTCAGCCGCCCACCCACCCGCCCGCCCTTAACCGGGTACTTCTGCTTTCTCGCAGTGCGAGAAGCAGAAACATAAAATTGTAGTTTAACCATTTTATGTTTCTGCCTCTCGCACTGCGAGAAAGCAGTGGGGTGACGCCCCTCCACCCTAATGGAGGAGCCGCTCCTGGTCCACAGTTGTGTAGGGCCTTGTATGCATTGGTCAGGAGCCTGAACTGTCATCTTTTCTGTACAGAGATCCAGTGGAATTCCCTGAGGTCGGGAGTGATGTCGGTTTGTCTAGGGATATCCAGGACGAGTCTGGCTGCAGCGTTCTATATGGTCTGTAGTAGGAGGAGGAGGTCAGCTGCGATCCCTGTATAGAGAGCATTGCCGTAGTCCAGTCGGCTTGAGATGAGGGCCTGGGTGAGGGTGTCTTGAGCTTTGGGGTTAACCATTTGATTATATTGCTTGGCATGTGAAATATGAAGAAGCAGGAAGAGGAGACTGAGTTGACCTGAGTCATCGTGTTTAACTTGTTGGTTGATGGCTTTTTCAAATACTTTGGCCAACAAAGGGAGCAGGGAGATCGGTCAGTAGTTGTTGAGTTCACTGGGGTCTATCAATGGTTCCTTTAGTAGGGCGTTGACTTCTGCGTGTTTCCACTCCTCAAGAAAGGTGGCTGTAGCAATTAAGGTGCTGAACAAGGTGGTGAGTATGTGGATGATTCGCCTAGGTTGAAGATGTGGTGAGGACATGGGTCGGATGGGGCCCCTGAGTGGACCGAGTTTATGATGGAGATGGTGTCCTGTGGGGCGAGCAGGCTCCATATGGTTAGTTGGATATCCCTGGTGCTAGCGGGGTCATAGTGTTGCTTGAAGAAGTCGGTGGCCCTGGGCTGGGGTTTAACGTTTCTGTAGATGTTGGCGATCTTGTCATGGAAAACGTTTGCAAGGTTGGCACAGAGTTTCTTTGAGGGGGTAATGCTTGTTACAGCTGAGGGGTTGGAGAATTCTTTGACAATGTAGAAGATTTCTTTGCTGTTATTGGAGCTTGATTTGATGTGAGAGGCTAGGGCCTTTTTCTTGGATTCTGTCAACTAAACAATCCCACAGTGCATCTCTTTGCCCCAAATCCAAGATTCCAGAACCCTTCTTGCCCTGAGGTGTATCCAGTATAATGAGCAACTCCTCCTGGAAAACCAGTTCTGCCAAAGGTTTGCCCTCCACTGGTCTTGGTGCCGCTTTGGCAATTTAAACAATAGCAGGGGCATGCCTAGGTGTGTGTATCATATGTGCCTGTGAAGGAAGTTGCCCCTTGTAAGCTTGTACAGTTGGTTTTCACCCCCCCCCTCCCCCCGCTCCAAGTCATCCTGCCAGGAGGTGGCCACACCTCCTCCCATTCAAGCCCCTTTTGTTTCTCTCCCTGAGAGCAATTCCACCTCTCAGCAAGGTGCCAGGTGACAGTTGGCGTTTATCTCAGAAAGGTCTATTAGAGGCTTTAGGCTGGAAAATTACAACTTTCTAAAAGTGGCATTTTAAAGCTATTAATTTTGAATCTGAGTGGTTGAACTATTGTATAAACAGAATTTATACATTATAAAGTGTTATAAGGTAACTCAGTGCTTTTTTTCTGGGAGAGCCAGCCTTACCACAAAAGCAACATTTGAGAGTTTTCACTGTTAGGACATTTAAAACTTAAGAATGCCAGTCCAACTTTTTAAATACCATGCCCACTGCCCTATGGGCATTTATGGCCTAACATGTACTGTTTTAAAAAGGAAAGTTTAGGCCTGGTGTAGGAAGCTTGCTCTTTGTATGATATACCACTTAGTGGTTATATCGTGCAGAGAGTCTAGAGAGTTCCCCATAAGTGTACAGGGCTCATGTAGGAAAGTGCCCCTTTTTACATGTTTGCCCCCCACTTTTTGCCTGATGTTGATGCTCTTTGACTGAGTGTGCCCTGGGTTCCTGCCAACCAGGTACCCAGGGCCTATGCTGTTTCCCTATAACTGTACTGTGTACCCCCAAATTGGCACCACATGTAAGTCCCTTGGAAAAGGTACCCTATGTACCAAGGGCCCTGTGACCAGAGAAGGCCTCTAAGGGCTTCAGCACTTATTGTACCATCCTTAGAGGGCCTGTTCCTTAGCGCACACACCCTGCCATTGCAGGGTGGGTGTTTTGGTGCAGAGAAAAGTGAAAGTCGACGTGGCACACAGCCTTGTGTGCCATGCCTACAATCTACTGCATATGGCATAGGTCAGTCACCCCTCTAGCTGGGGACACTCTGCCACTGGTGAGGGTACAGGTACATGAGCTCTGTACCCCTACAGTGTCTACGTCTATTCTTGGACATTGTAAGTACAGTAAAGCCATAAAGGGTATATGGTCTGGGAGTTTGTCATTACGAACTCCATAGCACCATAATGGCTTTACTGAAATCTGGGAAGTTTGGTATTAAACTTCTCAGCCCATTAAATCCACACTGATGCCAGTGTGGGATTTAATGAAAAATGCACTCCGAGCTCATCTTCGAGATGCCCCCTTAAAAAATGACCTAACTCTAATGACCTGGCTGCTCACCAGCTGCCATCCCCAGACATGTTTCTGGAACCGTGGGTCGATAGCCTCGTGCTCTTGGGGTTTGGAAACAAAGCACATCCTGGGCACAGATGCCAAGCCTCCTCTCCCAGGATTGGTAGATTACATGAAGGGGACGTTTCAAAGGCTTGCCGCCTTTGCGAGCTGACCCAGCCATTTGCTGCTCCCAGCAACTGGCCCCCACCAGTTCTGACCACCACTTTGGGTGGGAGAATCAGCGGGGAAACCAACATAGGAGGAGAGGTGTGCCACCTTTGCCAACCCCACCTCTCAAGTGGGGGAGGCGAGTTGAAGCACAACTCTGTCCCTGCCATCTTGAAGATGGGGGAGGCCCAGCCAACCAGAGTGAGGCTTTTGCCCCCCTCCCACTGGAGGGTTGCATAATAGGGGGGTGTATCCGCCCCAAGGAAGGGGCCCATTGGTCCCAACCTGTACCTACCTGAAATGACCTTAAATCTAGTATTTAGGGGCAACCCCAAACCTTGCCTCCTCAGACAAGAAAGAAGAAGAAGACTGACAGAAGAGCCGTGCTGAAGGAAGAAGAGGAGAACACTAACTGACTTGGCCCCAGCCCTACCGACCTGTTCTGACCTCGACCTGCTCCCACGGAATCTCGGCGTGTCCTGCAGCCAGCAGCCCCCATAGAACCCGGAGGACCTGCCCTGCCTTCACTGAAAAGACTTTGTCTCCTGTGAGCACCGGATTTGCTCACCAACAGACTCTGGCTCTGGACAAATCAGCGAGTCTGCACCACTTTGCACCCGACGCCCACGGCCCAAGTTAGACTGGCCAAACACCACATGAAAGTCTCTCCGGCGATCCTGACCTGGGATCTGTTGATCCCTGACCTACCTCAAGTCTCTTTATGATGCCTGCAGCCCCTTTCTGGGGGACCCTCCCGACCGCGACCGGAGCCAGGAAGGAAAACACGATACCAAAACACACCCTTGCACCTGACACCCTACGGCCTTGGGTGTCCCGGTGTCCCAGCATCCCACGATATCCCAACTTCCCTCTCCAACTGGTAGTTGCCTCCTGAAGATCTTCGTCCAGAGCCTGCAGTGTTTGGTGAAACCTGAGAATCCCCACTGAAAACAATAGGACACCTGATGCCAAAACAGCACCCTGCACCCGGCTGCCCCTGTGCCGCTGTAGGTGCACTTTGTGTGCAAACTTAAACCCCACTTTGCCATGAGCTTAACCCCAGGAGCTTTGCTCCCTCAACTTTGTGGCCTGCTCGGGAGCAGCAACCAACCCGAGGCCCTTTATCCCACCCTGGATAACATTGGGCCTCAGCACTCAGCACCCGTCCACCCTACTGCCGCTGAGGGTGCTCTTGGAGTGCATTCTTCACCCTGGGGCAACCCTTGTTCTAACCCCAGAAACCCAACTTCAAAAACCTAGTACTTGCCTGTAAACTGATAACTTCATTTACTCCCATAGGATTGCATTGCCTGCTTTACTGTGAAGCTGGACCAAGGAGTGGTGGCCATCATGTCTGGGGCCGTTACCCACTCCCTGCAAAGCAGCTAAGAACCTGGGGATCTGGGTTGATCCCAGACTCTCCTATGACAACCATGTGCACAAAGTGGTAGGGAAATGCTTCGGGGTGATGAAGACCTTGAACCGTACCCTAGACCTCCTCCCTCTTGAAGCCAGGCGCACTATGACCCAAGCTCTAGTGACCTCGAGGATAGACTATGGAAATGTGCTTCTGCTCGGAACAACACAAAAAAACATCAGGAGACTTCAAGTACTCCAAAACACGGCAGCACGCCTAGTCCTTAGACTCACAAAAAGATCAGCCTCTAAACCAGCCCTAGCCACTCTGCACTGGCTCCCCATAAAAAAGAGAGTCCTATTTAAAGCACTTCTAATGTGCTACAGGATCATCTCACACAAAGCTCCCCCCTACATGACTGATCTGGCTATCCCCTACGAGCCTAACAGAACTCTCCGCTCTGGGGGAACTGGATTGCTTAAAATTCCCCGTGTCAAGAAAGCCAGAATGGGTGGTTCTTTTCGTGTAATGGCTGCCAAAGAATGGAACTCTCTCCCCATGAGTATCAGACTAGCGGATTCAGAGACCTTGTTCAGAAAACTTCTGAAAACCCATCTGTTTTCCCTTTAATTTCCCTCTCCTGGCCCTGACTTTTCTCCACAGCGCGGGGACACGCCGGGATGGCGTCACCATGCGCTTTACAAGCCCCTTTATTATTATATTATTATTATTAAGTGTGGAGCAAATTCTATGAAAAGTCCCACAAGTGTGTTTTGATAACAAATTGCATTACTTACCTTTATCCAGGAAATGTCCCAGTGTGGTATCTAGGCATACCACACTGAGTAAGACAAGTAATCTGAAAAGTAATCCAACAAACTACTCACAAAGTAATTACAAAGTAACTGTACTGTAATTCCAACTGTTTTTGAACATTTGACTTACCTGTAACCAAACCAATAACATTAAACTGCATTATTCTTGCAAAGTACTATTACCCTTACCTGTGCCAGGCCTTGCTTAGTTCTAGAAATAAGACACAACTAAATAATATTTTAACCAACATGTACGAGCGGTGAGGGTCAGAACTCGTGTGCACAGGTGAGTATTCTAAGTGATTATTTCTGGGGTGAATTTTCAGAACAACTATTAATGCTCACTTCTAATGATCCACCTCCCAAAGGTCATCTGACAAAAGATTCAATGTATACAGAAGGAGCATACAATTATTATAATTTTCTCCACAAATAGTTATCCAAGTCCATAAATGATCCAAGTTCCAATGCAAGCTTCCTTGTTCACTTGTCTTTGACATTTATTCATCTCAGTTGATACTTGTTCCAATATCTTCACAATACAGATCAATCAGAAATTTCTATACAGCCAGCCTACGCATTTCGTCCCCCATGGGACATCATCAGGGCTAAATGATTTTCTTTTTATTATTCTTATTTGGAGTTCCAATGCTGTGTTCCAACTTTATGCGAACTAAATTCTTATTCTTAATTAAATCTCAGAAGAGTTCTTTATCATTTTTACTACCAGCCATAGATGGCAATTTTAACAATCTTTATTTTTGATAGGTTGGTGTCTTCTATTAGCATATGGAGCTCCTCTAGGAAATTCTCTCCTCGCCAGCCTTGTCCGATAAATCCGACTGTGAAGATAATGGAACAAGTGTCAACTGAGATGAATAAGTGTCAATAAGGACAAGTGAACAAGGAAGCTTGCATTGGACTTCGATAACTATTTGTGGAGAAAATTATAATAATTGTATGCTCCTTCTGTATACATTAAAAAATATTTTTATACAAAACAAATTGGTCAGAGTTCAGTCTTTGAGTGTGTGACATCCTTTCTTGCCTGAGTATGTACAATAAATGCTTTAACACTACCCTCTGATAAAGCCTTACTGCTCACCCAGACTACCATAAATAGAGAGTAAGGTATTGTCCACTTTTACCTATGTAAGCCTTTGGAGATCCACTGGACTCTGTGCACACTATACCTTACTTTGGGATAGTATATACAGAGCCAGCTTCCTGCAGCTCAATGTAAACCCAAATTGCTCTATTTGTGGTAGTGTGGTTGAGCAGCCTTCGGCATAACACAGGTGAGTGTAAGACATTTGTTATACACACTTTGACCAATAAATGGCACACGTCTAAAAAAGGAGATCCACACCAGTTTTAGAAAAATAAGCTTCTATCAAGTTTTATTTTAAGACCAAGGTGTATGCAAAAAGGTAAGTACGTTTTCCAGGAAAAATTCTTTACACTTTAAAAAGTGGACCCTTTGTGCAATTTTGCTTTATGATGTTCATCTATGGGTGAAAACAAAAATTCAATTTTGTAGGTATATACCCAACTTACAAATTCAGTCTCCGGGTTCTGGGATCAACACCAGGATATGTTGAAATCAGCACAAACCCTGCACCTCCACCAGCAGCATATGGGCGGCTGTTTGCAGAGGTCACATTTGGGGTTAGGCGACCAATGTTAACCAATGGAGACGGAGGTAATTAAAGTCACGTTGCTCACAGGTGGGTGAAGCGGTGTCCAGGGTCGATCTTCTGTAGTTAAGGTAAGTACAGGGGGGCCACAAGAAAACACCAAACTTACACCCTCAGCAGTACCGGGGTGGCCGGTTGCAGAGCGCCCAACGCAATCCAATAGGGGAGATCGGTCTTGAAGAAAGGCTGCAGGCTCAGGCCAGGAGGCCGGATGAAGAAAACCCACAGCAACCCAGGTAAGTAGAGATGCTAGGGGACATAGGGACACCGTTGGTCAAGCTTCCCAAGGCCCAGGGTCTGCGGGTGCAGAGGTGTCCTTAGGTATCGGAAGAATATTACCAGGCAGGTCGTGGTCAGTGAGGTTCTTCGAGTTGAGGCTGCAGGCATCGAGGTGGAGTCGGGCATGCTTTTATATAAAAAAAAACAGCGGATTGCATGACTATCTAACATGAGTGCTATTGGCCTATCTCTTTTCAGCAATTAGTGTGTGAATACAAATGACACCACCCCCTCCTTGACCAGATAACCAGTATCCCCAAATGTAGTTGCTTAGCATGTATTTGGGATAATTGAATGAGTTAGTACTAAAGACGATGTGACCGTAATACTGTTAAACCTAAAGGTTGCATGTGTTGTAAAGAGGCATGATTAGTCTTTCACTTATCAGGCATGACATTTTGTACTGTGTTGCAGTGACATTCACCTGCTTGTTCACAAGTGTGTCTTTAAATTATCCACATTAGACCTGTGTTTGGAAGCTATCCGCCCTCCTGTTTTTAAATTTTAAAAAATTATGGAGTTTCTCCGGAAAACAGAATCTGTATTTTTCATGTTGAATATGTCCAATATTCTGTTTTTGGATCAAATCTTTTTCGAATAGGTTGATCTACTAAGACAGTTCGAGACCCAGGTAGAGATTACCTGAGTGTTTTTGAAAAATCTGGTGTTGTGCCACATAAGGCGAATTAGGCCTGTATTCTATGTTTAGGGATCCTAGAGTACTGATGAATGCCCCAGACTAGATAGGCTAGTTATTGTGGGCAGAAACACGGTGGCTAGTAGGAGACTGGTCTGAGCCATTGTTCTCTATTTACCCACCTGGTATAAGTGTTTTAGATATACCTAGAGTCCTCACTAATAAAGGTGATAACTGAGAAACTCGAAGGTATTTTTTACATTTCTGCATCCCGTGTTTTTCCAGTAGTTTTATTCAAGAACTTCCTCCTTCCTGCCAAGTCTTCGAGGCAGTTGAGTCCTCCCTGGTGGTATTATCTACCAGGGTGGGGAGAGGATGCCGATGATGAAGCATGGCACTATTGTGTGTGCGAGGCATCCTCTTACATAAAGGATGGCTTTACCACTAGGCCTAACAGAAATCCTGTTATGTCCGTTTGACGTAAGTGCTGAACGCTTCCCTGTAGTTTTGGAAATTGTGTTCCTTGTGACCTTCTCCCTTCCTGTATTTTGGTAAGCCCTGTACCTTTTTGAGTTGTGCTGAAGTCCGGCATGGATCAGCCTACGGTGGAGTCTTGCTCCAAAGCACTGGTGAACCTTCACAGGACCAGTGGGCCACTTGGACTCGGGCTGTGGGCGTCAGTTGCAGAGGTGGGTCCGGCTGTGGGTTTGAGGTTCCTCAGGTCAGAGGTCTTTGTTCTTCAAAGTTTGTTTCTTCTGGACATGTCCGCTTTCCGCAGGAGATCTTGGACTTTGTTGAAGTCGGCAGTCCTTCCAAGGCTTTGGAGGTCGCTGGGCTGCAGGACGGATCATCTTTTGGTGCAGGATCGTCGAGGGCTGCAGACAAGCCGGTAGGACTGGGGCCAAGTCAGTTGGTGTCTGTAGTCTTCTCTGCTAGTGTGATGCTGTAGTGTCCTTCTCTGCATAGTTCATCAGAAATCTGATTTCAGGGTCTGGGCGTGCCACCTAAGTACTAGATTCAGGGGTTTTACAGGGGAATGACAGGTAGGGAACAATGGGTTTTTTGCCTGGGGTGTCTGCACCCCCTATTATGCCACCCTCCTGTGGGAAGGAAGCATAGTCCTAGCCCTGATTGGTAAGTCTCACGATCTTCAAGATGGTGGGCACTGAAAAATGTGTTTCACTTCGCCTCCAGCACCTTAGGGTCGGCGTTGGCGAAGGGGGGCACAACTCCTAATTTCATTTCCTCTGCCTCCAAAAGTGGGGTTTTAACTGGGAGCTGCCATCTGCTGGTTGCAGCAGAGGCTGGTGTCATTACAAAGGTGCTAAGGCCTTTGAAGATTCCCTCTCGAGCACTGTGCCCATCCCGGGGTAGGAGGCCTGACACCTCTACCCAGGATGGCCTTAGTTCCTGGCCTCGGAGAGCAGGGGCTCTCGACCCAGGGGTCCAGAAACATGCCTGGTGGTGGCAGGTTTCCTGCCTAAAGATAGTCAGAGACCACACCGGGGTTGGTAGGTTTTCAGGGGGCACCTCTAAGGTGCCCTCTGGATACATGTTTCAATAAATATCACACTGGCATCAGTGTGGGCTTGTTGAGAGAAGGAGTTTGGTACCAAACACTCATGGGTTCAGTAAATCATTCTGCTGGGAAACTCTGGTTGTTGAGTTTCCAGCCAATGTACTCTCGATGGCTTCACTGGCAATTACAATATTAAGAATATACTTAAATATTGTAGGGGCATATCTGGGTATATGCCCACACTTGAGATATAGTGCACCCTGCCTTAGGGCTTGTAAGGCCTGCTAGAGGGGTGACCTACCTATAACATTAAGCAGTGCTGATTGGCATGGCATGCAGGCAGTGTGCCATGTCAACTCTTTCGTTTTCCTCTGCACCAAGGCATGCAGGCCGCAGTGGCAGTTTGCATGGCCTTGATGAGGGGTCCCTAGGGGACCCTCTTAAGTCCCAATGCCCTAGGAATGAGGGGTACCATTTACTAGGGGCTTACATGGGGGCCTGAAGTTGTGCCAATTGTGGTACAATTTAGGGAAAGAGCACAGGTACTGGGAACCTGGTTAGTAGGGACTCAGTACTCCACAGTCAAAGTTGTGTCAAAAGTCAGGCAAAACGTTGGGGGGTACTGCAACAGAAACCCACTGTCCCACATGAGCCCTCCCCAGCCCACAGGCCAGGAGACTCAGCCAAACTTGGGAGGGTCTTCCTAGTCTGTGAGATGAGGAAGAGTAGAGGAAGTGATTTTAATAACACCCAGCAGAGGCCACTGATAGCGGTCAGAGCCCAGAACCACACCTTTAGCTCTTTACTGATGGGTGAAGGGGCGAACACACGGGTTTATTGGGGTTCTGAGTGGGGAGTTACTACCTCCTGTAGTAAACACCATTCTTCCTCTCTCTTTTCTGTCAGCTGAGGACCCACTAACTCAGGCTGAACAATTGCCTGACTAGTCAGGTCTTTTTGGGGGGATGGAGGACTTCACCTGTGCCAATTTTGGAGTTCTCCCCTACTGGTATTGAATCTCCTTGGCTCATTGGAACTGTGACTAACAGTTGCCCACCTTTCCTACACTTTATCTTCCTCTTTTTCTTTTGGGGCTTAGCTGAGCTGCAGGTTCAGCCCCCCAGTATTTTTGTGTAAGGTCTGGCATTGGACCAGGGCCTCACTGTGGCTCAGACCAATCTCTGAGTGGTCTTTCCCAAGGAGACAGTCAAGGAGGAGGTCTTTACTCACTATAACCCTTCTCCAGCTAAGGGACCTAACTATTTCTAGAGGGGAACTATAGCCTCAGGCCTATCAGTCACCTCCCCTGGGGATAGCCCTTACTCATTTTTATTTTGTGAGGTGCCTCTGGGCCCACCCACCTGGTCAGAGTTTTGGGGGCCTACAGGGGACTGCTTACTTTTATCCTTTTCAGTGTGTCCTATTGTCTTTTCTGGGGATGGGTGGTCTTTTTGGCCTCCGTATTTTGGTCACCCCCACCATATCAAGTTTGGACACACTGGTTCTTACCCAGTTATCAGCCTTCTTCCCCAGCTCTTGGGGAGAGACTGGCCCCAGGTCTACTAGGTATTGATGCAACTTTGTCTGCACACAATTGCTCAACAGATGTTCTTTCGTTATCAAATTATAAAGTCTATCATAATCATGTACATTGTTACCATCAAACCAACCTCCTGGTGATTTCATTGAGTAGTCTACAAAATCAAAATCTACCCAGGTCTAGCTCCATGATTTTTTGAGCCTCCCTGAATCTGATCCTATACTCCTCAGTAGTGAATCCAAAGCCCTCAGGGTACTCTTCATGAGGTCATGTGATTCAGCTTCTTTCTCATTGAGTGTCGGGAGTCTATCCCTGCACTTTCCTGAGATCATTTACCACAGGATAGCACTTCACAGCTTCCCATGGAACTGTCTGCCAAGACAGGCTCTTTCAAAAGCAATGAACCACTTGGTGATATCATCACCCTCAAAGTATTTTGGGACAATTCCTTTGAGGATTTTAGGGTCAAAAGAACCCACTTGCTCCCTATTTATTATTTTGCGGCCACCAGAAATGGGTCCTAATCCCATCTTGGCTCTTTCTTTTCCTATGAACAGAAGTTTAGCCTCTAAGGTTATCCTTTTAGGTCAGTTTCTGAAGAGCTCCATATTCAGTATCTGCTTCATCTAGAACACTGCTGGGGTTACTTCCAGTGGTGCTGCTATCTAAGGGGGTAGTAATTGATTCTACATCATCCGCCACCTCTTGAGATTCACCATCCTCTTCCCCATTGGAGGACGTTTTACTTGCCATGGCCTTGTCATTCTCTTCCAGCAACTGCTGCAGATTGGTTTTTGTGGGTTTAGGACCCGTTGCACGTTTCCATGCCTTGCACAGTTCTTTGAGTTGTGGGACTCTCATGTGTGCATAGGGGGCAGGGTGAGCTCCTGGGAGGTCCCTAGGTTCTCAGACATGGTGTTTAAAGTAGTTGGGATCTGCTAAAGACCTGACTACTTTACAGACTTGTAATTTCTAAAAAGTGGGTGGCACACTAAGTACCATACACTAGCGAATTACAGGTAAGCTAAATATACCAATCAGGGATTGGCCAATTCTACATGTTTTAGGGGTCAGAGCACATATGCTGGGCAGCGAATATCAGCACCCTAACGTTCAGAGTCAGTAACCCAGCACTAAATCTAGCAAAAAGTGGGGTCGAGCCTGCAAAAAGGGCCCTTCCTTTCACTAAAGTTTTGGTTCTGTTGCAACAATATTTAATCTGCTGACATCTCTATACTTAAGATGGATTTAGGAGTGGGCGGTGAACTCCGATCTGCCGTCGGAGTTTGTGAAGTTTTGCCCACTCCGCTTGGAGCGCAGAGTTCAACAAAAACTCTGCCTCCCACCGCCGCATAGCAGAGTTTGCCGCACCGGCCCATTCCTAGTAAAATCATGCCAAATTTATTACCTATTTCCTCATTAATAGGCCACAGATCTCCCTGGGGGTGAGGGGTAGGATATGGCAATGGGGGTCAGGGAGAACACAGACGTTTATTACCGTAACTGGTGCGTACGCAAAGTAGTGAGTGAGCAATTTGCATCCCAAAAAGCAGGCAAATTTAGTCTGAAATCAATTACAGGTGTCTGCGGCAGCCCTCTATGATGGATGAGAAAGGGTTAGCTTCTTGTTAAAAAAAAAAAAAGTCTGAATGTTGCAGCAGAGATAACGGTGTGATTTGTGCTTGTTGTTTGTACTTTGAGTGAGCTAGTATCTACTAAAAGGGAGAAAGACTGCGCAATGCTTGTGCCTGACCATTGCACCCCACGAGCCCCTGCTGTTGATGCCTTGTCACTGAGTCCACCCCCTTGGGATCCTGGTAGGTCAGGCATGCAGCAGGTCGAGTGTTCTCGCGCCATGGGCTCTTGGAGGTGGTAGCGTTTGTGGTAGCAGTGCTTTTATAAATTCATCCCAAAGGTATCAGCCATCAGAAGGGTGCTGGCGGCCCGCTGACATGAGTTATTGTGGTGCGTGCTGTCAGATATCGGCCTTCCTGTTGTCCTGCCTCTGACACTAACAGGGGTCAGCAGAGGCGCAGAGGGCATGCACCTGGTGAGGATGTGGTCCGTCTGCTAGACTGCCGACTCTGGAGCTGGAAACCAGGGTTCGAGCCTCGGGGTCGCCTCAACATCCTGTGATTCTGGGAAAATCACGTAATCTCCCCGTGCCTAAATGTGTAACGTAACCGATGCTCATGTAAAGCGCTCCAATACCTTCGGGTCGAGTTCGCGCTATATAAATCTGCAACAACAAAAAATCCTCACATAAGCACAGAGCTCTCATATATTGGACTCATGGACTCTAGTGAGTGTCGCAGGACACCGTCCACCTGACCCTCACACTGACAGACATGACGACGGCTCCACCCGCACACCCACCCTGTGGGCCAGGTCTAGCCCGGACCGGATGGAGAGGACCATCGGCAAAGGTGTAAACGCGGCTGCAGGGGAAGCCTTTGTTCGGGATTGGTCACTCTCGACTTGAGGCGGACTGACTGGCTTGAAGACATCTGTAAGGTACAGTGTTCCTTTATTATATGTTTTTTTTTTTATTTACAAAACGCTGTACTGTACTTCATTCACCAACCATTTAACTCACGAGTCACCGGGAAACGCCGGTTCACCTGCAGTCTCAGGACGGTAGTTTACAGGCAGGAATTTTTATTTGGGTGGGCCAAGGGTGCATTTGGGTGGGCCACTGTGGACTCTATTTGTTGCATATATGTCTAGGCAGGCCTGCTTCCGGGCCCTCCTTTATCTCTTCTTAGCCTTACAAGGGCCAGTATAACGCACTCTTTTCCAAATCTCTTTCTAAATATTATCACTCTCAAAAAGTGATTGTTCCATGTAATGTTCCTTTGATTGGAAGAGGAGGTTTCTGAGGTGGGAGTATCAGGCAAGTGACACTACTCAGGCTCCCTCTGTGCGAGTCTTCAGGGAGAATCCCTCTTCATTACTACCTCCACCTGACCCCGGACTCTGCAACGTACTCCCTTACAGGCTTGATTATCCACTACTCCTCTCCAGTGCACCTTATCTCACAGCTGACCTTGGGCCCCAGCCCCATATCAGGCACCATCGGGCTCCACTTTCATTTTTTCCGGTAAAAACATCAGTAAAATCACCTTCAAACTTAAAACATTGAATATAGCAGTAAATATAATTAGCACGCACTTTAAAGTATGTTCCATAGTAGTCCTTGTGACCCGACTGCTAATTAAATAAACACAGAAAGGCCATGACAGGGCCGACTTCAGCGCTGATGCGAAAGTCTTTTTTGGCGCCGCACCAATAGCCTCTTTCTCCGTATATAACCTTTACTACCACCTTCCAACAGTGCCCCTCATCCCTCCATGGCCCCCTCTATTGACCTCCTCCTCGGATTCCTTCACTGCCACCCTCCACTAGTGCCCCTCATCTCTCTGTAGCCCATCCCCCTCGTGACCTCCTCCTCAGACTCCCTCACTGCCGCCCTCCAGCAATGCTCCTCATCTCTCCCTAGCTCCCCCCCTCCACCCCATGACCTCTTCCTCAGATTCCCTCACTGCCACCCTCCAACAGTGCCCCTCATCGCTCCATTGCCCCTCCCCCTATTGACCTCCTCCTCAGATTCCCTCACTGCCACCCTCCAACAGTGGCCCTCATCTTTACGTAGCCGTCTCTCATATTTCATTTGTTGTATAGCGCTACTCATATCAGTGTAGTGTGTGTCAGTACTTTACACCACGCACACATTAAAGAGAGACAATGAATCATACAAATATGTATATCAGTCTACAGGGAATGTCACATAAGCCAATGAGGATTACAAGGTGTAGGAATCACATGTCATCCATACTGGTGGGCAGTATATTTTAAGAGGGTTTGGTCTGGGGAAACACAACCTTAGGATTTAAAGAGTATTCCATGGGGGTCAGCTTTACTGATAAAAATGTATATCTGCCCAAACATACTCATTTTAGCAACATTAGAATAATGAAAGACTGGGGAAGTTCTAACTATATCACAAAAAAAGAAAGCGTAGTTCTAACTATACCATTCATATTTGTATGCAGCTCTTTGGTGACAGTTCATAGGTCACTGTCCTATGTTAGGATTGTAACTTCTGAACTGCAAGTAGCACAATGATCTCTGTGACAAAGGCAGAAACCCACTGAGCTTCCACATAAAATACAGTTCATCTGCATTTAAAAACTACTAACAGACAAATGGTTGCTCTCCAGCAGGATAATTTATCACCAGCGTTATCTGGGCATTTTGTATTGTCTTATTGTTGTCCTGCATCGGCCATGATAATGATAAAAACTGTTTAAATGAAGCACACACGAAGTATGTGTCCCGCTGGGCCTGTGCAGATTTTAAAAAGAAAAACAAATAGTAACACATTCTCTTACTTACTCCATTAGTCAAGCTTTGTGACGCAGTCTGAAGTGATAAGCAGCTGCAGTGGTCATAGGGTGACCAACCGTCCGTAAATTTCACGGACAGTCCGTAAATTGGACCTCACGTCCGTTGTCCGTGAGGATCCTTTTTACGGACGCCTTTTGTCCGTAATTTTAGGCATTTCAGGAAACAGATCTGTTCCCCTGCGAGGCCTCAGCCCCCTGATGGGGCCGCCTCGCACTCCTTCGAGTACAAGAGCAGCCCCACACCGCCCATTGTCATTCTGTGTGTGGCTGATTGCCACATACAGAATGACAATGGGGCAGTCTGGGCTGGCACAGCTTGTGGTGGCCTCCTCCAGCCTTGGTCCAGGGCAGGGCATTCTGTCACCTGGAAGTGCAAAAACGCCCATGCTGCTGCTACCTGAGAATCCAGTTAATGAAGGAAGGCAGTGAAAGAAGATCAAAGGAAAGGATTATAGTTGTAGTATAGCAGCCATGGTTGCTGCTTTTTACTTTTATGCAACTAAAAACCATTGACAAAGCCAATAGTTCTGGCTTGTTGTAGGTGTAACGTTACTTGTTCTAAGTGTAACGTCACTTGCTGTATTGTATATTTGGATGCAATGACACAAGCAACAAAAATACCAGTCGGGCGGCACATTATATTAAGCACTGATTTTTAGTTTGTGTTTTAAGCCACGCATTTTATTACATTAAACACGCTTTTGGAGAGACCCCCATAGTTTTTACATCCCACTTAAAGCTCTGGAAACAACACCATGTCAAAGTCGCCCCACGTCCAGGCACTGTGCATCATGCATGACTCATGCCTTCCACTTTTTCAGATTTCCTAAGTGCAGGGGCATAGTGAACCCTGCCCCACCCCACCCCTTGCTTTAGGAACTACAGCGAGGGTGGAGTTCTTGATGGGTCTCATAATTAATGTGAAAAGGTGAGTGAATAAGTAAATGAAGGGATGGGTGGAGGGATGGGTGGATAGATGAGTGAAATGATGGATTGATGGATGAGTGAAAGGATGGATGACGTGTGAGAGAATGGGTGGATGGATGAGTGAAATGGTGGATGGATTGATGAATTGATAAGTGAAAGGGTGAATTGATGAATTGATAAGTGAAAGGGTGAATGCATGGACGGATGAGTGAAAGGGTGGATGTAAGGCTGGATGAGTGAGTGAAAGGGCGGGTAGATGGACAAAAGGATGGATAAATGAGTGAAGGAGTGAAATGGTGGATGGATGAGAAAGGATGGATGGATGAGTGAAAGGATGGATGAATGATAGGTTCAATGGATGGATTCATGAGTGGATGAGTAGATGGATGGGTGGGTGGATGGAAGGATTGATGGCTAAGTGAAAGGGGATTTGAAAGAAAAAGGGGGATGGATAAATGAATGACTGAATGGGTGAATGGGTAGAAGGATGAGTGACTGGATGGTTGAATAAGTAAGTGAAAGGATGGCTGGATAGGTAAATGGCTGGATGGATGAGTGAATGGATGGATGGGTGGAAGAGTGGGTGGATGAGTGTACGGATGGATAGGGTGAAAGGGTGGATGAATGGATGATGGATGAGTAAAAGGGTGGATTGAGGGATGGATGAGTGAAATGATGGATGGAAGGATACATGATGGATAGGCTTGTAATTGGATGAATATAGACATGGATGGGCACATAGATGGAAGGACAGAATGAATGGTGAAAGACTGAATGATGGATGAAAGTATGATTACAAATTGTAAGCCCCATTATCTTAAGCAACATTTCCTATACATTGACACTCCCATTTATATGAGTGATTGTCTCTATATAATATGTGTGTGTTGTAACGCACTCCAACACTCTGCCCCACATACTTGGGATGAGTAGCACTATAGAAGAAATTAAATACACGTGAGAGAGGGTCTATGTGAAGATGAGGGGCGCCATTGGAGGGTGGTATCAAGGCTGGACTGGCCGAACCGGGCATTGGGCATTTTCTCTGGGAGCTGGAAAGGTGAGGTCGGTTTCGTTATCACAAAAAGACCTGCACATTTGCTTAAAGCTGCGCGTACACTGACAAACCATGAAGTGCACAATTGTCTCAACCTAATATAAACTTACTTTCACTTGTACTTTAGTAGTTGTCTATTTACTTACTTATATACTATTGCGCAACCTTCTCTGATGTGTCTGTAAAACATACCCATTGTCCTGAATTTTGACTTCCTGTCCTGAATTTTTGTCCTGAATTTTGACCCCTTGTCCTGAATTTTTACACTCACTGTCCTGAATTTGCACCCATGTCAGTTGGTCACCCTAAGTGGTCAGGAAAGGTGAATAGGAATAAACAAACTTATTTTCTCCTGCGCTGCATAGAAAAAGAAATATCCACGCAGCAGAACATTGTCGCCTTTGCCATGTGGAGATGAAGGGGTGAAAAAATAAACAAAGCCTCCTTAACATGTAAATGGTCTTTTAAAGACCTGTGAAGTACTCTGGTGCGGCTGCGATAATCTCTAAAACTGTCTGCGGGCGCCCGGAAGCTGTCTCGTCCCGCGCTGACACACACGACGTGTGCTTTGCGCACCTGCCTTCAAGCCCTCACTGCGAGGGCCAAGGCTCCTGTTTGGGTGGGCCAGGTTCATGTTTGGGTGGGCCTGGCCTACCCGGCCCACCCGCTAGAACCGGGCCTGGTAGTTTATAAAACTTACTGCGCGATGGAATTGAAAGTTGACCCCTCCATGTGTACAGAGTCAAAAACTGAGCTTATTACGTAATTAGCGTGTTGTCGTGTTGCGTACGGTGCACGGTTTTTAAATCTCTGCAGGTGCTCAAGGACATGGAGAGGGCAGCGATGGATGAATGAAGCTTTAATTTTAAAGAGACGCAGTTTTAAATGTTGGATTTTAAAAGTGTGACTTCTCACAAGATGCTGCAAGTACATCCCTGCGACTCCCGTTCAATATTCCCTTGCTTCCCATTGGATGACGGCGTTAACAAAGTCTTCCCATGGCTCGCTTCCGATTGGTCGATGCTATAAACCTATTATTTTCATGGCAATGAACCATTCATTCTATTACAGATTGTATTTTGCTGTAAACGTGTCTATGCGTGAGTCTGTTTCCATGTGTGTCTGCATGTGCAAGTGTTAGCATGTTAGTGTGTATATGTGTCATGCCTGTTCGGTATGCTTTGGAGCTACACAGCTTTTCTCCCAGTCCTACAGCCAGTGTGACAGTGGTAAATGAGGCCATCTTAAATTTTAATTTAATTTAATAGCGATTTCTAAAGCGCCTGGTGACCCAAGGGCATCCCCGCGCTGTGAATTTGCAATCCTGTTGAGGGGAAGGGGGGGGGGAGAGGTACTCGTATGGGAACACTATTGAGGGAATAGGTGTGTTTTAAGTTTCTTGCGGAAAGCCAGGTAATTAGGTTCAAGTCTGAGGGTTCGTGGAAGGGCGTTCCATCCAGCAGCCGCCTGTACGGAGAATTGTCGTCCTCCTGTGCGAGTCTTTTTAAATCTAGGTATGCTGGCCAGGTTCTCATTCTGAGATCGTAGAGATCTGGTTGTTGTGTAGGGGGTAATTATTTTTCTGAGAATCTCGGGGCCAGTACCGTTGATCAGCTTATGTGTTGTGCACATCGCTTTGAATTGCACCCTTTGGCGCACAGGGAGCCAGTGCAGAGCTTTGAGGGCCGGCTTGGCGGACACTCTGGAGGGGAGGTTGGTGAGAAGGCGTGCTGCTGCGTTCTGTGTCCGCTGAAGTTTTGTTAGGGTGGCCTCAGGAGCTCCTAGGTAGACCATATTACTATAGTCCAGGCGGGACAGTACCAGTCCCTGGATGAGTAGTTTCCTAGAGTTAGGTGGCAGTAGGGGGAGAATCTTGCGGGTTGTGCGTAGGAGCCCGAAGCAGGTGCCTGAAGTTTTCGCTGCTTGTGTCTTCATAGACAACTCGGGTTCGAGCCACACGCCGAGTGTTTTGATTTCACGCTTTGGGGATGGGATTTCCCCGAATACGTCAGGCCAGAGTGCTGGGGGGATGGTCGTCCATTGTTTCCCTAGGAGCATGACCTCCGTCTTTGACCCATTGAGTTTTAATGATGAATTATTCATCCAGTTATGAATCCCTGTAAGACAATTGGTTAGGTTTTCTGGGTGGTCTATCAGTTGGGACAGGGAGACGACCAGCTGAGTGTCGTCAGCATAACTTACCATTTTTATATTAAATGGTGTCACCACGTCCTCAAGGGGGGCCATATACGCGTTGAAAAGCGTTGGACTCAGGGAGGAGCCCTGAGGGACACCGCTTGTGAGAGGAAGGATGGATGAGTGGTGATTGTTGTCCCATACTTGGAATGTGCGCCCTGTCAGGAATGACTCAATCCAACTGTGTGCCGTCCCGGTTAATCCTGCATCCGCCAGTCTATGAAGAAGGACACGATGGTTGACTGTGTCAAATGCTGCGCTTAGATCCAGGAGGATCACTGCCACTGATCCTCCTGAATCTAGTATGCACCTTGCTTCTTCAATGACGGCGAGGAGTGCGGTGTCTGTGCCATGGTCCGGGCGAAATCCAGTTTGAGATTGCCTGAGTATTTTGTTAGTCTCAAAGAACTGAGATAATTGAGCATTTACCAGTTTCTCAGCTACTTTGCTGATACCCGGGAGCAGTGATATTGGTCGATAATTCGCCAAGTCTGCTGGATCTAGCTGGGGGTTTTTTTGAAGTGCTTTTACAGCAGCACTCTTCCAGCTATCAGGGACAGATCCGTGGGCGAGCGAACTGTTAATAAGTTCTGTGACGGTGGGCACGATGACCGAGGCTACGGTTTTAAGGAACCTTATCGGTGCTGGGTCCAGAGGTGAACCGCTTTTCATTTTCATCAGTGTTCTTTCCACCTCTAAGCAAGTTACTGGCCGAAATGTCGGTAGTGCGGGGCGCGGATTGCTTTTGGCCTGGTCGAGAGATAATCGACTTTCCATGTGACTGGTGGGGTCGGGGGGTGGGAGAGACGCCAGGATTCTTATGATTTTATCGTTAAAGTAGTTAGCTAGTTCATTGCTACGGTCAACTTTAGGGGTGGTGGAGGTGGTAGAAATGGGGACTTTGAGCAGTTCCTTTACAATTAAGAAGGATTCCCTGGCTGAATTGGATGATTCTTGTATCCTTGTGTCATAGTGTGAGGCTTTGGCTTGTCTGATGGCCTCTTTGTAATGTCTGACTGTGATCTGGTATGCCTCTTTATTGGCGTGCTGCCAATTTCTTCTCCAAAGCCGTTCAGCTTTTTTACAGTTTTTGCGGAGTATTCGGAGATCCGTAGTATACCATGGGGCTGACCCAGGTTTACCGTTTTTGTTTTCCCTAGTTCTGAATGGGAGTACTGAGTCCAGGGAGGAGGTAATCCATTCTCTGTATTGTTTGTCGGCAGTAACCGGGTCTTCCGCGTGTGCCGGGGTCGTCCTTTCTAGGGTTTTGGCCCATTCTTCCGTGGGGAGTCTAGACCAGGTCCTGTCTCTGCTATAGGTGGGCGGAGTTTGGGGTTTCCTGAAAATTCCAGGAAGTTGGCAGGAGACTAAAAAGTGGTCTGTCCAGGCAGGGGAAGGGCCTCCTTCGGTAGTATTGATGGCGAACTAGTGAAAACAGGGTCCAGTAGATGACCCTTGATATGGGTGGCTCCGGAGTTGAGTAGGCGGATGTCAAGTGTCGCCAGATCTAAGATCAGATCGTTAGCTACAGGGTCTGCCGGGTCTTCAAGATGGATGTTCAGGTCACCTAGTATCATAAAATTTGATAGGGAGTGAGCCTGAGTTGTGACTGAATCTAGGAGGGAACCAATGAAGGAACCTGGGAGGCCAGGAGGGCGGTACACAAGTATTCCCGTAAGGGAGTTGGTTGGGTTTATTTTAATGGTAAAGTGGAGACTTTCTGAGTCCAAAATCTGCGCGTCACTGGTTTTACAGTGGAGATAGTCTCGGTGGATGATGGCGACACCACCGCCTCTTCCTAAAGGGCGGGGGAGGGACTGAATCAGGTATCCCGGTGGAGTTGCTAGTGCCATATCTGATTGTGAGTGTGGGGCAAGCCATGTTTCCGTGAGAAAAAGGATATCTATCTCCAGGTCTTCTATGAGGTGGTTCACCTGTGTCGCGTGTTTAGGGAGTGAGCGACAGTTTAGTGAGGCGAGGTTGAGGGCGGCGGGCTTGTGAGGTTTCGTAGGTAATGTGAGCTGGGCTGGCTTACATAGTGGGCAGCAAGTGAAAAGTCCATTTAGATCATGCAAGTAATCGCAGGAAGTGGATGAGGGTCTGAGACTTAGTAGCTCTCTACGTGAGTAGCTTACTTTAGTGTAGAATGTTTTAGGCAGGGGTTCTGGCCCTAGGCCCGGTCGTGCGCGGACGGGCGCAGACGGGCTTGCCTTAGGCGCGCCTTCGGCGCGCAAACGGCGCTCCCGCTGCGCTCGTCCGCTGCGCTGGTATGGCCGGCACATTTGTAGTCCTTAGGGGTGGGCGTGGCCTCGCAGTGGGCGTGGCTTAGGCCTTGGGCGTTCCCTGTCTCAGCGCGGACCGCTGTCTCAGGGAAGAGGAAGGAGGGCTGTGTCAGCGCGTGGTGTGAGCGCTTAAACAGGTGAGCTCCTTCTTTTAAAAATACAAATTAAACAGAGTGACAAGTTTTAAAATTCAATGTCATGAGCACAGTCCTCCGGCTTCCGCCTCAGAGGATAATTACAAAGGGGCTGGCAAAGGGACAGGGTGGATTTCCCCATTCAGAATGTTACAGTAACTGAGCTCCAAGCCAATTACAGACTTTTGAAGGCTCGATTTTACAGTCTCAAATCAGTTTACTAAAAGAAGGTCATTTTCGAGTCCTGAAGTAAGTTTGTGATGTCATCTTCTAGTCATGCTATCATGATTTGACGGTAATTGCAGAACGGATGTCACAATTTGCCATCATTTTCCTACACTGTTCATCTATATATTTCTGAAAATGTTACCATGCAATGTCACATTTCATGAGGCGATGCCACAGTTTGATATTGAGTTTTCAGAGTGATATAAGACTCACATTTCAGCTTTTTGGAGTGGCATCCTAGTGTGATGACTGGTTCCTGAAGTGCTGCCAAAGATTGGTGTCATGTTTCTGGAATGATCTAAAATCTTGATGCCAGGTTTTAGAGTGATGCCTCAGTCAGAGGTCCATTTCATGCAGTCATGTCAAGGCCTGTTAGGTTGTTGACATGATATCAAAGTCTGATGTCAGTTTCTTGTATGATGATGTCATGTTGCTGGAGTATTGCCACATTATGTCATATAGTTCATGATGTGATTGCCACAGGTTCACCTGGGGTTCTTGAAGTCATGTCACAATGCGATGCCCGGTTCCTGGAGGGTTGTCTCAGTCTGAGCTTTCAAGTGATGTCATGGTGTATCATCAGGTACCTTCAGTGAGGTCACTGTCTGATATCGGATACCTTGAGTGGTGCTGAAGTTGATGTCAGGTTCCATAACTGCTATTGTCGTCTGACATTGTTTAAATTCTGGCCACAGACCGCTTTAGCTGTTTGCAGACCTCTTGTTACCAGTTCTTTAAAATACACTTTACCCTATTAATGTAGAGGACGAGACATTCATGTTTTCTGCACTACCTTCCCATTGCAGAGGATATGAAACTCTTGTCTTCCTGGGGAGGGTACGTGGAAACCTCTGTTGTTTGCACCACAGGGTTCCCCTACTGACGTGGAAGCTGTTTTGTGTCACCCCCGACACAACCTGGCGCAGAATCGATGATCAGTGCACCGGGGGCATGCTGATGTCCTTGACGCACTTGAGATGTGGCTGCTAGAGGCAAGTAATTCTTGCAGTCCACGTGTGGTGTCATATCTGTTTCCCCCAATCCTCTGGGCACCATTAAAGATGGGGGAGGAACCATGGTAACAGTGTCTTTCCCTGATGGATTCCTGCCCGGCGATTGCAACCACACCATGATCCCTGAGCAGGAATCCTCAACGAGACACCACCGATTTCTTAGGTCACTCCCCCTTTCTCCAAAACCCAGTGGCGTAGTAAGGTCAGGTGGTACCCAGTGCGGAAAAGTTCTTGTCACCCCCGGCTTGACAAAATGGCAAAAATATGAGTTTAAAACACATATTTTTGCCATTTTGTCACCCCCCACAGTGATGACACCCGAGGCGGCCCACACCCACCCCACCCCCTTCCTACGCCACTGCCAAAACCCTGTTGGGGCAATTGTTTTTATAACATTTTCTGTAAAGCGTGGCAATTCATTTTTAAGCATTTTCCCTTCTAAGAGTCATAACCATGCCCCACCTTCCAAGAGAAGGTGATGGCAGGTTGCACCCGGAGACTTGTGCCCCTCCCCCTTTGGGACCAATTTATGCACATGAGGGACACCATTGGAAAAGGAACATATTCCTCCTCGAGTATTGCAGCTGTGCCTCAACCCCTGAGCAGGAATCCACCACTAGACACCAGGTTTTTTTTTCATGAGGTCAGCCTTCCAGTCATATGGGCTGAGCCCCCCACCCCTCACACACACACACCTTTGAGCGAGGCAAATACAGTTGAAGCATTTTCCCTTCCCTAGCGTTTCTCACCCAGAAAATGACAAATGATGGTAGTCATGCTTTTTCTTCAGGGGTGTCTGTACCTCTTGAATTTGTTTCTTTCTCCCGGGCAAATTTAATCACATGAGCAGCACCATCATAAAAGCAACAGTCTCCATTTTCCAATGGTGCCTCTCGTGTAAGGATTTCAACTCTTGGATCGAGGTGGGGCTGTTTTCCCTGAGCGGAAATCCGCCACTAGGCCAGCAGGGATTTTGTTTATTAGGGAGGGGCTTTGATCTCTTCCACAATCCCCTCGGACATATGGGTCCACCCCCACTTTACGGGGAAATTAATTATGCCCATTTTGGATTTGGCTTATCTGCCCGTGGGGGCGGGGTCTTGCTCAACACCCCTTCTCCCTGGGTAAATATAAAATGTGTACCAACTCATCTAGCAAGTGACTTGCTTATGAATTGTAAACCTATTTTGAAAGCACATCTGAGTGTACGCCCTCATTGTTTTTTGTCGTCCGATCACAGTCCTCATATGTACAGTATTGCATAGTTCCTTCTTTGAGTCTTTGTGATGTTTGTGTTGTAAGCGGGAGTATATGTATTCTTTGTCTTCAAATGTAGGTTCTTTTTTGACATTCTTTGAAGGCTTCAACCGCACTGCGGTTTACTTTAAATTATTTGATTGCTTCCACATTTTATTTCTTTTAATACTTTTGCACCCCACTCACACTGCATTGCATGCTCATATCACACACTTATCAGCATTCTCAGTGCATTAAGATGCCTTGGAGTGTCTCTGCATGCTGCCTAGCACACACTATTTGACGAAAACTCTTTTAGATAGATTGGATGACTGCTGCCCAGGCCATAAGTCAAATGCTGGAGGAGAGCTACGCGCCGATTCTAATATGGGCCAAACATATTTTGGGGGCCCCTGTTGGGAACAGGTTCGAATTTATGATCCAATTTCAGCACTTTAATGCCGTCTTTGGCCAGGTCACTGACAAATAAACTCGTCCAAATTCTAAATGTGTTTACATCTACTTTTCAGGAATAATAATGTGTTTTCAGTATTTTAACACTGCAGCAGCTCACTAATAATGCTGCAAATCTCTGAGAACCTGTCTCATTTCTCATATGTGAGGTCCTGTTTTGATCTAAAAGATTTTTTTTGTATGTATGTTGCATGAAACATAAACACATTTCTCTTCGAAATGTCTGTAATATAATCTCGCATATCCCACACAATAAAAAAAAGCTTAAAGGAAAAAAGGTATTTAGAACAGTCTGTTTAACAATTATTAAAGGTCATCGGGGCAAGACACTCTGCAGATCAGAGCTGGCTCTTTCAGGGCCCCTCCTGAAAGGTTGGGGCCCTGGGTCAGAACCCACTTTGCCCATGTCTTAAAACGTCTCTGAGCAAAATACTAGTTGGGTGGCACATTATACTAAGCACAGATTTTTAGCTTACTTTTTAAGCCACGCCCTAATTACATTGACCACGCCCCTTTGAGTAACCCCCCAGTTTTTTCATCCCACTTAAAGCCCTGACTAAAGGTGTTTGTGGCGTAAATATCACGCTCCTATTCGCGGTGGAGCACGTTTCTGGGTAATGCTGATATTCTTCAGAGTGGGACAGACCCAGGGAAGAGAAGGCTCCCTACGGGCAGCTTCCTTTTGGATGGGTCGGAGTGACCTTTCCGCTCAGCCAATACAGTGCTTTAATTTGAGCCGGTGGTTACAGGTGGGGCTCACCGGCACTCATTTTTGGGAACCAAGACTTATTTTTCATCGTCAGTCTTTGACCCAGAACAAGACAGAAATAGACAGAAAAGGGTGAAAGAAGAGGGAAGAAAAATATGGAAACCGAGAAAAGGGGAGAGGACAGGTATGAATGATTATGAACCTGCATGCATTAAAGGGAAAGCTTGTGTGTTGATAAACGAAAGAGGTATGACATGAAATCAGGACTAGACACGTGGTATTCGACACCTGTGACATTTGCTTGCACCGGGCAGAGCTCTGAGAGGAACTTAGGGGCCCAGGACTTATCCTATCCCATCCCATACATTGCGCCTTGGCTATAAGGTTCTGCACTGGCGATATGCTGGTCGTTGGGAATCTTCCAAAGAGAACTTCAGATGTTTGTCCCAGGAACATCGGCTGCATGTATAATAACAGCCGCATGTACAATAACAGCCGCGTGTCTGATCTGCCAGATCCCCTAGCCCGAGGGTGACCAGATATTGAGAAGCAAATACCGGGACAGGTTAGACATAAAAGTAGGACTAACTTCTTTCATGTTACTTTAATGTCAGGCCTGTCCCGGTTTTTACATATCCATGTAAACGTGTGTGTATATATATATATATATATATATATATATATATATATTCACTGAAAAAACCATAGGTTTCACACATGTTATAGTTAGCGGGACATTTTACTGATAAAAAACCAATGAAATTCCCCCGTTATAGTTACTGTAGGCAACTATAACTCACGCGACCGCAATCCTCTGCTGATGCTAATACTGTATTTAGACACTTATTTGCCCATGTCTTCTTCCATTAAATTTTAGCTATACATATATTACAAATATTTTTTTTTCATAAAGACACATATGTCATCAGCAGAGGATTACGGTCGCGTGAGTTATAGTTGCCTACAGTAACTATAACGGGGGAATATCATTGGTTTTTTATCAGTAAAATGTCCCGCTAACTATAACATGTGTGAAACCTATGGTTTTTTCAGTGAATTTGCAAGGTTTTTTAAATGCTAATTCCTAACTATAACGTGTGTGAAACCTATGGTTTTTTCAGTGAATTTGTACGGTTTTTTAAATGCTAAGTTACTTTACGCTATTTGTGGCGTGCGCGCCCACTTAACGCAGTTCGTTCCGTGCGCGCACGGTGCGCTCCGCGCACCGTGCGTGCACAGTGAGCACGCGGTGCGTGAAGCGCACCGCGTTCCCACGTTACGCTAGATGGGCCATGAACGCACGATGCGCTTCGCGCACCGTGCGCACATGGAGGTCATATGATGAGCATCGTTGGGACAGGTAAAATATAGGTTTTGTTTATGTCTGATGAGCCATGCACAAAAGGTGCACTTCGGGCACCTTTTGCACACGGGGTGGGGAGAATGTGGATATTATTTTTTTTTTATTATTATTTCTTACCGTACGCGTACGGTAAGCGTAATCGGCGAAATTTTCGAAAAAATTAAAATTGCCTTTTTTCACTTGGGGGATCGTTGGGGACTCCCTCGACATGGCTAGGTGCTTGGGAGCTGTGTAAACAGCCCCTTTACATGATTTGCACTTTGTTTTTCAACCCCCTGTCAGAGTGCGAGAGAGAAAATGGCGGCCGCCGCTTCCTGGTTTCGACCGATTCGAATGTTTACTAAGATCTAAGGGCCAATCAGAATCGCGCTCGCGCACGCCACCGTACGCGTACGGTAAGCGCACCGTAAGCACACCGTAAGCTGGCTCAGATATATATATTGATTTAAAGGCTATTTTCTCAGAATCTACTGAACAGATTTACACCAAACCTACAAAAGGCACTTCCTTGACCTGAGGACTACCTCTCTGCCAAATTTCAAGTAATTCTGTTCAGCCGTTCGGGCTGTAGCTGTGTCTAAAGGTCCTATGGAAAAATGCATGGGAAAAACGTGTTTTGGGACCCCCCTTTTATCTCAGCCCCCGCTTAACGAATCCCCCCGAGACTTTCAGGGTAGGAGCGGAGCGTAGCGTAGCGCCCCACCTATTTTGAAAAATTCGCAAGGATTCGTCAACCGGCGCCAAAGTTATTCAAAATAGAATGTTGCGGATTTCCTATGGAAACGTGGTCCTAACTATAACTACCTACTGGCGACCGCCAGTAGGATATATATATATATATATATATATATATATATATATATATATATATATATATATATATATATATATATATATATATATATATATATATATATATATATATATATATATATATATATATATATATATATATATATATATATATATATATTTTTTTTTTTCTTTTTTTTCTTTGCAGTTCCATATAGCGCGAACTCGACCCGAAGGTATTGGAGCGCTTTACATGTGCACCAGTCACGTTACACAAGGACACATTCATGTTTTTTGGTAGGCGCGGGGAGATTACGTGATTTGGCCAGAATCTTAGGATGTGGAGTCGACCCGAGAGGCTCGAACCTAGCCCAAAAGTCGGCAGACTAGCAGTAAGACCACATCTTCTCCTCCACCCCCCCCCCCTCTTCCTCTGCTGCGAGCAGGCAGCCGACCTCCTCCCCTGTTGCCTGAAAGCGGCAGATAATAAATTAGATCGCCTTAGAGGCGTCTCTTGAAAGGAGAGTAAACGTTTAATTTCGATTTAGCAAAATGACTTTGTTATTCCTACAAACCGGGACATTTCTTGAAAATTAGGAAAAGCGTGGGGACGCCAAGATAGTCCTCTCAAAATCGGAACTCTCCGGGAAACTTCGGGACGTCTGGTCACCCTCCCTAGTCTTCATTGTCGCAGGACTGTTATATTATGTGCTTGTGGGAAGGCGGGGTGCTCTTTCGAGCGTCCTTTATTAGCGTTAAAATAGGGTTTTGCAATACTTGGTTTTGGTCAGAGGAGGGAGCTAGACGCCTGCAAATTGTGCAGTTCGTAATACAATCAATTACCATGGCTGTTTTCATCTTTCTTTTCTTGCTCGCTAGAGGTCAGGCTGTAGTAGTTGATTGGGGGTCGTGTACCCGAAAGCTTCAATCTTCTGAAACCACGAGCAGGACGAGCCTCCAGCGGGACTAACCGAGGCCGAGATTGTTGCACTTAAGAGGTATCTGTCTTTGATTGTTTTATCGTCCCAGTGAGATCTCTTTGTCATTGCTTAACCATCCGAAACATTTCTGGCTGTGATTGACTTCTGAGAGATGCCTTTCTCTGATTCCCTTCGAGAGGTGTGTGTCTGTGATTGTTCAGAATATTTGAGGGATATCCGTCTGTGGTTGTTAAGTCTCTGTTGAATTTCTGTCTGATTGTTTAACTTTTCGGAGTAAGGTCTGTCAGTTATCGTTTAACCCCTTGGAGAGACTTATGTCTATGATTATTTACGCTCTTTGAGAGATGTCTGTCTATGATTGTTTATCCCGTTTTGAGAGAGGCCGGATGTCTGTGTGAGATTATTGGCCGATTTTCAGAGATGTCTACCTATGATAGCCGAACCTCTTGGAAAAACAAAACGCAGTTCAGAGGCATCATCTGTAGATTTTATCGACACCGGCTATATTTCATCGAGCAGACACCTGCTTCGTGGCATCAAGTCACTCCTTCAGGGCCTTACAAAGAGCAAAATCAACATCTAATAGCACATTTACAATTACCTCAGCTGTGTGATGTGTACTCTAATAAGTCTGTATCTACCATGTGTACGAAGACTAGTTCTATAATTTTTTGGCTAGTGGCATTCAATGTGTGTTCTCCATAGTGGAGCAAACAGTGGCCAGCACTGAACAAATTCTGATCTATTTCATCACCTCATGAGTTCATAACAAAAGCTACCTTATTCCAGTTATTACGATCTTTTATGGTGGGACATTACAAAATCAGTGATTAATAACTATAATCCATAATAAGTTAATATGTAACTAATTCTTTAATAATGAATAGTAAATTCATATGTCAATTAAAAGGATGAGATCGTTTTTTCATTGCTGACTACTACATGATTCACAATGGCGGACTTGTGTGCTTTGTTGACTTGATTAAAGTTCATTTTTGAGTTCATAAACTTATATAACATGATTGTTCCTTTTAAACAAATACATGTCATTTTTAGGATCGTATTAACTAGGGAATTAATTGAGCGATGAAATGGACCACAAATTTATTCTTTTGTGACCTCTATAATAATTCATTTTGGAAGACATATTTTGGTTTAACTAGTCGAAAATTATAATTTAGTCCCTTTTTTTTACAAATGATTTATACAGCCTAATGATGGTGATTATAGATTATATTATCTTCGTTAATTGAAAATGTGTTTCTGAAAGAGGCTTCTAACTGCAGATTCCTCACCTTTTGAATATTTCCCAGCCTCAGACTGGATCTGGAAACCTTTTTCAGCAGTACCTCTGCATGCCAGTAGGTGACACTGTACGTCCCAGCACTGACTACGTTCTGCTCATGAAATGATGTGTGGAGCCTATATAGGCACCACAGCTGTGCGCGGTCAGTTCCTTTCATTTCGTACCACCAGACGCGAATCCGGAGCTACCTCTTGTGTCTTTGAAACACTTTACTTCAAAAGATATTTCTGTGCGCAAGGGCAATGTCACCTCCCAAAACACCAAGTTTTAAGCCCTGTAAGGACTCTCACAAACGAATGTCTATTACAGGTTCTCCTCAGATTTGCCTGTGGTATCTGTGGTCGAGCCACAACTCTAAGGCCTGCAACTATTGTGCATCAATGAGCCCAAAGGCCACACAAGACCGCAAAGTAAAACTCTATGTAGCCAAGCATCTGAATACTCCATGACAAGACCTGTCCAAGTGGAAGGGTCGGTCCCATTCCTGGTCCACAAGTCTCAGTAGTCGTTCACGAGGTCGGTCGTCATCACCTTCAAGTCTTCGGGTAAGTTGAAGACCAAACTTTATTAATCCAAACTGGACTCAGCCTTTTCCGGACATTCATCTAGGAAGATGCAAGGGAGTCACCACGCTGCAATCTTGCTATCGAAGTTGGTCAACCTCACAGCTCATTCCACAACTTGTCCCATCACAACCCTAGTTTCCAGGCTCATCTCTTACATGAAGGCAGATCGAAGAGTTCCGCAAGGGCATGCTCCAACTTCGGATCTTCACCGACTCCCTCGGGCGCACCTATGGACCCTAAGGTGTTGAGGGCCTCTCCACCTAGGATATTGTCAGCAGGTTCACCCTTCGCATAGTTGGCCCCCCGAGATCTACCACTGGGTCTCCCCCAACTCCTGTACCTCCGGTGCCATGCTCCACACCATTTCCTGGAGCCCTGATGCCGATGGTGACTTCATTGACACCGGAGGACAGGGTGCCCATTGTGCTTTCCAAATTAGTGCCACTACATCCTTATTAGAGGTCGCTCTCAATTTCTGTCAAATTGTCACCCCTTCTCATCCCTCCCCCTGCTTGACTTCATAGGAACACATATGTTGCATTCCTTATTTGGTATGGATTCGGATAATTATGATACCGGTGATGAGTTAGGGCAACCATACCACAAAGAGAATTGCTACAATGACCTTCAAGAAACCAGTGGCCTTGACACTACCCATGAATCAGGACTCCTCTCACGTGTGAGGAAATGGAGTGTATTATATGGGGTGGTTGTGGAACCTCGCCGTGTAATACACTCACTAACCACTTTAGGACCCTTAGGTTTCATCTGTCAAGCCCCCAGCTCAGCCCTGGGTAGCTGTAGCACTGAGCAGCAAGGCTTACACAGAGGAACAAGTGTAAAGCATCTAAACAGCACCAAAACAATTGAAGAAGAAATCGACAAAACACTCGAGATATCCGACACCTATTTATAAAAATAGTCCATATTTTTATAAGAATTTAGACATTAGAACATACTTCTAAGACTGAACTCGTAGCATCGTTCGCTCACTAATGAGAATTGAACTTACCCTTGATGAAGGGCTAAACCAGCCTGAAATGCATTGGGTTCTTTGAATATGCATATGATTTGTATCTTCCATATCACGCTTTTGAAAATGGATTGCTCATTTGAAATCGAAGAAGTCCAGGATGATTGAATTAATCTTGTGGGATTTGATTATCATGTGGATTTGAACTTTATTTTACGCAGTATAAACTTTTGGTTTCATTTATTAACTTGAGAAGTCCAGCCCCATATAAGCAGTGCACCATTGGGACGTCTCCCCGGGAAGGGGACGCTTTTTTCAGTATTTATCCCACGCCCTGTGGACCAGAGGGCGATACCCTTCGCAGTACGCTAAAATTGAACACATTGTTGAACTTTCAATAAACCAAGGAGTGCCAGCACTTATTTAATTAACTTCTAAAGTTGCCCTTTGCCCACCAGTGACATTAAATTCGATTCATCCATTAAATCGGATTTAATGCACTGATTTTTTTATACCAAACAGTAACAGCCCGAGTAGTTCCATTCAAAAGTTAGCAGGGCTGGGGTGCCGGCCTGTAACTCTATACTTGCTAATGGGGCTACTACCCTTTCCACAGTAAAAGATAATTGATGGTTTTTACTTTTGGATCATTTAAAAGTACATGTTTCACTTTTTAACAGACAGCACCCAGCCTTAGGGCTGATTAGACCTACCTTAGCAGTGAGTAACATATACTGAAAAGGATGGTTTGGGCTTTGCCATTACTTCAAAAGGCAAAGTCGAGTTAGCGGTTTTAAACTGCCCTTCCAGTCTGCAGTGGCAGACTGGAAGCTATGTTTTTCCTTGTCCCACTCAGGGTGGCACAATAAGTGCTGCAGTCCTGGGGGACACACTAGCTCATAAGCCCTGGGTACCAGCGGCGGCTGGCACAGGTAGGTGTGGTGAGGCAGGGTGCAGCAGGGGGGGGTAAGCCGACAGACGACGGATTAGGTATTATTTCATTATACCTATTCCGTTGGCAGTCGACTCCCCCCCCCCCCCCCTTTCCCACCCCGCCACACCGCGTTTATCTGTGCCGGCCGCCGCTGCCGGGTACAACTGGTATCATATACTAGGGACTTTCAAGTAGGTTAGGCTATGCCAATTGGGGACAAGTCAATTAAACATGCACCATTTTAAGGGTCAGAGCACTTGCACTGTCTTGTATAGCAGAGCTCAGGGCATTCCGGAGCCATCACACCAGTACTCAGTCAAAATGAGGGCAAAAAAGTCAGGGTAAACCTGGAAAAAGCCTGTTTCCTTACACTCTCACCCCCAGCCCCTTTCATGCATCTTATGCCAAAGGCAGCCGAAGTTCTTGAAATCCAGCTCCCCACCTTAGAAGTCAAACCAATGTCTTGATGGAAGGGCTCCAACCTGAGCAAACATCTACCGAGCCCCTCCTCCCCTTAACTGAGGCACTTACTGAGGCTCTCTCGGGGGCCTGGGCCAAACATTGCTCTGGCCCCCTAGTCATCCACCAAATTGTGAGACGCCATCGTCCTGTCCCGGGCGACCACGCATTTTTGTCTTAGCAACCCTCCTCTGAAAACCTGGTATTGCAGCAGTCTACCAGTTGGACGAAGCAGAATACTTTTCCGACAACTCCCCATGATAGGAGTCCAACTGTGTAGAAACCTTTGAGAAGAGGGTATTTTCTTCCACCAGCGTGGCCCTCAGGTGCGTGAATAGCAGTTGTCTGCTGTGCCGCTATTACCATGCTCTTTGGGATTTGGTGGCTCAAGTCTTCCCAGGTGTCCTAGAAGATGTTCAACATGTCCTAACCCAAGCTATACAAGACAGTTATGATGTGGACAAGTTCACAATTCATTGTGACTTGGATTTTATTTATTTTGAAGGTTTTGTATAGCGCAATCAAGACCCTTGCGGGTATCAGAGTGCTTTAGAGGCAGACATGAGTAATAAGAATACGAATAGCAAAAATGTTTCGACTAATACAGTAATAGTAACTAATATAAATTGGCAAATATATACAAGGGTACACGAATAGTTCAGGTGAATTTGGCCATGAGAATAGCTTTCACTTCTTTTTTGAAAAATGCCGTAGAAGGGATCTGTCTTATTTCTGGTGGCAGGGCATTCCAAATCCTGGGAGCCATTCCTGAGAAGGTCCAGTTGTAAGTTTTCTTCTGGCAAATGGTTGTGGTTTCAGTAGCAGGTTGTTTGAGCTCCTGGTAGATTTTTTGCCACAAGAGAGCACCAATTTGTCAGTTAGGTACTTCGTTGTTCTGTGGTGTAATGCCTTGTGTGTCATACAAGCGATTTTCAAATGATTTCTCGCCTCGAAAGGCAGCCAGTGGATGGCACGAAGGTCAGGGGAGATGTGACAATTTATTTTGGAGCCTGTGATGAGTTTGGCAGCTGAAATGATTGAGGCTCTTAGTGGGGCCGTCGTCGATCTAGGAAGGCCACAAAGAGCGACACTCCCATAATACACACTGGGGATTACTAGCGCTTGAACTGCCTGTTTGAAGTCATTTGCAGCCAGGAAGGGTTTAAGTTTTCTTAAAGTGTTCATCTGAAAATGTGCTCCTTTTGTGGAGGCGCTGATGTGTTTCTGCATATTTAGCTTACTGTCCAGAGTTACTCCCAGCGATTTCGCTGAGTCGATAATGAGAGGTTGACCGTTGAGTGCTGTTAGGTGTTTCATCCACTCGAGGATGGTGGCCGATTGGTTGGGGGGAGCGATTAAGAGGAATTTGGTTTTGAGGGTATTTAGTTTCAGATGGTTTTTGGCCAGCCAGTTCTGCGTTTTTTGGAGCGTTGCATTGAGAGACTTGATGTCCTCAAGTGAGTGGATTCATGAATAGGTTGAAAAGTGTAGGCGAGAGGGATGATCCCTGCGGTACTCCTAAGGTAACTGGGGAGGGCTTGGATAAGGATTGGTTGGTCTTGAATTTTTTTGTTCTATCTTGAAGGAAGGAGGAGAACCAGTTAAGAACAAAACCAGATAGACCCATTCTGTATTTCAGGAGGTCTAACAAGTTGTCATGTTTGATGGTGTCGAAGGTAGAGGATAGATCAAGTAAGATTTGTAGACAGGCTTCGTTTTGGTCCAGGATTTATAATGCGTCACCTATTATGTGGGTCATGGCTGATTCAGTACTGTGTTCTGCACGGAACCTAGATTGGTATTGGTCGAGCAGGCTGTATTGTTCTATGTGGTTGCCAAGCTGCGTGTGAACACATTCTTCTAGCAGTTTGGCCATGGTGGGGCTTTTGGATATTGGGCGATAGTTATTCATGTCTGAAGGGTCCTCCGATGTCTTCTTTAGGACTGGGCATACCTGTCCTGCTTTAAATATTTCAGGGATGGTTCCTTGAAGGAGAGAAGGGTTTATGATCTTGGTCCATAGAGGCAATATCATTGGAATGAAGTCTCTTAAATAGTTTGCGGGAAGAGGGTCTGGTAAGTGACTGGATGGATTCAGGGACGTGAGCGTTTTTAATATAGTTTCTTCGCTGTAGGTATTGAAGGAGGACCAGGAAGCGTTGTTTTTGAGGTCGAACTTTGCGGTGCATAGGAGAGGGGTGCTTAGTGGGGGCAATGAAGTGTGCATGTGAGTATCTGTATGGGATAATAGGTCGTTGAGCAAGTCTGTCTTTATGTTTTCTGTTTTCCTGGTGAAGTAGGAGGCAAATTCCTTGCACTTAGGTAGTGTGTCTGTGATAGCTTGGGGTAAGTGCGAGACAGCCTTGGATTGAGATTTGATTAGTTCTAATAGTTTTTTGGGACGATTCTTGGCTTGGTCTGATTGCTTACTGAATAAGTCTGCTTTTGATCTTCTTATCTTTCTGTAATAGGTGTTTCTTGTGCTTCTAAGTAACTTGAGATGGTCAGAGGATGGTCCAGATCTCCATCGACATTCAATTACTCTTAATGTACGCCAGTCTTTGTTTAGCCTACCATCATACCAGGGTTTGGAGACTTTTGTAGTGACTCTTTTCAGCTGCAAGGGAGCTATGTTGTCTAGTACCCTGCACATGGAGTGGAAATAATGATTAGTCAGATCTTGTAAATCGGATAAACCTTCCGGTGGAAGCATGAGGTTAGGACTAGAAAATGCGAGCAAGTTGGGACCTACATTTTTTAGGTTTCTCCTCCAAATTTTTGTTCTTGTGGGTTGGACAAAAAGTATTTTAACTGATTCTTTGATGTGGATTGCGATGAAGTGGTGGTCCGACCAGTCACAGGGAAGGATCGATTCAAGCTGGGTGGATTACGCTTCGGAGATTACTAGATCTAGGGTTGAGCCTTTATCATGAGTGGGGCTGTCACAAATTTGGGAGATGTTAAGGTCTGAGAAAAACGCTTTGAGGCTGTTGACCCCTGTGTCGTCAAGGTCGTTCCAGTGGAGGTTGAAGACTCCAAGGAATATTTGAATATTTTTTTTTTTTTTTTTAAACATGTTTTTATTGCAGCATTATAAACAAAACATCCATTAGGGCAACCGGTACCCGCTTATAATCTCAAATCACACCCATCGTTAGAACAATGCACACAGCCATTCAGCCCACATCCCGGGGGCCGGGCGGCGTGGTAAGACAGTGATTCATATTATTATGACGATCACCTCATAGCGAAGCCCGGTCCATGTCCTATTATAGTATCTGCATTTATTCCCATCAGACTCCCTCCCCAAAACCAAATACCGCCAGCCGGAAGCAACCCCTCGAAGTGGTTGACACTAGTATTGTCCGTGTCCACAGCCTCCGTCCCCATCGGCGCCCACCCCTGTTAGCAGTGCCTAAGGCCTATCACTCATCACCTTCTAGGTGCCCAAGGAGAGCTGCCCATGCGCCCCGTTCCCCGGTGTTCAGCAATCAGGGATCCTTCCTGCCGGGAATATTTGAATATTTTGTTGACCCGCATTGTAGCTAGGATATCGATGAGATGTTCAATGAGGTGCGGTTATCCTTTGGTGGGTGGTAGAATGCATGTAATGAACATAATGGTTTGTTGTTACTAGTGATCTCTAACCGCATGTATTCACAGGAGGAGGGTACCTGGGAGTCGGATCGATTCACGGGGAGGTTGCTCCGATGTATGTAAGCGATACCACCGCCTAGTCTCTCAATTCTATCTAGTCTCGTGATGTGATAGTTTGGGGGTACTAGTATGTCTAGGATGGGAGTGGAGGATTCGTTTAGCCATGTTTCGGTCAGGATTAGAAGATCCAGTTCATTAGTGATTATGAGGTCAGCTATGTCGGCGGCATGTCTTGAGGCTGACCTACAATGTAGAAGCATACATTTTACCCGAGCTTTGGTAGAGGTTGTGTTGGGATCGTGTGATATGGGGACTCACATGAGGTTGTTTTCAACTATACCTCTGGAGATGTGTCTGGTAGCTCTAAAGGTATTAGAAGGGATGGATTGTATTGTAGAAAATCTATGGAGGCTGTCTGAATGCTCCATATTAAGGGGCGGTGACGGAGGCTCATAGGAATGGAGTAGAGAGGTTAAGACCTTCCTGGATCGGCCGGGATGAGGCATTGGGGAAGGGTATTGTTCTCTACCAAGGGGGGCTCATGTTTCAGGCAGCTTGCATGCCATTGTTGGGTGAGTTTCGAGTGATTGATATGTAGGAATGTCTTAGATTCTAGTGTGGACCGCGTGGACTTGGGTTGTAGCAGAATCAGGTCATGTAGAGTTTGGAGGCCCTCTTTGATTTGTTGTAGTGATAATAATATCTGATCAAGTCTAGTGTGGAATGTGGTTAAGGGATGTGTGTTAGTTGCGGGACAGAGGGATTAGTGATGGGGGAGCAAGGGCGAGTAAGAGCGAGGGCTGGGAAGCTGTAGGGGAGTAAGCTGTAGTTGGAATAGAGTTAGTATTGGTGGTGCTGGGGGTGGAGAAGGAAGAGGAGAGTTGTGTGCTATCTTGAGGCTGAGAGGGGGAATGGCTGTGGGGTATATATGGGCCAGAGGAAGAAATGGGGAGGGGAGGGGCGTGTAGGAAGGTAGGATGAGAAGAAATGAGGGTGAGGGGTGTGGTGGGAACAATAGGGATCGTGGTGGTGCTGTGGGGCGAGTAATATTTGGGGAGATGGGTGTCATCAGCAGTGGTGTTGATTAGGACTGGGGTGGGACTATATGCTAGATGGGATGCAGCGTTGTGAAGTAATGATGGGGATCAGACAAGGAGTAGCAAGGTGAATTAGGGGTGTGATCGGTTGGGGAGGTGGGATGGGGTCTAACAACTCTTTCTTTGATGAGAGGAAAGATGTTATCCAGTAGGTTTAAGTTACGATCCGATCATTGCATGAGGATGATCCTGTTATGGCAGATGGAGATTGTTGCTGCAGCTTTGTAGAAAAGGGAGGGGATGATAGATATCGGGAGCCTATGTGCTGTTTTCTTAGTGGAGGGGATCGAGAATAGTGCTAGAAAGGCTTTTCGCCATTGGGCTCGTCTTCTGGTATAGAAGATGATGTCATTGGTTCTATGACCTTTGTTGTTTGAGAAGTAGGGGTCGGAGATAGGAGTTTCGGAGTGAGATTTTAGTAACTTATGTTTGAAGCCTTTGGCTGCTTTCTTTTTAAGGTTGGGGTGTATATAATGGAGTAGGTGCGTAAACCTGTGAGCTCCATAGTGGAGTTGAAAGTTTTTAAGAGGGGGTAAGAAAGGGTCTGGGAATACGTGAGGTAGTGTGCCCTGTAAGACTGTAGAGGAGCTAGGATAGAAAGGAATAACTCTCACCTGTGATTTTGTTGATTAAAGAATTGAAGATGATGTCTGTAGTGTATGGGAGCCGAAATCATTTTGAATGAGACCGTCCAAGATGGACGCCCCTTTTTGCTACCAATGTCTGTTCTATGGAGGAGGTCCTCTCGTGATTTCCATTCATTTGTCTCCTAGGGGTGTAGTCCTGTTTCCATTTCAAGTGTGAAGATTGGTCCTTTCTTTTCTATTGGAGGGATTTTAAGATGGAGCCCTATATCTCTTTCTAACTACAGCGGGACTTGATTAATCCTTTCCTCTTGATTGAAGGTAAAGATAGTGCTGGAGCAGAGTTTTCTGTTGAAAATCTATTGGGTTTTTAAGCTCTGGTTTGTCTATTTGTCGATGATTAAAAATATTAATTTGTAATTATTAATTATTTGTTTTGTGTAAATGTTCTGATTAATCAATACGAATTAACAAGAGAAAACTACACGTGGGGACGCATTTATGTTGCTTAATAATAATGTGCATGTTTTATTAAATAAATGTTGTTGAGTGCTGTTTGTTTTAAAGCACAAAATGCTTTTGAAATGTCGTGTACTAATGCTTTTCTGTGTTGCAAAGGCTAGATAATTACATACACATAAGGGTATTAGTGGGGTTAACACTGTTTAATCACTATGCTGTGGTAACGTTGTTTTTGTCTCTTTTAATTAAGATGGTACGTTTTGGCCTATTAAAAATGGCTGCCGTTTAAAGCCTGCATTTGGGTAGTCGAACTCTGATGAAAAGGCCTTGCTGAACATGGTCGAGAGTCATCTGATCACAGTCTTCGCCTGGTTTAAAATTTTCCGTGAGGACAGCAGCTCTGGGCGAATGTCCAAATGTCCTTGGAGGACAAGGGAGCCACAATGAACTTTGTGATTGCAGCGCTGGTTCTGAGGAAACGTGAATGAAAAAGAAACATTTATAAACCTAGAGTTTCCTTCTTCCGTCTTTTTATTTTTGTGATTTTTCTGAGCGGAGATTTTCCAAATGTAGCGATGCTACATCCTTTCCTGCTTGCTCTGCTCAGCGGCTCAACGGAAAACAAGAACATTTTATGTTGCTATTATTTTGTAATTTTCATTATAAATATACTAGACTAGAGAGGGTTTGTGGTCGTTGCATTCGGGATTTTGAGGCCACTTCTTTCCGAACTTGCGTTGGTGAAGATCGATGCTGTAAGGACGGCGACTTGGGAGATTTCTACTGAGAGACCTGTCCTGACCCATTTTGACATTTAGCTAGAATAGGTAATTATGAGAATAATGATTTACTCTGATTGAATTTCTTTGACTAATTTAGATAAAGTACCATAAATTTAAATACAGTGTTGGTGGTTATTTCTTGTCAATTATTGAGTACTCTATTTTGATTATTATTGTATAGATTGTTTAGATCATGACTCAGGACAGTAACAATTAGGTTTTATCGACCTCAGTGTAGATGCAGGGTGTTTAGGAGTCTTTTCTTCCACAGGTTTAGTGCTGATAGAGTATTCGAGTGTATGCTTGTAAAATGGGCCCAAGTGTATGATGAGTGTATGTGCGTGTAACTGTGGAATTACTCTATCCGTGGAAGTAGGAAGAATTTGTACACCCCAATCTGCACCAATTTCCTGGTAGCAGAATTTGATGGTTATTGATTATTGTCTTGATCTGATTAGATTGCTTGTACATTGGCTTTGATTTATTGATTATTGATTGATGATGGTATATGTACTAATACTATATGTTGGAGTCGTCGTGTTGAGTTTTATGTAGTGCTTCTGGAACTTGGGAGCTGGTAGCAGTTCCGTAGTAGGGCAGAGGGGAAGTATATACTGCTCTCAGGAAAGACTGGATTATTGGTCCTGTACGTATGCAGGAAAAACGTGTGACAATTGAAGTTGCGCGTCACATTGTCTGGGTTCGGAATCAGTGACATTGTCGTATGTTACTATTAGAAATATTTCTGGTATAAAAGGAGTGCGTATGGTAGCGAAGGTTATCTGTGAAACTCTGGTCTTAAGTCCCAGGGATCCGTAAGGTTCACCGTTAAAGCTTATCGCGGGAGAAGTAATAGGTATTCTCTGAGCTTGTTTGAAGGACTGGGCAGAGGTAAGCTGCTTGGTTAACGTGTATTATAATTCTGTAGCGGGACAGATTGTTCGCTGTTCTCGGGAAGAATTCTGTATGTATGTACTACATTTTCTAGAATGAATGTGCGTGAATGTATGAGCATTTAGTTGGTTGTAAAACTCTTTGGATCAGTCCTAGAGGAAACAGTTAATGAATGCATGTTAGAAGGGCAGAGTAGAGGGATGTGCTACTGTGTCAACGAGAGTATTAATTCCGTATTGGAACAGAAGTGAGTGAAAGACGGGATTCTTGTGAAATAGATTTTCTTTACTATTCTATGGTTAGCGAAGCAGACAATGGAGATGTTTATATGTTGTAACTAATAGATTTTGTAGAATTTGACACGAAGTCTACTGAGAAATTTTGTAAAGGAGGGGTAGACGAGTGACAGGAGACAGGAGTAGGAGCGACTGCAGCGACTGCTGACGTCAAACAGACCGCGCTCTGATTGGATACTAGATCAGTACAGTGCTAGCGCTGTGATTCGTGCGTTGGTGTGAGCCGCGCAAGGATTGGAAGAGGTACAGAGTGACGTAAACGCTCCAGGATTGGTGCGTTGGTGTGAGTCGCGCTGTTATTGGATGAAAAATCGTATTGTACAGTTGTAATACGGAAGGGATTAAAAAGTTTTGGTAAACGTTAAAATGTATTACCAAGAAGAGAAAAAGAAGAAATCTTTGTTCGGAAAAATAAAACGATGGTTTGACAAGGATAAAGATGTTAAAACAAGAGAAGGTGAATTGTTACCTCCAATGAAAACGCCTGCATCCTTCATGGCTGCAAGATATGGGTATCACACCTGTATATGGTTGGAAAATTGGGTAAGGTATACAAAGGAAGATGGTGTCCTAGCATTTCCAGAACATGGTTCATTTAATCTGGCCGTGTTGAAAAATTTACGGGAAAAGATGTTGTGTCTTGACCCAAGACCAAGGCCGACACAGTTTGAGGCTTTAGTAGAATGGGAAGAGGAAGTACATGAGCGAGAAAAGCAGAGGTCTGGAGGGAATTACAGATACATGTTTGGAAGAAGGCATGATCGTGAAACTCATAATGATAGAATGAAGAGATGGCGAGATGCTAGTATGTCAGAGGGATTATATCCTATGAGAACAGTTGACGAGAGGGAAGAAAGGAAGGGTACAGAAAGGGTTCCTGAGGCAGAAGTGAGAAGATATGGAGTTAATGAGTATGTGGATGAGGTCTTGAATGACATGATTTACAAGAGACCACCTCCATATAGACCAGAACCAGAGGAGAGCACACCAGTTGTTTCTCCGATAAGAGATACATTGCGTATTATTGAAACAGAAAATGTGACCCCTGAGTTAAGAAGTGGTAATCCTTTCAAGGAGAGAGAGAATCGATGTGGTGACGAGAATACGAGAGAATTAGCCAGAACTACATCAGAGCTGACTGAAAAGATTAGAGAGCTGACGAAGAATCTGGAAGCTGTTACGGTGCCTGTAACCATAGGTCCGGTTATGCCTGTTTTTGATAAGCAGAGGACAGGTGAGAATGGTTTGGTGATTCCATATGTTGGGAATAAGATAACAAGTTTGGCTGGTCCCTCAGGAGATTCAGGGAAAAGGACAGAAAGTAGTGATCTGAGACAATCCAGACATGATACATGTAGTGAAGGATTAGAGGTACAATCTAATTTGAGATTGGATGCTAGTGAAGCTAGTTGTTCAGGGATGCCGATTTTAGAACCGCAGAAGAAAGTGGTTCCAGTGAGAAAAACTACTGAAATAACAGCTGAAGATTTGAATGATTGGATGAAAGTCCTTCAAAAGAGGGATAAAGATTCACAGGCAATTGATGTGGCTAGGTTACGTGTAGAATTAGAGGAGCTTGTTGCAGGGACAATTCCTACAGAAATTCTAAAAAATCATCATGATGGTGAATTGTTATTTATGTGCAAAAACATCACCTGGAGAGCAAGAAATACACATGACAGGTTAAGAACAATAGCGAATGAACAGGGAGTTGACATTGATAAAGTGAAAGCTTTGCAGAAGTCTTACAGGATGGATTTCACAGACAAAGACATTGAAAATCTGAATGGTGCTGGTAGAACAGGACAGATTAAGGAAATGGTCGCATTGTTGCGAAGATGGGGTGATGTAGAGAAGTGGAAGGATAGGTGGTACAAGAAAAGAGAAGAATCAGTGGACAGGACTTATTCAGCATTTCCTGTGAGAGAAAAAGAGAAAACAGTGGATGCTTATCCTATGAGAGAAATACCTGGAGGAGGATATGTACATGTTCCATGGACCAGACAGGATATTTTATCATTTACGAATGATTTCCCTCGATTGAGAGAAAAGCCCGTCGAGTGGTATAGGCAGGTAGACAGGTTTGTGAAATTGTCAAAAGTGCTGTGGATAGACCTGAATAGTCTGTTTGATATAATTGTTCCAGCAGACTTGTGGGCTGAGTGTAAAATAGTTGTAAGTTGGCCTACTGAGGAATATCCAAGAGATCAGAGAACAGGAGCACCAGATCCAGAGGTAATGAGAAAGTATGAGCAGGTGATCGTATACCTGAAAAGTAAAGTACCTCCAAAAGAGACAGACTGGGTTAAAATAGATCGAACACATCAGGAAGCAAAAGAATCAGTTCATGCTTTTTATGAGAGGCTGATACTGGCTTTTAAACAATTCAGTGGGGATGAGCACCTGGGTGACAAAGATTTGAGTCATTTTGTATACAGATTTGTATATGGCCTGAGACCTGAGATTAGTGAGAGAATTCGTGAGCATACAGTGGATTGGCAGAGTAAGAAAATAGATGAGATTCTGAGACATGCAAAGTACTTCAGTGATGAAATTGAAGCAAAACAGAGAAAGCTGAAAGAGAAAGCAATGTGGGCACAAGTGAAGGTTGCGGAGAGACAAGAAGCACAGTTGGTGGAACAGGCAAATAATTCAGGGAATAGGCCCAGATATGCAGGGAAAGGAAAGGGGAATCTTGAGGAAGCAAAGAAGAAGTTCCCTTGTCACAACTGTGGCCAACTGGGACATTGGAGATCTGAATGTACCAATCCACCATTAGCGAATAATGAGGGTAAAACCTTAAATCAACAGGTGCAGAACGAGGGGAATAATCAACAGCAGCAACAACAGAAGGTTGTGAGACAGCAGAGTCAAGAGCCAAAACCGCCCTTGCCGCAGAATAGAGGGTCACAAAAGTACAATCAGGATTCAGGATTCTACAATGATGAGCAGGTAAACAAACAAAGGCGTTCTAACCAGGTACAGCAGTACTTGTTAAAGAATGAAGGGAGTGAGTCTGAAGGTGATTATTGACGGTGCCGAAGAGAGGAGGAAGAGTGCATACTTGGTGCAACTCTAGAAATAGACCAGGCAGGACCATTTGTAGATGGGAAAATAAATGAAGAAAGTGTTACTTTTTTAGTAGACACAGGTGCGACAAGATCAACTGTCAGGTCAACAGATATTAGAAATCTTCCTCTCTCGGATGAAGCAATCCAAGTAGTTGGTGTAGCCAATACACAAATCAAGACACGTCTTACTGAACCAGTAAGGGTACAAATAGGGAAATTTTCAGACATGCACAGATTTATTGTCTGTGACACTAGTCCAGTGAACCTGTTAGGCAGGGATCTGCTTTGTAAGATGAACTGTACAATTTTTTGTACACCGGATGGAATAGCTTTTGAAACACCAGATGAGGATGTTTTGTACCGAATGACTCTAGAAAATAGAGAGAGTGAGTTGATTGGTGCATATGCTGTGTTTGATCCGGAGGATTTGCCTCAAGAGCTGAGAGACACACTGAAAAGGACAGTTTGGGATTTTACTGGAGAGGATGTGGGACTGATGAATAATGTAGATCCAGTGAAAATTTCAGTGAAAGAGGGAATTACTTATCCTAACATTCCTCAGTATAAAATGACACCAGAAATAATTGAAGGAATAACTCCTATAATTGAGAAAATGATTCAGCAAGGAGTTTTAAGAGAACTACTGAGTAGCCCGTGTAACTCACCGATAATGGGGCTAAAGAAGCCTAATGGGAAGTTCAGGATTGTACAGGATTTGAGAAAAGTTAATCAAATTGTGGTGGCATCTTGTCCCATTGTGCCAAATCCGTCAGTGATTTTGTATCAGATTCCACATGATGCTGAGTGGTACACAGTGATTGATTTGTGTCATGCTTTCTTTTCGATTCCATTGCATCATGACAGCCAGCCGATTTTTGCATTTAGGTTTGGCCAGCGTATTTTAGCATGGTGTCGTATCCCACAGGGGTATACAGAGAGTCCTTCGATATTCAATCAGTTATTGAAAAAATCATTGGAGAGCTTGATTATGCCTGAAAACTCAGTACTAGTGCAGTATATTGATGACCTACTTGTGGCATCAAAGACACGAGAAGCTTGTGAAGTAGATACCATAGCTTTACTAAATCATCTGGCAGATGGAGGGTTAAAGGTATCTCCAGCCAAATTGCAATTTTGCAAAAAAGAGGTGCATTATCTTGGACACAATATTGAAAAAGGTCTGAGAAAGGTGACTGATGACAGGATTAGAATCATCAGGGGAATGAAGGCCCCAACGACCCAGAGGGAAGTGAGAATGTTCCTGGGGATGGTGGGTTATTGTCGTCAGTGGATTAGTAACTTTTCTCTGATAGCAAGACCACTGATTAAGCTGACAAAAAGTGAGGTAAAAGACCCATTGGAACTAGATGGAGAACAAATGGCAGCATTTGAGGAGCTGAAGAGCAGAATGTGTGAAGCCCCTGCTTTGGGTATGCCAGACTATGAAAAGGAGTTTGAGTTGTACTGCAGTGAGAGAAATGGATGTGCACTTTCAGTGTTAATCCAGAAGCATGGACAACTGAGAAGGCCTATTGCGTACTTCTCATCGACACTTGACCCTGTAGCTGTGGGTTTACCAGGTTTTCTGAAATCTGTGGCTGCAACATGCAGAAGCCTGGAACAAAGTGAGGGAATCATAATGGGATATCCTGTAAGGGTATTCGTACCTCATAATGTGGCAATTCTTTTGACAAGAAGCAGAACTCAGTATATGTCACATAGTCGGCTGACTAAATATGAGAAAGTCATTCTGGGAGCATCAAATGTGACTCTTGAGAGATGTGTGAATGTAAATCCAGCGACATTGTTGCCAGATATTGAAAATGTGGGTGTGAAGACAGAAGATGATCACAATTGTTTGGATGTGCTGGATTACTGTACAAAACCGAGACCAGACATAAGGGATCTTCCATTATTTGAGAGTGATCATGTGCTGTTTGTGGATGGATCATGTCTGAGGAATGATGATGGTGTGCTGAGTGCAGCATATGCAGTGTGCAAGGTTTCAGAAGTTATGGAAGCATCACCATTAAAAGGAGTGAAATCTGCACAAGTTGCTGAATTGGTGGCATTGACGAAAGCTTGTGAAATTGGGAAAGATCTGAGAGTGACTGTGATGACTGATAGTCAGTATGGATTTGGAGTTGTGCATGATTTTGGCCAACTTTGGCTGCAGAGAGGTTTCTTGACGTCGAGTGGGACTCCGATAAAGAATGCTGAAGTGATTGGAAAATTACTTGAGGCGATACAGCTGCCTAAAGAATTAGCAGTTGTGAAATGTGCTGCTCATGGACAAGGAGATGATTTTGTAACTGTTGGCAACAGATTTGCTAACGACATTGCACAATATTGCGCGAAAAACAATCACTCAATTAATAGGGAACGAGAAGGAGAAATGTCTTTTTGTTCTGTGATGTTTACTAATGTCCTAGAGACGTGGGATGAGGTGAAACAGTTGCAGGATGAGGCAGGAAAGGAAGAAAAGAAAGACTGGATCAAGGCAGGTTGTGCCCCAAGAGAAACAGACCATATTTGGGTCTATAGAGATGGCAGACCAGTCATGCCTAACTCTATGCTGTCGACAATGGCAAGGATGTATCATGGCCAGGGACATTTGGGAAGGGATGCGATGATCAGGTCTTTTAAACAAACTTGGTACAATGCAAAGTTCAGGACGATTGCAGAAAGCATCTGTCAGAGATGTTTGATTTGCCAGCAATTTAACACTGGGAAAAAGACAGTGGTGAGTCTGGGAACGATAGGCAGAGAAGGTGGTCCTTTCACGAGAATGCAGATAGATTTTATTGAAATGCCCCAAGTGAACAGACTGAGGTATGGTCTAGTGGTAGTCTGTTTGTTCTCAAGATGGGTGGAGGCCTATCCGACTAGGAGAAATGATGGAATAACAGTGGCAAAGTTACTGTTAAGAGAGTTGATTCCTAGGTACGGATTTCCAGTAACGATTGAGTCTGATAGAGGTGGACACTTCTATAATGAGCTCATGAGTTTGATGTGTGAAGCATTGGGCATACAGCAGAAGCTACATTGTGCATACAGGCCAGAGGCTTCTGGTGTTGTTGAGCAGATAAATGGCACAATCAAGAACAGGATTGGTAAGATGTGTTTAGCCACTGGAATGAAATGGCCTGATGTCTTGCCTCTAGTGCTAATGACTATTAGATCTACTCCAGATAGAACTACTGGTTTGAGTCCACACGAGATTTTGATGGGACGTGCAATGCGTCATGCATTTGTACCTGTCAATAAATTGATGACAATAACTGATGACATGATTTTGGATTACTGTAAAGGCCTGGCTGACGCAGTTCATTCTGTGTTTCACCAGGTTGGAGAAGAAGCTACCACACTTGAGAAGAAGCAAGCTCATGATCTGAGTCCAGGGGACTGGGTGAGGATTAAAGTACACAGAAGAAGAAATTGCTTGGTTCCAAGGTGGGGAAGGCCAAGACAAGTCATTCTGACTACGACAACTGCAGTGAAGTGTGCTGGTGTGAAAAACTGGGTACATGCAAGTCATACTCTGAGAGTTCCAAACCCAAAAGACGGGACTGGTAAAGAGTATTTTGAAGAATCAAATTCCAGTGATGATGAAGACACAGAACCAGTGAGAAAAAATCAAACTTCAGAGAGAGAACCATTGAGAGTCTCAGAAAGGAGATCAGATTCTGTAAGAGAGCCTGAAGTTCCAATAAGCAGTGGAGGAAAAAGAAGAGAAAAGAGCAGTTCCACAGAAACTACTCCTGAATCAGAAGAGGAGATTATTGAAGAACCACTTGAGATTATATCTGAAGAAGTAGGGTCAGAAGAAGATAGAGAGGGACAGATTGCGGAAGACCCTCGAGGAGGTGTAGGGAACATTCCTGATAAGCTAGGTGAAGGGACAAGTAGACAGCAAGAAGATTGCGTGTCGGAGACCCGAGGAGGGACAGAAATAGGGAGGTCTCAAAAAGTGGTGAAAAAGACTGTGGAGCGAAAGAAAACTGCTGAAGAGCAAGAGGCATTTGAAACAGAATCGGATGAAAGTGAGAATGAAAAATCAGAAGGTCGAGTTCTGAGAAAGAGAACTTGGATTGGAGAAAGAAATAATACAGAGACAAGACCGAAAAAGGTTGTAAGAGGAGATTTTTGGCCTAACAACAGAGTAAAGAGGCTGAGATACAGACTGATAAGAGCAAATACCTCGAAAGCTGAACAAGTGAATGAGGTGTCGAGTCAAAATGAAGTAAAAAGAAAGGAGCAAAAGGAGTCAAGAGAACCCGAGGAAATAAAGAGAATTAGAAGACCCAACCAAAAGTACAGATCACCGGAATGGTCTTATGTGGCACTGTCTGAAGGAGGAGAAGAAGAAGAAACAGTGAATCGAGACAATCCGGAGGGGATCTTGAGAAAAGTGGTTGAGGAAAAGGAAAAATCTGTTGGAATCTTAAAAGTTATCCTGACTGACATTGGAGAAGAGTCGGATGCACAGGATGTTGTTGATGATCTGATACAATTTGATGTTGCTGAAGAAGGAGTGAAAAGTGATGAATATCCAAATTGAGTGAACTGAAGAAATCACTTGGAGAAAAGTGAAAAGGAGAAAGTCTGAAATTTAGCTGTCTGAAGTAATTCAGAAATAAAGAGTAGTACAGTAGTGGAGTAGTAGAGGCTAAGTCAAAAGACACGGTCAAAGTAGTAAAATGGCTAACATAGAGAATAATCAAAGTAAATGTGCCTTTTTGAAAAGATGGTGTAGAATGTGCTGTTGCTGTACTGGATTATTAATGCTACTATGGGGTGTTTTAGCTTTATTAGTTACATTTAGAGTTACAATAGGTACATTTGAAATACATACTGAGAATGAGACTAATGTAGAGAAAAGTTCACAAAAAGTAGTTCCAACTAGAATTAGTAATACTTACATGCATAAAGATAGGTCAATTAATGATTTTTCTAGTAATGTTTTTTCAAAGTTGTTGTACGAATATGTGAAGACAATGGAAGTGAGGGATTGCTACGTATGTATGCAGTTACCTGCATCCGTTTCAGAGGGTGTTACTTATCACCATTTACCAGCTACGTATGGAATTTCTTGTAGTGTGTTAAGTAGTGTTTTTTATCTGTTAGGGAAAATAGATTATGAGATGTCTAACAAAGATAACATTTTTGGGCAATTGCCTATGAACAAAAAGCTGAATCCAGCTAAAGAAGCTAACATTTTTGGTGAGATTTTTATTGAGAAAGAAGAATTAACATTAGAATACATTTTTAAGAATAATTTAACTTGCAGTCTGAAAGAAGAGGAGAAGGCTTTCCTAAATATGGTGGAAGAAAGGAGAATGAGCATGCATGAAAAGGCAGGGAAATACAAAGTGAGTGAGACAATTTGGGACATTGAGATGGGGAAAGAGTTGAAAAATGGGGCTAGTCCAACGTTAGCTCTAGATGCACCACAGAAGGGTAAACTATGCATTACAAGGAAGAAATCCCAATATGATACATATTTTGTTGGGACTAGTGAGTGTCATGATACATACTTCATTGCGACAGGATGGGGTTTCAAGGGAGGAGAGGATCCAGTTTTCCCAGGAGTGTATTATGTTTGTGGGAACAAGGCTTATTACAAGTTGCCTGACCATTGGTATGGCACGTGTTATGTGGGCCTGGTCTTTCCAAAGATCTTTCATATAGATAGAATAGAAGATGTAGAACATATTAATTTACTAACACGTTTTAAGAGAGAAACTTGGTCCGAAATAGTTGGTGATATTTTTGGTGCTTTAATTCCAGCAGTGGGAATTTCTTTAAATGCATATGGAATTCGGAAACTGTCAACAGTGGTGGATCGCTTATCGACAAGTACCGCTGGAGGGTTTCTTTTGGTAAATACGGAATTGATTGCCGTACGTGCCATGTCTATGCAAAATCGACTTGCCCTTGATATTCTATTGGCCAAGGAGGGTGGAGTCTGTGGAATGCTGAAAGTTCAACATTGTTGCACTTACATTCCAGACGAAAGCAAAGACCTGAAGGTCTATATCAAAAATATTACTGATTTGCATGAAGAATTAGTACCACTAGAAGCTGAGAATATCTGGACTAAAATAGCTAATAAGATAGTTGCTGTTAAGAGTTTTATTGCAAAAATAGGTAGTACTATTATAGGTAAAATATTGTTTCCTTTGACCTGTATAATTGTTGCTTTATTGATACTGAGATTGGTGTGTTTGTGTTGTAAAAACAGGGGAGGGAAAAAGAAATTAATCAAAAGAAATATTGAAAAGAGAAATAAAAGGTTGAAAAGAGAACCACAAGAAATAGAATTAGAAGAATTGAGGGAGAGTGTTTACTTGGAAACAAAGAGGGATGATGAAAGGGTGTCTGGTGTGTAGTATTGTGTAAGGAGAAAAAGACATTTCCAATTTCTCCTAAAAAGGGGATTACATTTTACAAAATTCTTTTTTTTGGGTTGTTTATTTGGTGATAATATCACCAAAGGGGGGATTGCTGGAGCAGAGTTTTCTGTTGAAAATCTATTGGGTTTTTAAGCTCTGGTTTGTCTATTTGTCGATGATTAAAAATATTAATTTGTAATTATTAATTATTTGTTTTGTGTAAATGTTCTGATTAATCAATACGAATTAACAAGAGAAAACTACACTTGGGGACGCATTTATGTTGCTTAATAATAATGTGCATGTTTTATTAAATAAATGTTGCTGAGTGCTGTTTGTTTTAAAGCACAAAATGCTTTTGAAATGTCGTGTACTAATGCTTTTCTGTGTTGCAAAGGCTAGATAATTACATACACATAAGGGTATTAGTGGGGTTAACACTGTTTAATCACTATGCTGTGGTAACGTTGTTTTTGTCTCTTTTAATTAAGATGGTACGTTTTGGCCTATTAAAAATGGCTGCCGTTTAAAGCCTGCATTTGGGTAGTCGAACTCTGATGAAAAGGCCTTGCTGAACATGGTCGAGAGTCATCTGATCACAGTCTTCGCCTGGTTTAAAATTTTCCGTGAGGACAGCAGCTCTGGGCGAATGTCCAAATGTCCTTGGAGGACAAGGGAGCCACAATGAACTTTGTGATTGCAGTGCTGGTTCCGAGGAAACGTGAATGAAAAAGAAACATTTATAAACCTAGAGTTTCCTTCTTCCGTCTTTTTATTTTTGTGATTTTTCTGAGCGGAGATTTTCCAAATGTAGCGATGCTACATCCTTTCCTGCTTGCTCTGCTCAGCGGCTCAACGGAAAACAAGAACATTTTATGTTGCTATTATTTTGTAATTTTCATTATAAATATACTAGACTAGAGAGGGTTTGTGGTCGTTGCATTCGGGATTTTGAGGCCACTTCTTTCCGAACTTGCGTTGGTGAAGATCGATGCTGTAAGGACGGCGACTTGGGAGATTTCTACTGAGAGACCTGTCCTGACCCATTTTGACATTTAGCTAGAATAGGTAATTATGAGAATAATGATTTACTCTGATTGAATTTCTTTGACTAATTTAGATAAAGTACCATAAATTTAAATACAGTGTTGGTGGTTATTTCTTGTCAATTATTGAGTACTCTATTTTGATTATTATTGTATAGATTGTTTAGATAATGACTCAGGACAGTAACAATTAGGTTTTATCGACCTCCGTGTAGATGCAGGGTGTTTAGGAGTCTTTTCTTCCACAGGTTTAGTGCTGATAGAGTATTCGAGTGTATGCTAGTAAAATGGGCCCAAGTGTATGATGAGTGTATGTGCATGTAACTGTGGAATTACTCTATCCGTGGAAGTAGGAAGAATTTGTACACCCCAATCTGCACCAATAGCGCTGCCATTTTGAATAGATTGTAGGGACAGGTACTTACTGGAGGGCACAAAATGGTCTCCCCCTGTTTGTAGGCTGTAAAGGTAATCCGGCCAGTGCATCAATGTCACAAAAATCTAGTACAGTTGATTGTAATTGGGCCAGCCATATGTCTGGGGAAAGACCCGCCAAATAAAACGGGGGTTGGGTAATATCGCTGAGAGCTCGCAGCACTTCTTTCTCTCAATAACGTGAGTCTGGGTTTCTGCCTCAGACCGAATCAGTCGTTAATTAACGCTGCTATCGAGCGGGCAGGGGAGGCTCCGTGTTCTCGCAATGCCGGAGTCAACTGAAAGCCGTGATTTTGTCGGCAGCGCTCTTCCTAGGTCCGGTGATGGTGTTGCCTCATGCCCCCAGGACCCTCAGCGAGCGTGCTTGCGCTGTCGTAGGATCCTCCGCTGGGCTAGGGGAGATCAAGTGCCCGAAGTACCACCCCTGAAATCGCTATCCTGAGGCAGGGGGACCGAAGCAGCAGAACGGCGGGCAAACGAAGGGAAATCCCAAGCCCCCTCTTTGCTCCGTCTAACTCGTTCTTGATTGCGGTCTCAAGGTAGGGGGGTCAAGTCCGGACGATGCCGCGGGACAACCCCAGAGTACCCACTGCCTTGAATGTTTAAAGTCAACAACCAGGGTCCCGTCACCATCAGGGGAATCAGGGCTACCCGGCAGACGATGTGAGGTCTGGTTTGCACCACGGGCGTCTCCCACACCTGTCCCACCGGACCCGCAATCAGGTTCCCGCTGATCTCATCGGGTGGGCCATTGACACCAGCTTCGCCATTCACCACTACATCCAATGGCAGTTGACCGGTTTTTAAGGTGATATTCACTCATCCTTCATGGCTATGCCCTTGGATGGGACTTGTCTGTCTGGGGACAAGGAAAATTCCAATCTGGGGCAGTCCAAAGAGAGCAGGGCCTCAGCATACTCCCTGGGCCTCACCAGCCACATCAGCCCTGCCAGTCCTCTCATGTCTTCGGCAGAGGTACCCCACACCAGCAGTAAATTCAGCCTCAATAAGGCGCCCACCAGTTCCGCAGCCTAGGCCGCAGCACCAGCCTCCCCGTGGTTAAAGGTCAGTGAGTCACTCAGTCCACTGTCCCTCCTGCAGCCTCACTTTACAAACTTCTTTAACACGTCCTTAGTAGAGCACAGCCACCTGGTTGCAGGCAGGATCCAAAGATTCTTTCTAGGTTGGCAGGTGGGTTCTGCAGAAGGTCTGGCAGGGGCACACCTTGCCATCCTTTGCCACCCCACTGCACCTTCCACCATCCCCAGAATGACTGATGGAGGACCATTTGTCTGTTTTAGGGAAGGAAGTACAAGACATTTTGGCCAAAGGGGTTATCGAGATGGTGCCTATACCAGAAAAAGGTCATTATTATTCTCAACGCCTTCTTTTGTAAGGAAACATTCAAGATGCTCAGGCTAGCCCAGGTGTTGCCTGCCTTTGACCCTGGAGATTGGGTGGTGGCGTTAGACCTGCAGAACACTTATTTCCATATACCCACTTGCAGTCCCATTGGCGCTACCAGCGGTTCATGGTGGAACAGGAGCTTTTTCATTTTGCTGTGCTGTGCTTTGGCCTCACTAGCACACCTGGGGTGTTCACAAAAGTGATAGCAGTGGTCAAAGCACACATTCAGAGGTCGGGGATCCCAGTCTTCCTGTACTTCCATGACTGCTGTTGAGGCGCCCAGGCAGTAGTCACCCACCTACAGACTACGGCAAACCTCCTGTCATCCTTGGGGTTCGTTATCAATGTGCCAAAGGCACACCTCACTCTTTCTCAGGCACTCCTCGTCATCGGAGCCATTCTGAGCACGGTTCTGTTTCGTGCCTTTCCCCTGGAAAAGAGAATCCAAGACATTCAGCCTATGATCCTGATCTTTCAGCCTCTGTCTTGAATCTTAGTGAGGTCAACACCGTGTCTGTTGGGACTGATGACCTTGTGCATCCTGCTGGTCAAGCATGCCAGGTGGCATATGCGGGCTCTGCACTGGCATCTGAAGTCTCAGTGGGCCCAACATCAAGGGGCCTGTCCAATTACATCCAGATTTTGGAGGAGACTGCGAAAGATCTGCAGCGGTGGTTAATGTACCACAGTTGGGTGAGCGCAGATACCTTCCCTTTACCACCCAGAGCTGACTTTGGTCCCCGATACATCACTCCAGTGTTGGACGGCCTTCAGGAAAAGTGAAGATCAGAGGTCTCTGCTCTCCGGCTAAATATCAACCCCCTGGAGCTCCAGGCCATCTGCTTGGCATTGAAAGCCTTTCTCCCATCCATAAAAGAGAAGCTGGTGCAGGTGCTCACAGACAACACCACCACCGTGTGGTTTTGCAATAAACAGGATGTAGTGCGTCCTGGGCCCTAGCAAGGAGGCTCTATGCCTCCTGGAAATGGCTAGATCATCAAGGGATTTTCCTGGTGGTGAACCACCTGACAAGATCTTTGAATGCCAGGGTGGACGAACTTAGCCGTCGTCGCCTAGCTGATCACAAGAGGCAGTTACACCTGAAGGTGGCACAAGGGCTCTTCTGCAAATCGGGAGAACCATGGCTAAATCCATTTGCCTCAACAGAGAACGTGCAATGTCAGCACTTCTGCACGTTGGAGCTTTCAATGCGTCTCTCCCTAGGAGACGCAATCTGCCTAGAGTGGAACTCTGGACTCCTGTATGCCTTCTTGCCCATACCACTTCTGCCCCGAATTCTGAAGAAGATCAGGGCGCACTGGGCCAACGTCACCCTAGGGCCCCCGGATTAGCACAGAAAGTATGGTATCCAGAGCTCCTGAGCTTGAGCATCTATTCTCCGATTAGGCTGCCCCTCTTGGAGGACCTGCTGTGGCAGCAACAGGGCAGGGTTCTGCACCCTGGCCTTTGCAATCTCCACCTTCATGCTTGGAGATTGTGCTATGACAGGTGAACACCTTTCATCTTCCTCCAGAGGTGGTTGATGTCATCCTGGCAGCCAGGCATTCCTCATCAAAAACTGTATGCGTCTGCCCGTGGGAAAAATGTGTGGTTTGGTGCGAAGCACGGCAGATTGGTCCCCTTCAGGTAAAGTTATCCGACGTCCTGTTGTTTATTGTCTCTCACCTGGCAAGGCTTGAGGACCAGCCTTTATTGTTTAAATCACCGAGTTGTGATTTTTTTAGAGGCCTGCAACACTGGTTTCTTCCTTCTCCCTTTTTCATGTTACAGTGAGGCCTGAACTTGGTCATCACATATTTGAGGTGCACTCCTTTTGAGCCATTTCACAGCTTTCTACTTTGTAGCTCCTCCCCCTCAAGACAGTGGGGCATATTTACAATAGAAGTGACGGAGCGCTACGTTAGTCTCCTTGGCTTAACGCGCACTCTGCCACTTCTGAAACGCAGGGGCTGCACCATATTTACAACAATATGCTACAGCCCTGCTTTTCCCCTGCGCTGGCGCTAAATTTGGCTGCCTAGCACCAATGCAGGCACCCTGCACAATGCAGCACACATAGAAACAGCAAAAACGAGGAGAAATTAAACATTTATCCTCATTGCGCCAGGGTAAGACCAGGTTTTCCCTGGTCTTTATTTTGGCGCTGCCCCATATTTACGCCACCCTTGTAAATATCGGGAAGCATCAAAATCAATGGGTGTTGGGGTGGAACGAACGCCCACCGCAACACCCATTGCCCGCCCCTTTCACTCTAAGTATAGCGTGAAAGGGTACCTAATTTACAAGGCAGCATTAAGCCACGTTAACTGGCCTAACGCTGCCTTGTAAATAAGGCGAAGCCCTTATCGCCACCACAATGTCGTAAAAAGTGACATTGTGGTGGTAATAGGGGCTTATAAATGTGTTTCTCGTCGGCAACACATCAGTGTGGTAAGTGAGTTAGCTTCAAGTTATTTGTGTTAACCTGCTGTAACACCACCTTCTTCCCGGACAAGCTGGTTCTGAGGAAAGCAGCATCTTTCTTTCCGAAAGCTGTTCTGTGTCGGCCAAGTTATCACACTGCCAGCATTCTATGCTCTGCCTCGCCCCACTAAGAAGAAGAGATTTCATCACTTATATCCCAAAAGAGTGCTGAGCTTTTACTTTGATCGTACCAAAGACCACCGATGATAAGCTCTATGTGGGGTTGCTAGTGTGAAAAAAGTCAATCTGCTGCACATTGGTCAAGAAGCAACCTCCGGAAGGGCTGCCTGCTCATTCCACCAGAGCCAAAGCTGCTACCACTGTTGTGGCACACAAGGTTCCTGTCCTGGACATCTGTCAGGCAGCTATGCGAGCATCACTCCATATGTTCATGAAGCACTACTGTGTGGACAGCCATGTTTGCCAAAAGGGGCATTTAGCTCACTCTGTCCTACAGTACATTTTGGTTTGAGCCATATTCACAGACCCACCTCCTAATTGGTACTGCTTTGGTATCTATTCAAAATGTGTGGAATCTGCAGTTAGATGTCTCTATCAGACGAACAAGGTACCAGTGGCGGCTCCTCCACTGAAGCAGAGGAGTGTTGCCCACTGTGCAATTAAAAACAGAAAAATAAAATAACGCGATGTTATTATCATTTTATTTAACCGTACTGGCTCAGTTGGTTGGGGGGCAGGCAGGCTGGGCTGTTTAGAGCTGGGGGAGGAGTGGTAGGCACTTCCTAAGAGTGCATGATATTTTGGCCGGCCCTTTTGGGACGGCCAAACAATCATGCGCACTTTACATATTGTCAACCCAGGCTGCATTACATCCTGGGTGGAGAACTGCACAGCCTCCCAGCCCCTGTCTGAACGCTGAACCACGGTGCTCAATCCAATCATAATGCTGCTGTAAAGAAGCGTTATGATTGGTCAGGGGAGTCTGGGAGGCTGTGCGCTTCCCGGTTCTTGCTGCCCAGGAGAAGAGAAGAGGACGAAGGATAGGGGGCGGCCAGCGGTCGTATTCAAGTAAATGTTTTTTTTTTTTTATTCCCTCTGGTCTCCCGCACACACCCTCGTTTGGTAGTAGCCGCTGCTGCAAGTTACTTACCTTTGGTAATGCTCTTTCTGGTAGAGACTCTATCTAAGCACAGATTCCTTACTGATTCTCTCATCCTCCACGTTCTGTAAATCGAGCTCTCTCCATTAAGAAGATCCCAAGTCTATGAATCTGCACATGGGTCTCTACCAATTTGCTTTTGGGGCTCTGCGTCAGGAGCCGTGGATAGCTTCAAAAGCGCCTGTCATCAGCGAGTGAGAGTAGCGCCTATATAATTTCTGCATGTCATTTCTGGATCAGAACAGCATTACGGCACCACCTACCAGCGCGCAGAGGTACTTCTGAAAAAAATTCTAGTCTGACGCCGGGGTAATATTTAAAAGGTGTGGAATATGCGGTTCACTAGAGCCTCTACCAGAAAGAGTGTTACCTAAGGTAAGTAACTTGTTCTATTAGATGTTGATTTTGCTTTCATGATCTTTGTTACAGCTTTGAAGAAGTGACTTGATGTTACAAAACATGTGATGGCTGATTTAAGGAAAATAAGATACACAAATGACGAAATAAAGAATACATTTCAATAAAATCTACGGAGAGTACCTTTCAATTTGTATTTTGCCTTACTAAAACCCGGGACCCACCACATAAGAAAACCACCCAAGTCTCTTCCTAGAGGTTCCATACATATTTTTCAAAGAAGTGTACCTGTGAATATTGAACCCATTTGGGCAGTCGCTGTCTGTTGTTGTGAACCCAGTGCACAAATAATGGGTAGATTGAGGTCCCCCTCCCCTCATTTTTTTTTTTAGAATGGACATTCATTCTCCTAAGCCTAAATGTGACTGTTTTATACTTCCAATTAAATGTTAAATTATAATGAAAATGAACCATTGCATATAATTTTAATATAGAGGTATGGATGCTTATTAGCAGGCAAATGTACATTGAACAGGTATAGAAACCCTTTATAGTTTTGATCCATATGAAGTTTTAATGTATGGGCAAAGTGGGCAATTGCCCAGGGCCACCCTTTCCAAGACACATCATGAGAAAGTGATTTGTCTCCCCGTATAAATTCTATTTATCTAGCTCACCATCTGTCTGCCTACCTCCACCTGAGACTGTCTCTCTCATCTCAAAGTTCTCTTAAGGATTTGGGGTCCCAGCCAAGACTTATTTTCGCTGGTTTTGTGTGACCCCATTTCTAGTACTTTAACATACATTTCAATATTGTTCGGTCTCATACAGACTAGAATTAGCAGAAAATGGGAAATAAAAATCTAAGTTGTTCCAAACAGAGGGCCCCAAAATATGTCTTGCCCAGGGCCACAAAAATCCTTAATATGACTCTGATAATTATTATTGGTACAAAAAAAAGATTCTATTAGCTTAGATTTATTGTAACATGAAGACATCAATTTAAAAAACATTGGCAATGTAAACCATTGGATCACCGTCCCTGGTCCAAAAGTACACTTCTTTTTAGGCAGAAGTATTTGTGATGAAACACTCCCAATGCAAGCGAGCCAGTGCCAGTAAGTGCTAACCCACTGCCCCATGCTGCATGTTGCAGCATGTGGATGCAACATGTGAATTGCAGTTAAACACACCAGTGGCTGAAGAGGGTTGGCCTAATGTCCCTCCATGTTTGTAAATATATGTACTTTTTTTATATATGTCACCGATGAAACAACTAAAGTTGCCTCTTAGCCATACCTAAAAATACAGCCAATGCATTATGTTTACCTCAAAACAGCTTTTTAAATATGTAATAACCTTGTTCCCACATGTCAGTTTACGATGGATTCGAAGCCCAGTTGCACATGGACATATGGAGCACATTCGTATGACTTATAAAAAGTAAAACTGGTACTCAAAATTGTTCATGACTCATTTGTGTGACCTCCTTAATTTATCATTTTTATAAGGCTCACATGTGGTCAGAAGGCCACCTCACAGCACTGACTAACATGATGTGTGGAAATGGGGTCTATTATATGGTGTGGTTGTGCGACATCACTGTGTAATAAACTTATCAACCCCTTTAAGAGCAGTAGGTTTCGCTTGTTAAACCATCTAGCTCAACCTTGGCTAGTTGCGGCTCGGGCAGCAGGGCTTACACAAAGGAACAAGCCTACAGCCTTTAAACAGCACCAAAACAAGTGAAGAAGAAATGACCAAGACACTCAAGAAATCCGACACCAATTTATAAAAATAGAACAGTTTTTTAATATCTTTGGACACCAAAATGAAAAAGATCCACTGGAGGGTTCTGGAGATACAGATTTTACAACGTATAGTAAATATGCTCTTCTTCCTCAAACACTAACGAGCACTGGCACATCCAACAAAATTTGTAACTTTGAAACTTTTAGAGCAAAAACTTTGTCTAGTTGTTTTGCTGTCAGTTAGTTACTTTGGTTTCCAGCCAGAACTGTTCGCCCAGTCAGGACAGCAGTAAAGTCCTCAGAAGCAGTTACGTCGGCAGAGGGAGCAGTCCTCAGTCAGTTCCATCCACTTTTATCCTTTGCTGTAGTTTCCTATGGAAGTAGTCCTGATGCAAGGCTGCAGAATGCTGAAAATGCTCAAGGATGCTGTGGATACAATGCAGTCAACAAGGGTGTTTGTGCAGCTACTCCTCGGTCCATGGCGGGAGTAAGGTGGTCCTGGCCAATGTCCCTCAAAGTCCTCTTCGTCCTAGTAGAATTACAGTCGCCACTGGGCTACTAGTGGCCCGGTATCGTGGCAACAGCAAAAACCTTCACTGGGGGAGAACTCATCTTCTGGGTGACCAAGCTGCACTCCGTTGATTCTCCCAGTCTCTGGTGCTACACGGCCATGGTGTGAAGTTTCTGGGATACCAGCTTGTCCCAGCAGGCTTATTTCAGCTGTTGCGCCCTGTGCTGCAAACAGGAAGTCAGCCTTCCTTGATCCTTGGAATCTCTTGCTTCATCTGGGCTCCGGAGATGACTTCTCCCCAAGCAGAACACAGCTTCTCCTTTGCTAACAACCAGGTTCAGCAGGTGCAGTCCACACATGTGCAGCCTCTCTTTGCTGGGTTCTTGGTGCAGCAGAGCAGTCCTTCTTCAGTTATTCTTCCAGTCCAGTCGAGATCTGAGTTCTGGGTTCCAGGGGTGCCCTTTTTTTGCCCTAAGGCAGGGTGCATTATAATACATGCGAGAACATATCTTCATGAGCAGATATGCCCCTGTGCTGTCTAGTTCAATTGCTAGATAGTACAAGTGAATAGGGAAGCCATCTTAATTCTATGAACTGAGCACTGGTCATTGCGAGTTCTCCAGATACATGATGGCTTCACTGAAACCTATAGTGTTTGGTATCAAGCACCTGATCTTAATAAATCCCTACTGATACCAGTAAGGGTTTATTAAAGCATACACCCAGAGGGCACCTTAGAGGTTGCCCCTGAAAACCTAACAGCTTCTTAGTGTGCTGGCTGACTGGTATCATCCAGCCTGCCACCGCAGACATGTTTCTGACCCCCTGTAGGTGAGACCCTGCACACTCTGAGGCCAGAAACATTACCTTCTCCAGGGGAAGGAGCTGACACCTCCTCCAGCAGGATGGCTAGTGAATCTGCAAACCAAGACCAGGGACTTCTAAGCCCCTGCCACCTTTGATATGTGACTCCTGCTTCCCCCAGACCTAGAAGATGCCACCCCCTGCTCGGAGGCCCATGTGGCACCAGTGTGGAAGTTGGCAGAGATCATTGTTAGCATGAGCTGAAGCCATTTTGTTTGTGGCATCCATTTTAGTTAACCATGTGCTCGCCATGTGCTTCTTCCGTCTTCACTGTTGCCTGCTTCTCTATTTCACCTGAGTCATCAACATATGTTAACTCCTTCAGTACTGGACCAGAGCACTGCGCATGCTCCGAAAGGCCTGTAGCTGCTAGAATGCACCTGTTGGAAATATAACTGTCAGGCTATTTTAACTGATGTAAGCAGTTTAGTCTCCCCTCCCACTTTGTTGACTAAGTATTTTCTGTTAGTTCTTATATGTGAATATCTATTCTTGTGTATACTTGTACCGCCTCCTTTTGAGCCCTCATGCTTACTCAGCTACAAAGTGCGTATGAAAGGCCCATGGTTTCTGTACTCCTTGTACTACCTCATACATTGCCTGAGGGTTCTGGATAGATGTAGTCCCACTCATGAGGCTTTAATAAACTATTGTTTTAATATTACAGCTTCCGTGCCAATCTCGATTTGTTGGTCCAAGTACTAGTGCGCAAAGAAGGGCGAACCCCTGCACCGGTAGGCCTTGGTAAGGCCCACCTCTACACCAGGACAGGTGGGAAATTAGCTATGCAGGTAGGCGTGCTGCACTACCAGTCCATTTTCAACCCTAATGTGGGATGCCTGATGTGCTCCACTAAAGAAGGGTTCCAACATTTTGATTTTGGTGGGATTAGGAACTCTGGGAAAGGGGTTATGCTCACTCCCCACCAGAAGTTGGTTGTCCTGTAGGGGAGTTTAGTGACCCTAAGAGTAAGTAGCCTATTGGCTACTACCCTTCACTTCCCTTAACACCCCTAAATTCAGTATATAGGTGTCCCCCAGACACCAGGAACTCATATTCCCCTGATACAAGAAGGACGACCAAGAAGAGCCGAAGAAGCAAGAACTGCAGACTACTTGTGGACTTTGGCACCAAACCCTGCCTGCCTGCCTGCTTGTGTCCTGACAATCACAACAACCCAACTCTTCCTGCAACTGTGTATCCTCCCAAAGCCTGGGAGGGCCTCCAGCACTTCACTAAGCCATCTGCACTACATTGTAGAGGAGGAGCCACTTGCCTGTAGCCTGCAGACACAGACTACAACATCTAGTTCACCGTTCTGCTGACCACTGGATCCAACAACGCAGAAGCCACCCAGGAGGAGGTCACCATGCTCCAAGAGGTAAGATTAGTTTGCCCACCAAATGTGAAGATGCCAGGACCACTGGAGCTGCCCTGCACGAATACCCGGAGTATAGGGTCCATTGCACCAACCAAAGCTTGTTTGGGTCTAATCCGGACCCCAGCACCGCAAAGATCAACTAGCCAATGAGGGACAACAGCATCACACCGGGAGTGGCCCTATTGTCCTGTTTTGTCCCCATCTCCAGTTCGACCTGAAAAGTGAGACGCTCCAACGCAAGCGACCCGCTGGACAAAACACCTCTGCACCTGAGCCCCACAGCCCAAGTCTGAGTCTACCGATGGTACCCTTGTTCCAGAGACCCTCAAGAGCCGAGCCTCCCTTTTGGTCCTGCCGGACTGGTACCCCAGCCCCCCTTGTTTACTTTTTCTTGTTACAGGTTTTCCCATTGACAGTAGTGGTAGCGTTCAAGGCTACCCTTGCGATCAGCACCTCTGGACCCTGATACACCAGGGCAGGTAAACCAAAACCGCTGGTGGTTCTAAGTACCTTGGCCCCTACTTGCGTTAAGTCCAGAAGATCAATCCTGTAACTCGATTGCAAGACCCGCTATGCAGTGCATGTATCTCCCATAGGATAACATTACAACGTTCAAGGCTCATGCCTCAAATCTGACAGCTGTATTTTCTGTGTTTCTGAATTTACCTAATCTTGAAGATCTTGGTGTCTAAATTAATATTTAAAAAATGTCCTTTTTGTAAATTGGTGTTGGAATTCCTTATTAAGTGTGTGTCTCATTTATTGACTCTGTGTTCAACAAATGCCTAACACCCCCTTCTGATAAGCCTAAGGCTGCTTGACAACACTACCACAAACAGAGCACCTCGGGTTTGTTAAAGCAAGCCCCTATACACTAGTAAGGGATACCAGGACTCGCTACACAGTGCACCTCATTTTGGTACTCTATATAAAGAACCAGCTTCCTACACCTCTCTCAGTTACCAGAGCGCCTTAACCCAACCCAGATGTGTCGCTACCAAGAGGGCTACACGCCCCTTGAAAAATGGTTTGGCAACTAACTTCTGCTTCCCTGTCACTAATACCAGCCTGTCTGCCTAAACAATAGAGCCGTCCATATCCCTTTGTCTTTCAAAGGCAGCTTTCCCTTTGAAGCTCACCTTTTGGCTAACACCTGTGTGGCTTCCTGCAGGAGGAATGCAACACCTCTCTCCTGTGCAAGCTTCTATTATTTCAAGCATCTAATCCATCACTATTTTTTGTATACTTTAGTATGTCACCCTAAGTGGGACTTGTATGCCCAGTTGTGGGTCCCCGTGCACACTGTCACTGACACCAAGCTATACCCAACTGATGAGCCCATAGCAAGGGAGAAATCGGTCCTAGGTTGCTTGTGTTCTAGTTAAGGGAGGACCTGGCTTTGCAGTTCGGGCTAGACTTTTCTCTTTGGAGCAAGATCAAGACTGATTTTCACATAGCTGGGTCCAAACTAAGGTGACATGGTGTACAAAACAACGATGGACTGAGCTGCGGCCCGAGTAATTACCAGTGGCTGAGATTTATTCAAGCATTCTATCCATCACTTTTTTGTATTCTTTAGCATATCGCCCTGTGTGGGACTGGTATGCCCAGACTTGGTCCTGTGCACACTGTCACTGGAACCAAGCTATACCTGGCTGATGACCCCATAACGAGGACGAAACCAGTTCTGGGTTGCTTTTGTTTTGTTTCAGGCTGTACTGTTTCCATTAGAGGAGGCTCAAGACCGATTTGCATATAGCTGGGTCCAAGCTGAGATGACATGGTGTGCAAAACAAGGCTGTATTGGGATGCGGCCCGAGCAATTATCGGTTGCTGAGATTAATTCTAGCATTTAATTCATCATTTTTTTGTCTACTTGAGTATTCCTCCAGAAGGGAGGCAAGACCTCTCTCCTGTGCAGGCTGCTATTGTAACCTTTCCTGGGAGTCATGGAGGGCAGACAGCTGTCTCAGAAACAAACCCTCCATGTACAACCATTTAAGGCACAGAAACATTAATTGTACTGTCTTTGGATCATAAGACAGATATCAGAATGGATGGTAATCGGATAATTTAAACTGAAAGATCCACAGTGCAGCTTTAACAAGGACTGCACTTCACCATGGATGTCTTACATGACCTAACGGGTCGGAATTATCACCTGTTTCAAAGTCTAAGAGTTTGTTCACTTCGATACAGCACTGAAGAAGTCACGGGTTCACACCCCACTGATGAAACACGTGTTGGCTGGCCTGTCAAGTAACATACCATTGAAGTGAACAGTTAAGAGAGGACTACATTGTTATCATCTTTCACCAATGAATACTGTGTTGTATTTTCCTTCACTTACATGCGTGTGCAGAGGACTTGTTTATTGTAACTTAACGGACACCAGCGTCCCAAACTGAGGCTTTAGGGGTTTTTCCCTCACCTTTTGCACCGTATTTCACTGTGCTCTGTGTGTAAACTTCACGTTACCCGGCAAGCGCCATTTTATCCTGTGTTAATTAATACCCCCCGTTCTCTGCCAGTTTAAAATTGCTCTTCCAGTCTGCAATGGCAGAGTGGGAGAATTGTTTTACCTGTGTCATACCCAGGGTGGCACAATCAGTGGTGCAATCCCTGGGGTGACCCTCTAACTTACATTCTCTAGGTATCCTGGGCATCATATACTAGGGACTTATAGGTAAGTTAGCATATGCCAATTGAGAATAAGCGAACACAACATACATGTTTTAGGGTCAGGGCACAGGCACCGTGGTCTGGTTACCAGGCCTCAGTGCACTCTCAAGGTAAAAAAAAACACAGCAGCATTGGCCTAAAAGTTTGGGGTTCAAAACAAAAAGAGGCATTTCCTTACACATGACCACAAACCTGCAGCATACATTTTTAATGTATTACAAATAATTGGTTTGATCTTCATATGTCAGACCTGATACCAAATTCATTAGCTCCTAATATAACTGACCGCTTTAAAAGCGTGTTCATCAATTTCATATTTATTTGCAAATCAGGCATTTATATTTGTCCATTATTTCACACAATTAAATGACTAAATGTTTATAAATTTGTGGATTATGTTTCAAACGTAGATCACTTTTATGGTCTACAATATGAATTGCTTTAAATTCACAGATAACCTGATGTACATGCAGGTTTGGTTTAGATATAAATATATAAATTGTGTACATGTAGGAAGCTGGCACTGTATGTACTATACCAAAGTAAGGTATAGTGTTCAGAGTCCAGTGGATCCCCTGAGCTCTAGCAGAGGCTAAAGTAGGTAATTCCTTACTCTCTTTTGTGGTAGTGTGGTTGAGCAGTCAGGCTTATCAGGAAGGTGTGTTAAGCATTTATTGTATTCACTCAGGCAAGAACTGATGGCACACACTCGGAGATTGAATCAAGACCAATTGCGTAAGTATAAAAAAGGTATACCTATGATTTATTTCTAGAACCAAGCAGAACTTAGCACAGGGGGTAAAATATACTTTCAAATGCAACACAGAATGTACACAGAAATGCAATTATGGATGAAATTGGAATCATTACAAGTTTGTATTTGCTTTAAAAACAGTTCATAATACTTTGAAAATACTTTGGATTACTTTTTAGTAACATCGACTACTTTGGGTGGTATGCCTAGATAGCACACTGTGGATCCTACAATACAAAGGTAAGTAAGACAATTTACTTTTCAAGGCACAGTTACTTTTGTTCCATAAAAGCAGGTTGACACTTCGAACATTTTTAGAGGAAAAACCACAACATGGATTCCTATGGGGGAAAAGAATGTTAATGGTTTGCAGGTAAGTAAACGACTTACAATGCTGGGTGTCTGGGGTTGGAACCAAGGTTCCCCAAGGTTCAGGTTAGCACTCAAAGTGCACAACCAGTTGCACCAGGGCAGCCGGGTGCAGAGTGCAGGGTGCCAATATTAGCTAATGGGGCTGGGGGCACCTTGGTCCGGGACTGCTCATGGACAGGCCACTCGGTTTCAGGAGCCTAGGGGGTCCCAGGTTGGCACCAAGTCCTCACCACCGGTGGGCCACTTGGACTTGAGTCGTAGACGACGGGTGCAGTGGTGGTTCCAGACAATGAGTTTCTTTGTCCTCAGCAGGCTGAGAGTCTTTCTGTGGAGTTTCTTTTGAACAGAGCTGCTATTTGCAGGAGATCCGGTCTTTGTTGAAGGCAGTCAGTCCTCCCAGGGGTTCTGGAGGTCGCTGGCTGCAGGGTAAGTCGACTTTTGGAGCAAAATCTGAGGAAACCGCGGACGCCAGTCTCCTCTGCTGTGCGACTTCTTCCGTCCTTCTTCATAGGTCATAGGAATCTGAGGAGGCAAGGTTCAGGGTCGCCCCTAAATACTACAATTAGGGGCGTTACGAGGTGTGCAGGTTGGGACCAATTAGTCCCTTCCTTGGGGTGGGTAAACCCCTATTATTCCACCCTCCAGTGGCAGGGGGGCATGAGCCTCTCTCTGGTTGGCTGTGTCCCCTCATCTTAAAGATGGAGGGGTCTGATATGTGTTCTTCACCTTGCCTCCCCACCTGAGCGGTGGGGTTGGCAAAGGTGGGCACACCTCTCTTCCTAACTTTGTTTTCCCACTGATCCTCCCGCCCAAAGTGGGGGTCAGAATCAGTGGGAGCCAGTTGCTGGGGGCAGCAAAAGGCAGGGACAGTTTACAAAGGTGGCAGGTCTTTGAAGCTTCCCCTTCGTTGACCCAGCCCATCCTGGGGGAGGAGGCATGACACCTCTGCCCAGGATGTGCTTTGTTTCGGGACCTAGAGAGCAGAGGAACTCTACCCAGGGGTCCAGAAACATGTCTGGTAGTGGCATATGGTGGGTAGCCATTCAGAAACCTCACCAGGGCTGGTCATTTTTCAGGGGAATCTCTGAAATGTCCCATGTATGCATTTTGCATTAAAACTCACACTCGGGGTGGGGGCGTGGCTAGCGGCCGATGGAAATGTTTGCTTGCTAAGGCAGCTCCGTAGCCCTTGCAGAAAAATCTGATAATATATCCGTGGAACGAACAGGAGACTTCCCCCCCCCCCCCCCCCCCGGCCCCCCTCCCAACAACGGGGAACGTTCCACACACCTATCCCCATCAGAGGGGTCACTTCTAAGGTACAACAGCAAGAGTTAGAGCCTGGCGAAACATCTGACTCGGAGCGGCCCTGGAGTCCTCAAAATGGCGGCCGAGAACAAGCGGCTCCGGCGGCCAAGATCATGATCCGCGGATCGTGATTGTATTGCCTTAAAACATTAACTGGACACAGTCTACAACTGCTGCGGCTCCTGCGATCCTTTTTCAGTCTGCGCTGAGGTGGGTTCGCCGAGTGCGGAGGCGAGGTGAAACGACTGCGGCGAGAACCAACCGCGCATGGCTCTCACGTCGGGGTTGCTGACCCAATCGAGGTCCCTGGATTTGGAGGCCTTCCTTGAGGACTACGGAGCTACATCGGGCTACACTTGGCCCTCCGACAACCTGAGGTGAGGAGGTGTGTGCTGAGGGTGGAGGCGAAAGGAAACACAGGCAGCGCCCACCCCACAGTCCGAACTGCGTGCTGAGCAGCTGGGGCAGCGAGCAGAAATCGAGCCCCCGGCCCTGCGGCCTGCTATTACAGAGACTGTTCAGACGTGGGCTCTTCTGGCACGGATCCCCCGAGACGCCGCAAAAGACACGCTCTCGCCTGCAACTACACCCGATTTTGAACCTATTTCCTCCCCAGTGTCCTAGACGGCAAAAGAGCGTAGCGCTAGGCCCGGCGCAACCTGCCAGACAGCCGCACGGCCCAGATCGACACAGCCCCCAGCAGGGTACTGACAGTAACAAGCCCTACCCCACAGAGGCGACTGCGAGGGGCGCAAAGAGCTGGGTAGATCATTAATACCCGGATTGGCAACTGCTCGATCCGCCGCAACTGGGATCCGGGGCTCGCCTGATACCCTCGGGCCCGGGTACTGACAGCGGTGACAGTTCTGTCAACTTAGGCAATCAACAATCACTGGACATAGGCCACTGAGAGTAACCAACGCAAGAGCCCCTGCTCGTCTCCTGGCCCACAGGATCCACCTGGAACACCGACAGGCCGGCAAGGGATTGCCCTTCCCACGCGCAGGCGGTGGCCATTACAGTTATGATCCCCCAGAAAACCTCATGGCTAACAACAAAGGTCCAAAAATACAAGTTCAAAAGCAACTGGCGAAGTTTGCCTGGACGAAGCAAGGTAAAGAAACCAGTATGGCTCCAGGAGAGGATCCTAAAACATTACAACCTCGTCCCCCGGCTAAAACCCTTACTCTGGAGGACGTCCCTAGAATCACGCAATGATTCCGTGAACATTGAGGGGACTCTTCTGAGAGCGGATTTGAAAAAGATGGACACTCGAGTTCGAGAAGTCGAGACTACCGCGGCAGCCCTGGTGACTGACACCTCTGCCCTCCAAGACCAGGTCGCACAATTACAGCACCAGCAGAAAAGGTTGGAGGAGCTCCTCGACGATTATGAAGGGAGGGCTCGACGGAATAACATCCGTATCCTTGGAGTACCCAAACGGATGGAAGGACCAGCAGCCGACCTCTTCGTGGAGGACCTTATTCTCAATAAACTCAAATCCAAACGTCTCTCCAGCTATTTTTCCATTGAGCGAGCTCACAGGGTTCCCGGTGGGCGCCCTAAACCCGGAGCTCCTCCACGACCGATGATTGCAAAAGTTTTAATTTTCGGGATAGAGATGTTATCCTACAAACTGCAAGAGCCGGACAACCACTGAAAATAGATAATGCAAACATCACATTCTTCCCGGACTACACGGTCAAGGTAGAGGCACAAAGACGCAGCTTTACAGTAGTAAAGAAAGCTCTCCGTGATAAAAATATCACATACTCCATGCTGTTCCAATCCAAACTCCGAGTAGAGTCCGAAGGTAAGACTTGGTTCTGCTTGTCCCCAGAGAAGGCCTGGGATTGGATAGAAGGCTGGCGCCGAGCAGGCAAACACTCAGATGGACGAAATAATGGTGGTCCTAATTGTAGCCAGCAGACACTTCCTGTTACGAGAGTGAAACAGTCATAGGGTGACCCGAAAGACACACATTAACTCATGCTGTAAGGTCCCATGAATTTCACTCAGGAATTAGATCCACGCCTTCTGAATCAGTAACCCTATAATCTCATACAAAGAACCCATGAGATTACATTAAATTGCATATTAGTTTGGGGACTTACGAAACTAAACGAATGTTCCACTGTTTTGACACTATCGAAATAAGTTACTACTGGATTGGACAGTATTACAAGTCATTTAATAGCATAATACGAATATCATGATAGACGGCGAGGGCTGGAGGCGGTTAGCCAGGCACCTCACAAATGGGAGGGAGGGCGACAGGCACTCTGCCTTGTTGGGGAGTGGATAGTTCAGATTCCACTGGCAGGAGGGCTGGGTGGGGGGCTCAGGGTTGGGCGGGGATCAGTTGGGGTTTTGTTTGTTTGGTTTTCGTTGCACGGTACACACAAATCAGTGGGGAACTTTTAACTCCCCATAGCACACAACAACATCTGTTGACAATCAAGAGATGTAGAATAGAGGGTTTCCCAAGTACACCACGGTCACATACTGCTCTTCTCCACCGGGTTCATTGCCAGAGCTGCGACTATTGGCTAGCGGCTCCATACTCACTGTATCGAAATATTAGACATGGCTGACTCTAAAGATATAAAACTATCCATACTGACGTGGAACGTCATTGGGCTAGGTAGCAAGATAAAGAGGGGGATAGTCCTGCAATACCTTAAACGACATTCACCAGATCTTGTACTACTGCAGAAAACCCACCTAGTAGTTAATAGCTGCAAAGCACTCCACAGATGGGGATACAGGCTTGTGGCCCACGCAGGTTTTACGTCTGGCTCTAGAGGCACCAGTATCCTAATACGCAAAAACCTAGCCCTCACCCCCACCCGCATTTGGGCTGACCCGCAGGGCAAATTTGCCGTTTTAGAGGCCACATGGGAGGGAAAACAACTAAACATAATTTCAGCTTATCTCCTACCAGCCCTGGGCAAACTGGCACTGCAAGAACAAGGCACAATACTCCTAGATCTTCCCCCGGGCACACTCGTTCTAGGTGGAGACTTCAACATGACTATGGACAATACAATTGACAGACACCCCCAAAGAACCTCTCCCGGACGCCGCACTTCCCTAGCGGACTTTACCCAAGCTATGGAACTTACAGACATATGGCGCACGTTGAACCCAGATGGATCTCACTTCACGCACCATTCTAATGCACATAACAGCATGTCCCACATTGACTATCTTTTCACCTTCCTCCCAGATGTAGGGAACTTCCAACATCCTCAGGGACTCCCAAGGGGTATCTCTGACCATTCTCCCCTCAGGGTTGAACTCACCTTTCATCAACGCCTGGCCCGCGGCCCCATAATTATCAATTCATGGCTACTCACTATTCCAGACATTAAAGAAGACCTAGCCGAACATACAGATCACTACTTTGCTGAAAATCTAGGCTCTGTAGACTCAGCAAATACCATATGGGAGGCTTATAAGGCGGTAATCAAGGGTCGCGCTCTAGGTTTAAAAATAGGATACCTCAGGAACCACAGCGAACAACTAATCCGGTTAGGGAGCGACTTGCTTCTTCTGGAGACAGAGCACAACACCTCTCCCACTGAAACCACAGCCCACAAACTCCGAAATAAACAATTGGAGTACAAAGAGCTAGCAAGAGAAAAAGCCCAAATCAGCCTACTCCAAACTCGACACAGGGTCTATGAACTCGGGGAACGGGCTGGAAAAATGCTGGCCTGGCTGGAACAACGAGATCAGGAGTCGCGATGGGCCCCAGAATTCGTACTGGAAGTTGGGAGGCGAGTGGCAAACCCCCAAGAGGTAGCGGATACGTTTGCGAATAACCTGGAGGACATATACACCTCTAAAACCTCTTACTCCTTCAAGGAATCTTGCCAGCTCTTGGAAGAAATGGTTCTGCCAACACTATCAGATGCTGACAGGGATGCCTTGGACGCCGATATTACGGCAGAAGAGGTTTGCAAAGCTATCTTTGCTATAAATTCTGGAAAAGCGATAGGACCCAATGGGATCCCCATTGAATTCCTCAAAGGGATGGCTCTTAAGGTAGCTCCACACCTTAAAAACATGTATGATGAGAGTAGGGAGAGAGGAGTCCTTCCTTTAGATCAAAGATTAGCGACTATAGTGGTCATCTGTAAACCAGCAACACACTGTGGCTCATATAGGCCTATTTCATTAATTAGCTCAGAAGCCAAGGTGCTGGCAAAACTTCTTGCAGCCCGACTAATAGCTGTGCTCCCCTCTCTGGTCCATGAAGACCAATCAGGATTCATACCAGGTCGAAATACCGCCCTCAATATTCGACGACTCCAAAATGTCCTGGGTAGGCAACCCTATCTCCGTGAAGATGCGGTCATACTGTCATTAGACTCCACCATGGCTTTCAACTCGATAGAGTGGCCTTATCTTTTCGAGGTACTGGCTCGGCTGGGCTTTGGCCCCAATTTTAGACGATGGGTGGCACTACTATACAAAGACTTACTGGGACAGGTCAGGGTGAACAATCACACCTCCCGCACATTTGCCTTGCAAAGAGGCACCAGACAAGGCTGTCCTCTGTCCCCCTTATTGTTTGCACTTACCTTAGAACCGTTAGCCCATTGGGTAAGACGGGATGTTTCAATAAGGGGACTAAAATGGAGTGAGGCTATAGAAGACAAAATATCACTATATGCAGATGATATCCTTATATATCTGGCATCCCCCCGAACCTCCCTTAACAGTTTATTTAATATAATCACCAACTTTGGCAAATACGCAGGCTACTCTATCAACTGGTCCAAATCAGTATTATACGTGCTCCATGGCCCTCCGCCTCGGCTACCTCGCGGATACTCAATCCAGTGCGCCGTGGCAGTTTTTAAATACTTGGGCATCTTCATCACACCCGACCCCAAACTGTTCCATGAACACAATCTCCTAGGCCCCCTAAAGCGGCTACAGGATGACGTGCGACACTGGAGGTCGCAGCCCCTGTCCTTCCTTGGCAGAGCAGCTCCATTTAAAATGCTTGCACTTCCCCGATTCTTATATGTTCTCCAGAACTGCCTATTCCCCATAGCAGATAGTTATTTCACCACCATAAAAGGAGTACTCCATACCTAATTAAGGGACGGGAAAGCTCCACGTATCGCCCTTCAGAAACTCACCAAGGGGTGGTATGACGGAGGAATAGCCCTTCCGGATCGCTATTGGGCCTCCCAACTGGTACTCGTTAACCAGTGGATCCATGGATCCCCAACAAGCCCAGCCTTTCATTTAGGGAAATACCAAACAGGCCGAGAAGGATATATGGGAGCTCTCTACTACAAAGTCCGAAATAGCCGAAACTTAGGACCCTTGTCACATACGGTGGCAGTTTGGCATAAAGCCAACAAACGCCTGGGTTGGGCGGATAAGTTCCCCAAGGCTACAACGTTGTGGTCCTCACAAAGATTAGGATCGCTCTGCTTTCATAAAGGATTTGACAAATGGGATACTATTAGAATCACCAATTTGGGGGACTTGATTGCTAAAGGGAAAATTCTCACATTTAAAGAACTGCAAACCAAACACACGCTCGCACAAGGAGAGATCTTACGGGACCTACAAATCTGACACGCCATTCTTACCAATATCCCCGACCTCCCTTCCCTACCAGACGCCTCCCCTTCAGAGGACCGACTACTTACCGAACCACTTCTGACTAAAGCCATCTCTTGTACTTACCGCAAACTTTGCAATAACTTACCCGACACCTTTCAAGCTCAGCGAAACCGCTGGCAAGCAGACTTAGGGGAACTGGACGATGAAGACTGGCAGACCGCTTTATTGTCCCCCAGAGAAACAGCCATGAACCACCGCTTCCGCCTCATACAATTAAAAATACTCCATAGAACCTACCTCTCTGGCATCCTCCTGGCAAAAATAGGTAGCCGGAGCAATGCGTTATGCTTGAGGGGATATGGACAAGACGGTTCCTTTTATCACATCCTCTGGGACTGTCCCCGTATACGCCCGTTTTGGGTTAGAACCACCACAAAGATGAAAGACACCTTGGGCAAACACATCCAACTGTCGCCAAAAATGGGGATCCTAAATATATGTGAGCCCACCGACCTAACGGAAGTTGAGCAGCAATGGGTGGCCCTGGGATACTTATTGGTTAAACGAGCCTTGCAATGTCCTGGGGTTCCAACAAACTGCCGCTTATGATTGGTTGGGTAGCAGAAATGGACAAATGTATGATTGCAGAAAAAGAGGTCTACAAAAGGAGGGGCTGCCCTAAGAAGTGGGATAAAAAATGGGGAGGTTGGAAAGCCTTTAGGGGGGAAATATGTACATCTCCCACAGAAGATATGGCAATGAAACGGACTAGAATTGAGAACCCATAATTCCTTAATTTATGATGTGTTCAACACCAATTTACTGTACTGCATAAGTGATATACCCCACAAATGTATTGTACCAATGATTCTGTGCTTTAACTTTAATAAAAAAGTTTATTAAAAAAAAAAAAAAAACACACACACTGGCATCAGTGTGGGTTTAATGTGCCGAGATGTTTGCTACCAAACTTCCCAGGTTTCAGTAAAGCCATTATAGTGCTGGGGAGTTTGTGATGACCAACTTGCACACCATATACTCTCAGTGGCTTTACTGCACTTACAGTGTCTAAGAATGGACTTAGACACTGTATGGGTATAGTGCTCCTGCAACTGTACCCTCACCTGTGGTCTAGTGCACACTACTAGAGGGGTGACTTGCCTAGGCCACAGGCAGTGGGTTGCAGGCATGGCACAAACACTTTCCAGAAACGCTCTGGCAACAGGACTCACTCGTCTTCGCATACGTTTTACAGGAAATAACCCCCTGAAGAAAGGCAAATGCCCGAAATGCATTGGGGACCCTGTTAATTAGGTGAAATTCAATGGCTATAAAAAAATGAAGATGTGAAATTAACATTATAAAAAGAAAAAGAAGAAGATTAAATGGATTGATTGGAAATGAATGTGAAAACAAAGCATCAAAATAAAGTTTACTGAAACTACCATTGTGTTGAAAGATTTACAAGGTTTAACGCACAAAAGGAGTGCCGGAAGGGTTCGTTCCTTCCCTGTTGGAGAACGGTTTTCTGAATTGCTATTGTTCCACACCTCATGATCAGGAGGTGATACTCTCTGGCACCCAGAAAACAAGGAATGTAAATACAATATTTCTACAACATATATACCACGAGTGTGCGACTGTCACTTATATTTATTCTTCACACAGGGATGAATGCCATGTTGACTCTACACTTTTCTTTGCACCAAAACAGGCAGCCTGCAATGCCAGTGTGTGTGTGTGTGTGTGTGTGTTAAGGTGCAGGATCTCTTACGGTGGCACAATAAGTGTTGCAGCCCTTAGAGGCCTTCCCTGGTCACAGTGCCCTTGGTACCAATGGTACCTTGTACACGGTGCTTACCTGTGGCCAGAGAGGTGCCAGTTGTGGATACAGAGGTCTAGTTTTAGGAAAGAACACAGGCCCTGGGGTCCTGATTGGCAGTGTCCCAGTGTGCATCAAGTCAAACAGCATCAAGTGTCGAGCATAAAGTGGGGGGTTACTGCAACAGAAACCCACTTTCCTACACATTTGTATAAATATTGATGTAACAACCTGTGTTTTGAGTATAATATAGACTCGCTCCCTTTTACATTAGGGATAATATAAAGAAGCCGCATCACTTCTGTGATGTCACTGCATGTGATGACATTGTGAACTGCTTATGCTAGTCCCCCCTTTACATTTTTCTACATGTTTGAGATGTTTGTATAGCATTGTTTATTTTTCAGAGATGTGGGTTGACTGTTTAGCCTCTGAAAGATGCCTTTGACAGTTTAGCTTCTTTGAGAGATTTCTGTGTCTTTTTAGCCTCTTGAGAAACATCTGCCCGTGATTGTTTTAACTTTGAGAAGTGTATGTTGGTAATTGATGTATACCTTTGAGAGGTCCCTTTCCTAAAGAGAGGGCTGTCCGTGATTGTTAAATGTCTTTGAGAGATACGTCTTTGAGTTTTTGAAGCTGCCTGAGAGTTGGTTGTTTGATTGTTTACTCTCTAAATGAGATGCTTCATGCCAGAGAAGATTTGTACAGACAGAGAGAACGCAATATTGTGAATTAATTGTGGCAAATTAATTGTGGCACTTGGAGAACAGGGGCTGTCGCCCGGAACCACATCCCCATCCCAAAATGGTGCAGGACGCTTGTGCTCCCAATAATGGGCCTGCCTTGTTTTGGGGTAACTGAATAAGTCCATTTGGTAAAACCAAAGGAAATGATGGACAGAGTGTTGAACATTGCAAGCACTCACCCCCAGTCAACTGATCTGGGTTTAATCCATCACCGTTCTTTAGCCCACTCTGCCACCCCAGTTCAGACATGGCTGTATGCAAATCAGTCTGACCCTGTGCCTCATGGGAACAGTGCAGCCCGAACTGCCAAGCCATGTCCTCCCTGGACCGGAAACAAGCTTCCTAGGACCGGCGTCTTCAGCCAGGCTTGCTTGAATCCAGTGGCAAAGTGAGCAAGGGACTCACGTCTGAGCATACCCTGCCAACTTATGGCGAACAAAGCAAAACCAAAGGAAATGATGGACGGAGTGTTGAACATTGCAAGCACTCACCCCCAGTCAACTGATCTGGGTTTAATCCATCACCGTTCTTTAGCCCACTCTGCCACCCCAGTTCAGACATGGCCGTATGCAAATCAGTCTGACCCTGTGCCTCATGGGAACAGTGCAGCCTGAACTGCCAAGCCATGTCTTCCCTGGACCGGAAACAAGCTTCCTAGGACCGGTTTCTGGCATTTCAGCCGTCTTCAGCCAGGCTTGCTTGAATCCAGTGGCAAAGTGAGCAAGGGACTCACGTCTGAGCATACCCTGCCAACTTATGGCGAACAAAGCAAAACCAAAGGAGAGAACGCAATATTGTGAATTAATTGTGGCACTTGGAGAACAGGGGCTGTCGCCCGGAACCACATCCCCATCCCAAAATGGTGCAGAACGCTTGTGCTCCCAATATGCCGCTGACCGCGGCCCCCGCAGGGGGCCACTCGGCGGTCGGCGCCTTAGTGGCCCCGGGGCCCCGGTCACCCCTCCCCACTCCCTCCTTCGGGGGGGGCAGGGACACAGACTGGTGCCCCCCTCCGTGTCAGGGCCGGAAGTGACGCGCAATGCGCGTCACTTCCGGGCCCAGGTGTGAGGGGGAGGCTATTTAGCCTTCCCCCACCCTCACTGGCGACCTCTTTTGTCGCCCACCTCGCCTTTTATCGGTCGTCTCGCGTTGATCGTCGACCGTCAGCTGCTCGAATAAATTGGCGGTGAGTTTGCCGGTTTGACCCCCTCGCCCCGGCCCTGTCCCTGGGCAGTACCAGGAGACGGGGCCCTGTGGTCGGAGTACCACGGGCGGGGGGGGGGGCCGTGCTCGGAGCAAAGCTCGTGGGGTTGTTCAGGAAATTATTCCGCCGCGGCTTTCCTTTCTCCCCGGCCTGGATGGTAGTAGCGTGGGTGGTGGGGGTCGTGGGTGCTCGGTTTGGGGGCCCCGCTCTTGCTTGCCCTGGGTGTTGTGTGCGACCCTGCCCCCCCTCCCTCCCCAGCGTGGGTGCATGGCTGGGGACGTTGCTTCGTGCGCGAATGGTGTGCTCCCCCCCTTCGGCGCTCGGGTCTGTCACCAGCGTGTGTCGCGTTCCACTCGCCGTCCCCCCCTTAGATGCGGGGCCGCGTGACCGGCTTCGGCTGGGGCAGTGGCTTGCGGGGCTTTATGGCGTGATTGTGCGGGGTTAACCAGCTGGGGAGGGGTGGCGCGACCTTCTCAGAGCGGGCAATGCGCCTTGCGGAGGGGGTGCTATGTAAGGCGCTCCAATACCTTCGGGTCGATTTCGCGCTATATTAAAATATGCATAAAAGCATAACGTATACAAGGACCGCGCATCGTGTCCGCAAATTCCGATTCTGGTTTGTGTTTTCGCGTCTCGGGGCCTAACGCGCGGTTTTGCGCGGACACCCCGCCTCACCTGGTGCTCACGGCTGGTCCGTGGGGACCCACGCCCGTCTCTGGAGCTTCGGGAACCGGGGTCGAACCTCGGAGTCCTGGGATTATAGATGTATGTTTGGGGTGCTTTCAGTGCTCCGGCGGCTGACCACTGGGTCGTGCACCCGGTGCCCTGGTCCGGGGGAACCGCGCCCGGCTCGATTTTCGAACCGGCGGCCTGCTATGCTCGATGTGGCTCTGCCGGCAGAGCGTTAGAATATAAAGTAAGTCTCTGCTTTGGCTGGCAGTCTTCCTGTGTTGGTTCATGGGAAGTACCGGACCGGGCACGGTTGTATGAGTATGAAGGGCTTAGCCCTCTGAACCGATGGGCTGCGATTCTTGGCAATTCTCTCAACCGCACAGTGCCTGAATGTGTAACGTAAATACGGGCTATGTTAAAGCGCCCCAATAACTTTGGGTCGGGTTCGCGCTATATAAATACAACAGGCGGCATGCTATGCTACACACGGGGGCGGGGCTCGCGAGATCGGGGACGGTAGAGCATGCGAAGATTAGGATAAGCCCCCCCGGGCCCCGGGGGTATGTTGGACGGTGATCAGGACCGGGGACAGTCGGGCAGGAGACACGGTACTAAGCACCCAGTGCCGGACCGTGTGATTTAAATGCGGCGCTCATGTAAAACGCTCCAAGACCTTCAGGTTGGTCTTGCGCTATGTAAACCGGCAGCATGTAGTGGCTGGCGGCCTAGAAGGCCGATGCTTGATGCAGGGACAGCATGGTGCAGGAGAATTTTGCGCCCATACCTTCTGGTTGAGAGTGCGCTACATAAATATGCACGCTGCAACTGCTGGCTGCCTTTAGGGCCTTAAGTGACGTATATGGGGATCCAAGTGCAGTTAGCATGGGATTTGAACGAGCAGGTCAGGTAGAAAGCGGAAGGGATGGGCCTCGGCTGGACTGCTGATTTGGGTGCTGGTAACCAGAGTTCGATCATTTTGGGTCGCGTCCACATCCTGTGATTCTGGCCGAATCACTTAATCACCCCGTGCCTGAATGCGTAATGTAAATACGGTGCTCATGTTAAGTCCTCCAATACCTTCCGGTCGAGTTCGCGCTTAATAAATATGCAACATGTAATTGCTGGCTTCCTATAAGCCAGATACATGACACAAGTACAAGCATTATTCACATCACGCGCTTACGGGCATTACTAAACCCCCCGCACCTCAACGGTTAATCTGGTGCGGTACTCGCGTGATTTGGCACGGGGTTCGTGTTATATGGTACGAATCTCTCACGCTCCCCGTGCCTGCTTGTCTGATGTAAATACGGTGCTCATGTAAAGCGCTCCAATACCTCGGGTCGATTTCGTATTGGAACATTTAATACGGTACTGAGCTCCCAGTGCCTTGTGATGCTCATGCAAAGCGCTCAATACCTCGGGTCGATTTCGGGCTATATAGTAGGCAACAGGTATTGGTTGGTTGCCTACATGGGCAGATGCGCGATGCATAGATTGCTTGGCCACAAGAATTTGGCGCCAATTCCTTCGGGTCGTGTTGGCGCTAGATGAATATGCAAGCTACGATTGCTGGAGGCCTATGAGCTCATGTGCAGGCAAGTGTTCGCAAGATCTCGATCGTGCCTATATGCGCGCGCATTAGGCGATTCAGGACATTACTCGTTGGCGCGTATTACTGTTTTAAGGAACTTCGTCGTTCCCCGCGCAGGCATGTGTAGCATGTAGCGGGCGTCCAGCGCTCCAGTACATGCGCCCTCACCTGACCTGAGTTAGGTGGTACGGTGCTCGCGTCCAGGCTCAGTTGCCTTGGCGCGCGGTGGCGTTAGCGACAGAGGCTTCGCGTAAACGGGTTGTTTGGCCTCGCGTATATTGGGGCCGGTAGATTGACGTGGTGGCCTATCGCTCCATACGCTGAGCTGGGGGAAGCGCCCCCGCTACTGTCGCGTGATGTAAAGGGGACAGTTGTGCGAGTCACGAACGAAGCCAATAGTGCGGACTTGTGGTAGGTATGATGTTACGCGTATCATACAGCTAGGAGCTAGGTCAGAAACAGCGAAATTACAAGTCGGCCCGCACAGTATGCTGAGCACATAGTTGTGCTTTGGGCCCCCCGCACCTCAAGGGTTAATCTGGGGCGGTGCTCGCGTGCTCTGTATGTGTAACGTAAATACGGTGCTCATGTAAAGTGGTGCAATACCTTTGGCGGCGAGTTCGCGCCATACAAATATGCAACATGTATGTGCTGGCTTCCTATATGGCAGATAAATGACACAAGTGCGTGCATTGTTCACATACGCGATTACGGGCATTAATAAACACCCCGCACCTCAATGGAAAATCTGGTGCGGTGCTCGCGTGATCCGGTTTGGGGAGCGGGTAATATGGTACGAATTTCTTAAGCACCCCCGTGTGAAGATGTAATGTAAATACGGTGCTCATGTAAAGTGCTCCAATGCCTTCCGGTCGAGTTCGCACTATATAAATATGTATCATGTAATTGCAGGCTTCCTATAAGGCAGATACATGATACCAGTACATGCACTGTTCACATCATGCGATTACGGGTATTACTAATCCCCCCCGCACCTCAAGGGTTAATCTGGTGCGGTGCTCGCGTGACCTGGAACGGGGTTCGTGTTCTATGGTACGAATCTCTCACGCTCCCCGTGCCTGTATGTGTAACGTAAATACAGTGCTCATGTAAAGCGGTGCAATACCTTTGGCGTCGAGTTCGCGCTATACAATATGCAACATGTATGTGCTGGCTTGCTATAATGCAGACACATGATACAAGTGCACGTATTATTCACAAGAATTGCTTGTGCCCACATTCGCCCGCATTAGATGATTCCGGGCATTACAACACCCCCTGCACCCGAATGGGTTATTCGGTCGGTGCTTGTGTCCGGCGCTCGAATAATTTCACGCACATTACGGTTTGAGCTAATCACTAATCGACCGTGCCCGAATAGGTATGTGAATACGGGGCTCATGTACTGCACTCCAACACCTTCGGGCAGGTCACGCTGTGACTCTGGGCAGATAATTTAATATCCACGTGCCCGATGATGCATGTATATACGGTACTCATGAACGGCGCGCCATTACCTTCGGATCGAGTTCGCGCTGGGTTGCGACGCTGGGTAAATCAATGAATATCGCTGCGCCCGAATATGTATGCGAGCTGCTGGACCTGGTATGCCTGGGTTCCCGAGCGTCACGGACCTGGCGGCTCATGATCTCACTCCCGTGCCCGAATATGTGTGTAAATATGTTGCTCATGCACAGCGCTGCCATACCATTCGGGTCGAGTTCGCGCAATATGAGAGTGCTAATTACAGCAAGGGTCGCGCGGTACGATCCTGACCACACGTGACCACGTGTAGCTCGTCTCCAACCTTTTTGCTGAAAGGGGGCTTGGGTCGTTTGTCATTGTTGTTGTTGTCTCGACACCCACCCCCATTGCTTACGGCCTCGCGCTCCCAAGTGCATCAGTCCTTGGGTAGGACGGACCAGAGTCGGGATAGTCCTAACGTAGAACGGTCATTGCCATATTAGTAACAGTTAAACACGGGTCGCTGCCGACAGTCTATAAGAGGTATGCTTATGCCCGCAACTCTGCCCCGCCAACATGCTTATGTGGGCCGCCTTCAACTGTCACTCATAGTGGCACTGATATGGGGGAAACCACACATAACTAACTGTAACCTAGACACCCAGGTGGGTGCCTAGTCGGGCAGGGCAACGCAACCGAGATAGAATGGTAGTTATTATCTAATGTTAAAGGAAGTCTGGTTTGAGCCACTAGATGGGTGTAGATATGGGTGTAGCTCAGTGCCCCAATCGCATTGAATACGGGGACGCACTGACTTAGCACCACATAGGTTACCGGCGTGATTGACCAGGGGGTTGCGGGTGCGCCGCTCGCGAGCAGATTTTAACCCGTGGTTGTTCGGTGTCTTGGACCACTGCAACCAAAGACAGATTCGGGTTGCTTCAGTGAAGACCTTCCACCCGCGCTTTAGCCAGAGCGGCTTGTGGGTGATATAGTTGTTATATAGCAAGGGTGCGGTCGTTCAAAAAGTTTGGTAAACACCACGTAGAGCCTCATGGCGTCAGGGCATTATGGACCATGCAGCATTCGCAACATTCAGAATAGGGCCGGTATTTGCACCAAAGTTTCCGGTTGGTTCACACAGACTTGTCCGCCCCCGAGGTTACCCTTTAGGGGTGGAACCTGAGACTAAGGGGGCATCTCCTGCTCGGGCGTCACAAATAAGCGTTAGCTACGCGGGGATGGAGTACCATGCAGGTCCTGCCACCACTGGGTTCCCTCCAGTCGATGGGATCATTTTAGGTGGGCCCACGAAGTCTACGGTTCCTGGGAAGCTTCCAGCCGTGGGCAGGTAGCAACAGATGAAAGTATCAGCGTGTGGGTATAGGACATCTGCTTTCTGGGAGCACCGTGCCCTGGGAGCACGCGCGTTGCCCTAATTCTGAGGCCTACCCATAAAGGGGCAGAGTAGCAAAACAAGTAAATAGGCTCCATAGGCGGGCCTCGGGCCTCACAGCTGGGCCCAGGGAAAATAGGGTTTTTCTTAATGTCTAGAGGACCATTGCGGTTGGGGGTATCCCCCACCGGATTCCCTGGTCGCGTACCACAGTTGCGGGAGACTGGGATCCGGGTTTACGGACACGTTACCGCGCCAGGGGCGCTGCCAGCAAACATACGGTGCTGCTGTCCCAGTAATTGGGGTGTCGGCGGGGCAATCGGAAGGGGACAGTATGTCAATAGTACATTTGACACGCCCAGGGTGCACTAAATCTCCACTTCAACGTAGCAGGAATTTGGCACCGCTGGGGATGCTCTGGGTTTGCGGTGGGGGGCCCCCCCGCCACCCTCCTTCTGAGGAGCATGATGGGAGGGGCGTAGTAGGACTTAGTCAATCCTCAATGCTTGAACTTTACTGACGGCGCGCAATGTTAAGCCAGACAGATTCCCGAAGCTGGTATACCTAGGGGGTTACATCACTGAGGGATCTGTAGGGGCATAATTCCCATAAGGAATAGGGGATGGTGGGCAGGGGCAGGAGTCGCCCCTTGCCCACGGTCACGCGCTGGCAGCTAGGAGCACTCCTGTGCTCCAGGTTTAGCAATCAGAGGGGGCTGGCCAAAGGTTAAGTGAACCTCCTCTCGCCTTCATAGCCTAAGAGGGCAGGCCCAGAATTGTGAAGAGGGTAACCTGCCCGCATGGGGGGCGAATAGTTCTTGGCACATCTCCCCAGGCCCAACGGGTCCTTTATTTCAGCAGACCCTATTCCGATTAGGATAGCGTCTCGGGCCTTGGGGGCTTAGATGGGGCCATCTACAACACCAGGAGCTATAGCTCAATGGTAAGTCTTGGGTTCGAGTCCCGCAAACGCTGTCAAAGTGTCATAAGTTGGCAAAATTTCCAACTCTTCTTTAACCAGGAGCCATAGCTCAATAAGTCTTGTGCCTACGGTTGTAATGGTCTCACAGGACAAGGGTTCGAGTCCCGCGAGCACTGTCAAACTGTCATGAGGTGGCAGAATGTCAAACTCTTCTGTCTGCAGGGATGGTTCCCTGGCAGCTAGTTGCAGGAAGCCCTAGATAGGAGAGGTGCAGGTAAGACTATAGCGGGTTGGTGGGGGGCCCTGGCTGCGACGGTTAGCCGCCTCCAGGGCTGTGGCGGAGTTACAGGGCGATCTGGAAGCAGGCCGGTACAAAGGGTACCTCTGCGCGGCACCACGTGGTGCCTGAGCCAAAACGAGGAGCCTCCAGAGAGGTCCCGGAAGCCGGTTGGCGCCCCGCTAGGCCTGCGGGCGGTTGTGGGCCTGAACAACCGGGGGCTTGCTATGTGACGCTCCGCCCCGAGAGGGGGGGTGTGAGTAGAATTTCAACGGCACGTGATCGTAAAAAAGAATCACTTGGGGGGCAGCACTTGCGGGTCGTTCCCGTGCTGCCCGGCTCATCAGGCGGGCAGGTGAAGTAGATGGCCACCTGCCCTTGGATCGCCCGTAAGATAACCCACCTATTACATATACTGGAATTATGTAATAAACCTGCAGCATTTGTTACCCACTTACAACTGTTTCTTGTGTTTTCATTGGGTAACCTAATTTGGGGGAGGGGGGAAAGCGGGGTGCCCCTGGGGGTACTAATGGGCCTGCCTTGTTTTGGGGTAACTGAATAAGTCCATTTGGTGCCATTGAAACAGACAAAGACTACAACTCCTAGAATGCTCCGTATTATTCAATGAACGTGGTATCCGGTGTGACATGGATTAGCGTCTACTGTAGAACAGCGCCGTGAAGGCTCATAGAAGCGCTGTATGGTAGCACCTAGAAACTGGAGGTGCGCCAGGCGCGCAACACCCATTGGACTCACTGGGCTTCAGCCCCCCCCCCCCCCCCCCCCGTCGTGTGTGGCAGCCCGGGCTGAGACACCTTCCCGGGCAAAAAAACAGCCGTACCCGAGCACTTCACAGGTCTTTAAAAGACCATTTGCATGTTAATGAGGCCTTGCTGTTGTTTCGCCCCCTCTAAGAGTCCCTGCAGCTCCACTCTGCCTATTGCTTAAAGTTCAGCCCCCCCCGAATTTTTTGCTCAGCCCCCCCCGAAATTTTTGCTCAGCCCCCCCCCCCCCCCCCCGAAATTTGGCTCTAGTTGCGCCTCTGAGGTGCGCCTAGTAGTTGCAGAGTTTGGGGGAGCGGCACAGATATGGTATCTAATGCAGATTTAGGGGTGGTCCGGGTTTGGTTTATCTCTATTTGATTAGGTCCCCAAAGTGAAAGTAATGGAGTCTTTCACACCTGGACCAGAGGTGGGTCCGTATTTGTGTCTGAAGTTCAGCAGAGGGACCCAGAGGGACTAGTCTGCAGTGCGAGGGAAAGGTCCAGCGAGGCCACGTTCCGTAGGGGTAGGAGAGGCCAATCTCTAAGGTGCAGACAGAGGCCAGACCTGGTTGTGCTGTGGAGAAATTGGCATGCTCTGCAGTGGAAAGAGAGGCCCACAGAGTTCGTACTGTGCAGGGAGACGCCAGGCTATGCCGAGGGAAGGATCCCTGTGACAGAGGGACCAGGATCTGCAGGGGGAGATGGTGAGGCCAGGCTCTGCAGGGGGGGATAGTGGGGGTGAGGATCTGCTGAGGGAAGAGAGAGGCCAGGTTCTGCAGGGTTGAGAAGGAGGGGGAGGGGGGGGGGGGGGTCAGGCTCTGCTGATGGAAAAGAGAGGCCAGGCTTGCAGGGAGAGATGGGGGTGGAAAGGGCTGAGGGTGTGCAGAGGGAAAAGAGAGGCCAGGCTCTGCAGGTGGGGAAGGGGGGGGGGGGGGTGAGGCTCTGCAAAGGGGAAAAGAGAGGCCAGGCTCTGCAAGGGGAGGAGGGGTGAGGCTCTGCAGAGGGAAAAGAGAGGCCAGTCTGTGCAGGGGCGGGAGGGGGTAAATTCGCTGCCTCTCCCTTCGACCTCGGTCGCCGGCATAGAGGGGGTTAAACCCTCACCATTATCCGGGAGTGGGCGGGGCTTTAACTGGATTGCAGCAGAGCCCGAGACCAGAGTCCACCCCGCCCCCAATTTATCTCTCACATCAGAGCCCCCCGCTCCCCATCATCTCAGACCCCCAGCAACCCCCACTCCATCCACATCCTCGCGTTCCAGACCTCTCGTCTCAGGCTGCTCGCCCTCAGTCTTTGCAGACCCCCTTACTGTCCGCTGCATACCCTCACCCCGACAGAACTCCACCGTTTCTTCATGGACCCTTCAAAACACCAGACCCCATCGCCCTATATCCCTACGAAACTACCCAAAGCCGCGTCTCTTCGGACCCCCTCTAACTACCCAGACTCATTCACAACCCTCCCCCTCAGTCCTTACTCACACCCGTCAGACCTCCAGCTCGCTTCAATCCCCTTCAGACTCCTGCAGTATCTTAAAATTCCCCTCCGTACATGAACCCCCTCCCCCGCCCCAATGCTCCGAGACCCGCTAAAACAAATTCGGCTCCGTCCCAGCCTACCTTCTTACAGCCATCTCCAATCCTCCTCAGCGCTTGGGGCGCTTCTGACGCTACACAAATGGTTAACGTAGAGATCTCTTCTCAGAACCCATCAGATCGGTTCCTGTCCCCTCAGCCCCTCCATACCCCCCATCCCTGCTCTCTTACAGACTCCTCAGGTTAAGTCTATCTACAAACCCTCTCAGGCTCCTTCAAACCAACTCCGGTCTCACACATTCGCCACGCACAGCGCCACAGATCGCTCAACAACTCTGAATCCACAGACCAGTCACACAATCCTTCTCACCTAAGACGCTTCGGACAGTCTTAACATAGACGCCAGACCCCCGCAAACCATATCCGTCCTCATCCTCTCCCTACCACCCACGCCCCCTGACCGTCTCACTCTACAGCGCAATCCAGACCCTTCATACCGTCACTGCTCCCTCTCAGACCCCTCGCCTCACAGTCCTAGGCCCTTTCTACTACAAATCCACATTCGACCCTTCAGAAGCACTTAAACTCATGCCCTCTTCCACTCTTAATCTGCACACCTCCAGATACACCCCAAACTCTGCCTCCCCCTTTTCCTCCACACTGCCGGTCGCCCCGGGGCTGGGAACAGGTCATGGACCTGTCGACGGAGGTGGACCGCTTCAACTCCTCGCCGGGAGCCAACCTCAGCACGGCCCGTGAGTATGTGGTCTGTGATACTACCCCCTGCTTTCCCCCATCCCCACCGGGCGCTCGCTCTGTATAGGAAATAATTAGGCCTCCCAGTTCTGTAGTAGTTATATTTTAAGTCTAGATGTCTTTAATTTTCTAAATTTATTTTTTGCCCATATTATTCATATTTATATATATATACTTTGTTTCACAAACGGATACATCATACCCCGTGTATTTCCACACCTTCCAACTCACCCTGTGTGCCCCCCTGCCCTGTGTCTCATCATATATCGGATCCTTGACACAGTCACTCCATGGGGAGCCCTTATCAGATGGTCAACACAGTTATTTGGAAACTTCTGCAGAGAGCAGGGTTCCAGATAATTCTTTGGAGGCTCTGCTCAGCCCATGATCATCCCACAATGTGAAACGTTGCTAGGACATTGGTCACTGCATCAAAGCTTTGTTTTTTATGGTGTGGTAAGAGGGAGGCAGTGACTCAAAGTGCCTCAGGCTGTGCTCAGCACAAAACCCAACCCCCTCCAAAACCCCACTCCCTTATACAGTAAAAAAAAAAAGGCAGTTCTGTAAATGTGAACTACTTTAATGTTTATCAAGCTTTAGCGTTACAAGCACCTAACTATATTATCAAAATACACCCAAGGAAACATTAGCATTGTAGTATAAGCAAGCGCACATATAAAGTAATGTAAGAATATGTCAACACTTTTTACTCTCTCCTACTAGATATTTTGTCATAGTTTGTGTAAAAAAGTATTTATGAGTGAGTTGTCAACTCCTCGCCAATGTAAAAATAATTTGGGTCTTAAAAAGGACACTTTGTCACCACAATAGTCCATGGCACTGAAGGAAACTACTTTGCGTGTGGATGTGCTTACTGTCGGTTATAATCAGACGTAATCTTAGTTTGTGGGCACAAGTCCTGGCTCCAGTGTTTGGTGTGATAACACGTGGACACGATCTACCAGAACCTGGAAAGGTAGCTTTAGGGTCCCATTGTACAAAAAAAGTGAACAGAACCTGCCCTCGAGTTAACATATGATTACTCTGTTGGACATTCCCAGTAAAATGTACGCGAAACACCCACTGCGTTTAGTGGAGGACTGGGTAAGCAGTGCCAGAGTTTTACCAAAGGTTCAAATGGGTTTCCGTAAAAGTAATTCAACAACGGATGGCTGCTGTCTACTCTTAAATCTTCTAGCTGAAGAATATGCCTTCAATATAAAACAGCCCCTCTATGTGTCATAAATGGGGTACCCCTTTAGTTCCTCCCCCCAAGATGCAGCATTTTAGCAGTACTCCTAGTGAAAGGCCCTCTTCTCATATAAGGGTGTCTGTTTCTACAGAACCATGCCTCGGCACACATTCTTCGTGTAATCCTCTTGGAAGCAAGGATCTGTTGTCTGACTCGCTTCGTTGCTTAGAAAGAGTCCTGCCCTCGATATTGGCTCTTAATGGAGAAATCTGTGAATAACTCTGACCACATCCTGGATTCTCTCTTGTCTTTAACTACATTTTTAATTTTGGATCAAAGAACTTTAGTAGAAAAGGCTTCGTCCTCTGTGGTCAAATCTGGTCCCTCCTAGATTGAATGCTCTTCTGAACTCTATCACCGCACCCACCTCTTAAGTAAGCCTTGTGGGGCGGTGGTGCTCTTGACCATGGTTGTAAGGATTCAAGTACTCAGGCCGCCCGCCTCAATGTAGTGAAAAAAGCAAAGATAATGGGGAATTATTTGAGAAGGATCAGTCACTCTCCCTAAAGAAGTTCTTTAAATCAGGGGATGGTCCTTCATTGCCTCAGACCTCCTTGCCTTCAAATAAAAGAAAAGAAAAAATGTCTTCCCCATTTTTCAAAGTAAGGATCCTGCTGTAGTTCTGTTACCCTCAGTGGAGGAAAAGAAGAATAAGATTAAGAGCGTACATAGGAATGCAAGGAGGAAAAAATTCAGTCGAATGAATAAAAAACGACCAAGTACGCTTTGCTTTGACTTAAATGCTGTGTCAAACTCTCCCGACTCCAGATTAGTCTCTTGATTGCTAAAAAGGTGGAGGTAGGTTGAATTGAATAAAGAGCAAGTCTTCCTCTCTCTACTCCGCCCTTAGGGACTTCCTCGGAGTTCATGTCCAATCTGGAAGGAGATAATGTGTTGTATGCACCTGTTCCTGTATCGGTGACTCCATCCTCTATTCTGAACCCCCATGCCAAAATGTTTACCTGTACAGTGGGGGATAATGTTATTTATACTCGAATGTGAGGGGTTAAGTTGGGGTTATTCTTGTCAATTTAGCGTTTGTACCACTGTCTTTAGATTTTTTTTTAACCTTTGACCATGAGCTTTACTTGAATAGGTCTTTCCTGTTGAATTGTTTTTCAGTCATCCTGATCTCCAAATGGTGCAGAGTACTGACCTCTCATTGGTTCAAGCTTGTAATCAAGGGAAGAATGGCGGGGCTAGAGTGACCTTTTGCTCTAAGGTGGTATCTAATTTAGTGATCTTGAATAGCGACAAGCTGCGCTGTCACGGCATTGATGTACTCGTACCACAGGAGAAGAGAGCTTTCAAAATCCCCGCACACAACTCCAATGGCCAGGGCAATTACCATTCTGGCCCTCCTCTCCTAGAAGCCCCCCAGGGTGAGAGGGAAAGTACATTTCGGGTCTCTCTTGGAAAAGGCGTAGGAGAGTCTCACTGCTCCCTGAGAAAGAGGAAAACCAGATACAGACCCGTGACGAGGAAGACAGGAAATGGAGCTGGGTTGCGGGTGTCCTTAATTCCAATTGCCCCACAGGGCTAAAGTTTAAAAACTGCTCCTATTAATGGTCTCAAATTAATTTCTTGGAATGCTGCCGGCTTACTCACTGACAAAAATACATTTCTATTCTTAAAAGGATTGAAATATAATGTGCATTCAAGAAACCTGGATTGTAAATTATTGACTAGCAGAAGGTTATATTGTGTTAAGCTATCTAGCATTCTCTGTCAAGAGGGGGTCATGCGAAAGGAGGTATAGCCATGTTGCTTAGTACTAACTGTAGATGGAAATATAAACATATTCCCCATGTTTCAAATTTAATTCAGGCGGTAAAAATACGTTGTAATGAGAATCAGGAAGGTACTGACTCATTATTAGTCGTAAATGCTTACACCCCACCATACTCTTCTCATACTTACCTGTTGAAGAGCATATTTGATTTTATAACTATTACCATGGTAAGAGAGGATTTTACACATTTGATTCTGTTAGGCGACCTGAACGCTAAAGTCTCTAACCACACCTTAAGGCTTTTTGCAAATGTCCTGAAAGAGGACGCTCTAAAAATTCCCCCAGCTATTTTTCCTAATAGCAGTCAAGTAGAAAAAAAATAACTGCTTTTATTAGAAGGCTTGAGGAATACGGAACTATTAATCGTAAATGGGAGAATAGAAAATGACACCCCTGTGAAGGTTACTCATAAGTCCGTCTCTGGCGGTTCTATAATTGATTATGTAATTATTCAGGTGTCACTTTTTAATAGGATATCGTGCATGAAAGTCCTTGATAATACATATAGTGTCCACGTGCTGATCTCCTGTAAGGTGGGCGTTAGCCTAACGGAAGTTGGGTTAAAAAAATCAAATGACAAAATGTATTGGAATGCCAAAGCATTGGTACCATTTAAAAAATCACTGACTGTTTTAGTAGGAGAACGACAGCTTTCCTTCTCAGACCTGTCGATATCGCATGGAACCTGTATAAAAACCTGGTCTCGGCCTGTAAAACAAATTACTTACCCTCTCGGCGGAGACCACTTTGACATCCGATAATGGCCCTAAATAGGGAGCTAAGTAAACTGGTGAGGACACAATTTCAGTACTTCTCTATAGAGTGCATCAATTTAATTGATCTCCTTAAGAGGAGAAGATAGAGACAAAAATGCACTCTAAGAAAAAAAAAGTAAGACTATGTAACTGGGTCCAGATAAAAGAGGCAGCATCCTGTATTGATGCTAAAAGATACTGGGAAGTAATCTCTGACAGCTGTTGTTATGTTATGTTATTCACTTTTATTAGGCGCACAGCTGCCCCAGCGAAGGGGCGTCCTGGCGCCTGATCAGGTACACAACACAACAGGTCAAGGCCAAGAAAAGAGAAATCAGATAGCAGGGGCAAACAGATGTGTTTTAATGGCGCGTCTAAAAAGAGTCAGGCTGTTTAGGGCGCGAATATGTAAAGGAAGGGAATTCCATAGATCAGCCGCCAGAACACGAAAAGAGCGTCCTCCCATCCTACTCAGCCTGAACCTAGGCTTAGTCGCCAGATGGTAAGATTCAGACCTGAGAGACCGCGTGGGGACGTAAGGAGAAATAAGGCCCGCCAAAGCAGGGGGAGAGGAAAGCTTCAGGATCTTAAATGTCAGACAGAGAGCCTTAAATTTGATTCTCTGTCTGACCGGAAGCCAGTGAAGGGAGGTCAGAACAGCAGAGACAGAGCCTCGTCTCGGAAGGCCAACAATGGCCCGTGCAGCAGCGTTCTGCACCCTCTGAAGCCTAGTAGCCTCAGCCTGGTTGACTCCAAGAAGCAAGGCACTCCCGTAGTCCAGCCGGGAAAGAATAGAGGCCTGAACCACCAGTTGCCGAGTGGGGGGTCAAAGAATTTGAGGACTGACCTCAGCCCTCGCAGAATACCAAAACAGGTAGCTGCTGTCTTCTTTGTATGGCTGGTATAAGAAAGATTGGAATCCAGCCACACCCCCAGATTTTTAACTTCGGCCGCTGGAATGGGGGACACCCCGAGTTCAGAAGGCCACCACTGGTCTCCCCAAAGTTCCGCCTGCTTCCCCACAACCAGGACCTCGGTTTTCTTAGCATTAAGCTGTAGGCAGTTGCTACGCATCCAGCTAGCCACAGCTATAAGTCCTGCACGGAACCTGGGCGCAGTCACCTCAGGGTCCCCACTGAGTGTCACCGCCAGCTGCGTGTCGTCGGCATACGATGTCATGGTAAGGCCACATTGCCTGACGACAGCGGCCAACGGTTTCACATACAAGTTGAACAATGTGGGGCTTAAAGCAGAACCCTGAGGGACTCCCAGTTCCAAAGAATGGAAAGAGGACTGGCCAAGTGGAATGGCTACTTTGAAAGACCGGTCCGAGAGGAAGGAGCGGAACCACTGAAGAGCCTTCCCCCCAATACCCACTTCCTCCAAGCGCCGCATCAGAATGTCATGAGACACCGTGTCAAACGCGGCGCTCAGGTCTAACAATAGGAGTGCCGCAGTCTGCCCCGCATCCAGCACTGACCGCAAATGCTCGGTCATGAAGAGCAAAGCAGTTTCAGTGCTGTGTTGGGCGCGAAAACCATTTTGACTCTCGTCAAGAATGTTATTACGAGAGAGGTGGGCAGACAAGATGGAATTCACGTGTGCCTCAGTGACCTTGGCGGTCCAAGGCAGGAGGGAGATGGGCCGGTAATTCTCCGGGAGCAAGGGGTCAGAGTTGGATTTCTTCAGAATAGGGCTGACCACAGCTTGCTTCCAGGATGGCGGGACCACGCCCTCACTGAGGGAAAGATTAATCACGTCCAAAATGGGTTCACGACAGAGAGGCGGGAGACGAATAAGGAACTGCGGCTTCAATGGGTCTAAGGGGGAGCCAGATTTAATTTTAAGGCTCAGAGTGTCAAATACCTCGTTAGACATAGCCGGCAGGATGGACAGAGTTTCGGACACCGGGACCTTCATATCACTAAGAGCATCCCCGAAGACAGATGGTATAAATCCTCGATAGATTGTCTGCACCTTCCCCACGAAAAAGGATGCCAAACTTTCACAGTGAGAGTCCGTGCAGATTTCTTGCGAGGTAGCCCGTTTCCCCATCAGGTCTTTGAGTACCTTGAAAATTAACTTAGAAGGGTTAGGGCTGTTGGAAAACTCAGCTGCATAGTAAGCGGCCCGGGTTTGACAGATAGCTCTGTGATAGGTCTTAAGCTGGGCAAAGTACAGTGATTTTAACGTGGGATCAAAGGATTTTCGCCAGGCCCTCTCAGCTTGCCTGCAAGTTCTCTTAAGTTCGGCAAGAGTCTCATTATACCAAGGGCTGCGATTTTTTACGTGACATTTAGCCCAGCGCAGAGGTATAAGAGAATCGAGGGCAGTAAGGACCCAGTTGCAATACTGGTCATATCCCTGTTCCACATTCTGCAGTTTGCCCAGGGGTTGTGCCTCCAATATCCTGACAAACTCCTCCAACTTGAGTTTACGCCAATTGCGCTTTAAGATCTGTTTATCCACAGGTTTAAATTGCGGATTTTCTAGGGGGCATGACACCTTGACCAACAAATGGTCAGTCCAACCCACCACCATCGGGTCAGATGATCTAGCCCGAACTAGGGTGATAAAAAAGGGGTCAAGTATATGACCTCCTATATGGGTGGGGGAGGTGACTAGTTGGTTAAATTGCATCGCTTCCAGGTCCGCTAACAAGGAGCTGATGGATAGAGATGACGTCTGATCAAGATGTATATTTAAGTCACCTACTATGCTAAAGTTAGCACACCTAGGAGCCAGCGAGCCAACCACATCCGCAAGGGCAGCCTTAAAAGCAGTGTCGTTCCCCGGTGGACGATAGATAAGCACACCACTGAAGGTAAACTGATGACTAACCCTTACCTTAAACGAGGCGCTTTCACACATTGGAAGATCAAAAGCCTTCCACTCAGCTGGGAAGCAGGATTTAATCGCCATGGCTATACCACCTCCGCTAGTCGAACGGTTCAAGGTAAACACCGTGTAGGTAGAGGGGAAAGCCAGATTTATAATGGCAGTGTCAGCGTCCTGTAACCAAGTTTCGGTAAGAAAAATGATATCAGGAAGGTCCGTATCTATCATGTCCCGTAGTGACTGATGGTGCTTGACCAAGGATCTAACATTCAAGCTCCATATATTAAGTTCCTGCTCGGTGCAATCCGTATGAATGCCACGAGCAGTCCCTACAGCAAGTCGTACCCCATTGGGAGTAGCCAGGGAAAAACTGCCGCAAGAACAGTCATAAGGTCCCGAGAGAGGAGGTACAGGGACAGAGTTACACGCCAAAAGGCTGTCTCTTATGGAAAAGAGATCAGCACGACCGTACCTGAGTGCCGCTATGCTACACATGATGGTGCAATGGCAGGAAGCCAGAGTCCATAGCCCGCACCCGCTACCTCGACGCGGACGAGCGCAGACGGGCAGGACTCTGGCACGACTCCGGCTAAGCGACGGCGTCCCACTGCGCGTTCCCGCTGCGCGGGGGAAGACGACTTTAAATAGGCGTCTCCCCAACCAGCACGAGCGTCGGGACGCTCCAAGATGGCGCCCGCGCAAGGACACACTCACCCCAATCAAAGATGACACCCACAGCTATCCAGCCCCAGGACCCGGACCCGCCAAATGGCGGTGAGTTTTCACCAAATTAAATGCGAGTAAGGGGACAGAAGCCCAGCAGAGCGATGGATAAAATCAGGGGAAAAAACGAAAATCAGCCAAGATAAACTAAGGTATTTAAAAATATCAAAGCCCGCTGGCAGCGCGACCTGCGCTAGTGCAGCAATGATCAGAACACTTAACAGTGTGAGTCCGCCTTAAATAGGCGTCTCCCCAACCGGCACGAGCGTCGGGACGCTCCAAGATGGCGCCCGCGCAAGGACACACTCACCCCAATCAAAGATGGCACCCACAGCTATCCAGCCCCAGGACCCGGACCCGCCAAATGGCGGTGAGTTTTCACCAAATTAAATGCGAGTAAGGGGACAGAAGCCCAGCAGAGCGATGGATAAAATCAGGGGAAAAAACGAAAATCAGCCAAGATAAACTAAGGTATTTAAAAATATCAAAGCCCGCTGGGAGCGTGACCTGCGCTAGTGCAGCAATGATCAGAACACTTAACAGTGTGAGTCCGCCTTAAATAGGCGTCTCCCCAACCAGCACGAGCGTCGGGACGCTCCAAGATGGCGCCCGCGCAATGACACACTCACCCCAATTAAAGATGGCACCCACAGCTATCCAGCCCCAGGACCCGGACCCGCCAAATGGCGGTGAGTTTTCACCAAATTAAATGCGAGTAAGGGGACAGAAGCCCAGCAGAGCGATGGATAAAATCAGGGGAAAAAACGAAAATCAGCCAAGATAAACGAAGGTATTTAAAAATATCAAAGCCCGCTGGCAGCGCGACCTGCGCTAGTGCAGCAATGATCAGAACACTTAACAGTGTGAGTCCGCCTTAAATAGGCGTCTCCCCAACCAGCTGTGGATCCAGACAGCTGTGGATCCAGGGTAAACTTTTCCTGTTCCTACAAATGAAGCAGCCTGGAGAGCCTATCTCAAGTAACTGTAGTCTGAAAACATTGATTCAGTCTGGCTGCCTCCCCCTCGACAGTAACTCCCTCGTCGCTGCGGTTATGCTATGCTCCCTCGACGTGCAAGATTTATTACGAGTATGAGAGCCTCAGGGACAATGGGTCCAGATGAAATTCCTATGTCAGTTATTCAAAAGGGGCCCTTGCTGTAGGTCTACTACTTTACCCTCCTTTTTTAGGTCTCGCCTAGGCAGCGCTTGCTCTATCTCTTTGAGACATGCTGTATTTCAGGATATGGGAATTAAGTAACACCCATCTTTCTAGTTGGCACCTTTCACTGTCATTTGTAAATGGCTGCTTTCCATTGGTTAATATAGTCACGAGTCCCTCCTTTTCTTACTTTTGTAACCTCCCACTAGGATTGCCCCTTTTACAAGTGGTGTTACTTGTCATGCTATTTGTTAGTGTCTGAGCACTCTTTTTTTTAGCTTAACTCTCTTTACCCCGCCTTGGCTACAGCTGCTTTGGAGGCTGCAATTCATTTGACGCTTTAGATTTACAAAAAGTGCTGGCCACACACTGCGACATCGCGCTATAACTATGTTTATTTTTACAATGCGTCACACCGGGCTTCACATTGAACATGGCAGCCTCGCACCTTTCTTTTGTGCTGCGTGGCTCGTCTAAATCAACTTTTAAAACATTTTTTTTTTTTGTGTCTACAGTGCGCTATGCTGCGCTTTAACTTTTTTTTTTGTTGAAACGTTTTTTATTGTTTTCCAAATCTACAACTTCAACACACATCCCACGACCTCCACCCGTCCCAGGAGTACCGCACAATTATCATCAATATCAAATATCCAGGAGAAGGAACATCCTTCCCACACAGTCCCCTTCCACCCCCCTCCCCCACCCCATGTCAGTGTGCCCCCGTCACCTACCCCTCTTCTGAAGTGCCCCTCCTCCCTAATAAATTATGTACGGGAGCCCAACCTCTCCCTAAGCAAACAGAGCCTTCCCTCATGCCGACCCACGGAGTATGCGCCCAGGACCCACCGCCCTTCCCCTTCTACTCCCCGCTCCCCGCTACCTCCTGCCCATCAGATGTGCTCTCCCCTTCCCCAGCATCAGACATCAACCCCTGAAGTTCCACCACCAACGCTTCCCATCCTCGGGCCGTCGCTAGTGCCTTCTCATCGTCCCTCCGAAGGGCCAATTGCACCCGGAGCGTACCCTCAGCCCCCGCCCATCGCGCAAACGCCGCCCTCCAGTGCTGCGCTTTAACTTTAACAATGGCACCCATGCGCCTATTCAGAAGATCACCATCCCTTTAATATGCATGCTGTCCTCCCGGCCCACTCCTCCGATTTGCCACTGCCTGCGTCTTTAAATACATCAGACTTGCGTCCTGCTGCAAAGACCACCCACAGCACATACCGCATCGTTTTTTCAGCATTTTCAACACCCAGAGCTCTAACACAAATGTGAGACCTATTGCATTGCAAATGCTTGTTGCTTATTGTTACCACTAGGTGACACCCCCTCCTGGTGTGGAAGCATTCAAATCCCACTTCATAACAAGCATTTGCAATGCAATAGGTCTCGCATTTGTAAGAGTGTGAGCTAATTCACATTATAAATGACAATGCCTTTTATTTATGTGTTTTGAAAACCTGCAAGCGGAGCGTAAACACGCAGTTTGTACTTATAGTGCTTGCTTACGAGAAGTTTTTTTTGTCTGGCAATTACAGAGCTCCCAGAGAAACATTCTAAAGCTGCATGATATGCAGTCCTATTTTGAGAACACCCCAGAAACTGCCTCTGAAACTGTTTCTCTACAATCAGGACTCAATATCGAAAATCCTCCTTCCCGCCGAAGTGGAACAAGTCTACTACACCATTTACATTAAAGCAAAAGCGCAGATGACGGCGAGCAATGGCGGGAACAGAAGCAACACAAAGGAGGTTGGAGGGTGTAGCCAAAGCAACACAGGGGAAAGACAAAACAACATCGGGTGGGGGAAAGCGAAGCAACACCTGTTTTGTATTATTTCTATGGCGAAATTGTATGTTATTCTCTGTAAGTTGCATTGTGGAAGATATGCACTGCGGGCTAGAATGCAACTTACAGAAAATAGTAACTAGCAATTTCACCATAGTAATAAAGGGAGCCTGACAACAATTCAAAATAACCATTAAGTGATTAAATACCATCGGGGCGAGCTCGCGGTATAACAGTGTGTCCGCAAAATGAAGTTGGGTGGGGAGAGAGGACACAGCCAATCAGTGAGCCCTTTGGCACTGTAACCTCCCTGCAAGCTGCCGACGAGGGAGCTGGGGACCCATGTTCGAGCATCGGCTTAATATTTTTGTAAATTATTTTACATTTCTGTAAATTACTTATTGTCCCCTCTGCCCGCACAAATATCATTGAAAGAAAAAAACAGCGATCCTAGCAATTTTGTAGGGGTGGGGCGCACATATGCAAATAGCTCGTCCAGTGCATTTTTAATCTGCACGCTGTTACATGTAGTCCTGTTTAACCCCTTATAAATTCACAGCTTCAAGTAGAAAACACCTGTTCCAGGTGAGCTACAAAGACATGGACCTGGGAAACTTGACAGCTCTGTAGCAGCCAGAAGACCCACAAGTCTGCTTCCTGCGGGATAGTTTTGGAACTACTTGAAACAATTCCTGTGCTTGGATTTGCTTTTATACACTTCAGGGGACACTGCCAGGTATTTCTAGAGGCTATTCCACTTCCTCAGATGAATGAAGTTGGGAAGTGTCACTCTAAGTGTCACACATAGACATGAGAATGTCACACAGAAGACTATTGCATTTGTGCAAATATCATGCATACGGAGGCTGAAAACGTAGCAGACCTGCATATGGGCATCTCATCACGCCACAAAGCCCTCCGCTGCTCCAAATGTGGAAGCAGAAGAATGGAAGGCTAGATCCCAGATGCAGGGGCAGGACCCAGATATGCACAAGCAAACAGCGACATGCATGGAAATTTGACTTACGCTGGTTTTGTTTAAGGTTATTATAATTTCATAATAAACTCAAAGGAGGCGGGCCAAGAAGTCGGATATCCTGGGCTTAGGAGTACTGGAATAGGGCGGGGGCCTGCAGTCATCGGGTTTTAATTATTTGCTGTCATTTTTTTTAAACAAAGCCAATTTATTGATTGATTCTTCCAGGTGTGATCATTAGTTTTTAAATGATCCGCAGTGCTCCATGAATTACAGCAAACAATGAATGCGCATGAAAATATGCCATCGACAGCCAGAAGAAACTAAATTACAACAAATCATGTCATGATTTCACAATACGAAAGGGTTCCCTAAAACTTCCGCAGAAGCATAACTATGCTCACTCTTTGCAGAGCTGTACATTGGTGTAGCGATGGTTGGCGCTTACCTTTACACCATTAGACTAGCTGGATACAACATCTATGGTCAGTAAAATAGCAAGAGTGACCCTGGCCATAATGAAAGCGAGGAAAATGGGACCCAGAGCCTTTATTGGGCAGCAAATGACAGAAATAACTGGGGTCCAGAGGGCCATTCACAATCCTTGGCCCCAGTGCCAGCACCTGCTGTACCATTGGCAGCCACGCCCCTGTATGCGGTTTACTGACACCACCCTCGCTACACATCACCCCCAACACCTGTGCATAACCACATGCTTGTGTAATTCTCGTTTATGCACTAATGTTTTTTTCCTACCTGGATACTTACTTGCAGAGAACCTCTGTAAAGGTGCATAGCAATTTCCAATTGTGCAAATATCTTCTGCAGTTGCACGAGTATCTAAAAATTAGAGACCTCCTCTTTCCCGCTGACAGAAAGAGCGGTAGAGCATGATTTTTTTTTTTTTAAACATATTTTTATTGCCATTTTCATATTTCACACATCGTACATCATACAAAGTTTTCGAATAGTGAAGTTAGACTGTACATTCCATGGTGGTACATAATATCTGTATATACTGGTGATACATCAAGTGGGAGCATAAACAACTTACAGATATATCGTGATGTGTGTACCCTGTTGTCTCAGGTTCCAGACATGGCACAGGAACTGGGGTGTAACGGGGCATAACCTAGGGAACGGGCATGGAAGAACCTCTCCAGAATCGCTAGCGAGGGTATGGAACGTCGTATGGGTAAGGCACCACTGTGACTCACGGTTGCCTATCATATTCGATTTGACCTGAAGCCACAATAGCACACCTGATGCTGGTGTTTGTGTGGAGTTCATGCGGTCGTTATTTCGAAAGATTGGTTGGGTGGGGTCTGTGACTGCGAGTGCAGGGCTGACAATGCGGGCGGGCCATCTGTTGGATCTGCTCCCGGGGTTAGCTGCTTGAACTGATATAATAGCATGGCCCATTCCATAGATATTGGGTGTTTGCGGACCCCTCTCACCTCCTCCTCCCGTAATGTCTCCTACTCAGCCACCGCCCATTTGTGTGTAGCTCCCACCCAAGCCGCCGGTGGGGGAGCGCCAGTGCATGGCGATGCTGCGTTTGGCTAAGAGCACCGCAAGGGAGAGAAAACGGGTCCGCACCTTGTGCTGCTTACTTGCGCGAAAGATGCCTATGGCGCAGGCCTCCCACGTGTTCATGCAGGCCAGCCCTGTGAGGGTACCCAAAGCAGTATGAATATGGTGCCAGAAAGTTTTAATGACGGAACAATTCCAAAACATATGTTGGAAATCTGCATTCTGTTCGAGGCATCTGGGACATAGGAACTGAGTGTCGGGGTAGAATCGTTGGAGGCGTGCAGGTGTTAAATAGGCCCTGTGCAGAATGTAATATTGGATATTCTTAAAGCGTGCGTTTCTAGAGACCTTCTTAGGGTACTCCAAAGCCCTCTCCCACTCCCTATCATGTAGTGTGCGCCCGATTTCAGCCTCCCAGGTAGCCCTCAGGGTCTCCAGTGGTTTATTAGTCAGTTCTCGAATGGCTTTATAAAGCCATGTCGTTAAATGTTGCCCTGTTCCCATGTGTAGGATCGTGTGAAGAACTGGATGTGTGCGTGGTTCCCCTTTGATTAGGTCCTGATATGGTCGGTAGCTATCTAGGAGTTGGCGGTGAAGCAGGAATTGTCCCGGGGGGAGATCGTATTCTGCCACAAGGCTGTGGAACGGTCTTAGTTGCCCGTCCTCAAAAAGGGACTCCACTTCCGTTATACCACACGATGTCCACGTGCGGACCGCGTTTGTTGTGTAGTAGTGTTCCTGTTTGGGCCATCCCGCCAGGGTGAGTAGAGGGGAGTACAACGGGGTCCCCGGGGACATGCGGTGTATCCTCAGCATGCACCTACGTGCCACTGACACCTGCAGAGGGTATGTGCGTTTTGGTTTGGTGCCAGGGAGGAGTAGGCGATGGATCTCCGGGACCGCTATCCATCCTGCGATGGTGTGAGTTTCCAGAGCGGTAGAGCATGATGTACCCACTTTTGACGAGATAACAGCTTGAGTCTGCACAAGAAAATGTTTTAAACATATTTTATGGGGGTTTCAAGTGTCACATCTAACATACATTTTGTTGCATATCTGTATACATTTTTCACTATTGATCGTCCGCGTCCAACTCCACTTCATACTTATTCTATTTCTATATCCACTTTTACAGTTCCCCATTGTTATTACACATTCCTTTATTAATTTCAGCAATCAACTCCCCCCTCCCACCCCCCTTATCAGATTCCAACAGTCTTTCCATATTTGTGGTAGTCCCAGATTGTAATTAAATTGGTCGACATGACCTAATCCTCCCACCTCCCCCCCCCCCATCCGGTCCCCTCTTCATTATTTTCCAGTGTAGGTGATATGCTAGCGGCTCTTATCTACAGTCCTATGTCTTCCTCCCACTCTGTTTGTGTATCTGGGGTTCCCGTGGGGACCTCCGAGTCGGGGTCGACTCTCCCAAGGCTAGATCAGGCTCTTTTCTGCTAATGGGCAGGGCCCCCAGGCACGAGCCCGCTCCAGTATCCCAATCCCTTTCTTGGCGTACCAGAGAGGAACCCTCCCCTCACAGTCCACCCATTTTTCTAATTCAGCCCTCAAAGTGAGGCTTTTTTAGTCTCTCGGGGGACTTCCAATGTCTAGTTATCTCTCTCTTCGCAAGGGCTAGTGCTAGGTCCTGAAATCGTCTGGTAACCCAATTCTTAGCATTGTGTGGTAACAATCCCAATAAGCAGTGAGCAGGAGCGGACAGGATCGGTCTGCCTATTGTCTCCCCAGTAGTAGTTGTTACTTCTTCCCAAAAGCCCTGCAATTCAGCACATGCCCACATCATGTGAAGTAATTCTGCACCCACCTCTCCATATCGCGGGCATTTCGCATCATCTCTCTGAAAAAACTTGTTTATCTTCCCGGGATGAGCCCGCACAAGAAATTGTGCCTTCGATCTGCTGAGTGCGCTGTCCCTCATCACAATGGTTGCAACAGGACCACATGGCTTCTTTGGTCATGTCCCTATGCTCTGTAAAACTCAGTCAGTCAGTCCAAAGTACTTTATTCGGTTAATTAAAACCATAAAAGCATTCCATACACAAAATTTAAATTGATAAAACATTAATTAGCAGCAAAGATATTACACAAATTATAAGCATTGAATAATCAGGGACAGACAATCTAAAATATAACATTGTGGAAAACCTTAATTCATTAAAATCAATTAATATAAACTAGATCATAAAAATCGATCTCAATATTTTCCTCCATGTTCTATAGTGTTGATTAGCAGCAAAAATATTACACTAATTATAAACATTGAGTGATCAGGGAGAGACTATCTAAAGTGTAACATTATAAAAAACCTTGATTCATTAAAATCAATTAATATAAGCTGGATCATAATAATCGCTCTCAATTTTTCCTCCTTTTTCTAACTGCTGCAGTAAGAAAACTTGCTATGCTAAAAATCTCCCAGACATTAGACAGCAACTGTAAATACATGAGTGCTGGTTTTGCTTGTAAAAAACCTTTGTCTTTTAGAATTGGGAGGATGAAACGCTTCCGAATGTGCATAAAATGCTCACAAAATAAAATAAAATGCAATGTGTCCTGAGTGGAAAAGTTGTCACATGAACATACATCCAAATCCTCCACCCTTCTCCATCCCGGAGGGTCAGCAAGAAGAAAATGTAGCTGATTCAACCTAAATCTTATCAGGAGGAAGCGGTGGTTAGGATTAAGAACCACATTCAGATACGGTTCAATTGCACAAGACGTTTTTAGTAATTGGTGGGCGCATACAGTTGGTTTAACCAACTCCCTTTCTTCTCTTTCCATAGAGGCCATTTATAAATAAGATTGCTTAACCCACTGCAATCACCCTTTACTAGTTTATCTGGCGAATTAAATAGCTCTGGCCTACCCAATTTCACTGCCAACCTTTTAACGTGACTCAGCCAAGGGATACAGCTCACTTGGTCTAGAGCCAAACAATCTCTCATGACTTCACGATTTAGTTCTAGTTCGGGGGTTAACCAAGTTGAAATCCATTCCATTAAATAAGGAAAAGTGGTGACCCTGGTAATCACGTTACCCTCGCAATGGAGAGTTTTAACCCTTTTAGGCTTAGAGCCAATTATCATTGTGTGCGATTTTGAAAAATTAATACTTAAATCCAAGGATTTCATAAAAGTAGCAAAGGAGTTTAAAAGAAGTTGTAAACCAACCGCCGTTCTTGCCAAAAGGGCGGCATCATCCGCATATAGGAGAGCCGGGATCAGTCGCTCCCCCACACGCGGAATGTCTTTGCTGGCTTCCCCTAAAACTTGACCCATGTTGTTAATGTAAAGGGTGAAGAGTAAGGGGGCCAGAATACACCCCTGCCTAACACCGTTAGCGATACATATTCCCTGGGTGCAATTCCCCCTTTGGTCATACCTCACAGTGGCAGTCAGATCCCTATGCAGATTGGCAAGGAAATGAACGATATTTCTATCCACACCTAATTTGAGGAGCATAACCCATAATTTGGGCCTATTCACTCGGTCAAAGGCCGAGGAAAGGTCCATAAACGCCAGGTAGAGTGTTCCCTTCTTGGCAATGGTATACTTCCCAATTAAAAGGTGTAGATTAAGGCACTGATCAGTGGTGCTACTTCCTTTCCTAAATCCGTATTGCAGATCTGATAGAGTATTTGAATCAATTAACCAAGTTTTGAGTTTACTAAGTACCGCCCTTCCAAGTACCTTTACGGCAGAGTCGATGAGCGATATTGGTCTGTAACAGCTTGGGTCCCCTCTATTACCCTTTTTAAAATTGGGACAATCACTGACTCTGACCATGATCTAGGTAGTCCTATTTTACAAGCCATGTTAAAAACGTGGGCCAATATTTTAGACCAAAACATTATATCAAACTTAAAAAGATCGGCTGGGACACCATCTGGTCCAGGGGCTTTTTTGCTGGGCATTTGGGTTATAGCCTCCGCTACTTCTCACTCCGTAAACGTCAGAGTGTATGCCTCAACTTCAAAGGTGGTACCTGAGGGTCCTCTATTAACCTGATCACCGTATATAGATTTAAAAGGATTGTGCCAATCTTGCTCCTGTATGTTACAATCAAGGGGGGAGAACATAGACTCTTGAAAAAAAGGTTTGTTAACAATGTCCCAAAATTTGGCACTATTTTTAATGACATCAATAGACAATAGATCATTCCATGCCTTGTGTTTAATCTCGTTTTTGCGTTTATTTATTGCCAATTTATATATTTTCCTTATAGCTGCTATGGCGCACTTATCTTGTGGTTTAGACTTTAAGACCACTAGCAACTTTCGATGGGCGACTGAACAATTGTGATCAATCCATCTCTCCCCTTTGTTTTGATGTTCCCTAAAAGGGCGTTTAAGATCAGAGGCCACCTGGGTACAGATTTTAGTATATGCCATAAGGACCTCTTTGTCCCTCGAGTTGTCATCTAGACAAAGGTTCATCTCTCTTTCAACGGTGTGCAACAAGTTCTCCTGAAAATCCCCCGGCACTACCGAGCACCATTTGAGTCTACGGGCCTGGTCTTTGGGTCGAATAATAGGGATACAAACAGATCTGTTGGGTTTTCGGGTTTTCTTAAGACCTCCCGCCAGTATCAAACTTATAGGGTTGTGGTAACTATACATAGACCAATTAGTGGTGTAACCTATCACTAGTGGGGTCAGAGGTACACTAATAAAAATATAATCAATGGTGGAATGCGCTCCCCTACCTTTAAAGGTGGGGACATCATCACCATTGTGCATTATATTGGGGTAAAATAGGCCATGATCCGCCAAGGTGCTCTCCAAAAAGCCACCCTGCAATGAATGTTCAAAATGCATCTCTGAGTGATTAGTAGGGCCCAGGCTATCCGAAACATAACAATTTAAATGGCAACGATGTACATTAAAATCACCTAAAACAATAACTGAATAAGAAGTAGTTTGTTTCCTACTATATAGATCAAGGAAACAAGTCAGACTAACCAAATGTTCGTTTGTAGTCATTTTATCGAATTAATTATATAAATTAACAATGAGACGATTTGGTGCATTTATAAAAGTGATCTGTACCACCAGACAATTCAATGAACCTGAGTCCAATTTACAGTGGTTACCTGCAACTTTTAGAGAAATCAAGGTCAATAGACCATCCTTTGCCCAGCCTGTTACAAAGGGTTTAGCTGGTTCCGTATAAATGGTATAACCATCCATCCAGAAGGTATTATCAGTATCCCAAGTTTCTTGTAACCCAATCATGTCAAACTCACTTAGGAAATCTTTCCACCTAGTGTCATCTGACTTATTTTTAAGTCCTGCTATATTCCAGCTTAATATCTTGGTACACTGTCCTAAGTAACTCTTTGCCCCCTGGGTAGGTTTACTCAGACAAATCATGTTATTGACTCTAGCCCCGTTATGCCCTTCGAAACAGGGGTCTAGTCAGTCATTATTATCCAGCTGGCTTAATGAGGCAAATCTATTTGGTGTCACAAACCTACTCTCTTTAGTTCTGTTGTCTGCAGTGGTATTCCCTTTTAAGTGACCTCGGGTTTGATCAACAATATTTACCCTGGGGAACTGAGCAGCATTATACATAGTTTGGGAAGTAGATCCAAACAGCCCTTTTCCTACCGTAAATCTTTGTGGCCCCCTGCTGTCTCTACCCCTTGCACCCATGTCAGGAGGATAAAAGAAACCCAGGGGTAAAGCTGTGATCCCTCCCCTGGCCCGGTTAAAGCTCCCATGAAGGAGCCACCCTGCCACATCAGTCCGATCAAAATTGATCAATATGCAGTCGCTTTCTTCCGTTTTAGGGCCATTTCCCACCCAGCCTGCCCGCCTTGCCATTATAATATGTGTAGATGCTCTTAAACCCCCCTTCAGAGGCCCTACTACACCAGAACGTGACTTTACGAATGAGCTCCTCAGTTGTCTCAGTGCTATTACTTTTAAGAGGAGGCACCCCCTACTAAAACCGCCACTAGAGGAGAAGCCTCCGGTGGCAGATTCAGAACTACTTGTTTAGCAGGTGCTCCTGATGATGTTAAATTTGACCCTGTCAAAGATGGTATATTGGGCTCCCGCTTGGCAGGACTCGCAACTCCCTTATCGATAACGCCCATTTGGCCACTAAATACGTCATTTCTAATGAGAGGCCCCGAGGGTGTCGGAGTCTGTATCCTATCATCATCGGGGATCGTGATACAAGATGTTAATAGACTCCTGGCATCCTCAGCTTTACCTGATTTATTACCCATGATATTTACTTTATGAGCCTGACTCCCTCCCACACTGAGATCATCAAGTTTGGACTCTATTTTAGTTAACCTATCCATCACATGATCTAGACCAGATTTAAAACACTTAAATAAGTCCTCTTTTAGTGATCCAATGAGCGTGTCAATGTGTGAGAGAACCGGGTCCATATCCGCATTAGTCAAATTAGAGGAAATCATTATCTCTGTGGACCGTTGATCAGCACACCCCTTCCGTGTTGATAACTTCTTTGTGGCGGGCCAGTTTTTAAACATTTTTTCCTCCCTTTTTTTTTGCAGAGGCCACAGCCCTGTCTCTAAATGGTTCCGTGCTCCCCTTGTTCTCTAATTGACCTTTGGGGCAAGATATAGGAGCAATGTCATTTTCTCTAGAGGTACTGTTTACAGCCGCATCCATTATTTGGCTTAGGTCGGGATCTGGACCTGTAGCACCCTCGGTGACAATTTCAACTGTTCCATCAGTCCCCAACCCCAGCTGAGCCTCCACATCCTGAATCTCGTTAGTTATAGCCCCCACAGCTGTTGTCAAATAAGAAAAAATGGAAGCACAGTTGCGTGGTATCTTTGCCTTGGATTTGTTGGAAACAACGGAACATAAGTCTTTTCGCTTTCCCATGCTGGTGTCTTGGTGGAGGAGCGATGGCCCGGTCCGGTCTCAGCCGTTCGCGCTTCGCCCGGAGCGCGTCCCGCGAAGCGGGAGCCGCGAGTCTTTAAATATGCCCCCCTGGGCGCTCGGCGTCAGCGCCTCCGGGCGCAAGTAACAAAGTCTCCTGGGGCTTGAAGTCCCCCGCAGTCTGTGGCTCACAAGCGAAGCGGCTCCTGCAAAGCAGGAGCCGCGAGTCTTTAAATAGGCCCCCCTGGGCGCTCGGCAACAGCGTCAGTGCCTCCGGGCGCAAGCAGCAAAGTCTCCTGGGGCTTGAAGTCCCCCGCGGTCTGTGGCTCACAAGCGAAGCGGCCGGGAGCCGCGAGTCTTTAAATATGCCCCCCTGGGCGCTCGGCAACAGCGTCCGCGCCTCCGGGCGCAAGCAGCAAAGTCTCCTGGGGCTTGAAGTCCCCCGCGGTCTGTGGCTCACAAGCGAAGCGGCTATTAAGTCACCAACAATTTAGGGACCTCTGGAAGGAAATCCATAAGACATAGTGTCCAGACCCTCAATAAAAGTCAATGACTCCTGGCAAAATTATAGCGCTCTTGTAGGGGTGGTGGGGGCATGCATGTACTGTTGTGGGAGGGATAGGGGGTGGGAGAGAGGATACAGTCAATCAGTGAGCCTTTTGACACTGTATTGTTCCTGCAAGCTGCCAACTAGGGAGCTGGGGCCCCATGTTCGAACCTCGGCGTGGGCTCAATATTTTATAAATATTTGTTAATTTCTGTAAATCACTTATTGTCCCACCTGCCTGTGCTATATAAATGCACAAATGTAATAGAGAGAAAAAAGCAGCAATTGCACCTAATGTAAATGTACAAATGTATTTGAAAGAAAAAAAACAACAATCTTGTAGGGGTGGTGAGGGCGCGCATGTACTGTTGTGGGAGGTATGAGGGGGTGAGGAGACAGGGCACACAAAGATAAAGTATACAAATTATAATATAAATGAAACCCAAAAAAGCAGCGATCTTGTAGGAGTGTTTGGGCGGGCAAGCAGTGTTGGGGGGAGGGGGTGACGGCACAGGGCGATTAGGTGAAAACAAGGCAAATACAGCTGCCGAACCTAAGTAAAAAGAACACTTAACAGCAGAGGCAGGCCAACAAAGGAAAAGGAGTGCTCTTGTAGCTCTCTATGTAGCATCACAAGTTAGAACAGGTGTAACCGGGGCAGTCTTCATGGGAGGATACAACAGAAGCCAGGGAGGTACTAAGGAGAGACTAGTAAGCCGATTAACGAATCAAAAGCAACCATTTAGAAAGGACAATAATAGGAGCCAATTGTAAAGATGGGCGGAGCTTCAAGTCCATACCTGAATGCAGCATGCCTCGAAGAGACCGCGCCAGCGCTGCCTAGGCAAGACCTAAAAAAGGACGTAGGCTCCTTCCTGGCAACTAACACAAAATAGCATTACTAGATGCGGTAAGGAAAGTTTTTGCTCTGAGTATTTTGGTGAACTGACTGTGTGGTGGAGGAGAAAATCCTCCCTATCAAACAAGCATGCTTTAGGAAAGATTATTGCACTTTAGACAACATCTGTTTGCTGAAACGGATTTTGGAAAAGTATACCCTTACTCGAACAGCCTTTGATAAGGTGGACCGGCCATACTTTGGCAAAAATTACAGCAGCTGGGTAAGCCTGATACCCATCTCTTATTAGTAATTGCCCTGTACTCTTCCACTTGGTGCCAGGTATTTTTAGGGGGAGACTGAGGTTTATCCTCTGTAATTCCAACAAAAAATGGTCTGAAACAAGGTTGTTTGCTGGCCCCTTTACTTTTCTCCCTGTATGTCTCGGATCCACATAACTGCTTTGCAACTAACATGGGAGATGCTCCAAAGATAGGTGGCATCCCTTTCCCTTTTTGATGTATGTAGATGATATAGTAATTTTGGACCTAACACTTAAGGGTTTGAATAAGAGGTTAATGTTTTCTCAGTGCCGCTGGCTGCTGTGGCCAATGTTTTTACAAAACAATGTCAACTCTAGTGGCAGCACAAGAGTTTCTGTTCCATCCAAAGAATTAAATCATTTGTACAAATTGAAAAACATTTTTAAAGGACTTTTTGTATTTATTTTTATATGGTCCCAGGATTGCAGCTATATTAGGGGAGGGAACTCATTTGGTTGCTTACTGCTGATAATTTGCACATAATGATTGTATGTTTGGGGGGCTCTTCTTTGGGAAATTGTGATGGAGTAAATTGAATATGTTTATTATGTCAGGGTGCTTGAATTCTTAATTTGATATGAATTCAATCTTTTAATCTGGACCTACGCGCAGACCTTCGGGAAGATTATCATATGGTTACACATGTTGGAGCAATTTGGGGGGAGAATTTGCTCTTTTGATGTGGTTTATAGATAGGCTTTCCTGTTTTCAGTGTGTATTTTTGGTAAATTCTGGTGGGGTTTTTTAAGTGTTTTCAAGTGATTTCAATACTTTAAAAAACATTGGTTATCAGTGGTTACACATTTTGGTGCCATTAAAAACAACAGAAACAGTGTTATTCTGGTGTTTATGGAACTTTTTGTGTTTATTATTGCTTGCTTTCTGCACTGATAGTGCATGGTATATACACAGTGTACGTACAGTGTATATGAGGTCCAAATACATTTTTACAAATCAAACTTATCATACTACACCATACAATACTTCTTCAGTGAGTCTTTGGTCATGCACGCTCGCTCTTTTCTTCCCATGTAAATTTTTATCTGTGAAAAGGCCCTCTCAACATTGGCACTTGAGACCGGAAACACCAAAATAGCTAGTACACAATTTGCTAACTCTGGCCACTGGCATAGCTTTCCATGCCAATACTGGTGCACCTGAAGATTGTGATTCTCTGTGACAAATTCTGCAACATATACATTGAACTGGGCGCATATGCAGTCAAAATGAAGTAGCACTTTTGAAACTCCGGAGAAAATGTCCCTTTACAGGATCTATAACTTGTGCAGAGTACCACAGCGAGTCTTCATTGACTTCAAATGCCATGGTTGGTGAAGGGCTATTTCTGATACATTGTAAAATAAAAGTTCCTGAATTGTTCCTCAACATTTATTTGCTTACCAAGTGGCGAGCACTCTAACATGGAACATGTTGCAGTGCCAAAGTCACTAAAAGTGTATCCCAGCCTACTCTCCAGGAAATGTTTCACATCTACACCAATTATGCTGAACACTTGGTAGGCAAGGCTGTTTTCAGAATCTAGTTTTTTTATTATGTCCACTACAGCAGTCATGCTTTCCCAATAAAAATCTAAGAATGCAGTAGAGTGTGCTTTTTTCAACTCACTATCAATTTGTGATCAAAGATCCTCACATTTCTTGCCTTTGGCATCATTGCTCAGCAAAAGTTCCGTAAACGGTTGCCACATGGATAGTATAGCATTCATGGCCTCTAGGAATGAGAACCACCAGCTAAGTGACACAGTTGGGATGACTCTTTCTTTGATGCCACACAAGGCAAAAAATGAGAAATATTTCAGTGCACCAGAATGGACTAAAAAGTCAATAGCATTCTTCATTAACTCTGAAGTTTGTAAAGATGCTTTCAGCATACCATCTAACAAGTGGCAAGGATCTCTTACAGGGAAGCACTTCCGCTCAGGTATTAATGTTGACAGGTCATCACAACATTTTCATATATGCAGCTGAATCACTGTAAATACATACAATATCACTCCAATCTTTGTTGTACTTGGTAAGAACTTTTTGCAGCAGCATTCCAAGTGACACTGTGTTCCATTTTTTCCAAAAGTCTGGTGTCATGTTTTCATCACCATCCCAGATGCTTTGTGACTGCACTCTTTTCACATATACCTGTCAATATACCTTGCATTGAATGTTTAAAGCCTGGGGTATTTGGCAGTTCACCTACTATCAATACTGACTCACTAGAAAAGGGGGCTGATGTATCAAGGGTTATTACCCCGTCTCTGTGGGTAAATGTGATGGTACAAATTGGGAAAGATTCTTATGAAACCTACATTTTTCCTATCAGTGAAAGACTCAAACGTAGCCCAAAAATCAAATATTATTTTGATATTTCCTGATTCTCTACAGTTTATAAAATAAACTAAAAACACCTAAGACATGCCTCTAACCCCTGTATCTTTAGACAAAAGACCACAAAACTGAAAACAGAAAGAAGAAACTATTTTAGTGACATACCTACACAAAAAACCGCAAGCAGAATAACGTTAGCCCAGTCTTTCTCACTGCTACATGATATAAAAAAGTTACATTGTATTTGCCCCTTCAGGAAGAAATAAAAATGACTCTTTCACTCTCCTTTTCCTTTCTTTGAATGGCATTTAGTTTGTGGTTGTGCAGGTTGTTTTTCAGTGTTGATATGTTTACACTGGTGAGGGCTATTTCCCTTCCGGTGGGGTTTTATCAGTTATTATAAGTTTAAACCTAAAACCGGACAGCCTATATATAGAGTAATTTGCACACAGCGTAGTATTTGCGTGATTCATGAATTGTTTCTAGCTTCAAAAGCTCTTAGTTGTTTAAAAAGACCCATGAAGGTATTTATAAAAGCTGTGTATTTTAGGCCTTTATGAACTGTCGGCAAATTAATTTGAATGATTGTTATGGGAAGGAGTTCATGTATGCATATCTATTAATAGCATCATCTTCTTAATTGTTTTTAAGATGTAATGTGATTATAGTTTTTGTATTGCATTGTCTTAACTTTTTTTGGGCCTCATTTGAGATCCTAATCTCAATAAAGAATTGAATTGAATTGCCTTAGACGGGTGAATTCTGTCTCCACTCCTGTTCTCAACTTACATTGCTGATGCTATGGTAGTAATAAACCAGGTTCATTCTTTCCCGCCAAAATAAGCAGCTTAGGCTATTTCCGTAATGTTTCATGCTAATGACACTGTGCTACTAGATCTTACGCCAGTGGGTCTACAGAGGCAACTGGATGTGTCCTCGGGGTACTGTAATGCTGTAAGGGATCTGAAAATAAATCAGTTAAGGTCATGACTAAGGTCACTATCTTTTCGAAAAGAAGCGTGCAGTCCATTAGGCATAAGTGGTACTTGAGTGGAAGTGGTAAAAGAATCTAGATATTTAGGCCCCCTCTTCAGATTTAACTTACATTTTAAAACTCACATAGACCTTCAGAAAGGACACCCCAAATCAATTGCTGGGGCTCTATATAGGTTTGATCTAGCTTTGGGGCATAAGTCTGTCGAAGTTGTAAGAGAGACTTCCGAATTTTGCATTAGAAGTTTACTTTTGTAAGGCTGTGAGGTTATGCCAGTAAAGAAAGAGGTTGCAGATTGCTGAAACTAATATCTGAAAATGATGGCTCGGCTTGCTTAGAGGCTCGTTGAGCAGTGCCCCGAGGCTGTAGCTATCCCTGACGAACATATTATTTGACTACAAACAGAGGATGCTTAATCATTGGGCCTGTCTCCTAAGGTCGAATGAGGGCTCCCTAAAGCAAACAATAACATTCTACAGGAAGAGAGCTCAGCCCAATGGGTTGTTAATTTACAAGATATTTAGACCTCTTTGGCTATCTATCCCCTTAGGGTTTGACCAGCAAAACCTGTCTATATCACAGCAGAAACATATAATAAAATGCATGATAAAGGAGTGCTCCTGGAAGAGTGACATAGATGATGTGGGCAATAGATACCCTGCAACGTCTAATGGAGTCAGTCTGTAATGATCAGATTTAACCTTATTTGCGTGATATAAAAAGCTGGTACATTTGGAAATGGGCCTTGAAGGTTGGGCTGGAGCAGGTCCGGGCCTTTATAAAGTGAAAATTGGTTAGAGGGGTTGGGTCAGAAAGTGGTTTGTGTCCCCTCTGTCAAAATGCTCTATTGTCTTTGTGCATATAATTCTATTTTGCGCATGCTTCGACAGAGTCAGAAGTCTGCTACTTCCTGTTTTTAGAAATTTACAGGTTTGACGCAGTGGCAACTTATTGTCAGTAATTTATTTAATTTATTTGCATTTATTGTAACATACAAACAGTAGGCCAATTGTGACCACATTGAAATATGTGCAGGATGAGAGTGTATCTCCATGAAAGTCCTCTTAACTTCAAAACCTGCAGTAAAGAAGAAAAAGAAAGGAAAAAAGGTACACATGGCACTAAACAATGAGAAAAGTCCCTTGATGTTGTCCATGAGCCGATCACACCTTTTGTCCCTCTGGGACCTCTTATCACCTGAGTGAGTCTTGGGCTTGATGACCACGCTATTTTACTTGCGTATGGGTAGTGTCTATATCTGCCTCGAAATTTGTTGTTAGCCCTGGGCTGTCAGTTGTGCCTGACCTGTTTCTGGCATGTAACTGATCGACTGATCGAGTTGTTGACTGGGGGGGGGGGGGGGGGGGGGGGGGGTTCCTTGATCCTGCTTATCTTGGCTGTCACAGCTGATGGGGCCATCAAGCGGAGTTTAACAATGGTATATTACACAAATAATACGGATATTGTCTTATTATAGGTACATTCCTGATTGTGGTTTTTAGAATATTTTATTGGTATGGTCGGTGTAATATAGATGCATAATTTTATTGGGATAATGAAATTCATTTATGAAGAATGGAGGTTTTAAGAAGCTTGCTATTCTCTTCTATTTTTTAATTTATATCAATGTATTGTTTGTATTGCCTTATTGGTAAGATACAAACTTTTAAATACACTTTAAACTACTGTAAAGAGTGACCGTCTCTAGCCAACAAACTGCATATGCAGCAGCTAATAATGGGCGTGCATTCACTCCGTAACTCGTCGGGGAGCAGATCATGGATGATGCTTCTATCGCTGATTTATTTAGGGATTTCTATGCAGAATTATATACTGGCCAGTGGTTTGACCCCGCAGATTGCGCTTCGTACCTTGCCAACTCTCTCGCGACACCTCTGTCCCTGTCCCAGGCAGACAAGCTGGAACATGATATCTGGGCGGAGGAAGTTATTTCAGCGACCTCTCGATAACAGGTCTTTGAAAGCCCCGGGCACAGGCAGATTTATCCACCTTTTATAAAAGGTTCTGTCATGTTCTTGCTCCGATTCTAACGTGGCTCTATAACCCCTTTTCGGCCGCTGGGGCTATTCCCCCTTCAATGTTGTCGGATTCGGTGGTGGTTATCCCCAAGCCAGGCAAAGATAAGCAGCAGTGTAGCTTGTATCACCCAATTTCACTCGTAAATGTGGACCTCAAGCTGTTCACCAGCATCCTGGCAACCAGACTGGGTCCACACATGCCATCTATCATAGACCCAGACCAAGCAGGCTTTATTCCTCAGTGCCAGACCAGTGATTATACTAAACGCTTACTGCACATCATAGAAAAGGCCTCGCGCACATCGGGAGAGTTCATGCTCCTAGCGTTCGATGCCCAGAAGGCCTTCAACAGGGTCCATGGCCTTTTTTATAACCAGTTCTGGCCCATTTTGGAATTTCCCAGAAATTTAGGTCCTGAGTTTTAAACTGCTACCGCTTCCCCACAGCGTCTGTCGGGATGAATGGCTGTGCTTCCGCTCACTTTGCCGTGAGTAGGGGGACTCCACAGGGGTGCTCCCTGTCACCCCTACTGTTTTCCCTTTATATGGGTCCCTTGGCTCAGAGGGTCTGCAATAACCTGGAGATCACTGGCACCACATTCGGGGGAGAACAGCACACGATCAGCCTCTATGCTGATGACATGCAGGAGACACTCGTGTCTCCTGAGGCGGAAGCCGGGAGCTAGGCTAGCGCAATTTTAACCTTGATTGTTACTTCATCCTGTGATTTTAAAAATATTCTTGAAACTCGCTCACCTTTCTCCACGACATCTGTAACTCCCGCGCAGCGGATTTTATCGCTGACACGGGCAAAACAAAGCAGTGTTAGGCTTTTCCTCGCCGTCCTCGGCACCAAACAGGGACACGCCCCCTTTGACGAGGCCACGCCCACCAGAGCACACTATTTAGGCGCCGCTGAATGCAAGCGACCCTAGCAACACTCGTGTCTCCTGAGGCGGAAGCCGGGAGCTAGGCTAGCGCAATTTTAACCTTGATTGTTACTTCATCCTGTGATTTTAAAAATATTCTTGAAACTCGCTCACCTTTCTCCACGACATCTGTAACTCCCGCGCAGCGGATTTTATCGCTGACACGGGCAAAACAAAGCAGTGTTAGGCTTTTCCTCGCCGTCCTCGGCACCAAGCAGGGACACGCCCCCTTTGACGAGGCCACGCCCACCAGAGCACACTATTTAGGCGCCGCTGAATGCAAGCGACCCTAGCAACACTCGTGTCTCCTGAGGCGGAAGCTGGGAGCTAGGCTAGCGCAATTTTAACCTTGATTGTTACTTCATCCTGTGATTTTAAAAATATTCTTGAAACTCGCTCACCTTTCTCCACGACATCTGTAACTCCCGCGCAGCGGATTTTATCGCTGACACGGGCAAAACAAAGCAGTGTTAGGCTTTTCCTCGCCGTCCTCGGCACCAAGCAGGGACACGCCCCCTTTGACGAGGCCACGTCCTCTTCAGACGTCACTTTCCCCTTATAAGTATGTGCCACTTCCGGGGGCGCAGCGGGCGCGCCGTCAGCGCGCCGAAGGCGCGCCAAAGGCAAGCCCGTCTGGGCCCGTTTGGGCCCAGACGGCCTTAGGCCTAGACACTATGCCCGACTCTCAAAGGCGCATAACCTACACCCAAGATACGCTTCGAGCTTGGAACACGAATAAACATCCCCAGTGTAAGTACTTCCTTAAGGAAGACACCGCTTTCACAGGCTGCACCCTCTGCAATCCGACAGAGGAAACGGAACACGGGCAAGCACTTCGACTCGGCCTTCTGAACTGCAGGTCTCTTGTAAGACATGCTCATGAGATAAATATCTTCGTCCAGAATTCTATGCTGGACATATTGTTTCTGACAGAGACATGGATGACACCAAACAGTGACTTTGACATGGTTAATGCAGTCCCACCAGGTTATCAAATTTGCTCTTTGAATAGACCAGTCGGCAGAGGCGGCGGGTTAGTAATACTTCACAAAGATTACTTCACTTGCAGAATCGACAGTGGAACTGTCAAAGACTGTGAAAACTGCAACTTAATTTTCCAGATCTTGCCAACAATCTCACTGTCGGGACTACTAGTGTACCGACCGCCAGGCTCACTAGGGGAATTCTTCGGTACTTTGATGGATCACATCACACTAAAAACAATTACTGCCTCCAATTTTCTCCTCCTAGGAGATCTGAATCTGCATTTTTTGGACTCTGCGGATAACACCGCAGCTAACCTACTAGCAGATCTTGCATCAGTTGACCTACATCTTCTGAACTCAAAAGCTACCCATGAGAAAGGCCAGCTTTTGGACCCGATCTTTACAAATATTAGGAACCTCAAAACCCAAGATCCCACCCCCCTCCCATGGACAGACCACTTACTGGTCCCCATGTATTGGCACCTCCAAACTACCCCGGCTCTAACACAGAAAACCAGGACACTCGGGAGACGGTGGCACAAGCTGATACCAGAGGAATGGGAAGCTAAGTTAAGAGAATCCACCGCACCTCTCTCCTCGGATCCCAACACGGCGGATAGAGAATTTAACGGTTGGCTCACCCACTCCCTAGACAGCCTTGTCCCACTAACCAGCATCCTTAAACATATCAAAAGGATCAACCCAGCTCCATGGTACACACCTTCCCTGAACGCATTAAGGAAGGAGTGCAAAAGAACTGAACGCACTTGGAGGAAAAATAAGTCTGTGAAGGAAAAAGATGCCTTTCAGTTGTCCATGAAAGCGTACAAACTAGCACTTCGTAATGCCAAAAGTGCCTTTTACGAGGAAAAAATAAAGAATTCCTCCTGCTCAGCCAAGGAGACCTTCCTTATCCTTAAAGAGCTCCTCCATGTCCCTAACCCCCCACAAAAACCTATGGACCCCAAAGCAGCGGAAAAAAAATGTGTCAATCTAGCTACCTTTTTTGACGAAAAAATTAAAAAAAATCCTTGCCTCCCTTCCCGCTGCTAAACCAGACACCACTGGAAAAATTAAGGACCTACCTCCCTTACAGAGGAATTCCTCTGAGAAACCCGATACACCCCAGCTGGCGTTACTAGGCCCGGTCACCATGGAGGAAGTTGCAGCAACATTTGCTTCAATCAAGAGTGGCGCCCCCAGTGACCCAGTACCCATAAGATTTCTCAAAGATATAACTCAAACCGTAGTGCCCCCGCTGACCGCCCTAATCAACACCTCTTTAGTCCAAGGTGAAGTCCCTTCGAGTTGGAAGGAGGCGGTCGTGAAAGGGCTTCTTAAGAAACCATCACTAGACCCTGAGGATCTATCAAATTACAGACCAATCTCTCTCCTCCCTTGGATTGGTAAGGTCGCAGAGAAACTCGTAAATAAAAAACTGTCTCAATTCCTGGAAACCAACCATCTCCTCAAGAACTCAAAGACGGGTTTTCGACCAGGTCAGGGCACTGACACCGCTCTCCTCGCAGCAGTGGAGAAGACCAGAGAAATTCTCGATACAGGAGGATCAGTGGCAGTGGTCCTCCTGGATTTGAGCGCGGCATTCGACACTGTCAGCCACCAGGTCTTAACCCAACGCCTAGAAAACATCGGAGTGAAAGATACAGCGCTGAAATGGCTCTCGTCCTTTCTCTACCAACGCTCTTTCCAAGTCTGGGAATGTGAAGGCCGTTCCCCCGCCATCCCCCTCCGGTGTGGTGTGCCACAGGGCTCATCACTAAGCCCCACGTTATTTAACGTGTACATGGCCCCACTGGAGGAGTTGGTCTCCCCATTTGGAGTCACCATCGTCAGTTATGCTGACGACACTCAGCTGGTGGTAACTCTCTCTCACCCCAAGCTAGAGCCTTCCAATCTCCATGACTGCCTCTCCAATATACATCAATGGATGAGCGACTCAGCACTGAAATTAAATGGGTCAAAAACGGAGATCCTTCTCCTAGGTCAAAAAACACTGATTCTACCCCCAAACATCTGGCCCGTCTGTATGGGTGAACCCCCTGCCCCTAAGACGGAAGTTAAGAGTTTGGGAGTATGGTTAGAGAAAGACCTCACCTTCAGAACGCAGGCAAGGAAAACGGCTGGCATCTGTTACGGCCTATTAAGATCATGTAGAAAGGTGCTCTCCCTACTCCCTTTACAGTCCCGACTACTGCTGATCCAAGGCCTAGTTGTGTCCAGGTTGGACTACAGCAACGCCATTTATTTAGGAGCCCCGGAAACCACTCTCCAAATACTACAGAAAACCCAGAATGCCGCTGCCCGGCTGCTCACGAATACCCCAGCCAGAACATCAGCCAAACCCGCACTGAAAAAACTACACTGGCTTCCGATCAGGGAAAGAGTGAGATTCAAGGCCCAATGCCTGGCTCACAAAGTGCTTCACAACGCGGGCCCACCAATTCTTAACAACTGGATCACACCCTACAGACCGACAAGAGCGCTTCGATCGGACCATGAAAATCTTATTGTGGTTCCCAGGGTAAAAAAGGCCCGCGCAGGAGGTCGCCGCTTCTCAGTCCACACAGCGAAACAATGGAACGCGCTCCCCTTGAAACTTAGATCAGAACCTAACCTCCTGCGCTTCAGGAAATCTCTTAAAACCTTTCTTTTCCCTTAAACTACGTTCACCCCCGTACCTTCTTCTATCAGGACCACGAGGTTTAGCGCTGGGATACTTTTGGGTGACTACGCGCTCTATAAAAACCTAAAATAAAATAAAATAATGCTGATGACCTTGGATAATCTGGTTTCAGCGCTCCCTGCCCTGGAGATATTTGACCTCGCTTTGGGCTTCTGAGTCAACATTGCTAAATCTCGGGCTCTGAACTTATCTCTATCTCCCGTGCTGGAAGTCCAACTTGCGGAGTAATTCCCTATTCAATGGGCTAAGTCCACGGTCCCTTACTTGGAGATCCGCCTGGCCTATACCATACAAACGACATCCTTGCTTAACTACCAGTCCTTATATAGATACATTAAATCTGAACTTGCCCGTTTTAAACCCCACCCTATTTCCTGGCTTGGCAGAATCTTGGCCATTAAGATGACTATTTTGGCCAAAATTCTCTATCTGTTTCTAACACTCCCCTTGGCACCCCCGAAAGGGCACTGGGGCCTCAGTATCCCGAATCTTCAGCTATATTTTCAGACAGCCCAACTAAGGTTCCTTTTTGAGTGAAACAAGAGTGAATCGGAATGACACTGGCTTTTTCAAGACCGCACACTGGCTGTCACCCCTCTATGGAGGATCCCCTTCTTGAAGAAGGCGCATAGACCCTCAAACCTTTACCTCTCCGATAACGAAAACGACCGAGGGCGCCTGGTATCGGGTAGCACTAGTTACAGACTATTGTCCTTTCCTTCTCCTCTGACACCCCCGTTCGACAACCCATTTCGGGAATTAACTTCCCTAAATACCTCCATATCTTGCAGTTACCTGGGCTAACCCCCACCACCCGCACTGAGATGGCCTCACGCGATGGACTCTGATAATGCTGTCGGTGCAATTTTGGGGATGCTAGCTGAGCGTTTTGGGAGGGAGGGAACTGGGGTGGTGTATGTTTTAGTTTGTTGTTTATATATATATATATATATATATATATATATATATATATTTATTTTATCTGGCAAGTAGGTGCCGGGAAAAAAGGGAGGACCCAAAACATGTTTTCCCCATTCATTTTCCCATAGGAACTTTAGACACAGCGATAGCCTAAACCACTGAATGGATTTACACCAAATTTGGCAGAAAGCTAGATGTGGGTCCAGTCAGGGTGCTTTATGTGTTTTAGTGTAAATTTGTGCACAGGTTTTGAGAAACTAATGCTCAAAATCTTTGTTTATCTAGGAAAGCGGAGGCTCCACCGATTCCAACAGATCTCAAACTGAGATATGATTGGCTGTCACCACCTCAACCAAGAAGTGGTGACATCCATTTTAGTACCCGGTTTAGAGTCCTTAAAAATACACTAAAGAAAGGCACCAGGGGGCAAGGTAGGAACACCCTGACTGGCTGCTCTCTATGGGTGGGGGCAATGCCAGCTCCCGCTGGATGCGGGGAGCCGTGTGGGGCTCTCCCTGCCGCCTCCAATGATAGTGTGGTAGGTGCCCTGGGTGGGCACCAGGACACCCACCCTTTGTTGGCTGAGCCCCCGGGAGGAGGTCCCAGGGACCGAAATCGTCCCAGGGTGGAGGGCCATGTGCCCCTTTGCATATGGAGCTGTGAGCAGGGCTGCGTGTCCCCCTCCCCCTTAAATATGTTGATGGGCCCGACGGATGAGGTCTCTGGTGCAAAAGGTGCCCCAGGGAGGGGGGGGGGTCACATTCCCCCCCACCCCCCTAAAAAATGCACCGGGGTTGGGGTCTCTGGGCCCAAATTCTGCCCGGCAGTGGGACCACATTCCCTCCTCCCCTTAATTTTTATTAGTGGCCCTGGGGGATGGGGTCCCCAGGGTCTATTAAGGTTCAGAGAGGGGAAGACGCTTAATTTTTAAAAACATTCATCCGGTATGGGGTCCCCAGAGCCCTACAATGCTCGGGGAGTGTGGCACCCTGGCCCCCCACCCTTTTAATTTCAATAGTAGCCCTGGGGATCCTAGGGACAATCAAAGCTCAGGGAGGGGAGCCATGTGGCCCCGCTCCTTTTAATTTATTTAAATGGCCCTGGAAGATGGGGTCCCCAGGGCCTTATAGGGCTCTGGGATTGGGCTGTGCAGTCCCCCCCTCTCCTTTTAATTTTAATAGTAGCCCTGGGGGATGGGGTCCCCAGGACCTAAGGAGGCTCAGAGAGGGGGGCCACGAGACTCCTCTCCCCTTTAAAATATATATGACCCTGGGGATGGGGTCCCCAGGGCCATGATAGGTTCGGGGAGGGCCCCCCATCCTCTTATTAAATGTTTTAAAAAGGCCCTGGGCCTAACCCCTGTGTGCGGTGTAGGATTGGCTGCCTTTGGGGGGTTGGTGTGAGAAAGTGCCATCTTTCTTGCAAGGTATGCCCCCACTTTTTGCTGAATTGCTGAATGTACTTTGACTGAGTGTGCCCTGGACTCCTGCCAATCAGGTGCCCAGGGCCTATGTTCCTTCCCTAAAACAAACCAAACCCAAATTGGCAAACCCTGGCCACATGTCAGCCCCTGGTAAATGGTACCCTAGGTACCCAGGGCTTTGTGACCAAGGAAGGCCTCTAAGAGCTGCAGCACTCTTTGTGCCACCCTTAGAGGCCCTGTACCCTTACACACACACACTGCCTTTGCAGGCTGAGTGTTTGGGTGCAAGACAAAAACAAAGTCGACATGGCACACATCCCTGTGTGCCATGCCCATCACCTACACTGCCATGGCATACATCAGTCACCCCTCTAGCTGGGTGCCTTATGCCAATGGTGTGGGCACAGGAGCAGGAGCCCTGTGCCCCTACAGTGCCCAGGTCCATTCCTGAGCCCTGTAAATGCAGTGCTGCCATTTAAGAATACATGGTGCTGAGAGCTCGTCAAACACGAGCTCCACAGCACCATAAGGGCAACACTAAAGACTGAAAAGTTTGGTATCAAACTTCTCAGCACATTAAACCCACACTGATGCCAGTGTGGGATTTAATGTACCCAGCACCCCAGAGGGCATCTTAGAGGTGCCCCCTTAAACCTAACCTACAAATCCACGTCTGCTCTGAGGCTGCCTAGGCTGCCACCCAGCAGACATGTTGCTGGACCCCCTGGGTAGGAGAGCCCCTGCTCTCCTGGTCCTGCAACAATGCACATCCTGGGCGAGGTGCTAAATCTCCTCCCCCAGGATGGGCAGGCGGAAGCTTCAAAGGCATGCCACCTCTGTGAGCTTCCCCAGGCCCCTGCAACCCCCCACTCTGGCGGGAAGCTTTGGCCGGAAACCCCAAATAAGGACAGGGGATGTGCCAGCCTGCCAACCCCACGCCTCAGGTGGGGGAGGCGAGGTGAAGCACATCTCCGGGCTCTCGCCATCTTGAAGATGGGGAGCCCTACCCTATCCGGACTAGGCTACTGCCCCCTCCCACAGGAGAGAGGCAGGATAGGGGGTGTACCCACCCCAGGACGGGGACCCATTGGTCCCTGCCTTTCACCTACCTGTAACGCCCCTAAATCTAGTATTTAGGGGCACCCTGAACCTTCCTTCCCTAGATTCCAGATTCAAAACTACGAAGAGCAAGAAGAAAGAAGACCTGCCCTGCAGCTGCTGAAAAGAGGAAGACACCAACTGCTTTGGCCCCAGCCCTACCGGCCTGTCGACCCTCGAACCTGCTCCTGCTCCATCCCGGCATCTCTTGTGGCTAGCAACCTCACCAACCCCGGAGGACCTGGCTACCTTTTGGCTCTAAGCCCCTGGGACTCCCATGAGTAGAGGGTCTACTCAAAACCTATCTAACCCCTGGCAGCAGCCCGGAACCGCGAACCCAGCACACTCTGCAACAGCCAAGCCTGGCCAGTGCCGGAGTGAACAAAGACCCTGAGGACGACCCCACGGTGACTGTGACCCCGAGTCTGGCACCCAAGGACCTCCCTCGACACTCCTGAAGAAGCCTGCAGCCTCAGAACAAGTTGCCCCCCCAACTGCGATCAACAGAGGGTAAGATTTCCCGACACCAAAAGACACCCCTGCACGCGGCGCCCCACGGCCCCCTGTGCCCAATCCCGGGGTATCTACCTATCCTCCAACTACCCAACTTACCTCTCGAAGTGGTGGTGGCACCTGAAGAGTCCTCGTCCCCGAGCTTGCAGTCTTTTTCTAAACGGGAGATTTCCTATTGAAATCAATTGAGCGCCCGAAGGCTCAAAAGCCCTCTGCACCCAGCCGCCCGAGTGGCCCTGGCAGTGAAAACTCTACTCCTACCTACATCCCCACTTGCCCTGAGTAAGTGACCAGGAGCCCAGCTCCCACGGCCGCGTGGCTTGCCAGTCAGCAGCCACCAACCAAGGCCCCCCTATCCCTCATAGGATAACATTGGGCCTAATTCTCTCTGCCCCCGGCCGCCCTAGAGCCGCTGAGGGTGAACCAACTGTACCTACCTGACTCTGGGAGACCCCTGAGTCTGTGCCCAGAACCTCAACTCTACCAGTCGAGTACTTACCCTTAAACCGCAAACTCTATTTTCCTCATAGGGTAACATTGACTGGCTTTTGCCTGAAATTTCTTCTAAGTGTGGACTTTTCAAATCTTAAAATATTCACCAAAAATCAGCTGAGTGAGAAAAACGAAAGTACTCACCTGCTCTTAGGTGAGCTCCCAGTGCTGGATCTTGGTGCCCAGCACTGACTCAGAAGAAATTTCACAGTCAATGGTTTCCTATGGAAGAAAATTGAGTTAAGGGTAAGTGCAGTTGTAAGTATTTTTCAAAGTGTCGATTTCTGCAATCTTTAAATATTCTTAAAAAATCGTAAAATATCTGAAAACGTAATTACTTACCTGTTTTGGATAAAGGTCCCAGTACTGAGTCTAGGCACCCAGTACTGGATTACAAAAGTAACGAGAACCTACTGTACCTGTAACCTGAATTTTCCTCCATAGGTAATCATTGACTGTTTTCTCTGAAATATTTTCTAAGTGTCAACTTTTAAAATAGCTAAATATTGTTTAAAAATCATTACAGTAATTGAGTCGACTTTCATCCCTTGATTCTGAGAACTGACCCAGGACTGAATCTAGGATCCAGTCCTGGAATTCCAAAAGTAATCTGTTGCAAATAACTTGAATTTACCATTGAGCACAATGTATTGTTGTGTTTAAAAATAGAGTTGCCTACTGCAACAACTTGTAACTGTTTACAAAAGTCTATTGCCTATTGCAAAAGTATTTATATGAAACATCTCCTGCTGAGAAAGTATATTTTAAATCCAAGTGTTGGTTCTAAAATAAAACAAGCATATATTTTTTATATATAAACCATTGGCCTAGAGTTCAATTATTGAGAGTGTGAGACCGTTTGCTGACTGAGTGTGTACAACAAATGCTTTACACTGTCCTCTGATACTGCCTTACTGCTCGACCAAGCTACCACTTTAGAGAGTAAGGTTATATCTAACTTTAACCTCTGTCAACCCTTGGGGACTGTGGACTCTGTACACCCTGTACCTATTAAGGAACAGTATATACAGAGCCACTTTCTCACAGTTGGCCCCTGCCATGCATGAGCAAATGCCCTGGGCAGCGTGATGTTAAAGGCATGTAGGGGTCAGACACACAAATGCACAATAAACAAACATATCATCCGTACATTGATTATTCAGTGTATGTTATCATTTGCCTACAATGGTTTCTATGATCTGGCCTAGATCGAACACCTATGTATGTAGACCTTAGAGTTTGGGTCGTATTGAATTTGACATCAGTTCTTGACAAACGAAAACTGCAAATGAATCAATTGATAACATGGCTTCTGTTGTGATGGATTATAATGTCATGGGCCGCTATGGCATATTTGAGTTGATAAACAGTTTTCAAGAACTTGAAGAATATAAACATACAATTTGATAGTATTTGTTCTATCTTTTTTAATTTTTACACTATAGCGGTATGATGAACTTTGTTTCTAAATTCCTCTATGTGATCATGACTTTCGCTAATACAATATGGGGGAAACATCATCATTGAATTACATGTTACTGAATAGTACAATACAAAAAAGTTTTATTTTATTTTGTGGACTATCGATTTTCTTATGCGCGGTTTGAGTGTTTTTAGTTGAAAGAATTGGAAGTCTGTCATCATTGTTAAATTGATATATTATGCACTGGATTCTGGTTAATTTATGAGCTCAAGATCCGGTTGGGTCGAAGAATGTCAGTTACTCTACTGGACAATAACATTTGGAAGCAAGTTGATGCTCCGGTGTGGCTTGCTTCATTTCCTTTTGAAGAAATAAGTGGAAAATAATTATATTATGTAGGTCTTGGCTAATGACAGTCCTAAAAAAATATTTTCTGGGTTACAGATTGGTTAAACACTTGTAGTATCTGACTCCATGCACACACTCTAGTATAAGCCACTTACGGTTGACACATCCCAAAATGACACTGGTACCCCCACACACCCTAGGAAGAACCTTTTATTTCTGTAGTAGGGGATCTCTGTGTATAGTCATAATCTAGGGAATAGTGGTCCCTGCCATTATGTGGCTTAGAACAGGATACTGTGCCTTTAAGAAAACTTTCCAGATTTCCAGAACTTTCCCCAGTATCCCAGAATGCCCAGCAGGTCCCATTTACTTTCAGTTCTTTTTTCCGGCTCCTGCTAGCAGGACCCTGGAGCATTGAGCTCTCCCCTTTTCAAGGCTTTTTTTGAGATTTTGGCAATTTTTGTCATTTTTTCTTGTGCTTAGTAGCTGGTACTGTCAACATGCCTGGCTTGTTCGACAAGTGCCCGGAATGTGGTCGAAAGAAGGCTAAAACTGATCCACACGAGGTGTGCATAGGTTGCCTTCCCCAGTCCCACGTGCCTGAAAGCTGTACCATCTGCCACTCGTTCTCAGCCAGGACCCTGAGGGACAGAATGAAAATCAGGCTTCAAGTTCTGGAGGAGAGAAGACTGAAGGCACCAGGTGGGTCTGGAGGGGCTGATTTGGCCCATACTGAGGCTCCTGGGGGGCTCCCCAAGGGCAGGAAGACCAGTAAGCGCTCCCACTCCCCGTCGACGTCGACGCCCTCGTCGAGGAGGATGACCACCGTCTGTTCGCCGTCTCCCCAGGGCTCTGGGGAGAAGCGGCATCGACGATCACCGTCGAGGGACCTGAATAGGCCGCCGTCGACTACATCGGCGTCGTCGGCGACGACGCCGTCTTCGGCCCCGTCCAGCGGCCGTCGTCGAGATCGGACCCGTCGTCGGCATTCGCCGTCGATGGATCGCCGTTCGCCGTCGATGAAGAGGAGAAGGAGATCGACGTCGAGACGCTCGAGGTCGCCGTCGAGGCGAAGATCGCCGTCGAGGCACAGGTCGCCGTCGAGGCACAGGTCGCCGTCGAGGCACAGGTCGCCGTCGAGGCACAGGTCGCCGTCGAGGCGAAGATCGCCGTCGAGGCGGTCGCCGACGAGGCGGTCGCCGTCGAGGAGAAGATCGACGTCGAGGAGAAGATCGACGTCGAGGAGAAGATCGACGTCGAGGAAGAGAGAGTCACCGGAATCGGTGTACTCGGTGGTGTGCACGCCTCCTCGGATGCCTCCATCGCCGCCTCCTCTCCCGCCTCTGCCGACTCATCCACCACCTCCACCAACGCCGCCTCCTCCGCCACCACCGCCACCTCAACCGCGGACACTGCCTCCGCCGCCCCAGCCTCAGTCGCTGCCACGCACTCCTGTGGGTCCGCCGCCGGTTCCCCCGCGGTCGGTTTCCCTTCCAAGGTACCGGACTCCACCGCAGGGGACCCCGAAGCCACGACGCCCGCGGTCGCCTGGACCGGCTAGACCGGCGGACAGGCCGAAGCCGAAGAGGTCGCGCTCCCGCTCTCACAGGAGGAGAAGGTCACGGAGCCGTGGACGGTCCTCGTCGGACTCAAGACGACGCCGTAGGAGGTATAGGTCCAGGTCGCACACGCGCTCCTCGGACAGAGACCTTTCCCCGCCGCTGTCGGACTCCCCGGGGACTAGGGTGTCTCCGGTGGACGACTTGGTCTCGTTCCAAGAGGTGCTGTTGCGAGGGGCTGCAAAGTTGGGTATCACGGTGACGGTTCCAACACCCACGACATCCGTGATATTCGAGACGCTTCATAAGAAACACCTGTCTCGCCCCCTACTGCCTCTTGTACCAGGACTGGTGAAACCCGCGTTGGAGCTGTTCCTCACTCCCGCGACGACAAAGGCCGCTCCCTCCAGGCTCATGAAAAAGTATAGGGCCCCGGAGTCGGATCCTTCCTTTTTGAGAGTGGACCCGAAGCCGGATTCGGTGATCGTGACGGCGGCAAGAAAACAACATGCGACCGCCCCGTCATCCACGGTTCCGCCTGACAAAGAAAGCCGCTGGCTGGATTCTGCGGGCAGGAAGGTGTGTGGGACCGCCGCCACCACCATGAAGGCGGCGAGTGCAGGGGCTTTGTTGGGCCGTTACGACCGGGCCCTGTGGGAGTCCCTGCAGCAATATGCAGACCTGCTGCCACGGGACAAGAAGGAGGACTTCTTGGAAACAGTGCGCGAAGGCATGCTGGTTTCGAACCAAACGATCAGCGCAGCGGCGGATGTATCCTTATTGGCCGCCCACGCCTATTGTCATGGCGTCCACCAACGGCGTCATTCGTGGTTGCGCCTGACGTCCCTCAAGCCGGAGGCGCAGCAAAGAGTGGCCAACCTGCCCTTCTCGGGGGAAACCCTGTTCGGGAAGCATGCGGACGATGAGATGGCCCGCATGAAGGCGGAGGCGGAAACCCTGACGGCCGTCGGGTTGGAGAAGGCCGAGAAGAAGAAGCGCCCATTCCAGAGGAGGTTCGGGTCTTCGGGCAGAGGGCGTGGGCAGGGCTCGGGACAGCAGCAGCAACAACAGCAGCAGTTCCGCAAGCCCTTCCAGAAGCGACAGAGGGGTAGAGGAGGCCAGCAGGCTACTACCACGACCAAGGGCCCGGCCGGGTCTCGGCCCTGAGCGGCTACTTCCCCCTCAACCGTTACCCACTCCAGTGGGGGGAAGCATTCCATTTTTTCCGGCAGAGTGGAGAAAAATTACTCAGGACAAGTGGGTGCTGAATATTGTTTGCAATGGATACAGTCTTCGGTTTATCAGCCCGCCTCCAGCGATTCCGCCGGTCAGCTCTCGATTCCAGCTGAGAGAGCTCCAGGCGGAGGCAGACATCTTGTTGAGAAAAAAGACGGTAGAAGAGGTACCTCTGTCTCAAAGGGGAAGAGGTCTGTACTCCCGGTTCTTCCTCGTTCGCAAGAAGGACAAGAACGAGTTCAGGCCCATTCTGGATTTGCGACAGGCAAACAAATGGATTCGCAGAGAGAAGTTTTGCATGCTATCGTTGCACCAGATTTACCCTCCGCTGCAACGGGGAGACTGGCTCTGTGCCATAGATCTACAGGATGCGTACTTCCATGTGCCCATAGCACGGAAGCACAGGAAGTTCCTGCGATTCCAAGTCGGCGCCAATCACTATCAATACACAGTACTGCCATTCGGGCTAAAGTCTGCGTCCAGGACTTTTTCGAAGTGCATGGCGGTGGTGGCGGCACACCTACGGAGGAACAAGGTGTTTGTCTACCCGTATCTGGACGATTGGCTGATCAAGGCATCATCCTGCGCGGAAGCGCAAGAACACTTCCGATGGACGTGCGAGCTCCTGCACAAGCTGGGGTTACACGTCAACATGTCCAAATCGGTCACGACTCCGGTCCAGTGCATACAGTACCTGGGGGCCTCCATCGATATGCGGTCAGCAAGCGTGTCTCCTTCGGAGGAGAGACGGTTATCACTCCTTCGGAAGGCTCAGGACCTCAGGACTGCTCCATCGACGACAGTGAGGAAGGTGTCTTCGCTGCTGGGATCGATGGCCTCCTGTATCTTCCTCACGCCTCACGCTCGGCTACACATGAGACCACTGCAGGAGTGTTTGGAGGATCAGTGGGATCAGAGGACAGGCTCTTTGGACGACGAGATACGACTGTCGCTGCATGCTCTTCAGTCTCTGAAGTGGTGGTGTTCGGCGGAAAACCTCCTCAAGGGGGTTCCCTTCCACAAGGACATTCCCATGACGAGTGTCGTGACGGATGCGTCTCTCCAGGGCTGGGGAGCGCATTCCGGGGGCTTGCAGATTCAAGGAAAGTGGTCTGCTTTGGAATCGACGTACCACATCAATTTCCTGGAACTCAGATCTGTCTTCCTGGCACTGAAGGCCTTCCTTCTGTCCTTCCAGACCAACTCGCAGCTGATACAGACGGACAATACAACTACGATGTATTACCTCAACAAGCAGGGGGGGTCGAGATCGCGCACTCTGTCGCAGGAGGCGCAGGCGATCTGGCGCTGGCTGCTGGCCAGAGGACTGACGATTATGGCCACGCATCTGCCAGGGGTGCAGAATGCTCAGGCGGACGCCTTGAGCAGGCTGATTCAGGAAAACCACGAATGGGTCATAAACGACGAAGTACTAGGAGAAGTCTTCGCAAGGTGGGGGACTCCAGACGTAGATCTGTTCGCCACCGCCGAAAACAGCAAATGTCGAGACTTCGCATCCAGGTACTACCAACGGGGGACGCTGGGGAATGCGCTATGGATCGATTGGTCGAACAGCTTTCTGTACGCTTTTCCACCCATTCCCCTGATTCCGGCAGTGCTCATCAAGCTGTCCCAGTCCAGGGCGCGGATGATCCTGATCGCCCCGGAGTGGCCCAGGCAGTGGTGGTTCACGGACCTACTTCACCGGTCTCTCCTTCCTCACATGCGGTTGCCGTGCAGGCCGGACCTTCTCACGAAGTTCGGGGGGCGGATGGTGCACCCCAACCTCTCGTCTTTGAGTTTGGCGGCATGGCTCCTGAAATAGTGCAATATGGCCATCTGAATCTACCAGACGATTGTATGGACATACTGAAGGAGTCTAAACGACCTTCCACTAGGACATCCTATGCTTACAAGTGGAAGAGGTTCTGTATCTGGTGTAAGTCCAAGAACTTTGATCCGACGACATGTAAGGAAGATGTCATCCTTCCATACCTTCTACATCTGGCGCAGTCGGGCCTTAATTTCCATTCCATTAAGGTTCATCTGGCTGCTTTGACTGCTTACAGGAAATGCCCTTCACAGACTTCCTTCTTCCAGATCCCTGTGGTCAAGGATTTTTTGGAAGGCTTGAAGAAAGTGTTTCCTCCCGTCAGACTTCCCTCGCCTTCCTGGGACTTGAATGTGGTGCTGTCCAGACTGATGAAGGAGCCTTTTGAACCCATCCACAAGGCTTCGTTGCAGCACCTATCCTGGAAGGCGGCGTTCCTAGTGGCCATTACATCGGCCCGCAGGGTGAGTGAACTTCAGGCTTTATGTTGTCAAGAACCTTATACTGTATTTCATGCTGCTAAGGTTGTGATGCGTACTCACCCTAAATTTCTTCCTAAGGTTATCTCTGATTTTCATGTCAACCAGACTATAACTTTACCTACGTTCTTTCAGAATCCCTCTTCGCCAGCGGAAAGGTCTCTCCATTCCCTGGATGTTCGGAGGGTGTTGAAATTTTATCTGGATAAGACCAAGGATATTCGTAGGTCTGACCAATTGTTTGTTAATTATGGCTCAGTCAGGACTGGTCTTGCGACCTCTAAGCAGTCCATTTCTTGGTGGATTGTATCCTGCATACAATTGTGTTATCAAAAGGCTAATAAGACCTTAGGGGGTAAACCTAAGGCTCATTCCACCAGGGGCAAAGCTGCCACGACGGCTTTGCTGCGTAATGTTCCGATTGCGGAAATCTGCAAGGCGGCCACTTGGAAGTCGGTCCATACCTTTGCTGCGCATTACTGTCTGGACTCGGATGCCAGGGCAGATGCTCAGGTTGGGCAGGCTTCGCTGCGAAATTTGTTCGCACAGTAGTGGGTTTGTCTTGTTTGTTCTCCACCGCTGTTGTTGTGTGGGGATGGGCTTGCCATTCTATTCACTAGATTATGACTATACACAGAGATCCCCTACTACAGAAGGAGTAGTTTCTTTTCTGTAACTCCAGTTCTGTAGTAGGGGTATCTCTGTTATAGTCATAAGCGCCCGCCCTCCTCCCCGGTGGAGAGATATTTATTCATATGAAGAATGCTACAGGTCTGGCGTGCTACGCCTTCAAAAAGAACTGAAAGTAAATGGGACCTGCTGGGCATTCTGGGATACTGGGGAAAGTTCTGGAAATCTGGAAAGTTTTCTTAAAGGCACAGTATCCTGTTCTAAGCCACATAATGGCAGCCTATGGGGCTTGTCTGTCCACTCCTTCCTCTCTATCATTCCAGAGGATTTTGCTGGTAGAGGCAGGGTTTTTTCCTATGTGGAGAAAAACTAGACAGGCAGTGCTGTTTGTGGATGTTGGTGGAATTCTAGTTGAAGTACTGGACAGTGTAGCCTGTGGGTATAGGCTGCATTATCTGTCTTTAAATTAAATTCTCTCTTAAAGGTGTATGCAGGTCTGCATGATTTGTCACCTTTTAGAGATTATTTTTTATTGCTCCGGGGTCCACGCACATGGGCGGGACTATTCCCTAGATTATGACTATAACAGAGATACCCCTACTACAGAACTGGAGTTACAGAAAAGAAACTACTCCTTCCCTGTACACTTTTACTTTTATTGAACTTGTGCTCTTCTTTGCACTTTTTAATTAGCCTCTCCTTTTTATCCTGGCAGGTGTCCCTCGTGGTTCTACGTACTCCCCAAGCATCCTCATGCCCTCAGTCTTTGGCACCATCTGTCTACTGGGCACTATTGGGAACTCAGTGCTCATCATCGCTGTGGTGCAGAAGTCCAAACTGCGGTGGATGAGTGTGCCGGAGATCTTCATCGTCAACTTGTCCCTGGTGGACCTCCTCTTCCTCCTGGGCATGCCCTTCCTCATTCACCAGCTTGTGGGCAACGGCGTCTGGCACTTTGGCGAGTCCATGTGCACCGTTATCACTGCCCTTGATGCCAACAGCCAGTTCACCAGCACTTACATCCTGACTGCCATGTCCATCGACCGTTACCTGGCCACTGTCCACCCCATCTCCTCCGCACGGTTTAGGAGGCCCTCCACTGCGGCTCTAACCATAGGTCTATTGTGGGTACTCTCCTTCACTAGCATCACTCCAGTTTGGCTCTACGCTGGCCTCATCCCCTTCCCTGGTGGTGCCAAGGGCTGTGGGATACGTTTACCAAACCCAGAGCGTGACATCTACTGGTACACCCTCTATCAGTTCTTCCTGGCCTTTGCCTTGCCCTTCCTGGTGATCACAGTGGCATACCTGCGCATTTTGCACCGAATAACCTCAGCTGTCGCCCCAGCCGCCAAACGCAGTATTCAGCAGCGCAACCGAAAGGTGACCCGCACGGCCGTGGCCATCTGCCTGTTTTTCTTCATCTGCTGGGCACCGTACTATGTCCTTCAGCTAAGCCAGTTGTCCATCAGCCGGCCCAGCAGGCTCTTTTACTATGCCTACAATGTTGCTATCAGCCTGGGCTATGCACACAGTTGCCTCAACCCCTTTGTCTACATGGTGCTCTGCGAGACCTTTCGAAAAAACCTGGCTCTGTCAATCAAGCCAGCACACCAGGCCACCCACCTTCAGACACCAGATGATGAAGATGAAGGGCAGCCATAACGCACCCAACAATCAAGCATAAAAGCAGTTGATGGTTATTTTCTCGTCCAGCCCACCATATTGTAGGTGAACTAAGAGGCCAAGAAGCTAGAGAGACCAAGAAGAAAATTAGACATTTGCATGGTTTAGCAGACTGGAGTTTGTGTGTGATCCCGGAGCATGTTGATGTGAGCACGGGAATACCTAATATGTTCACCTTATTTTTAGGACACAGAACATTCTGAGGAAACCATGGCTTCATCTTAGAAAGCTGCAAGAAATACAGGTTTCGACTGAGCACTGTTACGTGTGCGGCCTTTGAAAGACTGAAGTGTAACCCCCTCCTGGGAAGCAATGGATTGTCCTGAGGCGTTCAACCGTGTGTGTTGAGGGTTCAGCGACTCACTTTTGGGGAGGTCCCGGGAACGGTCTGATACCCGGACTTTTGTACACGAAAACCTGCCATGGACAGTGGGTCTTCAGTTCCCCGAATGAAACGGATTGCTATGGGTACACAGGAAGCTAATTAATTCCACGCCGCCTCACAGAAAGAAAAAGGCTGCACCTGCTTGTGTTCTTTCTTGTTTTTTGTGTATCTTTTAACGCTCAAGGTGACACTTTGCTTCAGAAAGATAACATTTGCATGTTTTTTGGTTCTTCTGGGCACTTGCAGTGTTTCTCGGACTCTCTGGCCCAAGACAACAGACGGAAGGAAGCCTGTGAGATATATTGATCGGGGCAGAATTTGAAGGACACAGCGGAACTCCGGCCGCGCATTGAATTCTGGGAAACTGAACTGGTCGCTTACCTGTCTGCAAGTGCGTCAGGATTCTGCCAATGTATAAGGTAATAAAGCAGATATTTTTACGATTTAAGACTTTATGTGAAGAAATTACCCATCTATAAGCCCGATTCACGAAGGTAAACTAAGACGAAAGTCTAAATTTACGACTTTCGGTATTCACAAAGGGCATTGATGAGGAGTAATGTGAGACTTTTGTCTCAGTTTAACTTAATTTTTGTCTCAGTTAGATTTAAGACCAACACTTATGTTAAACTGAGACAAAAGTCTAACTTTACTCCTAGTAAATGCCCTTTGTGAATACCGAAAGTCGTAAAGTTTAATTTTCGTCTCAGTTTACCTTTGTGAATCAGGCCCAATGTGTATAGGAGTACAGATGTGTATAAAAGCAGAATGTATCTGTGTACGGTAGAACTACAGATATTGCTTGTATCTGTTTGCACAGTTACATATATAAATTATGCTTAGATCAGAGTTTCCATTGAAAAAAATAATGTTTCATTTGCTTATACCTTTGGACTTACAAAGTAAGAGAGTTACCCCAGTTAGGCCAGAAGGGACTGGGTAAGAAAGTTGCACATAACAAAACAAAGTTCCCCTCTGTGCTTCAATGTATAAAAGGAATGTCAATCCAACAGCAACCACTGAACCAAAACCTTCCCTGTTAATGAATCATATAACAAAAATACATATAAATAAAACATTTATTGTATCAAATTCATATTAAAACATAATATATTCCATAAAAACATTTGTTATATTATGGAGATGGATTTGTCCTCGTGAATGATTTTTAGCATAAATTTCAAAATCACATCACCATTTACATATCACTTCAAATTACTTAAAAACAGATGTGAAAAATCATTCCAATACAATGAGTGGGTTTCCTTAGGGAAACTCGCTCTGGTAAAGATACCAATGAGAGCCCTAGCCACTGCAGGAGCAGTAGTATTTGTAAGGGATATTGCTTCAGAGTATATGGTTGCGTGATCCACCACCACCAGTATACATCTGTTTCCTGATGCTGTTGGAGGGTCGTCTTGGGGACCAACATTGTCAACCCCTACACTTCGAAAGGGATCCCCAACCACTGGAAGTGGTATTAAGGGCTACCTGCTTTGCCACTGGCTTGGCAGGTGATACAGGAGTTCCAAACCTCCTTACACTTCTGGGACATACCTTGACAGTACAAGTGGGTAACTAACCTAGTCCATGGTTTGACCACGCCAAGATATCCAACTAAGGGGATGTCATGAGCCAAAGTGAGTAAGAACTCTCTATACATGGGAGGCATTACTACTCTCTCAGTGGCACCAGGTTTGTGGTCTCTGGCCTCAGTGTAAAGGAATCCTTCCTCCCAATAGGTTCTGTGGCAGCCACTGACATCTCACTTTTCCTGATCAGCAGCTTGTTGACACAGGCATTCAAGAGTGGGACAGGTTCCTCTTCCCTTGGACAGCTCTTCCCTAGAGCCCCCCCCTCAATCTAGGAGCTCTGCCATATACGGTCCAAGTTCCTGGGGTTCAGCTCCCACTGGGGCTGACAGGGCTTCTCCCTGAGGAGAGGGGATCTGAGCTTGTGGCTGATTTGAAGCTGTTTTCCCAGACTTCCCTTTTCTCTTGGAGGTTTGGGCCATTCTTCCAGGCTCCAACTCCCTTTTCACCCTGGGCTTTGCATTGTGCTCTTGTGTTTGCCCATACCCATTCAGGTATACCCATCATAGCTGCATGAGTCTTTCTATTAGGCTCAGCCCAAGCTGAGGTCTCCATATCATTGCCTAGCAGACCTTCAACAGGAATTGCAGAGGATACCACCACCTACTTTTGGCTTGTAACCCCTCCCCATTCTAAGGACACCATCACCATGGGACAGAGTTTAGCCAAATTATCATCATTGAGGACTGTGACGGTCTCATCAGTCAGGTATTGTCGTGTGGATACCAGTTTGTCACTCACCCTGCACATGTAGCCCTCCGAGCACAAACTCTGGTCCCATTTATATGAGGCTGTTGTCTATAATTTTCCTTGTTAATGGGCACCTACATCCTCCCCACCCTCGGAGACTACATTTGCTTTGGTGAACTCTATGACATGGTCAGGGCTCACTTGGGATCCCATCTGAAGACTTACCACTGCAATTACTGCAGGTGCACTAGAGAGAGTTTTTTCTCAGGGACAGCTAGGGTCTTTAGTTTGGGGCCCATTGACCTTGCAATTAAAGCACCAAGCCTTCTTAGGACCCCAGTTCTTACCCTGGTACCCACCCTTAGGCTGAGTATTTGCTCAGGGCCCACCCTCCAGAACAGGTTTTTGGGTGCCTTGAGAAGACACTTGGTTTTTGTTTTTCAACAGGTCACAATCTTTCCATTCGGAGCGCTTATCAACCCCATACTTTTGGTCACCCCTACCATCAGTTGTCTTGGTTACCCTTGTCTTGACACAGGGGTCTGCCTTCTTCCCCAACTCTTGAGGAGCAAGAGGACCTAGGTTTACCAGGTACTGATGTAATTTCTCAGGAACACAATTACTCAACAGATGCTTTTTCAAAATAAGATTATAAAGCCCATCATAGTCCTGTACCTTGTTACCGTTCAACCAGCCATCTAATGTTTTCACTGAAAAGTCTACAAAATTGCCCGCGTCAGCCTCTGGGTTTTTCCTAGTCTCCTGAAACCTCATCCTGTATTCCTAAGTTGTGAGTCCTAAACCCTCAAGCAGGGTATCATTCATGAGATCATAGTATTTTCCTAATTTGGTGTACAGGGCCTATCCCTACATTTTCCTGAAAACGGCTCCCAGAGAAGAGAACCTCAATACGTTTGGCTGAGTTGCCTCATTTTACAAGCCCTCTCAAAGACTGTAAACCAATTGGTGATATCATCACCCTCTGTGTATTTGTGGACAATCCCTTTGGGCATCTTGGGTTCAAAAGCTTATTTTTTTCTTCCTATTTATTATTTTGCTGCCACCAGAGATGGATCCTAGGCCAATTCAGCTCTTTCTAATTTCTATAGCTCAGAGTTTAGCCTCTAAATCTATCCTCTTGACTAGCCTTTGAAGATCAGCATCTTCACTCTCTAAGTCTTCTGGTGCACTACCGGTAGTATCACCAGTGCTGTTGTTTTCCGTAGGACAACTGGTGGAATCATCGTCTACATCATCCACTTCAGGGTCCTCTTCTCCTCCTTCATTAGGAGCTCCTTCCTCGGCCAGGGATCCAGGATTTTCTTCAAGCAGTTTTTGCAGGTGTGCCTTATTGGGTCTAGATCCCATGGGAAGCTTTCATGCTTAGCAGAGACTTAAGTCGGTCCAACGTAAGTTTCCCGTAGGGTCCCAGGTTGAGCTCCTGGGAAGAACCTGCCTCAGACATGGAAATAAGGTAGTTTAGACAACTTTTTTTTTTTTAAACTTCCAAAAATTCTAAGTACTTTTTAAAGGCTTAACTAACTTAAATGCTTTTAAAATTCTATATCGTTGCTCTGTGGGACTTAACACTAGGCACTAACAACTAGGGTTTAAACTATTTAGAAAAAATCAAAATCAGTATGATCAGTTGCCACTGACTGTACTCCTAGGCACTGGAGTACATCTGTACAGTAAGCGTTAAGATGTACAGTAAGCATTTTGTGGTTTACGGAACAACGCACAGTACATCAGCAATCACCTCCAAGGTCTCTATTGCCGTGCAAGGTCAGCTGCCCTTCACTTCATGATCTCTGCTTTTTGATGATTGTTGGCCGTGATACTGTGTGTAACATGCAAGTCACAAATATGAACTGCACTAAGGCAGACGTTACCTTCTGTTCTTGAAAGGTGAGCAAAATAACTATAATGATTTTACTAGGTAATTTTGGCTACACTCGTTAAAGGAAATTGACACATTTCATATTTGGAGGCCTTGTTCATGTATGCCCGTATTTACACAAAGGAGTATTGTGCATCAGCTGCGGGTACTTGGATGCTGCATCTGCCTGGGGAACACTTACCATCTGGCCTTGGAATGCTGGAAAACATTGACATTAACATTGACAAAGTCAATAGCTCTGCATTGCTGAGACCTATTGGCTTTGCCAATGCTTGTTTACATTTAACCCCTGGAATGGGCACATAGAGCTAGGGGGTCAGGAGGTGCTCTCACATTCTTTTATGGCACTTTTTCCCCCTAGGACATAGATTCCAAAATCTGCTTCATATAGTGGGACCTGCAACAACATCTTTTGAGTTACGGACAGCTGATCAGGGGGTTTAGGTACACACAAGGCAAGCTTTAAGACGGTGCAACAGGTGCAGCCCCACCTGGCGCTGAGCTCGTGGTGGGTGTTGTGTTTAAAAATAACTGATGGTTTTAAAAGCACCTGCTGCAGAGCTCCTTACATGTCCAGCAGTAAAAAATGTCAAGCTAACTCTGGTGATTAATGTATCTGCTGGAAAGAGATCTTTTGTCTAGTGGCAGATCTGACTCATCATAAAGTAGCACCGAGGGTTAATATAACTGCAGCAATGGCTGTGTACCATGCAGATCACAGAACTATATTTTATGTGAATAGCTCAGTGGCTAACTGCTTTGGTCACAGAGATCCTTTAGTTTCATGCAATTCATAAATTACAAGGAGTTGCATACAAACTACATGATATAGGTTAGAACTTATATTTTTCCCCAGTCTTTCATTATCCTAATGTTGTTAAAAAGTAGCGGTGGGTGTAACTCCTCTAATTCCGTGTAGCATAATCACGTGGAATTGCCTAAGAATTCCACAAGATTATGATTAAATTATGCAAGAAGAAGAATTCTGTGTTTAGCGCTGTTCCCTAGCGCAAAAATGTCCCCTTGCGTCCAAAATGGATGCAAGGATGTATTTTGCGCTAGGAAATAGTGCTACATGCAACAGAACACAATTGGCGAGTGTGAGCTTGAACTTGCTAAATGTGCTCTTGGAATAGGATTTCACCCCCAATTTATGACCAGCATTTAATGCGAGGATGCATTTTGCGCTAAAAAAACAGCACTAAATGCAGCAGAAAACAAATAGCAAACACTTAGGAGTCCTGATATACATATGTGAAAATGCATTGAAGAAACTTTACATATGTGTACCTGGCCATTGCCATTCATAGAAGCCGAAACGCGTCTCTTGTGTCTCGGGGTCGTGGGTGACCCAATAAAGTAAAAGAAGCCGTATACCGACTACTGATGTCCGTGCCTTCTTCATGGGAGTTCCTGTTGAAGTATGGTGGTTGTTTTATATATATATATTTATATATATTTCCACTGACAAAACTAGGGTTAAATAACGTTATATTTAATCATGTGATCAACACCTCACATCAGCGGTCAAAACGCGTCAAGGACGTAAGGTGAATGCCTTTTACATTGATTCATTTGAGAATGAAACCTGAATAAATGCTAACTTTGAAAATACTTTACCTGTGTTGAGAGGTCTGTTCCTGCAGGGTGGAAGCAGAGATTTGCTTTCTGTCAGGACTGCGTTGAGTGTGTGTGTGTGTGTGTGTGTATATACATGCGTGTACATATATGTGTATGTATTATCTACTGGCGGTCGCCAGTAGATAGTTATAGTTACAACCTAGTTTCCATAGGAAATCTCAAAATTCTATTTTGAATAACTTTGGCGCCGGTTGACGAATCCTCGCGAAATTTTCAAAACTAATGGGCGCTCCGTTCAGCTCCTACCCTGAAAGTCTTGGGGTGATTCGTCAAGCAGGGGCCGAGAAAAAAGGGGGGTACCAAAACGCGTTTTCCCCATGCATTTTTCCATAGGACCTTTAGACACAGCTACAGCCCGAACGGCTGAACAGAATTACTTGAAATTTGGCAATAATCTTTTTGCGCTTGCCTTGGAACCCCTGGCGGAGTGGCTGCGATGGGAGCCTTCCATCCGTGGTCTCCGTTGGACCCCCGAGTATGAGGATCGCGTATCCCTATACGCTGATGACATCCTTCTGTACCTAGCCTCCCCACGCAAATCACTTATAGTCCTAGTTGATGTTTTACACTCGTTTGGTCGTAACTCCGGTCTCGTCATCAATTGGGCTAAATCGTGTGTGTATGTTCTCTCTGGGGAGGCTCCTATTCTCCCGCGGGGCTGTCCAATCCAGATCGCCCCGCAGGGATTTCGGTACCTGGGTGTCTTCATTACTCTGGACCCGGAGGCCCGGTATGAACGGAATCTGCTCCCCCCCCCTCCAGCGTCTGCGGGTAGATGTCGCACGCTGGCGGCGCCTGCCGCTTTCGCCGCTCGGCCGGGCGGCATTGTTCAAGATGATGTCTCTGCCGCGTTTTCTGTACGCTTTGCAGAACACTATGGACTTGGTCCCGGCGCGCTACTTCCGTGAGGTGGAGAGTCTGCAACGCCGCCTGTTCTGGGACGGGAGGCCGCGCATTGCTCTGGCTAAGCTGACGCTCCCATGGTTTGACGGGGGGATCGCCCTCCCGGATATTAAACGGTACTATTGGGCCTCCCAGCTCGCTGCCATTAACCATGGCCTCTACGGGCCCGCCTTAAACCCGGCTTTTGAAATGGACAAGATGCTCCTGCCAGGTGGCGACTACAATCGAGCGCTCTATTCTAGCGCGCCCGACGCTCGTCTGACGGGCCCCACGCGTGTCATGGTGCAAGTCTGGCACGCGGCCAATGCAGCTATGGGGTGGAAGGACCGTTTGACCCGGGCATCACCACTATACGCGTCTGAGCGGTTAGGTTCCCTGTGGACCTCTAAGGGCTTTGAGAAGTGGGACATAATAGGTATCAGTAAAGTGGGGGATCTTTGGACGAGGGGAGGATTTAAAACGTTCGATATGCTGCAGACGGAATTTCAGTTGCAGGGCAGTGAATACTTCCGGTATTTGCAGGTCCGTCATGCGCTGGGTTCCGTCTTCACGGACGTTGCCTCCATCCCGGAATATTCCCCCCTGGAAGATAGAGTGCTGGATGGGCACGTCCCGGACAGCACGATCTCACTTATATACAAAAAGCTGATAAACGACCGCTCGGGCCTGTTGACTGCCCTTCGTGCGGCTTGGGTTGCCGACGGGCTGGAGTTGGACGACGAGGACTGGACCTCCGCGGTGGCCTCCCCGAAGGAGGTGGCCATACCGGCTCGCCTTCGCTTCGTCCAGCTCAAGATACTCCACCGGGTCTACATGACGGGGCCAAAGCTTCTTCGTATGGGCTATGCCGGAGATGGGTTATGTAAGCGTGGGTGTGGTGCTTTGGGGACTTTTTTGCATATTTTGTGGGAGTGCCCGGAGGTAGAGGGGTTCTGGCGTGGTGTACATGAGGTGCTGCGTCTGGTCACGCATGTGGCGCTGTTGCCTGAAGCGAGAAGATGCCTGTTGAATGTGTGGGAACCGACTGATTACTCAGCGCCGCAGACGTGGTGGGTGACTCTGGGATATATGGTAGCCAAGCGTGATATTGCTCAACTGTGGGGATCCCAGAGGCCCCCGACGGTCTCGGCCTGGAAAGAACACATGGACTGGTGCATGTTTCGCGAAAAAGTGGTGTATGTGGCGAGGGGTAAGCCTGGGACATGGGTGAAAGTATGGGGCCCCTGGAACGCCTACCGAGGGGGTATCTGCGCGCCACCGCTGCTGCCTGATCCCTCGCCAGCCCCATCCCCTTAGACGACTCATTCCCCCGCTGCCGGGCATTGGGTTCCCCCAGTCCTCGCTTTGCTCACTTCCCCCTCTTCACACTTCTGTGTATAGTTGGGATCCCCCCTCTTGGGGAGCACGTGCTGCTATTTTTGATTGTGGGTTGCCTTGTGGGTGTGGTTTTAATTTTTGTTGTTCTTAATTTAAAATGAAACCGCATAATGGGGCCTGGATGATGTGGTTTTCGACATGGTTATCTGTTGAGAAATGCTCCTCCTGTAATACCACGTGTTCCATGAATATATGTTGTATGTTCCTACTATTGCTAGCGGCCGGCCGGAAGGTTGTGGGCCCATACTTGTATACTTTTAAGACCTGTAATAAACGGTTTCAAAAAAAAAAAAAAAAAATTTGGCAATAAGGTCAAGGAAGTGCCTTTTGCAGGTCTGGTGTAAATCTGTTCAGTATTTCCTGAGAAAATAGCATTTAAAAGCATATATATATGTGGGCGGAGCCTAACAACACATCTCATCCTGAGATCTGATTGGCTGTCAGCACTTCATCCAAGAAGTGTTGGCAGCCATCTTGGGACCAATATACATGATAGCACCTCATTAAAAAGCATTGCAGTTAATAGAATGTTTTAAGACTTTAGTTACATTATAAATCATTTGTTGATGGTACCATACTCATTTTAGGAATTGTGGTATGTTCTAAGGTGATTTCACCATGTGAAAAAGCCGTCTGCTGGGATATCATGATTGAGAGAAAAATATTTTCTCATGCTTTTACCACAGAGGTTTGGAAGGTGATCCAAAAGCTAAACTGAGAGCTTATTTTCTGTAAATTCACATTATCTTTCTCAGTCATGTGAGAATGAAGTCTGACATTCTCAGTAAAACATGTACATCCAACAAGGGCAGAGACTGTCAGTTGATTCCTTTGTGTTCTACTGCAGCTTCCCAGAGTGTTCCAAAGAACTACTAGAGCGCTAACAGTCCTACTTATGATAAACGTATGGCACACCTGAAGCCATCTTGCTTGGATTAAAGTGGTAACTCTTAAAACATTTAATTTAAAAAGGAACATAATGAGGGGGTTAATTTTTCCATAAAAAGTATGATTAGTGCTGCAGAAAGAAAAATTAGGGCACATTTTGAGTGACTTCTCAAATCTTCCTCTATTTCATTAAAAAATTCTGACATGCAGACTGAAACATGCACTTTCAATACCAGCAGCAGTTTTCCCTGGTGAGCAGTAGCTTTACTACAGTGATCTAATGAGCAAAAAGAGTGCTAACATTCTGAATTTATGGCAAATGTGTGACGCATCTGAATGCCTTCTTGATGGAATCAAAGTAAAAAACTGAAAGTATTTCCTACTGAGGAGACTGCAGTAAATGAGGAAATTAGGAAACTTCATAACAAATAAGTCTCCCAAGATGGCCACCAGAGACAAAAGAGCCCAAATGTAGCCCAAATATCACCCAGATGTAGCCCAAGTATAGCCCAATGACAGAATGTCCCAGAATGTTCTTAAAAACAACTAGAGCGCTTACTGTCTTCATTATGACAAAAGTATGGCAAACCTGATGCCATCTTGATTGGAATAAACTGGTAACACTTAAAACATTTAATTTAAAAAGGAACACAATGAGGGGGTTCATTTTGCCATAGAAATTATGATTAATGCTGAAGAAAGAAAATGAGGGCACATTTTGAGTGACTTCTCAAATCCTCTTCGATTTCATTAAAAAATTCTGACATGCAGACTGAAACATGCACTTTTAATACCAGGAGCAGACTTCCATGGTGAACAGTAGTTTTACTACAGTGATCTAATGAGCAACTAGAGTGCTAACATTCAGAATTTATGGCAAATGTGTGACATATCTGAATACCTTCATGATGGAATCAAAGTAAAAAACTGAAAGCATTTCCTATTGAGGAGACTGCAGTACATGAGGAAATTAGGAACCTTCATAACAAATAAATCTCCCAAGATGGCCACCGGAGACAAAAGAGCCCAAATGTAGCCCAAAATCACCCAGATTTAGCCCAAATATAGCCCAATGACAGAAGTGTGCAAAACACTTATTATTTTGTGTTTTTGCAGTGTTATATAGTGCAGACTTGTCAGGTATGGGAGTGCTTTACATGAGCATTGGTTACATCACACAAGAACAAATTCATTTTGGTTGTAGACATGGGGAGACTAAGTGATTTGACCAGAATATCAGAATGTCGAGCTGAAGCAGAAACTTCAACCTGGTTCCCCAGTTGCAAAGTCTGCAGTTCTGGAAGTAACACCACATCCTCTCCCCTAAGTGCAACATTTAATCAAGTGGTCAACTGGATAAAAAAACATAAAGATAACAAATAATTTAAAAGTGCTTTGTCGCTATTTGAAAACTCAGAAAATATGTCCTTATTTTAGTCTTTTAGAGCACTAACCATAATTTTGATGCCAATAAGACCGCCTCATATATGTAATTTCTAAAGGAAATGCTCTAGGTATTACAGTTTTGATTACATCAAGATGATGTCAGGCGTTCCACACTTTTGTAATAAATATAGAATGTTAGCAATCTAGTTGTTCATTAGGATACTGTTGAGAGGCAGAAGCCAGGGGCACGGACTCTGAAAATTGAAGGCAGGTAGGAGGGTGCAAAGGCAACAATGTAACCACACTGAGCAGGCAGGAAGGGCCGTGGAAGCACAACAGACTATGGAGGGCAGTGGAAAGGGGGGCAGGGGCAACAAACCAACAATACAGGACTTGCAAGAGAGGCTGTGGCAATGTAATAGACCATTGTGGGCAGAAGGAAGAGGCAATGGTAGTACAACCATACATGCCAACAGACCTGATTCAGCCAGGAAACGTCCAATGTTTTTTAAGCTCAAATGGGCTTTATTTGATCTGTCTCCTGTCTACAATATCCTCTTTTTCAATGTAACTCAAAGGGGAAAATCAATACCCCAGTGTTTTTTCAAAATCTCCCTCTTACCAAGTTCAAAATGTTCGCAAGTATGGTACATTGGATCATGGAAGGAAATGGGATAGGGACATGGACTTGGATAACAGAGGACAGGAGGGACATGGAGAGGTGCACCAAACTGACCCTGCAGGGCAGGCATCAGGGTTTGCAGCAGCACAATACACCACACAGGGCATGCAGGACGGGAGTGCAGCACAACAATCCATAGAAAGCAAGAGGGAGGGGACAGGACCATGCACATGGACAACAGAGAACAGAGGGGCAAGAGGCAATGGTAGCTAGCTGACCATAATGGACAGACAGGAGAGAAAGCTGCAGCATAACAGACCATAAAGGGCAGGAGGGACGGATCAGGGGCATTACAATGGAACAGACAAGCCAGGAGGGAGGGAGTAGGGGTCTGCACATGTAAACAGAGGGCTGGGGGCAGGGCAGGAGCAGCAAGATAGCCATGGAGGTCAGGCAGGATGGGCACTAGAAGCAAGACACACCATGAAGAGCAACTGTGAGACTGTGATGGCATACACACAGACCATGGAGGGAAGGTGGGAGGGGGTCAGGGGCAGCTAACTGACCACACAGGGAAGGTGGGAGGGGCCATGGCAGCACAGAAGACCATGCATGGCAAGTGGGAGGGTTAGTGGCAGCACAATGGCTATGATGGGCAAGAAGGAGGGTGCAGGGGCATGCACACAGGACGATGGAGGATAGAAGGGAGGGTCAGGACCTGTGCACAGACAAGAAAGTTCAGGGGAAGGGGCCTCACAACAGACCACACGGGTCAGGCAGGAGGAGCAGTTGCAGCACAACAGACCAGGGAGGGCAGAATGGTGTGGCAGTACAATGGACCATGTAGGACAGGAGGAAGAGGATAGGGGCATGGCATGTGGACAGGCAGGGTGGAGGTGGCAGGGACGAGGTGGCAGGGACAGGTTACAGTCATCTGACGATGCTACGCAGGTGGGAGGGGAGTGGCAGCTCAACAGAACACTCAGAGTAGATAGGAGTGGCAGGTCCATGGGACATGGTGGGCAAAAAGGATGGAGCAGGGGCATGCACAAAGACATCGGAGGGCAGGGGGAAGGAGAATAGGGGCAGCAAGCTAAGCACCGAGTTTAAGCAGGAGGTCAATGATGGGGCATAGAATTGGGCAATGGAGGGCAGGAGGAGTGGACTGGTACATCATACTAAATTGAGGGCAGTGGCAGCACATCAGACCATGCATGGCAGGAGGGAGGAGGCTAGTCCATGGATTCACACAACAGAGGATAGGGAGGAGGGGGATGGGGCAGCAAGCTAACTGTTCAGAGAAGGCGGGTATTAGGAACTTTATTGTTTTTAAAACATTGTGTCTGTGCGAACTACTTAAAATATGAACAAGTATGCAGCATAATCTCACTTTTATTCAGGAAGAAGAGGACGTTTGTGACTGTGACTCCGGGCTCACTTGGCAGAAACACCCCCTGACCCTCCACCCCCTATCGCAAAAAGTAATGCCCGTTAATAGGGTAGGTGAACACAGTGTTATATAGAACATAGTCCTGAGAGCACGATTGAAAATGAAAACTAGATATAGTGTATGGTATAAACTATGCCCCAAAAAGTGTGATATAAGATGAACCGGGCGTGAAATATAATATGCAATACATTGTGCGCAATGACAGATTCATTGGAGAGCGCGAGATAGCACAGGCACTAGTGCCTGCTATGCGATATGCGCCTTGGAGTGTAATATGCACAGGGCAGTGTTGTGTAACCTAACTAGTCTCTAAAGTTGTAATATAAAATATGTGCTGGGGAGTGTAACGTTGCATATGCACTGTGACAAAGATATGGATCCCAGATTGTAATATGTATGGCATAGCACTGTGCGTTATAACATAGGCATCGAGGAAGGCACGTTAGATGGGGCAATATAACCCGTGCGAAGACAAGTGTGGCATGACATATTCACGGGGTGGTGTTACAGTGCACATGGGCTAGAGAGTGTCATAGCATATGCACTAGCTAGTGGAATACAACACAGAGGTGTGTGGCACTCGGCAGGCAATGGTGGGTGTAACACAGCATTGGGCTCTGTCAGGAGCGCGCTGTGACTCTCAAGTGTAGTTCGTCCCCTTTCCAGAGAGTAAAATAAAAAGTATTACAGATCCGGCAGTGGATGTGTGTTTTATTAACCGTGAGGGGGGTTTCTTGCATAGTTTTGGTCGAATTTTTGTTGAATCCCCTTTGAATGGCTTGGTGTGCATGTGTATTAAATGTGCCCGTCAATAGCTACCCATGTTTGTATAAATAAACGACAAGGGTGTCTACCGGGATTAGGCACGGTAGGGCATCAGACATGTCAGAGCTTCACTAGTGGTGTAAATACATTCCACGTGGATTCATTGCATGCATAGTCGCCTTTTAATGAATATCACGCAAATCGTCATGGTGATAGGTACGTACGGTTTGTCCAGCATGTCCTAGGTGTGTCTATAAATATATATTTTTTAAAAATAATAAAAAACAGTGGCCGGCCCTGGGGATTGGGGTCAAAAAAATATAATTAGGAGACAGGCCCTGGGGGATGGGGTAATCAGGGCCAATAAATTAGAATGAGAAGGGGAACCACACAGCCCCCCTTCTTAAAAAATTAAAATAAATAAAAGACTGGCATCGTGCCGGAGGCCATGCCCCCTCCGTGCAGCACTCTGCAAACGCGCCCCCAACAGGCATCTCCAGTATGCGTCAGGGAGCTGCGCTGCAGACAGGTGTTCTGAGGCCAAGCCCCTTTTTACACCTCTCTGCAACGCAGCTCTGTGGCGCTTACTGGAGGTACCTAGTGGTCTAGTTTGACCCTAGGGACCCTTAGGATTCAAGTGGACTTAATCTCTCAACTTAGAACAGCCACAGGGCGCGTTTACACAGTGGTGAAGGGAGGGGACGGGACCTGAGGTGACGTGTGCAAACACACACTATGGCACGTTTTAAATTGGGGATATAATTTCCCTTCAATACTGAGGGCCCCTGGGGGCTAACTAGCCCACCAAGTGCTTCCAGTAAGCGCCACTGAGCTGCATTGCAGAGAGGTGGTCCAGGCCGTGCCACTTTTTACACCTCTCTGCAACGCAGCTCTGTGGCACTTACTGGAGGTACCTAGTGGGCTAGTTGGACCCTAGGGACCCTCAGGATTCAAATGAACTTAATCTCCCAACTAAAAACGGACACAGGGCGTGTTTACACAGTGGTGAAGGGAGGGGACAGGGCCTGAGTTAACGTGTGCAAAAACGCCCTGTGGCCTGTTTTAAGAGGTAGTTTTAATCCCCATGCCCTATTATATACTAGGGGCTTACAGAGGAGGTCATGCTAATCACAGGGGGACCCCAACGCATAATGTTCCCTAGTGTATGTAGGTGTTTTCACTGTATTCTAAGTGTCTTTTAACATAGCACTGGCTCTAGGACTGGTTAGTCAGACTCAGTTACCACCAGTATCCGTCTGAAAAAGTTGAGGGTACAGGATGATTTTGCAACAAGGCTTCTTTCTGCTCTTCTTTTTGTTCTTTCTGCACGTTATCCTTCTTCCTGCACTTATCTTCGTATTTGAGGACTTCTGTTGCTTCTTTCTGCACTTCTTTTGTTTCTTTCTGTGCATTTTTTCTTCTTTCTTCACATGTCCTATCTCTGTAGGCATAGTTAGAAATTACCATTTAAAAAACCTTTGAAATTCACAGAAAAAACCATAGGTTTCAGGCACGTTATAGTTCGGAATTAGCATTTAAAAAACCTCCGAAATTCACTGAAAAAACCATAGGTTTCAGGGGTGTTATAGTTAGCTGGACTTTTCACTTGTACAAAACCATTGAAATTCCCCCGTTATAGTTAGTTCAGCTAACTATAACTCGCGCGCCTGCAATGCACTGCTGATGACGTCACATATTACATCACTCATGACATGGTCAGTGACATCACTCATGACATCACTCATGACATCACTGATGACATCATCCTTGTGATAGAGTGGCAGACCTCCTCTCACCCTAATATAACCTTTGATACACACATTCAAAAATAGAGACTAAAATTTTCAAAACAATGGACATACGAATACCAGTTACAACATCCTCTTCAGTAATTCTAAGATCCACATACACATCCACTCATTCACCAACAGTCCTATACAGTCACTCATACATGTACTCACTCATCATATGTACTCATACACCTATACATCCTGTTACACAATGCCACTCATCCATAGAGTTACTCACACACATAGTCACTCATGCTAATAAAGAATCAAACATACATTTACTTTCATATACAGTTATACACACACCACCACACTTACTTCTACGGAAACTTACACATACTTAGTCTTTTAAACAATCACTTATAGAAACACATACTTATTCATACAGGAACTCTTTCAATCTCTCACTCTCACATATACTCACATATATACACCAATAGTCACATATACTAGTTTAAAACATATGTAGTTACTCATAAAGACACTATTGAGACAGTCATTCACTCACTAACACACCCATACACACACTCATCCACCCATACAGTCCTGCACACATGCTGTGTTCAACACATACAAACAGTGAATCACTCATTCATGCACCTATGCACTACGTAATACCCCCCACCGAACCATGCAGACACTCAGACTGATACTCAAAAAACCAACTAATAACCTATATAGACACCCATGTAGCTACTTACCAACCCATGCAGCCACTTATACACAAAGTGAGAGACTGATACAGATATTTACATATTTAAACATTACTCACTAAGCCATGTATTCACTATGATACACTTAATCAGTCAGTTACACAATCAATTGTTCAAAAACAAATCATCCATTTAGACACTTATATACCCATTTATTCTTCCATCGACCTTGAGATATACATATATAAAACATATTAAATTTTCAGAAAAACACACATTCACTGGATGATGTCATCAGTGATGTCATTTGAGATGTCATCAGTGATGTCATGAGTGATGTCACTGACCATGTCATGAGTGATGTAATATGTGACGTCATCAGCAGTGCATTGCGGGCACGCGAGTTATAGTTAGCTGAACTAACTATAACGGGGGAATTTCAATGGTTTTGTACAAGTGAAAAGTCCAGCTAACTATAACACCCCTGAAAACTATGGTGTTTTCGGTGAAGATATATATATATATATATATATATATATATATATACATACATACATACAAATACCACTCCAAAGCGCTTCTCGGCACCATGAAAAGAGAGACGGACACCTTCTTCTTTGTTGGAAACTGCAGCCGCAGTAACGAATTTATTTAAATCATAGATTCAGTGCAAATGAAACGGGAAGACGCGTTTCGGCCAACTGTGTGGCCTTGCTCACATGATTGCGTCGCAAGGAAGTGACGTATTTATACAAACTAAAAAAAGGGGAGGTAACTTAGCTTTCATTATTACTGGTTAATGTCTGTCAACATGATCATAGACATAGTGAAAATACCTCACGTATCAAGTAGTTGTAATTAACTCATTACATAAATGGAAATGATAACTCCAATGCAAATTTCTGTGCTAATACATATATAACATCAACAAATACAAGAGTAATTTATATGTTTCTATTATTGTGGTCGGAAAAACAAAATTGAAATTAAAGATTGAAAAAACTGTATGGCCTTAGGGTTCAATCTGGAAAATTCCTCCTAAGACAATGCTAGAAGGCTATCGCTGTGAATACATAACAGAACCTACAGCATTGCAAATTAACATTGTATAATCATATTTTTTTAGTACGATAATAGTATTACATTCAAGGTACAAATACTTGGAGGCAACAATTTGTTATCCGAAACCACTGAATAAAAATAATCTATATAATTCATTAGTAGCCCGCACAGAGCCTAATACAACGTGACTTGTTATTTAATTTTTGTAATTCAATTTGTGTTGTGCGAAAGATGGAGAAACCACAAAAGTATTAACCGTTTAAAGTGCAAAGTGTTTAATGAAACCCTAAATAATGGATAGGGCATGTATCAATAAAGTTCCCCTAACCTAGTTATGTAAACAGCTATTTAGTTTTTTTGTTGGTAAAATGTGTGATAAAGTCAGCTGACTAATCTACAGCAACAGAGCCCTAAAGGTTTGGTCACACAGATAAAGTCGTTTATATATAAAAAAAGGATAACATTTGGGAAGCCAAGAGACCAAAGAAACCACAAAAACATTATACTGATTAAGGTTACAGAACGTTGCCTACAGAAAAACTCAATCAGAATACAGTGATTGGTAACAGTGAGTCTAAATGTTTAACGGGACAATTATAAAAAATGAAACAGATCTTCACACAGATTCAAACCTCTCGGAGCCTTAGAATCTAGTTCCATTATATATTTTGTTTCCAATTGCCTTAGTTGCTTTTCACGGTTTCCCCCACGTTTGTTCAGGGGGACGTTATCAATAACAAAGTATTGCAGAACATTGAGATTGTTGCCATGTTCTGATTTTATATGACGGGCCACAGGATAGGAAGGATCGGAATTAACTATGGCTCTTAAGTGCTGCAAAATGCGCACATAAACCTGCAACTTAGTGCTGCCGACGTAGCGTAGTCCACAAACACATTGTAAAATGTACACAGCATAATCTGTCCGGCATGTAAAATGACCTCTGATATTGATAGATTCATCAGAAAATGGAGTGCAGTAGGATTTGGTGTTAATGCCAAATTTGCATGCCCTACATGTGCTGCATTTAAAAAAAACCTTTTTAGGGGATAACCAGATGCTCTTAGTGTCTAGTTCTGGACTAGTTTTAACTAGGTCACTCCTCATGGAATGTGCCCTGCGGTAGGTGAAGTATATATATCGTAGATTCTGTTGTCTACCTGGATTCTTCCTGCACACAGACCACCAGATAAGTGCATTACGATGCAGTCATTACGCGTTTCGGCTCAGAACGAGCCTTGATCACACATATATATATTTCCACTGATACAACAAGGGTTAAGTAACGTTATATTTAGGTGAATATTTCAGTGACAACTTAACGTTTTAAAATTAAAAAAACAATTAAATTAACCAGCTATAGTTCCCTCAAGTAACACATGAGGAGCACGATTTTCTAAAAAATATGAATCCTGTGACACCCACCATCTACTTTATACCGAAAGTGCACAAGGACCAATAAACATTCCAGGCAGGCCCATAATATCGGCGATCGGTTGTTTGTTAGAGCACATGTCACAATACATAGACTATTTTCTGCAAGACCTGGTAAAAACTCTACCTTCATATGTGAGGGACACAAGTGATTTTCTCATGAAACTATCTAAATTCAAATTGGAAAAAGAGTATATATTAGTTGCCATTGATGTTTGCTCTCTCTATACCTGCATACGACATGATGATGGGATACATGCTTTGACCTATTATCTTACTCACAAGACCACAAATACTGTAAATCATAATGCTATGTTGATTGAAATGGTTAATTTTTGCCTTTCAAATAACACATTTATGTTTAACAATATGCTATATAAACAGATACAAAGTATTGCTATGGGGGCCAATTTCTCCCCTAGCAATGCCTGTATGTTTATGGGGAGGTGAGAGGAATTAGTCCTCAAACAGCAACATCTATCGAGCATTACATGACCTGATGGTAGTTTGGAAAGGAACCCATGAAGAGGCCAAAGAGTTTATTGAGGCCATAAACCACAATAACCTGAATTTAAAATTTACAGCAACCATAAGTCCCACTGAAGTCAGTTTTTTGGACACTCTGGTATACATAGCGAATAATAAAATCAAAACAAAATTGTATAGAAAGGTGACTGCGGGAAACTCAACTTTACATGCTAATAGTTCACATCCGCATCACCTATCAACAGTATCCCATATGGGGAAATGTTGCGGCTGCGACGTATGCACAGTGAGGACAGTGGCTTATTGGCTGCTCAGGTTGCGTGTAAAGCAAGATTCTTAGTTATTCCTAAAAAGTAGTCAACAGTGCCATCATTAAATCTATGAAACTCTTGAGTGATCAGCTGCTTGATAAGAATACATATCAGTGCACTAACAATGATGGAGAATTGAATAGTAGCTTCAGGATTATAACAGAATACAATAGGCAACACACACAGATTACATCTATTCTTAACAAGAATTGGCCCCTTGTAATTAGTGATACAATCATTGGGCCAATTCTCCCTTTGAAACCATCTATCACATATAGTAGGGGACCCTCTATGCGAGATGAATTAGTAAAGACTAGCCCTGAAGTGTTGGAAGGTACGTCCTGGCTACAAACACATAAAGGATTTTACAAGTGCAAGAGTTGCAAGGCCTGCCAACTAGGTATCAATACTGCAACTTGTATGAAACCATTTAGCCCCAGACAGTACAACATTTCCAGACTCCTCACTTGTAAAACCGAATATGCAGTGTATATCTTATACTGTCCCTGTAATCTTCGATATTTTGGCAGTACAAAATTACCTGTTCACAAACGGATACTGCAACATATAAGGGCCATAGTGAATCAGGATAACACCTATCCTGTGGCCAGACATTTTCGAGAAAAACACAATGCCGACAAACAATATCTAAGGTATTTTGTAATTGATCCTGTTCCTGCAAGTAGGAGAGGTGGGGACCGTGAATCAAAATTGAGGAAACTGGAAACTAGGTACATACTGGAGCTAGATTCTAAACATCCTGGGGGCCTCAATATTACGGAGGATCTTTACACTTGTTTATACAGAGATGTTTTAAAACTGAGATACCTATCTAGCTGGTAAGAATATATCAAATATACCCTGTTTATAGGAATTAGCACTGACTATACCTAGTGAGGTTGTGTTAAATTGGATCCGTTGAGCTGCATTTAGATTGACATCATTTGCTTTACTGATTGTAAATGTGTATATGTCACGCATATTCCGGCACCTACATATGGTTTTACTGGGACCAGCAACATTTTAATGACTATGTAGGTTGTGAAACTTGATATTTACTATTTAACATTTAATATATTTAATATATTGAATATTTATTTATTTATATTAGGATATGTGGCGTCATATGATGTGATGTCACTGACCATGTCATGAATGATGACATCATCAGCAGTGCATTGCGGGCGCGCGAGTTATAGTTAGCAGAACTAACTATAACAAAGGAATTTCTATGGTTTTGTACGAGTGAAATGGCCAGCTAACTATAACACCCCTGAAACCTATATTTTTTTCTGTGAATTTCTAAGGTTTTTTAAATGCTAATTTCTATCTATAACGTCTCTGAAACCTATGTTTTTTCAGTGAATTTCAAAGGTTTTTTAAATGCTAATTTTTAAATGTGATAGTAGTTATACCTATTTTTTTGTACTGATTTTCTACAGTTTTTTAACTGTTCATTTATAAATATTTTATTCATTAAATAACATTATGTATTTTTCTGAAAATTGCAAAAAAAAAAAAACATTAAAAACACTTCAAACTGAAATATTGAATAATTTTTTTGTTTTCAATTTTTATTATAATATATTCATATATTATATATATATAAAGCGTACACATCACAGTGGGTGCGCGGATTCTTGCCGCTATTTTGTAAAAGTCGTGAAGGATCCATGTACGGTGTGCGACGGCGGCGTGTTTTTCAGTTACATCCTATACATTTAATATTACGTGATGTGCGCGATTGGTATGCGACTAGTCCGCGACTCCTGCTCCCGCGCATTCGCGACACATGCACAATACGGTACGAGATGCTTGCGCGGTGGCGGGACCTGCGTGATGTCATATACGTGCTGGGGCGCGCTGGGTGTGCAACTCCCACAAAAAAAATGTGTGTTCCAAAATGATATGTATGTGTCTCTAATATACATATTAGGGTAAGAGATTATCTAAGATAGTCATAAAAATAACATATTTGTACTTATAATAAACTTATATTATTTTAAAATATATTTTCGCGAAGTCGGGTGCGTGCATTGTGAGTGCAGAGAACCAGGTCAGCAGAGGTGCTGTAGAGCCAGAGAAACCAGGTCAGCAGAGTCGTTGTAGAGCCAGAGAACCAGGTCAGCAGAGCTGCTCTAGAGCCTAAGAAGCAGGTCAGCAGAGCTGCTCTAGAACCAGAGACCCAGGTCAGCAAAGCTGCTCTAGAGCCAGAGACCCAGGTCAGCAGAGCTGCTGTAGAGCCAGAGAAACCAGGTCAGCAGAACTGCTTTAGAGCCAGAGAACCAGGTCAGCAGAGCTGCTTTAGAGCCATAGAACCAGGTCAGCAGAGCTGTTCTAGAGCCAGAGAACCAGGTCAGCAGACCTGCTGTAGAGCCAGAGAAACCAGGTCAGCAGAGCTCTTTAGAGGGAGAGAAGAAGGTCAGCAGAGCTGCTTTAGAGCCAGAGAACCAGGTCAGCTGAGCTGCTCTAGCTGACACTGACTGATTGACACTGACTGACACTGATTGACTGACACTGATTGACTGACACTGACTGACTGACACTGACTCTGATTGACACTGACTTTTTAATGAAATACAAGAGGATTTGAGAAGTCAATCAAAATGTGCTCTAATTTATCTTTTTTCAGCACTAATCATAATTTCTATGGCAAAATGAACCCCCTCATTGTGTTCCTTTTAAATCAAACTACTACTCTCTACTACTCACTGTAGGAGAGTAGGGTCTGCAATCCTATGATCACCCAGATTTTTTGCTTTTGCTTCATTGGTTTACGACTTTCTCCGGCTGTGGGCCTGCCAATCAGACCCACAGCCTAGCTGTTCTCTCTCGAAATTAACACACATGTACATTAGGTGCATCCACTAATTGGAACTGGGCCGCCTTGTCAGTCCCTGTCTCAGCATACCACAGGTATCCAGGGCATCGGTGTACCCAGGGCCTACCAGGGGCTGAAGCATGTATTATGCCACCCCCGGAATGGCCGCCCAAATCTGACACAACTGGCTGCACGACAGCTGGGGCCACGTGGTGTAATCACCCGTTGCTGTAGGTGTAGTATTCCTACACCTAAACCCTAAAATGGACACATGGATTCCTATCAGTCACTCCTATAGCAGGCCTTAACAATCCTGAAGGCAGAGTGCAGGGAATCATGTGGGACGGTGCTCTGGCGCGAGCTGAGCCCGTCGACGGCTTGCGGAACCAAGTCCTAATAGCCGTTCCATGGTGACGCGGGCCAACTACTTTTAATGCATTATAATCCTTGCGGTTATTTGCTAACTTTGGCATCGCATCACCTATACATGTCGAGTAAGGTGTCATACGAATGGGAATACGAACCCCTCGCCAGTCCTGGTGACGGGGCTAGCATTCCCCCCTTTTAGAGGGACACGACATGGAAGTAACCTTGAACCCCGGTTAAAGTTGACTCAAGCCTCAGCATCACAAAATGGATGCTGCCACCAGACACAAGTCTGACCTCCTGCTGCTGGGAGACCTTCCAGCGAAAGGAGCTTGGACAAAGGGTTTCCTGTCGAGGGCGGTGTTAGCACCATCCCAGACAGGGTTTGTGTATCCCAGGTAGGCAGGGCTGAAAGGAAGGTGATTGCCAGTGGCACCCCGGTGCTCACTGTGCATAGCCCGGCTCAAACCAGTTTCGGGGGCACACCAGCCCCTGAGCTGGCGCGAAGCCGGACAAAGGATAGGGGTGTAACCACCCCCCTCCTGGCTCCACCCATAGGTAGAACCTAGTCACGGGCCAGCCCCTTTTTCTTAGAATAAAGGTAGGAGCGAGTCCCCTTCCCAAATTGGATAATCAGATAATCGGATAACTCCGAATCACGAACTACTTTCCACGAAAGGAACTCTTGACTATTTCTGAAGACTCTCCCTTGTGGCTAAGGAGTAGCCACCCTGCACCAGCAGGCACCATCTAAGCGCTTGCGGTTTGCTGTAAGTCTCTCCTACGGATCAAGACTGCCCAGCTCGACGAGACCCGAGTTCCCTGCCATCTCTGACCTTTTACCTCCCTCATCAGCTCAGCTGAGAGTCGTAGGTGTGACGAGACCTGCGGGACCGGCTATCTTCAGAACCTGCACGACGCTTATCTAGCACGCCCACCGAGGGACCCTCGAGTGAGTGCACCTAGGGTTTGAGAAGCCCTAACCCTGAGCAGCTCCAGCATCGAAGTCTGCCTCCCCAGCATCCCCGAGATCTGCGTGGGGGCCCTTCCGCTCCTTGTTGTTCACCGCGTTGTTCGACCACTTGCCGACCGGCTTGTGGCCCTCTTCACGACGCACCACGATTGTTTCATCACTAGTCTGGTTGCTCCAGACTGGCTCTTGCTCCCCTTCAACAGAGGAGTACCACGGACCCTCCTGGTCCACTCCCGATGCCATCTTGACTCCCCCGCTTGGGTGGCCACTGCCAAGATCCGCTGCCCCTTCCTGGGCCCAGCATCATCGACAGCAGACACCTTCGTGGGACAGCTCGCCCTCCATCCTGGTCGCCGCCGCGCCTCCTGGTCCGAGGAACAGCCGAGTCCGACGTCACCCACTCACCTGGTCGAGGTGACTTCAGCCGGTACCCTCCTGGTACCCACACGATCGCTGGCTAGCGGTTGAGAACTGAGTCCCCTCTGCTTTCAGGTTTTCCTTCACCACCGATCCAGGCTTGGATCGCTCTGAACATCGTCACTGGTCGCCTGCCAGCAACTTCTTCTTTCAGGCTCCTGAGACTACACGAGGACTCCCGACATCTTGCCGAACTTCACGCAGCCGCAGCCTCCGGGCTAGGTAACTCGAGCATCTCGGTGCTCCATCGCAGGTTCGCTCTACAAGTGTCCAGTTCCTTTTTCGTTTAGTCCCACTGATCGGATCACTCCGGAATCAGTATCTCCAGACTCTAACCATTCGCATTTCACTGTTAGTGTAGATGGTTTCTCGTGCCCCTCGGGCATTTGTGTAAATTGTGCAACTGAAGTATTTTCCTAAGAGTTTTGTAGTGTGCTTAGCTCCCTGACTCATAAAGAGCCAGGGTAGTCTTGTTATAAATAAATATCCTTTTATTTTCATAACAACTTGTGTGGTGTCCTTTCACTTGGTGTTCAAGGGGTATATGTGATGGTAAACAGCTGGCTTAACACGCCCTCTAGAGTTTAGCCTAAAGACTGCTCGTATCCACGCTACTAGGATAGCTGGTCTAAAAGGTTGACCTACAACCAATCATCAATAAGGGTCGTTTGGAATGATACACAGTGATCACTAGAATAGTGAGCACTACATATCAGGCCAACTTCTCACACTCACTCTCCACTACTCTCTCCTACTCTACTACTCACACTCTACTACTCTCTACTACTCACTCTCTACTACTCACTCTACTACTCTCTACTATTCACTCTCTACTATTCACTCTCTACTACTCGCTCTCCACTACTCACTCTCTACTACTCGCTCTCTACTCACTCTCTACTACTTTCTCTACTACTCACTCTCTACTACTCACTCTACTACTCTCTCACTCTTTACCACTCACTCTCTACTACTCTACTACTCACTCTCTACTACTCACTACTACTCTACTACTCACTCTCTACTTCTCACTCTCTACTACTCTCTACTACTCACTCTACTACTCACTCTCCACTACTCACTCTCTACTACTCGCTCTCAACTACTCTCTCTCAACTACTCTCTACTACTCACTCTATTACTCACTCTCTACTACTCTCTCTACTTATCACTCTACTACTCTCTCTACTACTCACTCTCTACTACTCTCTACTACTCACTATCTACTACTTGCTCTCTACTACTTGCTCTCTACTACTTGCTCTCTACTACTCGCTCTCTACTACTCACTCTCTACTACTCACTCTCTACTACTCACTCTCTACTACTCCACTACTCCACTACTCTCTACTACTCTCTACTACTCCACTACTCTCTACTACTCTACTACTCTCTACTACTCTCTCTCTACTACTCACTCTCTACTACTACTCTCTCTACTACTCTCTCTACTACTCACTCTCTACTACTCACTCTCTACTACTCTACTACTCACTCTCTACTACTCTCTCTACTACTACTCTCTACTAATCTCTACCACTCCCTCTCTACTACTCACTCTACTACTCACTCTACTACTCACTCTCTACTACTCCTTCTCTGTTACTCTCTACTACTCACTCTCTACTACTCTCTCTCACTCACTCTACTTCTCACTCTCTACTACTCTCTCTGCTACTCACTCTCTACTACTCACTTTCTACTACTCACTCTACTACTCTACTATTCACTCTACTACTCACTCACTACTACTCTACTACTCACTCTCTACTACTTGCTCTCTACTACTCGCTCTCTACTACTCCACTACTCTCTACTACTCCACTACTCTCTACTACTCTCTACTACTCACTCTCTACTCTCTCTACTACTCTCTCTACTACTCACTCTCTACTACTCTACTACTCACTCTCTACTACTCTCTCTCTACTACTCACTCTACTCTCTCTACCACTCCCTCTCTACTACTCACTCTACTACTCACTCTGTACTACTCTCTCTTCTACTCACTCTAGACTACTCACTTTCTACTACTCACTCTCTACAATTCTACTATTCACTCTACTACTCACTCACTACTACTCTCTACTAGTCACTCTCTACTACTCTCTCTACTACTCTCTACTACTTTCTACTACTCGCTATTACTCACTCTCTACCTCTCTACCTCACTCTACCTCTCTCTACCTCTACACCTCTACCTCTCTACTCGCACACATATACACATATATATATATGCATATATATATGCATCTGCATTTATATATATGTGTGTGTGTGTATGTATATATATATATATATATACATGCATATATAAACATATATGTAATCTGCATATCTATATAAATGCATGCATACATATACATATATGCATAGATATGCATGTTATGTACATGAAAGTTTGAAAAACACTAATACAAGCAAAGCTAAAAAGCCACCTAATTACAGACAGAATTGCTTTAACTTAAACGAGGGCTAAACCTATTGCATTTTCAGTGCTTGTTTACTTGGTTCAATCAAGAAGGCATTCAGATGTGTCACACATTTGCCATAAATTCAGAATGTTAGCACTCTAGTTGCTCATTAGATCACTGTAGTAAAGCTACTGCTCACCAGGGAAGTCTGCTGCTGGTATTCAAAGTGCATGTTTCAGTCTGCATGTCAGAATTTTTTAATGAAATAGAAGAGGATTTGAGAAGTCACTCAAAATGTGCCCTAATTTTTCTTTCTGCAGCACTAATCATACATTCTATGGCAAAATGAACCCCCTCATTTTGTTCCTTTTTAAATTAAATGTTTTAAGAGTTACCACTTAATTCCAATCAAGATGGCTTCAGGTGTGCCATACGTTTGTCATAAGTAGGACTGTTAGCGCTCTAGTTGTTCTTTAGAACACTCTGGGAAGCTGCAGGAGAACACAAAGGAATCAACTGACAGTCTCTGCCCTTGTTGGATGTACATGTTTTACTGAGAATGTCAGACTTCATTCTCACATGACTGAGAAAGCTAATGTGAATTTACAGAAAATATGCTCTCAGGTTAGCTTATAGATCACCTTCCAAACCTCTGTGGGAAAAGCATGAGAAAATATTTTTCTCTCTAACATGATTCATGATATCCCAGCAGAAGGCTTTTTCACATGGTAAAATCACCTTAGAACACACCAGAATGCCTAAAATGAGTATGATACCATCAACAAATGATTTATAATGTAACTAAAGTCTTAAAACCTTCTATTAACTGCAATGCTTTTTAATGAGGTGCTATCATGTATATTGGTCCCAAGATGGCTGCCAACACTTCTTGGATGAAGTACTGACAGCCAATCAAATCTCACGATGAGATGTGTGGTTAGGCTCCGCCCAGATATATATGTGATTTTGATTTTCTCAGGAACTACTGAACAGATTGACACCATTTAAGCAAAAGGCACGAGTCTGAACTGAGGACTACCTCTTTGCCAAATTTGGTGTAATTCCGTTCAGCAGTTCGGGCCGTAGCTGCGCTAAAGGTCCTATGGGAAATTGCATGGGGAAAACACGTTTTGGGACCCCCCTTTTTTCTCTGCCCCATTACAGATTCGTCAATCGGCGCCAAAGTTATTGGGAATAGAATATTGCGGATTTCCTATGGAAAATAGGTCCTAACTATAACTACCTACTGGCGACCGCCAGTAGGAGATATATATATAATACCCCCCACCCACTGAATAACTGGCACTGTTTACCGAATCTTCACGAAACTACAACTCGTGCCCTCATCTTCCACTGCTAATCACCCCACAATTACATCACATGTCATGTTCTATGACATCAATGCTAACATCACTGCAGTATTTGAAATTACATCATTGATGACAAAACTGTGCATGGCGAGGGCACGAGTTTTAGTTACTTTAGAGCACAAGCTATAATTATTTGAGATAACTATAAGTGGTGAATTTCGTGGTTTTGTTAGTTTAAAGCAGTATGTTTTAACTGACATTTTCAACAAACTATAACATCCCTTTAACTTTTGATTTTTTCAGTGAAAATAAACAATATATATATATATATAAATATGTGATAAGATTGCGATTTTTGCACATAATGAGGCACTTGCACTTTATTATAGCATTGTTCGCATACAGTCTAGTACTGAATTAAGCACTAGCACTTTACCATTTTAGAATTAGATCCAAGCACTGTCTTTGCAAAAACTATGTTCTATAAACAGACATTATCAAATGTCCTTTGATCCTCTCCCTTACCTTTTTCTATCAACAGCGGTTTGAAATGAAATAATCACCGTGGGTTGTCTTATACAAAAACTATGAAATATGGATAAGGATTATTCGACGATGATTTTTATAATAACTTGTTACATGGAATGATAAGGACTACATGTTACCGAACAATGATTTAGAGCATTCCAATTTTGTATCAAATAGTGCCAAATTTTCTCTGTAATCAAATGTTGTCTAAATGGATGATTCGATTAAATTGTAAATATATGAGATAATATGTATCTTTTTAAATCTAATCCATTTTTGACTAAGAGTGAATTAGAACTAATGATGTTAAGAGATTATTGGCACTGTCAAGATAACATATCATTGAGACGCAATACGGTTGAAAAAAACATATATTAGTCTGTTTACCATGTCTAGTGAGTAACCAATCATTTGAATCTGCATCTGGTTTTAAAGGAAACTGATTTGTTCGCATGTGATTGTGTCATCAAGGGAGTTGTCCCGAAACGCGTTACGCGAAGAATAAATACCCAAGCCGGATGGCTGAAAGCATCTCCAGTGTCGGTGTCTGATTTTGATATGAAGTCGGATTTGGTTGGAATATAAATATGTATATGCATATATATATATATGTATATATATATGTTGTTTTCAGTGAAAATAAACTATATATATATATATATATATATATATATGCATATATGCATATAAGCTTTTTTGCAGTATTATTGTGATGTACTCCAAAGGCCTCTCTATTTTAAAACCAGATTCACTGCATGTTTGGCATCAATGTTTCCCTTTAATTGAGGGCAGACTATTTGCATCTTTGAGGAGACATTCTCAGCATTGAACTCGTTTGTGTAATTTACTCTTTCACAGTAGCTGCAGAGAGAAAAGAGAGCCACATGAGATGAACAGACCACATGAGGATCTGGAAATGGAACAAACAGTCAGCACAGAGAATGACCAGACCACCTACCATTCTACAAAAACTGCATTATATTTCTTCATGGTGTTTAGAAGCTGACACAAATAAATAATGTATATGGTTATGAATATCATGTTTCTAATTAGTGGCTTTGCTTTTTATTCTTATAGCAAAAACATGATTTACTGTCTTGCACTCTCACTTTGACCATAACAAAATTACATTTTCAAAGGAAAACCTTATTTAATAAAAAATCAGCACACTTAATTAGAAGTAGCCACACATTGGAATTCTATTCACTTTACTGCACCCTTGATTTGAATGTGCCTACTTATTTTTTAAACACTGAATAAACCACAAGAGAAGTCCTGATTTAGTAAATTAATTTCATCCTAATTTACAACCTTATTTTACAGACCCTGAAATCAGCAGCTGAGTTTTAATTTAATGACAAAGTCTTGATTGGAGGGGATGAGGTCCTATACAGACGAGGAGTCCTGAATTTAATCCAGCTTGTTATTTACAATTTTGCAAACATTGGAGTCAGCCAATGAGTCCTAAATTCCAATCAGCATATGAATTTACAGCTTTATTTTGCAAACACTGATATCAGCAAAGAGTCCTTATTTTGCGGCTGAGTCCTAAACCGCGGCGAAAATTCCGCCGTGGTGCGGCGCTTTGATCAAGTGGGCAGGGCCGCTTCAGCAAACGGACGTGTGCAGCACTACAGAGGTAGTGCTCGCGACGGTCGTTGGCCGACAGAAGCAGCGAAGGGGGCAGATCATCATGCCACTACACATCTTTATTTGATAAACATTGAAATCAGAACATGAGCCCTGATTTTGGAGATGTTATGAATTTAAATCATTGTACCAATTTACAGATTTTTTTCTTTTACAAACACTGAAATCAGTAGATGAGTCCTGATGTCCGGAATAAACCCTGAATACAAATAATTTTGTTGATTTACAACTTTATTTGGCAAACAATGAAATCAATAGAGCAGATCTAATTTTAGAATTGAGTTCTGATTTCAAATCACCGTGCTGATACACAACTTGATTTGGCAAACAGTAACATTAACAGATGAGTCCTGATTTCGGAATGAATCCTAAATTCAAATCATCGTTGTGATTTATAGCATTATTTTAAACCACCGAACTCAGTAGATGAGTCCTGTTATCAGAACGAGTTCTGAATTCAAATCATTGTGCAACTTACAGTTATTTTGTAAACATTGATTTCAACAGATGAGTCATGATTTCAGAGAGGAGTCCTAAATTCAAATTGTGGCACTGATTAAAGCTTTGTTTTGCAAACATTGTAATCAGTGGATGAGTCCTAATTTCGGAAATTGGACCTGAATCCAAATCATAATGCTAATTTACAACTGTATTTCTTCATTCATTGAAATAAGCAGATGAGCAGGACAAGGCTTGAATTGAAATCACCGTTCCAATTACAGTTGTATTTTGCATTTACAGTTTTATTGTTTGCCAAATAAAGCTGTGAATCAGCACAATGATTTGAATTCAGGACTCATCTGCTGATTTCAATGTTTGCCAAATAAAGCTGTAAGTTAGAATGATGATTTGAATTCAGGAGATAAATCCTGAATTCAAATCATCGTTCCAATTTACAGCTTTATTTGGAAAACACTGAATCAGCAGATGAGTCCTGATTTCGGAGATGAGTCCTGAATTCAAATCATATTACTGATTTATAGCTTTATTTTACAAACACTGAAATCAGCAGATGAGTCCTAATTTCAGAGACGAGTCCTGAATTCAAATCATGGTACTGATTTATAGCTTTATTTTGCAAACATTGAAATCAGCAGATGAGTCTTGATTTTGGTGATGAGTCCTGAATTCAAATCATTGTACTGATTTACAGCTTTATTTGACAAACAGTGAAATCAGCAGATGAAGCCTGAATTCAAATCATGGTACTGATTTATAGATTTATTTTGCAAACACTGAAATCAGCAGATGAGTCCTGATTTCATAGATGAGTCATGAATTCAAATCATGGTACTGATTTACAGCTTTATTTTGCATACACTGAGATCTGCAGATGAGTCCTGATTTCGAAAATGAATCCTGAATTCAAATCATTGCCAAATTAAGCTGTGAATTAGCACAATGATTTGAATTCATGACTTCTCACCGAAATCAGGACTCATCTGCTGATTTCAATGTTTGCCGAATAAAGCTGTAAATTAGAACGATGATTTGAATTCAGGAGATAAATCCTGAATTCAAATAATCGTTCCAATTTACAGCTTTATTTTGCAAACATTGAAATCAGCAGATGAGTCCTGATTTCAGTGATGAGTCCTGAATTGAAATCATGGTACTGATTCACAGTTCTATTTGGCAAACATTGAAATCAGCAGATGAGTCCTGAATTCAAATCATGGTACTGATTTATAGCTTTACTTTGCAAACATTGAAATCAGCAGATGATTCCTGATTTCAGAGATGGGTCCTGAATTCAAATCATGGTACTAATTAACAGCTTTATTTTGCAAACATTGAAATCAGCAGAGGAGTGCTGATTTCCGAGATGAGTCCTGAATTCAAATCATTGTACTGATTTACAGCTTAATTTGGCAAACATTGAAATCAGCAGATGGGTCCTGAATTCAAATCATGGTAGTAATTAACACCTTTATTTGACAAACATTGAAATCAGCAGGTGAGTGCTGATTTCAGAGATGAGTCCTGAATTCAAATCATTGTTCCACTTTACAGCTTTATTTTGCAAACACTGAAATCAGCAGATGAGTCTTGATTTTGGTGATAAGTCCTGAATTCAAATCATCGTACTGATTCACAGCTTTATTTGGTAAACAATAAAATCAGCAGATGAGCTCTGATTTCAGAGATGGGTCCTGAATTCAAATCATGGTACTAATTAACAGCTTTATTTGACAAACATTGAAATCAACAGGTGAGTCCTGATTGCAGAGATGAGTCCTGAATTCAAATCATGGTACTGATTTACAGCTTTATTTAGCAAACACTGAAATCAGCAGATGAGTCCTGATTTCGGAGATGAATCCTGAATTCAAATCATTGCTACATAAAGCTGTGAATCAGTACAATGATTTGAATTCAGGACTCATCTCCGAAATCAGGACTCCTCTCCTGATTTCAATGTTTGCCAAATAAAGCTGTAAATTAGAACGACGATTTGAATTCAGGAGATAAATCCTGAATTCAAATCATCGTTCTAATTTACAGCTTTATTTTGCAAACATTGAAATCAGCAGGTGAGTCCTGAGTTCGGAGATGAGTCCTGAATTCAAATCATGGTACTAATTAACAGCTATATCTGGAAAACACTAAAATCAGCAGATGAGTCCTGAATTCAAATCAAAAGTACTGATTTATAGCTTTATTTTGTAAACACTGAAATCAGCAGATGAGTCCTGATTTCAGAGATATGTCCTGAATTCAAATCATTGTACTGATTTACAGCTTAATTTGGCGAACATTGAAATCAGCAGATGGGTCCTGAATTCAAATCATGGTACTAATTAACACCATTATTTGGCAAACATTGAAATCAGCAGGTGAGTGCTGATTTCAGAGATGAGTCCTGAATTCAAATCATTGTTCCACTTTACAGCTTTATTTTGCAAACACTGAAATCAGCAGATGAGTCTTGATTTTGGTGATAAGTCCTGAATTCAAATCATCGTACTGATTCACAGCTTTATTTGGTAAACATTAAAATCAGCAGATGAGCTCTGATTTCAGTGATGGATCCTGAATTCAAATCATGGTACTAATTAACAGCTTTATTTGACAAACATTGAAATCAACAGGTGAGTCCTGATTGCAGAGATGAGTCCTGAATTCAAATCATAGTACTGATTTATATCTTTATTATGCAAACTGAAATCAGCAGATGTGTCCTGATTTCAGAGATGAGTCCTGAATTCAAATCATGGTACTGATTTACAGCTTTATTTAGCAAACACTGAAATCAGCAGATGAGTCCTGATTTCGGAGATGAATCCTGAATTCAAATCATTGCTACATAAAGCTGTGAATCAGTACAATGATTTGAATTCAGGACTCATCTCCGAAATCAGGACTCCTCTCCTGATTTCAATGTTTTCCAAATAAAGCTGTAAATTAGAACGACGATTTGAATTCAGGAGATAAATCCTGAATTCAAATCATCGTTCTAATTTACAGCTTTATTTTGCAAACATTGAAATCTGCAGGTGAGTCCTGAGTTCGGAGATGAGTCCTGAATTCAAATCATGGTACTAATTAACAGCTTAATTCGGAAAACACTGAAATCAGCAGATGAGTCCTGAATTCAAATCATAGTACTGATTTATATTTTTATTTTGGAAACACTGAAATCAGCAGATGAGTCCTTATTTCAGAGATGAGTCCTGAATTCAGATCATGGTACTGATTTATAGCTTTATTTTGCAAACATTGAAATCAGCAGATGAGTTGATTTTGGTGACAAGTCCTGAATTCAAATCATTGTTCCAATTGACAGCTTTATTTTGCAAACACTGAAATCAGCAGATGAGTCTTGATTTTAGTGATAAGTCCTGAATTCAAATCATCATACTGATTCACAGCTTTATTTGGCAAACATTAAAATCATCAGATGGGTCCTGATTTCAGAGATGAGCCCTGTATTCAAATCCTCGTACTGATTTACAGCTTTATTTTGCAAACACTGAAATCAGCAGATGAGTCCTGAATTCAAATCATGGTACTGATTTACAGCTTTATTTGACAAACATTGAAATCAGCAGAAGAGTCCTGATTTCAGAAATGAGTCCTGAATTCAAATCATGGTACTGATTTACAGCTTTATTTTGCAAACACTGAAATTAGCAGATGAGTCCTGATTACGGAGATGAATCCTGAATTCAAATCATTGTCAAATAAAGCTGTGAATTAGCACAATGATTTGAATTCATGACTCCTCACCGAAATCAGGACTCATCTGCTGATTTCAATGTTTTCCGAATAAAGCTGTAAATTAGAACGATGATTCGAATTCAGGAGATAAATCCTGAATTCAGATAATTGTTCCAATTTACAGGTTTTTTTTTTGCAAACATTGAAATCAGCAGGTGAGTCCTGATTTCGGAGAGGAGTCCTGAATTCAAATCATAGTACTGATTTATAGCTTTATTTTGCAAACACTGAAATCAGCAGATGAGTCCTGAATTCAAATCATGGTACTTATTTATAGCTTTATTTTGCAAACATTGAAGTCAGCAGATGAGTCTTGATTTTGGTGACTAGTCCTGAATTCAAATCATTGTACTGACTCATAGCTTTATTTTGCAAACAGTGAAATCAGCAGAGGTGTACTGATTTCGGTGAGGAGTCCTGAATTCAAGTCATTGTACTAATTTACAGCTTTATTTGAAAAACATTGAAATCAGCAGATGAGTCCTGAATTCAAATCATGGTACTGATTCACAGCTTTATTTTGCAAACATTGAAATCAGCAGATGATTCCTGAATTCAAATCATGGTACTGATTTATAGCTTTACTTTGCCAGTCCTGATTTCAGATATGGGTCCTGAATTTAAATCATGGTACTGATTAACAGCTTTATTTTATAAACATTGAAATCAGCAGATGAGTCCTGATTGCAAGGAGGAGTCCTGAATTCAAATCATCGTTCAAATCTACAGTTTTATTTTGGAAACACTGAAATCAGCAGATGAGTCCTGATTTCAGATATGGGTCCTGAATTCAAATCATGGTACTGATTAACAGCTTTATTTGGAAAACACTGAAATCAGCAGATGAGTCCTGAATTCAAATCAAAAGTACTGATTTATAGCTTTATTTTGTAAACACTGAAATCAGCAGATGAGTCATGATTTCAGAGATGAGTCCTGAATTCAAATCATTGTACTGATTTACAGCTATATTTGACAAACACTGACATCAGCAGATGAGTCCTGATTCGGAGATGAATCCTGAATTCAAATCATCGTTCAAATTTACAGTTTTATTTTGCAAACATTGAAATCAGCAGATGACTCTTGATTTTGGTGACGAGTCCTGAATTCAAATCATTGTACTGATTCACAGCTTTATTTTGGAAACAGTGAAATCAGCAGATGAGTCCTGATTGCAGAGATGAATCCTGAATTCAAATCATCGTGCAAGTTTACAGTTTTCTTTTGCAAACATTGAAATCAGCAGACGAGTCCTGAATTCAAATCATGAAACTGATTTATAGATTTATTTTGAAAACACTGAAATCAGCAAATGAGTCCTGATTTAAGAGATGAGTCCTGAATTCAAATCATGGTACTGATTCACAGCTTTATTTGGCAAACATTGAAATCTGCAGATGAGTCCTGAATTCAAATCATAGTACTGATTTACAGCTTTATATTGCAAACACTGAAATCAGCAGATGAGTCCTGATTTCGGAAATGAATCCTGAATTCAAATCATTGCCAAATAAAGCTATGAATCAGTACAATGATTTGAATTCAGGACTCATCACCGAAATCAGGACTCATCTGCTGATTTCAATGGTTGCAAAATAAAGCTGTACATATAACCATGGGACTCCCCAAGACAAAATTTACTAAACCTTTGCATTTCCACCCCACAAAGGATGGTGTTTAAGTACTTGACGTGATAAAGGCCTAGAAAGGCATCGTTTTTTTGTGATGCAAGCTCACGTACAAACATTTTGTAAATATTGACTTAAGTGGTTCGTTATTGTCCACCCCTCCCCCAATATCAATCCTTTATACCGATAATTATCACAAGGCATAGAGTAGGTTTCCTTATCCTTTTTTCCTTTTAAAACATCACAACATATTCTTTATTTCCAGCAAATGGTCTTTATTTTGAAACAATTTGAAATCGGATTGCATTTCATGCATACATGTCTCTTGCTCGCTCAGAAATAATTTGCATTGTCAAGCAACTGTTGGTGAGAGAACCGTGCCGTGTGCACACCATCTCCACGGGTTGTACTGACTGACCACTACCAGCAGGTGGGGTTATGCATTCTTCTATGAAGGTGAAGAAAAGGTGGTAGAGAGAACATTCAAATAATCACTAAACAAAAACTGTTCTCTTAAGACTATATACGCGTCTCTGTGTTCCTGTATCTAGGGTACTCAACCCAATAAACAGGCTTGCTTCCCATGACCACGAGTGCCGGTTTTCATTCTCACAAAGGAGTTTGAAGTTATATATATATATATATATATACACACACACACACACACAGAGGGATATGTATATCCACATAAAGGGGAAATGCCTTCACTCCAAGATAGTGTATAAATACTTATACCCCAGTGTAATATACACACACACACATATATATATATATATATATATATATATATACACACACACAGAGGGATATGTATATCCACATAAAGGGGAAATGCCTTCACTCCAAGATAGTGTATAAATACTTATACCCCAGTGTAATGTACACACACACACATATATATATATATATTTATATACACATATATATACACACACATCATATATAAATATACACATCATATATATATACACACACACATATATATGTACACATACATACATACAATATACACACACATCTGTGTGTGTGTGTCCCAAGGCCATGAAAATATATATAGACCAATAACTCCTTATTTTGAGTCTCTTTAACTAATACATTCACACATTTCTTACCACAATGCGAAGGTTCGATGTCATGTTTCTACCCTTCTAGAGTACAGTCAAAATGGTGAGATAGAAACATTGTTTACTTCCTGGCATATTGTTACCCTGAGTTTACACAGGGAAAGCACTTCCCTAATAGTCCTATGGGCACTTTGATGTGGTTTCACCTTACTTTACATTCTTTTTTTAACACTCGTGCAAAATGCCATGGCATATCTTATTTATGCAGAAGTGTTGAGTGATATTTACTACTATTATTGAGTGGAAGAATATCATGACTGACCCACTCGAGGTCACACTTCTTATAAGTCATAGCCCCTCCCCACATTCAACAGTGGTAACAAATAACACCACACTCTGCACATCTGCCTACATACTGTTTAGCAACGGTAGTGACAATAAATGTGACCCAAAAACATTGTTTGTACCAAGTTTAGTAATTTACACATTTTGTCATCTAGTACTACAGTGTAAAGTTCAAATACCTTTCATCACCACAGTAAAGAGTAATTGACACGAGACAATGATTACTACCTCTCAGACTCAATTCTATCATCAACTAACAGGGAAAATACTGTAGCCATATACACAAGGCTTAACTATTGGGGTTCGATCTTATATGGATTTTACCCCATGGATTCTGTATTTGAATATTTGAACAAGTGCCTTCCTTGCCTTAGGTAAGGATTTTTGAGGTGGATTCTCTGTCTTCCTGCACATATCTAACCCTAAGAATATCCAGCATGTTGTAGCCAGAATCTCTTGCAATAGCCCCCCCGTGCCGGCAAGTGGCATCAAGGGGCTGTAGCTCAGGGCTCCCCTAAACATGATGGCAAAGAGACAAATGCGGTCCCCATTGTGCAATGATGTCTGTTTCCATCCTTCTTTTCCCACTCAGATGCATAAGGATGAGATCAATGGGAAGAAAAAGAGGCAGGACCAGAAGGAAATGCTAACTTGGAATCTTTTAAGGACATTCACAAGAATATGCCACCTTATTTCGCATGCATTTACAACGCATGTCGTTACAACAACCGCATTGTTAGTTCGCATATCGTTACAACGCAAGTCGGAACAACGACTTGCGTTGTGTAAGGGGCGCTGTATGTTGGAATAGTATAATTTACTATTCCAACTCCAGTCTGTGCGGACAGTAGGGAAAATCCAACACCTTAGGACCCTTACAACGCAAGTCGTTGTTCCGACTTGCATTGTAACGGTATGCGAACCAACAACGCAGCCGTTGTAACGACCGCATTGTAATGCCATGCGTTGTTTCGCATGCGTTAACGCTGTTTACCCATTCACGACCTCACTCTTGAACGGAGAGGAGGGCAAGCAGTATGGAGCCTGTGGTGAGACAGAGTAAATATCAGGAAGATAATTAAAGAAGGGAAGTAACTTACTCTTGTGGTGGGTACTTCTTCCAGCATACTCCTCACTAATCACATCAGGAGAGTGGTGTGAACAGGGGGTTACACCAAAACGTCCTGCAGCAGGAATCTGGCGAAATGCTTGTCCCCCTGTATCATGGCTTCAATGGCAGATGAAGAGGAGGACCCAAGTACATTTCCGGAGAGAATGAAGTAAATAGCAGATAGATAGATCAAACCTGCAGCTCACTCGCCCAGCGTGCCAAGGAGACCATAACAAGGAGCAGTGTCTTCAAGTTAAGAAGCCTCAACGAACAGCCATGCATGATGAATGGAGAGGGTGGAAAAGTGCATGTACAATCTTCAAAAAAAGCAGCAAAATAAGGAGAGTTGATCTGGCAAGCAGAGGGATGCCAAAAAGGCCAACAAGTAACCTTTGTGTGGCCAGGGCAAAACCTTGCCTTGCTAGAGACAATACATATATCAAATCATCAGAGAAGCTTGTACTCACAGGGATAACTTGTCCATGGGCATAGCTATCAATAGTGCAGTAGGAACAAAAGCACCCCAGGGTCCCATGTGCCCTCTAGAACCCACTTATGGTTACAAAACTGTGCGTACGGGATCTATTTTCCTTGGAAGCATTATGGCCCTTCGCACCCTTGCTACCCCCACTGAATCTTTAACTCAGTACATCAGGACCCAAAGATGAATGAGCAGACTTAGTAGAAGGTTGTTCAGTAGCCAAAGATCACATCCACTGCCTTGGCCAACAAATCGAATACGCTCATTTTGCTCTTCTCAATCTCCACATTCGGAGTGTTGATGCACATGGACTCTTGATCTGAAGGGTTTGAGGGAAAGTATTTAGGTTGAATTGTAGAATGAACAATGATTGGAAAGGAACTTTGAGTGGCTTATGTCATCCTGAGAAATCACAACAGTGGTCGAAAAGCTCTAGTCCCAGGCTGCAAGCAGACAGTCTAGAATTGCCTCAATAAAAAGATGTTCAGCATCCAAAGCTGTGGGTTATAATATCCCAGTGAGCAAATTGTCTCCGGTTTCTTACCTCGGCAACTGTAGTTCAAGACTTCAGACGCCTTATACATGACTCCTGTGCAAGAAGGCAATGACCCTCTATGGAGTGCTGCCATCTAGTCCATCTCAAGCATAGGGTAAGTGTTCAGACCACTAGTGTTTTAAAGATCACGATAAAGGCTATCTGTGGAGGGAGAAGGTTACTCCCCTCACCATTGCCCTCTTTGTGAGGTGCCTCAGTGAGCACCGGACTCTGAACTGATAAAAAGGGCATTAAACCTGGCGAACCTTTGAGCTCAAGAAAGTAGCTTTCTCAAGCATTTATCAGAATGTAGTAATTGAGGCGGAGGCGAGACAGGTTCACATGAGGTTTATTGAATTACACGGACGTGGAGCAGAGGAGAAAAGCTCCACCAGGCTCAGCAGTTAAGACAAACAGTGTGAGTACATTCCATGCAGCTATGCAACAGAGCTACCTAGCAACACCAGCATTATGATGCAAGCAGAAACCATGTACACAATTACACAATACTACACAGAAGTAGGCCTCAACCTTTGCCATAGCCCAGGTCAGTATCTTCCAAGTAGTAGGAGGATGAAGCAATAGTTCCTAGAGTGGTGTTCTCTTCTACAGGGCCATAACCAGAACAGTTGCTAGAACTGGCAGGAAACAGGGTGCCAAGTGTCAAAGTTGTCTTGGGGTGGCTCATAGCACGGCCGATTAAAGTCAGGGCAGAGACACTGATGGAGGCATGGTCGATTGTCCTGGGGATTCGTTGGGGCCAAGAGGCACGCCAGAGGGAAGTAGAACATGAACTGATAAAGACCGCCTCTAGCGGAGTGTTGGCAGTAGGCACCAGAAACTCCAGCCAAAGCCCTCCAGCACCAGTTCCAAAGAAGATGTTGAGGCTGATAGCAGGGAATATGATTCTACTTCGAGGTGCATTTTGTGCTTCTTGTGGGAGGTTGTCTTCTTGAAACGATTTCGTTTTGCTAAAGACTTGCCTGATCGGGACTGGTCCCGCCTCTTGGTCTCCCTCAACTTAATTGCCTTCGAATGTATGAGTGCACACTTGTTGCAGGATGTGGTCTTGTTTAGAGCCTAGGCACCAAAGAAAGTTGCGGTATAGGTCTGAAATAGACATCTATGTCTTACAAGCTTTGTAGGGATTGAATCCTGACACCTTAGACGGTGATAAGGCCCCACAAAACATCACACTGCTTCAAATGAGAATTTATTTGGCAAAATGCATAACACAGGAGCCCCGAATCTCAATTGAAGGCCTAAAAAAGAAAACAAAATAGACGTTATCGCGGCTCATGGCACCTCATATGGCACTCGGTCATCAGGCTTAAGTGAGGAACGAGAGGTGTGGTGGAGCATGTCAAAGCAACCTCATGGTGCTGTGGAGCTATTGCTAGAGTTTCCAAATCCAGTTTACCACAATGATGAGATTCAAAAAGTGAAGAATGAGTAGGAAGTAATGTCCATCTGAATCCTTTCTTTACAACTATTGCACATGAAAAAAACAGCATGGCTTAAACTATACATGAAGATCCGCAGAGTGCGATATGCAATTTTAATAGGCTGATGAGGAGCATTATGAACCACAGAAGGCTTCGCCTCTTGGGAATCAGGGCCCCTCCATCCACTAAACAGAAATGCTCTTTCTGTTGGATACTCTATCTAACCGCAGATTCCTCACCTTAAGAATATTCTCAGGTGCCAGACTAGATCCGTTAGAATTTTCAGTATAGTCCCTGCCCACGAGTAGGCGACACTGCAGCTCTACGTCTACTCCTTTCCACCTTGAAAGTGATGGGTGGAGCTCCATATAAGCACCATTCAAGCTTGCTGATGTCAGTTTCTTTCTTGATACTGTCCGCGGCATTGGAAGTGGAGCCCAAAAAGCAATTAACTGTACCACTGTGCAGCTCTGCAATTTGGGACTTTTTTTCTTATAGAAAAGAAGCCATTCCACAGAACGGGCAGGAGGGAGGACAGTGAGGAATCAGAGGTTAGATAAGAGTATCTACCAGATGGAGAGTTACTGAAGCTTAAGTAGCTTGTTCTTTTGAGAGAGACTTCCAAGCGGAGATTCCTCACCTTTACAATAGATATCAAAGTAGAACCTCACAAAGTGGTGGGTCTGTGAGGAGGCTCAGACCCAAAAGTACTGCAGACCTGAATCGCCAAAATGCCCTTCCAGTCAGACCAAGCTGTGAAGGCAGTACACTTTGTGAACGGGTGCTCTGAGCCCCACGTTGCAGCCTTACAAATATTCAGGACAGGCACTTCATGTGTCAACACAGTGGAAGAGGTCTTGGCCCCAGTGGAATGGGTCCTTAGTCCTCCATTAGGCTGCTTCTTGGCCAGCCCTTAGCAGAACATAATGCAGAGAACTATGTACCCAGACAAAGTCATTTTCTGCACTGCCTTGCCTTTCGCTGCCCTAGAGGACCCCACAAAGAGCTCATCGTCTATCCAATGATCTTTGGTACAATGAACGCAAAAACTCACTGTCCATTGGGGTTCAAATGATGGAGTTTCTCCGCTTCCTTCAAGGGGCAAGTTAAAACAAAGAACGTTGACGTGTGATGGACTGCATAACATCAAAGGGAGTTACAACCTAGTAGAAAAGTAGAAAGGTGTCTCTAGCCTCAGCACCAGTTTGTCATGAAAGGTGGTGTGTGGTGGCTGGACTGAAAAAGCCTAAAGCTCGCCCAAGCAATGTGCTGAAGTCATCATGATGAGAAAGGCTGTCTTCAGAGTCTGAGGCAAAGACAGCAGATGTGCATCAGCTCAAAAAAGGTGCAGATATGAAATGTAAGGACAAATCCTACTGTGGCATCCCAAAGGGTTTAGAAGGAAACCGATGGAGGTGGCCGTTAAGAAACTGCAACAGGTGATTTAAACAGGGAAGACTGGTCCAGTAGATGCAAAAAGGTAAAACTGGGTCGACAAATAACCTTTAACAGTGCCCACTGCAGGTTCTTGCTAGGTCAAAGACAAAACAAACAATACTTCTAAGAGTTTTGCCTGCAATGGGTCCATATTACGGGTGGCACACAAAGTCACTAACGTGTTCCAGAGTCTAGCATAAACAGACTTTGTTGAACGATACCTAGTCACAAGAATAACATTCACTACTGAAAGATTGAATGCTGTCAACTTCAACTGCTCAATCTCCATGCATGGAGGTGTAGATTGAGCAGGCCCCAGCAGAAGATCCTTACAAAATGGCAACTCAAACAGAGGACAGAACTCAGTGGCAGAAGTTTTGGGTACACACTCTCCTGGCCAAAACCGGAACCTCTAGGATGACGTGGGCTCGGATGACCCTGATCTTCAGGGTACAGGACAGGAGATATAGCAGCTAGAAGGCATACAGCACTCCTGTGCTCCACTCTAGGTGGAAAGACTCCAAGACAGAGCCTCTGGGAAACTAGTCCAATGGCAGTCGAGTAGCCTACACTACAGATCATTTGCTGTCACATCCAAAACCTGGATGAAGTCTCACAGGTTCTCTTGGTGCAGGGCCCACTAATACTTCACATCCCACTGCAGAGCCCGCGTACGCTATTTGGCATGGCCTATGAGCAAATTGTAGGAGGCCAAAAGGTGAAGAAGCCTCAGAGTCACCCTCGCGGAGTCCCAAGACTGGGGCTGAAACATCAGGATCATAGCCCACACGTCCTGGCCTTGCTGATTCAGGGGGAAGGGAGAATATGGCACCATAGCCAGTATAGCTCCGATGAAAAGTAGCCTCTACAAAAGAGTCAGGTGTGACTTAGACACACTGATAGTGAACCCCAACAATGTCAAGAGGTTCACTGTCATAAGGAGATGGTCCATGTGTGACTGTGGCAAGCCCTTTAACAGCCAGTCATCGAGGTATGGAAAGACTAGAACACCTGACCTCCAAAGTTATGCTGTGAACACTGCTGTCACCTTGGTGAACACCAAAGGGGCACTGGTGAGGCAGGAGGAGTGCACAGCATGCTGAAAATGTTCCAGGCCCACTTGAACTGCAAGAAACGCCTGCAGGATGGGGCCATGGAAAAGAGAAGTCTTGCAGGTTCAACGCTACCATCGAGTCTCCTGGAGCCAGGACAGATAGAACCTGGGCCGGTGTGAGCATCTTAGATTTGCTCTTATGGAGGAACACATTGAGAGGCCGAAGAACTAAAATAGGATTAAGGACTACAGCCTTTTTCAACACTAGGAAATAGTAGGAGTAACATCCAGTTCTGATTTTCAAGGCCGGGATTCTCTATATGGCTCCTTCCACCAAAGGTGCCTGAATTTCCTGTAGTAAGATGGACAAGTGCTCCTTCGAAAGCTGCTCTGTAGAGGGTGGAAGATGCAGCATATTGGAAAGGAAAGACGGGGTGTGGCCCCACTGAACCATTTGCAGGACCTACTTGTTGGATGTTATGGCATGCCACCCCTGGAGAAAATTACGGATTCTTCTTCTCAGGGGTGGTTGTGAGCTGTTAAGGTCAAACTACAGCTTCTTAGAGGCTTCTGCTGAAGGGGCGGAGAACTGGGAAGTTTGCTGTCCTGTGAGCCAGGACGTGGTATACTAGATTCCTGACCCTGAAAAGACTGCGGTACCTGTGCCTGGAGTGGTGGACCTTGGCGTTGCCCGTAAGTAAAACCCCTGGCGATACCACAATTGGGATAAAACTTAAGGAACTTGCCAGGCAAGTGTGGAGAGTCAGAGGAAGGGCAAAGTGGCTCTGTTTCCTTTGAAGCTCTCTAGTGCGGGGTCGTCTTCTCGCCGAATAGATCAGACCAGTCAAAAGGCATACACATTAGTGACACCTGAACGCCACATGAGAGGTCTATGTATATCATCCATGTGTGGAGCTGCTAGACAGTGCCAAAACACATTACACCTGAGCCAACACAAACTAGTCTCACTGTGGACCTTGGGCAAGAAGTCCACAAAAGTGTCAAGCATAGCCAGGAAAAATGCTCCTCAGGGCTTTTAAATGAAGGAGACTCCTTTATTGGCAGGTAGCCTCTTGAATCAGAAGAGTTTATGTGCTGGCCCCATTGGTTTATTTTTGTGAAGCAATCACCGAGGAAGTTTACACACCAGTGTAAGAAAAGAAGACAAGGAACCAGAGTGGAACCTCAGTCTCAGCGTTGTTATTCTCCCTTCGGACGAGGCTAAGTAGGGAATCCTGTGGAGTCACCCTCCTATGTGCTTGACCTGAAAAAAAGAAGGAAGATCTACTGGCCTACAAGAGGAGCCGGACAACACCTGCAAGGAGCAGTGACCTCAATCCATGGATAGAGCGAAAGGCCCAGCTTACTGGTAGGACCATTATAAAAAATGTTTAGGAAACTGAAAGGGGTCATGAAGTCGCCCCAGCCCAGCTGCCTAGGAGAAGTAAGAAGGATTGTCTAAGAGCTGAACAAACACCTTCATGAAATTGAGAAAGATGAGACTGAATCATCCTTTACCTATACAGTGCCACTGGGCACCTGTAATCTAGCAGAATGACACCTTCAGTTTGAGGTCTGGCCATCCAGGATGGGAACGTTACTTGTTAGATATCCCTATTGCTTGTTAAACCAATCCCATTAAGACCTATACTAGCCTGTGGAATCAGTAACAGATCAGTGTTCTCCTTACCGAGCACCAGTGACCACATATTGGATCAAAAGGGCAACAGGAGCACCCAAGACTTTTCTTGTAGTTTATCTTTTGGTGTCCTACTATTTAACCAAGGAATTTTAGGGATGACCTATTTTATTCCTTAACAGCTTGGGTACCACTGGCTGCTATATAAAAGCACAGCCTTTCTGCCAACAATCAACCCTATATTTTTTTAAGGCATCCAAAGGATTCCAAAAAGACCAGAATCAACACAAAGCCTCTTTCTTTGGTTAAACGTTGTCACAGGCTTTGATATTAACTGAAATTCTAGCACCTGGTATGAGGGGGCTAAGGAACACATTATGTATCTTTAGTAACACCCTTTCTGGTGGAGACTATCTAGCTGTAGATTCCTCACCCTTTAAATATTCCCCAGGCATCAGACAGGATCCAGAAACTTTTCAAGAGTACCTCTGTAGGACGGTAGGTTACATCGCCATGGCTCATCACTAAAGCCTTTCTGATCCAGAAATGGCATCGATTTCGAGACTGCTCACACAGCAAGATGCAGAGCCTCAAAATCAAATTATTGTGACCATTATGAAGATTCCTAGACTTTGGATTTTATTAATGGATACAGTCCAATCCATTGAACAGGGAGGATGGAATGGTCAGTGAGGAATCTGCAGCTAGATAGAGTTTCTACCAGAAAGAGCGTTACTGAAGGTAAGTCACTTCTGATAGAGACTTCTAGCTGTTGATTCCTTACATTTTGAACAGATACCAAATCAGTACCATTTTGGAGTAGGTTCTGTGAATGGACTCAAACCCGAAAGTCCTGCAGGATTGAGCAGGCAAAATGCCCCTGTTGGCAAACCTAACCATCGAGGCTATAGTGATTTGTAGATACATGAAGGGACGCCCATGTAGCTGCCTGTCAGAGGTCTAAGCAAAAGAAACAATTGATGGACAGAATGAGAAACAATGCAGTCATTCACCCCCAGTAACAAGGATCTGGATTAAATCCATCATTCTTTTGCTCACCACACCACCCCAGTTTGGACCAAGCCATATGCAAATCAGTCTTGATCCTGTTCCTTGTGAGAACAGTCCATGTTCCTTGTGGGAACATTCCAGCCCGAACTGCCAAGCCTGGTCCTCCCTGGACCGAAAACAAGCATCCTGGACCGGTTTCAGGGCATCACCCTTCATCAGCCAGGCTAGCTTGAATCTAGTGGTGTAGTGAGCACGGGACCCACGTCTGGGCATACCCTTCCCACTTAGGGCGACATATGCAAAAGAAACAATTGATGGACGGAATGAGAGACAATGCAGACATTCACCTCCAGTCACAAGGATCTGGGTTAAATCCATCATTCTTTTGCTCACCACCCCAGTTTGGACCCAGTCATATGCAAATCAGTCTTGACCCTGTTCCTTGTGGAAACACTCCAACCCGAACTGCCAAGCCAGGTCCTCTCTGGACCGGAAACAAGCATCCTGGGACCGGTTTCAGGGCATCACCCTTCATCAACCCAGCTAGCTTGAATCCAGTGGTGTAGTGAGCGCGGAACCCACGTTTGGGCATACCCTTCCCACTTAGGGCGACATATGCAAAGGAAACAATTGATGGACAGAATGAGAGACAATGCAGACATTCACCCTCAGTCACAAGGATCTGGGTTAAATCCATCATTCGTTTGCTCACCACACCACCCCAGTTTGGACCCAGCCATATGCAAATCAGTCTTGACCCTGTTCCTTGTGGGAACAGTCCAGCCCAAACTGCCAAGCCAGGTCCTCCCTGGACCAGAAACAAGCATCCTGGGACCGGTTTCAGGGTATCACCTTTCATCAGCCAGGCTAGCTTGAATCCAGTGGTGTAGTGAGCACGGGACCCACGTCTGGGCATACCCTTACCACTTAGAGTGACATATGCAAAAGAAACAATTGATGGACGGAATGAGAGACAGGGAGGACCTGGCCTGGCAGTTCGGGCTGGACTGTTCCCATTGGCTGCAGGGTCAAGACTGATTTGCATATGCTGGGTCCAAACTGGAATGGCATTGTGAGCGAAAAAAAGATGGAGTTAGGCCCAGATCTCTGTACTGGGGTGAATGTATGACATTATTCTGCATTCTGTCCATCAATTGTTCTTTTTGCATTTGACAGAAGTCTACTGCAGGGAATCTGCATTCTAATTCGGTGGTAGTAGCATTGAGCCTAGTAGAATGAGCACACAGTCTTTCCAAATGCTGCTTTTTTAGCCAATGCATAGTAGATCTTAATGCAGAGCGTGATCAGCAAGAGATGGTTCTCTTCACAGCCTTGTCATTTTTTGCTCCAGTGAATCCCAAAAAGAACTGATCAGGTACCTGGTGTTCTTTGGTATAATCTATTTAGAAGCTCAGTGCTCTCTTGGTGTGATGAAGTCTCACCTACTCCTTAGAGGGGTGAAGTGGAGCATAGAATGCCAGCAAGCAAATATGTTGACCGATGTGGAAGGGCATCACAAATTAGGCAAGAACAATGGCTGTGTCCGCAAAACCAATTTGTCTGGGAGGAAAATGGTGTATGATGGGTTAACAGAGAGGCTTGAAGCTCAGTCATACGCTGTGCTTATTTTGTGGCGATGAAGAACATGAGAGGCAGCAAGGAGCAGCTGTGAAGAGGCTCAGAGGGAGGTCCAATTTAAGGTCGGACTGCGGCATGAAGAAGGGGGAGCTAGAAAACAAATGTAAACCTTTTAAAAAGCAGATAACAACTGTAGTCTTAAAGAAGGCTGCGCTAGCAATCGCAAACAGGCTGAAAGAGTACAAGGTACCCCTTAACTGTGCCCAGAGCAAGGCCTTGCTGGGCTAGGGACAACACAAACAACAAAACGTTAGATAGTTTGGCCTAGAGGGGGTCAATATGGCAGATGCCACACCAAACCATGAACTTGTCTCAATGACAGGTGTATAAAGTTTTTGTCGAGAGACACCTGGCTTACCAAGATGACATAAATTCCTCCGGAGCAAGGTTGAGGGTGTTCTGCTGTCACAGCTCAATCCCCAAGCATAAAGGTTGAGATTGCGAAGGCCCGGGTACTGACCCCTGCCTTGCTGCTGCAACAGTAGATCCTACTGGAGGGGCAGCCTGATCGGAGGACAGATGCTCAGGCCCAGGAGTTCTGGATACTATACTCTCAATGCCCAATCCGGAGCCACTAGGAGGACTTGGGCCCGCTTGGTCCCCTTCTTCTTGAGAACTTGGGCAGGAGTAGTATCGACGGAAAGGTATGAAAAAGTCCAGAGATCCGATTGAGGCATAACGCTTCTCCAAGCAAGAGATGCCTTGGAACCTCTAGCACACAGAACTGATGACAGTGTGTGTTCTCAACGGTGGCGAAAAGATCAAGCCAAGGTTCTGCCCATTCATAGAAGAAACCTTGTGGCACCGGATGTAACTGCCACTAGTGGTTAGCTAGCCACTGACAGCTGAGATATTCCACCCTAGCATGCAACTATCCTGCCTGGTGATTCACCACAAGGAAAATTCCTTGGTGGTTCCGACACTTCCAGCAGCACAAGGTCTCCCAGCACGGGGTCCGTATACCCTCCCCGCCCTGTTTGTTATAGTACCACATGACGGTTGTGTTGTCGGTGAGCACCTGTACCAGCCTCCCTTTGATGGACCGAAGTAAGGCTTTCAGTGCCAAGCAGATGGCCCTGAGCTCCAGAAGATTGATATGGCATCGGGACTCCACCGGAGACCAGAGGCCTGTGATGTCTACCTCTCCCAGATGGCTGCCCCAACCCTGAAGTGACGCGAACCGTCACCACCGTCAGCTTTGGGTTAGGTAAGGACAAGGGTCTGCTGCTGACCCAATTGCTGTTCAATAACCACCACTGCAAGTCTTTTGCAGTCTCCTCCAAGATCTGAACGTAGTCAGAGAGGGTCCCTTGATGTTGAGCCCACTGAAACTTCAACAACCAGTAGGCCAACAATCGCAGCAGCCTCAGAGATGACCTCAATGAATGTTGAATTTTCCCTTCCAGAGGAAGGCGTTGAGTGGCCGCATGTCTAAAATCACACATAGGCCTCCATCCTTTTTCAGCACCAGAAAATAGCAGGAATAGCAACCATGGCCTACTTCTGGCAGAGGCTTCCTCTCAATAGCCCCCTTCGCCAAAAGGGTTCCGGCATCCTGCCACAAGATGTTGGGGAGATTAAGGGAGATGCGGTGAGACCGAAAGGATGGGTGAGGCATAGCCTTTCCATACAATTTGCAGGACCCACCTGTCTGATTTTATGGCCTGCCAACCTGGCAAGAATAGTTGGATCCTGTCTCAGACCAGGTGGGTCTGTTCCTCAAATGGAATGCTAAATGGGTTTGGCAAGTGGGGCTGCAGGAGGAGGCTGGGGATTGAGCGGCCCATTGACCTTGGCCACAGGGACAGTTGGCACTATAGTCACTAAACTACTGGGCGCCATAGTGTGGTTGTAAAGCACCTCTATCAAAGTCACGAAATAAACAATAGGTCTATTACAGTTGGCAAGGTGGGGCAGATAGGCCCAGCGAGTGAGCTGTGGCCCCGCTCTCTTTGAACCACTCAAGAGCAGAGTCAACCTTATCCCCAAACAAGCAAGGTCCATCGAACAGCACGAACATCAGGAACGACTGGACGTCATCTGAAAAACGGCGAACCACAGCCAAGCGTGGTAGTGAATGGCAACACTAGTGCCAATGGCCTGGCCTATGGAATCGGTGCTGTCCAAGCCACAATGAATTGTGAAGTTGGCCGCATCCCTACCATCCTGGATGGCCTGAGAAAGGACAGTCAAAGACCTTCTGAGACACCAGGGAGGACTTGACTAATCGCGTGTAAGTAGCATATCAGGAAACCGCTGGCCTTCAGTGTGTGGAGAGACAGGCCTTCAGTGTGTGGAGAGACAGGCTGGAAGAAGAAAACTCACTTTCCAATCGTTTTTACTCACTTGGATTCCCTAGTAGTCAGAAAAGAACTGGGATTAGACTGGCTTGAGGGTGCTTGAAAAACCAAACTTTCAGGGGAAGCGTTTCAGAAAGGAACGTAGGGTTACCTGGGGCATGAAAATGGCATCTCACTATTTGCCTGTTGACTGGCATGCCAGAGCAAGTCTTGGCCCAGGAGTACAACACAACAAGGTATCTGTCAGTGCCTCATGAAAGGGCAAAAGGGGTTCAGAGGAGGTTTTCCCAGGCTAGAGGACCTTGGTCAACATGTTACTTTTAACCTCAAAGGTGAGGAGCTGGAGGCCTTGGTCTTCAGCTGTCCTACGCATTACCACGGCATAGGAGGCGGATTACTCAGTGGCTGGGCTAGTGGGTGAGAGAAGACCTGATTCAGGGGAGGTATGGAGACTGCTGGCCTCCAGCAAGTCATTGTCCCAATTGCCTTTAGAACAGGGCTGAGCAAACTCATCACCCGAATCATAATTGTTTTCTGAGACAGAAAAGGCAGTATAGTCTGTGTGATTTCTATTGTGGAGATGGTAAATCAAGTTTAGGAAGCGGCACTTCAACAGTTGTTGAGTGAGGCCTCGGTCAAGGCTGTACTGGCACCAACTGAGTCAGAGAGTGCTATTGGTATCTCCTCAACCAGCATCGATGGATTCAGCACCCGTGGCAAAGTTCAAGGAATAGGTGTGGACGGTGGCACCAGAGGCAGAGCCGTAATCGGAGTCAGAGGCATCCCGACAGGTTTGGAGGGTCCAATTGCCACAAAGGGCGAACCCACCAGCGGTATTCCAGATGGAAGACCTCTCGACTGTTGGGGAACCTGAAGGCGCGCTAGAAGGATTCGGCAATAATCTGAAGCCTCGGAGCATGCGCTTGTGGAACTCTTCGATCAGTTTAGGCGTGGCAGGCAGCCCTGGAGACTTGGGTTGTGCCAGAACCAGTTGTGGGATTGGTTCTAAAGTAGAGAGACTACGGGAGCGAGATCAAGAGCCATAGAGCCGCTCTTGCACTATCGCACAAGAGGGAAGTGGTGAGAAGGGGCTGAGACCCGCTTCGATTGCTTATGTTTCTTCTTAAACTTACTGGACGATTTAGATGACAACAAAGACCGAGCTCTGGAACGGCTTTGTCGACTTCTGGAGCGAGAATGGGGTCGGGCCAAACCTTCAACTTGGACCATTCTAGTTATGTGGTCTTCCTATGCTTAGCGCTGTAGAGTTTTGCCTCACAGCCTTGGATGGCCTTTGGATTCATTGAGGCGCAGCCGCTGCAGGCCTTAAAGAGTTGTGACTCGACCACAGGCACTATAAGCACACCTGATGCCTGATGGGTTTCTGTCACAGATATTTATTTGGGACAGCCCATACAAGTCCTAAAACCTGACATTTTTGGTGGAGACATTCCCTTCCAAAGCAAAACCAAAGGAAATGATGGACGGAGTGTTGAACATTGCAAGCACTCACCCCCAGTCAACTGATCTGGGTTTAATCCATCACCGTTCTTTAGCCCACTCTGCCACCCCAGTTTAGACATGGCCATATGCAAATCAGTCTGACCCTGTGCCTCATGGGAACAGTCCAGCCCGAACTGCCAAGCCATGTCTTCCCTGGACCGGAAACAAGCTTCCTAGGACCGGTTTCTGGCATTTCAGCCGTCTTCAGCCAGGCTTGCTTGAATCCAGTGGCAAAGTGAGCAAGGGACTCACGTCTGAGCATACCCTGCCAACTTATGGCGAACAAAGCAAAACCAAAGGAAATGATGGACGGAGTGTTGAACATTGCAAGCACTCACCCCCAGTCAACTGATCTGGGTTTAATCCATCACCGTTCTTTAGCCCACTCTGCCACCCCAGTTCAGACATGGCCATATGCAAATCAGTCTGACCCTGTGCCTCATGGGAACAATCCAGCCCGAACTGCCAAGCCATGTCTTCCCTGGACCGGAAACAAGCTTCCTAAGACCGGTCTCTGGCATTTCAGCCGTCTTCAGCCAGGCTTGCTTGAATCCAGTGGCAAAGTGAGCAAGGGACTCACGTCTGAGCATACCCTGCCAACTTATGGCGAACAAAGCAAAACCAAAGGAAATGATGGACGGAGTGTTGAACATTGCAAGCACTCACCCCCAGTCAACTGATCTGGGTTTAATCCATCACCGTTCTTTAGCCCACTCTGCCACCCCAGTTCAGACATGGCCATATGCAAATCAGTCTGACCCTGTGCCTCATGGGAACAGTCCAGCCCGAACTGCCAAGCCATGTCTTTCCTGGACCGGAAACAAGCTTCCTAGGACCGGTTTCTGGCATTTCAGCCGTCTTCAGCCAGGCTTGCTTGAATCCAGTGGCAAAGTGAGCAAGGGACTCACGTCTGAGCATACCCTGCCAACTTATGGCGAACAAAGCAAAACCAAAGGAAATGATGGACGGAGTGTTGAACATTGCAAGCACTCACCCCCAGTCAACTGATCTGGGTTTAATCCATCACCGTTCTTTAGCCCACTCTGCCACCCCAGTTCAGACATGGCCATATGCAAATCAGTCTGACCCTGTGCCTCATGGGAACAGTCCAGCCCGAACTGCCAAGCCATGTCTTCCCTGGACCGGAAACAAGCTTCCTAGGACCGGTTTCTGGCATTTCAGCCGTCTTCAGCCAGGCTTGCTTGAATCTAGTGGCAAAGTGAGCAAGGGACTCACGTCTGAGCATACCCTGCCAACTTATGGCGAACAAAGCAAAATCAAAGGAAATGATGGACGGAGTGTTGAACATTGCAAGCACTCACCCCCAGTCAACTGATCTGGGTTTAATCCATCACCGTTCTTTAGCCCACTCTGCCACCCCAGTTCAGACATGGCCATATGCAAATCAGTCTGACCCTGTGCCTCATGGGAACAGTCCAGCCCGAACTGCCAAGCCATGTCTTCGCTGGACCGGAAACAAGCTTCCTAGGACCGGTTTCTGGCATTTCAGCCGTCTTCAGCCAGGCTTGCTTGAATCCAGTGGCAAAGTGAGCAAGGGACTCACGTCTGAGCATACCCTGCCAACTTATGGCGAACAAAGCAAAACCAAAGGAAATGATGGACGGAGTGTTGAACATTGCAAGCACTCACCCCCAGTCAACTGATCTGGGTTTAATCCATCACCGTTCTTTAGCCCACTCTGCCCCCCAGTTCAGACATGGCCATATGCAAATCAGTCTGACCCTGTGCCTCATGGGAACAGTCCAGCCCGAACTGCCAAGCCATGTCTTCCCTGGACCGGAAACAAGCTTCCTAGGACCGGTTTCTGGCATTTCAGCCGTCTTCAGCCAGGCTGTACTAGGGTGAATGTATGACATTGTTCTGCATTCTGTCCATCAATTGTTGTTTTTGACATTCCCTTCCACACAGCAAATTTTTTATAGAGATTATGAGGTACACGTCTGGAGGTGCAGAAAGAAAGCAGCATTTGAGAGTGGCGCCCATTTAGTTTGCCACATTTCAATTCTGAAGTGGAACGTCGTCAGTGCGGAAACATGCGATTCCACCTACTGGCACGCACAGGTACTGCTGAAAAAATTCACAATGCAGTCTGATGCCTGGAGAATATTCAAAACATGAGGAATCTGCAGCCAGTCTCTACCAGAAAAAGTGCTACCCAAGGTAAGTAACTTGTTCTTTACCCCTTTCATACCATGTGCTAGAATTTCAGCTGCGGAATCAGTGGCTAGAAATATCTATCAGAATAGACGTTTGGGGTTGTAACTTGGGCTCAGAAGGTGGTAGGCTATAAGGGTTTTCTTTGCCTAGCGTAATTTTTATATGTACTCTTTTACATACAATGGAGTTTTTTTAAACTAAATGAAAGGACTGTTATGAAAGCTTTTTTTGCCCAACTATTCTGTCACATTGTTTCTGAGTTTTTAAACAGATCATAGTGAATGATCTGACCTCATAATCCAGGAAGAATGTCCAGCCTGTATGGCAGTTCATAAGCAGACTGAATGCCACCACTGTGGGAGGGGCCTTAGTGGATTCTTCAGAATGCCAATCTGGGGATAAAAGAAAGCAGAGGGATCATGTGGATTGTTGACATGAATTCTCTTGACCAAGGCCCCTGCTTTATGGAACACAGTTCTGCAAACTCTGATGGAAAGTTCTGGTCATATAGAATATCTTTGCCCAGCACAGTTTTTAAAGTGAAATCGAGCTAAATTGAAGAAAAGTTTATTATGTGACTTAACAATGACCCAATAACAACTGATAGGTTAAAAAATACAAATACAAAGAAACATTTAAAACTAAGAATGTGCACAGAGATTAAGGCACAAGCTGGGCATCGTAGAGCTAGCTCAAGAATACTATACATAATATCTCAACTTTGCAGGTTTAGACTCGTGTCTCATACAAGATTTCATCTGGGAAGCCACACTTTCTCCCTATTCAGTCAGTCAAATAAACTTTATTTCAGAGAATATCTCCATAAAAGATGCATAGAATTATATTATTATAAAAATTTTTAAAAACATACATGAAATTAGTTAAAAAGTGGTTTAAAATATTTAAAACATTTAAAAGACCAGGACATCTATATGGCCGCTCGTTACAACAGTCATATACAGTTTAAACCAGTACAAATTGAATCAGGTGAGCGTTTTCAGGTACCGTCTCCTTGTATGCCAGAAAGCCCCCAGAAATTTGGCCACAGCAAACACAATATGGGCAGCCATTTCACTCTTGAGGATTCTAAAGGCTTCATGACACCTAGTAAAACCCAAGTTCCTGCAAATGGGGATGATCCATTTTCTCCGCGCCTCACTATAGCCCGGACAAAAGAATATTATATGCAGTTCAGTTTCATCACTTACTCTGCATGCCGGGCAAGTGCTAGGTGCGGACTCAGTCCAGTGACTAGTGAGTGCACGGATTGGCAGGGACCCATGCCTCCATTGCAGATACAGCTTCCTTATTAGTACTGGGTGTATATTGTCCAGGGCTGGTTCCAGTCTGTAAACATTTTTAATACAAATAAATTGCTCCGTGAGGGTCCTAGGGGTTGTGCAGGGGTGGAATGTGGGAGCCTTGGAGTCATAGTACATTTTAGTGAGGGCCTTTTTTGGAAGCCTGGGGCAAGCATCTAGAGGATCATTCCATAGGGTGTCAAGGCCTAGACCCACCAGACTACTCCTTACAAATTTGAGCCAACCAATATTCCCCGAATTCGGAAGGCTAAGGACTTCCTGCAAGCCCTGCCTATAATGGATCAATTCGGGCACCGCCCACAGTCTGCGCCAGTAGATCAGAGGGTGGAGCGCCAGATCTTCTTCCAGGGGTCTAATACCTAAGTCAAGTCTTAGTGGCACTAAAGGTGTGCTTGGAGGGAGGGCTACTAAGCACCTGAGAAACCTGTTCTTCTCCTTTGCCAAGCAAGACGAGACTTTGTGGCCCCATAATTCACTGCCATAAATAACGGCTCCTCTGGCTTGCGCCCTATAAATGTGGAGCGGAGGGCCTATAGGTTTAAGAGTTGACCTATTCTTCCCCAACAGCCTTAATATCCCACCCACATGTTGTACTAGTTTTAGCTTTGCTTTCTCCTGATGCGGACCCCACCCCATTTTCTCATTGAGGGTTACATCAAGATATTCAAAGGTGTTAACCCGTTCTAGCGTATTGTTCCCTATACGGGGAATGCAGTGGAACCTAGGCGGGGGATTGAAGGCCATAAATTTGGTCTTCGTAGTATTAATCTCCAGTCAGTGCTCTCTACAGAAGTCCACAAAGCCATCCAGAACACGCTAGATTCCCATCGGCGACTTGGAGAGGAGGAGGGTATCATCCGCAAACATAATTGCCGGAACCCTCCTTCCTGCCAGCTTTGGGGCGTCAGAATTAGGGACCCCGTTGAGGTGGTCAATGACCCCATTGACAAAGAGGCAGAACAGGGTCGGTGCAAGTACGCACCCCTGTCTTACCCCTCTGCCAACGGGAAACTTGTTGGATAGGGCGCCCTGCTTACCACACCTCACTTGAGCATAGGTGTTGGTGTGAAGTCGAATAATCATCGACAATAGATCACTTGGTACCCCCACTCTAGCCAGCACTTCCCACAGCTTACCACGTGGAACCAGGTCAAAGGCCGCCCTCAGGTCCACAAATACAGTATAGAGGCTGCCACCCTCCAACTGTATTGTTTTCCAATATATGAGGGACAGCCTGAAGACCTGGTCTATGGTAGAGACCTTTTGTCGAAACCCAGCCTGGAGGGGGCTCAAGATTTCCCTATCTTCGATCCAGTCCGAAAGCCGATCCAACAGAAGCCTCGCGAAAAGCTTCTGGGGGACGTCTATCAGACTGATCGGTCTGTAATTGGCTGGAAGCAGAGGTGAACCCCTTTTAAATATAGGGACAATCTCTGCCCCCAGCCAAGTAGAGGGAACCGCCATACCGTGGACAATAGCATTAAAAAGTACGAGGAAGTAGGGGGCCCAAATTCTAACCTCATGTTTTAGGAGGTCGCCTGGGAGCTTGTCAAGTCCTGGCGCTTTTCCCGAGGAAAGGCGAGCAATCGCCATTTCCAAATCCTCCAAGTTAAAATCTTCCATCATGGAGGAATTACCAGTGGTTAGGGACACTATCTCTCCAGCCTCGGTTCCTAGGTGATCCAGCCCAGCTACGCTATAGAGGGATGAAAAATGTTCCTCCCACGCTTCGGGCGCAATATTTGCCTCTATAGCCAGAGCAGGCTCAGCAGAGCCATGTTTCACTATTTGCCAGAACTTCCTGGGATCTCTGACTTTAAGAGCAGATGTCATTTCTGACCAGTTCTCCCAGTCTATTTTGGCATTTTCAAGGAGGAGCTTATAAGCGGCCCGCTTTTCCCTAATAACCAGATGGGCCTCCCTGTTTTTGAGTGTTTGGAGAAGGTCTGCCTTGGCTTTCCTGCAGCTGGCATTGAACCAGGAGGCTCTTTCTCTCCTCGCTTTCCTCTCCCGAACCACCGGGTTCAATACCTCAGCAAGGTTATTACACAGGGTCAGATGGATATCCCCCAAAGAACGGCATCCATCAGGCGAAGGCAATTGTGGGAGAAGCCTTCGCACCTTTTCGAGGGCTGGGGCCACTAACTCATAAATCGCTCGGATACGATTTGGTTTTTCCAAGAGTTTTTCCCACCTTATTCTTCGCCTATTACTGGATATAGTTAAACTTGTCACCAATGCTCTATTTTCTACCACAACAGCATTGAGGAATCCGTCGGCTGCTAAGGAGAGGGACAGGCCATTATGATCACTATCCGGCCTGGGGACTATTTTAAATTCTTTGACTAGTTTCCAATCCTGTAATCTAGTTAGTATATAATCTATCCGGGACTCATGGCCTAGTCTATTAAAAGTTGGTCGCGGTGGTATGTCCCCTTCAAACCTGCCGTTGCAAGCTCTAAGTGAGTTTGCAAGGGTCATAGTTGTTATTTGGGATACAAGTGGTGAGCATGCCCTGACCGGGAGACCCGCAATAGTTGGAATATCCCAGAGATCATCCTCCTCGCTGCTGACCCCGTCTAGGTAAGCCGGGAGTGGTTCGTACTGAATGTTAAAGTCGTCTCCGACAAAGAGTGTTACTGAGCTAGAGACAGAGTCGAGAAATGTAGCCAGGTCCTCCATTGTCCCTGAAATGCCCGCTACTCCAACCGGTCTGGAATATACTTTACCAGTGTTAGACCCATCCCAGTGGGCCAACACAAGGCCACACACAAAATGTCCAGAGAGTTGGTTTCTACAATCTCGGCCTTGCAGCCAAGATGGGAACCAACCCATATTGACAGACCACCGGACGGGCGTCCCTTCCCTCCCCATGTGGCTAAAACATTAAAAGTTGCAAACCCAGCATAGCAGTGACTCTCTATGGCCCATGTCTCCTGGAACATACATATATCGTATTTTTTAATGAAGTCCGCCCATTCACTACAGTCTAATTTATTGGGTAACCCCGCTATGTTCCAAGATAGGATTTCTAATGACCTCAGATCCTTATCTGTATTTGTAGCAATCTCGGCAGGAATACTTTGATCTGGCCCCGGGAGGGCCCGATCCCCAGTGACAGAGCGTTCACTGCCTAGGATAGCCCGTGGCGAAGAGACCTTTCTTGGTGGGCACCCACCCACCCCAGTATTCCTCTCCCCCCCAAATGTTGGACAGACAGTGTGCTCCCCTTTGGAATTATACCGTCAATCCACAGCATCAAGACAGTCAAATCTGTTAGGGTGAGCAAATGGGATCCCATTCAGACCCAAGGCTGGCTGGTTCCATCTATTCATACCCCGGGGTTCCCCTAGGGGATAGACTCTTCTCCCCTGGTACAACTTTCTCGGGCCCACCCATGACCAACCCTCGTCGCCTCCCTCCGCAAACCGCTCTAATTTGTCGGGGTAGAAGGCCGATAAGGGAAGTGTCTGTATGGTGGTATGTGGTGAGCCCCCAACCCAATTACAGATGTAGGCAACTGTTCTTGGGTCTCTGAAATTAACCAGGACACAGTCCCCTGTGCCCCTTTTGATTGAATCTCCTACCCACGGAACCCGCCTTGCCAAAATAACCTCATTGTGCATGCCCGGGGGTAGGGGCCTAAATTTGTTAAGCCAATCTATGGTCTTATTTTTAATAGAAGTGGGAGTCTCATTGGAGCCCTCAGCAAGCTCAGGGACACCACTAAGCACTACCACGTAAGGAGCGGCACCTGGAGGTAGATGGGCTGGTCTCCTGGCGGAATTGGAATCAGGAATCTTCATTGAAGGTTGCATGGCTTGCTCCCTAGGATATAGATTGGGTCCCTTTGGCAGATTTACCGAGAGATTAGGTCCCTGTATCTGGGTAACAGGGGTAGCTATTACAGGGATTTTTTTGGTAATGTCCCCCCTGGGAGGTATAGATGGGGGGGGGGGTGGTGGGGAAGGGTTTGGAATGCCCCGTGGGGTGTCATTACTTGGGACTAGATTGTTGATACCAGATGTAGTAGGTAGAGCAGTGGCTGAATGGAATGGATTCGTTGGGTGGGTGGATGATGTTACGGGAGCTACATCTCCCCTTGCTGCGCACTTTGAACAGATACCACTGCTGTTTTGCGGTACCTTCAGTGTCCCTACACCCTTTACCAGATCTTTCATTAAATCCTCCATTCTAGTCAACCTGCCCTCTACTTTCTCTAGCCCCTGGGTAGATTCCATAAGGGTTTGCTGAGTAACGTTTATACCCTCCTCAATACCACTTAGTCTAGCCTCTAGCCGTGTTAATCTAGCTTTGAGGAAGTCTATCAGGCATTCTATAGTGGAGCTCAAGTCTCTATCCCCCAATTGCACTTCCCCGTCAGCGTTGGAAATTGCAGAGAGACTACTTGACAGTGGGGGAGTAGCTTCTACCCTTGGGTTGGTGTTAAATACCTGGGGGTTCCTCCCTTGTCCCTTGCTCATATTCCGTGAGGATTGGGGGTTATCATGTTTTGGGATTTTAGATTTTTTCCCCCCCAGACCCTCAGTGCACTGTTTCCTTTTCTTGATTGCACCTTCGCGTTGGCCTACCTCTAGGGTCTTATTCCTAAATACAGGGCCCTGTGGGGGTTGGGTGGAGGGGACAAGGAGGGGGCTTTGGGAATCACCTTGTGTGTCAGGGATAACAATGTTGGTTGAGGGTTGAACATCACCAACTATCCCTAATAATGGAGGTGTTAAACTCAGGTCCCTGGCATTCACCGGAAGACCCTGCTGAATTGGCGATAAAGCCCTAGCAATAGCCCCCAGGGAGGAGCGTTTCGATGCAGCTAAGCCCTGTGAAAGTCTCCTCTCTAGCGTGGTGATTTCTTTGTCCAGTACAGAGTTGGCCCTTATGATGAAGTTGTCCATAGTCCCCAAAGTAGAAAGTGTTTGGGCTCCAGACCTTGCAGTAGTGCTCCTAGTTTCCCTTGCAGCCATGGCCGCCTATTCGTGTCAGAGATGATGTGCACAACTCAGACCTATCCCCTGGCGATTCCTTTGCCTGGTGTGTGTTCAACAAAAGGGGGTGGCCCAGCCCGGCCTCTTCTGGCCCCTGACGGCCCGCCCTTTGCCCGGGCTTAGCCCGGCGCGCCCCGCGCGCGTCCTCGCGGGACGAGCTAACGTCCGTTGGTTTATGCGCCTCCAGGCGCGGGAAACTCGTCAGCGGGAGCGTCACCAGGTGAGGGGATGCTGGGAAATGAAGTCCCCTGTCCGGCGGAGCCAAGCCCGGCCGGTCGCAGGAGGGCGAGGGAGAGGGAGACAGCAAGCGTGCTCAGCGGAGCACAAGCCCGGCCGCACACAGAAGCCCCCAACAGCAGCACCAAAAGAAGGAATTTGCACTGCTCTGAATCCAATGCGAGAAAGGCTTGACCGAAGAACAGTATGAGCATGCAGCGTCTTACAACGCGCTGTCTTTAGTGTTCCGCCACCCACAGAGTATGGTCAGTAGTCCTTTCTCAATCTCGACGTGATGCTGTGCACTTATAGTGGCTTCAATAAGTAAAAAGAAACAGGACAGGGTCCCAGGAGTTGATGAATTATTGTGCAGTGCAAGGCTTGTAATCCTGTAGTAACGTCTTACCCAAATAAAGATTTCAATATCGTTTACACAGTTTACACAGTTTTTTTTTTTTGTCCAGTATGATTTCAACAACGCTTTACTCAGGTCATGTCCAAAAAGATATCCCAGCGCTTACCGAATGTAGAGAAGCTGATTTCAAGCGAAGATTAGTCCACCGCGCTTCCACGAGCAGACGGCAACAAGCGGGATACAAAGTAACGAGGAATTGTTGCAACCGCGTTTCCTCACGCAGTCGACAATAGGCTGGATACAATGTAACACTGATTGGTTTCAACCGCACCGGGTTCACGCACTCGACAAAAGCAAGGCAGGGGCGCGTTTCCAGCGCGAGACGAAAGATATGTTCCCAAAGCAGGTTCCGAGGAGAACAGGTTAAGAGGGGGAATGGCGAGTAGCCATTACGGCGAGATCCACACAGGAAGAAGGGGGCGTGTCCACTGGTCAATCCAACCATTACAGATCTCTGAATACTATACATAATATCTCAACTTTGCAGGTTTAGACTCGTCTCTCATACAAGATTTCATCTGGGAAGCCACACTTTCTCCCTATTCCATCTCATGGAACTGGAACATTATTGGCATCCCCCAAGCAGACGTATTAAGCTCTCCCCCCCGATCCTTCAATAATCAGATAACTAGGCTTTTTGGTCAGGTTAGAAAAGGTTCCCACCATGCAAGTATCCACTTGGGAAGATTTACTCTCTTACTTCATACAGGATTCGACCACTCATATTCCAGACTTTGCTATGTTGTGTCACAACATTGTTTCAGTTGATTTCCACAACTCTGGTGGGTTGGCCAAATTTAGATTCACACTTCTGCACAAATCCTGGTCTCAGTAGATGTATCATCCAAATCACAAATTTGGATGACATTTACACACACTTACCCCTTTGCTCATCACAATGTATCTCGCCAAGTCCTTGTTTTCTCATAACATTAGCCATTTGTGGACAGAACCAGAATCATTACCAGATATCGATATAGTTTTCCTGATCGAGACACCAGGAAAAAATGGTCCAAAATAGGGAAGACGGGGATGGGATGATGCAGTCAGGCACTGGGCAATGCCGCACCCCATAATGGCCCCTCCAGCCCACTGGAGATAGGGGAAATGTAAAGAAAAAGGAAGGGGTTGGGGGTCAGGATGGGGGTAGTTCATCCAGGCTACGGGCAATGCCCCCACCCCAGAAAGGGCCCAACAGTCTTCCTAACCCCGATTAGCCACACAGGAGGGTTTTCCTGGATGCCAGGAATACAAAAATAATTTTTTTAATAATGGGGTGAGGGCCGGCCTGTCCCTCTTGGGTTTAGAGCATCCCTATGGCAAGCAAGAGGACAGTTGGATTCTTTTGGGCATATCTTTGACATGTGGCATGGCAGAAATGGGTTTAATCACACTTTCCTCTCACTTTCTATGGTGACTAGCAGCACTGTTCAGGCTCTGGGTCAGACAGCAACCCTGACCGAGTTGCAGGACAGAATTAAAAAGTTGCAACGTGAACAGCTGCCACATTTATAACATGTTATTTCCTTTATCCCTATTTTTTAAACTTTGAGTCTTCGCTTGACATTTTGCTTGTAACACTGCATATTTCTGAGCTTTTAGTCTCCAAATCTATTTTCATTGACCAATCTGACCCAAGACTCAGATTGCCCAATTATTTTTACAAGCAAAGATCACCTAAACCTATAACTGTTCTTGCTCTTTTTGCTTCTCACATTGAGAATAGTTTGGTCCCTTGCATGACATTCGGGTGGGTTGGAGACTGGAAAGGAACTCAAAGGATTGCAATGAAATAGTTTTGCTTCGATCTACTGGCATCTTGTCTCTCTCAATGGCATAGAAATATGTTAAAAAATCTTCTTCCCATTTACTTGCCGCTCGGGAGGATAACCCTGAAACTGCTACGTGTTCAGAACATCTCTGATTAAAGGGAGAGTCTGAGACGGAGTCTAGTGTCACTTTGGCATGTTGATAGTGAACTCCAGCTAATGTAGAAGGTTCACCGTAGTCTGGAGGTGGGAGACAAATGCCTGTGGTGAGCCCGCCTTCAACAGGCATTCTATGAGGTAGGGGCAAAACTGGAACCATTAACCTTCGGAGGTGATCTGCGACCACCGAGAGGGTCTGGTAAGGTCAAAGGATAGCACAGAAAACTGAAAGTCCTCTTGACCGACAGTGAACCGCAGGCAACGTCTGTGGGCAGGCAGCACAGGGGTGTGAAAATATGCATCCTGCAAGTCCAGCGATACCATCCAGTCTCCTGGGTCCAGGGCAGACAGGACTTGCACAAGGATGAGCATCTTGAGTTTCTCCTTTTACAGGAAGAGATTGAGAGGGCACAGGTCTAGTGTAGAACTGAGGCCTCTGTCCTTCTTGGGCACCAGAAAGTAGCAGGAATAGCAACTATGACCTACTTCTGATGGTAGCACCTCCTCTATTGGTCCCTTGGCTAAAAGAGCTAACACTTCCTGACAGAGCAAGGAGAGCTGACCCTCCATCAGTTTGTTGTAAGTAGGTGGCATGGGTGAGGGGGCTGGTCACACAAGGGCAGGAGTAGCATCTTTGGATGAGCTGCAAAACCCAACAGTCGAATGTTATTGATCTCCAGTAATGCAGGTGCTGCTGTATCCCCCACTTTATTCCCATGATGGTTGGAGGGCAAAGTAAAGGGGTTTGGGGGCTGGGTTGAAAGCTCCTTACATGTCCACAAAAGGGGCGTCAAATGGACTTGTAGAGGGCTCATGGAAAGGCGCAAGGCACCAGGACCTGGCCGTAGACCTGCTGTCCTTGAAGACGTCCAGCTCTAAGACCACCTTCTCTTCGGACAAATGACAGGCATCAAAGAGCATGCCCATGAGCGAAGCTTAGACATTCCCCAAAACGCCAGTAGTTCCCAACCACCAACAAGGTATGGCGCCTAAGGGCCACAGACCATTAAATCGCTCTTCCCAGCTAGTGGCGTGTCTAGCCCGCATCTTATGGTGAACTTGGCTGCATCCCTCCCATCAGCAATTGCTTGAAAGAGTATGGCTTAGTCCTCCTCTAAGACAGTGGACTTGTGCAACAGTGTCCGAGATCGTATGAGAGTTTCGTCCCAGGAGGCACATGGTGTTCACCAACTGCATTGGCTGGCTGGCAGAAGAGACTATTCTCTCCTGAAGGTATCCAGCCTTCTGGTGGAGTGGTAGGGAATGCCACAGGGATGATTTTGGAAGTGGAGGCCTGAACCACCAAGCTCTCCAGGGTGGGGTGCTGGGTAAAGAAATAGGGGTCCCCTGCAGTGGGCAACTGTCCTATGCAAAGGAGGCCAGGTGCAAGGCTTGGAGTGGGCCGTGAGTAGGTCGTTGGTAAGGACTTTACTGAATGGCAGTAATGATTTGGTGAGGGCAACTCCCGGCTAAAGCACCTCCTTGAAGACATTTGTCTTGACTGCCACTGCCTCACATTCCGGCGGCAGTCTTTGTGTGCCAACAGGGACATTCTTGCTAGTGTGGGACTACGTCCCCCAGCTTCCCAAGCTGTCCAGGCTAATTCTGGGTGCATGAGCACCATAAAAACATCAGAGGTGCCCCGCAGAGCGGCAGCCGCATATTCTGGCTGCAGTCTTTGTTTGCGCGCAGGGAGCTCCTGTTCTTGCTGGGTTGGGACTATGTCCCCCAGCTTCCCAAGCTGTCCAAGCCACTTCCGGGTGAAGGAGCGCCAGAAAAACATCAGAAGCATCCTGCATCGCGAAATGTGCATGGGTCGTGCCCGGCCGTGTGCCCTTGGCCCGGGCTGGGACACCCTTATTTCACCTGTAAGGTAAAGGTCAACAGCTCTCCATTCCGGTCATACTAGGTTAGCTATGAGTAAAAGGAAGCCAAGGATAGACACCTCAGGGGAGATACAATCACCCCTATAGATTCCTTTCTGGTGAGGGGAGTGAGTGTCATTTCTAAAGAAATTGCCTGGGCCGAAAGGAGAGACTTCAAGCAGCTCTGCATGCTTGACACTGAGGCCGTTGTCAGTAAATCACCTGGGGAAACGCTCCTTCCACTGTTACTCATATAGCGGCTGCGAAGGGACTCACTAGTTGGAGACATCACACCTCCTGTTGAACCACCGGTTAAAAAGAAGAGGTGGGAGAGGACAACCTCAGAACGAAAAGGGATGGATGTTTCCTCGGATATGAGCGTTGACTGTTTTATGGACCAGGCCATGGACAAGATGTTAACAAGGTTTGAGGCACTGCGAAAAGGTTTGCTGGCACCCATTCTGTTGCGCTTAGAGGCGATTGAGGCAATGATATGTCAACTTTTATGTCCCAAGACAGGTGCTGCCAATAACAAGGATGTGGTCGCTGTACCTGAAGGGCAGGGTGGACTCAGAGGTGGTGATTATATTGGTCCTGGGGATGCAATGGAAGGGTCTAACCATACTGTGGCAGGGGCCAGAATTACACACCATCCTTATCGGGGGTCTGAGTGGGAATGGATCACAACGAGCCCCCCAGACCACAAGAGCCTCTGGGCAGGAGGGCACTCATTTAGGTACAGTCCAGCCCAGGGTTAGCGAGCAACACACATCTACCTTGAACAAGTCACATACAGCACGGAAGGGTGACGCCACACCACTGCATCCACCCCCGAATCAGCACCCTTAGTTGGTTTTCTAACAGGGGTATCACTTATTAAGCAAGGTGTGAGGGAGACCACGGCAAACCTTATGCTTAAGGTAAAGCATTGATGTGATAACACTCTAGTGAATGGGCATTTCCTGTCCCCCCACGTCATAATGGCAAGAAGAGTTGGATAGGTGGGACAGAATGCGAAGAACAATATTGATAGGGATTGTATTGTAATTAATCTAAGGCACTCTAGATTTACTAAAGCCCTTGTACAGAGCAGTTTCCTCAAACAGTACAAGGCTACAGTATTTCTATCTCCCCATTCTTTCGGTACAGCTGGCACAGGTCTGCCCGTCACAAGGTCTCAATTGTTGGCTCAGAGAGAGGTCTCTAGGATGGAACTATCACTTGATAACAGGTTTGTGTCTTTGTGCAGGCTGTACAGGAATGACTGAATGACGCCACAACTAACTGGTCCCATTAGCCCTAGGTACCAGGGTACATCGGGTGGTGATATTGTCTTGTTCAAGACCTTGAATCCCCACATCCCCTCACTGAAGGTTATGACATGGAATATGCTGGGCTAAAGTAAAAAAGGGACAATGTAAGGTGGTTGTAATGCCATGGGGCATCGCATTGTGGCCATGCAGGAAACCTGGGACACCGAAAAATCTTTTTAGGTAGATGTGTTTTCTTTGTTTTTTAGAGTCGCGTGCCAAGGGTGGTCTTCTTATTCTAGTCTCCCTTAAGATCTCATGTACTTCTACCCTAGTGGAAAATAATTTGCCTAAATTGTTGGCAGTTGGTGTTTAATAATAATCCTTGTCGGTGAGGAGGAGCCTAGCGCGCAACCAAGATGGCCGCGTAGGTGCGAGGCTCCCGAGGACCTCCGCGACCTCCTGAATTAATCCTGGCGATATCCTGTCCTTGTTGAGGGGACTGTGTCGGTGAACCCGAGCTGAGGCGCCGCCCGTTTTTTGGGCTCGAATCGGACCCCGAACACCGGTGGGAGCATCGATTGAAGGTTGCGGCCTTCTCCTCGCCGGCCCCCCGGATTAGAGTAGTGGGGCGATCCGGGGACGAAGTGAATAACAACGGCGAGCGGGGCTGAGCGACTCGCATACCCCGCGCTTTCACTTTCGCTTTTGCGCCCTCCTTGCCTCTGGCGGGGTCGGGCTGCGGAGCGGGGTGCGGTGGTGTTGCCTTGTCCGGGTGCCCGGCTGATCCGCCGGCGGTGGATTCACCCGCTGCCCGGTGGTTGCCCCCGTCCCCCCCCCTGACACCCGTGATTTGGTGTGGCGTCCCGTTTGGAGATCTTGGCACGACGGTGTAAGGGCCAGCATGTCCACCAAACAAGATGGCGACCGGGCGAAGATGAAGACAACCCGCCGTGGCACGGCGCACCAGGCCAATAGTATGGATCGCTATACGCTCCAGAAGGGTTCTCCGGAGACATCGCGGTCATCCCTGGTGGGCCCGACGGAGGCACCTGCCCAACCGGTGGATCTGACCCTCCGGGACGTCATGGGCGCCATCGCAGAGATGAAGGCCTCGGTGGACCAGCGTTTTGATACCTTAGCGCAAAAAATTGACTCGGTCCTGGTGGATGTGGGCCTTGTGAGGGCAGACTTGTCAAAAACGAACGACCGAGTTGACTCCCTGGCCCACACCACAACGAGCCTCACGACGGACGTGGTGGCCCTCCAGAAGGAGGTGCGCCGGCTTGGCCAGGCGAGCGCCCTGATGGACCGGCGACTGGAGGATTCCGAGGGTCGGGCCCGGAGGAACAATGTTCGCATTATTGGTGTGCCGGAGGGCCGAGAGGCGGAGGCGGCGGATCTCTTTGTGGAAGAATTGATCCTGACCCATCTCCAGCCCCGGGGGCTGAGTAAGCTTTTTGCGGTGGAGCGTGCCCACCGGGTCCCTGGGGGCCGCCCTAAGACCGGTGCCCCGCCGCGGCCTATTATTGCCCGGATTTTTAATTTCCGGGACAGAGACGCCATCCTCCAGACCTCCAGGCAACAGGGACCGGTCAGGCTGGACAACATGGATGTACACTTCTACCCAGACTTTACTCCGGCGGTCCAGAAGCAGCGACAGAGCTTTCTCGGTATTAAACGTCGCCTAAGGGACCTAAACCTCAAGTACTCTATGCTCTTTCCGGCTAAGCTGAGGGTGGAGGTGGATGGCCGTACGCACTTCTTCGACCGGCCCGAGGCGGCTGGGGACTGGTTAGATACTTTGCCTGGAGATCGGGGTGGGGGGGGCTCGGCTGGCGGGGAGGGCCCGCCGGATCAGAATTGAGGGGTGACTGTATGGGCCTTGCTCGGGATCTTGCTCCTTTACCATATATTGCTTTCGTATGTTCCCCTCCCATGGAGGTCGGGTGGGGTCTGCTGGGGGCTTCCCTCCTCCTCTGGGGGACTAGTTAGTATTTAGCTATGGGGCGACAGGCACACTGCACTTTGGGGGGGCTGTCTGGGCTCATGCAGGGGTGCAGGGAGGGGGGAGTTCTGTTGGGACCGGGGGGTGGGGGGGGTGTGTTGTTTGTTAACACCGCAAGGCAAACCCGCAACTGTTTTGTCGTTTTTAAGATGCTCGGTGGGGGGCGACCGATTGTTTTGACGTATCATGGGGGGTAGGGATTTGATTGTGTTGTCATGGAATGTTAACGGCCTGGGGGATAGGATTAAACGTGGTGTGGTCCTGCAGTATTTAAAGCGTATTTCACCAGATGTTGTCTTCCTGCAGGAGACACACCTTATAGGTAACACCTTTCATGCAATGAATCGGCGGGGATATCGTTTGGCGGCCCACTCCGGCTTCACTTCGGGCTCGCGGGGGGTGGGCATTATGGTCAAGAACTCGCTCCCGTTGGAGATTGACGAGGTGCGCCATGATGAGAGGGGACGTTACACTGTTTTGGTGGGACGAATGGAGGGTAGAGTGTTTATCTTTATATCAGTGTACGTCCCGCCTGGGTTACAAGCCACTACATTTGCGGACCTTGGGCGCCTCCTTCTGGACCTTCCGGGTGGCCTGTTGGTGGTTGGAGGGGACTTTAACGCGGTTGCCTCTGGGTCCATGGACCGCCATCCCCCTAGGGACCTCCCCCGGGCACAGGCGTGGCTGCCCGGCCTTTTAGACACGCTGGGCCTGGTGGATTGTTGGCGCTTAAAGCATCCCGTATTGCAACAGTACACCTTCCACTCGGGGGCCCATGGTAGCCTCTCGCGGCTTGATTACATCCTTGTCCCGGCGGCCCATGCAGGGAGGGTGGGGGAGGTGCGCCATTTGGCACGGGGTATCTCAGATCACTCCCCATTGTTGTTGCATTTCGATGTCTTCCCGAGGGGGGATGGCAGGGTAGCCCCGATCAATGCATGGTATTTGCGTGACCCCACCATTCGTGCCGACTTGATCAAATCCTTACAGCGCTATTTCGATGAGAATGTGGGGTCGGTCCCATCTGCCATCTCCCTGTGGGAGGCTTTCAAGGTGGTTCTCAGAGGGGAGGCCCTCTCATTTATTTCCAATGCCCGGCGGCGCGAGCGGGAGGAGGTGACGCGGGTTGAGGCCGAGATTGCAGAACTGGAGGGTGACCTGGGGAGCGGGGTAACAGACGCCAAGTTGCATGTTTTGCATTTAAAGCAGGCGGCCTATCGGGCCCTCGTTACGGAGGCGGCCAGGGGCCTCAGTAGAGAGCAGCAGGGGCGATTGTATGATGTGGGTGACAAGGCTGGCAAATTGATTGCGTGGTTGGACAAGAGGGAGAGAGCGAGCCGCGTGGTGCCTTTGATTGAGAGCGTGGATGGTGTGTGCGTCACTGAGCCGGAAGCCATTGTCTCCTGCTTCGCGGATTATTTCCGCGAAGTCTACTCCCCGGTTTCTCCCTGCTCGGAGGAAGATTCCCATGCCTTGCTTCGGGACATCGCACTGCCCTCCCTTACGGTGGAGGACAGGGATTCGCTGGACGCCCCTCCCACCTCGGACGAAATTGCCTTGGCTATTCGTTCGGTTGCATCCGGCAAGGCCACGGGCCCCAATGGTATTCCCATTGAGCTATACAAGTTGCGCCCGGATGTGTTGGCGCCCCACCTGCGCGCGATGTTCCTTGCGGCCCACTCGCGGGGCTCCCTCCCGCCGGACCAGCGTCTGGCCACAATTGTGGTGATCCATAAGGAGGGGAAGCCCCGTGAGCGGGTCACATCCTATAGGCCGATCTCGCTTTTGAACGCGGAGCCCAAAATCCTCGCCAAGGTGTTGGCCAACCGGTTGGTTGGCGTGGTGAGCGATTTGGTCCACCAAGACCAATCGGGCTTTATACCGCACCGCAACACGGCGCTTAATTTGCGGCGCTTGCACGGGGTGCTCGCGCGTGTCCCATTTGTGCGGGAGCCGGCCATCTTGGCGTCCTTGGACGCCACCATGGCGTTTGATACGCTCGAATGGCCATACATTTGGGCGATGCTGGCGAAGTTTGGGTTCGGCCCGGGTTTCGTCAGCTGGGTCAAATTGTTATATTCGGGCCCGTTGGCGCAGGTGGTGGTGAATGGGCGAGTATCTGCCCCGTTCGCGCTGGGGCGGGGCACGCGACAGGGTTGTCCCCTGTCCCCTCTCCTGTTCGCCCTGGCCATGGAGCCCCTGGCGGAGTGGCTGCGGTGGCTCCCTTCTATCCGTGGTCTCCGCTGGACCCCAGAGCATGAGGACCGCGTGTCGCTCTACGCTGACGATATCCTTTTGTATCTCGCCTCCCCGCGCAAGTCACTGATCGTCCTGGTTGATGTTCTCCGCTCCTTCGGTCGCAACTCAGGCCTGGTCATCAACTGGGCGAAATCCTGTGTCTATGTGCTCTCCGGGGAGGCCCCGGTCCTGCCACGGGACTGTCCGATTCAGATTGCCTCCCAGGGTTTCCGGTACCTGGGTATATATATCACTCTTGACCCGGAGGCCCGCTATAAGCGGAACTTGCTGCCCCCCCTCCAGCGTCTGAGGGAGGACGTGGTGCGCTGGCGGCGTCTGCCGCTCTCGCCGCTCGGCCGAGCGGCCTTATTTAAAATGATGTCCCTGCCGCGTTTCCTCTACGCCCTCCAGAATACCATGGACTTGGTCCCGGCACGCTACTTTCGCGAGGTGGAGGGCCTCCAGCGGCGCCTGTTCTGGGACGGGAGGCCGCGTATTGCTCTGGCTAAATTGGCGCTCCCGTGGTACGACGGAGGGGTCGCCCTCCCGGACATCAAACGGTATTACTGGGCCTCCCAACTAGTTGCAATTAATCATGGCCTTTACGGGCCCGCTTTGAACCCGGCATTCGAGATGGACAGGACGCTTCTGCCCGGTGGCGATTATAATCGAGCGCTCTACTCTGGCGCGCCCGACTCCCGTTTGACGGGACCGACGCGTGTCATGGTGCGTGTCTGGCACGCGGCTAATGCAGCTATGGGGTGGAAGGACCGTTTGACCCGGGCGTCACCGCTGTATGCGTCTGAGAGGCTGGGCTCCCTGTGGACGTCGAAGGGCTTCGAGAAGTGGGACACGATCGGAATCAGCACGGTGGGAGATCTCTGGACGAGGGGGGGATTCAAAACTTTTGAGACGCTGCAGGCAGAGTTTCAGCTGCAGGGCAGTGAGTACTTTCGGTACCTGCAGGTTCGCCATGCGCTGGGCTCCGTCTTCCCGGATGTTGCATCCATTCCGGAGTCTTCCCCCCTGGAGGACAGAGTGCTAGATGGCCATGTCCCGGACAGCACGATCTCCCTCATCTACAAAAAATTGATTAACGATAGATCGTGTCTGCTGACCAGTCTCCGCGAGGCTTGGGTTGCCGACGGGCTGGAGCTGGACGACGAGGATTGGATTTCCGCGGTGGCCTCTCCGAAAGAGGTGGCCATCCCGGCTCGCCTTCGTTTCGTCCAGCTCAAGATCCTTCACCGGGTCTACGTGACGGGGCCAAGGCTTTTACGTATGGGTTTTGCCGGTGATGGAATGTGTAAGCGTGGCTGTGGTGCGTTGGCGACTTTCATGCATATACTGTGGGAGTGCCCGAAGGTGGAGCGATTCTGGCGTGGTGTGCATGAGGTTCTACGAATGGTTACGCGTGTCACGCTGCTGCCTGAAGCGAGGAGATGCTTGCTGAATGTCTGGGAACCAAATGACTACTCAGTCCCGCAGGCGCGGTGGGTGACTCTGGGATACATGATAGCCAAGCGTGATATTGCCCAATTGTGGGGATCCCAGAGGCCCCCTGCGGTGTCGGCCTGGAAAGAGCATATGGATTGGTGTATGTTTCGTGAAAAGGTGGTGTATGTGGCGAGGGGTAAGCCTGGGGCGTGGATGAAACTCTGGGGCCCCTGGAACGCCTACCGCGGGGGTATTTGTGAGCCGCCGCTGCTACCGGCGGCCTCGCCGGCTCCGTCTCCCTAGATGGCGCCCCTCCCTTGGCCGCGGGCGCGCGGTCCCCCAGTCCCTGATCTACTCCCGTCCCCCTCTTCAGAATTTTGCTGCTGGTGTGGATCCCCCACTTATGGAGCACGTGTTGTCACTTGGATCGAGGGTTGCCTTGCGGTTGTGGTTTGTTTATGTTGTTTTGTATTAAGAAAATGGAACCGTACTGTGGGCATGGAGCTTGGAGACCTGCACCATTGATCACTCCTGTTTTCCTACTGTGCACCGCTGAGGAAAATTTTTGCTGTATGTATGTAATATGCTTTTGATGCTCTAGCGGCCGGCCGGGTGGTTGTAGGCCCATACCTGTAACTTCTATAAACTGCAATAAACGGTTTCAAAAAAAAAAAAAAAAAAAAAAAAAAAAAAAATAATCCTTGTCGGTGGTGAATTTCAGTAATTCCTTTGGCAGGTGCACAGAAACACAACACATCCTTGCATTGAAGTGCTTTCTGGAAACCTATGGGGAGAAAAGGACTGCCTATCACCATGTCATAAAACTGGGTGACTTTAATGTACATCTATGTCAGAAAGGCTGCGTTTTTGCAAAAGGACCATTAGATGCAATTCCTGCGGTAACGCATTTTGAACATTCAGAGCAAGGTAACTTGTTGGAGGAGTTAATGGCGGCTAAAAACTTGTACTATCTGGAGCAAACAAGGGAGGGCAAAGCTTTTCCTTCTCTTATTGGCACGGGCTGCTCTTCTACAACTAATTTCATTATTTTACCTGCCCTCTGACTTTCTTAGTTAAATCTCTTAGTTTAACTTGTAATCATTTTAGTGACCACAATCCCATAATGCTTGACCTGGCCAGGGAACTAGACATGGATGGCAAGGTGAAAAAAGGTCTGCCCATTAGCATCCTTAGAACTAAGGACCAGGCTCGGAGGTTGAAGTGGGACAGGGTGATACCTGGGCCATTCTTAAAAAACCTCTATGCAGCGAACGTGGGAGAAATTACACTATGCTTAGAAAGTGGCATGCGGGATGAGAAAGTTCTTAATGCCTTTAGCAGAATTTGTGGGCAGATTCGCTCAAATCTTTTGTCACATGGTAAATACTGGAACAATAAAGAAGAAAAGTGGTTTGATGGTAGCTGCTCCACGTCTCACAGGAACCTAATAAATGTCTTGTAGCAGCGGCCCAGGGACGAGGATAAGATTAGGGCATGCAGGAAAGCGTATAAACTAGAGCTAATGCGGAGAAAAAGGATATCAAGGAGCAGACCCGGGGGGAACTATTGCAAACCTGTGTGTTGTTAACTAACAGCACCAACTTTTGGGCGATTGTAAATAGACCCTTCTTTGCAGGATCTGCAAACTCTTGGGTGGACTGAAATATCACTCCCGAAAATGGGTCTCCCATTTTGAGGGGCTGTACAGCGGGCGGGATGTGGAGGGCTCTAATACCCCGTCAGTGCCATGAAGTGACATCTCACCACTGATCTTTAGCATAGATGAAGTATGTAAAGCCATCTCTGCTATGGCCGAGGGGAAAGCGCCGGGCCCAGAGTTCTCCCAGACCTTTAAAAAGCAGACCCCCCAAACTTGGGCTAAGATACGGACTCCCGTTTTTAATACAGTCTGTAAACGTGGTTTCCCTTCCACCTGGTCCTTTGCCGTTATTTTACCTATCTTAAAAAAGGGGTGATAGTAGGTCCACCGGGGTATTGCCCTATTTTCCTTTTAGATTTGAATGCAAAAAGTATGGGGAAGGTGGTCCTGGGGTATTTAACTTCCTGGCTTGACAACACCAATGTAATATCTGAGCTACAATATGGTTTTAGACACGGGAGAGATATGCTGGACCAGAGTGCCAACCTGTAGATGATTGTGGGAAAATACACTGCAGCCAAAGGGGGTTGCCTGCAATTGCCTTTTTTGAACCTTACATCTGCGTTCGACCGAGTTAATAGATCCAGGATGTAGTCTCTTCTTTTGGATCTGGGCATAGAACCCAAGTTTATGGCCTTTTTACACAGCTGCCATTCTAATTTATCTGGATCAGTGAGATATGACGAGAATGGCTAACTTGTCTGCCTCCTAGGGGATACAGAGGGTGGGAGAAAAGATTGCATTTTGGCACCCCTGCTATTTACCCTATACATTAATAAACTGGAGGAGGCCTTAACAGCAACCTGTAAGGATATTCCTAGAGCAGGTTCTAAACTAATTCCTGAGTTGTTATATGCCAATGATGCATCCTGATTGCATGGACCACTGTGGGCCTCCAGTATCTTTTGAATGCCTTTATAGATTTTATGGATTCTTTAGATCTGTCAACCAACGACACCAGATCGCACACAGTAACGATTGGCTGTCAGAAGGCAGCTGGGACCAAGTTCTTTGGTAAAGGGGTTGAACTCACCAAAGTCTTGGCTTTCTCTTTTCTCGGGGTACTCTTCGATGTTAGAGGATCATGGATTGCACAAAAATCCCTTAAAAAGAACATCCTAATGAGGGCAGTAGGTGCAACAATGGATTTTGTCAAGAGACTTGGGGCTAAACCGGTGCAAGCCCTGGTAAAGGTATACCAAGAGAAGTGTATGCCAATGGCAAGTTGGGTGCGACGTTTGGGGGTAAAAATATGCTAGAGAGCTCCAGGTGATTGAAAACAAATTTCTGGGTTGACTCCTTGCTATTCCTGCCAGTGCCCCATTGTTGATGGTTCATGAGGAGGTGGGATTATGCTATATCACAGACCTCATTGCTCTGGCACTCATCATGCAATGGTTTAGAATTTGGTCCAGCTCTGCCATGTATTTACACCAGCAAGTGATAGAGGATTGTAGATCACTCATATTCAATGGCTTAGGTATGTCGAGGAGATGTTGAAGAGAGTGGGTTGTATGGAATTGTTTACCAATCCTAGACAATTACGGCCAAGGGAGATGCAGGATATAAAAAATATGTTTTTATCTAGGTGGCAATGTGAAAGAGAGGAAATTAAGCTTCTCAAACCCACTGTGAAACAATATATTTTGTTGAAAACATGTTCTCGCAGGAAACCCTATTTGTCGACTGTTATTAATGCCCACCATCGTTTTTTATTGACAAGGTTCGGGCTCAACATAATACACTGGTTTTAGTTGTTCCTAAAGGATTTCACAAGCCGGGAGATTTAAAACTGTTCTTGTGATAATTTTTCTGAACAAGACACTATACACTTAGTTTTTTGTGATTTTTATCAGGTATTAAGATATAGATACATTATCCCGCTGTAAGAAATAAATCAGTTTGTACAAGTAAGACCAGCTTTGCTGTATCTACAAATGCGGTCTTTCCCCTTGGTCTATTTTGGGGTCGCAAGTTTCCTTGCCGGTGCTCTAAGCCTCAGGAAAAAGTTATTCAATTACTAGAGGTATTTTTTTCTGTTTTAATTAACCAATTCGATAATTTTATTGTTAAACATAACTAAGCGCGCTGCGTGAAGTGAGTCCTGAGGCGGAAAGCCGGGACTGGTGTGCTGATGTAAGGATTGCATTCGCTGTTTTTAAATATCACTGTATATAACTCTTTTGGGCACATAGACTATTTTTAGATTCCTAAATCATTAGGATCTACCGCTTTCTTTACTGCCACTTTGGTGCTTACCTGCTCAGGCTTCTTGCCCCTTAGCAGCCGAGTAGACGCTGTTGGGGGTGTGACTCGCCTCTGCATCCGCCATCTTGGGGGTTAATTTTGAGAGCGGTCCAGTCTTCGGCCCCTCCTTCGCACTAAAGCATAAATTGCCACTTCCCTCCCACACCGCTGACTAAGAGCGCTGCGTGAAGTAAGTCCTGAGGCGGAAAGCCGGGACTGGTGTGCTGATGTAAGGATTGCATTTGCTGTTTTTAAATATCACTGTATATAACTCTTTTGGGCACATAGACTATTTTTAGATTCCTGAATCATTAGGATCTACCGCTTTCTTTACTGCCACTTTGGTGCTTACCTGCTCAGGCTTCTTGCCCCTTAGCAGCCGAGTAGACGCTGTTGGGGGTGTGACTCGCCTCTGCATCCGCCATCTTGGGGGTTAATTTTGAGAGCGGTCCAGTCTTCGGCCCCTCCCTCGCACTAAAGCATAAAATGGCCTCCCCTTATAGGGAGCGCAGCGTGCGCGCAGGCGGCGCGTCGAAGGCAAGCCCGTCTGCGCCCGTCCGCGCCAGTTCCGCGCCTAGCGCCGGAGACTTTGGCCTTTTTAAACTTACCCAGCCTCTCCAATACTCAAGTACTCAATTGCTAGAACTTAATCAATTCCCCTGCAATCGGATGCAAATAGTAAATTTAGCTGACCCCTCTCCCTCATTTAGCTGTGACTCCTGTGACCGACTAAGACACAACAATCCCCCTCCCCTACTTCACAAATTATGCTCCTAATTGTTCAGATATCCATACCTGTCTACGGACCAATAATAACCATAACTGTGAATCTAGCCGCCCGATGAGCGGAAAAAGTTCCCTAAAGTGCAGCTTGCTGAACACTAGATCCATGGTCAAACATAAACATTAAATTTCTGCTCTCATTATAGACCATGCTATAGATCTAATGTTTTTAACAGAAACATGGGCATCTGAGACCTCAGGACCAGACTGGAATGACGCAGTTCCTGAAGGGTACCTGGTAAAATTTGTCAATAGGTCAGGAGCAGTGGGGGGTGGCATTGGGATCATTTATAAATCCCATCTAAAAGTACTTTCACTACCAGAACCGGGTCTAGAAGCAGAAGCCATGAGCTTTAAAATCAAAAGCAATAATTGTCTAATATTTACAGGCCTCCTTGTGTATCGCCCCCCCGGATTAAGAGCACCATTCATTAGAGCATTACTTACTTTTCTAGAATCCACATCTGACTCTGCTTCCTACACTATCCTGGGTGATTTTAATTTTCACTTAGAAGCAAATAATGATCCTGATTCAGCCACTCTAATTGACAACTTTCTTAGTTTTGGCATGGCTCAGCTAATATCTAGCCCTACCCATACTGCGGGTCATACCCTTGATGGCATTTTCACCAACAACAGCCATATTAATGTTACCTCGACCCAAGTAGTCCCCTGGTCCGACCATAGTGCCATCTTTTTTAACCTGCCTCAGAATAACCTGTTTAATCACCGAAGAGGCCTCTTACTTCCTGAAAAAACGCGTCCCTGGAATAAACTTGAACCTATCAGTTTGGCTGACTCACTTACATATAACCCTCCTACCCTTGGATCTGGCAACACTAACAGGGGAGCGTTTAAATTTCAAAATTGGATCAGTCAGGCAGTCAATCAACTGGCGCCTGTTGAAATAAAAAAAGCTAGAAGGCGATCTGTAACTGCGCTGTGGTATTCCACAGAGGTGAAGCACATAAAAATGAAATGTCGACGACTTGAGCGGCTGTGGCGTTCGGATTATAGTGCCCTAAATAAATCAGTATACACAAAAGCCCTACAGGAGTACAAGTCAGCAATAGTTCAGGCTAAATCAGTATACTTCACAAATAAAATTCAGGCAGCCTCTAATACCACCAGAGAGCTATTCAAAACTGTCACTCATTTGACTAAGAGCCCCCGTGATACTGTTTTTAGCCCTGACCAGAACCTCGTGACCAATATTGCAACCTTTTTTCAGCAAAAGGTTCAGAATGTGTACGACGATCTGAGTTCATCTGCACTAATATTACCCAATGACAACAATGACACTGCCCCCCTGACTGGGTCTAGCTATCACTGTTTCCCGCTGTTAGAGGAGACACAGGTGGCAGACCTAATTGTACAGATGAAGTCAGGGTCCCCATTAGATCCATGTCCGCCACGCATTTTACACTTGATTCCACAGACAGTGGCAGCTGTTCTGACCCCTCTGCTAAATAATATCATCTCGTCTGGTGACTTTCCCAGCTGCTGGAAAAAAGCTTGCATTCGACCGATCCTCAAGAAGGACTCATTAGATCCAACGGTACTCAAGCACTACCGACCAATATCCTGCCTACCCCTGCCATCTAAAATTCTCGAAAAAGCCATAAACCAAGAAATGATGAGGTATGTTGACCAAAACAAACTCCTGGACCCCTCTCAACATGGCTTTCGCCCCTTTCATTCAACAGAGTCCGCTCTGATCATGGCCACTGAAAACATTCGAAGGAAAATGGACGAGGGCGGCAGAACGGCCCTGATCTTATTAGATCTTACAGCGGCGTTCGATACCGTGAACCATTCGATCCTATTAAACAGATTAAAAACTCTAGGCTTTACTGGTACGGCACTTACTTTGTTAACATCCTTTTTGGAGTCTCGAATCCAACAAGTACACTGGGAAGGTCTTCAATCTGACGAATTTTCCCTCCCAGGTGGGGTCCCTCAGGGCTCGGCATTGTCGCCCACCCTCTTTAACCTATATGTTACTCCCTTAGCTGCCTTAATTCAATCTCATGGCCTACAACTAGTATCTTATGCCGACGACACTCAAATTATAGTGTCAGTATCCCAGACCATTGAAGCCACGGCAGAACGCTTCAAAAACTGCCTTCTTGATGTAAACAACTGGATGAGTTGTAACTTCCTAAAACTAAATGCGGACAAAACCGAGATAATCGAATTTGGTCAGAAACCGTCTGTCTGGAGCAACCTTTGGTGGCCTCCGGAGGCAGGCGCCTGTCCTAGTCCGGTTGACAAGGTCAGAAATCTTGGCTTCCTGGTGGATAAAGAGCTCTCCTGTAAAGCGCAGATTAACCAGGTCACTTCCACCTGTTTTTACACCATCAAGGTTCTTAGAAAAATCCTACCCTATATCCCTCCAACTTTAAAAAAAACTGTAATGGGCGCGCTGATAATGTCCCGAGTGGACTATTGCAACTCACTCTACTTGGGCACAGGTGAAAAACAAATGAACAAACTTCAGGCAATTCAAAATGCCGCAGCTAGAGTTCTGCTTAATCTACCCTACCGTCACCCAACGTCCAAAGCCATCAAGGAACTTCACTGGCTCCCAGTTAGAGCCAGAATACAGTTTAAGGCCCTCTGCCTGGTCCATAAATCCCTGTAAGGCACGGGACCAGATGACTTGTCTAAATTGCTCCCTCGCTATGTGCCATCGCTTAAATTAAGGTCAGCCAATCATGATCTGGTATGCCACCCAAGAATAAGAAGAATGCGGTGGGGCGGCAGGTCCTTCTCGTACCAAGCCTCTAGATTATGGAATTATCTGCCCTCTCATTTACGCTCACAAAAATCCAAACAATGCTTTAGAAAGGCATTAAAGACCTGGCTTTTCTCCTCACACTAAGATCTACTTCCACCGCTCTCAGTGTCACTTTTAGCACCAAGACGCCTCGGCATTCGAGCGCTTTACAAATATTTCAGTATTCAGTAACATTCGTATTGTGCTAGTTTTATATTCTTAAGTATAGGGCATGGGATAACTCCGTGTTTGCACTTTTTGTTCTTGGTACTGTAACCATACACTTGCACTTTACACAAATGTTTGTTGTAGTTTACAACCCAGTGCTATATTGCAGGTTTTTTTTACAGTATTTAGGAGCCCCAGAACAATTCCTGCCAACATAGTGGACCCAAAACTGAGGATTTTGTTGCCAAAAAGTTTTGCTAGGATGAGCCCCCTACATTGCTTATTGAAATCACAATTTTTAGACACGTTTTAACTTGCGATTTTCATATATTAACATAAAATGTTAGTATATATTCCAGTAACGAATATGAAATAGTTTTTTCTTCTGCGCCTCATTTGTGTTTTACATTTCTGTTTGTATATTCATGTGAAGGAACGTTTGTATGCACAGGTGTAATACGTACCAATTTTTAACTTATGTTATATTTGAGTGTTCACATGTGCATTTATGGTCTATATTTAACAAACAAAGAGTTATTGACTTGACTGCCACTGAGGGTGTCGTAAGGTCCAGGACCCCAGCTGCCTTCCGCACCACCATTGCAAATGAGGCATCCTGCTCTGTAGCCACAGTACGGGGAGAGACCAGGCCAGTGTCTGGGGAGGTGTCTGGTCCACTAGCATCCGCCAGATCCTCATACCGGTTATCCTCAGGATCTTCTAATGTCCGATAGCCATAATAGTCCACAGAGCCCTACCAATCATCACCCAATCCAGGCCTGTCGCATGAATAAGGCACTGGCTCCGATATGGGGAGTCTGCCCCCGTCAACACTGGAGTCTGCATTGGAAGACGCCCGTCTGGCTAGGTATCTGAGTCGGGAATGATGAAGAGGGCAGCACCACTGTTGGGTGTCGGTGGTGTCAGGAGCGCCGGCACTGGAGAGGGCACTGGGAGAAGGGTGAGGTCACTTGACCTGCGCTGCTCCGGAACAGTCAATGAACCCTTAGGCCCCGACTGGCGCTCAGGGCGAATCCGCAGGAAGAAGACTAGTAGGGGCCCTTCCTGGGGCTGTTTGGCAGGAGGCGTTCCAGAGGGGTCAGGCCGCCCAAAAATGAGGTGCATGGCCTCTTAAAATTCTAGTTGGGCGGGAGTCGCTCCGGCTCCTGGAAATTCAGGGAGGCACAGACGGCCCATGGGGAAAGGCTCCACCACAGAGCTAGGTCTCGAGAGATGATGAGCCCTCAACTCGTCTGAAGACTTGCGGGGTGAAGTCGAAGACCTGCAACTTTTTATTTCTCTTGTGGGACTTCCCCAGCAACTTGAAGTGGGACACCAATTGCCGGGTACAACATCACGAATTAACTCTGGACAATCCTCGCGACCAAGACCTAGAGCATTGCAGAGTCCATCGACGATGGCCAGCAAGGAGCTTATGGAAGCGCCTCCTCAGCGCCTTAGGGTGCATGGCGCAGCAGTGATCGAATGTCTTGCCGGTTTGGTCTCACTCAAGACACCAGAAACCAACCAAATGTGGGTCCGTCAATGACATCTGTTGGTGACCAGCGCCGCATGGTTAAAAACCTGCTTTTCTGGTGACCTGCAGACCAGGAGACAGTCTCAAAACATCTTTGACAAAAGGTCGAAAAAAGGTCAGTTAAAAAGCGAATGGGGGTAGCCCTCCTCCGGATCTGCACTGACTGGCATGGAAAGAAAACAACTGACATCAGTGCACTGAGTTGACACCTATAAATACACTGCGCACATCACTTCTAGAGTGGACAATGCCACAAGGAGCAGAACAATGCCAACTACTGGCACGCAGAGGTACTGCTCACCAAAAGTTCTGGATTTAGTCTGACGACTGGGAAATATTCTAAGGTAAGGAATCTGTGTCTAGATCTCTCTATCAGATATTACTGTCCCGACTAATAACAGCAACATGTTTGTTCCATTTCCTTTACCCTCTCTACTATGAAGTTGCGACCTCCAGCAGAAAGATCAATGGGATTTAGGTCTATTCGTCAAAAGGCCAAGGGATAGCTGAAAGTCACAGTGCTTCAAAGAGCAGACAATGTGTCCCAAACCAATGTGACATTGATTTGAAGATCTGGGTCAGGTGCAGGAGGCCGATTCCAGCACTCTGTAGGCCAGTGGCTGTTGAGCCCATGCATTTTGGGGAGAAACATTGCATAAGGAAGCACCATATAAGAATACAGATATTTTTCGGTGCTAAACTGAATGAGCACCCTTTGCATAAGACTCATTTTCTGCAGGGATGCAATTATTCAAAATCATTCCTAAATGTTCGTGTTGCTGATTGTAAAGCATCCATCACTTATCTTTTTCACTACTGTATTATTACCCATGCACAACTTCATTGCTGGCCTGATGCTGGCTGTTAGATCTTTTTTTCTAGTAAAAACAATCTGAAAAAACTCACCTTGACCTTTAAAAAAAGGGGAAAATCAGTCATATCTTTGGACGCCAGAAAGGCATCACATGTTGCATCATGTTAATGCGTAAGACTAGGAAGGATGTAGTTGAAGTGTCCTCATACAAACAATGATGTAACTTTGATTCACACACCCGTGTCTGCTGTGATGATATTCCAGGCTGTGGGATACGGAGACTTCCTCACAATGTGGTGTCGAATAATACAGAACTTATAAGGAATGAAGCAGGTGTTTTGCTAACTGATGCTGAGCGACAGTTCATTTATTTTCCTCTGCCAGAAAATGGATGACTACCTCATTTTCCCAAATAATTCATACAAAAATTATGTTATGCGTAATAATTCATACTAAAATTATGTTATGCGTCTAGAGACAGATGTAGGTGTTTTGTCAGACTACCTAATTTCCCCAAATACTTCATAATGAAATTATGATATACGTGTGCGTGTATATATATATATATATATATTCACTTAAAAAACCATAGGTTTCACACATGTTATAGTTAGGTGGACATTTCACTCGTAAAAAACCAATGAAATTTACCCGTTATAGTTAGTTCAGATAACTATAATTCGCGCGCCCGCAATCCACTGCTCATGACGTCACATATTACATCACTCATGACATGGTCAGTGGCATCACTCATGACATCACTGATGACATCGTCCTTTTGATAGAGTGGCGGTCGCGCGAGTTCTAGTTATCTGAACTAACTATAACGGGGGAATTTCATTGTTTTTTTATGAGTGAAATGTCCACCTAACTATAACATGTGTGAAACCTATGGTTTTTTAAGTGAATTTGCAAGGTTTTTTTAAATGCTAATTCCTAACTATAACGTGTGTGAAACCTATGTTTTTTTCAGTGAATTTGTACGTTTTTTAAAATGCTAAGTTATGTTTTTATTATTATATTTTTTATATATGTATTTTACAATAAACTACGTATTAAAACAATTTTTTTATGGTTTTTCACCGTGCGCGCACCCCGCGATTTAAAAAAAAAAAAATTTAAAATGTTTTTTTCTGCCTTCGGGGTCCTTCAGGGACCCCCTGACAAAGGCTAGGGGGTCAGGAACTCTCTACCCTGCCCCCTTTTCACGTTCGCCACCTTCCTTTTTCACTCTCGCACTCAAAACAAACAAAATGGCGGCCGACACTTCCTGATTTCGACCGATTCGAACGTTGACTGACATGTAACCACCAATCAGAATTACGCTCGCGCACGTTAGCGTGCGCACGGTGCGCGGCTATAGATATTTATGTACTTTAACTGCAATTTTCTCAGGAACTACTGAACAGATTGACTCCATATATGCAAAAGGCACATCCCTGACCTGAGGACTACCTCTTTGCCAAATTTCAAGTAATTCTGTTCAGCCGTTCGGGCTGTACCTTTGACTAAAGGTCCTATGGGAAAATGCATGGGGAAAATGCGTTTTGGGACCCCCCTTTTTTCTCGGCCCCCGCTTGACGAATCCCCCCCCCGAGACTTTCAGGGTAGGAGCTGAGCGCCCCATTAGTTTTGAAAATTTCGCGAGGATTCGTCAACCGGCGCCAAAGTTATTCAAAATAGAATTTTGAGATTTCCTATGGAAACACGGTCCTAACTATAACTATCACTGTTGGGCCCCAGGCACCCTATTCATGGGGCCACATTTTTAAATACAGGAAGGGGGCTGCGCACCCCTTCCCTGTGCCGGTTTTGGTCCTGGAAACCCCATACCCTGGGGTTCGATATTGAACAGTGTTGGAGGAAGCCAACCCCTGAACACTGTGGTTCTCTCCCTGGGAAAATGTGGTCAAACCCCGCCCTACTTTCCTGGGTAGGAAACCCAAATTTACAACCGTTAAAAAATGCTGCTTTCACCTGGGAAGGAGCTAAGACAAAGTGGCGACTCCCTCCAGCAACACTCTATGCCAGTGCACTCTACACCAGTCCACTCTATGCCACTCCACTCTATACCACTCCAATACACAGCATATTATGCCTTCCCACATTATGACACTCTACTACACCCTTCTCCGTTTCACTCTAAACACTCCACACCACTCTCCTCTACGCCACTAACTTTTAGCCATGCTGAAAAGCAGCCACGCTTGTGTACAACATGGCTAAAACACATTGGCAAAGCCTATAGTTCTTCCATAAGCAAGACCTATTGGCTTTGCCACTGCTTGTTATATTAAAGTGTTGTGACTCTTTGACAAAGTCAGTTAGTCGTGCGTGTGTGAGGTTGCTTGCTTGCAAAGGGTTGGATGCAGGGCCTGGCCTGTGGCCAACACCACGCAAGCGCACAGCTGGGGGTTGGAAGCGCATGGCTTCCAGTTGGCTTTATATATGGCAATTTACGCCCGTCATGAGCATAGACTGAGGGCTGTGAAACATTTCCTCCCATCACACCCCATCAAATATCGTGAGCACACAAGGATGGCTTTTAGAAATGCTATATTGGTGCCTTACTAGGAATTTATTCATGTTTAATAATGAGATTTATGAGCAACAGAGGGACACTGGAATGGGTAATTGTTTGTACCCAGCTATGCATATTTCCATATGGGCTGCTGGGAGGAGTATTGAGTGGTTCTGATAAATGAAGTGAACACATTATTGTATGGGTACGCTTCATAGATGATATTTTTGTGCTATGGAGAGGAAGTACCAAGTTGGCATAAGAATATGTGGCAGAAATAAATGTGAATAACCTTAAATTGAACTTTGTTGGTAAATTCAGTAATAGAAGCTACAGTTTTTTGGATGTGAAGCTTCTTGTAGACAATGGTAAATTGACTACCACAATGTACAGGAAACAGAGTGCGGGCAACAGTGCCTTACACTCGGTCACCCAGGCCCTTGTCAGCAGCAGACTGGACTACGGAAACGCGCTCTACGCAGGAGCCCAGGCCAAACTCCTGGAACGGCTCCAATGCAACCAGAATGCCTCTGCACGCCTGATCCTCAACATCCCACGCCACAGCCACATCACACCCCACCTGAGAGACCTGCACTGGCTCTCTGTCAACAAGAGGATAACCTTCAAACTCCTCACCCACGCACACAAGGCACTCTACAACACTGGACCAGCGTATCTCAACAGCCGACTCAGACTCTACACCCTCACCCGCCAGCTCCGCTCCCCAGACCACGCCCTCGCCGCCGTCCCCAGCATCCGAAGAGTGACCACCGGCGGCAGATCATTCTCCCACCTCGTCGCCAAGACATGTAACACCCTCCCCATCCGCCTACGGCAGACCGAAGACCTTCTGACCTTCAGAAGACTCCTCAAAACCTGGCTCTTCAAACAGTAGCAGCTCCCCCCCACCCAGCACATTGAGACCCTCACGGGTATGTAGTGCGCTTTACAAATGCAATGATTGATTGATTGATTACACACAAATAGCTTTCACCCAGAGCTCCTAAAAAACAGCATACCTTATACAGAATTGCTTTGAGGTGAGAGACTATGCAGTTCTCAAGAGAAATATGTAGAGGTGGAAGAGGAGATAAGACAAAGGTTTAAAGAGGCTATAAAGGGATATGTTCTGGGGCTTGCCAGGAGTACAGTATCCAAAATATCAAAGGAGGGTGCCCTGTTTGAATCTCGTAAAAAAGATGAACATGGTGAAGGAATTGGTAGATTCATCACTAACTATAATTCCGCACACAATACAGTCAGAGCTATGCTGAATAAAAATGGAACTTGATCCGGAATGACACTGTTATGGGTAAAAAGACCCCAAAGAGAATACAGATGACTTACAGAAGAGCGAAGTCAATGAGAGATGAATTAGTGAAGAGTATTATAAGCACTAAGAAAAACCACAAGATGGTTTTGCTAAGTACTCTATATGTATGGCCTGTAGGCATGGTGATAGTGAAATCCTTTTACTTGTTAACAGCTAAAAATTAGGGGTCACAAACTATAAGATGTAGTATGCAGTTTACATTTAGAAGTGTCCTTGCGCTAAGTTGTGTGTTAGCAGTACCATCTTGTAAGTACACAAGCGTATTTTACAGCATATAAGGGCCATTAAGAACAATGATTCCACCTTTCCAGATGTCAAGTACTTCCATCTTAAGCATGGGAGTGATCCCCATAAAATTAGATATAGTGTAATTGATCATGTTAAGAGACCCTAGAGGAGGTAATAGAGAAGTTTCATTTAGTAGGTTGGAGCAAAAATATATTTTGTATTTAAACAGCAAGAAACCTTGGAGGTAAGGCGTAGACGAAGAGATGTATGTTCATCTGCAAAGTTGCTTGATGATGAGTTGTGTTGCCTTGATTTGGTAGGATGCCCTTTTCATGATGTAATTTTGATGATTTTTTCCATTGCTCCCCTTCCCTTCTAGATAATTGAATAGGAATTTGTTGTGAATGTATTGGTAAGTAGCTTCAACTTTCACAATATCACATGTTTTTAATTAACTGGATATGACCCTTCGTATTGAATTTATCTGTTTGTGTAATGTATATCAATTATATAACTACTGCAACTATCATGAATTCTAGCGTACTTTGGCGTGATTGTTGCCAGAAACCTATAACATATTGGTTATGATGGAACCCTAAATGTATAAATAATCTGTTGCGAAGTTAAATTAAGATTATATATTCATTCTATAAGTAATTTAGTTACATTGTTTTGTGCTTATAGCCAATTTTATTTTTTTATTGTTTAAGTCTTTTTTGTACACAGATATGTTATCTGGAAGGGAGGCAGTAGTATTTGGTCTATGTCTATGCTCGCTTTTTTTTCACAATACAGGTCTAATTAATTTGATTGCAAAACGGCATTAGTTATTGTGACCAAGGCTTCTGAGGAAGCCAAAACGCATTGTTGGGTCCACTTCTGCTGTTTAAATAAACAATTTGCACCAGACACCATTCCCTGTGTGCTCTTTCCTGTATTCGAGTGAGAGACACTATATATCTATAGCTATCTATCTATCTATCTAAAACTATATTTATCTTAAGTAACTATAACTTGTGCCTTAAGGTAACTATATAGCTAAAAAAAAAAGCCAAAAAGGGCCCGGGGACCCCATCCCCTGGTGCCGAATAATTACATGAAGGCAGGGGAGTGCCCTCCCAGAGCACCATTAAGCCCCAGGGACCCTATCCCCGTGCCAAAATGTGAAGAAAAGGGGAGGGGGCACACAGCCTCCCTCCCCCAGCTCTAAAAAGGCCCCGCAGACCTCATCCCCAGGGCCAGCACATTAATTTAAAAGGAGGGGGCCCCTCCCTGAGCCTATAACGTCCCGGGGCTGGCTCAGTGGGGGGGAAGTCCACCTCTGGGACACAGTAGTTTCCGTGCCCGCACTACCATCGGCAAGGTAACATATGTTTGCTTCTGCCTGGCGGGAACATTTTTAAATCTCCCGCCAAACGGAAGCAACATGGAAGTCTGCTCCCAGCCGACGGGAGCTTTAAGCATGCTCCCGACAGGTGGGAAAAGACGTTTGTTCCGTTTCCCTGCTCGCACTCCTGTGGCCAGGGAAACAGAACACATATTTCTCCTGCCCAAAATGAGCAAGCAGAAAACAGCTGCTCTCTCTGGGCGGGATCAATGCTTGCTTGGCTGCGGGGGCTCTAGGGCTCCCCAGTGCTCCCAACATGGTGGGTGCCCCTGGTGTTAGGAAACAGAATTAAAAAAAACTTAGACATTCACTGAAGAAACAAAGGCAACAGGGTCAGTATAGGTTTGGATTTTATAACACACAAAACCATAGAAATTCAGCAGTTATATTCATAGTTATCTCAAGTAACTATAACTTGTGCCCCAAGGTAACTATAACTTACGCCCTTGCAATGCACTGCCAATTACCCCACAGATTACATCACTCTTGACATCTTCTATGACATCATTGAGGATATCACTGCAACATTTGCAATGAAATTATTGATGATAAAACTGTGCATGGCGGGAACACGAGTTATTTACCTTAGCATGATTCATTGTTACTTGAGATAACTAGAACTGCTAAATTTCTAGGGTTTTGTGTATGTAAAATACATCCATGTAACCTTTTAATGAATTTTTACGTTTTTTTAAAATTCTGTTACCGAACTCTAAAGTCCCTGTAACCTGTTGTAACTTATGTTTCCCTGCTGCTCAGCTAGAATGACTGTGGTGTGGAATGTTGGATGGATGGAATGTTGGATGTCTGTGAATGTCAGTTGGGTGTGGGCTGAGCAGCAGGACAGCTGCTCCTGGTGGGGTTTCTCTTGATTACTTAACAACTTGAATAAAGATCTTAACCAATCTACTTAAGAAGAACGGACCATCTTTCTTTTGGATTACAACATTTTGGCGACGAGGATGGGATGTAGTATGATGTGATATGACGTTTCTTTTATGTGAGTTTGATGAGACGTGGTATGGTGTGACAGGGTATGATGTGGGATGTTTATATTGTAATGCATTGTTTTCTTACTATTGGTGCATTGTATTCAATTTCGTGACTATATGTTATTTGCCATATTGTCATTGTTTTATTGTTTCATCTAATTTATTTTACGATGCACTTGTTCCCCGTAAAGAAGGGAGATATGTTGTAACTTATGTTTCCCTGCTGCTCAGCTAGAATGACTGTGGTGTGGAATGTTGGATGGATGGAATGTTGGATGTCTGTGAATGTCAGTTGGGTGTGGGCTGAGCAGCAGGACAGCTGCTCCTGGTGGGGTTTCTCTTGATTACTTAACAACTTGAATAAAGATCTTAACCAATCTACTTAAGAAGAACGGACCATCTTTCTTTGGGATTACAACATAACCTTTGGTTGTTTCAGTGGGGGAAAAAAAAATATATATATATATAGATGTGATCAAGACTGCTCTTTGACGGTCGAAACGCATCATGGCAGGCACTAGCCTGAACTACATCATGTGCCGTGATCTCATTAAAGCACTTTTTTGAAGTTTCAACTGAGTCGTCTTGTGGTCCGTACCTTGCTTGTCTCACCGGATCCATGGTGGGCTAGGAATATATATATGCACGTTGCAATGCAGAAATCCATATAAAGTCTTTATTTGAAAGATTCCTTATTTCAAACTTTAATCATAATTCTCCATTTAAAGTACATGATGTTGACTCGCTGGTGGGGGCAGGAGCAAATTAATAATTTAAAAAAAATTAAACTTACCTTCCTGCCAGTCAAGTCCTGCGTCGTCTCTGCTCCTCTCCTACCTCCAGCAGGAACAGGAAGCAGACAGCCAGGCTCACACGCCTAAGCCTATCACAACACTGCAATCAGCGTTGTGACTGGTCGGGCCGCCGCCCAGTCAGGGGCTAATGACCCAGCCATGTTCTCCATGTAGGCTGCATTGCAACCTGCATGGAGAAGAGCAGAGGGCTGACCAAACCAGTCATGTGCACTCCGTTGTGGGCACACCACTCCTCCCCTGCCCAGCCATGCTCGCAGAGCAGCCCCGCCCACCCGCAACCAAACCCTTCTGCTTTCTCGTTGTGAGAGAAGCAGAAACATAAGATGGTAGCCCTAGTAGAGCCGCCCCTGATCCAAAGCCATGTTTCGCGAGTTTGTCGCTTCTTCAGGGCTTCAAAATGTTTTGAATCAGATACATCTCAAAAATGTTCAAATTCCAATTTTTCTTGTAACCTCGATCTTTTCTTCTGAAATATCATCAGTTACCTGTTGCGGGCTGTAGCCATCGTCTATTTTGTTTCCCGTACGGAACTTTTTCTGCTTTAAAATGTACCATTGCATTCAGTATATTCATTTTATTTGATTGTATATTATTCAATTCTAAATGGATGATGCATTTAACTTCATTTTGTTGGCAAAAATATGTTGTTTTATGTTTGCTTTAGTATAATTTAATAGTTCAGCAATTACATAGTTTAATGGTGTTTTGTGCCATTGTTCTTATCTGCATTTCAACAGTCAAGATGTGTCGCAGAGCCAGTAAGTGAAAAGACTTATTGATTGTTGTTCTCAGTAACATTCAGTAAGTGAAAACCTGCTGATTGTTGTTATTAACAACATTCAAGAGTCCAATTAATTTGTAAAACAACCCAAAAAGGTATCTCTAGTTGAGAGACTGAGAGATCAAGGTTGGTGCAAAGGATACAAGCATAATCTTCGAAGACGAGGACACTGCATGGCACCTTGAGAAAGCCAGACGGCCTTTCAGCTTTGCTGGAACATCATATCAGCTGGGTGCTGGGTAATAGATAATAACTGCCTTCTGCAAAACAGCATCTGCGTTGTTCCATTATGTGGGTAATAAAGGGAGGTCTCCTAATAGTTCTTACTGGATTCTTTTAGTGATAAATCAGTTTCGCCAAAGACAGCAACGGAGAGGCTGGTGGACAAATGCAGTGACATACTAAATTACCATTATGTTTCACTATTTCCATTTATTTAGCCTGATAGCCACTGTTTTTGCCACTATGTTGTTTGTTCTTATAGTTATTACTATGCATATTTAATGCACCAGGATAGGAAATTGATCTCATTATTTTAAAGAAAAAATTAAAGATTTATACTTTGTGCGTATTCTTGAGTAGGTCTATTCATGGTGAAAGAGGGTTTGGAATCTACTAACAAACAAGTAACCGTTGTGGGAATAACAGGACTGATCGTCCACCAGAATGCACTATCTCAGACTAGTGTGCAGGAGGTTTATGTGGTTACAGTCCACCGGGTTCTCTGTCTCAGGATTGGTACATTAACTAGGTCCTTGCTACCAAAGGGTCTAGGGGCCCCCAAGCTCAGGCTGTATTCTGGATAAGTCCAGAAAAAGTATCAAGAAGCTTCCGTTATGTCGAGGCTCCTTGACGTTGAGGGCCATCTTAAAAAGCAGGAAGCCCCTGTGAGGCATACCGAGATATAAGGGTAGAGGCAAGAGGGACACATATAGGAGTGTTGCTCCTCCATACCTTCTTGGCTGTGCTGGACCTAGCATCTGTTACACAAACCAAATATAGTATAATTTGGCTGTAGCCACCATCCCAGCAATAGCAGTTACATTTCTTCTCCCCAGTAGCGTCTGCTTATATTTTTGGCTTATTCTGATCATGTTTGTGTCACCAACTAGAATGTTTTCATTACTATTATACAGAGAAATCTAATTGGGCATTCTAAATATGAATGCATCTTGGTAAATGTCAACTCAAGCTGGCGAAAACAATTATTAATGATCTTTAATCCTAGAAATAATTGAAAGAGCATTAAAAGAATGTGTCAAGTAAGTTAAAGAATTATCATCAATATACTGCAATCCTTACACGATGTGTAGGTCCATCCATGCTCCTCTCTTTCAAGCAACACTATGTATAAATCTGAACTTCAGAAATCCATTGCAGAAGTTAAGATCCTATGCCGCACACAGATATCTTAAAATTTCAGTATCGCTACTTATCCTGCAAAAACGAGCCCTACTGATATCTAAAACAAAACTCTTTACTCTTTTTCTGTTCAGACACCTCATGACTAAGACTGGTGCTAGATCATGCAGCACCTCAGGTACACCCTGGTGTTCAGCCTTCAGGAACCTCAGGAGAGCTTCTGGTGTTAAGCCACAGCACCACATTGGCATTTACCCTGGTGCAGTAGGTACTGAGTCACCAGCTATTTGACTAGAAAAGCTCTGTTCCCAATGCAAATCTGTATAAAATAGATCACTTAAAACCTGGGATCTGCAGACAATGTACTTACTTTCCGTTTCTTCACCACTAATAAAATGAGTTACCTACCTGTAACTGTAGTTCTATAGTATTGATAATTTTCATAGATTCACATGCTTGAATCATTCCCCGTCGTCAAAGTAGGAGTCCCATGGTACCATAATAAAGCTGTATGTATCACTATCATAAGCTATAATGGCAATGTAAAGTCAGTTTAACAGCCTGTCTGTGTCCTTTTTAAAAAAGGACCAAACTTGAACTATAACCAATCAGGCGATAGCACCCTCTAGAACACTCCCAATAGAGGCGGAGTCCTTAGATTTTCAGGCACAAGTGGGAATAAATAATCCCAAACTATAAGGGGAGTCTTGCATGTGAATCTATGAAAGATACCCATTCTGAAGAACTGCAGTTACAGGTAAGTAACCCATTTCCTTCTCCAGTATGGGATCTTTCATAGATTCACAAGCTTGAATCAGAATAGCAAGCAGTTATTGCAGGTAAACATTTTAGTAATAGAAGTACCCTTGAGGATGGTGGGTAACAGTCTAAAATATATCTCTTTATATCCATACATGCATTACATTGTGTAAATAGTCCCTGTACGAAAAGGCAATTATGCAGAATATAACACCATCATATGCATTTGAAAAGGCATATTAATAATCACCTACAGTTACAGAGGCTCACCCTATTGAAACAGATGACGTAAGACTGTCTGTCCTATTGCTGCATCACTTCGCAGCGTCACTTCCAGGTAGTAGTGCTGCGTGAATCTGTGGGTGCTCTTCCACGTTGCAGCAAGACAAATCTTCTCCGGTAGGACCCCGGCAAACAGAGCAGCCAAAGTGGACACTGCCCTCGTGGAATGTGCCTTCGCTGCGAGTGGCTTGCCAGACTTGATGTGGCAAAACTGAATGGTAGCAGAAATCTATCTTGCGATGGTTGCATTAGTGACTGCAGTTTCTTGACGAGAATGACCATAAGAGACCAACAGCTGATCAGTTTTCCGGAGTTTTTTAGTACGATGCAGATAGAATTTAAGACATCGCTTAATGTCCAAGGGGTGGAAAGACCTTTCAGCCGGAGAGGAAGGATTTGGAAAAAAGTACAAAGTATGATAGGTTAATTGAGATGAGAATTGCGATGGAACCTTGGGAGTAAATTTTTGGGTAGTTCCGAGAAGCACAAAATCATCAGTGAAACGCAACAACGGTTCCCGAGTTGTCAAAGCCTGAATCTCGCTGACTCTTCTAAAGGAAGTGAGAGCCAACAGCAAAGTGACCAGCACAAAAGAAAGGTCAGATATGCTTTATGAATGGTTTAAAATGGAGGCTTCATAAGTTGAGAGAGAACCACATTGAGATGCCATTCTGGGGGTGGAGCTTGTACCAGGCGAAAAACTCTGAACAACCTGTTCATGAATTGTTTGACTACTATTGTAGCACAGAGAGTGAGAATGTGCAGAACGTCTGCACCTTGAAATTGTGGCAAGGTGAACCTTTACAGACGCATGCACCAATCCTGATCTAGCTAGCAACAGGAGGTAAGGCAGAATCTGTTCAGGTGACGCTTCCCTGGATGCAGGTTACATTGTTGACACCATGAACAGAATCGCTTCCATTTCATCTTGTACGTCTTGTTTTGTAGCTTCAGCTCTTGCTTTGGGTAGAATCTCTCTACAGTCCTGAGGGATATCTATGTCTTGGAACTCATTGAATTCAGAAGCCATTCATGCAATTGGACAGAGGCTAGTTCCAGGTGTAGGATCCGGCAGTTGTCCCTCGTTAACAGTGTTTGAGTTGTCGGTAGGCAAATGTGATTGGACTCAGACAGCAGGAGGAGCTTGGTAAGCCAACGCTGTCTGGGCCATTTGGGAGCTATTAGAATGAGGTGACAGTGCTCCATTTTCATTTTGTTGAGTATCCTCGGTATGAGAGGGAAGGGGGAAAAACGTGGGCATAAATTCCGGATGTATCCAATTGAAAGGACATTCCACCACGACCCTGGGAGTGGGAACAGACTGGGGTAGAACTGGCATTTGGCGTTCTTGTCAGTCGCAAAGAGATCCAATTCTGGTTTGACCCACCATGAGAATATTTTGTCCAGCTTCCAATGGTATATTTACCACTTGTATCAGCTATCTCTGGCGTTTCTCAGCATATCCACTAAGGTGTTGTTTACTTCTGTCACAAGCTCAGCCTTCAGAGATATCTTGTGGGTGGGTTGTGAGCCAGCACCAAAGCTCTTGGGCTTTCTGATAGTGTTAGCGACCTTGTACCCCCTTGCTTATTGATATAATACATGCTGGTTGTATTCTCCATATGTACCAGCACCAAAGCTCTTGCTATTCGCGGCGGAAGAAAAGCTTGCAGGGTGAGACATATCGCTTTCTTTTGAAAATCTTTAGAGCTAAGTCTGTTACCCTTTGCTGTCTGTCTTGCAAGAGGAAGAATTTGTTTTGTTTTGTGTCCAGGTTGGCTCCTAGAAACATAATTGTTTGACTTGGGATAGTTGAGGATTTTGGATAATTCACAGTGAGGCAAGCTTTTGTAGCTTTGGAAGCTTTCTGTGGTGTTGAAGCTCTGAGCAGCCAGTAGTCTAGGTGGGGTAATACCTGATTACCTTGATTTCTGAGTGTGGCTGCTACCGGGGTGTGACATTTTATGAATATATACGGGGAGCTGACATGAGGCCGAATAGGAGGACTCTGAATGGGTAATGGGTACTGGCTACGGTGAACCAGAGATATTTGTTGTGTATGTATGGGAATGTGGAAATACGCATCTCATTGGTCCAAAGAAGTGATGTAGTCTCTGCTGTTGAACAGGTGCAGGATGTCGGCGAGAGTAATCATGCGGAGGGATTGTTTGCGTTAAGAATTTGTTTAGCTTCCTGAGATCTAGAGGATGGGTCTCCATTCCCCTGTTTTCTTCCTTATAAGGAAAAAGCAGGAGTAGAATCCCAAGCCTTTCTGGGAACAAGGTGTAGGAAAGTTGCATCTTTCTGACATGGATAACCCCACCTTTTGCATGGTGTCAGTGTGTTTTGACTGTAGTTCATTAGGATCCTGCTAACCAGGACCCCAGTGGCAGTGCTCTCTCCTCTAAATTCCATGGTAAGTACTTTGGACACCCCACAATTGGCATACTGATGTACAATTGTAAGTCTCTAGTATATGGTACTGAGGTATCCAGGGCACTGGACACCAAGGGTCTCCAATGGGCTGCAGCATGTATTATGCCACCCTTTGGAGCCCATGCAAACTGTCAGCAGAGCTGCCAATGCAGTTTGCGTGAAATGGTGCTTGCACCTTTCACTTTAGATATAAGGCTTCCCTTATATCCCAGTCACTACATTATTTTACCCATAAGTCACCCCTAAGGGAGGCCCTTAGTCCAAGGTCAGGGTGCATGGTTCTAAGTGTGTGGGTACACCTGCATGAGCAGAGGTACCCCTACAAACCCCAAACTCCATTCTCTGGACTTTGTAAGTGCAGGGCAACATTTTAAGGTATGTAGTGGACCCTGGCAAGTCAAGATGTCCAACTACATAATGGCTGCTCCGAACCTGGTCATGTTTGGTATCAAACATGTTGTAATCCTGCAACTACGAAGGTTCCAGTGTAAGTTGCATGATACCATGTACTGTGTAGCTTTACAAGGTCTGACTACCAGCCCGTGCTGCTGCCGATTCTAGACAGTGTTCTGCCCCCTGCTGATGAGCTTAACTCGAGCAAGGGAAGCTTAACAAAGGATTTCCTGCGAAGGAGAAGTGTGACTACCTCTCCTTTAGAATTAGGAAGGAAGGGGGTGCGCCAGAGCACCACTAGACTGCATTGAAGGGCACATTTGGTGCCCTCCTTGCATAAACCACATTTGCCCAGTTCAGGTGCCCTTGATTCCTGCTCTGGCGCAAAACTACACAAAGGACAGGGGAATGTTCACCCCCCTTTCCAGCTCCTCCCTAGGAAGGTGCCCAGAGCTCCTCCAGGTGGCCACTTGATTCTGCAATGTTGAGTAGAGGCCCCTGGGACCATCTGATCGGTTAAGCCAGCTGAGTAGCATCCCTGACCCCCCTGATAGGTGTATCAACACAAAATAGGTCCTTCCCCTTTCTAGAGTTACTTAAGGGATCCACTGAGGGTGGGTCCTTAGGTTTGTGCCGACAACAACTTCAAGATCCTACTGCCTGCTGTCTGAAGACTGTTTAACGAGTCTTCTGATGGTGGACACGGGAACTCTGCTGTTCTTCAAGCCAGGACCAAAAACAAGATTGCCCCCAGTGGGAAGATTCCTACTGCATCTTCGTCCCTGTGCATATTCAAGTTCTGTAACTCCGTGAATGTGCATCCTCCGAGTCACCAAGGACTCAGCCTGCATCCAAGCAAGAAAGAATCTCCCTTGGAGTGAAGGAGTCACTTCCCTGGATCCGCAGGCACATCCATGTTGACGACAGGTTTGCTGAGCCTGTGGACCCACGGACATTACTCGTCTCTCCAACAAACATGGTGGTTTGCTGGTTCTCCAGAGACCTAGCCAGTCTTCCCTGCAACTTGGGTGACTGTAATCCCTGTCCAGCTCACGTGAACCACCTCCCTGAGAACTGCAGGTTTGTCGTTGCCAAGGCTTGCTGAATCTCTTCATGAAAAATCTTCAAGCTCCAAGAAGCCACAGCCTCCAGCACTGTACAGCTCCAAGAATGACGTCCTGCCTGCATTCTCTGCATCATGGGCCTTCATTTCCTGAGTGCTGTTGAAGCTTCCCTGCTACTCCCTGGGCCTGCTACCCGGGGGTCCTTGAGGGGGCTCGATCGATTCTTGCTGGCTCTCCTGCGTGCTGAGGGCTGGCTCCGAATTGCCCTTTGTTTGCGTTTGCCAAGGCTTGTTGGTTGCCCTGCCGGCCACTGACCTTCCTGCACTCGTCAACTGACGTGGGACAGCTCGTGGACGGCTCCTGGGCTCCTGTATCATCACCTGGGATCCACAGCTAGTGCTTTAACCTCACCATGCTACAGCAAAAACCTTCAACAAGGGCTGGTATTGTGCTCCTGTGTCTCCTGGTCTCCTGCGGGTGGTTTGGACTCTGTCCCCTCTGCTTTCAGGTTCTTCTCGTCAGGACTCCATGTCCTGGTTCTACGAGACTCTGTAGCTGCTGATCCTCCATGATCCTCCATTGGTGTCAACAAGTGGTTATGACACCAATTCACCCCTATACACCCGGGCTCCCTGGTGTAGGTAGCAGGGTTCCCTGGGTATCCACGGGTGGGGTGACTCTTCAACCTTCCTTGATCTAAGTGGTTCCTTCGGGGTCCTTTGGGAAGGGTCCTATATCCATACAAATCCAACCGCTACTTACCCTGTGTTATCCTATGGACGTCTGACCTGGTGTAACCATTCTACACCCGGACACATTGGGGTCCTTGGCTACTCAACTTGGGTGGTTCAGTGCTTCTCCTGGGGTCCTCCATTCTTGGGTATTATTTTAGTACATGGTTTGACCCCATAGGGGCCCGTTTATTTTCCTATTCTACTTACCTGTTTCTGAAGAATTTGTGTGTATTCGATATCTCCAGTTAGGAGATATATCAAGTTAGTGTCTAGTGTGTGCTAATAAATACATAGTATTTTTATACTCACCGGGTGTGGTTCTTTCTTATGTGTAAGCTTGCTGACTGGTTATAGTGGTGAATGTACCCGCTTTACATCCTCCTGAATAAGCCTTAGCTGCTCTCCACAGCTACCCCTGGAGAGCTGCGGTTCAGGGACCTAAACACCATCACTAAGGGTTGCCTGGACACAGTACACAGTGCATTACCATAGATGGACACTATATACTGAGCCAGCCTCCCACACAAGGGACCTTGTCTATTTCACCCTTGGCCACGTTTTGGGTGCTACATTTAGGTGTGCTACCCTTGCAGGATTGTTTGGTGGTCTCTGTACAAACTCTAGGGTATGTCCATAGTTCACCAGATACAATACCCATTTGTCCGATGTTCTCGCTCTCCAATGATGGAGGTAGTTAAGAATATTAGCACCCGGGGAGGAGCCTAGCCTGCAGCCGAGATGGCCGCCTAGCTCTTCGGCTCCGCCGACCCTTGCGCCCTTCGTCGATATCCTGGCAAGAATCCTGCGCCTCCGAGCCCTACGCTTACCAGCGCCACGTTCCTGACCACGTTACTGTGACTCCGGTCGAGAACGGAGCTGCCCCGGCGGAGTTGAGCCCCGGTTACCATTCCGGCCTTCCAAGCGGTCGCAGCCGGGCTATTGTTTAGTGGGGACGGCCGGCGGCGACAACGATAGCAGCGGCCGCTGTGGAGAGGGAGGAGCCGGTGCACCGGACCTGGAGCGCGGCGCTGGGATTCTCGCAGCAGCCTTTTCCATGCTCGGCTGCCCAGCGCGCCTCGTTCGCAACATTGTATCCGGCTCCCGTATACTGTATCCCGGCCCAGCTGGGAGAGGGCCGGGATCGCTTCTTTGTTGCAGTCTACAGCAGCGGCCGCCATCTTCCGCATCGGGACCCTGGTCCTGCCGGTGGGTTTCCCTGCACCACAGATTCCCCTGTCCTTGAAGCCTCTCCACGACCGGCTGCCTCCACGTTTCCTGCACCACCGGGGCCCCGCAGAGAGCTCGTCGCTTTCCAGATACCGATGGCTGGTGAGGGGGGCTTGCTTCCCGGGGCGCTTAGTGGTTGCTTGCCTAAGATGGCGGACGCAACAGCACCCTCCATCCTTGATCCACCGCTGGGGCTTCGCGACATCCTGGCAGCACTGGAGGACCTGCGGTTGGCCTTCTGCGACTCTTTCACTGGTTTGGGGGACCGGTTTGATTGGACTTTTTCAGCCGGCCATGATGATCCTCCGGTGCGGCATGTTAAGCCACATCCTCAGTCGACTGTCGGTGGTTCACCCGAGTTGAGGTATGTGGCAGTGACGGGGGGTCGTGTCCCAGTGCCCGCTGCGGCACCCGCCGGCTCTGCCCTGGAGGAGTCTGACAATACTGCTCCCTTGGCATGGCCGGAGCTTGTGTCTCGGACGCCGTTTTGCCCATCTCCTTTGTCCTTTGGTGCCACGTTTCTGAGCATCCTCCTGGACTTGCTTCCTGTACATCGGCCGGCCGCTACTCTGGAACTTATGCATCGTCCTGCTCCCTGTTGTACTAGCCACGGCATAGCAGTAGCGCAATCTGCGGTCCTTTACTATCGAGCTTCACTCCAGTTTGACTTGTCTCTTACACCTCGATCTCTGCGGCGGACTCCATGGTGGCCCATCCCGCCCAGGTTGGCTGTACTGCAATTGGATTCTGTTGGACTGCAGATTCGAAGGGGCCAAGGCTGAGGAGGGGGGTTTTTCTTGGTGCACATTGATACGTGTATGGCTGGGACTGGGACTTGTGACTGTTGGAGGTACATGTCGCGTGGGTGTTAGGTCGGGGCCTGGGGCTGGGTGACCGCGGGTAACGTTTTTGCTTGCATTGAATAGATCCTTGGCCCTCCTCCGATTAATCGTGACAGTCTTTTTCTTTTTCTTTTCTTTCTCTTCTTCTACATTTCGGGTACTCTTTTGGGGCGACAGACACACTGCTAGGGGGGGGTAGGCCGTAGCCTCTGCATGCGTGTAGGGTGGGGGGTATATTTCCTTGTTGGTTTTTTTCTATGGGCCTCCTTTTCCTTTCTTCCTTTTCTCTTTCTCTCTTCTCCCTTTCTACTCTTTACCCTTCCCGCTTGCTCTTTCCTTTCTTATTTCTTGGGTCGTTGGGAGGATTGGGAACTTGTGGGTAGTGCTTGGGGATCGTCATGTGATATGCTTCTTCCCTATCCTGATTACATTGAGTGCGATTGAGTACCTTACGGATAATGCTTGCTGACTCTTCTGATGATCGTTGCCCACTATAGTCCTAACTGTATTGCTTTGATTCGGATCCTTCCAGACCTGTTGCTATGGACTTATTTCAAAACTTTATAAAAATTAAACCTCATCATCCTGGCGCTCGGCGGCACAATTGTGTATAACGTAACCTGTCTATTCGCGCTGGTACTGATATGATGCTGAGTTGTATAATTGATTGCTGATGTGCCCTTTTATTGTCGAGGCCGGCCTGAGGGTTGTAGGCCCGTATTTGTCTGCACATGCTGTTAAATAAAGGTTTTAAAAAAAAAAAAAAAAAAAAAAAAAAAAGAATATTAGCACCCACAGAAATGGGAGGAATGGATGTAGATGACACCTGGTCTAAGTCACTGCTTACACCTGCATCTCGACCCTGGGGGGAAGGAGGGTTGCTTTCGACGAGGGCCATGTTTGGTATAGGCTGCCGCGGGCGGTTGACAGATTGCCTGATGTGGTCAGGCGAGTCTGTATTGAAAGTGGAAGGGTTGGTATTGCTGGGATAGTTGATAACTTATTCTGTAAGATGAAAAACTCCTTCCTCAAGTCCCCCGAAAGGGCAACTTCTTAAATGGAAGGGTGCCTAGGGACCTAGCGGTATCTATGTCCGTTTTTATTACCAATAGTGCATCGTCTATATGCTTCCCAAACAGTGTTTCTCCGTCGTAGACCATATCGAAGATCTTTGATTATACAGCCTGTCTAAAGGATGTGGCTTAAAGGCCTCCTTGGCATCTTAAGACTGCTGCTACAGCTAATTGGCAAAAGCCTGTGGAGGCGATGTTTACTGCACAACCTATAATCTCAGAGGAAGTGTGCTCACCTTCCTGGAGAATCTTTCTGGCTTTTGCCTTCCTGTCATCAGGCACTAGGTCAACGAGGCTGCCGACATTGGACCACATATATCAATTATAATTACCCAGGATCGCTAGAGAGGTGGCCACTCGAACGGTGATGGCAGACATGAGGAAGAACTACCCTATGTTGTCCAAGCACTTCTGCCTTCTTGGTCTGGTGGCGTAGAGATGGGCGTGGAAGGATTTTTGGACCGCTGTTGCAACACTTTTGAAATGAAAGAATCCAGTTTGGGATGACCTCTGAGGCAAGCGGGGGTATTCTCTGCAGCCCTGTACTTTTTGTCCACACGAGGTGGCACTGCCACCACTGTAGCCGGGTTTCTCATTATTTTAATCTCCTCTTCCTCCCAGATATAGTCAATGATGGCAATTGTTATGACTTTCTTACTTGTTCTTTGAAGTCATACAGAAAACAGTCTGATTGTTTAACGGAGGTGGGGAGGTGAAATCTTACTGCAGCCCGGTCCATTAGGTTATGAACGCCTCCGATATCAACTGTGGGAGAATCTGAAGGATATGGCAGTGGAGTCGATGGAGTGGGGACAAGGTAGTCATCCCACTAATTCCATGGGGATCTCGTCGCCTTCCCTTTCATCTACTGAAGATGTTGAGTCATCCCTTGGAGGTGCCGCTATGTTTGACAAAGGGGTAATTCGGGGCATCATAGGTGGAGGAATGTGCCTTGGAGTAGCCGGAGAGATAGGTTAAGGTGGTACTACTGGCTGCTCCTGCAGAGAGTCAGGGAACCTCTTATGTAGTCTTGCAGCATGGCTTGCCGATCTTGGTCGAGCGACATGGGCATCTGTACCTCATCATAAATGAGTTATGGATGAGCATGATATTGATGATGCTCATAATGCCTCTGGTGAGGAGCATAATACTGGTGGTAATAATGCTCTTCCTCTTCTAGGTCGCCTTCATCCTGATATTTGACCTGGAGTTCTGATGGGCTGTGTGCTGTCCCGAAGGGCCCATCATCGTCCGACTCCTCTAGGTCTGACAGGGAAAGAGGTGAGACCTTGCTAGGAGATTTAACTCTGGTCCCAAAGCTGGTTTTGTTATCCTTGCAATTCTTATAATCGATGACGGTCCCATTGAAAATGTCATTGTCAAGGTGAATTTTGGCATTGACGGTAGGAAGTTCATCGGCGACAGTGTCATGGCCGACGATGTTGCCGTCGACGATCTCGGGGGCAGCGCCGAAGTCAAAGGTGTCTTAGTAGATGACAGAATTCTTGTTGATGAGATGGGCGTGATGACAGCAGTCGTCGCCGTTGTCTTCAACGACGATAGTCTCATGGACGAAACTGAGGTGACCGTCGTAAATACTGGTGCCGTGTCGACGATGATGTTGTCGTCAATGCGGCTAGAGAGGAGTTTCATTCCTCAACATCGAAGGTTCAGTAGAGGAAGAACGTTGATGTTCCCATTTCCTCAAAGATGAAGTACTAGGTTAAGAGGAGGCCGTCTCTGTGGCGATGTATTTACTTTTCTCCTTTCTCACAGGATCTTTATGGTGAGTTGTTAAGGCCTTCCTGCCCTCCTCATATGTCCCCTGGTCAGATGATCTTGACCTTTTATGTCTCCTCCCGGACCGGTCACTGTCTTCCTCAGATGTGGTAGATTTCTGAGTGTTAGCCTTTTGTAGCCACAGAAGTAACCTCCTCCCTGACCTTTGAGGCCCTAGAGGAAAAAGTTTGACATATTTTGCACTCCTTTACCTGGTTTTAAGGGTAGAAGCAGTAAAGTCAGTCTTTATGTGGCTCATACACTTGTAACCTTTGCTTACCACAGGTTTTTAGGATCTGAAGAGGCCTTTATTAGAAGTATAAGTCATGGTAGTTGTAGGATAAATCTCAGACTCTTAGAGAAGAAAAACTGAGCAGAGCTTGGGGAGACTCCCTTCACACGACGTGCTGTAGAAAATCTAAGGGACTCACCCTCTGTTGGGAGTGTTCTGGAGGGTACTGTCACCTGACAGGTTGTAGTTTAAGTGTGGGCCTTTTTTTAAAAAGGACACAGATAGGCTATTAAACTGACTTTTCATTGGCATTATAGCCTATTATAGTGATCCATACTGCTTTACTATGGTGCCATGGGACTTCCACTTCAACGATGGGGAATGATTCAAGCATGTGAATTTATGAAAGATCCAATACTGGAGAAGCACTGACTCCTGTGGGAGTGCAAGCACTTAATCGCTGTGCTACCAAATGCACAAACAACTCTAAAATATCCTACTTGAATAAGACCAAAAATGCTGCACTTATAGATGAGACTCCGGAGACTCATGTAGGGCACAGGTGGCAGTGCTGGTATGGACCAACTAGAGAGAATGGAGCTCAGTCTTTCTTGGCAGAGTAGGTGCGCAGTAAAGCGAGAGATGAAGACAACCTAAAGGAAAAAATAACAGGTTGGCAAAGCCACCAAAAAACAGCCCATGTTTCTTCTCCAGTGGAAAACAGGACCAACTGGGAGGAGGCAAAACAGACCTACTAGAGCAGAACTGAGGCACAAGCAATCCATCATGTACCCAGGTTTAGGAGGAATGCTGCAGAAAAGGGGCAAAAGGAATACTATTCACCTGTAACAGTCACTGTCTGGCACAGACATCGTTCTAATTCTGAAGCTATCAATAAGTTCTGAGGAGAAATTTGTTGAGCTCAAAGAATGCCACGTTAATGATAGTGTGAACAAAGAACATAAGCAAACTCTCTATTAAAACACACAGAAAAATAATTAATTAACCAAAGATATGTACGCAGTTTGAGATCAATAAAAAAGACAAAAATGACAAAGCAGGAAAGAAAATATATTTGGATAATTAAAAAAACACAGAAGCGGGGGTGGCTGGCCCACACTGGGGCACTGCTGTCAGCATATCTCACTGTTGACACAGTAATCTGTAAATACCTGTACATTATCAAAACAAAGCCCCAAGTGCCCTATGTCTAGAATACATATTCTGCGTCACCCTTGAAATAATAATGAGGATAATCTATCTTTTGCTGGTCCCACAGCCACGATCTTGCCTTGTTTGTTCTGGAGAAGAAGTGTCTCTTGGCAAGTCCAGTCTAATACTCGTGAGGTAGTACCGAATTACATGGCTCCTCCCCAGGTGCCTGATTCTGGATTCCATTGCGATGTTTTCTATTTGTTGGCTTGGCGAGTGCAGCCTAAGCCCCTCGGCTCAATGAGCAGTCCTTGTCCGCAGGCCCATCAGGGTGAATGTGGCCACAGACAGCTTCTCATAAACCATAAACATGAGGGCAGCAGTGAGCACTGTCTGCAGTAGCTTGGCTTCCAGCCCCTTATAGAGCCCAAACAGCCCCAGTCGCCTGCAAAAGAAACAGACAAATGGTTACCTGTATCTTCAACGTCAGATCAGTGGGCAAGCAATATTTTGATTCTGATCACAAAGAAACCAGGGTGAAGAATTGCGTCTGAATCTGTTTTTTTCATACAAGTATATATTTGAAGATATAGGATTCAAGAGGGTAGCTAAAGGGTGAACCCTAATCTTTGTGTTCATCCAGCTGGCTTTTATTTGTTTACCCCATAGATTCCCTTTCTCCCTGCCTCCTTCTTTGAGGTGTGTTACACTGCCACCATGCAACCAGTCACTGGTTCCCCTCCTACTTCACATACCTCCCCAAACTCATTTACAGTTTCTTGCCCAGCCACCATCTTCAGTCTCTACATGGAACCTTTGGAACCTATTCACAGACAGCAAAACTATGGCACATCAATATATTCAGAGACACAAAATCTAAGAACTATCTATATCCAGAATTTCAATGTCAAGCACATACCCAGAGCTCAACCCCATAGAACTGAATTCCTCTTGTATGTCAACACCACCACCAGACAAAAACTGATTAAAATCTGGCTATCTGATATGACCCTAAATGCTTCACCTCTACACCACCACTGCTTCCTTAATGACAGAAATATTTAAAAAACACTATTCTCTCCTCTAAACACAATGTCACAAAGAAAAAAACATAGTAACTGCTTTGTCTCCTGATTTAAAAAAAAAAAATTCCTAACCCAAAAAACTTTAAAACAGTCCATGTTATCATCCTCTCTCACCTGGATGGAGGCAATGATTTGTTCAAAGGCCACCTCGACACCACACTGACCTCCCTCCCCTAAAGGTTTCCTGTAAGCTGCAGTTAGTCTCATTAAAGTTCTGAAGAAATGTAACCACATTACCCCAACACTGAAGGAGCTACACTGGCTCTTCTCTCAAAGACAGCATTATCAAGGACAGCTACATCACCTACAAGGCCACCAAAAATGGCAACACTTCATATTTGGTAGAGAAATTAACCAAATTGGACGGGCATTGTCATACCAAAGGCACAGGGCACAGCCAGAATGGAAACAAAGAAAAGAAAAAAGGAAAGCAAAACAAAGCAGGCTTTCTCCATTTACACTGACAGGATCTGGAACGAGTATGTCGGAAAGGAACTGGAAAAAATACACCTCTTCAAAGATCATTACCACCCAAGATAATAGTAACCTACCACTCTGTATAATCTTTTATGTATAAAAATGATCCGAAATTAATATCCGAGGGCTTAGGCTCGCTGCTCTAATGCTTTCTAGCTAGGTTTATGCTATAGAAATAAACAAGTTTCTTACCTTAAGTAACACTTTTTCAGGTGGATACTCCTATCTAAACACAGATGGCTCTGCTTGTGAATCTCCCCCGAGACCATACTGGAACTAGAACCCTTACAGCCACCATTCCTGAGTGCTGGCAGGTATTACCAGTGGCCTCCCTTGCACCTCTCTCCCGCCTCCAGACATGACACACATGGAGCTGAAGAAAGGTGCCACGCTTGCTCTTTTACGTTAGTTTATACTTGATTTTTTCAGAGCCACAAGACATGGAGCAATACTGAAGAATTACGGATAATGAAAGTGTGCTTCACTAACTTGGAACCTTATTATGTCTACACCATAGAACAGGGTAAAAAGGGCAGGTGGTGAAGCCTCTGTGGTTAGACAGTGTCTCTAACAGAAAGGTGTGTCACCTAATGTAAGGTACTTCTTGTTCTACTTCTAACCGCAGGTTCACCACCTTGTGAAGCAACACCAAAGCAAATGTCCCCTTCAAGGAGGAGCGGACTTTACACCAGGAATTCCAGCAGGACTGAGAGGGTAAAATGTGAATGCGAGAGACGATGCAGTAGTGCCTGAAAAGTTATGGATGAATGCCCACATTAAACCTTAGCAGATGCTTAAAACAGGAACACCCCAAACGAGGGCTATAGCACTGGCCTTTGTCCTCGTGAAATGAGCTCAAAGGCACTGGCAAAGATCCTTCTTGGCCAATTTTCAACAGTTTAATGCAAAGCATGATGCATTGCACAAAGGTCTCCTTACCCTTCCTCACACCAGGGAATCCAACAAACAGCTGCTCATCCACTGAGAACTGCTTAATCCCATCAAAGTAGAAACTAAGGGCCCACAAAGTACCCAACAGGTGCAGCCTCTCTTCATCCGTAAAGGGGTGTGACAGAAGAAGAAAGTAGAGGGCGTAAAGAACTGCCCCACATGAAAAGGTGACACCACTTTGGAAGAAAGGAAGAATGTGTCAGAAACACCAGCTTATCCGGGTAAAAGTGATATGCCAGGGGTGAGAAGGCTGAAAAGATGAGGGCCACAGCTCTAAAAGATTGATATGATGGCACTGTTCCATCATTGACCAGCGACTCAGAATAGCCACATTGTCCAGATGCCCCTGCACACCATCCCTGAGATGATGGGTCCATGGCCACTGTAATCTGTGGTTGGGGTAAGGAAAAGGGTCTGTCACACGTGAGGTGGGCATCCGTCATCCACCACTGTAGATCCTGAGCCAATTCGTCTGAAATGCTGATGTTGTTCAAAGGGAAGCCCCCAGTGCTAGGCCCGCTGAAAGAGGAAGTTCTGGCGGTGCCTTGTGCCAGTGGGCATGCAGTACCAGAAGGATACCCAAAGAAAGTTGTCCAAGAAGTCTCAAAACAGTCAGGGCCAGATCAAGAATATGCTATAAAAACATCGAGATCATATCCTTAATGTCCCCAATTCATAGGGGTGAGGGGTCTGAAAGGCATCTGACGACTCAGTGTTCAGGATGGCCTCTATAAAAGAAATCTTCTGAATAGGTTGAAGGTGAGATTTCAGTTTGTTGATCATGACGCCCATGGTGGACAGCAACAAAACAGTCACCTGTAGGTGATCCAAGTCTAGCTGTGGCAAGCTCACCCTCAGATGACAGTTGTCGATGTACTGAAATATATGTATTGCTGACCTTTGAATAGGGCTGCGATCCGCCTCATGATCTTAGTGAACACCCAAAGGGCTGAGGTAAGGCCGAAGGGCAGGACGCTGAATTTTAAATGTTCCAACACAAAAGGGTACTGTATGCAGGGCTACATGATCTACACAAGGAAGTATGCATCCTACAAAATCAAGGACACCATCAAATCCTCCGAGTCCAAAGCCAACAGGACCAGGTCAATATCAACATTTTTAATGTCTCCTACCTAAGGAAGGCGTTCAAGAAACAGAGGTTCAGGCTTGGAATCAGTCCCTCGCCTTTTGCAAGACCAGGAAGTATCTGTAATAACACCTGATACACCTTGGACATCAGTTCAATAACACCACTGACAAGACACATCTGTTTGAGCAAAAACACGGGGATGTTAGGTGCAACAACTAAGAAAGGGAGGAGTAGTAACCAAACTAAACAATTTGAGGGGCCCACAGACGCGAAATAATGGCATGTCAGCCGGAGAGGCAATATTGAATTCTGCTTCCTACTGGTCTCAGAGGCACGCCTGAGATGGAAATAAAGAGAAGGAGGAGGAGGATTGGTGGCATTAACTCATACCACAACCTGTTCTCTTGGAGCTATGAAAGGACTGGGCTGGCTGTTAGGACAGGCTCTGAGGTTGCCTCTGGTGCTAAGCAAGTCCTACATTGATTTTTTGTTATTGCTGGTGGAACTGGTGAGCTATGGAGAGCATCCCCAGAAAACCAGCATTTTTCTGCTATGCCTGAAGCACTGTATGTTGTAATTCACCTTCTCAACAAACAATTTGGGCAAAGGTGGGGTGGGCAAAATCTCACTCGCCATACCACAGAGGAAATGGGTGCAGTAACTGAAGAGGCACACAGAGTTCAATAACCAGTGTCTGGCAAGCTAAAGTGAATACTTTTTTTGCCCATAGAGTGAATTTGCTTGGACTCCCTGTCCAGTAGCGCAGTTGGGAATGAGTGTTAACTGAGACTACTAACAATCTTGGGTGACACTACTTGAACAATAAGGCTCTCAGAAGTCAGATGCTGCATGAGGAAATTTCAAATCACCAGACGCAGGCCTATGCTGCTGAGCAGTGGTTGTGTTACTGGTTGGGCTGAGCAAGGTCTGGACTACAGCGCCATGAAGGACATCCAGCAGCGAAAGAGGAGCTTTCCTCATTTGGGTTCCCTAAGCGTACATTTAACTCAGTTAAAGGCACAGAGTCTAGGCACTGGCCTTTTGGAGATAACGCTATAGGTCAGCTTCAGTGTAATCTGAAGCATGCACACACACAGATCCTTAACATTGGTACTTTCTGAGTACATTACCTGAGCCCCAGAAGTGTTGTGAAAGTACTTCTGTCTAAATTAATTGACTGCAGCAGGTAACCTATCATGATTTCCTGCATTTACAGTTGAGAGCCTCTCTTTTTTTTTTTTGCAACAAATTTTATTAATTTTCTCCAGTTACAGCATATAAAGAGAAAGAATTTGCTTTCTGTATAGCAGGTTTTCACATATATACATAGTAGCGATATGAATTGTCTTTTGTTACATCACATTTCGTCATTGTGCCGCATTTACAATCGCTTATTGACCTGGCTATTCTGCCTGAGTCCTAATGTGCCTCCTCTTCCCACCCTGCTAATACATCAGTAGTACTATTCTCCTGGGTGAAAGTAAAACCAGTTAACAACGTTTTTCTTGAAAACACCCCACCCCCCTCCCCTGCTGACGGGCCTTCTGCGGTATAGAGACTTAAGTATGCAGCGTTAGGACTAGAGTGTGAGTTGTGGAGGCTGGGTGTTGTGTGCTTGCTTAGGTAGGTAGGTGCTAGAGGTAACTACAAAATACACTTATACTGCGAGCCAATGTCACCTCGGGTTTGGACACTAGGTTGGGGGTGTACAGTTTAGAGCCTCTCCAGGCAGAATATCTGGACGCTTCTACTGTACCAATTGTCCAAAAAAGGTGACCGGAAAGAACAAACTGGTAGGCAGAGAGCTTTTTAGAAAGATAGGCGGTGTGCAGCGTATCTAAGCAAGCACAATGTATCTTTGTACACCCAGAATGATAATAGTGAAACTGCAGGCTCCATGTAGCAGGGCCCACTTCAGGCTCCCTTTACAATAGCCTGCTTACCTGGAGTGCCATGCTACAGTGGCTACATATGCAATGCACAAAATAGCAATTGTGTCAATGGTGAAGTTGAACATGAAAGTTGATGTCCTATACAATCTAGGTGAGCCCATCTCTAGAGTGCTGAGGTATCCATCCAGGGTCCAGTCTGATTCACTCGCAATGGAGCGTGAAATATGTTTGAGGGAAGGGCTAGCTTTGCAATCTGAGTTGGAATGAGGAGTAGTGATGAAAGCCTTTCAAGCCTGTCTAAAAGAAACCGAGAATTCACAATCTGTGGACAGAAGAGTTCAGAAGGGTAAGAGCTTACTTACCTGCACCTCCGGTTCTCCAGCATTGGCAACTTTCATAGAATCCCATGCTTGAAGTATTCCCTTTTGCCAGTCTGGGAACTTTCTGTAACAATGTTAATATGGCAGTAAAAACCCTACACTCAATATCATTAAACATTTCATAGGTCTTTTGTAACCTATCCACCTCAAAGATTATCCAAACTACATCCAATCAGGGACCAGCACCCCCAAAAAGTCCCATGTCAGATCCTTTCACCACTCAGATTTTCTAGCTTTGCAACAAGTTTGTATTCGCCTTTATTGGAGGGTGGATGGCATGTGAATCTAAAAGATGACAATGTTAGAGAACTGAAATAGCAGGTAACTTTCCTTCTCCATGATTGGATCTTTCATAGATTCAAATACTCCAATTAAGATCATATTCCAACAAAGTGGCTGGCGGACATTAGGCTCACCTTATGCAAACTGTTCCCTGAGCACTGTCCTTCCCACGGCTGCATCTGTGTTGGTGTCCACATCAATGCAGTAATCAGTTCAATTTACGTTTATTTAGACCATTGGCCCTCAAACCTTACATATATAATTAAAATACATCTAAAACTGCATAACTTTAAATACACTAAACACATCTTAAAACACATACAATTAATACACCCTCCATTAATTAATTAATTATTGGTGGCTTAAAACTCATTTAAAACCAATAAGAAGAAGTGCCTTCACTCTTTGCATGAACTTCCCAATAGCAACGGCAATGCCTAAGTGGCTCAATTCAGTCACCAACGTTACAGCCTGGGCCCTAGATTTATCTCATATTTCCTAAAAATCGGTCTTAAAAGCATAATTCGAATATCAAAAAACTTCTGGCAATCTATTAAAATATGTAACAAGTCACATGAAGTGCCCAAAGTGCAAATACATCTTCCCATCTTATCAATGGTTGAACTTTTTACCACATTATTTACATAACACGGGTTTATCCCAATTCTTACCCTTAAAACCTCTCTTCGCAAACGGCAATCGGGTAACCTGTCAACGTAGGGAAAGCATTGTTCATTTTTCCATGCCATAGTCATAAAGTGTACTGAGGTTTTATTCGCAAGGTAGTTTTGATCATGTGCCTGCGATATTTCGTTCCCCAACATCCTAAGTACCTTCTTATCACAATTAATCATATAAGTGATGGGGCACAATTTGACCTTCATCGTAGAACATAGTTTCGTCATGATAGCTCTAGACTCTTTTGCCCATTTTAATTCACTGTTCTGAATTTCGTTTTTACACCATTGTGATATTTTGGTGTTCTCACCTACTCCTAGGCGTTGCCAAAAACGGAGAAGAGCCATACTGGCTAGAATGCCCCATGAGGTCAGTCCTAATTCAAGTCTTATGGCCTGTACCATTGCCGACAAGGGGAGTGAGAATCGGTTTTTTAAACATTTGCCTTCCTCAATATCCCAGCCCTGTTTGCCGCTCAAGTATAGAAGTTGCGCGCCATACAGAAACTGTGGCGGTACCATGGCAGAGTAAGCTCTTAACACTGGTCTATCTGATATCGCACCGTAGGTTTTGTTAAACAATTTCAAACCGCTAATTGATGCTGATGTTCTTAATTTTAACGCATCTAGATGGGTATGCCATTTCAAATTTCTTTCAATCCACATTCCCAGATACCTATATGCTGTGACTGTTTCTACTTTCTCGGTCCCCAAAAACCATACAAACCCAGCTTTGCTCCGGCCAAATCTCAGGGCTTTAGTCTTGTCCATATTAACCACAAGTTTTTTCTTGGAGCAATAATCGTTAAATATCTTTAGTTTCCTCTGCAGGCCGATTTCTGTCTGATCCATGATCACCAGGTCGTCCGCATAGAGCAAACATGCAATATGCTTACCATCTTGTTTTGGGCTTGCCCCGTTGGCGGTCTCTAGGGTCGATGGCAAATCTGCCAAGAACAAGGAAAAAAGCAGGGGGGCCAATACACATCCCTGCCGCAATCCATTTCCAATCTCAATCTTCCTGGTTAAACTTCCATCCACATCTAAAATTATCTGGCCCAATTCTTTGTGTGGAGCATTTGAACCAGACTTAGCAAATCTTTTGGGATACCATAGCTAACCGAACAAACAATGCAGTAATGCATTGTTTGTTCGGTGCCGTATGACCAGATAAGAGCGGGCTTATCAAGGTCCTACTCATCATATATTCATCTTCGATATAGGAGCCCTAACACGAGAAAGGGTACTCTTGGAAACATTTGCACATAAGGTTGTATATATTGCCACGGAGTTGGTGATATGATTCTTCGTCATAGAAATCGTGTTATTTATTTATGTTTATTTATAAAGTTTTATATAGCGCTAACAAGATCCCGAAGGATATCAGAGCGCTTTACAAAGAATGGAAGGAAGGACACAAATCCAATATCGAACATCAAGTAAGAATACAAAGCAGGAATAATCGCATAATTCCCAGACAAATGAATCAGGGAGAGTAATGCAAAAAACAGGTTTATAGCAAGCTCCAAAGGGGGCAAACCATGCGGAAAAGAAGAGCATAGATCAAATATCGACAACAAGTAAGAATACACAACATGAATAATCGCTTGATTCTCAGACAAATGTATCAAAGAGAGAGATACAATAAGCAGGAAAGTAGCAGGCTACAAGGGGGGCACACAATGCAGTAGAGAAGAGCAGCATCACATGAAGATACAATGGATGTAGAATCAATGATGCCGAAGCCTTGAAAAAGTCCTGGGGGGATGAAACACGTGTCGGCTGCAGTGTTTGTTGATGATTTGAGGACATTTGCAAACACAACATCGGATTGGATTTGACTCTACCACGCAGACTCAAGACGAGTTTAACTTTTGACTAAATTGATTAATGTGTGCTTGTTTGCTTGTATTTGCTGTTCACAGCAATGCAGTAATGCTTGGCGAAAGCATGTGTTGTCTTCCATGTTGTTGCTTTGCAAATATCTTTAAAAGAAAGTCCAGCACAGAAGGCTGTTGTCATTGCCAAAGCCCGTGTGGAAGGTGACTTAACTGTTTCTGTTAAGTCTATTCATTAGATCATGTGACTTTGCAATACATACAGCAATCCATCTTGCTAGGGTCTACTTGGTTATTAGATTGCAATAGTTTTACTAAGCCAAAAGCAAAAAAAAATTGGTTTGATTTTCTGAAGTCTTTTGTCGCACTTAAGTAAAACTTAAGACTTCTAATTACATCTAACTAATGTAAGTATCTTTCTGCTGCTGACGTCAGAATAGGAAAGAACACAAGTACAACTATTTTCTGTTGCATACGAAATGAGGATGGAACCATACAAATACATTTTGGATTGACTGTCAAATCACTTTATCCCTTGACAAATGTAAAAATGGCTCCTTACGAGAGTGCTTTTAATTCACTTGCACTCCTAGCAGCGGGGGTGGCTAGATGGAAAGCTGTTTTCCAAGAGATATGTAGGATAGTTGCCTTGTGGATCTGTCCAGATTGTAGGCACATTAAGGATGCCAACATTGTATTTAGTTGCCATTATGGAGCCACTTTGATTTGGAGTAAACATCCTGAAACGCCCCGTAGTAAATTCTTTTGTTATTCTTCAAGAAAATAAAGACAACTTCTTAGATATTGTTAACATTCGTGAAATTGCTGCTAGATGTACTTTAACTGACGTAAGTGAAAGACCAGCTTTAGCTAAGCTTGGCAGGAACTTTGCGTTTATCACTCTTGTTACCATATGAATGGGAGAAAAGGCGTAAGGGAACTTTGATAGAGACTTGTAACCGCATATTCCTCATCTTTTGAGTACTTCCCCAGGTGTCAGACTGGATCCGGAAATTTTTCAGAAATACCTCTGTGCGCTGTCAGGTGGCGCCATGCGGCTCCGCACGATTTCTTTCTGCTCGGGAAAGGACGTGTAGAGCCAATATCGGTGCCACTCCAGCACGGACGTCAGTTCCTTTCTTTCCACGCCACCTGATGCGGATCCAGAGCTACCTTTTGCCTCTTTCGAGACCCATTTTACCTCAATTTTACAGTGTGCAACGGAAATTACACCTCCCAAGATAACAGGTTTTAAACCTTGTAGCAACTGTCACAGGTTTGCCAGTGGTACCTGGGGTTAGCCAATTTCTCCAAGGCTTACAGTGACTGTGTGTCAATGAATCTGAAGGCCGTCCAGGACCGTTGTCACGATTCGCTCCCTGCGCTCTCACGCCCACCACCAGGGGGCTGCACAGTGGGACTTCCTGTGTTCTAATCAGTTGCCAGACACTACCCTGCATGCATATCCTGACTTTCAGCCATTTGGACACTATTTAAGAATTGATATCCATTTCCAATCCATTCCGGGTTTTGTGGAAGCCAGTCTGCTCATGCTGGAAATTCCATTACCTATAATCCCCTGCTCACTACTTCGTCTCCACCCCTGCAGGCCAAGGATGGGTGGAGGAATTCAGCTCACCTGTGGGTGGCTGCTGCTAGCCTGCTCACACCTGATGCACATGATTACTGTGAACTTTTAAGCCCCAGCTCCCTTCAGTCCAGCGTTGGTCATTGTAGCTGTGTACCGGTGAGACCGATCCTTGTTTTGTGAGCTTTTGATATTCCAAGTCCCTGTTCCTAAATCGCAACTATTCCTTGTTCCGGATTAGTACTGCTTACAGTGCTATCTTGATTCCTGAGCTGTAGCTTTTCCTTGTTCCTGAACTAGCACTGCCTTCAGTGTTTCCTTGATTCCTGTTCCTGAGCTATAGTATTCCTTGTTCCTGAATTAGCACTGTCTTCAGTGCTACCTTGACTCCTGATCCTTGGCTATTACTTGTTTCTTGATTCCTGAACTAGTAATATTTAATGCACCATTGAATCTGCTCTCCTGTATTTTCCTTGTCCCCGTTCCTGCTTTTCTTTTCATTACCTCTGTTTCTGTCCTTAGCTGCTGTCTTCCTGTTCTACTGTCTTGCTTCAAGTTTCCTTGTCTGTTTGTTACTTGCTTTCTTCTGAGTGTGTCCTCGTTTCCCTTCTTTCCTGTTAAGCACTCTTCCTTGCTAGCTCCTTCTCTGCTGTGCTAGTATTTAGTTCTACACCCTTGCTCTTACGGCCTTGCATGTTCCTGTTTGATTGCCCGGATCCGTTGGCACAGCTGACTACCTAGGTGGTGTTTCTTGTCTACTGTGACTATTGTCCATGAGTTACTCTTATAACATTACCATATGTATCAGCTCCACAGACCCTGCCTTTGCATGTATATCCTTTAAGTGGGTATTTGCAGTCAAGAGTCTGTAACAGCAATTGTGGATGAGGAACTTACTGAGCTTGAGTCTTACCATGGGAGCGCCCGAGTGCTTTACCCCACATTCCCTTTATTGTTAATGTTGATATATATGTGTGTGTTTAGCACGTCCGCTCTGGGTGTAGTGATTCTGAATGCTAAATTGCCTCTTGAGTGCCTATCCTTTCTGAGACTTAGATATGTGCTGGACAACAGACGCTTTGACGCCGTACTGGAAAAAATTGGTGTCACCAGACCTTTTTGGGCAGTTGATGGGAAGTGAAATATAGATTTAACCCAAGAGAAGGCACGTTTCGATGTAAGCGGGGCATTTTAATTAAGGACAGAGGCTTTTCCTGGTTAGAAGACACGAGTGCTCAAAACTGGGAGAGAAAGTTGACAGATCATCATTTGACTCTCCAGGAGGAGAATGGCAGGGAAGAATCTGCCTTAAAAATCCATTTTATTATTAGAAAAAGTGCATCGACCCGAACGGATTACAGAATTAGCAGTCCGAGAGGAATGGAAATATTCATTTAAGATATACAATTCCCCGTTTTGGGAGAAATTGTTTGCCCACAATGATCAGGCCAATTTATAAAGGCAAATTTACTATAGAGGCCATTGAAAAGCCTTAAATCTTGACAAGTAAGATACTACACTCAACACGATAGCAAAAATTTGCAATATTACTTGGAGGAGGATTAAATGCCCGATTAAAAGTCCTGAAGAAGGTGGTCTTTAAAACCATTACACCAACCACCGAAACGCGTCGGCGCCAGTGTGTTTTGAATCCACGCATAAGAATTTCTGGGACAGAATAGAGCGTTAATCTACAAGTTCTTCTATTTTTATTGACGTGGGATCAATTTATTCAACAGCCAATGTAGGATTGTGCAAAAAGGGTCTCCTAGTGTTTTCTTCTGGACTGTATTGTGTATATTTTTGATTTTGTATCTTTGTGAATTTTATATTATTGTGCATTACAGTGGTATTCCATTGTATGCAATGAATACATTTTATCGAGATTTGCACAAACCTTGTATCTTATTTTAATTCCTTGTTTTTTTAGAATTTTTACTGAATAATAACTCATTTATTAACGCTACATCTCGATTTGGGGTATATATTTGCCAACAATGTTAAATGGTATTGACTGTATAACTGGAGTGAGTATAAGTGTGAATGGAATGTAAGTTGTTTAAATTCAGGTCTTTTTTGGATTAATCCAAGGGAAGCCTGACTTTACTACTGCTTTCTGAGACTTAGCCATCTTGTGCCCTTATACAAACTTCCCTTTTGGATCCCTTTTCTCCTCTGACTTCCTGTGTGATCATGGGCAGAGCTGTACTCCTTTTTCTGCTTACATTTTCTACCCAGTCACCAGTCCCTGACAGAGTCCCTGACACTTGTAAGTGTCCCGGACTGAGTCCGGACACCGTGAGGTAAAGTGACACATTGCAAAGTATCGAAATACCCTGCGTCTGGACTGGTCCACGTTCATAAGCCAGTCCTGAGGACGATCGTAGTCATGCTACAAATCTTTGGATAAGTCCAAGAAAAACCATAAAAAACCCAAGGGGTACTTAGCCTTTTCGCCCCACTCTTGTACCCCTGATAGGCACAAGGGCATTGCCATGCCTCAAGTGGTCGCTCCCGAAGTTTGTCGACGTCGAAGCCAATCCTGGAACTTGTCCCAGAACATGTTTCCGGGGCCATCTGCAACTCTGAGGCAGATCTAGGAGTTCAGCAGGGCCATGCTGCAACTCCTTGGATCCCTTCTGACTCCCCATGACGCGCCTGTGGGCCCTACGGAAACAAGAGATCCTCTTATCTGGGATACCACTGGCAGGTTCGCCCTCAGTGGCAGTTGGACCCTCGGATACTGCCGCCGGCCTCTACCGGCATCTTTGCTGACTCCACCTCTGGCTCTATGTCCCACACCAGTTCCCGGCAGACTCCACTGATACCGAAGGGCAAGGCGCATCCTATTATTCTCTACAACTCGGCTCTACCCCAAATTCGACCAAGGCCACACTCGCTGGCCAGCGAACCACAGCTTTTGCCACTTCATCTGAGCTGCTTAACATCCTGGTTTTGCAGGGCAAGTCTCATTTGCTGCATTCCTTGCTTGGGACGGACTCTAAAAAGGAGTATGATGCGGCAGATGCATTTGGGCAACGTTACAATGAAGACAACTGATTTGAGGACCTACAGGATGCCAGTGTCCTTGACACCTCTTCTGACATTGGCCTAGTCTCGCCCTAGGCTCGGCAACTGAGGAAAGTGACTCCTTTGTGAGGTCATGAAGAGGGCGGCCAATGCTCTCTATCTCCAGCTCCCCAAATTGGAGGTCAAGAACTACGTTCTAACCTAAGTCCTGAAGATGGGACAAACCAATACTGAGTCACTGCTACCCTTTCAAGAGGCCCTCACTGAACGCCGGCCTGGGCCCAACCTCATTCTAGTTCACCTGTGAAACGCCAGTTTGTGTGGTGCCACGGCACTGCCCCCAGCGATACCGCTTTTTTTGACTCAGCACCCCTCCCCTGGGAGTCTGGTGGTGCAAGCTTCCACAAGCCAGACAACCCTGAATGCTTTCTTGACGACTCCCTTGGAGAGGGAGTCTAAGACGTTAGAGAACTTTGGGAGTCTAAGACGTTAGAGAACTTTTGGAAGAAGTTATTTTCTCCCACAAGTCTGGCCCTCCAGTTGGTCAATGCCAGTTTCATTTTGGGCCACTATTCCCACACTCGCTGGGATTCTATCACTCAAGTCCTCCCAAGTTTTCTGGGAAACCTTTGTCATGTACTGACCCAGGACACTCAGGATAGCCGAGACACTGCTAAATTTACCATCCGGTGTTACCTGGATTCCACGTATTTCATTGGACGAGCCAATGGTACTAGCATCGCTATACACAGCCATGCCTGGTTGAGACTGCACACCTGTCTCCTTATCAGGCGCTCCCTTTCATTGGAGCCATGATGGACCCAGTCCAATTTTGTGCCTTTCCTCTGGACAGGAGAGTCCGTGACATTCAGAATATGATTCCAATCTTTAATGCTCTGTCCTGGATTTGAGTGAGATCGGACTGATGGCTTTCTTATTACTGCTGGTCAAGCACATCAGATGGCATATGCAGGCTCTGCAGTGGGATGTGAAGTCACAATGAGCCCAACATCAAGGTGATCTCTCCAACCACGTCCAGTTCTCAGAGAAGACAGCAAAGGATCTGAAGTGGTGGGCGCTCGACCACGATTGGGTCAGTGGCAGACCCTCTCCTTACCCCACCCAGAGCACACAGTGGTGACCAATGTCTCCCTCCTGCCAAGTTCTGGCCACCTGGGAAAGGTGGAGATCAAGAATCTAGAGTAAGGGGAGGAGCCTAGCGCGCAACCAAGATGGCCGCGTAGGTGCGAGGCTCCCGAGGACCTCCGCAACCTCCTACGTTTATCCTGTCTTCATCCTGCATCGGTTGAGGGGACTGTGTCGGTGAGCCTGAGCCGAGGTGGTACCCGTTTCCCGTTTTCGAATCGGACCTCGGGTGCCGGAGTGAGCACCGATTGAAGTTTGCGGCCTACTTCTCTCCTGACCCCGGATTCGCGTTTGGGGGCGACCCGGTGGCAAAGTGAACAACAACGGCGGGCTGGGCCTGGCGAGTCGCGTACCCCGCACTTTCACTTTCACTTTCGCGCCCCCTCGCTGTCTTTGCAAGTGGGATCGCGGCGCTCCTTGTGTTGGGTTGGCCTCGCTGGGAGGCCCTGCCTGCCTGCCTGCTGTGGCCCGCTCCGCCATCCTGGGGTGGCCCCCCGGAGCTCGTGGCCTTGATTGCTTGCTTTTAACTGCGTGGCTGGTGAGGGTGTGAGACCCGCGACGATGGCCACGAAACAAGATGGAGATCGGTTGAAGGCCAAGTCGACCCGGCGTGGTGCCGCACATCAGGCCAACATCATGGACCGCTACACCCTCCCGAAGGGATCTCCCGGTGGACCGCACAAGTCCTCTGAGTGCCCCCCGGATGCCCCGGATTTGCCCACAGATCTGACTCTGCAAGACGTCATGGGCGCCATTGCTGAGATGAAGGCCTCGGTGGGCCAGCGGTTTGACACTTTAGCGCATAAAATCGACGCGGTCCTCGTTGATGTCAACCTGGTGAGAGCTGACCTCTCGAAGACTAACGACCGGGTCGATTCTTTGGCCCACACCGCGTCGGGCCTCACGACTGAGGTGGCGGCCCTTCAAACGGAGGTACACCGGCTTCGTCAGGCGAGTGCGCTCACGGATCGGCGCCTGGAGGATTCCGAGAGCCGGGCCCGGAGGAATAATATCCGCATCATCGGAGTACCTGAGGGACGGGAGGAGTCGGCGGCGGATCTTTTTGTGGAGGACCTGATCACTACCCATCTCCAGCCTCGGGGACTGAGTAAGTTTTTTGCCGTGGAGAGGGCTCATAGAGTTCCCGGGGGAAGGCCGAAGGTCGGAGCCCCTCCGCGGCCTCTTATTGCCCGTATTTTTAATTTTCGGGACAGGGATGCGATTCTGCAAGCCTCCAGACTGCAAGGGCCGATCAAGCTGGAGAACATGGAGGTGAACTTTTATCCTGACTTCACCCAAGCGGTCCAGAAGCAGAGACTGAGCTTCTTGGGCGTCAAGCGGCGGCTTCGGGACATGAACTTAAAATACGCCATGCTCTTCCCGGCCAGGCTGCGGGTGGAGGTGGATGGTCGCACTCACTTTTTTGACCGTCCTGAAACGGCCAGGGACTGGCTGGACACTTTGTCTGGGGGTCGGGATCGGGATGGCGGGGGGGGGCTGCGGGAGGAGAAGGCCCACTGGACCGGGACTGAGGTGTTGATACTGGGACTCACTCTGGACGAAGATGCTGCCGCTTTCGGCCAAGCTTAGGGTCTCTCGTTTTTTGTACTCGTTCCCCCTCCTTTGTAGGTGGTGCGGGGTCTCGAAGGGGTACTCTTTCCTCCTCTAGGGGGTTTACCTAGTTTCAACTATATAGGGGCGACAGGCACACTGCAAGTTGGGGGGGCTGTTTGGGCTCATGCAGGGGTGCAGGGAGGGGGGAGTTTTGTTGGGGCGGTTGGGTTGGGGTGGGGTGTTGTTCATTTGTACCACAAGGCAAAAGTATCGTTGTGTTATTCCCAAAGTGCTCTCGGGGGGACGAGTGATTGCTTTCGTTTATGATGGGGGGTAGGGGACTGAGTCTTTTGTCCTGGAACGTTAATGGACTGGGGGACAGGATAAAACGAGGTGTGGTCCTGCAGTTCCTGAAACGAATTTCACCTGACATAGTTTTTCTGCAGGAGACGCACCTCATTGGCAACTCCTTTCGTGCTATGAACCGACGGGGCTACCGCCTCCTGGCCCATTCGGGCTTCACGTCTGGTTCAAGGGGTGTGGGCATCATGGTCAAGACCTCGCTCCCGTTGGAAGTTGATGAGGTGCTCCATGATGACAGGGGACGTTACACGGTTCTGGTGGGTAGAATGGAGGGCAGAGTGATTATTTTTGTTTCTGTCTATGTCCCGCCAGGGTTGCAGACGACCACCTTTGCGGATCTGGGGCGCCTCCTCCTTGGCCTTCCGGAGGGGATTCTGGTGGTTGGGGGGGATTTTAACGCTGTGGTTTCCGGAACTGAGGACCGTCACCCCCCTAGGGATCTCCCCCGTGCCCAAGCGTGGTTGTCTGGCCTCTTGGATACCTTGGGGCTGGTGGATTGTTGGCGTTTGAAACATCCTATGCAGAAACAGTACACCTTTCATTCCGGGGCCCATGGCAGTCTCTCAAGGCTAGACTATGTCCTGGTGCCGGCGGTGCATGCGGGGAGGATCGGGGAGGTGCGCCATTTGGCGCAGGATATTTCAGACCACTCCCCGCTCTTATTGCACTTCGATATTCTCCCGAGGGGAGAGGGTAGGGTGGTCCCGATTAATCCCTGGTACCTGCGTGACCCCACCATTCGCGCAGAGTTGGTTAAGTCCCTTAAGCAATATTTTGATGATAATGTGGGGTCGGTGTCATCGGCGGTCTCGCTATGGGAGGCATTTAAGACGGTGATTCGGGGGGATGCCCTGTCCCTTATTTCCCATTCCCGGAGGCGCGAGCGGGAGGAGGTGACCCGTGTTGAAACTGAAATAACTGAGTTGGAGGGCACCTCGAATGTGGGGTGATGGATGACAAATTACATGTTCTCCGACTCAAGCAGGCGGCCTATAAGGCCCTCGTCACAGAGGCGGCCAGGGGCCTCAGCAGAGAGCAACAGGGGAGACTGTATGATGTGGGTGATAAGGCTGGGAAATTGATTGCGTGGCTGGATAAAAAGGAGAGAGCGAGTCGAGTTGTTCCGTCGATTGAGAAACTGGATGGTGTGTGTGTCACTGAACCGGAAGAAATTGTCGATTGCTTTGCAGAATATTTCCGTGGGGTGTATTCCCCGGTGTCCTCCCGCTCGGAAGAGGATTCCCATGCCCTGCTTAGGGATATCGCGCTGCCTTCCCTTTCGGAGGAGGACAGAGTGTTGTTGGACGCCGCCCCAACCTCTGAGGAAATTGCCCTCGCCATACGCTCGGTCGCTTCCGGCAAGGCCATGGGTCCTAATGGTCTTCCCATCGAATTGTACAAGCTGCGACCGGATACGCTGGCGCCGCATCTCCGTGCGATGTTCCTCGCGGCCCGTTCGGCGGGTTCCCTCCCGCTAGACCAGCGTCTGGCTACTATCATGGTTATTCACAAGGAGGGGAGGCCGCGGGACCGGGTCACGTCCTACCGGCCTATTTCGCTGCTGAATGCGGAGCCCAAAATTCTCGCCAAGGTGTTGGCTAATCGGCTGGTTGGCGTGGTGTGCGATTTGATTCACCAGGATCAGTCCGGCTTTATCCCTCATCGCAACACTGCGCTTAACCTGCGGCGCTTACATGGGGTGCTCGCGCGTGTCCCGTTTATACGGGAACCGGCCATTTTGGCATCCCTGGACGCCACTATGGCGTTTGACACACTCGAGTGGCCATATATTTGGGCGACACTGGCGAAGTTTGGGTTTGGCCCGGGATTCATCGGTTGGGTGAAATTGTTGTACTCTGGACCGCTGGCGCAGGTGGTTGTGAACGGTAGAGTGTCGGCTCCGTTTGAGCTGGGCAGGGGCACGCGCCAGGGCTGCCCATTATCGCCGCTCCTCTTCGCGCTTGCCTTGGAGCCCCTGGCGGAGTGGCTGCGGTGGCATCCTTCTATTCGTGGTCTCCGATGGACCCCCGAGTATGAGGACCGCGTATCTCTTTACGCTGATGATATTCTTCTGTACCTGGCTTCCCCACGTAAATCACTGATAGTACTGGTTGATGTATTGCACTCATTTGGCCTCAACTCCGGCCTGGTCATCAACTGGGCTAAATCGTGTGTGTATGTCCTCTCTGGGGAGGATCCTATCCTTCCGCGGGGTTGTCCTATCCAGATCGCCCCGCGGGGATTTAGGTACCTGGGTGTCTTCATTACCCTGGACGCGGAGGCCCGATATAAACAGAACTTGCTTCCCCCCCTCCAGCGCCTGAAGGAGGACGTCGCGCGTTGGAGGCGCTTGCCGCTCTCGCCGCTCGGCCGGGCGGCATTGTTTAAGATGATGTCGCTGCCACGTTTCCTGTACGCTTTGCAGAATACAATGGACGTTGTCCCGGCGCGCTACTTTCGCGAGGTGGAGAGTTTGCAGCGCCGACTGTTCTGGGAGGGTAGGCCGCGTATCGCCCTGGCGAAGCTGACGCTCCCGTGGTACGACGGGGGGGTTGCCCTCCCAGATATCAAGCGATATTACTGGGCCTCCCAGCTGGCTGCGATCAATCACGGCCTTTACGGGCCCGCCCTAAACCCGGCCTTTGAGATGGATAAAATGTTACTGCCGGGTGGTGACTATAATCGGGCGCTTTATTCTAGCTCGCATGACGCGCGGCTGACGGGCCCCACGAGGGTCATGGTACGGGTGTGGCACACGGCTAACGTGGCGATGGGGTGGAAGGATCGCTTGACCCGGGCGACGCCACTATACGCATCTGAGCGGCTGGGCTCCCTGTGGACCTCGAAGGGCTTTGAGAGGTGGGACATGATAGGCATCAGCAGGGTGGGCGATCTCTGGACGAGGGGGGGATTCAAAACGTTCGATGTGCTGCAGACAGAATTCCAGCTGCAGGACAGGGAGTACTTTCGATATATGCAGATCCGTCATGCGTTGTGCTCCGTATTTTCGGACGTTGCCTCCATCCCGGAGTACTCCCCTCTGGAGGATAGAGTGCTAGATGGGCATATCCCGGACGGCGCGATTTCATTAATTTACAAAAAGCTCATCAATGACCGTTCGGGACTGCTGACCGGCCTTCGTGAGGCATGGGGGGCTGATGGATTGGAGCTGGATGACGAGGACTGGGTGTCTGCGGTGGCCTCCCCGAAAGAGGTGGCCATACCGGCCCGCCTTCGCTTCGTCCAGCTCAAGATACTCCATAGGGTTTATGTTACGGGGCCGAGGCTGATGCGTATGGGCTATGCTGTGGACGTGTTGTGTAAGCGTGGGTGTGGTTCTTTGGGGACCTTTCTCCATATTTTGTGGGAATGCCCGGAGGTGGTGCGATTCTGGCGTGGTGTGCATGAGGTTTTGCAGGTAGTTACGCATGTGCCGCTGTTGCCTGAGGCGAGGAGATGTCTTTTGAATGTATGGGAGCCAACCGACTACTCAGTGCCGCAGACGTGGTGGGCGACTCTGGGATATATGGTGGCCAAACGTGACATTGCGCAACTGTGGGGTTCCCAGAGGTCGCCGACTGTCTCGGCGTGGAAGGACAACATGGATTGGTGTATGTTTCGGGAAAAGGTGGTGTATGTTGCGAGAGGTAAGCCTGGAACATGGGTGAAAGTATGGGGCCCCTGGAACGCCTACCGTGGGGGAATCTGTACCCCGCCGCTACTGCCTGATCCGTCACCGGCCCCGTCTCCTTAGCCTGTTTGTCTTCCCGGTTCTGGGCAATGAGTCTACTTAGTCCCCGTCCTGACCTATTCCCCCCCTCGATATTCCTATGGATCGGTGGGGTCCCCCCCCTAGGGGAGCACATGCTGTTGTTTCCGACTGTGGGTTGCCTTGTGGACTTGTTTCTTGTTGTTATTTATATAAAAATGAAACCGTCGTGTGGGGTCCGGATGGTGTGGCTGCCAACGCCTCTTTCAACTCCTGTGAATTCCCTTCTGCCGCAGCGTGCGTTCTACTGTCTGTATTATATGCTCCTTCTGTTTGCTAGCGGACGGCCTGAAGTTTGTAGGCCCATCTTTGTATATTTTTTGGATTCTGTAATAAACGGTTTCAAAAAAAAAAAAAAAAAAAGAATCTAGAGTAAAATCCTGGACACCTTTCTTTTGTTGGCACTTCTTCTATGGCGTTTCTGCCAATTTTGTTATATATCCAGTAATAGTTTTTTTGCAGAACAGGTGGTGGTTTTTCCACAAATTCTATGGTGTGACCTTGATGGACAATGTCTAACTCCCATCTGTCCAATGTAATATGTTGCAATTTCACTGAAAAAAACATAATTCTGGGCAAGACTAGCAAGATTGGCAAGGAACAGATTGTGCTGAGAAGTCAAGTTCATCGTCCTTTCAAGTCATATTTTAAGGATTGATTTCCTCTTCTTCTATGTCCCTTGTTGTTGAATTGGGATCTATGCTACCTCTATTGTCTTGGCTGCAGCCAGTCTGATCCGTAAGGTTGAAACAAAATGACCCTTGATTATGGGATCTTTGTCCTTGACATCTGTAATCCATGTAATTTTGCTTATTCCGCAGCACACCTAAGGATCTAGCTGTAGAAAAAGTACCAACAAAAGAAAGGTGTTGAGGATTATACTAAAGATTCTTTCTTGTACTGAAAACATCAGGGGATTGGCGGCCAATCCTGGACCTAAGGAATCTAGGCAAATCCTTGAAGATGTAGTTTTCAAATGTCTAGAAGAGCTTCTGCCTCTTATACAGAAGGCAGAATAAAGTATCTGTCTTTATCGCTTGCCGTGTATAGTAAACTTTTTTTTTCCCCACATAAGAAGTTTGTGCCCTCAAAGGTATGAACATGACTGTGGATTGCAGCTCAGGACTGACTGATATGCTCTATAGCCATCCATATCTCCACATTACCATTGTGTTTCCCGTTTGCCTGAAGGCACATGTTGAGGCATCCATAGTGCATCAATCAAAGAAGAGCATGTCTGTTCTCTAACCTTGATAATTGCCTCTTACTTTGATCTTATCTTCTTCCTGCAACTTTTCAACAGCGGAACTATGTCACTCCACAGTTATCTGTCAAATCTTGCCCCAATGGATAATGCATTGGCAAACTTTATAGCATCTGCAACCAAGACATTAACCCTTTTCCCCATAGATTCCCACTTACGTTCTTCCTGGTCAGTACGCACTGTTGACTTCATTTAAAATACAAGACAGTGCTGAGATTGTGTCTTTGCATTACTTTTCGATTCCCAAATGGTTGACTGCTGCTTGAAGTTGGGTTCTCCATCACTGCCAGACCTTCTTCTCAGTTCTCTGTTCCAATGTAAGAATGGATCTAGAACTTCTTTGAGCTTTTTCTTTAAAGTCAAAGAGATAACATGCCTTATCCACTACAGAAGTCAGGAGACTAAATCAAGGCAATACCTTCTCGACATGGGTATAGCACTTTTTATATAATTTGGTGGTTAATCCATTGGTTTAGGCTAAGGATTCACAAAATCATCCCAGTCCGAATCTCTTGTAGGAGTTGTTGGGTTGCCTGGAGAAGAAGAATTAGTGTTGTCACTATTGTGAAAATGTGGGGGTTTACCATTGTTGACACTGCCTGCATCATCAAGGGGAAGGAGTAGTTTCTTACCTGTAACTCCAGTTCTGTAGTAGGGGTATCTCCGTTATAGTCATAATCTGTGAATAGTCCACTCCATGTGCGTGGACCCCGGAGCAATCGAAAATAGTCTCTTAAGTTGTCCTCTTCTGCAGTCCTGCATAGACACTTAAGAGAAAATCAAAGACAAATAATGCAGCCTGACATTAACAAGGCTACACTGGCCAGCACTTCATCCTGAAGTGACAAAAAAGATAGCCCAATAATTTTTAAATTTACACATTTAAGATGAGGGTAGGGACGGGGAGGTTGGGCCTGGCGCAGGGGGGTGTGGGGGGTAGCCTGGGGTGTGTGTGTGCTAAGACTGGCACTTTCCTACTTCTATTCTGGTTTATTATTCCTTTAGTCCAATATTATCAGCTGGTGGACTGGTCTCAGGGGTCGCTGCGCAACTCGGGGAGCGGGTGCGGGGGGTGGGTATGTTGGGGATGGAGGGTCCGATATCCTAACAGATACTCAATGTCAAATATTTTGGTTGCTTTGTTTTACAAAAAGGTCAGTTGCTGTCCTGCAAATGTATAAACTGATACGACAGTGGCCTCTGGGGTACAGAGCCCTGCGTCTTCTGTGCAATTTGACAATAAAATTTGTTTAAAAAAATTAACACATTTAGCTAAGTTTCACACCAAGAGAAACTACCCTTCACAAAAACCCTTTGTCATGATAGAGAGGAAGGGTTGGACAGACAAGCCCCATAGGCTGCCATTATGTGACTGGAAAAGGGATACCGTGCCTTTAAGGAACCCTCTAGAGACCCTCGGTATCCCATGATGCACAGCCAAAGGCAAGTTACTTTCAGTTCTTTTTGAAGGTGTATAAAGCCAGGACTGTAGCATTCATGATGTCGGCGTTTCATTCACCGGGGAGGAGGGCGGGTCGCTTATGACTATAACAGAGATACCCCTACTGCAGAACTGGAGTTACAGGTAAGAAATTACTCCTTCTGTAGTAGGGGATCTTTGTGTATAGTCATAATCTGTGAATAGAATGGCAAGCCCATCCCAAACAATCCAAACCCAGCGGTGGAAGAAATTTATAGAATCACTACTGTGCAAATAAATTCCTCAGCGAAGCCTGCCCAACCTGCGCATCTGCCCTGGCATCAGAGTCCAAGCAGTAATGCTTAGCAAAGGTATGGACGGATTTCCAAGTGGCAGCCCTACAGATGTCTGCAATGGGAACATTACACAGCAAAGCCGTCGTAGCCGCTTTGCCCCTGATAGAGTGAGCCTTAGGCTTACCCCCTAGAGTCTTGTTAGCTTTCTGGTAACACAATTGGATACAGGACACAATCCACCTAGAAATGGACTGTTTAGAGGTGGCAAGACCAGTCCTGACCGATCCATAATTAACAAATAACTGATCCGATCTACGAATCTCCTTGGTCATATCTAAGTAGAATTTTAATACCTGTCTCACATCAAGTGAATGAGGGGAAGGATGTGGAAAAAACATTGGTAAGGTGATCGTTTGATTGACATGGAAATCAGATATCACCTTAGGGAGAAACTTCGGGTGAGTCCTCATGACAACCTTAGATGCATGAAATACAGTATAGGGCTCTTGGCAACACAGGGCCTGGATCTCACTCACCCTGTGAGCCGATGTTATAGCTACAAGGAAAGCTGCCTTCCAGGATAAATGCTGTAAGAAGCCTTATGAATAGGCTCAAAAGGCTCCTTCATCAATCTAGACAGCACCATATTAAGCTCCCACGGAGGCGAAGGACGCCTAATGGGAGGAAACACCTTCCTCAAACCTTCCAGAAAATCTTTGATGACAGGGATTTGGAAAAAGGAAGTTTGTGAAGGACATTTCCTATACGCAGTTAAAGCTGCGAGGTGAACCTTAATAGAATGAAAATTTAGGCCAGATTGAGCCAAACGCAGCAAGTACGGAAGGATGACATCCTCCTTGCAGGATGTAGGATCAGCATCTTTAGAGGCGCACCAAATGCAGAATCTCTTCCATTTGTATGCGTAGGAAGTCCTCATAGACAGTCTCTTTGCCTCTTTTAGTATCTCCATGCAGCTCTCTGGAAGATTTAAACGTCCATACTGCACTAATTCAGGAGCCATGCTGCCAAACTCAACGGCGAGAGGTTGGGTTGCACCATCTGCCCTCCGAACTTCGTGAGAAGGTCCGGCCGACACGGAAGCCGAAGATGCGGCAGGAGAGACCGGTGTAGTAGGTCGGTGAACCACCACTGCCGAGGCCATTCCGGAGCAATGAGGATCATCTTGGCCTGTGACTGGGACAGTTTGATCAACACTGTCGGGATCAGGGGAATGGGTGGAAAAGCATAGAGAAAGCTGTTCGACCAGTTGATCCACAGTGCATTCCCCAGCGTCCCCGGTTGGTAAAACCTGGAGGCGTTTGCTGTTTTCTGCAGTGGCGAACAGATCGATGTCTGGAGTGCCCCACCTTGCGAAGAGGTCTCTTAACACCTCGTCGTTTAAGACCCACTCGTGGTTTTCTTGAACGAGCCTGCTGAGAGCGTCTGCCAGAGCATTCTGCACACCTGGCAGATGGGTCGCCGTTATTGTCAGTCCCCTGGCCAACAGCCATTTCCAGATCGCTTGTGCTTCCAGAGACAGTGTGCGAGATCCTCCCTGCTTGTTGAGGTAATACATCGTTGTTGTGTTGTCCGTCTGTACAAGCAGGGAATTGGTCCGAAAGGACAGGTGGAAGGCTTTCAGCGCCAGATGAACAGCTCTGAGTTCCAGAAAATTGATGTGATACGTGGATTCTGTCTGAGACCAAGTGCCTTGGATCTGAATTTTGGTCCGAATACGCTCCCCAGCCCTGGAGAGACGCATCTGTTACAATGGTCTGAGTTGGTATCTCCTTGTGGAATGGAATCCCTTTAAGGAGATTCTCTGGTGAACACCACCACTTCAGGGATTGTAGAGCGTGTTCAGACAGTTGGATCCTGTCCTCCCAGCTCCCTCGTCTCTGGTCCCACCGATCCTCCAGACATTCCTGCAACGGCCTCATGTGGAGGCGTGCATGTGGAGTGAGAAAGATACAAGAGGCCATCGACCCCAGGAGAGAGGACACCGTCCTCACCATCGGTGATGGAATGGACATGAGAGTCTGAGCTTTCCGAAGGATCGATAAGCGTCGCTTCTCCGAAGGACAGACGCTTGCCTTGAGAGTATCGATGGAGGCTCCCAAGTACTGCAGACACTGAACAGGAGTCGGGACAGATTTGGATATGTTGATGTGCAGACCCAATTGGTACAACAGAGCAACCGTCCTGTTGAAATGTAGCTGCTCCTCCTGGAATGTGGATGCTCTGATCAGCCAGTCGTCCTGGTACAGGTAAACAAACACCTTGTTCTTTCTTAGGTGTGCTGCCACCACCGCCATGCACTTTGAAAAAGTCCTGGGAGCAGACTTCAGGTCGAACGGAAGTACTGTATACTGATAGTGGTTGGTGCTGACCAGGAAACGCAGGAACTTCCGATGCTTCAGGGCAATGGGGACATGGAAGTACGCGTCCTGCAGATCTATGGCACAGAGCCAGTCTCCTTGATGCAGCTGAGGATAAATCTGGTGCAGGGACAGCATACAGAACTTTTCTCTGTGAATCCATTTATTTGCTTGCCGCAAATCCAGAATGGGCCTAAACTCGTTTTGGTCCTTTTTCCGCACAAGAAAGAACCTTGAGTATAGACACTTTCCTCTTAGAGATGGAGGAACAGGCTCTATCGCCCTTTTTCTTAACAGGGTATCGGCCTCCGCTTGGAGTTCGCGTAGCAGGTATTGTGAGCGAACAGGTGGAATAGCTGGAGGAGGGCTGATAAAGCGTAGAATGTATCCATTGCAAACAATATTCAGCACCCACTTCTCCTGAGTAATTTTTCTCCACTCTGCCAGGTAGTTCTGAATGCTTCCCCCCACCGGAGTAGGTAACAGAAGAGGGGGAAGTAATCCGTCAGGGCTTAGACCCAGCCGGGCCCTTTTTCCCTGATGTGGACTGTTGGTTGCCTCTGCCCCTTTGACGTCTCTGAAAAGGCTGCCGCTGAAACTGCTGCTGCTGCTGTCCAGCCTGACGACCCTGCCCGCGTTGGAACCGCTGGGAAGAATAGCGTCGTTGGTAGGGGCGGAAAGTTTTACGCTGTTCTTTGGGCTTCTCCAAGCCAACAGCCTTAAGTGTCTCAACTTCCGCCTTCAGGCGAACCATTTCCTCGTCTGCATGGGCACCGAAGAGCGTGGAACCCGAAAAGGGCAGACTAGCAATTCGCTGCTGTGCCTCCGGTTTCAGGGAGGTAAGCCGCAACCAGGCGTGTCGCCTCAAAGTCACACCGTGACAGTATTCATGGGCTGCCAGGACAGAGGTGTCTGCTGCCGCACTGATAATCTGGTTTGACACCATCATGCCCTCATTAAGAATCTCCTGAAAGTCCTCATGCTTGTCCCCAGGGTGGAGTTCAAGAAATTGCTGGAGAGACTCCCATAAGGAGCGGTCATAGCGGCCCAAGAGGGCAGTCGAGCTTGCTACCTTCATGGAAGTGGCTGCTGTACTGCAGACCTTCCTCCCCTCCGAATCCAGTCTGCGGCTTTCTTTGTCCGGTGGTACAGTGGACGATGGAGCCGTAGAGTGCTGTTTCTTAGCCACCACCACTATAACCAAATCCGGAGGAGAATCCGTTCGCAGGAATGCGGGGTCAGAGTCTGGGGGCCTGTACTTCTTTTGAAGACGTGATGGAGCCGACTTCACAGTGGCAGGCGTCAGGCGTCAGGAATAGCTCCATAGCCGGTTCCTCCAAACCGGGCACTAGAGGAAGCAGAGGACGAGAGAGTTGCTTCCATTGTAGCGTCTCGAAGATGAGAGGTGGACGGTGCAGGCACAGCCAGTGCGATCCCAAGTTTAGCCGCTCCTCTCAACAGCACGTCTTGAAACGTGGCGATGTCATCGACCGGTGAAACCCTCGTAGGAGGAGAGTCTGACAAGGTCGGCGAGTATCTTCCACCACTAGAGGAATCCGTGTCCCTAGTGTACCTGGAGCGTGACCTCTCACGGCGGTGACGATGTCGAGACCTGGTAGAAGATCTGTGCCGGCTACGAGAGTGATGTCCCGACCGGGAGCGATATCTCAGCCTTCTGGGCACAGTCAGAATCACCGGCACAGGCTGCTGAGGAGGAGGTGGCGGAGGAGGTGTAGCCGTCCGAGGTCGTGGAGGCGACAGATGAGGGACCACAGGCTGAGCTGTTTCCGGAGACCTAGATGGTGAATAAGTCCTGGAATATTCACAGTCCGAGGTATGAATCACTCTCCTCCTTTTACGAGCAGGCCTTGAAGAGGGTACTCTGGAGGCAGTATCCCCTGATGGAGAACGCCAGTGCCGCCTTGACCTAGGCCTGTCAGATGTGGAGGTGGTAACCACAGAGTGTGACAGGCTCCTCGAAGACGACCTCCTTCTTGACGTCGACTTTCTACTCGACGTCGACTTCCTTCGCGATGTCGACTTCCCTCTCGACGTCGACTTGCTCTTCGACGGCGAAGATCTCCTTCTCGACGGCGACCTGCGCGTCGACGTTGACGGCGAGCCGCGATGTCGTCTCAACGCCGAGGGGCCGATGCCTTCGGGACTCAGATCAACGACGATGATGTGTCGATGTCGTCTGTGATGTCCTGACGTCGACCTCGTCCGAGGTCTCGACGTCCTTCCCCTCGACGCCGAACGTCAACGCCGTTTAGACCCAGGGCCCTGGGTCAACGGGGAGCATATCGTCGTCATACCTTTCGACGTCGAAGCCATCGACGTCGACCGGGACCGGTGCCGTTTCTGGGCCTTCTTGTGACTGGGGAGCCCCCCAGAGGCCGAAGCACGGGAAGTGCAAGATGAAAGGTTCCCTCCATGCCCGAGGTCCCACCTGCATCTTGATGTCTTCTCTGCTCCGGGCCTTGAAGACGAATCTTCTCCCTGTCACGCAGGTTCCTCCTGGAGAATGACTTCCAGATGACAGAGGAGTCAGGAACATGAGAAGATGGAAGACAGAGTATGCAAACCCTGTGAGAGTCTGACTTTGCCTTCTTCCTGCCACACTCCGGGCACTTGTCAAATAGAGCTGGCATTTTGAGAAAAAGGAAGTGGCTTAACTGGCTAAAAAGGACAGCAAATTGAAGATAAAGGCCCCAGACGTCGAATGAAACACTAAAACTATCAAAAAAGTTCAAAAAATTGAAGAAATACCAATAAAGGTAGAGCTCAATGCTCCAGGGTCCTGCTAGGAGGAGCCGGAAAAAAGAACTGAAAGTAACTTGCCTTTGGCTGTGCATCATGGGATACCGAGGGTCTCTAGAGGGTTCCTTAAAGGTACGGTATCCCTTTTCCAGACACATAACGGCAGCCTATGGGGCTTGTCTGTCCAACCCTTCCTCTCTATCATGACAAAGGAGTTTTGTGAAGGGTAGTTTTTCTTGGTGTGAAACTTAGCTAAATGTGTAAATTTAAATATTATTGGGCTATCTTTTTTGTCACTTCAGGATGAAGTGCTGGCCAGTGTAGCCTTGTTAATGTCAGGCTGCATTATTGTTCTTTGATTTTCTCTAAAGTGTCTATGCAGGACTGCAGAAGAGGACAACTTAAAAGACTATTTTTCATTGCTCCGGGGTCCACGCACATGGGCGGGACTATTCACAGATTGTGACTATACACAGAGATCCTCTAATACAGAACTGTTGTGCCACCCTCCGAGAAGCACTGCTTATTTCTCTATTTCCCTTCCTAAGCCGGACAGAGACTGCTCTGCATTAGGCTCTTATAGACCATTGGTGCTGGTCAACACAGATTAAAAAAATAATGAAGGGAGATGGGAGCACACTGTCTCAAATCCCAGCAGTGTTCACCCCTTTGCATTATGATTAATGCAGTTCACAATTAGGGATTACTTGAATATTAGTAGCATTTCACCAAAGTTGGTGCCGGTAGTGCTGTTCTTCTCTAGACATGTGTTTCTGGATTTTATCCTTCATCAGTAGAGATCAATAAAAACATTTTATCAGGGGTTGCTGAGAATGCTGCCACAGTCCTCTCGGGTCTCAGAACCTCTCACAGGTGGGCAGGTGCATCTCCAAAAGCTCGTCAGCTCACTGGCTCAAGGGAGCCTTTTTAAACAGAAGGGGGATGGGAGCACACTGCCTCAAATCCCAGCAGAGTTCACACCTTTGCATTATGATAAATGCAGTTCATAATTAGCACTTACTTGAATATTAGTATTAGTATTTCACCAAAGTTGGTGTAGGTAGTGCTGTTCTTCTCTAGACACGCGTTTCTGGATTTTATCCTTTATCAGTAGGAATCAAAACAAATGTTATCATAAAGCAGAGGGGAAAACTTTGCTGGGACGTGCGGCAGTGTGCTCCCATCCCCCTTCTGTTTAAAAAGGATCCCTTAAGCCAGTAAGCTGACAAGCTTTTGGAGATACCCCTGTGAGAGGTACTGAGACCTGAGAGGACTGTGGCAGCATTCTCAGCAACCCCTGATAAAATGTGTTTTTGTAGAGATGAACAGCACTATCTGCACCAAATTTGGTGAAATACTACTACTAATAGTAGCGCTAATTGTGAACTGCTTTCTCCAGCCTTACCTTGTTGTGTGGAAGAGGCTTTTCAACCTTCTCTTCCAAAATGGCAGAAGCTAACCTCCTTTCTCTGTCTTTTAAAGACTTTGTGAAAAAAGTCATGCACATGTCATATTTCTTTGGGTTGTGGCAGGGCTGGAAGCAGTACAGGCATTTGGAATGTGGATAATCCACATAGAGTATGTTTTTACACATACTAGAAATAGAGATTTCTTCTGGCCCAGCTCTGACATGCTGATGAAAAGATGTTTTCTGGTGAAAATGTTGAATAAAGTCTTTTCGAGAGAGCGCCTTCAGAGGGTTCCTCACTGACACGTGGTAAAACAAAATCTAATTGTTGGAAGCCTCTGACAACTTTATACTTGGGGTGCTGGACTCTGACTGGCTGTAATATATAATGATGTGGATGGGGGACAAAAAAACCTATGAAATTGTAATTGTTATTGAGTGTAAAAGCTTTCACTCTGTATTAACATTGTGGCCAGGCGTTGCTAGTCTGGTGACGGTGGAATAATTCAAGCATGTGAATCTATGAAAGTCCAATAATGAATAACTGAGAGTGGCAATTCAGAAAAAGATGGTGAGATTAGTTTTTTGCCCTTGCCAGACTATATCCTCATTATCCTGGAGAGAAAAAAAGGTGCTAAGGAAAATAAAAAAGACGATGCTAGCACATGAGTTCAAAGTGCAACACCTTAGAATGAGATGTGCCTTTTTACAAGTCGACTGGGCCTAAACGATCTAAAATGGTTTGAACTTGGAGTCAGGTTGACTTTTCACAGAGCTAGCACATGGGCACAATGGTCTTTGGGGAGGAAGTGCGTCTAATGTCCCGAGCAGAGCAGGTCAAGGAGAACTGCTCCAGGGAATCGGGATACACTATAGATGAAAGTTCTGACATGATATTCCATTGTTTTTTCTTCTAAAGCTCTGCTTTCCTTTAATCTCCTTTGAGGCCATGTTAAGGCACTGTTAGGTTCTGATATGCAAAACTATTTTAAGGGAATGGTTCACCCAGAATGGTAGAAATGTCAGAGGTCAAAGGGTCTGGTAGGTGACTTTTTGGTGGCTGAATTAATGTTTATGGCCTGTATACTAGTTTGTCACATATTTAAACTTAAAACAGCCTTTCTGAGGTAGACACTTAATGAAATCTCTTGAAAATTGCAAGCACCACATTAACGAGGCAACCTTTATGTGGCTTCAGCAGCGCACAGATGTATTTTGCTCGCTCTGTGTTGAGCCACAACTGGAATCAATTTCCTTGCCTGTCTCAGCCATGATTAGGGTTGCCCTCGGCAACTCCATTAAAGTTTAATTCTGTACATACATAACATTTGTCTGTAACTGTCTAGACTAGATGGAAAAGTTACTTACTTCAGTAAAGATCTTTTTGGTGGATACTTTATCTTCCTGAAGATACCTCACCCTTGAATATCACCATGGCCAAGCAGGTGCAGAAACTTTAGCAATAGCTCTCCGGCACTGGTAGAGGGCACAGGCTCTTCCCATTTCTGGCACTGGGTTGAGATGAACTCATGAGGTCCATATAGTCCCAGGACCGGCACCCTTATGTCAGTTAAAATCTTTTTTTGCTGTGACTTCCAGGCATTATCAAGAGGACTGTCTAGCAGTGGTGCATTACAATACTAACATAGCATTTTATTAGAAAAGGGAATAAGGTTTCTCCAGAATGGGGAGGAGAGGAGGTCCAGGAAGAATCTGCAGGTAGACAGAACATCTACTAGAAAGATCACAACCAAAAGAAAGCAGCTTTTTCTTCTGATGGATACTTCTACCTGCAAAGTCCTCACTTTTGAATAGTCTCCCAAGCAGTACTCCCATTGGGTGGTGGGACTGAAGTATTAAATCATTATAAGTAGTATTAAGATGTGAAGGACAGACCAGGCAAATCGGCCACCTATTCTCACTTTTGCATCCAAGTAAAAGTGTTTGGCAAAAGTAGGAAGAAAGGACCAGGTAGCCGCCTTGCAGATACCAGCCACTGGAAACCTTCTAGCTAGGGCTTAAGTGGAAGATTTTACCATGGTGGAATGAGCTCCGATTCCTTCGGGTAGGTCTTTCGTGGCTAGAGCACAGCAGACATTGATGCATAAAATGATCTAGCAAGAGAGAGTTCGCTTCTGTACTGCCTTTCCATTTTTACAACAAAGAGCTGGCCTGAGTGAAATTCTTTATAAGGTAAGCCCATGCTTTAGGTTGAGCCGATGAAGACTCTCCTCATCCTTGGAGGGATGTGGAGGAGGGGGAAAACGATGATAGGGTGAAGGATGGTCCTATGTGGAAGGGAGACACCACCTATGGGAAGAAAGCAGCTTTAATTCACAACACCAACCTGTCTGGGAAGAAACACGTAAAAGGGGGTCAGACATATGAGGCTTGCAACTCGCTGATTCGGCAAGCCAAGATGTGCAAAGAGAAAAACTGTTTTTAAAGTCAAATGCCCCAACTGACTATGGTACATCGGCTCAAACAGAGTCCCCATAAAAAAACCGTCTGAATCAAATTACGTTCCCATTGAGGCATTATACTAGGTGATGTTTGTCAGACCTTTTAGAAACCCCATCATCACCAAACTAGGACGGTTGAGCTGGTAAATGGAGGAAAGCAGATAGTGCCCCTCTTCTCAGTACAGCAGGACACAAAGTTGTTCAATTTCTCTGCATAAACTGACTTTGTGAATGGGCGACACACTGAAAGAACGATGTCCATCACTTACAGTGGTAGCTAAAAGGTACTGAGATTCCCCCACTAATCCTCACTATGAAGGTATATGCTGTGAAGACTGGAGTGCAGGATCTGTCTCACGGACTGGGACAACAGGTCAACTCCGAGATGAAGATGAAGAGAGGCTGCAATCAAATCAAAGAATGCCTAAGGTCTGAATAACACTTCCTTTGAGGCCAGTCCAGGGCAGTAAGAATGGCTTGGGCCCAGTCATGGCAGATCTTCCTCAGGACCCAAGGGTATGGGGGAAATGCTTTGTGGAGGGGAAACCTCTACTCCACCTGAAACTCATCCCGCAAGTCTCCCTGCGATGGACATTGGAGGGCTCTGAGTTTTGAACACTGGCACTGGATGTTGTCTTGAGGGTCAAAGAGGCCTAACTGAGGTGTGTCCTAATGCTGGTTAGTGATTTGAGTCAATGTTACAGGCATGTGCCTTGTTTTACTACCCATCTCCCACTTTTGGGTAATATTTTACACTATCACAGTAATGACCCGATTTTATTTACACCTTCGCTTCCTGTTCAAGTAACAAGCAACCAAAAGATTCTATCTTTAAATACAATAAAAACTTAGCCCCTGCCTCCTAGTCCTCTCTTCTCCCTCTCCCCTAATCTTAGAAAAGATTTCAAGAAAATGACCAGAGGGAGGGAAAAAAAGTATTGTAAGACTGCACCCTCTCCTAGACTCTCCCACCCTTTGGTAGAAAAAACTAGGACAAGAGAGCGATACAAAATTAAAGCCAATAAGCTCAAAGTTAATTAGCAGTTAAACAGAAAGGGAAATAAATATCTGATGTACTGCATCGTAATATAGGTAAATACACCCAGATAAATAAACCACTCAGCTCTGCATGTGGAATTGCACCCTAGATATGAGGAGCTGCCAGATTCACAGGTTAACAAAACTCTCACTATCAAAATCAAATGTTAAGCCAGAACAACTGCAGCAAAAAGTCTTAATAAAAGGTTCATTTGCCAGTGTCACTTGAAACAAGACATTGTCAATATAAACACAGCGTGCCACTGACATCACACCTGCACACAGGGTAGGATGGGTTTGTGGATGGTTGGCATTTCATATCAATGTCTATATTCGGATACCAGGATCAAGTTTTAAGAAACAACAAAGGAGGCAAGAAGGATACAAAGAAGAAATAAAGCAACACAGAAGCTAACCTTATACGTTGATGTAGGAGGTAGAGAATATTCCGGACGCTCCCAAACCTACGACGCTCAGGGTTCAGTCTGTGGTGTCCAAACTGTATAAAATGAAAAAGTATAAACTGAGGTTACCAAATGCCAGGTGAGAAGTGGTTTACCTGTACCACTCCTGCACTAGCAACGGAACTTCCTTCGCTCATTATGCATGAATGGATTCTCACCTTTTAATTAGGACAGCTACTTGTAAAGTACATGATCTAAAAATGAGAGGACCAATTAGGACAGAATGAATACACAGAAACTACAAAATGTCCCCACCCCCACTGGTGGGATATTCAATTGCTTCTTGATAATGTGCACGAAGTCTGCACGTGAATCAACGGATAAAACCTTTGTGACTTGGCAAAAACACCTTCTCAATTGTTTCACGTTTTTCAGGAGAGAAATACAAGAGGAACATGCACGCCACAGAAGAGTTTGAGGGTGGCTTGGCCTACCCAACCCAAGAGATTCGTTCACATTCACAGCAGTAGAGCCAATAGGTTTGATCCCAAGCAGCAACCCTGCACGCCTCAGATTGCGGTGAGCTACTTTAAAATGCTGCTGTGGTGGGGTATCTGCATGTACAACAAGGACTTGGAGAAATTGGAAGACAATAACTAATTAGACCTTATGTTAACAGGACTGATACAAGCAATTATATACCAGTTATTGCTTAAAGCAACTCAAGACTACTTGGGACCGTATATACCCAACAATCCCAAAAATCAGTCCACTGCATCTAAAATACTATAAAGAAATTTTACTGAGAGCCTGAAAGGGGAACGTCAGAGAAAAATTTACCCACTCTAATATGGCCACTGCCCCTTTTGCTTTATTATGATCAGATTACAAGTATATAAGTAACTTACTTCTGTACATGCAACACCACACAAAACAATAACGTTGTTATGATGTACAATGATATTATTGAAAGATTCTATTGCTCATAACAGAATGTTAAGCATCTGTCAAAGGGAGGTCCCAAATCAACTTTTTGGAAAAAAAACGGTACCCACTTCAATATGGCTGCTGCTTATTGTGTGTATAAAAAATTATAAATTTTGTGTTTACAACAATAACCAATTTTTGCTGGAACTGTACTCTAAAATTGAATTATGTATATTACTGAGTATACCATAAAGACAGTGTTGTAACTAATACATACAAATGCTTAATACCCTTTAAACACTAGATACACACCACCTCAAAATGGCCGCCCTGTTTTTGCAAAATGTGTTGATCATAGTAAATGTAAAAGTAACCAAGCATGTGGAATCTATTGACTATGGGGTGAACATAACAAAGTGCTCCGGGGAAGATATACTGTTGGACTTGGCCCTTTTTGCAGGGTCATCCCAGGACTGCTGCGTACTGGTGTTAGCGGATTTATTAGCACAAATTTTAGAAATCCCACTTTTTAGAAGTAGGTATTTCTGTGTGCTATGTGTCTTTGTGCCTGCCTGTTGTGTATTGACTGTCTGGCTTTGGAGTGACAGCGGCTGGGGATGTGCAGTGGCTCCAGAGAGTCTGGATGGGTCAGGGCTGAGCTGAATAGACCTGGCTGCATATAGAGTGGTGGGAGGAGATTTGACCTGCACCTGAATAAGCCTGGTCTGCCCTGAACAATGATGGCTCTGCCCCCCAGAACTGGTTTGGACTGGTCGGAGCCCTGGGCCAGGGGAGGACAAAGACACTTAGTATATATATTGGGGCTGTGACCCTATGTTGGTTGAGCTGGCTGGGAAAAGGAAGAGACTGCATCCGGCCAGAGGACTGCCAGGAACCGCCACTGGATTAGATTGCTGAAGGACTAATCTGCTTTCTGTTGGGCTAAGAGACGGCCTGTCACTCTGACTTCCGCCCCCTTTGTGCTGGCCTGAATGCTGGCGCCCTGTGCTGGTGCTACCTGTGTCCACTGTGTGCCAGTGCCAGTCACCCTTCTATTGTTGGACGCACTGTTGTGGAGGGCACCAGTGAGTGCTTCGCGGATTGAGTGAGGAGCGCAGCGTGTGGTCAGAAAGGTGCTACCCCCCTGCCGTGATTCTGGCCGCCGACAGGTGGGAAATGCCAGAAAGAGGCATGATGGTTCTCCCTGCCCACTGAAGGGCACTTCTGGTGCAGCCGGGGTCGAGAGTTTTCCAGTGAGTTACAGAGCAGTGGTTCCCTCTACCGGAGGGAAGAGCGGTTACGTAGCAGTGCTCCCTTCATCCCCAACTTCCAGCGCGTGGGCACGCTCGGGGCGAGAAGCCCGCATGGATGGAGCCGCATCGGCACCTCCCGTCGTGCCCCCAGGCTGTAGAGAGGTTGCCTGTTGACCGGCCGTAGCAGAGGGTAGCCCCACCCGTCTACGGGAACATGAGGGCTCCTCCTGGAAGTTGCAGCAGCTGTGGAGCCTCCGGAGAGGCGGTCGCCACCCCGAGGACCGGAGACTGTGTCCCGCCTGGCCGGCCCCCAAGGAGGCATGCCCTCTGTCAGGTACAGGGCTTGGTAGGGCCAGAGAAGCTGTGTTCATCAGCGGTGGTGACCCCGTTGAGGGAGAGCCTGGACGGGGCCTACCACTGGATTTCTTTTGTGGACGCACTTTCAGCAGCCCGATAGCCGACACTACCGGTTGCGGTAGCTGCGCCACACGGTCATGGGCAGACGCCGCCTTACAGGTACTGAGCGTGGGACTCTGTGAGGATCCCCCACCCCAACTTGGCAACGGGCGTAGCCTCCCCACCCCAAGCATGGAGTGGTTTGTAAGCACAAATTGTTGCTCATTAAACATGGATGGAAATACATACAGTATTTCTTAATACATATTTATAGTGATGCTTGTTTCTCTTTTTTTGGCCTCTCCTTTTCGCTTGTATGTAATGTTCGTCTGCATTTATTATTAACTATTACTTTTTTTTTCTTTGTGTGATATATATGTCTATGAATAGTATTCCTATAATTCTGTAAAGAAAAAGTTATTTACCTGTACACTGTGGTTTGCTAGTATTGATATCTTTTATAGATTCACATGCTTGAATCTTCTTTGTCGTCCTGGTTGGAGCCCCACGGTAACAGTAAAAATAGCAGTACTAAATACATTACCATAGACCTCCATAGAAAAGAAAAACACAGTTTAGCAACTTTTCGACCTCATTTTATAACATCCAAAATTCAGCCAATCACAGCAGAGACCTGAGAGAAATCTTGCCCCCCAAATCATCTGCATCCTCACCCGAGAGGACCCGCAATATCCTGAGGTGGTGCTCTATGCGCTGGAGCATATAGGAAAGTGAAATATTCACGGAAGCTGGCGTTAATAGCAGCTTGATTATATAAAGCTTCACCTGCAGCAGAGTCAAGCACCAGAATCAGGGATTACTGTATTTTTGGATTAATGAGTAATTTGCAAAGGGATCCTGCTTTATCACGCTCTACATGAGCCCTAGTCAAATATTCCTTATAATCAAAACAAAGTATTTTTAAACTTGGCTGCCAGAATTTCCTTTGCCTCAAACAGGGGATACTTAAGAGCAGGATAACCAGGCCTACACTGCTAAGGCTTCTTTTCCCTGAGTTTTCAACTCACCAACCAAAGTTCTACACACCTCAACCACTGCTGCGATGCCTCGACCCCTGATCACTGGCTTAAATGCATCCCATTCAATCAAAGGGGATGTAACTGTTCCAGCATTTTCATTAAAATAAGCATTTATAGCCTCTCCAATATTCTTTTTTAAAACAATATCATTTAGCGCCTCTATCTTTAAAATGCCAACCGAAATGTGAGGGCGCTCACGCTCCCAATTCAGAGAAACTAACAGAGGGTTGGGTTCTAAAATAATTTGGCACAGATATTCAATACTGTTAACCGCACCATGGACAGTCGAAGAGCTGAGAAAGGTATCCAGCCAAAAATGAAGCTCGTGTAATCCTGAGTAAAATGAGTAGTCATGTACCACAGGGTACATTCATCTCCAACAGTCAAGATGCAGCCATTTCTGCTGCCATACCCTTAACATATGAACTGTCTGGTTCACAGGAGAATCACCTAAAGGTCAAATGTTGAAATCCCACCTGACAAAATGGTCTGAGTCAAGTATGGTGCCAAGGCCCTAGACAGGTCCCCAAGAAACCCACTCTGGTCTGTATTAGGTTCATAAAAACAGTAAGGTCACGTCCTGCCAACCTTACAGAGACAACCAAAAATCTACCCTCAGGACCCACAAGTTCATTATTGTTTTGAGAGGGTACTCCGGGTCTCGCCCAAATCAATACTCCTCTAGCAAATGCAGAACAAGATACTTGTTCTAACCATTTTTTGTGAAGAGCCAACCCTTCAGATCTATTAAGATGGGTTTCCTGTAGGACGGTAAAGTGAATTCCCTGCCTCTTAAGAAGGTCTAAATAGTATGTCCAAACAGCCACAGACAATATGTAATTAGTCAACTTCATGACATGGCCCGAGCTGTGGCCAGTGAGGTGGCAGAACCAACAGCTCTGCCCATTCCAGAAGCTTCCAAGTATGCTCGTAGCAATGCAATATTTATCTATACTGAGGCCACATGAAATTGGAGGAGGTGGGTCACAAAAGAATTTGTGAGAGATACCAATGCTAGAAAACCATAGCGACATGCAAATAACTTTTTACTTATCCAGCACTAGATCTTTCAAAGATTCACATGCTTGAATTAAGATTGAAAAGCAGCACCAAATAGACAGTGGCAGGTGAGGATGAGGCTCAACTGATAAAAAAAAAAGGTTCCAAAAAAAGGTTCCGGAGCATTGTTTGTGCTACTACCGATTCCTTCCTGATCTGAAAATCAATGCAGTAATAACATCATGAAAGCATGTGTTGTTTTCCAGACTGCCACTTTACACATTGTTCTCAAAGATACTGCAACAAAAAGACCAGTTATGTGAGCAATAATTCTTGCGGAGTGGGCTCTAACTGTACCTGAATTAGGTCTGCTCGTTACACTATGTGCTAGGGTGGTGCATGAGACGTTCCGCCATGCCAAAGTAAGTTTAGTTAAGAGTTTACAGTTGTTTGAATGAACATAAGTTACAAATAGTTGATCCAATTGACAGATGTCTTTGGATTGCTGTAAATATAAATTGAAACAACTATCAACATATGGAAAATGGAGTGCTCTTACCACTGCAGCAGTAGGTTGCAAGAAGAAAACTAGTAATTAAATATTTTGGTTTACATAAAATGACATGCCTCAGACCTAGCTTTGCCTGCTGGAGCAGATGTGGTAAAAACGGATTAGGTTGATCAATGAAGGATGCAATTTTTCTGACTGCTTTCACATCAAAGCTTAAGTATTGATGGTGTATGGTGGGGCCTTAGCAGTCAGAAGTATCTTGTTACAGTGTTACTAAATATTTAGATGACCAAACTCTAGGTCTTAAGGAGCTACGTAAGTGTGGATACAGCTTGAATTAATGTTTACACCAACATGTTCCATAACTTTGCAAACCAATGTTATCTCGGTCATGCCAGAGCCACAACAGTCACTTTGCAATGCACTCAATTAAGGAGGCAACAGAATCCATTCCCAAGCATTCACTATTCCGCAGTTTGCCCCATTGTCTTAAATCTTTTATCCGACCGGTGTTGACTGGAGCCTTTAACACTTCATGAGCTTACCCCCTTAATTTCTAGGTTTTATTTTTGTAACTTCATTTGATGTTTCATACATCTAGTTAACAAGTTACTTACCTTTGTTGACACTCTTGGTGTTGGATACTGTATCTAACCACAGATTCCTCACCTTGCACTATCCCCCAGGCGCTAAACTGGATCTGGAGAATTTTGTAGCAGTATTCCTTTGCGCTAATAGCTGGCATCCCCGCTGACTCCATACCGCCCCAGAAGTGAGGGAGCATAGTCGCATTTAAGTGCAGCCCTGCAAGCAGACACCTCTTTCTTGTCTTTTGCCCTTTCACACTCTCAGATGCGTGTATAAAATTGTTGGCAATAGTGTGCTGGTTACTAACTTGGCAACTTTTCCAATGTTAAAAAGGGGCCACCCCACAGAACAGGGAATCTGGAGGGCAGTGAGGAATCTGCAGATAGACGTGGAGTATCTAAGAGCATTACCAAAGGTAAGTAACTTGTTCTTCTAATGCATAGTTCTAACCATATATTTCTCACCTTAGAATAAATGCTAAATCAGTACCTCCCAAAGGTGGAGGGTTTGTGCAGTAGGCTCAGAAAGAAATTCTTGCAAAACCGAATGACCAAAATATCCTTCCGACTAAACCTGGCTGTGAAGCCAGTAGTGCTCCGTGAACGTACACACAGATGCTCATGTCTCAGCCAGCAGATATCAAGGACAGGCATTCCTCACATCAATTCAATGCTAGCAGCCTTGCCCCCGCTGGGGAAAAGGAGGTCCTTACAAAGTGGTAGCATGAACAGACAACAAATACTAATGTGTTCCGGGTACCACACTCTCCTGGCCCAATTTTAGGTAAGAAGAATGACTTTGGGTCTCATCGTTCTTGACCTTCTTTACAGCTCCAGATAGGACAGGTAGTTGGGGGGAAGGCATACTGGAGTCCCTGGCTGCATTTCAGTCAGAAAGCGTCTCCTATCAAGTGATTTTGAGGAAACCACAATGTGATTTCTAGATGGTATTGAAAAGATCTAGCCAGGGCTCTGTCCACCGGTTGAAGAAGCCCTATACCACCTAGGGATGTAGGTGCCACTAGTCATCTGCCAGACAACATCTGCATGTTTCGTCTGCTTTGTCAATCAGGAGAACGCTCAGGTGAGTGGAGACTAGGAAGATGTCCAGGCGATCCAGCATCCTCTAGGGATGCAAAGTCTCTTGGCACACGATCCTTAACTACCCTGCTTGTTGCAGCACCACATGATAATGGTGTTGTCCATGGGAACCTGCATCAACCTCCCCTGATAGACAGAAGGAAAGTATTCAGGTCCAGACTAATGGCTTATAGCTCCACTAGTGTCATGGGGATCCAGCCCTCTGATCGAGACCAGAGGCCTCTGATCTCCAACTCCCTGAAGTGAACACCCCCAGGCCCCAGAAAACCGGCAGTGATGCATCTTCACCACTGTCAACTCTGGAAGTGGAAGGGACCATGGCCTGTGTAGGACAGACTGTCATCGGTCTGCCAGCACTGCAGATCATGGGCCATCTCCTACGGGAGATGGACAATGTCAGCAAGGCAACCTTGGTGCCAGGCACCTTACATGCCACAGTAGTTCTCCCAAGTGAATCCTGAGCTTACTGGGAAGAAGGATGCACAAGGCCAAGAAGTCTCAGACACCCTTTACTGGATCCAGCAAAAAGCATCAGTATCATAGCCCGAACATCACAGACTCGTTGCTGCAGAGAAAAAGTCTTGAATTCCGCTGTGTCCAGGATCGACTCACTTAATAGAGGCCTTTGGCAAGCAATCAGGTGGGACTACAGTTGGTTTATGGTACACCCATACAATGTTAGAACCTATACTGTCGACTGGAGTTGGTCCACGGTCGACTGCAGTAAGCCCGCCTTTAGCAATCAGTCGCCAAAGTATAGGAGTAGAAAAACTCGACCTCGGAGGATGGACAGCAACCACTGCCATCACGGTTGTGAACACCCAAGGGTCAATGATGAGGCCAAAGGTGAGACGGCAAACTGAGCATGCTCTTGGCACACCTTAAACCACATATAACGCCTGTCAGAAGAAGAAGTGTCCTGCAAGTACAAGGATGGTATCCTGTGTCCCGTGTTCGGGGCAGTCAATGTATGACATTTTGAATTTTTCCTTCTGTAAGAAGGCATTTAGTGTTCAGAGGTCCAAGGCAGGCCTAAGGCCCCTGTCCTATTTAGGGACAAGGAAGTAGCCAGAATAACAACCCCACCTTTCTGAATCTCCCCTCTGTAACCCCCTTGGAGAGCAACAGGCAAACATCCAGTGACAGGATGCACAAATGCTCTTCAGAAATTTGATTTTGGTGTGGGCGGGATATTGGGATGAGAAGGAGAAAAAAAAAGGTAGAGTGTAAGTTTAAATATTTGCAAGACCCATCTATCGGACGTGACAGATTGCCAACTGACGGGGCATACACCACTGAAGGCAAAATAAAGTGGTTTCTTGACTGTTGTAGCAGGGAAGAAAGCTTGTAGGACTGGTGCCCCTGTTGGCCAGCACGCTGTCTGCAGGTTGCACTTCCCCTAAAGGACTGGGGTGTCTGATACATCACTGGCTAGGAAGGCTGTCTCTGCCTATATGGAAGCCCCCAGAATAGCCCCTGAATTATCGGAACTAATGAAGAAATTGCTATGCAGGGGTGAACAGCCCCCAGTAATGTGCTGTGGCTCTGCTATCTTTAAAGTGTTCCACAGCAAAATCCACCTTCTCTCTGAAGAGGCAACACCCATAAAAGGGCATATCCTCTAAAGACATCTGGACATCACTGTATGATCTAGCTGATGCCATCCAGGCATGCCTGTGGCGGACAACACTGGTACTGACTGCCCTGCCAATGAAGTCCATGGTAGCCAAGCCTGTGCATATAGGGTATTAGGCCAAACTCTGTCCATCATGAATCGTATGAGCAAAAGAGGCCATAATGTCCTTCAGGGCAGCCAACAAGATATCTGTGGTTGCCCAACATACAGAATGCATTTATAGACCTCAGTGCAAGGCTGTCAGAAGACAACACATGCTTGGAAGAGGCATCAAACCTTTAGGATTCTGTCCTGGGGCATCAAAGGGTAGGGGGGTCAATGTCTAATGGCGATAGGGTTGGTCAGAAATTAATTAGGATTCACCTTACTGGTTGAGGCCTGTACAATGAGAATCTAGAGTAGGGTGCTTTAGTGAAAACATTCAGGTCACCGGGCACCAGTCTGTGTCACTTAGCCATCTGCTGGTTAATAGGCAGGCAAGAGCATGATTTCGCCAAGGTAGCCATCAGAGAAACCATGTAGGCATCATCAAATGGAGCAAGTTCTCAGATGGTACTGGCCCAGGCTGCAGAATCTCTGTCAAAACAGTTTTAGTTTCAATGGATGCCAGCTACAATTCCAATACTTCGACTGCCCTCTAAACCAGCACTTTAAATGAGGCACTTTCTTCCGCTGGTGGCCTATATGTGGCTATGCTATGTCACTTCAGGGGTGGTATGGAGTCAGTGCACAAACGCACCACACCTACCCATGGGTGCTCAGGTGCGCTGCTACGAAATTCTCTGGATGCGGCCTGGAGCCTGGGAGATACACTAAGGTGAGGATTCTGGGTTTAGAAGCATTCATCACAAACAACCTTTTTCCCATATTTTGTGACGTGTTTTACACCACAATGCCTACTCTTTTTGTGACTTACTCATCCTCTGAGAGGAAGAAGGCTATCACTGACCCACACTTTGTGTTTGTGGTATATTTACCTCTTCGACTCTCACACAAATTCTGAATTCTGCCACAATTCTGCTCAAAAAAGAAAAGTGATCCATCTGAGGAGACAACTCAAAGACTATATGGACGAAGAGGTCATGAGGATGCAGGTCGGAGGGAAAGCGAGGGACCCTTTACTGGAACCTTACCCTCACCCAAGACGTACTCCTGAGAAGAATGATCTAAGGAGAGGAGGAGAGACCGACAATATAATCATCGCTTTAGACAGCCTCACTGTTCCAAGGAGTGCCAGTCAATGTTGAAAGAATCCTCTGCCCTGAAATGTTCACCGTTGAAGGCCAGGTTGACGACTGACAGGACTTCGAAGAGAGACCAAGCGACAGCAGATTTACCAACCTCAATAACATCTCCGGTGACACTGTCTCGAATTGGAAAGATTGCTGCCAAGACATCCATTTCAAAGCATATAGGATCATGGTCAAAGCACTCCAGATCGTCATCTAAATACACGCTGTCAAGGTAATTGACATCTTAGCAGTCATTAGTGTCTGCTCATTCAGGTTCTCCATCTGGGCACTATTGTTTATCTATTCCAATATCACCATTACCATCAAAAAAGCCAAAGTAACCCGTTCCAGGTACCCTTTCGACCTCTGGAATTACTGGTAAGGCCAGCAATGGTACAAAGGAGCATTTCTGTGTTTTCAATTCGGAAGATGCTGGTGCAGTTTTCACTAGTTGTTCCAACACCACATACCACACCTCCTTCAACACCACAGAGACGCAAAAGAGAGAACACCATCCACATCTCCTCTGTTATCAAGACATCACTCTGCTGATCAGTTTTCTACATGCACAACTTCTTATACAACTGCCTCACCAATACACTTATCTGTCACCTGTTGATGACATTGCCACATTTCAACATGTGTCTATTACAGGGGCAAAAAAACTTCAGATCTAATTGAAGGTTCCTCAAACTGGCGACACTACACCTGAGGGAGAATCCAAGACGAGTACTGACTTTGGTTCCAGGATTCTCTGAGTTAGTAAAGGAAAAAAGTGTGTCTTCAGCAACTATTAAGATGGGAACACCCTAGTAAGATCCTGTATACCTATGTCAGGTGCCAAAATCGGACTTAGTATTTGTGTCAGGAGTAAGGAATAAGCATGCCTCTGCACTGAAAACATCAGTACGACTATACCAAGAGAGCAAGTGAATTATGCTGTTGGCTACATGATGTGTGGATCTGCAGCCATTGCTTTCATGACAGCAATTGACTCTGCTTTGTTAGGGAGGTACGATCAATCATTATGTGAAATCACTGCCCTCTTTTGTAGATGATCTACCAAGGGATCGCAGACAAAATTTCCTAGAAATTATCCAGGATGGACAACAGTTATCAAACCGGGTCTGAAGTGCGGCTATCAACTCAACAGAATTGGCTGCCAAGGAATACTGCCATAGAGTTTTGCTCAGACATGCTTCCTGGTAACGCTTAACATCCTTGAAACTGGACACTCAATTAAACATCGACACCTTAAATGCTACCGTACAAATCTACAGTCCAGCCAGAACTTTACTTTCCAAAACAAAAGGATCTATTACAGGAATCTAAAATATTCTACAATCCAAAGACAAATCTACTAAAAAAAGAGACGTTGCCAAAGCCATAGAGGCAGACTACAACCCCAAAAGCTTTAATAGCTCCTTGACTCCAAGTTTTTATTCAACTTAGAGCCTTGTAGACAACGTTAACCTATGGTGAGCACAGATATATCGGGAGGTATTACGGTTATTTTTTCTCAAAGTCATGAGATAAAGAAACCAGCTAATGTTACTTTTTGATTTTGGTGTGCGCTGATAGGATCGAAAGGAACACTCTCACAAATGTATTGTTTGTAGCTCCTGCAAACAATATGCAAAGAATTCACCACCCAAGAAATAAGTGTCTCACCTAAAAAGTAATAATTGTAGATTTTTCCAAGGCTCTTCCCAGAGGTGCCCAGGGGAGGGTGACTCAGGGTCTGGACTCTGGTGTCTGGTTTGGAAGACACATCACTTCTTAAATCCTTTTTTTGAAGTCCAAACCGCAGAAATTACTGTGCTAGGATTTGGGGATAATGACGGACTAGTGTGACAATACATCTCAGTTGGCTGTTTCTGGCGGTCAGGGGGTAGGGAAGTCTGTGAATCAGAACTACCAGTACTAGTTTACTAGGGCAGCAGCACCTTTGGATCTTGTGTGGAACATGCTCCTGAGCACAGTGCTTAACTTGTGCAGGTGGTAGGCACTTGCAGTGACCTTTGGGGGCCAGCTATTACTTTTCTTCATCACACTTTGGCCCAGAGACTTTGACAGCAGAGAGAAAAGTGGAAAGGGAGAAAAGAGGAGTAAGAGAAAGGCAAAGGGAGAAAACTTGGATGGAAATGATCATGAGATGAAGAGACAGAAAGCATGGGTTTGTAGGGAAAAAAAGAGACATGAGGTGGAAGACTAGGCAGCTTTGCCATTCATCAACCCAGGCATTCTGCAGCAGCGGGCTCCTAAGAAAACCTTGGGCCCAAATACATATTTTATTTATTTCAAAGAAATTCAGCACTGTCCCGTCATGATACCTCCTGACCTGTTTATGCTTGCCCTGTTGAATGTGCAATGGATCGGGTGAGGGAGGATATCGCACTATGCAAGGGAGATACCACACAGGAAAGGGGAAGGGTACGCTTCACTCTGCCAGGGGAGCTGCAGCTACACCAAAGGGATCCCAAGAGATGTAACTGGCCATGCAACGGAGATGGACTGAGGATGTATTTATGCAGGTAGCAAATTCAGTCATCGACACTGCCAACCACCAGAAAGGCAAACCTGTCCTGATAAAGTACCCACTTCTGAAGTCCAATGAACTCTAGCTCTCTCCGCAAGGTACACTTGTGAAACCGTTTGCATGTGAAAATGAGCCTTCTATTGAAGAACCAGACCTTATGAGCCTGGCTGCGCAGGGCACGCATTAATCACATGAGTTCACCTGCTTTGTCGAACAGAGACACGGGACACTCCGTTAGGCGTAGAAGATCAAGTTTATTAGCTGCAGCTAAGCATAGTTGTCCCAGAAGTACGCTCAGTATGTTCTTAGGAGACTACCACTTTACTTCGTGGCGCACAATCTTTTATAGCACACAGACTCACAAAGAACCCTCCCAATGTATACATGCTTAACCAATGAGAAAGGTCTGAAAACAAGATATTAAGTAACCCAAATAAACCTCTCTTTCAACTCTGTTTGTCACCCTTCCCCACAAGTTAATTAGTGGTAGTGTCTACGATTCGACTTGCAGGTGGCAGGACACATTTGTATGCCTCAAAGGACAGTTGTGCAATGAGAGAAAACCAGTAGAGAATAGCGAAGGCCAGAAGATAAGATAAAGTCAGGAAAGGATGGTGCGAACCAACAGATAGTCGAAACAGGGATCAGTCAACCAGACGAGGATTAGTGGACTCGGCCAGACCCTGACACCAGTTACATAAACAGAGGCAGGAGGTTATTTGACACGTCGCAGTGGGAAAGGCAAAAACACTTTGTTCGCCGTGCTGCCTGAGTGAGGGCAACACAAAATGGCGACGGGGCACAAAATGGCAGCTAAATACGAAAGAAATCGAAAACTAAATTACCTCAGACCCTCCTTTTGCCATTACTCAGGCAAAACGCACAGACTCATTTTAGTCTGAGTCGATGTCAATGGCCATGAGGTCATCAAGTTGTTGCTGCAGCATCATTTTAATGTTCTCCGTTTTCTGTGACACAGGCCTTGGGACACACATAGTGGCACAAAGACCGCAAATGGCGGGGTCACACTGCATACAGAGACAGCAGGAAAAAATGATAGCCAAAACCACTCCAAGGAATGTTAATACCTTCCATCCCCATTTGGACAGTAATTCCCAAAACCATCCCAATAAAGACCAATCTCCTTCGTCCTGATGAATCGACTCGGAGATCACATGTAATTTGGAGATGGCTTGGTATACCGTAGGGGCATCATTAGGTATATAAATGCAACAGCTAGATCCGATCAATTTACAAACTCCACCACGATCTGCAAGAATAACATCTAGAGCAATTCGGTTCTGCAATGTCATGAGACGATCCGCCTGAAGTTCAGCTGTGAGATTACTCAAGGCTCCCACAGCAACATCTATGGTAGTCTCAACAACACGAACCAACTGTCTGAGGTTTCTACTGTTGGCCATTGGGCCCCAAAAAGGGAGAAATCCTTTGAGGAAATCGCCTCCCTCTGGTCCTGCCGTGTCTTTAGAGTCAATAATCCCTCTGCCATATCTGTTTCTGTGATGACCTGAAGGAGCGGTGTATGTAGGAGGGAGAAGGAAAGCTATATAGCACGTTCCTGAAAAATCAGCCGGTAGCCACGTGTATGCTATATCGTGGCAGACAAAATACGTGCCCTGAGATGGCACTAACGGTGGCGAATTCTGAAATGTGTAATTGTATGTATGGGAACAAAAGCTCTTTCCTTGTCCAATGTCCGTAGTCTGGCCATTCATTTGTAGACAAAAACTACCTTGATGAGGTATAGTCCAAATTGGTGGAGATTTTCCCTGATTAACTTTATCTGTAAGGCTAGTGACGTAACGAGTCACATTCCAACCATCATATGTCCGCTTCTCATCAACAGGAAACGTACTATTCTCCACAATTCTAGCCATAGCCACTATTCCCTTTATCAGAGAACTATGACTAAAATCTGGTCCACTACCGTATGAACCAACAGGATGTCTAAGTCGGTTCTGATATGCATTTGAAAACATCACCAGATAGGCCCATGCGGAACCTTCATAAGAAAACGGAAGGACTAAATATGGCATCCCTTTATCTGTGGTATGCGGCATAAGTCCACACACCCAACAGTCAGTAGTATTGACTACCAATTGATGCTGGTGCAACAACTGGACAAATGAATTATTAAAATATTCTGTTCTCCTGATTAGTTCATGTTGGGAAAGTGTATGTAATCGATGTGGGGAGATAGTAGAACGAAGAAGCAAGGAAATAGAAGTAGGGACATATTTGTGCTGCATAGCATGAATAATCCAACCTACACAAGCCAACAAGATACACAAAAACGTAAAAACACACAATGTTATGCCACATCGTGTGTACAATAATTTACAATATTTCTTTATCATCTCTTCCTTCTTAACCTTCTTTCCCAATTTGACATCCATCCTCTAAAATTGTTGCTCACGGCAATCTTCCTTACTCACTTGGCTGTGATTATTAGCCGTCCTATGATACTGCAAGTCCTGGGGGCCTAGCCACTATACAGGTCACGAACCAAGACTCCAACCGTGACCCTGCAACCCGGACAGATGATATATGTCACAAAAGAGATGAAAATCTCAGGTGTCCTTGACCAGTCTAGGCCTTAAATTATATCGAGTTCTGTTTAGTACAGTTTGGTCCTGAAATAGCGTCTGTGGATCTGGAGTGTTCAATCGGAGATGTGGCGGTACGGCTTCTTGTAAAACGTCGTCATCTTCTTTCTCTGACCGAGCTCCATCTAGGTGTGCACTACTGAAAGGTACAAACCGGGGGACCCTTTCGCCTTCAAAATCACCTACACCCTTACGGACCCACTGGTCAAAAGGCAAGGGCAAGGGCACCTTTTTGCAGTGCACGCCATGGATCCAGTTCTTTTTCCCTTCGACTTTCACTGCTGTACGTGTCACCAGAAGAACTTGTCGAGGCGCCTTCCAACGAGGTTCCAAATTCCTTGTCCTCTGAAAAATCTTCACACAGACCTAGTCTCCAGGTTGGATAGAGTGACCTGGGTCTGTGGAGGCCTCTGGTAAAGCGTTTTGAACCTGTTGGTGGAGAACACGCAATTTAGTGGTGAGGTCATGTAAGTAGTCAATCAGCATCGGATACTGTATATCAGAATACTTTTTAGGGCGAGGGACTCCCCAAACATGGGCCGGGTGCCCAAAAACAACCTAGTATGGGCTGAGTCCCAAACGAGAATGTACAGCTGTTCTAGTGGATAGGAGAGCCAAGGGTAAAGCATCGGGCCAGGCAAGACCCGTGCTGGCCTGTACCTTTGCAAGCTTAAGTTTGAGAGTGCCGTTATAACACTCTACCAAACCCGCTGATTGAGGATGGTTCGCCGCATGGAACTTCTGCTTGATACCAAGACCCGCACACACCTTTTTCATAATTTGACCCACAAACTCACTTCCATTGTCACTCCAGACAATGCGCGGCAAACCAAACCTAGGGAAGAACTCTTTCAGAAGAACTTTGGCAGTGGACAAAGCAGTGTTGTCTTTCAGGGGGTAGGCCTCTATCCATCTGGAAAAGGCACACACCACCACCAGAACATATTTGAGATTGTTGCATCGTTCCATGTGAATATAGTCAATTTGCAACACCTCAAAAGGATATGTTGGGGGAGCAAAATGACCTGCTGGAGTTGGGGTTCCCTTTCCTGGATTATGCATCAAGCAAACGATACAATGCTTCACCAAATTATCTGCACATTTTGGAATCCCTTCGTTCAGCCACACTGGAGCCAGAAACTTACATATTCCTTTCGCACTGATGTGGGCTGGACCATGCACCATAGCAACTACAGGCAGTACATAGGCGTCTGGTAACAGCCAACGCTGATGTTCTGACAATTCTATTCAACATCCCATCGCATCTAACATTCCTGCACTCTCTTTCCACTTACTCAACTCTTTCTCTGTAGCCTCTCCTTGAATCGCTCTCACACTTTCTATTGTCCTCACACATTCCTCTTTCCCCGACCCAATTTGCAGGGCCCGCAACATACATGCGACTTGTAGCATCCCTGGCTGTTTCTTTCGCTACCTCATCCGCAAAAGCATTCCCGTGACCAACATCATCAGTAATCCTCTTATGCGCACTACACTTTAGAATTGCTATCTGGGTAGGCAAAACAAGTGACTCAAGAAGGTCAGTTACCAACTGACCATGCTGTATCTTAGTACCGTGGGAGGTAAAGAATCCTCTTTCCTTCCACAACCGACCGAAACTATGTGCCACACTGAACGCATACTGGCTGTCGGTATACACATTCACTCTCCTTCCCTTAGATAGCACACACGCTCTGGTCAAAGCTATCAGTTCAGCTGCCTGAGCTGAATTATGTCTGATGCGTGCTGTCTCCACGATTGTATGCAAGGTGGTAACAGCATAAGCTGAAGTTGTCTCACCATTAGGGAGTTTAAAACAAGAACCATCCACCCATAGGATCCCATCCGGGTCCACTAGTGGTGTATCTTTCAAATCAATCCTACCTTTTGTCTCCTCCTCAGTACGGAGAAAACAATCATGTTGTTCCTGAATACCTTTCTCCTCTGGAAGAGGTAACAATGTAGCTGGATTTAAAGTGTTACATCGTTTGATGTGCACATGACTAGCCAAGAGCGTCAGCTCATATCCAGACAAGCGAGCACTAGTAAGATGTTGCGTTTTCGTCCTATTTAGCAAGGTATCCACTGCATGTGGTACCATAACAACAAGAGTGTTATCTAGCACCACTCCAGCAGACTGACAAATAGAAATTGCTGCTGCTGCTGTAGCTTTAAGGCAACTAGGCAATGCCTTGGTTACTGGGTCTAGCGTAGCTGAAAAATAGGCACATGGCCACTGTTTGTCTCCAAATCGTTGTGTTAAGACTGACAACGCACAACCCTCTTTTTCATGGACATAGAGCGTAAAGGGCTTACTGTAATCCGGAGTTCCCAACACAGGAGCAGAGCACAGAGCAGCACGTAAACCAGTAAAACTCTTCTGACATTCGTCAGTCCAAGGAAGGGGTTGGGGTGTGTCTTTCAAAGTGAGTGTCAACAACGGTTTGGCCAACAAAGAAAAATTTGGAATCCACTGTCTACAATAAGAGGTAATGCCCAGGAAGGCACGCACCTCTTTTTGTGTGGATGGCACAGCCATTTGTGAAATTGCTTGGATACGTTCTGGGGTCAATCGCCTTCCCTCCTTCGACAAGAGATGACCTAAATAGGTAACCTCTTGGCGGGCATATTGTAGTTTAGAAGGTGAAACCTTATGATGAAGGTCAGACAAGTGACGCAACAGTGCAACAGTCACATTCTTGCACATATCCTCTGAAGCGGCAGCAATCAATAAATCGTCCACATACTGAATAAGGGTAGCACCTGGCGGCAAAGGAAAAGCATCAAGCTGGCATTTCAGAGCTTGGCTATAGATGGAGGGACTTTCACAATAGCCTTGGGGTGCGTGCTTGAACCGGAAACTTCGGCCTCCTAAAGAGAAGCCAAAAATATCTCTACTCTCTTCAGCAATTGGGATGCTGAAGAAGGCATTTTTCAGATCAATAACAGAAAACCAAGCTGCCGAGGCAGGTATCATTGTTAACAGGGCAGTGATGTCTGGAACAACAGGAAACTGCGGTGCAACAATTTTATTAACCTCCCGAAGATCAATCACAAAGCGATAAATAAGAGGCTGAGAAGGATCAGTGCGTTTTAGAACCGGGAGAACAGTACTATTGCATACATTTCCTCTCGTCTCCTCAATCACACCCTTCTGAACCAAATCATAAATAATAGCCAAAAGCACCTTTCACCATCATTGGAAATTTTGTATTGAGGAATGCGTGGCAATTTAGCATTGGGCTTGAGGGTAACAACATAGGGTGGGATCTCAAGACAACCAACATCATTTGGGCCCGTGGCCCAAAGTGTTGCAGGGAGAGAGAGCAATTCAGGTGGAAATTGATCTTTAGACAAATACATTGGAGAAGTCAGTTTCTGCCCCAAAGCAAGATGTACACCAGAAGGAGAACAATATATTGTTACATGCAATCTTTTCAATAAATCCAAACCCAACAGATTCTCGCCGCAACCAGTCGTTAAAAGAAGCGGAGCCTCCAAATCATAAGAACCAATTGAAATAGGCAGAGGACAAGAGACCGGGTTACGAACCGGGGCGCCAGAAAATCCTACGGATACATTCGTTAAGCCAGACAAAGGTGCCCCAGGGAGTTTGGAGTGAATGATAGAACTTCTCATCGCACCAGTATCTAAAAGAAATGGCTCTGAAACACCCATAGTAGTGACATTAACATAAGGCCCATTCTGATCTACTGGAGTCGATACCACTCCCTCACTTTGTCTATGGCTGTCCTAGTTAGCGGGAAAATCTTCGTTCTCACCTTCAACATAGTAGTCATCATTGTAATACTGTGTAGACTGAGTATTTTGCTGATCAAAGTAGTTCATAGAATTTGGAGGTGGAAGGGAACGCTGTTTTTGAGGCAACATACCTCGACCTCTGGGCGCTAACTGGGAACCACCATGACCTCGTGGAGTAGATAGTTCTCCATTACGCTGTAATAAAACCGGGCAGCCATTCTTAAAATGACCTTCCTCCCTACAATAGGCACATTGGTTAGGACCTAACAAAGGTCGCGGAATAAAGGGCTCAGGCTTTTGAAACACCCTCTGAAACTGGGGAGGCTGTTGAAACTGGCGCTGAGCAGAGCGAGGAGGATAAGCCTGTTGCAGAAGAACCTTCGTTTTTAATTCTTTAGTCTTTTTCTCTTGCTTATCTTTTTCCTCTTTGTCCCTGTTTTTGTAATATTGAGCAGTAGCCAATATCTGAGCAGAAGAAGAAACAGCCCATGAACTTTCAGAGTCTTTCAATTTATGTGACAACTCGGGAAGCAAATTAATTACCAATTTATCTACAAATAATCGTTGTCCACCCTCTGTAGTCATATCCTGACCACTTTGATCAATAAACGTCTCCTCAAAACGAGTGAAGAAATCGGAGACACTCATCTTTCTTCTGTTTACACGCAGCTAATTTATCCCAATTAACTCGTAAGGCGGGCATCATCATTTTCATTAAAGTAATAATCCTACCAGGGAGTTCTGAAATCAAAACATCAGGCTTAGCACCACCCACTTGGGCTCTATCCGCGGCAGTTATAGCAGCCCAAGTATCACCCAATTCTGGAGCGTGATCCTCTCTACGAATCCGAGCCCATAACGCTTGTGGGACTACATTTCCCATCAACATGTCAATATCGGCTAAATTCATAATACAGGCATCAACAGTCTGGGACAATTCTTTATAGTAACCAGCAGGGTTTTTACGGGGATCCGGTAAAGACTGTTTGAGAGCCAAAACATCAGATCTCTTCCAGGGGACATGTACCCATATACGCTGGAAGTGAGCGGGAATAGCTGGATTATTACCTGCTTGTGCAACCTCTTCCCTCCATATCGGAGGAACCTCTCTCATTGGGTAATGTTTCAATGTCTGCCGAACAGCAGGATCAGAATCAAAAAAAGTTGGTGAAGAAAATAAGGACCTAAAAGTAACAAGTGTCCTTACGGCGTCCTCAACCTTAGAACCCACAATAAGTCCTTGATCGAAATTAGCCTGAACATCCAACAGACCCTGGGAAGTAAACCCAAATCCATATCCTCCCATCCTTTAACAAGAGTGTCACACATAACCTTAAATACATATCTCTGCGTCGTCGGAACCTGGAAGTTGACTACGAGACTGTCTTCGAGAAAAGAACGGAGACATGTTCAAAGTCCCAAAGAAAGGGGACAAAAAACCAGAGACAGTATCTGTGATACGTTTGCGCACAGTAGGAGAATTGGACATAAGGACAGGGGACAAGGTATTAGGCGATACAGGAGAAGAACTAACAGTTATAAGGGGAACCGTAGGCAAAGGAGATTGAGGTTGAGGTTCAGGAGATGGAGGCAAAGGAATCGGTGGGAAAAGAGGTGGGAGTGGCAATACCGGAAGGGGCAAAGGTGGAAGAACCGGAGCAGGTGGGGGCACAACAGGCAACTGAACAGGTTGTAACAACGGGGGTGCGTTAGCGCCTTGTACATAGGGCGGAGGCAATCTCAATAAGTGAGACATCAAAGGGTCTTCCTCCAGATCCTTACTTTTATCAGAAGGGGAAGTAGGCAACACCGGATAGCATCTATCTATCGCCATACGATGTTCTCTCTGAAATTTCTATTGCGTGATCAATCTCATTATCTTTAAACTGTTGGGCAGCCTGTATAATCGTCATACTTTGTGCTTTCTTATCTCGTTTTGCCTGCTTAATTTCTTTCTGTTTGGCTTCCTTACGCCAGAGGCGGAAAGAGTCAAACATTGCCGGCCGGGCTTTTCTTTTAAACAGTATCGCTTCCAAATTGTCCAATATGTCAGGCTCAAAACTACCGTTCTGTGGCCACTGCAGAACACCATCGTTCTTCGTGTATCGGATCCATGCCTCGTTAAAGGCAATGGGGCCAACACCATGTTTTGAATAAAGCTCATAAGTGGGAGTTCCAACCGGAGGAATCGGACAAGAGTCCTCCAGCCGGGAATCCCTATCGCAATCAAAGCAACAGAACTTCCTAAACCTACTCAGACCAGGCATCGTTATTTCACTGGACTGTTCACAAACATCAAGGGTTAAACCAAATAACACAGTACAAACGTACTCACCCCCTCGGCTTCGGCTTTTGCAATAGCCGAATCAAAGACAAAAAACAAAACAAAATAGTGAGAGCTACCCACCAATACTTAACTAAGTGGTCTTCTTACGCCAATAGAGGTCCGTCTAACGTCTCGCGATTGCCAAACATCACCGAAGGGACCAAAGCAGGGCGGCAGTCAGGGCAGCAGTCGTCAGCAGCCGTCAGAAAGGAGAAACCGCACTGTAAAAGACCTTCGGACCACTTCGACATACAGGGGTCGCTTGACGTGGTTCGCGATTCCTCCGGAATTTTCTTGCGGGGCTCCTCACGACCCTCGGGCAGAACTGCTACCTCTGAAGCCGCCCCACATTGGGCGCCATTTTGAAGAACCAGACCTTATGAGCCTGGCGGCGCAGGGCACGCCTTAATCTCCTGAGTTCACCTGCTTTGTCGAACAGAGACACGGGACACTCCGTTAGGCGTAGAAGATCAAGTTTATTAGCTGCAGCTAAGCATAGTTGTCCCAGAAGTACGCTCAGTATGTTCTTAGGAGACTGCCACTTTACTTCGTGGCGCACAATCTTTTATAGCACACAGACTTGCAAAGAACCCTCCCAATGTATACATGCTTAACCAATGAGAAAGGTCTGAAAACAAAATATTAAGTAACCCAAATAAACCTCTCTTTCAACTCTGTTTGTCACCCTTCCCCACAAGTTAATTAGTGGTAGTGTCTACGATTCGACTTGCAGGTGGCAGGACACATTTGTATGCCTCAAAGGACAGTTGTGCAATGAGAGAATACCAGGAGAGAATACCAGTAGAGAATAGCGAAGGCCAGAAGATAAGATAAAGTCAGGAAAGAATGGTGCGAACCAGCAGATAGTCGAAAAAGGGATCAGTCAACCAGACGAGGATTAGTGGACTCGGCCAGACCCTGACACCAGTTACATAAACAGAGGCAGGAGGTTATTTGACACGTCGCAGTGGGAAAGGCAAAAACACTTTGTTCGCCGTGCTGCCTGAGTGAGGGCAACACAAAATGGCGACGGGGTACAAAATGGCGGCTAAATACGAAAGAAATCGGAAACTAAATTACCTCACTATATATGTTCCAGAGATTAGGAAGGCAAAGGACCCCAGTTATGGGAGACTGAACAGATTTCATATGAGGGAGAAGGTAGGCCATCCCACTCACAAGGATACAGGTAAAACGCCTGTACCTTTGACTACAATACCACTACTATCGAGGAAGTTACTTACCTTCAGTAATGATATATCTTTAAGAGACATATATTAGTTATGGATTCCTTACCTTAGAATAACCCCCAGGCGTCAGACTGGATCCGGAGAATTTTTCTTCAACAGTACCCCTGTGTGTTGGTAGGTGGCGTCAGTCGACTCCACGTTCGTCGTTGATGTGGTGATCGCCGGAATGACGTTGCGGTATCTACTTAGACGCTGCCCCTGCGTGCTGACGTCAGTTCTTAACACGACATTCCACACCAGAACCGCAAGACACTGACCACTGGTGCATAAAGCTAGGGCCCTGAAAGGGAGTCCCTTACTCTAGAAATCAGTTCGCAGAACGGGGAGGATGGGCAGGGCGGTAAGGAATACATAACTAATATATGTCTCTTACAGATATATCGTTACTGAAGGTAAGTAATTTGTTCACCTGAAAGAGACTATTAGTTATGAATTCCTTACCTTAGAATAGATACCCCAGCAATACAAACCCTGGAGGTGGGTGTGCGAACCAAGTTCACACCAGGAAGTCCTGAAGAACGGAGCCGCCAAAGAAGCTGTCTCTCCGGACTTGGCTGTCCAGACAGTAATGTTTAGTGAACGTGTGCAACAAAGCCCACGTGGCTGCCTGGCAGATGTCATGAAGGGGGACTCCACGTACCAAAGCAGTAGTGGCTGCCATCGCCCTGGTGGAATGGGCACACAACCCTACTGAAGGTTCCTTTTTCGCCAAGGAATAACAAATTTTAATGCAAAGAATGACCCATTGAGAGATGGTACGTTTTTGCATGGCCTGACCTTTCTTGGTGCCCACATAGCCAACAAAGAGCTGATCATCCACCCGGAATTGTTTTCTGCGATCTAGATAAAATGAAAACGCACGTTTTGGATCCAGACGGTGGAGCCTCTCCTCCTCTTTGGAAGGATGTGGGGGCGGGAAGAAGGTGGGCAAAGTGATGGTCTGTCCTATGTGGAAAGAGGTAACCACTTTGGGATAAAAAGAAGGTCTAGTGTGAAAGACAACCTTGTCTGGATGAACAGCCAGGAAAGGAGATTTAGAAGAAAGAGCCTGAAGCTCACCTGACCCTATGAGCAGAGGTGATGGCAACCAAAAAGGCAGTTATGAGGGTCAATAGTCTGAGAGGACAATTATGTAGCAGCTCAAAAGGAGCACACATATGGTAAGTCAGAACAAGGTTCAAGTCCTACTGGGGCATTACGAAAGGAATAGGAGGAAACAGGCGAGTAATGCCCTTAAGGAAGCGATTTACAATAGAGGACTTGAAATGAGAAGGCTCATCAGGAAGGCGAAGAAAGGCTGAAATGGCCGAAAGATAGCCTTTAAGAGTGCCAAGAGCAGACCCCTGCTGGGCCAAAGAAAGAATGAAGAGGAGAACCTCTGAAAGAGGGGCAGAAAGGGGATCCACGGATCCACAGCCCTTGCTGTGCACCATGCCACAAATGTGTTCCATCTACAGGTGTATACCGTTTTGGTGGAGGGACGCCTGGCTGCCAAGATAAAGTAACAGACTTCTGGAGGAAGGTCGAAAACTGTCAACTACCACCGTTCAATCTCCACGCAAGGAGGTGGAGGCTGAACAGGTTCAGGTGAAGGACCACCCCCTGCTGCTGCGACAGAAGATCCTCCCGAAGAGACAGCCTGATCGGAGGATCGATGGCCATGTTCAAGATCTCGGGATATCAGACTCTTGGTGCCCAGGCCGGAGCCACAAAAATGACTTGGGCCCGGTCGCACTTGATCTTCTTCAACACTCTGGGCAGAAGTGGTATAAGCAGAAAGGCGTATAGAAGACCGAAACTCCACTCGCAAAGAAAAGTATCACCTAGCGAGTGCCGTCTTGGAAATTCCAACAAGCAGAACTGCTGACCTTGCGTGTTCTCTTCGGTGGTGAGATCTAACCAAGGCTCTCCCCACTGCTGAAAGAGACCTTGCACCACCTCCGAGTGAAGACTCCATTTGTGATCCATCATCCACCGACAGCTGAGTTCGTCCACCCTGGCATTCAGGGAACCCGCAAGGTGTTGCACCACCAGGGACAAGTCCTGATGTTCCAGCCACTTCCAGAGACGAAGGGACTCCTGACAAGAGGGTCCACGACCCCACCCTGCCCTGTTTGTTGCAATACCACATGGCAGTGGTGTTGTCTGTGAACACCTGCACTACTCATCCTTTGACAGAAGGAAGGAACGCCTTCAGTGCAAGGCAAATCACCCGGAGCTCCAGAAGGTTGATGTGGAACCTGGACTCCGCCCAAGACCAGAGGCCTCTGATCTCCACCTCCCCCATGTGGCCGCCCCTCCCCGGAAGTGATGCATCTGTCACCACTGTGAACTCTGAGTGGGGAAGGGAAAGGGATCTGCAGTTGACCCAATGCTGGTTTGTTAGCCACCACTGCAATTGGTGTGCAGTACCCTCCGAGATCTGGACGCAATCGGAAACATTTCCCTGATGCTGAGCCCACTGCAACTTCAGATCCCACTGCAGAGCCCGCATATGCCACCTGGCATGATCCACCAGCAGGATGCAGGAGGCCATGAAACCCAGCATCCTCAGGGTCATTATGACCGAAACCCAGGATAGAGGCTGAAAGATCGGAATCATAGCCTGAATATCCGGGACTCGCTGTTCGGGAGGATAGGCCCGAAACTGCGCTGTGTCCAGAACCGCCCCAATGAAAAGGAGCTTTCGAGGGTATCAGGTGTGACTTCGGCATGATGACAGTGAACCCCAGCGAATGCAGGAGGTTCACCATAGTCTGGAGATGGGAGACGACAGCCTGGGGCGAACTTGCCTTCAACAGCCAGTTGTCGAGATAGGGGACCCCTGATCTGCGCAGATGAGCTGCAACCAACGCCATCACCTTCGTGGACACCCGAAGGGCACTGGTAAGGCAAAAGGGGAGCACGGTGAACTGAAAATGCTCGTGGCCTACTGTGAACCATAGGTAACGCTGGTGGGCAGGCAGGAAGTGGATGTGAAAATAGGTGTCCTGAAAGTCGAACACTACCATCCAGTCTCCAGGGTCGAGGGCAGACAGGACCTGAGCCAATGTCAACATCTTGAAATTCTCCTTCCGGAGGAAGCGGTTGACGTCCCTGAGATCCAAGATAGGACGCAGGCCTTTGTCCTTCTTGGGTACCAGAAAGTAGAGGGAATAACAACCACTACCTACTTCTGGCACAGGGACTTGCTCGATGGCTCCCTTGGTCAAGAGAGCCGCAACTTCCTGATGGAGAAGGGCCAAGTGATCCTCCGACATGCAATGGAGTGTTGGTGGCATGAAGGGAGAAGTAGTCTCGAAGGGGAGGGAGTAGCCCTTTCGGACTATCTGCAAAACCCACCTGTCTGACGTGATGTTATGCAAGTGGGGGAGGGGATGACGAATCCTTCCGCCCACTGGCAACTGGTGGCCCTGAAAAGTCAGACTAGGAAGGTTTGGAGGCTGCTGCAGAGGGAGTACTGGTGGACTTGCCCGCCCGCTGGCCCCTACACCCACGATGCTGGGTCCCACGGCCCAGGCCGCGCAGAGGCTGGACAGCTTGCACATGCACGTGGCTCTGGGTGGAACGTGGTGGGGCACCCCTTCCGTAGCCACGAAAGGGGCGAAAAGCGGACTGCGCGGGGTGAGAGGTGGTAGCGAGGCCCAAGGATTTGGCCGTAGCCCAAGAATCCTTAAAGCGTTGAGCTTGTTGTCCGCTTTGTTGCCAAACAAGCGATGGCCATCAAAGGGAATGTCCAAAAGAGTCGATTGGATATCACAAGCTAGTGGACCTTAGCCAAGCATAGCGTTGCAGGGCTACAGACATTGAAATAGTCCTGCCTAGCGAGTCGGCAGTGTCCAGCCCACATCGTATGGCGAACTTCGCTGCATCTCTAGCCTCAGAAACTGCATGGGAGAGCACGGCCCGAGCCTTCTTCGGGCACTGTGGCAGCAACTGCGCGACCGTGTCCCACACAGAGTGGGTGTAACAACTTAAGAGACATGCGGTGTTCACCAACCGCAGCCCTAAGCTGGCGGAAGAAAACATCTTCTTCCCAAAGTGATCCAGCTTCTTGGATTACCTATCTGGGGAGCAGTAGGGAACGCGCCTTTGGACGTTGAGGCTTGGACCACCAAGCTCCTTGGGGTAGGGTGTTGGGAGAGGAAAGTGGGGTCGCCTAGGGCTGGCTGGTGGCGTTGGGCAATCATCCTATCCACAGGAGCCCCTGTGCTGGGCTCAGACCAGGTGCCCAGAAGGATGTCCATGAGGGCCTCATTGAACGGAAACAGTGGCTCCGAAGAGGCTGCTGCTGTTTTAAGCACCTCAGTCAGGAGGTTAGTCCCGACTACAACCGTAGGGAGCTCAAGGCCCAAGGCCTCAGCCACCCTACACAACACCACGGTAGGGGGAGAAAGCATGCCAAGGTCTGGGGATATATCCAGGCCACTGGCCTCACCCAGTTCCTCTCTACAGTACGGCTCTTCCAGCTGGTGTGCTAAAGGGTCAATAGACCTCTTCCAGTCCTCCTCACCCTCCTCTGGTTGCCACTCAGGGCGATAAGGAATGCCAGGATAGAACAGCGGTACAAAAGTACCGGTCGGCGCCGGTCCGGCTCCGTGTCCATGTCGAGGTGGAGGCCGAGGTCAACGCCGGCTGGGGACACAAAGGGTGTCAGAAGGGGCGGAGGTGTCGCCAATGGATTCGGCGCCAGAGGAGGTGTCATAAGGTTGACCGGTGCCGATCCGGATGCAGGACTGGATCCCTAGGGGCACTGCGGTAACAGAGCCGAAACCTCTGGCATCGAAGGCCTAAAACCCCTAGCCGAGTCCACAGTGCCCGAAGGTACGTCGGCGGAGTCGGGCTGCCCAAAGATGGAGTGGAGGGCTTCGTAAAAGCTATGAAGTTGGGCAGGGGTCGCCCCGGCTCCCGGGAAGGGAGGGAGGCTCGGAGCCGACCCAACAGGCTCCGCGTGTCGGAGCCGGACGACTACCTTCCGCCTCGAGAAGCTTTCAGGATCGCTCCCGCAAAGACTTCGGGTTCATGGCCTGGAAGTAGGAGAACGACTTAGGGTTGTGGTCGTGCTCCAAACACAAGAGGCACACAAGATGTGGGTCCGTGACAGACATCCCTTGCACCAGGAGTCAAACGACTTGAAAGAAGAAGTCCGCGTGTCGGAGCCGGACGACTACCTTCCGCCTCGAGAAGCTTTCAGGATCGCTCCCGCAAAGACTTCGGGTTCATGGCCTGGAAGTAGGAGAACGACTTAGGGTTGTGGTCGTGCTCCAAACACAAGAGGCACACAAGATGTGGGTCCGTGACAGACATCCCTTGCACCAGGAGTCGAACGACTTGAAAGAAGAAGTCGACAAAATGTCTAAAAAAACTCTAGTCAAAAAAGACTAAGGGTATCCCTCTCTCCGGATCTGCGCTGGCTGGCGCAAAAAAATAAAGAACTGATGTCAGCACGCAGGGGCGGCGTCTAAGTAGATACTGCGATGTCATTCTGGCGATCACAACGCTAACTACGAAGGCAGAGTCGACCGATGCCACCTACCGACGTACAGGGGTACAGCTGAAGAAAAATTCCTTGGATACAGCCTGACGCCTGGGGGTAATTCTAGGGTAAGGAATCCATAACTATTAGTCTCTTTCGGATAGTATTTTATGGCGTAGACAGCAAGGGCAGTAGCTATTCTAAAAAAAGAGGGGTGCATATCTGGTATCCACTCATCATCATCAGCCAAAAAAACTAAACAAATCTCAGTGGTCTTAAATGACTGTCAAGCTAGCTAGAGTAAATGCACATGGGCTGGCCAGAAACATTCAAGAGCAGGGTGGGATACCTTTACTAAGCTATGATGAAGATCTTTCCAACAGGCATAGAAATGAGGATGTTATAATGTAGGAAGCTGGCTCTCTATATATTATACCAAAGTAAGGTATAGTGTGCACAGAGTCCAGTGGATCCCAAGAGGCTTAAGTAAATAACACTAAAAGCTCTATTTGTGGTAGTGTGGTCGAGCGGTTAGGCTTATAAGACGGTTGTGTTAAGCTACTGTTGTACACACTCATGCAAGAAATGATTACACACACTCAAAGACTGAATCCATGACCAATTGTTTTGTAAAACGTTATTACTTTGTTACTTTATTTTAGGACCAAGGGGAACCCAGCTGCAGGTAGGTAACAATTTCAAGAAGAGCAATAATACTTTTTACCAAGCAGTAGGAATTGTTTGCACGGCAGTAAGAATGCTTTACAGTAGTGGAAATACGTTTGTATTGACAAATCAGAAACAGAAGAACTTTGCAATGAAAACAGATATACATTTACATGCAATAGGAGAATGTTATGCAATTCTATGGGAAGAAACAGATATATGCATTAACAGGCAAGTACTCAACTTACTCTTCCAGTCTTCAGGGGTTTAGAACAACACTGGGCAAGGTTTAGTTTAAGGTGACTATTGCACCACCAGTGGCACTGGGGCAGCCAGGTGCAGAGGTCACTGAGCCCCATGTTAGTCAATAGAGACTGGGGGCACCCTTAAGAGGTGCGGTTTGCAGGTAGGTACCCGTGGTTTCAGGGTACAGGCCCCTGGGGTTAAGGTAAGCACGGGGGCCACAAGGCAGCACCAAAGCTACACCACCAGCAGCACAGGGGCAGCTGGGTGCGCCCTATGCAAACGAATGGAAGATCTCGGTCGAACAAAGAGGTTGCAGGCTCACATCAGGAGGCTAGATGTAGGTGATCACCGGCTGGACAGGTAAGTGGGGTTGCAGGGCAAGGCCTGGGTACTGGGCTTCCCAAAGTCGGGGACTGAGGATGCAGGGGTGCCTTTTTGTGTCGGGTTTTTGTTACCGGAGCTGGTAGCAATCAGGGGGACCCTTTGTATTAAGTCTGCGGCCGACTTCGTGGCTTCCAGGAGAGGTCAGCCACCGATGGGAGTCGAGGTCTGGATCGCTGGGGAGACTTCGCTGGTCAGGTGAGCCACTCAGACTCAGGCCGTGCGCGTATGGTGCAGAGTGGGCACAGGTCGCGGATCTGCCAGGATCCTGAATCCTTGGAGTTAGAGTTTTCTGGACAGGGCCACTGTCCTCACGTGATCTGGTCTGTGTTGAATAGTGGAAGTCGTCCTGGGGTTCTTGGAAGTCACTGGCCACAGGACAGGCGTGGTCTTTGTCACAGGTTTTTCAAGCTGGAGACAGGCTGGTAGGGCTGGGGCCAAGTCAGTCGTTCTCTTCAAGCTTTGCTGCACAGCGTCTTCTTCATCTTTATTCTTCGTAGGTTGCAGGAGTCTGAGGATCAAGGTTCAGGGGTGCCCTTAAATACTGAATTTAGGGGAGTTATAAGTAATGGCAGGTGGTAGTCAATGCTGCCTTTTAGGGTGACTACACTCTTTGTGTGTCTCCCCTACCGTTGGAGAGGGGCATCCCCCAATCTGATTGGGTAGAATCCTTCCATTCAAGATGGAGGATCTCCTAAGGAGGGGGACACTTCGGTCCAAAACACCTTAGGTGTGGTCCTGGCAGAGAAGGGACACACCTCTCCTGACTAAAAATGTTGCCGCCGACCTTGCCACCAAATGTGTGGGCTTGGTCAGTGGGGCGGGCATCCACACTAGCTGGAGAGGCCCTGGCTAACATATGAAAGGGCAGGAAGCCTTTGAGGCTCACTACCCTGAACGCTGTTCCTGCTTGGGGGTAGGTGTGAAGCACCTCTACCCCAAGCAGTCTTAGTTCCAGACCCACAAGAGCACAAGGGCTCCCACCTCAGGGAGTCAGAAACTTGTCTGAGTGTGGCATGCTGGTGCAGACCAGTCAGCTGGATACAAGGGAGTTGGTAGACTTTCAGGGGGCATCTCTAAGATGCCCTCTGAGTGCATTTTACAATAAATCCAACACTGGCATCTGTGTGGGTTTATTGTGCTGAGACGTTTGATACAAAACTTCTCAGTATTCAGTAAAGCCATCATGGAACTGTGAAGTTCGTAATGACAAACTCCCAGCCCAAGTAATTAATATGGCTTTACTGCACTTAAATGTCTACAAATGGACTTAGACACTGTAAGGGCATATTGCTCATGCAGCTATGCCCTCATCTGTGGTATAGTGCACCCCGCCTTAGGGCTGTGAGGCCTGCTAGAGGGGTGACTTACCTATGCCACTGGCAGTGGTTGTGGGCATGGCACACACGGATGTGTGCCATGTTGACTCTTAGCTTTTGTCTGCACCACAACACACACAGTTTGCAATGACAGTGTGTATGTGTTTGGTGTGGGGTCTCTGAGGGTGGCACAATACATGCTGCAGCCCTTAGAGACCCTCTCTGGTCACAAGATCCTTGGTATCACTGGTACCTTTTACAAGGAACTTACATGTGGGCCAGAGGTGTGGCAATTGTGGAAACAATGGTATAGTTTTGGGAAAGAACACAGGCACTGGGTACCTGATTGGCAGCGACCCAGTGCACACTCAGTCAAAGTGCATCAGATATCAGGCAAAAAGTGTGTGCGTGTGTGTGTGTGTGGGGAGGGGGGGGGTAAGCATGCAAAAAAGGGGCACTTTCTTGATGATAAAAAGTGTTAATTATCCATATATATATTATGGCTATTGATGTGGTGTCCTAAACATGGGACGTATGAAACATAACACCCCACTGATCTTATTCTATCTGGTTCTTCTTTCATCATTTCAATGGCGTAACCCAGATCCTGCTGAAGAGAGTGGCTCAGATGAACAGTAAATCAAAGACCTTCGCTTGTACATCAAGTCTGAATGAATCCTGAAGTGCTATTTGGTGGCTTCATGTCTAAAACTTGTGGCTAATGATTTTAGTGCATGGTTCTATGTTCACTTTATATCTCTACTCAGCTACTCCTAGGTCACGACCAGTAGGTCATCTGACAAGCACTCTTTAGAACTTGACACCACTTTTCCAACCAGCTATTACTTCCTGCTCAAGTGACTAATCTTAGACTCCACTTTAAGCAGTGGGCAGACAAAGGATTGATGCATGTTCAGAGATGGTCTCTGACTGAGGTGCCTGTGACCGAATCTGAGGGTGTTGGATTAAATTGGAGCTTCTAAATATTATATCTGGTCAAGTCCCCCTTCCCCTCCAAGAAGTGACCAAATTAGCAATGGAGAGAGGTTGTGTTCTGAATAAAGACACGTCTAATAAACAGATACTTCATCCGTTTCAGCCACAAACCACAGACATACATCAGGCACAAGATTCTACAACAGTAAGACATTTTCCTCATCCTGTCTTTGAAGTAGAGGCTATGCCTCATAAAATGCCCCCAGCCCAAAGCTGCTGGTCTTCTTCCAGAAGAAACAGTCTCATCACTCTGCATTGAGCTCCAAGCTGTTTCTCTATGCATTCATTATTACCAACTAAACAGAATTGTCAACATCAAATTTGGTTTTGGCGCCCACACAGAATCTTGCAGAGCGCCGGTAGGCAGGGCATACCGCTGGGCTTTTGGAGAACATGTAAATGCAGTGCTGCAAGCCCATCTGTGCTAAATGGCCTCCAACGATGGGGAGAGGCTGAGAAGAAGAAAAGAAGATCCCTGAACTCTTACAAGGATGGTGACAGGCATCTTGGATTGTGATTGGCTGGTAAATCTTTCTTTATGTTTCACTGTGTCCTTTTGAGGCAATCAATATATTATGTTGCTGCAGCCAGAACCTTGCTTCATGGATTTACAATTTGTATAGGAGGTACAATATGTTCCTAAAGAGTTTGCTGAGGAGACATCTGTATTACCAAATAGTCTTCTGACAGCCAGGAAATCACAGACGCTGTATCGTTAGTCGGTATTGTGTTCTAATTCAGGGAACATTATTTATTTGTGAACTTTGATGGCGAAGACAAGGGCATAGAGGAAACGTTTGCACATGAGTGACCATTAGGCGTGGAAGTCTGTAGAAACTACAGCAGACTAAAGATTTAGCTGTGGGTAAAATTGAGCTCTGAAGCAAGATAATGGTATAAAACACGTGTTTTAGATGTGGGGAAAAGTGTCTCTAAAACCAGTAGTGTGTGCATCTTCTCTCTCTCTCTCTCCTGCCGCTATCTCAAAGAGAGTTTGAGACAATTTTTGACAAAATTAGATTTTAAAGACGAATGACCAAATTAAACAAAACATATATTGAATTGTTTCAATTATCGTCTGGAATGAGATTTCTGACAACATTTTGTTTTATTTGTCAATTGCACAACCACAAAGGATTTCTTGGTGCAATATAACACATTTTTAGCTACTCAACTGAATGGCTCTAATTTTTTCGACCTCAGTGGATTTACTGCGATTCAAACCTTTGACATAGGGTCATTGCGTTAGTCCACTAACACATCAGAGACCCATTTACAAATATACGTTAAGTCACTTAATGTCATGGAGTATGTTTACATGTAAGACCAGTTTGTCTACACCAGGCACCATGGGAAAAAATGTCCTACATTTGTGGGCGTGCAAAACGTCCCTTCAACCATGCACCATTCAAGTGATCCAACCTAGAATGGGCCAGTCTGTAAAGCCAAAGAATGCTTCATACAGCAATACACAGAAGTGTTTCCCCGGATTGTTCCTCTCATGCATATTTCAGATAGTGCCCCCATTTAGTGTGAGCCACACTTTCACCTTAAGGATGCGCCATAGAGTAATCGAGAATAACATGTGCTTAATTTGTTAACATGCACCATACCACAACCCGGACCCTGGCTGTCCCAGCCCCCCCCCCCAACCTCCCACCCAGGCATGCTCCATACAATAACTCACGCTGGTGTGTGCCCGTATGTCCCTTTCAGGCATGTTCTATACAGACCCATCCTAGAGTATTTTCAGCTTGACTCCCTCCTGCCCACCACTAATGACACCATACAGAGACACTCACCCTCAGTATGGACTGTACAGTCTGCAGAGGGTATGTAGACGTTGTAGCAATGGCCTTGGCTATGGCACTGATTATAAACACTTGCATGGATGACAGCTGCAGGAAAAAGGGAGAGAGAGACTGAAGTCAGAGACAAACAGATTCCAGGGGATATAAGAGATGCCAAGTGGGATGAGATGACCTGGGAACAATCACAGGGGTATAGGAGACAGAATTTCTAAAACAATTCTTCAACCAATGGCACAAAAGCACAGGAAAAAACAAGAGATCATAGACAGTCTCTTCCTCCACACTAGCCTCACTGTTCTGTGTCACTCCTTGTGAAACAGACTCTTAAGTATTTTGAGATGCCAACATGTTTCAGCTCCTGTGTGGCACAGTTCCGTTAGTGTTTCTCTCAATAGTCTTGGGAATGTGAAATGGCTTGTGTCCAGACTCCTGGGACTGGCTTTACTCTCTCTGGTGTTACTGTATTTTGACAGTCTATTTCTGGCGAGGACCAAGGCTGGGCTTGCAGTGATGATGGCTTCACTTCTGGATGTGCACCGGCCACCGCTACTCTCTCCACTGACTCTTTCTTGTTCAGCTGTGGCTTAGGGCTGGGCTTGCAGTGCAAAAGGTTCCATTTGTGACCTCTTCCTAGGCCTTGTCTTCCACCTGTCCATTACAGCTTTTTACTCTAAAGCCAGTCCTTGCTTCTTCCGTTGGGAGATACAATGACCTGCTTTAAGTTTGGTTCGGACCAACAGAAAATCGGGTCGTCAGCAGCAGCAGTTGACAGCCAAGAGGGGTGAGCCTCTTACTACCAGTCTACAGACTCCCAGGAAAGTGAAATCATAGATTCAAGGGGAGACCAGATGCGCCTCGCAGTGGCGTGCAGCAATAGCATCATAAGAGTCAGTAAGGTTCTTGACACTGATCCAGCATAGTGGCACTAATAACTCCTAGCCCATGCTCTGAGGAATGATAAGAACTCATCACGCTTAGAGCAGCATGAAGTGAAAGTGTTCCTTCAGCCACCACCATCCAAAGGTTTACTATTTCTAAGTTAATGTTATGCTTATTCTAGGTGACAGATATGTCATTACTGCTCACCTTCCAAGTCTTCTACAACGGCGACTCTTTAAATAAAAGTAGGTTTGCCAATCCACACAAGCTGCTGTGTTTAACCTAAGAAAAACTAACAGTCCTGTCTGAGAAATGCTAGAAACCATGGCACCTATTGACAAACTGCATTCTGCAGTAGGTTCAGAGGTACTACAATAGTACTACTAAATGTACTACAAAATGCTATTCACATATAGTCAAGGTCCCCGCCTCTCTTTCCTATCTCTTATGTGCTGAGATTGCCGCCTGTGAGAAAACCTCGGACGTTACCATGACCACACCCCTTCCCCGCTCCTACCAGTGGACCTTACCCGGGGAGACCGTCCTCGAACAATCCCGCTGTCGGCCAAAACCAGTACGGAAGCTGGCCCCGCCCCCTGACCCTCAGGCCTGGACAGGTCCTGGCGCCGACGGGAGAGACCAGGAAGGGGGGGGGGGGGACTAAACCCGGGTGTAATTCTCTACTACAGGAGAAAAGAAGGATCGCAACAGATGACGGACGCACTTGTGCCGGAGAGAGACGGGAGAAAGGCGAAGTAGCGAAGTCGGAGCAGGAGGAAGAAAGAAGCGAAGCAGAGGAAGAGGAGCAGCGTGACGAGGAACCGGAGCAGAGGAGGACGGAGCCGGAGCAGCGAGGAGTGAGCGCGGCGAGGCGGAGTCCAGAAGCGGAGGAAGCAGAGGAAGCCCCGGACGAGACGTGGTGCGAGGACTGGTGGACCCCACAGGAGGAGGCTGGAGAGCGGCCGCAACCAGGAAGTGTTGCGGCGGGGCCAGTGAGTGGCTAAACCACGGGGAAACGGGACCGGGAAGCGGGTGGTAGACGAAGGAAAAAGGGAGGAGGGTGGTTACAGGGTTACACGGTCACAGGGTGTGGCTTTAATTTTGGTTGTTGTATGGTGCCGCATTATAGAACGTCTCTCTCCCCCTTTCCACCTTTCCGAAGGGACACATCCAGAGTACCCACAACGTCATTGGTGATCGGGTCTTTCAACTCCCTGCACCAACCTAGACCCTATGTCCAGTGCCCTAACACTTCCATCCCCTAAAAATCTACACGGGTGCGGTAACGGATCTTTTTACTTCAGTATAGCATAGACAGGTCAAAGTCCCTGACGGCCTCTCGTTTGTTTCTTTATCCCTCTCATGAGCCTCCCTGGGGAACCCACCTCGACCATCCCAGAGACATCAAGCAGAGGAGGAGACCGTCTCAAAGAAGAAGAAGAAGAGATCGTGAGACCACGCCAAAAGCCCCTGAAACCCGACTCAACTGCCATACCTACTGCTATACCAATAAAAACCTACCCACTGGCTCATTACATCCAGCCTCCGCGTCTGTTTATCCGGCCCGCCCTCCCACACCGCCCGACAGCGGTGATCTATGCACAGACGGGTATACGTTTTAGTCGTAAAGGAGGGAGGGATGGGGAGAGTGGGGAGTTCCTGGAAAATGGACAATACTTACTTCTAAAGCAGAGGGTTTTAGAGAGGAGTATGGAGGTGGAAGGGAAGGGAAGGGTAGTATAGAGATGGGTTTAGGAAGGAATATGCGCACACCCACAAAAGAGTAAGTCCATTGCTATTCACAAACTGCACTTCTATAGTTACTGCAGCCAATAAAGAACCAAAACTGTTGTAAATGTATCCTGCACAGAGCTGGAGTAAGTCCAGCACCACCCATGGCCACTCACAAACAATACAACAACCACCCACAGAAAACAGTAGAGGCAGGGGCCTTAGTTAAAGGTTTTAAAAAATATATATAATTTATGTAATGTTAGAAAAATACAATTTAAATTAAAAATATTTGTATCAAAAAGTATTTTAATATGTTTTTTTAAAATTACAAATGAATTGACCTTTTTTAAAAAATAAGCTAAATTCAAATTTTAATATATAATAAATATAAAGATTTTACTTTAGGTGTTTTATAAATAAATCTTTTAAAAAAAATTGAATATAGCTAAATGAATTACATTTTTAATTTAAAATTTAGTTAATAGTAACATAGCATCAATAATTGCTATTCTACACTTAAAATACAAACATAAAATGTATTTACATTAACATTTAACTTCTAGATTTTTTAAAACTATAACTATTTAAAATGTTCCTATACTTTACCAAAGGGGGTCTACTCCTTGATTCCGTGTGTGGAACTTTAAATACAGTTGTAATGTCACTACTAGCAGGAACTGTTTAGTTGTATATGATGATTTTACTCACTCCACCCAGTGTGAACACTTTTGAGAAACTTTACACTTGCGAACGATGATTAGCTAAAAGTAGTACAGCCACCATAATGTGTGTAAACTGACAAGTGTAGATTTATTAATGTTTAAGTTTACCTTTGTGAATACGCCCCTTACTTTCTAATATTGGGAAGGGACTTAGGCTTGGACAAAGACTGAATTAGAGGATCCTGGAGTCTCGACTCTGAGGACCCCAAGGAAACGGCCTCTAAGGAATCCTGTCCCACAGGGGGCATTTCTGTCCTCCTATGCCAATGCTAAAAGCAGCAGTATGGCTTGGAAAATGTACTGGGGTATCTATCAGAAGTACCCTGACCATTATTCAACCTGCCTTCAAAGAACCAAATACTCAAATGCTGAAGGACTCAGAGGAACAATGTCTCCGTAGGAGGTGTTAAGAGTACCTGATAAGCGTAGGCAGATATGGCAAGAATATGGAACTGATGTTGCAGGAGCTTGGAGCTGCAGCAGCTGCCCTAAAACTCTGAAAGCGTCAATCCTCACTCATGATGCCCGAGTGTAGCTTTTGTAAAGCTTATGGGGCTCTCATCTTGGGAATAACAGGATCTATTTGCTTCGAGGGCATATTCCCTGTATGTGAACTGTCTGGGTGACCATAGGCTAGTCATTAAATTATCTGGAATGGCAAGGCTTTGTAACATTCTGATGGGTAATGCGGCCTCTAGAAGGCTGGCAATGCTTCTTAACAGCAACACAGGAGAAACCGTTCACAGAAGTTAGATTAACATCTGCTTAGAGTATCTGCCTAGACAGGTAGACACGGAGCAGAGGTATAGACAGAAAATCAGACTCGCGGTGAAGATCAGTGCAACAATTGCGCCTTGCTGGTCTTAATACACGTTTTTCTGAAGGTCAGTACACCTATTTATATACATATACAATTTGTTATTATGCGGACAAACATAAGCCTAGGTCACGAGTTGGTGGAACCAAGCTACAGCGCCAATGTATCGATGACGGTACCTCACTTACGTGTCCCTACCTTTAACTGTGCCCCCTGACCTCCCACTCACCAAACTGGCTTCACCTGTGCACGCCAGATCTCAACAATCCCTCTACAGCCTTACCAATGTGTGCTGGTCGCTTAAATTCATCGGCTGCTGTTGACTGCGCCTACCAGAGAAAAGGCAATAAAGACCTGTCTGTTCCCAAAATCATGGCAAGTGTCTCTCCGACTAGAAGCCAAAGTGGCTTGTGAAAGCAGCCTGCAAAACTATCATTCACAAACCCTTCACTTGCCACTCTATACATAAGATGCTTCTACACGTGGCTGCGCCAGGTGTGTAGCAAATTCTCAGGCGCTCACGCACAACACCAAGGAACAGATTATAGATTCCACTTCAACCAACAACATTCTCCAATCCAACACTACAAATGGAGTAGTTACATAGTCACACTGGAAAGTGACTTAAGCATTGTCAGTATGTAGGAAAAAACTCATTGAAATGCTACAATACAAGACCTGCCCACAACTGTGCCTGCATAGCCTGCCTCTCACCTGGTTTGAGATCGGTCTAACCATGTCTGCTGCTCCTCCCCTGCATCTGTGCCTCCTCTCCTGCATCTACCCTCTGCTACGTGTCAGCCTCCAACTGTGCCTGCCCAGTCTCACCCTTCTGTACCCGTCCTCACCTGTCTCCGCCATCCTTACATCTGTCTGCCATATTTTCTCCTACACCTGCTTCCCCTCTCCTAGGTCTGCCCAGCCTCACCATTGTCTACATTGCAATACCTGCACCTACTACAAGTTGCGCACAAGTGCTTTCCCAGCCTCACCTCAGCCTGTCCGGCCAGCAGCTGGCGCTTCAGCCCCTCATAGAACATGAATTGGATAGCAGGGTTAAAGACCAGCAGCAGAGATGGGACGGTGCCGTTCCAGAGTGCTGCAAAACCTTCATCTCGCACAATCTGATGGAAGGCATCTGGGAGAGAGGAGATACATGGATTTAAGTCAACACCAACCAGGGGAGACTGGAGGGAGGTGCATAAACAGAGCCATATCAGAGTCCCAGTACTGGAAAAGCAGGAGGGCTTAAGATCATGATGAAAGTGAACTGGCTTGGCTGCATGTAGGTTCCAACAATGGAATAGTGGAGGGCACACCCGGTCAAGATTGAGATACAAAAGCAGAACTGTGTGAGAATCCTTGTAATGGAATAAAAAGGAGTTTAACACATGCCTTAATAATTGCTTCAAATTCCCATCGTACCCATGATGCCCTTGTAGTTGGTCGTCACAATGTCATCGTTCCGGAACTTGGCCCCCTGCAATTTTAGGCGTGTGTTCACCACCCAGAGTGGTGTGGTGAGCAGCACGTTCACCACTCCTGCAAGAGAAAGAGGACGAATCAAAAATCAAGAGAGAAGAAAAGGCATTTATTTTGTTCACAGCAATGCATATGAGTGACCTCTGTGCCCACCTTTAGAAATCAAGAATAAGCTAATTTCCCATTACAGCGAATTTGTAGTATGATGTCTGATATAGATACACAATTTATGTACTCTTGGATTTTAGTAGTTCGACCCAGATTAGTTTAAAGAAATTAGAAAAACAGCCCGGGGACCATATTTCAGCATCAACATTAAAGTTGACCACAATAACTCCAGAACTCTCCCCAACTCAGGACCATATTAAGGTTGCTTCTTTTCCTCATGAGGAGGCCATTTGGATCTCGAGTCGAAACGTGACAGATAGCGAGCAGCAAAAAACAGTATGAAAGTGAGGAAAGAGTCTGCTGAGGCACGGATAGTTCCAGATTTGCAAAATTTGTATATAGTAGATAGTTTAAACACAAACATTAACAGACTAATTTGCAAGAGACTAGAGTTTGACATCTTTAGAGTCCTTCACAATACCTTCTGGGCACATAAAAGAACCTTAAGGAAAGAAAATCTCCCTCAAATACAACCAGAAAGGAATAAGGTTTTTCTTTGAGCCAAAGCTGAAGAAGACCATAAGGTAAGGTCATACCTGATAACTAAGCAATTTTCAATTCAGGAATGGGGCAGAAAATAGTAACGCTATAAATCAGGCAGGGGAAGTGAACTAGTGAGCCTAAAGTATATTTAAATCCACTGGCTCAAGCATTTAGTTAAAGCAATTTTTAACTAAACATTAGTCAAGTTGGTGAGGATAGTAAGAGTTTAGCAAATCAAAACTCCAGTATTCATACTCATATCATTTCAAGGTTCAAGTCAACCCGTTATCCTCACAGAGAAAACAAAGGTTGGGTTGAGTCTGAGCAAAGATGACTGGCCCATGTAATTTTTCAGAACTTTCATTTATACCAGAAAATGATTTGTGAGGAAGACCTGATTTGTTAAACAGAAGTAACACATGTCCAAATATTAGAGGCCATCCTTAGGCCGACGTACCAGTAATCACATTACATTTTTTGACCATGAAATGAGTAAGAATGTATGGAGGGATCTGGAGATCACTCAAAGATTATGGGGCCACTGGCAATGCTTAGAGTCTTCGGGTTCAGTAGGATATATAGCCAATATACCAGTCCCAAACTTAAAGCAAGAAATCCCTGGCAACTCAATGGATCTGGGGGTTCAGAGGCAACTATTCTGAGAGGTGCATTAGGTTACCCTTGGGCACAAAGGAGGGGGAATTCAACAACTTGTGGGGTGTGAATAACTGGCAAAAAAAGTTGAGGTCCTGGAAAGTTAGGGGCCTTAGATGTCTTATGAAGGGTTCTACAAGACTGGATTACCTAAGCAGACATGGAGTGCTGTACCTTCAAGACACCTGGGCTTCAGGAGGGCCTAACCCTCTGGAATTTAAAGAATGTTATATTAATGCTATGGCTTTTAAGGGAAAGGGGCACCCTAAGCGAAGAATAATATTTTATGTTTCCAGTTACTAGAAGTGTAAAGCATCTATAGTGGAACCAGCCAATCAGTATTACTATGCAAAGTAATGCAAGTGTTGTTTTTTTTCTCTAAGGATAAGCACACACTGGTATTTGTTAGTACAAAATATACATCTTTCCTCGAGGGTTAAACAAAAAACGAATGTATTCTTAACAAGATTTAATTCCCCAACAGGTTGTATATAGCTATAATCCCGATTTACACTTGATGGGTGACTTCTAATCTTAAACACTCACAAGGGAACGATTAATTTGTGGTCAGTAGCAAAGAAAGCTGGAGAAATAAGAATATTTCAATGCCAATACAAGAGGAGGATCGAACTGGTGTCAGATTGCTAACGCTTTGTTAATTTTAATTTGCAAGATCTCAGTGCACAGTCTCCGACTGACATCCCTGGAAAAATCACACACTATTCGGTTGTCAGTCGTTTCAATATCCTTCTATTATAATAGCCCTTTACTTTTGAGGAAAGGGAGGAGTATCACACAGCTCAAGTCACTAAACTAGGAGGTTTAGTTATTGAACGTGATGTCCAAAAAGGTACGGATTACTTTAAAAAAGGAATTAAAAATGAGATTAGATCAAATGGAAGGCAGAAGCCCACTCTGTTGGATACACCATTTATTGGCTCGATTTTTTAGGTTACATAGTATAGGCTGAAAATGAAGTAATAGGATTAGTGGTTATTGGTTCTTTGCAGTCTAGTCCTGTTACCTCAGCTTCCTATGAAAAGAGGCAATGAAAACAAGTAACACAACAATTTATGGTTTACAGAAGAACTAAACTGGTATATGAGTGCCATGAATAAGCAGATAACTGCCCTGAGGAGAGAAACACAAAGTGTGTCCGTATTTAAAAATATATAAGTCTCATAGTATGTGTAAAGTTGGTAGTTGAAGAATCTGTGACTTATTGAAATAAATGACAATTATTTTGGCACAGGGATAGAGGAAAGATGAGGGCATAGCTTCCTTTTAGACAAAGTAGAGCTCCTCAATCTATGTTTTTTGCTCTATCGATAATGCAACGGACACACGCCCACTCAAGCCAATGCTTAAAGTGATAACAGCTAAATTGAAGCCTGCACTCCTATACTCTTATTCAGTTTTTCCAGAGAAATTGGGATTGTAGATGAATTTAGAAAAATGTACAGCGTTTCAATGACTGTTTGCTTTTCCCCAATCATTAGCTCAATTTCAAATATGGCTGAATTTCAATTGAGTAAAAGAGAAGCTTAGTTCATTGGCGTTTTTCTCTCTATGTGCTTTTTATGCCATTAACTTTAATACATTGCACAATGTAATCTAGACAAAATTCCACCACAAGAGATTAGGATAATCAATGGACAAAACTATACGACACAGTCTTAGAAGTACTCGATATGCAAGGTAATTAAGATTCAGTTAACAGCTCAGACATTTTTAAAACAAAATCATTAAGGAGCAAGTCAAGGAACTATATTGGAGTAAAGCCTGAGAAAATTACAAATGGAAGGCTGCACAGTACACTAAGGCCAGTTAATAGAACCAGGGCAAGTGTTGGTATATTTTACAAGTCAGCTCTCAAAGACAATTAGGCGTATTATTGTCTGACTCCAATTTTTTTATTACCTATTAAGGAACTAAAGATCAGGCTGTGCTTTAATTGAGCACAGGAAGCATACGTCTGATGAAGCTACTAGGTTTGCAATAAAGGGCCATAACTTCAGGCCTGATTTACTGTTTAAAAAAAAAAAAAAAACATTCTCAAAGTGGGAGTCTAGTTCTTTGTTTTTCGAAATAATTAACCCCATACCCTGACAGTTTACTACCCGGAACTGGAGATCATGTAGCATTTTGTTTCTGTCTCTCATCAGTTCTTTTCTGGTGGTGACGGACAGGAAAAAAGACATTACAGTGTACTTCCAAAATAGGTCGGGGTGTAATGTCCTTGTTACAGCCCCTAATCCATAGGGCTGCTGGAGGAAGTTTTCCGTCAAAAGAGCCGATGGGGCTCAGTCAATGGAAATCGTAAGGTCCACCTGTTTCTAAATGCGACAGGTGGAACGAGGGTTTGGCAGACACGGTACTTTGTCACATTTGCGCCGAAGTACCCTGTCTGCTAAACAGTAATCTGGGGCCTTAGCAAGTAAAATTTGTAGATGCTTTACTGAGTAAGCTGGTGGCAGTTTAAACAAGCACTAGCAAAGCCAAGAGGTCTCGCCTATGTGACAGCTATTGTCTTTGCCAAGATCTTTTACCATGTTGTACAGCAGCATAGCTACAAGTTAGTGGAGTAGCAATAGAGTGGAGTGGCATAGAGTGGTGTGCCTTAAAGTGGAGTGCCGTAAAATTGAGTAGAGTGGATTGGTGTGGCAGAGAGTGGCGTGGCATGGAGTGGAGTGCCGCAGAGTATAATAGAGTAGCGTAGAATAGAATAGAGTGGCATAATATAGTTGGGTGATGCAGAGTGGCATGGCGCAGAGTGCTGTGTCATGGCATAGAGTAGAGTGGAGCGGGCCAAAGTAGAGGGGATTGGAATGGCGTAGAACAGAGTGGACTGGTGTAGAACAGAGTGGACTGGTGTGGAGTAGAGTGGCACAGAGTGGAGTTGAGCAGAATGGAGTAGAGTGGCATGAAGTACAGTAGAGTGGCACAGAATGTAGAGTCGTAGAATAATACAGTTGTGGGTGTAAGTAACTAAAGCCTCAATAGAGACAACAAATAGGGTGAAAGCAACATAAATAAGCTGTATGCCTGTGTTAAAAGTAGAAAAGCATGTAGCACATCCAGGAATAATACCAAAACGCTTATAAAATAATAGAAAAAAAGTGTGTTGCAAAAAGATGAGAAAGAACACATGTACTTGGCCCATGCTTCATTGAGAAGCAAACACAAGAGAGGAAGGGCAGCCTACGGGAGCTAAGCAATCGTAAGACTGCAAATGAGGGTTGTAAACTCACTAAATTGTAAACAATGTTTCTCAGCAGAAGGCATGCGCTGAATAGGCAAGACCTCAAATGACACTGTGCTTATCTTGTGACCATATTTAAATCTAAAAACAATTAGAAAATGTAGTGTAGTATTAGTGTTATTTTACAATACTATAATTGATAATAGCCACTTCTGAAAGGATTTTATATTAATAAAGCTTATTTAATTGAGAGGAGTTTGGTTTCTCTAAGTGAGTAATACTTTACAACAATGTGTTTAATCTATTTATCTGGTGAATAATGTGTTTAATATTCCACGGCAATAACTTTTTATTTAACTCTATCAAGGCAGTGGCATACTGTGGTTTCAGCATGCACAGAGTCTGCTCCACTGGAAAATACCAGCAGATCAAAAGAACTGTGAATACAGAATGCTGCAATGATCTTTAACAAAAAACCTGGGAGTTGCCTTAACACTTAACACCACCATGTTCCTAAGAAAGACTGTCAAGAGATCTTCCTCGGTTAAGGCTTTTAATTCACTAACGCCAAGTTTGAGAATGGCATTTCTTCAGAAGAGCCATCAGACTTGTGCAAATTGGGACCTATGATGAAGCCCTGACTGAAGAGAGTGATTGAGAACCCAACCCTCAGATATCTGTGGCCTGCCTTTCAGAAAGCCATTCCTTGCACTCTGGGAACACTAGCAGAGGCCAGGAGGAAGATATTCAGCAACTTGAGACGTTTAGGAGCAACAAAGTGCTCTAGCCAGTACCAGCCTTCTAGCCTATGTGAAGAACAGCTGACTGGTACTCGATCTGGATCTTAATTTTTGGTATAAAAGTGGTCGCCCGTTGTTGTTTTTCATAATTCACATTGACTTTTACACCACTATTGTTAATTAGGGTGTGTTCTACAAAAAATCATTTTTTGTTTTGGTATTGTTTTAATCACTAAATAGTAATTTTTACTAAATCGGTTTAGTAATTTTATTAACTTTAATGTTGGTTTAGTGTTGCTTAAATCCTTAAGATAAATTTCTCTGAGGAAAACCCTGCTGCTATGAGCCACTGTAAGCTCAGGTATCCTAAATTAAACTGTATTTATCTTATCAAGGTACTTGATTACTACTACAGAGGAAGATTTCTCCAAAAGTAGTAATCTTGTTTCTTACAGTAGTATGTAAGAAATTTGAAAAAACTAGTCAAAGTAAACTCAAGAAAGAGTTAAGTTACAGCTAAACTTATGTTATGATAGTCTTAAGATAAAATGAAAATACTTCTTCAGGGGCCTTCCAGGGATGTGTTTTGACAGTCAAAAGTACTAAATAGCCCCATATTTACAAAAAATTAAATCTAGAACCCTTTTTATCATAAAAATAAATACTCCGTCACATCAGTTATTTTTCTCTGGCTCCTTTAAACAGGATTCTGGGGAACTGAGTTAAGCCTTTTTACTCCAACAAGATGTTTTTAAACCTTTCAAAAACCATTTCAATCTATGACATTTAATACTAGGAGTGTTTTCCTGTAATTACTGACAGAATTTTGTTTTGGTCAAATGGAGTCTTTACTTGGCAGGAAAGGGTAGACAAAAAACATCATTATCTGTGTGTGGTCTGCCTGCATGGTCCAAATCTACTGTAGGAATATACACACACTGTGTGATCATGTCAAGGAAACCCTGAAAAACGGCAAGAAAATCCATCTTCATGGCAAATAGTAAGATCCTGATGCCAGGAAGCAGCTACAGAAATGCCAGAAGAAAGGGCACCTTCCACAAAACTTGAATCAAAAACTCTGTGGACTCCAGCAGAAAGAGATTCAAAGAGAGATCTAATTATGAGGAATTAGGTCACCCCCATTCAATGTTGAGGTCCATGATGTCAATGATAGTTACAATTGCTGTCAAAACACAACTTAACATCAAGGAGATTTAGACCCTCAACATCAGAGGATTTCATCTCTCCACATCATAAATCAAAAATCTGTGCTAGAAGAGTATACGCTTCTGAGTATTTCAGTATTCTCCAGTAAGAGAAACTATGACACTGGTTGCGATTTCAGAGTCACCGTCACCTTTGCGGTGGTCATCTCTACAGTTTGTGGTTCTGCAGAAGGCCTCCTCACCTGTGCCTTTAACCACTACACCAGCACCTCTTATAACAGTGGTCACGTCTCCTGTGAAGCAAACTTAAAAGTGCATTACCCCAGTGAGGCTTATTCCTCCAAGGACCACAACCTCATGAAAGAGATCGCATACTTTATTCCAGACATCTGTCGAGACAAAACTTTCATCAATCTCTACACACTTTCGAAGGAGATCACATACCCCTAGAGGGCTTCCACTCCTGGGACGACAAGCATTTCAACAATCCCGTCTTCCTCTCCAGAGATCAGAATGTACTCTCATACTCTAAATGATTCTCCACCACAGAGAATATAGATGGAGGAAGAAATTGATATATTTCACAAAGTTCTGATTGGAGGTGCTGTTCTATGCACTGGTGCCTACTTCACTAACCACATAAAGATTTAATACTCTACACCACAAAAGTCCTGCTAGACCTATGCTACCTATAGTGTCAGGCCTGCAAGAACCAGTGATGCAAATTTTCCTAGTAGCTGCTTCTGCAAAGAATGCCCCGATTCACCATGCAAAGAAAGACAGACCTTTGTATCAAGACAAACTATTACTTTGTTCAGACCCTGTCAGGCTCCGTGGCCAGCAAACCCCGACCGGAAAGAAGAAGGCGGCTGGATGCCTTATTGGCCAGTACCTCTGCTTGCCTTGCAGCCCCCTGCATCCTCGAGGGACGTGTTGTATGCAGCCGATGAACAGGACGAGGACCGCTACAGGCCCTTTAAATGCTGGTGACTGAGTGAATCGGAGAGAGGAAGTCCCACTACCTAGTGGGAGGAATCACCAGTGCCGGAAAGTGAAATGGACCCGGAAGAGCTGGAGGGGAGCGCAACGTTACGGTGGAGAATGGAAGAAGACGGCCGGAGACTCAGAGAAGCAGTAGAGCATCCTCGAGGTGGAGATGACGACGTGGGCGCTGCGCAGAAGGCGGGGACCAGCCTAGAAGCCCCAATGGAAGTGCCTGGAGCCCAACGACCCCACGAGCTGCCCAGCCGCGTTCCCAGAGGAGCGTTGCTTGCCCAGGTGCATGCTCAGTTCTTAGGGAGTGGGCGGCAGGTGAAAGTTAGGTCTCGCTCCTTTCTAAGATGGAATTAGTAAAGTGCACCTCTGCGAGACCTGGAAAGGTTCCCGCATACTGCTTGCATACTTGGTGAATGTTTAGTTTTGTATCCCATCACAGACTGCATGACGGATGTCTTTACTTCCCTCACTCCCGGCCCTATACCGTTGGAAGTAGCAAAGCGGATAGCTGACCCCTGTTTTCTTTCTCTTTTCTTTTGGCACATTCGGAACCTACTATCTCGGATATCCTTGGTGTAGCATACCAGGAACTGAAGAGGATTGCTATTCCCCTGGCAAAACGGATTGTTTACTGTACTTAACATAATTGCTGAGCAGAGCAATAAAAGTGTCTGGAGACCCTTATCTGGCTAGTTGTTTCTTCATCCTGCGACAGACCCACAGTTGATTGTGTGCTCATCTTGGCTGCAAGGACAAGCCATGCTGCTACTTCATCAACAGTCCCTCTGGACAAAGAGTATGTGTAAACATCCTAGGCAGAATGGTCTTGGGGCCTCTAGGGAAACAGTCAGTGACACAGATCACCTTGGGGAGTACTACAGAGCATTTTGGGTGGCTCTTCAGTGATTTTCTGAAAATATTATAATTGAGGAGATGATGGTCTCAAATTAATACCGCAATGGCAGATTCCTCTTTCCTGACTCTACTTTTGTTAAGATTCGGTAATAAGGGTTTATTCTCACTTCATCGAACAGGCCTTAAATCATAGGGGCCACAGAATATTCTTAACCTCCTATTCTCTGGCAATACTATTTGGAAGCTATGTGGATGAAGAAATATAACAGATGAAATCCAAAATGGAGGACCTGGATGTAGGGGGCCTGGAAGAAAATAAAGGATTCAGAAAGCACTACTAACAAACACGGAGAACACTGCTACTGCTAACAGAAGGCTACCAGCAGCAACACCAGAAATAGCCACAGCATAGGTCAAGGGAGAGACAAGCATCAACCATTTGTAGCTGATGAAAACCTCCAGCAACAGGAAAACATTGACTCTTTCCCTCCCCTTCCTGTGTCTGTCACTCCAGCAGAGGGAGATATCAAGAATCATATGCAAGACTGACAAGAAAACACATTAGTTAGATGGGTGCTGAATATTGTGCAAAAAAGAAAATTTATTTCGATATGGTTCGACATAAAGGACACGGGCATGAATTCAGACCCACTTTCATATTCAAAACAGTGAACAAAATATCAGACAATTGGCACAAGAAAGGAAGGCTAGCACTCTATCAAATACACCATAACCTTCATCAAGGAGGTTGGATGTACACCATAGACCTTCAGGATGCATACATCTACATCCTGATGGCAGAAGTTACTGAGACGTGTGGTAGGAAACAATGGCTACTAATAGTAACTTCTATCATTCTCCTTGAAATCAATGCCCATTTATGGTCTCAAAAGGCATGACCTTGACTCAGGTCACTATAAATAAAATATTTATGTCTACCCAAAGAATGAAGATCGGCTTATCAAAGCTTCGAACCCTCAAGAAACACTGGGGCATTTCCAGTTGAAAGGCATCACTCACCACTGTTTATGCATCAATCATATCAAGTTAAATGTATTCGCAAAATGATGCAATTTAAAAAAAATGCAGTTTAAAGGGAAAATTATGAGGAGAGGAGCAACTCTAACGCAGACACACATGATAGCAGCTGACTTTAACATGATTCATCCAAAACCACTGAAATTGTTGGCCCCCATCAAGCCGCTATATTACAAAGCCAAGACTCTAGTAGCTCCACAATGACCTTGACAGTGGAACCATCACACAAGAGACTGCTATGAAGACCAGATCTTAATCACAATTTGTACGTTAGATCGGGAGGTCATTAGGGCCCATTGCCTTTCCAGTCTGGAGGGAACGAATAGCCTGCATCATCTTGTCTGAGGCAACGTCTTCCTCCAGTGAAGTTCTATCTGCGTCTGCCAATACCGGCAGATGAATTACAGCCAGTACTTCTTTTGTTTCCACCTCCTGTCTGAGGGGCCTAGAAGTGTAGACCAAGTCATAGTATCGACCAAACTCGTCAGCAATATCCTGCGGGTAAGTGATCTTTTTCCCACCTGCTGCCCTAAATTCTGTGACCAGTCGGCTCGTTGCTTCCCTCCTATCTAACCAGGCTAATAATTTCCCAGCCTTGTCCCCTAGCTCGTATACGCGCCCCAGTTTGTGACTGAGCATGGTTTTGGCAGCTTTTCTTGCCTCGGACCTATATTCCTCTTACTTCAAGTGGAGAATATGTGCTGCGTCTTGGTCTACGGATGTCAGGAGGCCCTTTTCCAATCTAAGAATTTCATCCTCCAGCCGGAGAAGTGTGGCATGTTTATCTTTTTTTCGCCCCAGAAATCTGAGACAGGGTGTGTCCCCTTATCACTGTTTTAAAGGCCTCCAAAAGGACCCACGCAGAGGCAACTGTGCCGTAGTTTCCAGCAAAGTAGTGTTCAATTTCTTTCTCCAGCTTTAATTTAATTGCGGGGTTCTGAAGATACCAGGGGCTAATCAGTGCAACCACAGTACAGTCTCCTCTCCCATATACCATGTGTAACTAAACTGGGGAGTGGTCAGATATTCCCCTAGCTAGGTGTCGTACTTCCCTGACATAGCTTACCTGTGCCCCCGGGGCGAGGATTTAATCCAGGCGGGAAAAGCCTTTGTGGACCCCAGAGTGGAACATGTATTGTGTCTCTGCAGGGTGATATACCCTCCACATGTCCACCAGCCCCATAGCCTCCAGGAATCGCGGGAGGTGCAGTTGTGAGGGAGGCATATCTCTAGGGGGGTAGCCATCCAGTGTCTCCGAAATTACTGAGTTTAAGTCGCCTCCTATTATCAAACTACCAGTGGGAAACGTAAGTAGTGCCCTTCCCAGGTCTTTAAGTGTAGTGTCTTGCAATACTGGTGGCAGGTACAATGATAGCAGCGTCAGCGCCTCTTCCCCTCCCACTTTCCCGATACCGCAGCGTATCTCCCCAAATTGTCAGTATAAACCTGTTCTATTGCCATTGGGAAAGCACGTCTCTTCAATATGCCGACTCCTCTGGAGTCCGTTGCGGAGTGAGCAACCAATTGATAGCTCCCAAAGGCTAGGGCCTTGCACATGTTTCCTATGAGGTACGTCTCGAAGCACTACCACTTCCGGTGCATGGCGCCTGAGAAACTGCATAACAATCCCTCTTTTAATTTTGCTTCACAGGTCATTCACATTCCAGGAAAATAACTTAATTTGCTTATCATTCGTAGTGTCTATAACTCCTGCTAAACCTTGCTATTGGTTGGTGGGCTTCCAGCTGTGTCCCCGGAGGACCCACCCGCAGACAATAGATCCCCGTGTGAACCGCCGTGTTCTCAACGTCAAGTTCCTGGTCACTGCATTTCCTAAGCTTAGGCTCGCTAATTACAATTCTGTGACAAACGAAAAATATACCCACAAGAACAAAACACCCAACACCCCCGCCCTGTTACCCTCCCTGCTCTTCCGCACTCTGGGCTCAGAACTGCCCATGACCTCAATAGTGCAGAGTGCCTGTCGCCCTAACTAATAAACTAACTAGTAATTGAAGGGGGAAGAAGCAGTAGACTCCCGCCCAATTGACCCTCCACCGCTATTATACGCTCCCCAATAACTATATATGGACATGAATCATATACAAATATGGGCAAATTATGCAGAAAAAATTCACTTGGCCTGCTCAGCGTCTCGATCCATCTTGTTTCATTAGAAGTGGGGGTGACGTAGATGTCTCTGTGCCAACAGTGTCCGGCTTGGCAAAACAGTCACATACCAGTTCCAATGTCTAAAGTTCATTTGCCGTTATGAGTCTTCGCTGGCCTCCAGTCCTACAACCATTCTTACGCTGCTTCCGGTGTGTCAAAAAAACAGGTCTTGCCACCTGCTTCTACGCGCAGCTTGGCCGGGAATAACATTGCATAACGAATACCTTTATCCCTCAGCAGTTTCTTAACATCGAGGAAGGTGCGACGTTGGCGTTGAACCACTATGGTGAAATCCAGGAAAAAGGACAGTTCACTGTTGTTAATCTTCAGAGGGGGGTTAGCACGTGTCGTCTGTAGAACACTGTCCCGGTCTTTGATGTTAAGGAACCGTGCCAGGATAGGCCTTGGAGGGGCACCGGGCTTAGGTCTTTCCCCTGGCACTTTGTGTGCCCTTTCCACCGTAAAGAATTTGGACAGCGACTTGGGACGTAGGCGGTTCATGATTAAGTCTTCCACAAATAGATCCACGGCCGGCGCCTCCGCTCGTTCAGGGACCCAATAATTCTGACGTTATTACGTCTTTCGCGACCTTCGTAGTCATCCAATTGGGCATCCATTCTTTTCTGCGCTATTTGGAGATCCTTGATTCCCTGCCCATTCACTGGGTGTTGCTACTCAGGTCCTTGGTCACCCCTTCTATGTTCTTCAATTTTTCACTTGTGTTTTTCAAATCAGTCCTTAGCAATGCCATGTCGATTGAAATGGTGTCCATGCGGTGCTCCAGCGTGGTACGCACCCCCTCTGTGGCCGCCATTACGTCCGCCAGCGTTGGCTCTCCTTCGGATGGCGTCGACGATTTCTCAGTCTCTCCTTTAGTGGCCCCCTCCTGTTCACCTCCTTTGTGAGTTGTGTATTTATCCAACTTCGTTTTATGTGTAGACCTCTGCCCTTTTGGTCCTGACATGGCACAGCGGCGCAATCAGAGTACCATCCACCAGCACTGTGCACACGCAGTTCACTTTCCACCCACAGCATACCAAGTCAAACACTCAGGGGACTGCCAGGGTGCCTTCTCACCAAGGCTGCCAAACGTACCACGCACTGACCTCAGCGTTCCAGAGATGTCATGAGCTGTATGTACCCCATCTTTTCCGCGAAGGATATGCTGACCAGTGGGTACTAGCTATGAGTTATTGTCTTCAGTGTTGGGTATATTGCACTCACTGCAGCCTTGGACCTGGGTCTTCCACATGCAAAGAAAAGGTCACCTTGTCCGCTAGCCCTGATGTACCAGTCGAGGCCCACCCGGCAGAGCACACCTGGTCCACAGTCTCCGCACTCCGCCAACCCCACTTCAGCGTCCGTTTCTTACTTGTTTTGAGGTAGGGTCTTAGCAATGGTGAAGACAGTTGGCTTCCTTGCTCACAAGGCCAGAGCGGCATCCAATGTGCCACCGGGTGAGGAGAGGGTCCGACACGCACCACACACAGCTGCGCAAGAATGGAGCCAGAGTTCACTGCTCCCAAAGCAAACCACGCCGGATTGTCGCTGCATGGCTCCCAGCCATCAGACCTCGTTCCGTTGCGGTCAGGCAGATTGCTCGTTCAGCTCCCGGTCCTCCCCTTCTGCCCGTTAACCTCCGAAAAGGGCCACTGGGCGGCAGACAGGTCGGGAACGCAGAGCAGCACCACGGACCGCCGATATGTCTCTGGGCCTTGCAGCTACCGCACCAGTAAGGTTTCAGCTGGTAGGAGTGGGGGTTGGAGGCCAATGAGAAAGGTGTTATAGAGGCCCCCTGTGCTTGTTGGAATCCGGGTGCAAGATGTTGGACACTGACTTCCGGGGCGCCGCCACGACCCAACATCTGTGGCTGCCCCTCATGGCGATCCCGGCCAGCCACTCTGTCACTCGAGCCCGGGGATTCGGGGCCCGATCGTTACTCCGTCCCACCTCTGCCCAGGAGTCTCAGTGCAAGCACTTTCTGGCGTTCGTCACCACAGCGGCGGTGTCACACACACCCCTCTGATAGTTTGGGTGGGAGAAAACGGATATGAGACAGATATTCACGCGGTTTCAGACCATCGGCGTCAGGAGCTCTACCGCCTCACAGCCATCGCACTTGGCGGTCAAGCCATGCCCCCTGCATGGTAGTTTTGTTGCATAAAGTCATGGCTCGCAGCCATTACCTCACATGGACAATATCACTGCCAGAGATGCTAGGAGGCCAAAGTACAGAGCTATTCCCAAAAGAATAGTTTACAACCCAGATTGCAATTGGCTGCATACCCAGGACCCCCCCACCCCCATCATGCAGGCACAAAAGGTCCCTGCTAAACCACCTGTAACGGGTACCCCACCAAGGCTCGTGGTGGCTCAACTTCTCAGTTATAGAGATTAAGACTGTATTTTACAGCTTGCATGTAAAAGTGCCACGTAAGTGCTTCAGAACAGTAAGTTCCTCCTTTTTTCATATTCCACTTCAGGAGTCCAGCAGCAACATAATATAAAGATAACCAGACCTTATGTACCCTGAATCAGAATTTCATGCTAACTTTCTCAGCAGAGCTTAAATTAATAGCTGGCAAAGAAACACATTTTTATTGGATCCTTAGGATGCCAGTGAATGAACAGACAAGTGGGCAAAGAAACATCCTTCCATGCCATGCCAAAAGGAACAAAAACCTAAAAGAAGAACCAATAAATGAAAAGTGTGGTAAAGTGATAACACCCAAAGCTGAACAAGGGTAGACAAATACAGATAAATAGACAAAATAACAGTATGGTGGGGGAATTCTAATTTGGAGGCCATCGAAGGTTTTGAATCTGAAAGTAACATGGGGGTCATCAGATGGAGACCACGGCAACGAGGAAGGACGGGAACTCCTTGCACACGTCACACCATTGATGGCTGATGATGTATTCTGAACTAAAGCAAATTGATGGACAGAATGCAGAACAATGTCATACATTCACCCCAGTACAAAGATCCAGGCCTAAATCCATTGTTTTTTTGCTCACCATGCCATTCCAGTTTGGACCCAGCCATATGCAAATCAGTCTTGACCCTGCGCCCAATGGGAACACTCCAGCCCGAACTGCCAGGCCAGGTCCTCCCTGGACTGGAAACAAGCATCCTAGGACCAGTTTCGGGCTTTCAGCCCTCATCAGCCAGGATAGCTTGACTCCAGTGGCATGGAGAGCCTGGGACCCACGTCTGAGCATACCCGACCCACTTGGGGTGGCATATGCAAAAACAACAATTGATGGACAGAATGCAGAACAATGTAGTACATTCACCCCAGTACAAAGATCTGGGCCTAAATCCATCGTTGTTTTGCTCACCATCCCATTCCAGTTTGGACCCAGCCATATGCAAATCAGTCTTGAGCCTACGTCCAATGGGAACAGTCCAGCCCGAACTGCGAGGCCAGGTCCTCCCTGGACTGGAAACAAGCATCCTGGGACCGGTTTCGGGCTTTCAATTGTGTGTCTTTTGTATTCTGAACTAATGGCATGACAGGTATATGTATGGCTACCTGATCGATAATATTATTTCATATCTGTGTTAGTTCATATACCTTAACAACTAGCCAAAGCTAGTTCAAATACAGGTAGTTAGAGGAGCAGAAACAATCCCCTCAAACAGTAACCCAACCTTTTTCTCTTGCCTCTAAGGCTTAAATCAGTACCCCTATGGGCAAAGACGATGGTTTGTTGGTAGGGTAAGCGTTGGATAGTTTTTAGCCGAGTCTAGTGTTGGAAGTCAATGTTGACCCTGAGGAAAGATATAGCATAAAGACTAGATTACTACATTTCAAGCCTCTCGTAATAACCAGCCTGTAAATCCCGACAACCACACAGCAAGAGTTTTTAGACAGGCAGACCCATTCTTACTACAGGTGACTAAAACCGCCTCAATATGGTGTGGGGAATATAGTGGCATACAGAATATATCACAGGACAGATTGTGTCTCCCAATGCCTGGCACCCCAGTAACTAAAGATGCCCGAGGCTTTAGCAACCAGCTCCACGATTGGAGATCATAAGCCCAATGCACACATTCTAACATACACGATCTGCTCTCTAGGTGAGACATGATTATCTGGCCAGAGCAGCTGCAAGGTGCACTACAAAACCTATACACCTATGCAGCACATCAGAACACAATCCTGTACTGGCACATTACATTGATGTAGACATACAGCATGTTTCCCCACCGGAAGACTCCAGCCTCAGGCATTGCAGGACACCCCATATTGTGGGAGAATCGGGAACAGCTGTGACCAGAGTTAATCCAGACTACGAAAACTTACAATTAGGTGATAGAGTAATTACACCTAAACACAAATGATGGAATAAATAAATAATTAAATCAAATATTCCTACTGAGAATATCTCCTGTACATACAGCGTCCCTGGAGGAACCCCTTCCTTTGTAGGAATTAAGTGGTAATTTAAGAACTGGTACCAGGAAAAACAATGAAAAGCGATTCATTTTCCCCTGAATGTCATGCCAGTTGTTTTGGCTTTCTAGCCCCATGCTGCTAAATCTGTATGTAGAATCAAAAAATAAATAAGAGTTGCCACCCACAAATGGAGAAGCTCTACTAATCTTCCAATTAAAACAATGACTCTGGAAGTGGCGTCATACAGACCCCCAATGTGTACTTTGAACAGTGACTTTAAGATACCAGAAAAAAATATTCGCTGAAAAGATTTTTCCAGCACTGAAGGAGGTAGTATACCTAGCCCAATCAGGGTTTGTCACTCAAAAAAATACATCCTTAAACATCAAAATAATATTTCATAGAGTGGGATTCCTGCAATAGCTGCTATTGACATGAATAAATCCTTTAATTGCCAGGAATGATGCTTCCTTTACAGGGTACTGGATAAAATGGGATTCGGCACTTGGCTACTTAAATTGATAAAACTCCTATATACAATCCCATTACCTGGGAATGTAATCGCTGAACAAATAAAGTTAAAATGGGAAACCAGTTAGAGCATCCCCCTCAATCCCATCCTTTTTCCTAATCTACGGAAACACTAGCAGCTACATTGCGCCATATGGCCCCAGATTGAGGCATCTAGATGGGGAGAACGATACATGGCATTTCCCTTTACACTGATGATGTACTGTTGTATTTCCGGAATATGTAGAGGGATCTGGAGAGTGTGCAGGATCTCTGAAAGCATCCAGCACTGTCTCAGGGTTACACATAAATTAGAAGCAGCCCTCCCTATTTCCACTAAAATTGAGAGAGGAGCTGGGCATTAAGCAATTGTCCCAGTTTCCACAGACCTGGGAATATGAGCCCGTCAAACATTTAGCGGTCAGTATATATCACAAGAATTCAGACCCTATAGATGACACCTTAATGAGAGCTCACACGAACACCTTGGCCTCCATATCTTTTTGGAATAAAATACTGTTGTCGGTGAAAGTCAAGACTGCCATAGTGAAAATGATATTGTTGCCTAATGTCCTCGATTTGTTTGCCATTAAACGTTTCTTTACTGAATTAGTGATAGACTGAAAACCCAGATATTGGTTAACAGAAGAAACAAACTAGCCCTTCTCAAAAATGCAATGCCCCCTCCCACAGGATGGTCTTGCCATTCCCAACTTGAAGATTTACTACCTAGGCACCCGGCAACAATGGGTTAGCATGGTGGGTGGCAGAAGCCCTTCACCCCAGGCCCAACACATAAAAGATACAGCAGAAAGCAAATCGCTCCTGAACAATTCCATTGTAATCCCAACCCAAAACCTGAAAGGCAATATGCTGCCAGAAGCGGCAACCAGATGTTGGCACAAAATCCTACGCAAAAAGATGACTGAGACAACGCTCACCCAACAGGACCTCTATAGGGCACCCCCAATCTAGACTAGCCACCCATATAAATATACATGTCTGGTCGGATGCTTTAATTTCCATTTCAGGAGATCTATGTAATGACCCTGTTTTACACACATTTCAAGCATTATTACAGGAGCTCTCCATCCCAACAGGTCAATTTCTGATGTCCAATGATGGAAGCTCCACCAACCAGTACAGGACTTAGGACATGCCAGGAGGATAGTTATAAGATCATACAATGTCTTAACACAAGGTACAAAACCTAATTTTCAGGCATGGAAAGTGCCATGGGAAACGAAATGAACAGTGAAATATCAGACAATGATTGGACAAGATAGCTGGCTTAAACCAAAAGAGGAATATGAGGATCATGCTAAATCAATGTAACAATCCCTGTCCATATGTATCCAACACCACATCGGCTACATAAAATCTTTAATGTCATCGCTCACCAACGCTACTCTCCATGATAGGTTTTAATAATGTTCAGAAATACAGTCTTTCTGGAAACAAGGATGTCAATCGATATGAAAAAAACAACAAAATAAAGCTGTGTGGGCTCCCTGTCCTACATTTTATGATTATTTGCTCGTCCCAATAAAAGTAAATTCGAAGTTAAGTTCATAGACCTGGCCCTTATACTGACCCAAAGGCTATTGGCGCAAAAATGGATGTCGGATAACCCCCAACAGTGGTGCAATGGAAAACGGAACTCTAGATGGGTAGATGCAGAAGGACATCCTATGATTGAGCAGCAAAAACACAATTGCCTCCAAATAAATGACTGGGAAAACATGTTAAATCTCCCTAAGAGGAACTCAATAAACCTCCCTGTGGACACGTGTTACCCAGACAATCTGGAGCACGAATACAAAAGTAAAGTTTGAGACTACTACCCCGGCCAACAAAACCCATACACCACCGTCCCTTTTACGTCCACATTTCCCACCATATTTGTTGGCCAGTGAGGGTGGTGCAATCTGAAAACAGTCTGTCGCTTTACCAAGTTCTCACTTACCCCTCCCCTCGCCTTCCTGAGTCAACATACAGAAGCGTGAGACCCCTTAACAGGGGCAAAACAGATGGAGCATAAATGTCAATTCCACGTATTTGAATTTTACTTATGTTAATGCGTTACAAGCTTTACTTCATCAACTGTTATACAATATCTGCATGTTTCCCCACTCTCTTTCTTTCCTGTTCTTTTCTTTCTCCCCATCTTTTTTACTTTTTCGCCCTTTAAGCGCTGGCTAATGATCTCATATTAATACGTTGTAATGGGATGCAATGTGACGTTTGAATAAAATACCACAATGTAACAAATTAATAGGATTGGTCTAGTCAGCTTCACTTTGAAAAATGAATGCAAATATTTTTCCAAAAAGTTGGCATACGTTGCTAGGCCTATATGTTACATTAATGGGATCACAAGGCTCTCTTGCATCTACAAAGCAGCAGGATCATACTGGTGGGACACATCACTAAGCAGCCTGGTAACAGCAGTGGGTATCACTTCTCTCATGGAGGTGGCTCTCATACGAACACTCCAAGGACTCCTTACCAGCCACAAAGCCCAGGATGAGATCCTTCCCGGTGCTGGGGGGCTCCCTCTTCATCCAGGCCAACTTCAAGCTGTTGAAAGTGTAGAAATAGACGAAATTCGAGCAGCAGAGGCTCGAGATGACCGAGAACCAGCCACGGTAGGGTGCCAAACTGAAGGAGGCAAAGAACATATTAGCTACAGAAGGTAGTATTTCGCACAAAATAACCACTACAATTCCAAGTAGGTAAAGAAGAAATGAGTCACTAATACTGAAGAACAAGGAGACAATTCCCACAAGCTGTCATCGGGACAACAAGTACAGAATCCAAAATTACACAGGGCCACAACTAACACTTGTGCATGGGCATCATATGGGTACCGGCAAATCAATTAATGAACTCATACAGGTCCCGTTTGTATTCACAAAGGCCCAGTAATGCTCACGCGGGCTCCAAAGTGCCTGCACTTACAGAGGCCATATAATACACTCCTACAGTTCAATAACGCCCATATTCAGGGTGGGAGCATGGACGAAAAGATGGGCGACTGGCCGTGGAATCTTGTGGCTTCTGACGTTCTACCAGAATTCCTCAATTATCCTTCATTAAATCGCAACTTCCATAGCCTGCAGACCTATAAATGCGACTGCTGTACTGTTGTTGAGAGGGAGAATTGCTTAACACGACTGCTGACCAATGAGCGCGTTGTATGAAAGTAAAGCACTACTCCCTAGGAGATAGTAAGATGGCGCAGGGAGCAGAGCAATCAGCCTAACATTGCCAGAGATGTCAGCTGGCTGCTGGTCCTATGCCTTCGAACCTACAGCGAGGTATTGGATCCAGACTGGGCTTGTGATTTGCAGATCCACCAGGAAGTGATGGACAGACTGGGGTGATCTGTGTTGGGATCAAGAGTGGAGGTGATGACTTGTGGCATGGACTGTGGGTGCCTGGGCGTAATCAACTACTTGGCTGCGTGGTGTCGAGAGACCTCAATCAAGCTGAGCTCGAAGTAGGAGTGGACCTGCCAGGTCCAAATCTGCCTGCATGCCAGTACGACACCCTACACACTGGCATTGTAGTCTGAAGCCAAGGAAGGCTGCATATCTGCCTTGCTCAGCGCACAGCAGTGTACAAGGATTTGCAGACACTGTGGGCATGGGACTGTGACAGATGATGGATACAAGTCCTTCCCTAATAAGGGCGACAAGGGTCTTGGGTTGCTTGTTTTCCAGTTCAGGGAGGACTTGGCCTGGCAGTTTAGGCTGGACTGTTGCCAATGAGTAGGGTTAAGACTGATTTGCAAATGGCAGGGACCAAACTGAGTAGGGAAGCTACACAATGGTATGTGGAGAACTAGACAGATAGGATATTTGCTTTTTAAAGTGTATACTGTGAATACTGATGACATGTCCTTCTTCCATGGGCTGTTGGATTTGGAGGTTACCCAGTAGAATAAATCAGTGATCTCGGTCAGCAACGTTAACTGTGTGATATCAGCCAAGAGGGATAAACACCGTTAGGGTAGGCCCATAACAAACTGCTACACAATTATTATTTTTTTTGATAGCGCTGATGTCAATATTATTAGTAAAGCAAAAGCGGTGGGGCTGGTATGGAAGTTTTCGATGGTGTGCACTGTAGAAACATGGTGGCAAAGATTCACCGTCTTGTTCATGTTTAACACGGTGTGGAGAATTATGAGGGGCCTATGGCATGGCTTGCCTTAATAAAGAGAAGGCTTTTGATATGGTCAGCTGGGACTGTATGCTCTGGGTGTTGGAGAGATTTAACTTTAAAGCACACATTCTGAATAGGATTAAGCTATTCTATTCCTACCTTATGGTGAAAGTTCAAATGGGGCAGGGGATAGTCTCCAAAACGTGGATCCTGGGCCGGGGAATGAGACATGGGCCTTTGTCACCACTTCTTTGTCCAGATTATAGAACCACTCACAATCACCAAGTCAAAATGTATGGAGGCATGCCCAAATGACCCCACAGTACCTGGGCATCAAACATTCAAAACATAAACAGGGTATCCTCTAGGGATTAACCACAATCAACGTTAGCCACAGTGAACTATTCAATTTAACACTGGGCCTTTAGACTTATTTAAAACAGACAATTTACTTATAAATATAATAGTCCTTGTAGTGTTTACCACTTCACATCAAGTCCCTGGAGCACATTTAAAATTCCCAAATTTCACCAGCTGAAAAGTATGAACCTGTGGAGGCAAAGAGATGGGAGACGCAACTGTTCCTGCTTGAAACACTGTGATGAGAACCTGCTCCCATTGCAGGAATTGCAATGATAACCAATGCATTTTTAATATTTGTGAATTAGGTTTACATATAAAAGAGGATAAAGCAGTCCTGAATGTAGGTAAAGTGTTGGACAATATGGGTCTATAAATTACATTTTGGAAGAAGCTACCCCTTTTGTAAATGGATTGCACTGGTTTAGTGAAGATGATGATACTACGCAGTGCTTTGTACATTTTACAAGGGGATGGCAATGGTGCTTCCTGAATCAACATTTCAAAGACTAGATGCAATAGTGACTGATTTGTTTTGGGCAGAAACCCGTCTCTCGATAACACTAACTACACTAAAGCTTCTTTGTGATAGAGGGGCTAAGGTACTCCAGTATGTGAATACTATCCGGCTTTGCAACTTTAGCCCCTGGGGAGCAAATGCCGCTGGCCAGATGCCATACGAGTACTCCGGTAAACCTCTTGTTCATGTTCTTCAAACAATGAGACCAGGGGGTTTAAAAATGATATTCCTGAGACTATGATCTGGAACTAGGTGGTACAGAGGGTCTTGCGATGTGTTCCGTTCCTGGGAAGTCTGGACACTTAGGGTTACCCAAAGGTTTCCAAGGTAAGGCAGGAGGCAGAGGAAATGGGTCTTACTGTGGGAGGGTGCTGAATACAAGAGGATCTGTATACTTTCCTCACTTTTGAGAACAGTAAAGGCTCATATGGCATTGGAACAAGCCAGTTTCTGGTTCTTGCGAGAACTGCAAAAGCTGTTCAAATAACATGGGAGGGTTTCCCATGGCACTGCTGATTTGCTTCATATGTTATGAGCGTATCCAATTGTGGATGCATACTAGGAGCACATTATATAAAGGTTGGGAAACGCTATGGGATGCACAATTAAGCAAAGTATTACATACTTCACCCCATACCTAAATGAGGTAGTCCCGGATTTAAATTTGCAGCCTTCTCCGTGTTGTTAGCGAAAATAGGTATTACGATTCATTGGTTGCAACAGATGGCCCCCTCCCTTTTTATTAAGTAAGAAAAACACTTGGGAATGGATGACTAATTTAGGATTACTGTACATCGATATGCCCATCCTCTCCCTTCCCTTGGCTAGCTAAGCTGATCTTAGAACCAACAGGGGTCTATTGGGAGTTTTTTATACTGCCTTGCTCACAAATCACAGAGGAAGCAATGTTCTGTAGTCCGACAGCTGTTTGTGTCTCTACGCCATAGCGGCTGTATTGCCCTCTGGCAGGCAGATAAGCCTGTTGAAAGTTTCAAAATACCTTTTCTGTAAACTTTAGCAATGAAAGGTGTTTAAAAGGTGAATCTCATCTGTACGACCCTTAGATTACAATCCCTGGATCCAAGTTCCGCTTTATCTAATGATGCTTTTTTTAGCTTATATACTGTTTGAACGTTGTTGAATGTTTTTAAAACTATCAACATAGAAGCCCCTCTAGCTTTTCACCCACTTATGTTCTGTGAATCATTGTTTATTGTTTAGAAACAATAACTGAAAAAAAACAATCAAGATATCAGATCCTATGAAACCATGTTGCTATTTAGAAATAATAACTAGAACATTGAAATATCAGGCTATGTTAGGACAAACATGAAACAATTTCAACTGGCACAAATAGGGCAGGAAACCCTAATGACCCAACTGCGCTACTTAGGAAAATGCACGGCTCCTTCCAAGCCCTGAGTTGTTTATATTCGACTAGAAATGTTTCCAAAGTTTAAAGTGAAAGGATACAATGCTTGAAGCTCTTGATAGTTTACTGTTTAATAATTTTTGATATAAAGTTTTTTCAAAAGCAACTCAAGCCAACACGTGTTTCGGGCCCTGTTAATTAAGTTGTCTCGTCATCAGGTCAAGTAGTAATTCCCCAATATGTACAACAAGATTTATGGGACAAAAACAAAAAGAGCTGCATGAAGCTGGACTTAAGTCTATATTTTGTAATGACTGTTGCCTTAGCATACTCACTGAAGGAATGGGGTGTGCAGCGCTGCCCAGTTTGATTCTATCAGTAACTAGCAGCATGCAAACAGTATGACACCGATAATGAAGAAGTACACAGTCCTCATCTGGAATGCGCAAAGGAAGTGGATGATGGCGAAGAGATAAAAGGTCCTGGCTTTGCTTTAAAGAAGGGAACGGACACATCGCTGCTCCAGGAAACAAACTTTGTGTCAAGAGATATGGAGCAGGTGAGGTGCAGATGGCGGGCCAGGTATATGCCACAAACTACTCATCCTATGCGGACATCTGTCTAATATGGGTGAACGGAATAAGGCACGTATATACGAGGAGGGCAAGTATGTCCTCCTATTTGGAAAGATGATTAGAGTTCATGTACTGCTGGGCAGTTTCTATGCACCCAATGCAGGTGAGAGGCAATTCTTGTAACTCCCTTGCACCTATATTTACTGGGGAGGATGGGGAAACATGCCCTGGATACTGGATGGGGATTACAAATTCATAGCAGATGTGACTCTGGAGTGATCCACACTACCACTGCCAAACTCACCGGTAGTAAAGCTGCGCAAGACTTCAAGACCTGGGCCGAATGATGGGGGTTGAAAGATGCATGGCGAGCTACGCATGGCACCCATAGGGAGTACACTCCAGTATACGATTTAGACATCTGGCTGGACACCTTGCTGTGTTCACACAGGCTCGTGACGCCATCACAAATGCTGAATATCTAAGCCGTGTGCTATCTTATCACAACCCTCCGTTGATGACCCAGCTGATGGGCAGAAGGTTAGCCCCTACACCCACATGGAAGCTCCCAGTACAATTTCTGCAGGACCCATGGTTTGTGGAACTATTGGGGGGACACTGTACAGGAGTATTTTGAGAACAGGTGTACCTCTGAGAACCTTAACAATAAAAGGGAGTCTTTGAAAGTGGTGGTAAGAGGTCTCCGTATTGGTCAGTCTATCAGGGTCAAAAGAACATTAGAAAAAGAGTTCACCATGCTAGAGGGTACACCTTGCCTGCCTCCCTGCATAACAGGCTACCTCTGGAGGAATACGCAAAGGGGGTGGTGTAGCTACCCTCCTTAACCCTTTGTGAATATATAGCTTTGAAACATGGAGAAGGAGGCAGGCTGCTCGCAAGGCTTAAACAACCAAAAGATAGAAGCGCTCCAATCACCAGGATTAGAACACGAGAGGGGTCAATGACAGAGATCGTTATCCATGAGGAATTCACATGATTCTAGGATAGCCTCTATGGGCGGCAACTTCAATGCACTTGAGAGGAAATTGCAGCGTTCCTAGATACAGCAGCCTTCCTATGCTTACCAGCTGGCCAGTGAGACACTTGGTGTGCTGATCACTGAGGCAAACATTAAGGGAGCTAGTAAAGACCTATCAAGAAATAAAACCCGGGGAAGGACAGGCTGCCAGCTGAGGTTTACCGGAAATCTGCACCCCTGTTAGTTCTGCACCTGGTAGAATTGCACTGGGAAGTGCTGGACAGGGGCAAGTGACCATCCGCCACTAGAAAGTCCCTTACAGTGTCCGTACTGAAGCCGGGAGAAGAGCCTGCTGATATATCTTCTTATAGGCCCCTGTCAATGCTCCACCTAGATTATACAATAATCAGTAAAATACTAGCAGACGGACTGCACCCTTACCTCACGACTCTAGTACACAGTGACCAGAATGGGTTTGTCCTGGGGCGCAATACCTCTCTCAACATTCTGAGGTTTTCAGGAGGCTTGAGGAAACATCTGCAGCCAGATAACCTGACACAATTGTCCTCTATGTGGACTTGCAAAAGACCTTTGATACAGTCCAGTGGAACTATCTGTAGGCAGCGACGGAACGTATCGCCTTAGGAAAGAGGTGGCCACAGTGGGTCGCCCTAATTTTTGCAGCAGCGGGAGTCTGAATGGGACTTTTCTCAGAGCATCTTTGGATAACCTCCAAAACAAGGCATTCTTATCCATAGAAAGGCAAAGCACATAATATAGTTGGCTCATAGGGTATCCAAAAAAGAGTTTGCTTCTGTCCGTCTCCTCAAATCCTTTCTGAGCATGATGTCCTTGGCCATCCTCATGGTGCCCATGCATGTCTCAGAATGAGACCTTTCCAAGAGTAGTTGGACAGGCAATGGCTTCAGGTGACTTGATAATTCAAAGACATTATTCAGATCACCCCAATCAAGAAAAAAGAACTTCCTTGGTGGCAGTCCGCCAGCAATATCTCTGTGGGTCTGACATTCCTCTCTCCACTCCAGAGTTCGTTCTGACCACGGATGCCTCATTGGAAGGTTGGGAGCCCACCTTCATTACCTCCAAGTAAGTGGCAAATGGAGTCTCGCTCGCTCTCTCCAAGATGCACATCAACTTCCTGGAATTGAGGGAAATTTTCCTAGCTCCTCAGTCGTTGCTCCCAAGAACACGAGCATCCTCTGTCCTCATTCATACAGACAATACCAACTGCATGCACAATCTCAACAAGCAGGGAGGAACTAGGTATCAGATTATATCCTTAGACGCTCAAAAGATCTGAGAATGGGCATTACTACACCGCATCTTCATCAAGGCGGAACATCTTGAGAAATAATCTAGCAGACACCTTGAGCAGAATAAGTCAAACATGTCAGGGGTGGGAACTCGATCAGCTGATTCTCGACTACATCTTCCAGAAATGGGGAACAACCAACGTAGACCTCTTTGCATCCCAAGAGAACTGAAAATGCTGGTTTGCCAGCTGGGAACCTCAGAGAGGGTCATGGGGGAATGCATTTTCGATAAGATGGTCAGGAATCTTTACTTTCGCTTTTCCCCCATGCCCTTTCAACTCCATAGTTCTAATGAAAATGAAAAGAGAACCGTGCTGGCTGATCCTCATTGCTATGCATAGGCCCTGCCAACACTGGTTCATGGAGCTACTCCTACTCTCGGAGTCCAAGCTTTATCGTCTTCCAGTGATAACAACTCTACTGACAATTAGCAAAGGACAAATCCTGCACCCGCATCTAGCCTCTCTTCAGATGCATTCTTGGCACTTGAATTCGGTGAATTCAAAGATTTAGACATTCCCAGGACTGTAGGGATGTTTTGTCTAGGGCTAGAGCCGAGTCCACCAATAAAACATACAGATTAAAATGGAACCGTTTTTGTTCTTGGTGCCTTCAGAACGACATCCACCCTCTTCTCTCATCTCTGGAAAAAGTGTTGCCTTATCTACTCTCTCTGGCAAAGCCAGGACTGGTGCACGCATCAGTGAGAGTCCACCTTGCAGCCTATTTCCCGATACAGGCATACTTCCAATGCTTACTCCCTTTGTTCCTCTCGTATCATCAAACCATTCATTAAAGGATTATTTAGGGCTTTTCCTCCCACTCGGCCTCCTGCGCCAGAATAGCGACTCAAAATAGTCCTACCTCAACTGATGAAACCACTGTTTGGGCCAATTCACAAACCAGAGCTCAGGTTTCTGACTTGGAAGGTGCCATTATTTCTGGCTCTTTCCTCTGTGAGGAGAGTAAGTGAAATTCAAGCTTTCACTATAAGAGAACCCTATCTACGATTCACAGAGGACTATGTTTTACTGAGAACAAATCCTAAATTCATAACGTAGGTTCCAACTCAGTTTCACTTTAATGAGCTTATTGTCCTCCGCACATTTTTTCCAAATCCATCCCCTCCAACAAAGATATCTCTTCACTCTCAAATGATAAAAGAAGTCTTAAGTTTTATTTGCAAAGAACTAAACAACTACGCAAACGGACCAATTGCTTGTCTCATATGAACCTTAATGACTGGGTGCTTCAGTCACAAACAGGACTATTGCAAGATGGATTGCGACAACTTTTCAGCTCTGCCATACTAAGGCGGATAAACCGCTCACAGTCAAGTCCAAAGCACATTCCACAAGGGCAATATCCTCTTCTGCTGCTCTGTTTGCCGGTGCCCGTTAGACAAGATTTGCCATGCGGCAACATGGAAGAGTACACATGCTTCCCCACAGCATTATTGTCTGGATCTGCAACTTACATTGATGCAGCTGTAGGACAGGTGGTCTTTTGTCACCTGTTTCAACAAGGTAAACCTCTACTGTAAGAAAGTGGATCTGTATATACTGCACCAAAGTAAGGTTCAGTGTGCACAGAGTCCACAGTCCCCAGAGGTTTGGCAGAGGCTAAAGTTGGATATAACCTTACTCTCTAAAGTGGTAGCTTGGTCGAGCAGTAAGGCAGTATCAGAGGACAGTGTAAAGCATTTGTTGTACACATTCAGTCAGCAAATGGTCTCACACACTCAATAACTGAACTCTAGGCCAATGGTTTGTATATAAAAATATATAGTTGTTTTATTTTAGAACCACAAGTAGGTATCAAAATATACTTTCTCAGAATGAGATGCTTTAGTTAAATACTTTTAATAGGCAATAGACTTTTGAATGCAATAGTTACAGTTGTTGTAATAGGCAACACAATTCAAACACAATTATAACATTAAGTTCAATGGGAATTTTTTAGTAAATGCAATTTCAGATACTTTCGTGTGATTTTCTTACTCAGGGTTGGATCCTGGATTCAACCCTGGTGCATTTCCTGTAACAGTTGAAAGAAATTGTTTTTGTTACACAGGCGATTTTTAAGGAATATTTGTAAGTTTCAAAAATCGACCGAAGAATTTCTGGCAAAAACCAGGCAATGTTATCCTATGGAGGAAAATCAAGTTATCGGTAAGTACGGTTGTAATTACTTTTCAGGGTCAGTGCTGGGCACCAAGATCCAGCCCTGGGATCTCTCCTGATAACAGGTGAGTAATTTCGTTTTCGTTGATCGGCTGATTTTTTGTGAATATTTTAAAGCTTCAAAACTCAACACTTAGAAGAATTTCCAAGTGAAACCAGTCAATGTTACCCTATGGAGAAAAAGTGAGTTATCGGCTTTTAGGTAGGTACTCGACTGGCAGAGTTAAGGTTCTGGGCATAGACTCAGGGGTCTCCCAGGGTCAGGTAGGTACAACTGTTACACCCTCAGCGGCACAGGGGCAGCCGGGTGCAGAGAGAGTTAGGTCCAATGTTAGCCTATGGCGGGCAAGGGGCCTTTGGTTGGTGGCTGCTAGCAGGCAGGCCACGCGACTGTGGGAGCTGGGCGCCTGGTCACTTGCTCAGGGCAAGTGGGGAAGTAGATTAGGATAGATGTTGCACTTCCAGGGGCAGTCGGGCGGCTGGGTGCAGGGTGCTTTTGAGCCGTCGGGCGCTCAATGGATTTCAATGGAGAAGCTACAAGACGAACAAAGGCTGCAAGCTCTGGGACGAAGATTCTTCAGGTGCGACCACCACTTCGAGAGGTAAGTTGGGAAGCTGTAGGTTAGGTAGGCACCCAGGAGCTGGGCACAGGGGGCCGCAGGGCGCCGGGTGCAGGGGTGTCTTTTCGCGTCGGGTTGGAGGAGTCCCTGGTTCTGAGGCTGCAGGCGTCGTCAGGAGCATCGAGGTGAGTCCTTGGGTGCTGGATTCTTGGTCACAGTCGCCGGGGGGGACGTCCTCAGGGTCTTTGTCCACTTAGGCACAGGCCGGGTTTGGTGGGTGCAGAGTGTGCAGGAGTCGCGGATCCTGGTTGGCACCAGGGGTTTGTTACTTGCTTTGAGCAGAACCACTGCTCGTGGGAGTCCAAGTCTTTGGAGCAGGTTCGAGGGTCTACAGGCCTGGGGCCAAGTCAGTTGGTATCGTCTTCTTGTTAGCAGCTGCAGGGCAGGTCTTCTTTCTTCTTGTTCTGCTTTCTTCTTGTTCTGCTTTCTTGTTTCGGATTCGGGATCTGAGGAAGGAAGGTTCAAGGTGCTACTAAATACTAAATTTAGGGGCGTTACAGGTAGGTAGAGGTCAGGGACCAATGGGTCCCTTCCCTGGGGTGGGTACACCCCCTATCCTGCCACTCTCCAGTGGGAGGGAGGCAGGAGCCTAGTCCTAATTGGGTAGGGCTCCCCATCCTCAAGATGGCGAGAGCCCAGAGTTGTGCTTCACCTCGCCTCCCCCACCTGAGGGGTGGGGTTGGCAGAGGCTGGCACTCCCCCTTTCCTCACTTAGGTTTTCCCGCCGATCTTCCCGCCAGAGTGGGGGTCAGAACCGGTAGGGTCCAGTTGCTGAGTACAGCAAGTGGCCTGGAGAAACTCACAAAGGCGGCATGCCTTTGAAGCTTCCCCTGCCCTTCCTGGGGGAGGAGACCTAGCACCTCGCCCAGGATGTGCATTGTTGCAGACCCACGAGAGCGGATGGCTCTCTACCCATGTGCTGAGAAGATTGATATCAAACTTCTCAGTCTTCAGTGCAGCCATCATGGTGCTGTGGAGTTCGTGATGACAACCTCCCAGCACCATATACTCTTAATGGCAGCACTGCACTTACAGTGCCCAGGAATGGACCTGGGTACTGCAGGGGCACAGGGCTCATGCACCTGTACCCACACCACTGGCATAGGGCACCCAGCTAGAGGGGTGACTGAGGTATGCCAGGACAGTGTGTTTTGTGGGCATGGCACACGGGGGTTGTGTGCCATGTCGACTCTTGGTTTTGTTCTGCACCAAGACACTCAGCCTGCAAAGGCAGTGTGTGTGTGTGTCAGGGTACAGGGCCTCTAAGGGTGGCACGATAAGTGCTGCAGCCCTTAGGGGCCTTCTCTGGTCACAGGGCCCTGGGTACCTAGGGTACCATTTAGCAGGGGCTGACATGTGGCCAGAGATGCCAATTGGGTTTAGGCTTCATGTAGTTTTAGGAAAGGAACACAGGCCCTGGGTACCTGACTGGCAGGAGCCCAGGGCACACTCAATCAAAGTACATCAGCAATTCAGCAAAAAGTGGGGGCATACCATGCAAGAAAGATGGCACTTTCTCACATCTACTCTTAGAGGTATTTTTTCCTTCTTCATTTATGTGTTTTTACCATTACAAAGTTATGAGATGCTGTTTTGCTTTCACATGCTACATTGCTGATATCCTAGTGATAAAAACTCCATTGTGTATATATGATAAAGTATATGCATGTATATTGTTAACCACCATCCTCTAATGGTCTTTATTTTTTTGTTTTTTGGAATATTTGTCTATACAACTGCTATCTACTCTGATTCAAGCATGTGAATCTTTGAAAGATCCAATACTGGAGAAGAAAATGAGTTGCTTAACTGTAACCACGGTTATCCAGTATTGGTATCTTTCATAGATTCACAAGCGACTCACCCTCCTACCCTTAGAGGCTTCCCTTATTTCCTCAAGTATATAGTTTCACACTTGTGCTTGAAAATTGGGGAACTCAGCCTCTCTTGGGAGTGTTCTTCAGGGTGCTGAGGCCTTATTGGTTGTTGTTTAAGTCTGGTCCTTTTTTACTAAAGAAGGCAGATAGGCTATTGCAGTGACAGTTCATTACATTGTAGCCCACCGCTTTTATGATACCGTGGGACACCCACTACAACGACGGAGATGATTCAAGCATGTAAATCTATAAAAGATACCAATCCTGGAGCACCGTAGTTACAGGTAAGTAACTCATTTTCTTATCATGTTCTTCACGTCATAGGTTCATGCAGGGAAAAAAACTTGGTAGTTCCAGTATCATATATAGGATTCTGTGTGATTGGGTGAATACTCTACATATTATAAGGTAATGAACAGTACCTATCTAGTGAGAATTTATGAGAGCAGAAAGTATTCTTCTGTTAACCATCTTTATTTTTCTTTCCAGGTCTATATCTCTTTCAATGCAGTTCCCTACCTCATACCATTTCCCCCGCTTGATCGCCATAGACCTCTGTGAATATTTTGATAATCAAAGTTGGGGATGTCAAGAGGTGGACAATCTTGGTCGTCGCTCTGATCCTCTATTATAACTACAGAGTCTTCAACTTTAAAATATTCCCCCATGATAGACTGGATTCGATTATTTTTTCAGCAATGCTTACCACGCGGCAGTAAGTGATGTCATATCACTCCAAAATATGCAGGTGCTTACAAGTGCCACACCTATGTGATGTTAGTTTCTTAATCTTGCTCCATCTGCTCTCAGACGCGGAGCAATTTAAACAAAGTGCAAGTGACAGTGAACCAAAATCTAACTTGGAACCTTATTATGATATCGAGGGGTCTAGTCTACAGAATGCGGGCATAGGAGGGCAGTGAGGAGTCTGACAATCTATACGGTATCCAGCAGAAAGACCGTTACTGCTGGCAAGTAACTTGTTCTTCTGGTGGATACTTCCAACCACAAATTATTCACTTTGTGACTACATATCACACAGGTGAAGGTCTGACAACTGGACTCAGATAAAGGAGTCTTGCAGGATAGTACAGGCAAAATGGACCTCTCATCGCAGCCTGGCAGGTATCAAGAACCCTCTTTGCCAATGTCGTCATTGCAGCCTTGGCCCTGGAGGAAATAGCCCGCAGGCCTTCTGAGGGGTTCCTTCCTAACCAGCATGTAGCAGATGTTACTGCAGGGTACTTATAACCCACTCAGAGTCCTCTCTTGCACCACCTTGCCTTTCCCTGGTCCCAGTGAATTCCACAAAGAGACGATCAACCACATAACGGTCTTAGTGTTGAACCTCAACAAAGAAAATCTCCTAGGATCAAGCCAGTGGGGTCTCTCCTCCTCTTTTGAGGGGTGTGGCAGAGAGAAAAATTTCAGCAAGATAATTTATTGACTAACATAGGCTGTCTTCCTTCCAGAGGTGGTATCACCATCCTGAGTCTACAGCACCAATTTGTCAGGGAAGAAAGTGGTAGAGGGAGGCTACTCAGAGCTCCAGTAGTTGACTTGCATGACATGCAGAAGTGACGGTGATAAGGAAGACTGCTTTAATAGAAGCCATAGGGAGCAACTGTGCTTAGCCCCAAATGTCATGCACATAAGGAATAACAAGACAAGGTTTAGACTACACCAAGGCATGATAAATCGTTTTGGAGGGAACATAGGCTTCTGTCCCTTCAGAAAATGAATCCCAACCAGTGTTTTGAAGGGAGTGGGTGGTCAGGCAAATATAAAAAGGCCAAATGGGTCATTCTGTGAATGACAGAGCGCTACCACATTATGTTATAGTAATATATTTATTTAAAGTGAGAGTTTTTAAATATGAGCTGAGAAACATCACTGATGACAATGCTAATAGTGAAGTAAGAGGCAAGTCAGGTGTCACATGTAACAAACGTGGGCTAAAATGTTATTATACATGGAGCAAACGTTTAGTCTATTGCATCAAACAAAAGAGTTTTTTTGTACATCAGACATGCTGAACTCACATATCTAAAGTTGCTCTCGTATAGGATAGTGAAGAAAAATGAAAGTCGGTGAAAGAAAATATTTGTTTAGGATCACACACTATGAGACGGGTTTATGAGTTAAGTGCATTACAGTTAGGCTGAGCAGATTATTCAAATCACTAGACCTGAATGTCTGTTAAAACTTTTCAGATTTTTCCAGGTCTAACAATGCAAGGCCATGATGGGCCAACAACAAAACAAACGACAATACATCTGAGAGTTTGGCTGGCAGAGGGTCCTGATGATGAACCCCACACCAGGCTACAAATGTTTCCCAGCGTCCAGCATAGATGGACATCTTAGACGGATGTCTGGCTGCAAAAAGGACTTCCTCCACATCAACAGGCAAGTCACAAGAGTTTAACTGTTGCTACTCAATTTTCATAAATGGAGGTGTAGATTGCAGAGATTTGGGTGCAGGACCCTCTCCTATTGCTGAGACAGGAAGTCCTCCAAAAGGGATAGTCAGATCGGAGGGTAAATGCTCATTCTCAAGAGCTCTATGTACCACACTCCTGACCGAGTCCAGGGCTATTAATATGAATCTACCCTGGCTTTTCTCAGAGCAAGCTCGAGTCACGAGAGGTAGTGGCAAGAACAAGTACAGGAGACCAGTTTCCTTTTTGGAGGAAACTAAAGTGCATAGAAATGGTGACACAATGTTTTAGAGGGTGGCAAACAGATTTAGGCAGGGCATGCCCCTCTGATCAAAGAGGTTCTGTGACACCTTGGGATGGAGGCACCAGTTGTGGTCCACCACTCAATGTCTGCTCACTTGTCTGCTCTGGTGTTCAGGGATCCAGCTAGGTAATTGCCTAACAAAAAGATCTTCTACTGGTTCAGCCACCTCCGGAGATGCACAGCCTCCTGATGATATGAAATAAAAGAAACATTCTTCAAAGACAACCTCTCGGATCATCTGTGTTTGCTTGGCAACTGTGCCTCCACTACCTGTTCTTCTGTTCTCTTCGCCTCTTAAATTATTTGTGGTTCTAGTTGGTGGCAGACCATTATTTGAGGTGGGCAGTTGTGAACTTTCTGATAACTTGTGAATACCTTATGCCACAGGTGATTGTGCTGTGGTAAATAATTTTCCTTTACCGGGACTGAATTTGATACAGAAACATTATAAAATAGCTCAGTAAAATGAGAGGCAGAATCCGTGATATTAGAGTTTCGGAATGGGCTTTATTCCAATAATCGATTATAATCGGATGCTTCAAGTTCCATCACCCCGGAGGTTCAGGAAGTGAAGTACATACATTATTGACATGAAATGGCTTTTATAGAACATACATTACAATGAAGCGAATACAGTAGGCGTAACAATTGATAAGGAAAATGACAATTTGTCTGCGTAACCAGAAATGGGTGTAATAAAGAGTAAAAAGGAACATAATTGGTTGTGATGTCATGTATAGGTGGATCTATAAGATAATACTTGGCATAGATGCGCGTGCAGCAGTATGACGTGTAATTGACGTGTAACTAGGGGGTGAAGGGGACTTGACATTTAACTCTACATGTGGAGACAAAAAGTCTGGGGGGTCAAGTCAACCTAATCCCAAATCATATCTAACATCCTATGTTTAAAGAACTATGTTATCCAAGAAAGAAGGACTCTCGGACAGAATCTATTCTATACTGACTGTGCGTGCGTGTACAAGCGTCTAAGTGTCTACACTGAATGCGAGGGGGTAGGAATATTCCATGGTAACAGGGCTATGAATTACTTGCATAAGGGCAGAGAAGCCGGGCCTTTTGCTCGGTGACTGGAAGAATGTTTACTTAAGCTACTAGGCAGGAATGCATCGGCTGAGGGGGAAGCAGATAATTCGAAGGTGAAATACAGTACTTGGCAGAGAATAGGCTGATGTCAGGCTTCGTGAGCCGCGCAGAGAATGAGACAAAGTTCATGGTCACAGATGCAGGCTCAGACTGGAGCTTTCAGAGGCAGAAGGCAAAAGGAGTTTTGATGACAGAATCAGGGCCTACTTGCCTGGCCTGTAAAATGGCATAAGTGAACCATACAAAGCCGGTGGCCTTTCATATTTAGGAATGGAATATCCGGCCTGTTCATGGCGGATCTGACAGAGGACATGTTGACGGTGGACGCACATGTATTTGCGTCTTCATAACTGGAACTGGAGGAAACATACATGTACTTGTGATATGCACATAGAACCGTTGGGGTCCAAGATAGGGGACATAACTGACCAGAAAAATCCATATTTCCACATTCCCTCCTTGTCCCCTACTTGCCCTTCAAGAGATATCAATCTTCATTAATCCATTGATCTGTTCATATAGCATCATTTGTTCTTTTTTCTTCTTCCGTGACGAATGAAATCTTGGTGGTGGAATACACGATGTGGTACACAGACCACAGATCGCTGGTCCACATTGTAGACATAGACAGCAACTGAATAGTAGGAGAAGGCCAATACCTAGGAAGGATAAAACTCTCCATCCCCAGGCTGATATCACATTCCAAAACCAACTGGACCAAGTCCAAGTGCCTGGGTTCTGGTGTATCTGGCTTACAATCTTATGAAGGCGAGTTATAGCTTTATATACAGATGGCGAATTTTCTGGTATGAATACGCAGCAGCTTGATCCGATGACCCTACAAGCTCCGCCCCTATCAGCCAGGATGACGTCAAGGACAAGACGATTTTGAAGCACAACAATCCGCATAGCAGACTGCTCTTCTGTTAAATTGCCTAAGGCGGAAATAGTCTCATTCACTACTGCTTCAAGGGTTCTAGTTAATCTACGTATCAGCTTACTATTAGTAACGGTACCTATGTAGGGAAAGATGCCTTTATTAAAATCTACATACTTGTCCCATGCCGTCTCAGTGTAATCGACAATGGGGAGATCTCTCCGCTCTCTGTTGTGTACTAAATGAATATTTCTGTAATAATCAGGAGGAGCTAGGAAAACAGGTGGCAAAAGGAATGCAATGTAGCAGGTACCATCCCAGTCTAGAGGTAAACGCATATATGCAGTCTGACCACATACAAAGTAGGAATGGCGAGAAGCTCTAAATGAAGATTTGCCTTGATCACTGAATTCTACTGTAGTGGTGCATTTACTATGGCCCATATGTATGGAACCAACTTTTCTTACACATAATTCACCCTTCGCTGGGAATACTGACATGGTGGGTAGGACTAGTTCAATTTCGGATACGACATTTAGAATCATGAGATTAGGTGTAAAATTTCCTAATCCATATACTTCATTTTCTAGATCAGTTCCTGTTCTTTTGGGGCGACCCTCCTTGTCAGGGTAGCAGACCTTGAGTAAAACTAGGTTCAGGTTTCCCCATACCCAATGATCTTGGTAAACTGCTGTGTCTGAGTCTATGGAATTGATTAAACTGACCCATGCTCCACAGGAGCCATTGTGTGTAAATGGGTGTGGAAAGAATGGCAGGACTCCTTCATAATTCTGATAGGGAGGGAGTCGGCCACACACCCAACAATTGGTGGCATTACTAGTCTGATGGGAATGATGTAACATACTAATGAAAGTGTTATTGCGCAGCGCAAGTCTATAAGACAATTCATGCGGAGGTAAGTCACTAAAAGAATGTTCAGCAGCAACATTATAAACATGTCTAGAAATAGGGTAATATATGTGCAACAACATACTTGTAACAATTATTAAAAGACTTAATAAAAACAGAATTAATAATGTCACTATGCAGTGGCTACGCAGTGATTTACAATACGCCTGTCGTTTCAACATTTTCCGGGTATTTTCTCTACTCAGGTCCAAGGGATACATGTCAGAGACAATTCAACCGCTTCACCTTGGAGAGGACTTAAACAATCAAATTGCTCGACTTGTTGGGCCTAAGCTTTAGTTTGTAAAGTTCGGTTTCAGTTCTTTCAACCAAAGGAAGTTTTGAATCAGTCTGTGAGGGAGTGCAGGGCACAATGTCTATATCCGAGGATAGTCCATGAAATTTCTTGATATGACTTGAATGAATCCAGCCCTTGCGGCCCTCGATCTTCACGGCTGTCCTTGTGGTCAGCAGGACCAACTTGGGTGCTTTCCACCTGGGCTCCAGCTGAGTCTTTCGGTCGAAATTCCTCACAAAGACGAGATCCCCCGGAACTACGTCATGGGGTTTCACCTCAGTGTTGTCAGGAAAGGCTGCAGCTACCTGTGAACGACAAGATTGTAGTGCAGACATCAAGGAAGCCAAGTAATCTGTCAGCATATTACAGTCAACATCAGTTATTTTTCGTGGTATAGGCGTCCCCCACATATTTGGTGGTCTACCGAAGATCACCTCATACGGGGATAGCCCTGTTCGTGAGTGTGCTACCATTCTCATGTAAAAGAGTGCAACGGGTAACGCTACTACCCAGTCGACACCTTTTTCTCTGCATATTTTGGACATTCTGATTTTCAGTATCTGGTTATGTCTTTCTACGAGACCTGCTGCTTCGGGGTGTCGGACACAGTGGAATTTCCACTGATATCCTAACAGAAGTGAAACGTGTTTCATTAATTCGGATGAGAACGGCTGGCCGTTATCTGAGTGAACAACACGTGGTAAACCGTATCGTGGGAAGAATTCTCGAACCAACTGTTTGGCAGTAGTCGGGGCAGTGTAATCTGAAACCGGGTACGCCTCTGTCCAACGGGACAGAGCGCAGACAACTACGAGAACATATTTGAATCCTCGACATCGTTCCATCTGGATATAATCCATCTGTAGGACTTCAAAAGGGTGATTAGGAGGATGAAATCCACCCTGTTCTACGGGAACGCTTTTTCCTGGGTTAAACTGGCAACAGATCATACAGGTACGGACCTTTTGTTTGGCTGCTGCTCGTAAATGTTTATTAAACCAAATGTGTTGAATGCTGTCTAGCATAGCTTTTTCTCCTAGATGTGCCGGACTATGTATAGTGTTAATTATAACTTGGACCATTGAATCAGGAAGGAACCATACAGACTTTTCCTTCATCATCCATCCTTGGTCTGTTTGGATCCCTCCTAATTCAGTCCATGTCTTTATTTCGTCTGGTGTAGCATGTGTCTGTATGTCAATCACGTCAAGAGTAGGATCTTTAACTGTCATACAATGTGTCGGTGTCGGGACTATTGTCTTTGTCATGTCGGGGGTTTGAGTTTGAGCCGTCTGTTTAGCCGTTCTGTCGGCTAGATCATTGCCTTGAGAAATGATATCAGTAATCTTCGTATGAGCCTTACATTTCATAATTGATATTGCAGTAGGTAGATGTATTGCATCTAATAAGGCATGAATGAGGGGTCCGTGCTGAATGTGGGCACCGTGGGAAGTTAAATAACCTCTCTCTCGCCACAGCACGCCGAAGTCATGTACAACTCCGAATGCATAACGTGAATCAGTGTATATGTTGACTTTTTTATTCGTGGCTTGAATACAGGCTTGTGTCAGAGCGATGAGCTCTGCGGCTTGAGCTGACAAAGTATTTATACGATTAGTTTCAATGACTTCAGTATCTGTTGTGACTGCGTAAGCGGCCACTAATTCTCCTGTACTTGTTCTCATACATGAGCCATCTACATACAACGTCAGGTCTGGCTCGGACAATGGAACATCGGTCAAGTCTTGTCTGGGTTTTGTCGTTACAGTAATAACTTCAATACAGTCATGGGCTAGTGGGTCTGTTCCGGTTACTGGCAAAAGTGTGGCAGGATTCAATGTGTTACAGCGTCTGATTTCTATGTGTGGCTGAAACAATGTAAGTTCGTATCCTGTAAGTCGCGCTATAGTCAAGTGTTGTGTTTGCGTTCTATTCACAAGGACCTCTACTGCGTGTGGTACTTGAACTGTCAATGGATGTCCTAACACTATAGCATCGCTTTGTCTGATTGCTAAGGCTGTCGCTGCTACTGATTTCAGGCATGCAGGCAAAGCCTGAGCTACGGGATCTAATGTACTAGAAAAATAAGCACATGGTTTGTGTGCTCCTGCTTGTTCCTGTGTGAGTACTGACAAAGCAGTACCTTCGCGTTCTGTAACAAAGAGTGTAAACTGTTTTCTGTAACATGGTGTTGCTAAAACAGGTGCTTGGCATAAAGCTTTCTTTAGGCTTTCAAAAGCTTGTGTATGTTCTTGAGTCCAAGGGAGAACAGTCGACGTGGCTGCCTCCTGTGTGGTTAACTGAATGAGTGGTTTTGCTAGAAATGCATACTGAGGGATCCACTGCCTACAATATGAAGTGAGGCCTATGAAAGCTCGTACCTCCTTTTGTGTCTTGGGTATTGGCATATTAGCAATTAGCTGGATGCGATCTGGTGTAAGCTGCCTTCCCTCCTTGGACAGCGAGTGTCCAAGATAAACAACTCGCTGGACACAGAATTGCAGCTTAGAAGGGGACACCTTGTGCCCCTTTTCGGCTAGAAATTGTAAAACTGTCAGTGATGCTTTTTCACATTCTGGTTCGCTTCTTGCGGTGATCAGCAGATCATCGACATATTGAAGCAAGGCAGTGTTGACTGGCATGTGGATACTATCTAGTTCTCGTTTCAGTGCTTGGCTATAGACGCTGGGGCTTTCTGTAAATCCTTGAGGTGCGCGTGAGAATTTAAAGCTACGTCCATTTAAACTAAATCCGAACAAATATTGGCTTTCCGGATCTATTGGGACGCTGAAAAAGGCATTCTTGAGATCAATTACAGTAAAGAATGTTGCTTCGGAATCAATAGCTGTCAGTAATGACGAGATATCTGGGACCACAGGGAATTGTGGCACAATGCACTTGTTTAATTCGCGCAGATCAATAACCAATCGATATACTGGCGGGGCCTTTGGATCTGTTCGTTTAAGAATCGGAATTATCGGGGAATTACATACATTGGAGTCTGTTTCTACAACTACTCCTTGGGTAATGAGCTCGTCAATGATTTGTAGTAAAGCCACTACAGCATCTGGTGGTAACTTGTATTGTCGCATTCGTGGTAGCACCACTCCTGCCTTTAATGTGACTCTATATGGTGTAATATTCATGCATCCAACATCAGTAGGGCCTTGTGCCCATAGACGTGTAGGTAAAATCTGCAGTCGGGGATCCATGTCTCTAGACACATAGTGACCTTTAAAATCACGCAAAAACAACCTTACACCTTCCGGAGAACAACATATTATGGCTCCTAGAGCTTTCAGGGTTTTAATTCCTAACAGATTTTCTGGACATGATTTAGTAAGCAATAAATCTGTAGTTCGGGTCAGAGGTCCTATCGTAAGTGGCAGAGGTTGTGACACTTCATTAACAATAGGTTTTCCTGAAAAACCAAGGGAAATATTCTGTGAGCCTGAGAGGGGTGCCCCTGGAACTTCACTACGTTTTATAGTTGTTCGACTTGCCCCTGTATCGAGTAAAAATTTCCTATCTTGGCCTAATAATTCACTGTGTACATAAGGTCCTTCTTGATCTACAGGAATCTCGATAAGTGGTAAATCAACTTCCCTCTCTAGGCTAGTTCATGCGTAACGCTGATACTCAGGATATTCATACTGTGCGGTCTGATACATTTGTCGTGTTGTTGTCTGTGTGGCAGCAACAGGCAACGGTGGTGCAGCTGGCACAAACTGTATTGGCTGTTGTGCGGCTGGCATGGCCTGGGCATGCTGCATAGCTCCTTGTTCATTCTGATCTTGTCTGAGTGGCCGTGATCTTTCTTGTGTTTTACCTATGGCGATATTATGTTTTAAAACTGGACAATCGTGTACGTAATGACCTGGCTTTTTACAATAATTGCATGTCCCTTTTACAGGTCCTGCTGAATCGGAATGTGTCATACCCTTTTTATGTCCTTCAGCTGGAACAGTCTGGGAAACTAGCATTTTCATTTTCGTGTCTTTCATGCGTCTGTGTTCATGTTCTTGTTCTTCTCTAATTCTATTGTGATGGTACTGTAACATTTGTAACATTTGTGATGGAGTGTTACCTTGCCAGGTACTTTCGAATTTTAATACTCTATTCTTTACTGGGGGCAGGGCATTTTCCACTAACTTTGTTACAAACAGATGCGGGTATGATTCGCTACTTGCTTTTATGCCACTATTTATACCAAAACATTTTTCAAATCGGGCATAGTAATCACTAGTGTCTTCATCTTGCTTCTGCTTACAGGCTGAAATCGTTCCCCAATCTTCCTTTTTCGTAGTTAATAGACGTGGCAGTACCTGTACTAATAAACCTGGTAATGCTTTAGTTTTATCCCCAAGTCCTGCTCCTGCAGTTCGGGCCTTTTCTTCCGCTTCTAACACTGACCATTCTATCTTTTGGTCACCTACCTCCCACTCTTTTTCCTTGAGTTTTTCATAAATGCCAGCAGGCATCAATACCTTTAATATTGTCATAATGTCGGGATAGGTATACTCTCCCATGAGTAACATGTCTTTAATTTCTCGGTGAAAACCCGCTGGATCTTTGTCATGACTGGGTACCACTTTCTTCATTTGTAACAATTCTATTTTTGATATGGGCGTATATACAAATACGCGCCTAAACTCGTTGTCCTCGCCTTTTATTGGGTGCACTTCTCGTAACGGATTCTGTCTATCCATGTGATACGTGGTTCTTTCCTTGACGGGCAATGAAACATGCTCTGAGCATACAAAAAGAATATACTGCTTTCTTGATTCTAGAATTTCTTTAATTAATTTAGTACCTGGACCTCTCCATTTATTCATAAGTAATTCAGTCAATATGTCAGGTAAGGGACCAGGGTCCGAATGCTGACTCCGATATAGTATAATGAGTTGTTGAATCATATAAATCCCAGCTAACCTCTGTTCATCTGGGGTGAGATTCAAAAATGTGCGTACTACTGTATCATCACTATATTTTCCGGGACTGTCCACCCAATGGACAGCTGCCCTGGCCAAATCTTGTTCGTCCATAGAATCGAGAAAATGATAACCCCTTCGTTCTCGGAGTAGTTTGTCGGCGGTTTGGAACGAATGCTCGTTAGACCTTATATTAATTATAGGTATTTGAAAATTCCTGTTATTATCTGGACATATCGGATGTATTGAGTCAGTATGACATCTAGTCTGATTCCTATTACAAGATCTTCCTCTACCTACATAGGCTATGGTGTCCGACTGTCCTGTGGGCAGTCCTGACCCTTCTTCCTCGCTTTGTTCGAACTCGTCTACCTCTAATCGCTCTTCGTGTAGGCGTTCTATTTCTTTACGGATCTTTCGGCACATGGCTATTATACAATTTTGCTTGTCATGTCTCCCTTCTGATATGTTCTGACTCCATCTGGTAAGAATTTGCATTGCTTCCGGGTCTACCCCCGGTCGGTCTACATTTCTGATCACACAGTTTATGAGGAAACGTAACAGTTCCCCCTGTATCTCTACTTTCTGGTACTCCATAGCTCTGTTAATACATTCTGGATCTCGTCCTGTTCGGACAAAATGATATATTTCGTCTAGATGCGCAGTCATTCCTGGTAACTTCGCTAAATACACTGCGGCTCGTCTGATACGCAATGAGGCCAGGGTCATTTTGTCCTCTATACCGGGCACCGGGTCATATCTACAATCTACGAGAAGCTCTTTAAGTGCACGAGCACTTACGAATTTGGGTGTACGTGAATGCGCCGACTCTTGAAAAGTAAGTTTATTTATTCTAGGTGGCGTAGAAAAGATATTAGTAGCACCTCCCGTGGCCCCATCTGGGGCGTCGGGTGTGAAAGGATTCGTTGAACGTGACACAGCAACTATAGGTGTGGACACAGCTATAGAAGTAGCTGTAGGAACAGATACAGAAACAGATGTGCTTGCCGGAACTTGTGACTCGACTTGTTGCTGTAGGGATACGGGTGCTGGATCTTGGCGTGAGACCTCCCTGATATGCGGTCTATGTGGGGCGGAATTAGCATACTCGGGAGCTGCGTCATCTAAATATGAGGAAAGAAAAACATCTTCTGCGGTTCTAGGATGCCCCTTAGGATGTACCTTGATTGGGAATAATGGGGGTGGCAAGTCTTTCGGTATCTCTGGAGTAGCCTTAGGTAATCCTTCGGCCAGAAGGGGATACATACCATTCATAAGGGCATTTCTCTGTCTGTCTACTTGTTCTGATTTCACTCGGATACCTTCCTCAATTAATAGATTTCCTTGAACTTTATTTGAACTTTCTTTATTCCTTTCTTCCTGTCTACGTGCTTTTTCTGTACGTCTATGAGATTCTTTACGCCATAACTCAACGGCGTCCTTCTGTGACTGTCTGACTTTCCTTTTCCATAACTCTTCCTCGACTTTCATGATGCACTCTGCATCCCAGGTCCCCGCTGCGGGCCACCTCTGACTTTCTGGTAATCCCTTGGTGTAGTCTACCCATAAATCAAGAAATAATATAGCGTCTAAGCCATGTTTGTGATACATAAAGTGCCCTGGAGTGTCCCTAGGAGGAATAGGAACGGCTTCTTCGAGAACCCCTTTTCTAGTAGTGATCGGTCTTAATTTCGAGAAGAGCGGCATATTGAGAACTGACCTTATACTTGATTTTGACCAACTGACCTGATACTTGAATTTGAACAGACTTAATACAAAAGCACAATAATGAACAGTCATTCATACCACACTATACAGGACGTTTTAAACACATTAAACATTTAACATTAAGCCTTTAACTGAAACAACAATGATGATCGTCTGCATAACTAATCACCAAGCTTAATTCTTGACAATAACTGGATACTTCGGAATACTTGATATACTGCTAAACAGTACAGATACACTGCTAAAACAGTGCAGACCGGATTTGTGTACCCAAACCCGTCTTGACCGGCACAACCTATGTGCACGTCAGAAATGCCTCCCCAGCAATGGTACTCACCGGGTAGCTTCGGAAACGGAAGGCCTCAGTAACTTGAACTTGAACCGGACTGGACTCGACTCGACTCGTCGGACACTGGGCTTGACTTCGGACTGGTGGGTCTCTGTATACCTCGGATCTTGCTCTCTCAGCTAGGCTCTGGTCGGGATACTTCGCACTTCTCACCGCCTCGTCTGGGTGTTGATCGCAGTCTCAGTCGCCCCCGCTTGACCGGAGGGAGATACAGGAAATCCTGCTGGTACGCGTTATTGTCCGTCCAGCTGTGGCAGGAGACCGGGCCTGCAACTCACCGCCGGCGCGTGAGATGAGAAAGTGTCCCTGTTCGGGCGCCATCATGTGGTAAATAATTTTCCTTTACCGGGACTGAATTTGATACAGAAACATTATAAAATAGCTCAGTAAAATGAGAGGCAGAATCCGTGATATTAGAGTTTCGGAATGGGCTTTATTCCAATAATCGATTATAATCGGATGCTTCAAGTTCCATCACCCCGGAGGTTCAGGAAGTGAAGTACATACATTATTGACATGAAATGGCTTTTATAGAACATACATTACAATGAAGCGAATACAGTAGGCGTAACAATTGATAAGGAAAATGACAATTTGTCTGCGTAACCAGAAATGGGTGTAATAAAGAGTAAAAAGGAACATAATTGGTTGTGATGTCATGTATAGGTGGATCTATAAGATAATACTTGGCATAGATGCGCGCGCAGCAGTATGACGTGTAATTGACGTGTAACTAGGGGGTGAAGGGGACTTGACATTTAACTCTACATGTGGAGACAAAAAGTCTGGGGGGTCAAGTCAACCTAATCCCAAATCATATCTAACATCCTATGTTTAAAGAACTATGTTATCCAAGAAAGAAGGACTCTCGGACAGAATCTATTCTATACTGACTGTGCGTGCGTGTACAAGCGTCTAAGTGTCTACACTGAATGCGAGGGGGTAGGAATATTCCATGGTAACAGGGCTATGAATTACTTGCATAAGGGCAGAGAAGCCGGGCCTTTTGCTCGGTGACTGGAAGAATGTTTACTTAAGCTACTAGGCAGGAATGCATCGGCTGAGGGGGAAGCAGATAATTCGAAGGTGAAATACAGTACTTGGCAGAGAATAGGCTGATGTCAGGCTTCGTGAGCCGCGCAGAGAATGAGACAAAGTTCATGGTCACAGATGCAGGCTCAGACTGGAGCTTTCAGAGGCAGAAGGCAAAAGGAGTTTTGATGACAGAATCAGGGCCTACTTGCCTGGACTGTAAAATGGCATAAGTGAACCATACAAAGCCGGTGGCCTTTCATATTTAGGAATGGAATATCCGGCCTGTTCATGGCGGATCTGACAGAGGACATGTTGACGGTGGACGCACATGTATTTGCGTCTTCATAACTGGAACTGGAGGAAACATACATGTACTTGTGATATGCACATAGAACCGTTGGGGTCCAAGATAGGGGACATAACTGACCAGAAAAATCCATATTTCCACAGTGCGACATTGGCTACCCCTAGCCACCACTGTTTGAATTGCTTCCCACAAAGGATACACTATAAAGGAGCACTGTAGAAGCCAAGTCCACAACATCTGCGCAGTGCTTGAAGACCACCAGCGGTAGTAACGTGCTGAGCGAATACAAAAGCCAATAAAATGCCACCCCACTCTCCACAAATAATGTTTCCATCATTTGCAGGCTATCAATTATTTCGCTCAGAGTGGCGCAATTCTGCAAAACTAAACTGTCCACGAGTACCTACTTTCCAAGCGTTTGATGCCAAACGGGAAGAAGAAGCAACACTCATCACTTGTGTAACCAACCCCACTGGCTGTTTGTTTAAAGTCAACACAAAGGCCGCATATCAAAGCTCGTACCGCCAAGTCAAAAGCAAATATGCAAATGCAATAGGTAGATGAAAGAAGTCACAGGCTGAAAAAAAAATCTAAACGGAGCATGTAAATATCAGCACAGACTAGGGACTTTTGTTTTTTTACAGCTTCAACTGGATACACAATAATATGTCACTGCCAACTTTTAACACACCAAAGAGAGCAGGGGAACCAGACAGAGCACCACAGATGTGCGCCCATTTCACTGCGGCCGACCCTTTCGGCCTTAAGCAAACCTTCCCAAAATTCAGAAAGCGACCAGTGCCAACTTGTTTTCCTGCGGTTGTACAAGAGCTGCAACTAGCGCCTTCTCCTTCCGGGTCCTGCTTCACATCCGCCAGGCACACCCTGGTGTGACAGACCCTGAACACAGCTGGACGTTAAACGTCCGGCACACAGTTGTAACTGGTTCCTACAGACTGTGGGGGTTGGATCCGGGTGCAACCTCCTTCTAAATTTTCCTGATGTCAGCACAATGGAAACCAAGCCAGAAAGGGTTGATGCAGTGATATGTCCAGGATCGCATAGCTTCGGAAAGTAGCTGAGCAGGTAGTAATTCCAAGTCATTCTTTCAGAATAACTATTTACTGTAAAAGCCTTTTTCCACGCACAGAACGCATACCTCAGCTACATTTAAGCAGGACTTCAATTTAGAAAGTTTCCTTCATTAGCAGAGTTTCATGGAATTACGGTAACAACTTCAGTAAAGTGCAAAAAAAAAAAGCACACACAAATTAAATAGTAAAGCGCCAACATGAGTGTGCAAACGTATCATAGGTCGTAAAAATCACAAGTGTGCAGGAAAAACTTCTCTAAAGTGTGATATTGAAAACGATTCCCTCCTGTCTCCAGCTTGGCATCCCCACCTCCGAGTCCCCCGCTCACTGAGTGCTTTTCTCAAATACAGCCACCACAGAGCAGCCACTCACGAGGGGCAGGCTGCCAAAATAACACCTATGAAGGTTCCTGCCCAAACAGCCGAGAGGAGGTGCAGTGCGGAGAATGGCTGCCAGGAGAGGAACTTGACTGGGGACGGTGGCAGGACACAACTGAGGAGGATGACCCGCCTAAAGAAAAAATAAAGAGTGTGCCAGAAATGCCATTGGTAAACCAAAAATATGGGGAAAGTAACAGGGGCAGTCTCTAGGGAGGGTCCCAAAGACCAAAGGGTGGACTAATTAAGCATGTCCACTAATGAAAGTCAGCCGTTTATTGAAGGGCACTAACAAGAGCCAATTGAAAAGATGGGAGGTCCTTGAAGACGTAGAACTACAGCATGCCTCACAGAGCAAGGCATGCACGCTGGCTCTAGGCTCGACCTAAAAAGCACAGTCCTAGGGGCAGAATGGTGGTCTTGAAACAAGACAGAAGACAGGCAATCATGACTTTCTTGTGGATGAGTCTCTGGTCCTGTTCAAGGGCTGTTTCGTTTTCAGACAATAGATTGCCAGGAAGAGAGCAAGTTATGGTATTAAGCTGTGTGAAAGTGCCACTGGATATGCACATATTTCAGGGTATACACTGGTAGAGATTCTTGAATTGACCCCCCATGGGTTGACCTTCCACTTTTGGTGTCAGTGAAAAACATTGTGTGGGAAATTGCCAGAGGACTTTTTAGGTCTCGCCTGAGCCAGCGCATGCGCTGCTCTGCTAGACATTTAGTAAGTGGGTTTTGAAAGTGCTACCACACGCTTTTGCTTGCCTCAAGCTTGCAGTTACGCACGCGCGCAGCTGCCATCTGTCTTTCCTCCGTCACGGGTCATTAAGTGCAACGCGATCACTTTCGCGGCCGCGTCACTTTCACGGCCGTGCGGCCAATGCTTGTTCTTTTCAGTCAATGGCGGAGTGAATAGAATGCTCACTATTGACAGATGTGGCCATCTGGGGGTCATGAGTTCGTATCTAAATAAGGAAGATCCCACTTCAGATATCCCCAGAGATTACAACAAAAATGACTACCACGAACTTGGGCATTAGTAACGTCTGTACCCACTGTTCCATGTTTTAGTGGCTACCTGGTAAAGTTGAAAGGTTTAATCAGCCCCCTTTAAATTCGAACCTGTGCTCCGATGATTACACAAAAAACAAGCGCTCCACCCACCTGGCTACTGACTAGTTTACTCTTCACCCCTCCCCCTTGTGTCTCCACACCCCAAGAGGGCAATTCTTGAGCTTTCTATTTTAATTGGCCCAATTCAACTATAAACATTCTAATTTCCACTGGAATATCCAGGAAGTAAGCATCCTCGCTTTTACTGAACAGCTCCCCGCCCTCCACATCTCATATTTACATTTAAAGGTAAATGTTCAGGGCCTTCCGGTGTGATGAATACCAAGTAGCTCATAATTTGTAGAGCACACCCTGTGATTGTGATATATAGCTGCTGTGATTTATTCAACGTGTCTCCCAGCTCCCACATCTTGCTCACTCAATTACCAACACAACGGCAACCATCTGCCACCGTCCCATTCCCTTCCCATCTCCCCTCCCGTTAGGGACTGTCGGACATTTCAATCACTTTAATCATTTTCACAGGCACACAAAGAGCACGTTGGGGAATAAAAGAGGGGGGTGGGGGGGAGAGGTCATGACTGATTTACGCTTTTTGGATGGAAAATCATGATGTCCCCTCATCACTGAGATATCATCACGCAAGGTCCCCAGGTGACTCAGACAGCCTAAAACCCATGAAATATTATTTGGAGATTATTTTAAATGGCATCCCTCAGTGTCGATGACAGCATGTTTTGTAAATACCATTATGCCGATTATTTTTTTTTATTTTTTTTTTGAAACCTTTATTAAAGAATTCAAAAGATATACAAAGATGGGCCTACAACCTTCGGGCCGGCCGCTAGCAAACAGTGTGAGCATAGAATACAGTCAGTAAACAGTCGCTGCAGCGTGAGAGAGGTCACAGGAGTTGAAAGAAGCGTTGGCGGCCACACCGTCCGGACCCTCCACATGGCGGTTCCATTTTTATATAAGAAACGACAAACAAATCCACAAGGCAGCCAAAAGTCAAAGCAACAGTATGAGCTCCCCTGGGGAGGACCCTACCGATCCACAGGAATAGCGGGGGGGGGATAGGAGACAAAGTGGACTCAAAGCCCAGAACCAAGGCGACAAGCAGACTAAGGAGACGGGGCCAGTGCCAGATCAGGCGTCAGCGGCGGGGTACAAATTCCGCCACGGTAGGTGTTCCAGGGGCCCCACACTTTCACCCATTTCCCAGGCTTACCTCTCGCAACATACACTACCTTTTCCCGCAACATACACCAATCCATGTTGTCCTTCCACGCCGAGACCGTTGGCAACCTCTGGGAACCCCACAATTGCGCAATGTCACGCTTGGCCACCATATATCCCAGAGTCACCCACCACGTCTGCGGCACTGAGTAGTCAGTCGGCTCCCACACATTCAGCAGACATCTCCTCGCCTCGGAAAGCAGCGTCACATGCGTGACCGCCTGCAACACCGCGTGCACATCACGCCAGAATCGCGCCACCTCCGGGCATTCCCACAAAATATGGAGGAAGGTCCCTAAAGAACCACACCCACGCTTACACAACCCATCCACGGCATATCCCATACGCATCAGACCCGTCCCCGTAACATAGACCCTATGGAGTATCTTGAGCTGGACGAAGCGAAGGCGAGCCAGTAGGGCCACCTCTTTCGGGGAGGCCACCGCAGACACCCAATCCTCGTCATCCAGCTCCAATCCATCGGCCACCCACACCTCACGAAGGCTAATCAGCAGTCCCGAGCGATCGTTGATGAGCTTTTTGTAAATCAATGAAATCGTGCCGTCCGGTACATGCCCATCTAGCACTCTATCTTCCAGAGGGGAATACTCCGGGATGGAGGCAACATCCGGGAATACGGAGCACAGCGCGTGACGGACCTGAATATATCGAAAGTACTCCCTGTCCTGCAACTGGAATTCAGTCTGCAGCACATCGAACGTTTTGAATCCCCCCCTCGTCCAGAGATCGCCCACCTTGCTGATGCCCATCATGTCCCACTTCTCAAAGCCCTTCGAGGTCCACAGCGAGCCCAGCCGCTCAGATGCATACAGCGGCGTCGCCCGGGTCAACCGATCCTTCCACCCCATCGCCAAGTTTGCCGCGTGCCACACCCGTACCGCGACCCGCGTAGGGCCCGTCAGACGTGCGTCGAGCGATCTAGAATAAAGCGCCCGATTATAGTCGCCACCCGGCAGTAATAGTTTATCCATTTCAAAGGCCGGGTTAAGAGCGGGCCCATAAAGGCCGTGGTTTATAGCAGCCAGCTGGGAGGCCCAGTAATATCGTTTGATGTCTGGGAGGGCGACCCCCGCGTCGTACCACGGGAGCGTCAGCTTCGCAAGGGCGATACGCGGCCTACCCTCCCAGAACAAGCGTCGCTGCAGACTCTCCACCTCGCGAAAGTAACGCGCCGGGACAACGTCCATCGTGTTCTGTAAAGCGTATAGGAAACGTGGCAGCGACATCATCTTAAACAATGCCGCACGGCCGAGCGGTGAGAGCGGCAAGCGCCTCCAACGCGCCACGTCCTCCTTTAGGCGCTGGAGGGGGGGGAGCAAGTTCTGTTTATATCGGGCCTCAGCGTCCAGGGTAATGAAGATACCCAGGTACTTAAATCCCTGCGGAGCGATCTGGATAGGACAACCCCGCGGAAGGATAGGAGCCTCCCCGGAAAGGACATACACACAGGATTTAGCCCAGTTGATGACTAAGCCGGAGTTGCGGCCAAATGAATGCAAAACATCCACAAGTACAATCAGCGATTTACGAGGGGAAGCAAGGTATAAGAGAATATCATCAGCGTAAAGGGATACGCGATCCTCATACTCGGGGGTCCATCGGAGACCACGGATAGAAGGGTGCCACCGCAGCCACTCCGCCAGGGGCTCCAAGGCAAGCGCGAAGAGGAGCGGCGATAGCGGGCAGCCCTGCCGCGTGCCCCTGCCCAGCTCAAACGGAGCCGACACTCTACCGTTTACCGCCACCTGCGCCAGCGGTCCGGAGTATAACAGTTTCACCCAACCAATAAATCCCGGGCCAAAACCAAACTTAGCCAGCGTCGCCCAAATATATGGCCACTCAAGCGTGTCGAACGCCATAGTGGCGTCCAGGGACGCCAAAATGGCCGGCTCTCGTATGAACGGGACCCGCGCGAGCACCCCATGCAAACGCCGCAGGTTGAGCGCGGTGTTGCGATGAGGGATAAAGCCGGACTGGTCCTGGTGAATCAGATCGCACACCACGCCAACCAGCCGATTAGCCAGCACCTTGGCGAGAATTTTAGGTTCCGCATTCAACAGCGAAATGGGCCTGTAAGACGTGACCCGATCCCGCGGCCTCCCCTCCTTATGAATAACCACGATAGTGGCCAGACGCTGGTCCAGCGGGAGGGAACCCGTCGAGCGGGCCGCGAGGAACATAGCACGGAGATGCGGCGCCAGCGTATCCGGTCGTAGTTTGTACAATTCGATGGGAAGGCCGTTAGGACCCATGGCCTTGCTGGAGGCGACCGAGCGTATGGCGAGGGCAATCTCCTCAGATGTTGGGGTCGCGTCCAACAACACTTTATCCTCCTCCGAAAGGGAAGGCAGCGCAATGTCTTTAAGCAGGGCATGGGAGTCCTCTTCCGAGCGGGAAGATACCGGGGAATACACCCCACGGAAATATTCTGCAAAGCAATCAACAATTTCTCCTGGTTCAGTGACACACACACCATCCAATTTCTCAATCGACGGGACAACTCGACTCGCTCTCTCCTTTTTATCCAGCCACGCAATCAATTTACCAGCCTTATCACCCACATCATACAGGCTCCCCTGTTGCTCTCTACTGAGGCCCCTGGCTGCCTCCGTGACGAGGGCCTTGTAGTCCGCTTGCTTGAGTCGGAGAGCATGCAATTTTCGTCCGTCACCCCACACTCCAAATCACCCTCCAACTCGGTTATCTCAGTTTCAATACGGGTCACCTCCTCCCGCTCGCGCCTCCGGGAATGGGAAATAAGGGACAGGGCCTCCCCCCGGAGTACCGTCTTAAACGCCTCCCACAGAGAAACCGCGGACGACACAGACCCCACATTGTCTTCAAAATATCGCTTAAGAGATTTAACCAAATCTGCGCGAATTGTGGGGTCACGCAGGTACCAGGGATTAATCGGGGCCACCCTCCCCTCCCCCCTCGGGACAATGTCGAAGTGCAACAGGAGCGGGGAGTGGTCTGAAATACCCCGCGCCAAATGTCGTACCTCCCCAACCCGCCCCGCCTGTACCGCTGGCATCAGGACATAATCAAGTCTCGAAAGACTGCCATGAGCCCCGGAATGAAAGGTGTACTGTATCTGCGTAGGATGTTTCAACCGCCAACAATCCACCAGCCCCAAGGTATCCAAGAGGCCGGACAACCACGCTTGGGCACGGGGGAGATCCCTAGGAGGGTGACGATCCTCAGTCCCGGAAACCACAGCGTTAAAATCCCCCCCAACCACTAGAATCCCCTCCGGAAGGCCAAGGAGGAGGCGCCCCAGATCCGCAAAAGTAGTCGTTTGCAACCCTGGCGGGACATAAACAGAAACGAAAACAATCACTCTACCCTCCAATCTACCCACCAGAACCGTGTATCGTCCCCTGTCATCATGGAGCACCTCATCAACTTCCAACGGGAGCGAGGTCTTAGCCATAATGCCCACACCCCTCGAACCAGACGTGAAGCCCGAGTGGGCCATAAGGCGATAGCCCCGTCTGTTCATGGCACGAAAGGAGTTTCCAATGAGGTGTGTTTCCTGCAGAAAGACTATATCTGGTGAAATTCGTTTTAGGAACTGCAGGACCACCCCCCGTTTTATCCTGTCCCCCAGTCCATTAACATTCCAGGACAAAAGACTCAGTCCCCTACCCCCCATCATAGCCGAAGTCGATCAGTCGCCCCCCAGAGAGCACGTTAGAAATAGCACAACAATACTTCTGCCTTGTGGTACAAATAAACAATACCCAACCCCAACCCAACAGCCCCAACAAAACTCCCCCCTCCCTGCACCACTGCATGAGCCCAAACAGCCCCCCCAACTTGCAGTGTGCCTGTCGCCCCTATGTGATTTAAACTACTAAGACCCCCTAGAGGAGGAAGGAGAACCCCCTCGAGACCCAGCACCTCCTCCAATGGAGGGGAGACAAGACACAACAGACAAAAGACCCTAAGCTTGGCCGAAAGTGGCATCATCCGGAGTGAGCCCCCGTGTCAGTACCTCAGACCCGGTCCGGTGGGCACTCTCCTCCCGTCCCCCCCCCCCATCCCGACCATGACCCCCAGACAAAGTGTCCAGCCAGTCCCCGGCCGTTTCAGGACGATCAGAAAAGTGAGTGCGACCATCCGCCTCCACCCGCAGCCTGGCCGGGAAGAGCATGGCGTATTTTAAGTTCATGCCTCGAAGCCGCCGCTTGACGCCCAGGAAACTCAGTCTCTGCTTCTGGACCGCCTGCGTGAAATCAGGATAAAAGTTCACTTCCATGTTCTCCAGCTTAATCGGCCCTTGCAGTCTGGAAGCTTGCAAAATCGCATCCCTGTCCCGAAAGTTGAAAACACGGGCAATAAGAGGCCGCGGAGGGGCTCCGACCTTAGGTCTGCGTCCGGGAACTCTATGGGCCCTCTCCACAGCAAAGAATTTACTCAGTCCTCGAGGCTGGAGATGGGTAGAGATCAGGTCCTCCACAAAGAGATCCGCCGCCGACTCCTCCCGTCCCTCGGGTACTCCGATGATACGGATATTATTCCTCCGGGCCCGGCTCTCGGAGTCCTCCAGGCGCCGATCCATGAGCGCACTTGCCTGACGGAGCCGGTGCACCTCCGTTTGAAGGGCCGCTACCTCAGTCGTGAGGCCCGACGCGGTGTGGGCCAAGAAGTCGACCCGGTCATTCGTCTTGGAGAGATCAGCTCTCACAAGGTTGACATCAATGAGGACCGCGTCGAGTTTGTGCGCCAAAGTGTCGAATTGCTGGCCCACCGAGGTCTTCTTCTCAGCAATGGCGCCCATGACGTCTTGCAAAGTCAGATCAGTAGGCAAATCCGGGGCATCCGGGGGGCACTCGGAGGACTTGTGCGATCCGCCGGGAGACCCCTTCGGGAGGGTGTAGCGGTCCATGACGTTGGCCTGATGTGCGGTGCCACGCCGGGTCGACTTGGCCTTCAACCGATCCCCATCCTGCTTCGTGGCCATCGTCGTGTATCTCGCACCCGCACCAGCCACGCAGTGGAGAGCAGGCAATCAAGGCCGAGAGCCTCGGGGGCCACCCCAGGACGGCAGAGCGGGCCACCGCAGGCAGGCAGGCAGGGTCTCCCAGCGAGGCCACCCAAACACAAAGAAGCGCTGTGAACCCACCCGCGATAATGGCAAGGGGACTCAAAAGTGAAAGTGTGGGGTACGCGACTCGCCAGGCCCAGCCCGCCGTTGTTGTTCACTTCGCCACAGGGTCGCCCCCAAACTCGAGTCCGTGGTCAGGAGAGAAGTAGGCCGCAAACTTCAGTCGGTGCTCACTCCGGCACCCGGGGTCCAATTCGAAAACGGAAAACGGGTACCACCTCGGCTCAGGCTCACCGACACAGTCCCCTCAACCGATTCAGGATGAAGACAGGATAAACGTAGGAGGTTGCGGAGGTCCTCGGGAGCCTCGCACCTACGCGGCCATCTTGGTTGCGCGCTAGGCTCCTCCCCCCCATTATGCCGATTTTAAAGGATATTGAACAATGTAGCATATCGACCAGGGCAAAAAAAAAATCTATATAAAAGATATAAACCATCTCATTCATTTAAGTAAACGTGTCTGATGTTTGTTAACTTTTGCAAAAAGTATAATACCATTAAAACAGGCTTTGTGTCACTAACAACTCATAGTTTCCAAAGTCTATGGATGCTAGCTGTTCCAGGCCAGGTTTTCTCTTTGCGTTCTTGGAGTTATTGTCCTGGTTTTAGAATGCTAGAAACAAGATTACACGACCTACCATGCCAAAAAAACTGAAAACCTGGACTGGAGCTGCTCATGACACATGGACATTGGCAGAGCTGATTACTTGATGAAAATGTTTTTGAGTAACATAATGATGATACCATTTAAGGTTGGCATAGATATTACATCTAATTTAAGGAAAATGATTTAGGATCTCTAATTATTTGTATACCCGAATTTGTTAAATTCTTTTCTCTGAAATGTTTCCCTACCTTGCAGCTTAAACCTACAAATCTCATAGTTCAAGTTCATGGGTACCCGAGGGTCTGAGTACATTTCCAAAATGCCAATTTGCTATCGCCTGGCTTTGAAAGAGGGCATACTTCAGTACCGAAGGCATAAACAGGCAATGCAGCATCCTCAAAGCTCCTCCTCTGCCTGGGCGCTCACATTTCCTCTCAGCGCTATATATGATGAGTCAGATGTGTAGCTACTCATGATCTCTTGGACATGGACTTGTACCTTATGATTTCTATACGCAGCTGTCAACTTTCAACAAGCATTGGCATAGCCAATAGCTCTCGCCTTTGGGACCTTTTAAGTGTTTAGCCATGCAACAGTTGATGTTGTTGCACCAAGGATATTGTGCTGCATAACTAAATTCTTATAAGGTCCCAAAAGCGACACCTATTGGCTATGCCAATGCTTGTTAATAAGGTCACAATTTATACGTGAACAATTTCTATATGGGTGCGCCAAATTTTTAAGGAATTGGTCAAAGTGGGCACGGTGGCATATGGCACAATACGCTTGAACCGTTTGTGTGTAACAAAACTTAAAAGTGAACAGAGCAATGCCTTGCGTAGTAATAAACTTCTTGCTTTGAAATTTTCAAACAGAAGAGATGTGTACATGCTCACAACTATTCAAAATGAAAACACTTCACCCATGACGGTTTGGGGTCAGGTAGGAAAAGTGTGCACACTGGTGTGCAATTTAGACTACAAAAAGCACATGGGAAGTGTAGATGGAGCGGATCAAAGGTTTGAGCTTTACAATGCTACTTGAAAGTCATATTTCGTGCAAGAAGTTGGCTTTTCATGTGTTTTGTCATCCTTTAACCCCTTCAGCGCGGCGCGGATTACCGCGCCGTGCTGAAGGTTCCGTGCACGGGCGGGGCTGTGACGGAGCGGTTCCGTCATGCACACAGCGCAACCGACGCGCATGACGGAACCGCTCCGTCACTCGCATCGAAGGGGTTAATTCTTATGTTGTTTACAAACATTGTTCTACAGACTTCAAGATGAGTGGTGTACAATTTCAGCAGTCTGTAATAGTCAGCCTTGTTGTAGTCAAGCAGGCAAATATTTCCAGAATCAGAATGGTGGAGGATGTGGCTAGATTGAGAGACCGCCTCTTGACTGAATACATTCCTTCAGCACCCAAAAATGAGTTTCCTTGTTGGAGATGTACAGCCTGTGTCCAAAGAAAGGAGAAGCGTATGGTTGCCCTGAGTGTCCTTTTAATCCAGGCTTATGGGTGCCCATGTTTTAAATTGTACCACATGCAACTCAAGTACTGGAAGCAACCATCAGAGTGAAATGGGCTGACTGTGGTTTGTATGCTATAGATTTTTGGTTTAAATGTCTGGTTGGTAGCAGTTTGATGTGCTTAATTACGCCCTGTTGTGCATACTGTCATAGTTAGTATTTTCACCTTAATACGTTGGTTCTTTCTATTTGAAAGAAGAAAAAAAATGCTGTTTTTACTTGGATGTTTTTTTTTTCCCAGTCTGTGCTTTAAGTGGGAAATCAATTCATTGTGGGAGCGTTTTAGAAATGAAAGTGGTGAGGAGCTTCATTGTGATATCTGAGTGGCATTTGACTGATGGTGCGTGTGCACTGGAGTTTGGCTGGCATTGTGTTTGGACTGGCGTCTAGCTGGCAGTATGTGTGTGAAGAGGTGTTTGGATGGTAGTGTGTGTTTTGATCTCCCTCTCCCTCTCCCTCTCCCTCCCTCCCTCTCCCTCTCTCTCCCTCCCTCTCTCTCCCTCTCTCTCCCTCTCTCTCCCTCTCTCTCCCTCTCTCTCCCTCTCACTCCCTCTCTCTCCCTCCCTCCCTCTCTCTCCCTCCCTCCCTCCCTCCCTCCCTCTCCCTCCCTCCCTCCCTCTCTCTCTCCCTCTCTCTCCCTCTCTCTCCCTCTCTCTCCCTCTCTCTCCCTCCCTCCCCCCTTGGATTTTGTCATTTGTTGGGCCTGCAGCTAGCGGTATGAATGGTTTTGGGTGCGTGACGCATGAAAGGTGTGTGAACTTCCTATAAAGTGGTTGGTGACTTGTTGTGGTTTACACTGGTTGAGCATTACTAAATTTGAAAATGATTTTTGTAACAGGGATTGCTATGTTTTCATTTTCCTTAAATATTTTGTTAATAAAATGTAAAAAGCTTGAACTTTTCACTCACCCATGTGAAAAATACAACCATTTTGTGTGTATATGTATGTGTATACTTGAGTAGCAGATGGTTGTGCAGTAATATTTATATTTTCTGTCTTTCACTGTCAGGGTGTACATTGGCTCCAAAGAAAACCTACCAAACCCAGATATTTCTGTAAACTAGACACCAGGGGACTCCAAGCTACTGTATCTCGTATGGATCCCACAAAGTTTTCTTAATGAGAAGCCCTTGCAAACATCAAATAAAAAACACAGATTTTCTTCACATTTCAGGGTGTCAAAGTACTGAAACTGGCAGGGGCCGCACATTTCCTAACACCCAGCATTCCCAAATGTCTCCCAATATAAATGGTCCCCCACTTCGCGTCTGCGAAAGGAAGGGGGCCAAGACACAATGCAGTAACATCAACAAAAGGGGTAGCTGCGATTTATGGGCCCACCGGTCATCCAGGGAAACCTACCAAACCCAGGCATTTCTGAAAACTAAGAGACCAAGGGGAGTCCAGGGTGGTGTGCCTTGCGTGGATCTCACAAAGTTCTCCTACCCACAATGTCCTGGCAAACCTCAAAAGTTGCCCAAAATCTTACATTTTCCTTGCATTTCTGTGATGTAAACTTCCGGAATCAAAGGAATGCCCAAAATTCTTGCCAGCCAGGCTTCCCCTACTTGTCCTGATAAACATGCTGCCCCACTGGAGTGGCTGGGCCTAGTGCCCGTGAAAGGAACGAATAAAACTAATGTCAGAGGGAGTCCCTGTCAAAGGCACTAGGCCAAGCCACATAAGTGAGGTACCATTTTTATCGCGAGACTTGGGGGAACGCTAGGTGGTAGGAAAGTAGGAAATTTGTGGCTCTTTCTAGATTCCAGAACTTTTTATCACAGAAATGTGAGAAAAATGTGTGTTTTTTTTAGTCAAAGTTTGAAGTTTGCGAGGGATTCCGAGTACGAAAACCTGTTGAGAGCCAGAAAAGTCATCCTATCATGGATTAACTGGGTCTCAAGTTTTCCAAAATGTGCAGGTTTGCTAGGTTTCCCTAGGTGGCAGCTGAGCTAGGGTCCAAAATCCAAAGCAAGCCACAATGCAAAAAAAGGGCAGTTTTCAGTTGAAAAATGTTAGGTGACCATGTTGCGTTTGGGGCCTTTGCTGTTGCGAGCACTAGAACTACCCACACAAGTGACCATTTTCATTGGTACACTTGGGGGGGGGGGGGGAGGCACAAAATAGTAGAAGATGTATCATTAACAATTACAGCATTGAAATGTTAGGAGCTCCACTGAAGACAATGAAATGCTTGGGGCTTAGAATAGCAAGTAAGCCTTCTGCTCCAATATTCAAATGTTTGTTCTAAATTTAAAAGGGAGAAATATAAAGACATTCTAGCCTCTGGCTATTGCCGTCGTTAAAGGCCCTCTACTTCGCTAGGCCTTCAACAACCAGTATAGCCCTCGGCAGCAAGCTATAAGGCTATATTAGATTTCTCTGCAGTTGTGCCATCCAAATGCAAACCAGTGTGCAAGTAAGACATTTAAAAAAAAAAATGCCCTCTGAATCACATACTAGTATGGGTACCCACAAATTCATAGATGTTCAAATGACCTCTGCTCCTAAACTCAGTGAGCCGCATGTAAGAACACATTTACCCATAGACGCAGAATGGGTAAAACTGTTTGATACATCAGGCCCAGTATCTGGTGTACATTTCAGAAATATATAAGTGTCCTTAATAGTTGTTTTCCAAACTTTAACTTTTACTATATGAATTGCTATATAGTCGGTACACAATGAAAAGCCATTGTAAGGTTCAGCTGAATTGGTGGCTCTGGATACCTCTGGTTCCTGGAGAACCCACAAACCCTATATATCCCCATGATTATAAGGGTCTAAAGGACCAAACAGCATATTGCTTTTGTACTTCCATCGTGACTAGGAGCTATAGAATAAAACGTTGTACCAAACGGCTGTTTTTTTCCTACTCATTTTCAATACATTTTTAATGTTAGCAGTTTGTTTCTGTTAGAAAACCTTGAGGGATCTACACAAATGACCCCTTGCTGAATTCAGAATTGGGTCTACTTTTCAGAAGTCTATAGCTTACTGGGATTACTCATAGGTTTCACACCGGGTTCCACCTTAACCCAGGAAGTAGGTAGAAAGCACAAGCATTAGGAAAAATGTGATACCTCTTTGAAAAAAAAGATAAAACTGTGGGAAAAAATAATTTTGATTCAGCTCTGCATATTTCTGAAATCTAGAACAATTGTGACTTTAGCACAGAATATCTTTCGTTTGTGACATTTGTAAGAAACATAATCAAACACATTTGAAAATCACTTTTTTCCTATCCCCCGCCAAAAAACCCCCAAAATTTAGCTCTAGTTTGGCTATTTTCTCAGTCCCCTTCCGAAGAAGCCACAAAAATTCTGGGTACCTTTAGGATCCTTATATGCAAAAAAGTTATGGAGATCTAATCCCAAACTACTCCAAATAGCCAAAAAAGAGATCTGCATTCTAGTGGAAAAGGCATAGCAGCCAAGGAGTTATCTGACTTTGGCCTGTATTGCAAATACATTTCTTGGAAGAAAAGCATTTGGAATGAAGTTACTTGTGGATGTCTGCACTGCAAGTCTTTCAAGGGTTGGTTATTAGGAAATTACAAATCTAGCGCTTCTGATGCTCTTCATCTACAACAATGAGAGAGGCACTTCTGATGGTGGACCAGGTGGGGAGTCCAGTTCTGTCCATAGTGAGGTATCTAGCCCACTGGAATTTTGCAAGACTAAGTACATTAGTAGAATGAAGGAGCAGAGTTTCCACCTACTCTTCTTCATCAGTGTCATGAGGGACATTAGGTATGGCCCTCATTGTGTGGCATACGTCTGACACAGGCTGGCGATGGTTTGAGATCAGCGACCGGGGACAAAAAGGGCCCCAGTATCGGCAAGGAAGAGACTGATGTGGACCATGAGGCTGACATGGAAGTCTAGACCTGCTTCAGTATGGTTGGGGAATGGGGCCCGAGGAGGCAGAAAGCACTAAGGGAGAGCCTACGAGTGAAATTTCAACTGTGGACCCTACGGCTTCAAAGACACACTTGAGGGAGCCATTAGCAACTGGAAAATGTACATCATGGCCTATTTGAAGACTGATATTTGCTTCAGTATCAATGAGTGCCTGTGAAATTCATGGCACGTCTGGACCAAATGCATGCGGGACTGTCTTGGGAGTCAAAAGACACCAGACCATTTAAGTGACACTCTTGAGTCTTCTCATCAGACTTTGATTGATGGAAATGGGGAAGAGTCATGCTTGGCTTTCTTGTGCTTATTGCATGTTTTCAACATCCTGGAAGGCTTCAAATAGGAATGGGACTTCGGGCAGTACTGACCTTGTGACTACAACCAAGATCGGTCCTGTAACTTGGAGTGGGTCCTCCGTTTCAAATTCAACTTCTTCTAATTTTTGGCAATGTAAAGCTTTGCCTCCTGCTCCCAGATTACCTTTGGGGCCTCAGGGCGCACTGATCGCACAACTTCATGTTGTCACCAGCAACCAAACACCAAAGCAACACCTCCTGTCTGTGACCAACATCTGTTCGCTGCAGTTACGGCAAGGCTTGAATCCTGTTATTTTGTGGGAGGCCTCCTCCCTAGCACACTGTCCGTGATCATATTGAAGACATCATAAATCTGTTTCAAGTCTGGAGTGGAGCTTCTGATCTGCGTCGAAAAGAGTAGAAAGAAAGCAACACAAGTCAGCAGCAGGGGTGGCACTTCCATGCATCTTTGCCATTTCCAGGGCAGAATTAGGTAACCAGGGAGCCATATGGTACTGTATAAACGCATGAGTCCAGGGGTATGAAAAAACTAGACAACACAACAGACAAACAAAGCAGTGGAGCATACAGAACCTGATTGATAATTAAACTATAGCCTAGTCCAAAAGTCCTCATAAAGAGGACGTAATCCCATCACCCACTGTAGTGGCATGCTTCATCATGTGGGATCTCCTCTTAACCAAACCTAGTTTGGCTAAGGAGCTACTACTCCCAGGCTAAATCTAAGGGAGGAGCTCGCGGATGTTTTAATCTACGCTGATGGAAAAAGATCTCCTAAAGATCGATGAAGGTAGCCTAGGTTAGGTGAGGCCCTATAGTGCAGTGTGAACCTAAGTGATATAAAATTGACTACAGGAAAAGAAGATACTTTAATAAGAAATTTCCTGTGCCAATGTTAAAAGCAGAGTAGTAGCGCGGTCTGACCAAATTGACGAACGCGCTTACAATGAACCAAGAAAAGGTCTACATGTTTCAGCCAAACAAGATCAATAAATTATGATCAAGGCTTTCTTCAGGACCAAACAACAAAACTACTGCAACTGCGAACTAGTGCATAAAGCACTCACGTGAACTAGTGTCTAACTATGGTCAAATGGAACGATACGACCAACCTTGTACCACAGGATCAATTCCAAAGTTTAGAATTCTACCGGTCAGGAAGGTAAGTACCTGTATCAATTTGAAAGAGAACAAAACAAACATAAAACAATTTAGTGATAACTAGGCAATGTGGTTCATACAAGTCTATAGCCCACACATAGCTGGCCAATTGGACCGCTAAATATAAATCTTACCCGTAATTACATCGGGACAAGCCTGCCGCTCCTGGTAGCAACTCAGGGCGTGAGGCAACGCTCTGTGAAAGAGGGAATAAAAACATGGTATAGTATCGCCGCCAGAAGCATCCAGGAAGGAAGCTCGGAGTAGCGACGGAGAGGTAAGGAACTCTGTCCCAATGTTTTTCGACCATTAGACACCTTTTGGCTTTCATGTGATCACCCGCTGTTTGTACCGGTAGTTTGGATGTTATAAGTCTCCCATCATGACATCTTGAGGGTTGTTTTACAGACGGTCGTTTTAATATGTACCGGTAGCTTTGGGGGTTGCTCAGGTTGCTCCACTTTGTACTGTGGCGGGCTCCTCCCATTTAACTCTGAGGGGAGTACCTTGTAAATCATCGTCCGAGGTTATAGTTGTGCTGATAGTCGAGGAGGTTTTGTGTGAACAACAGGATTGTAGTTTCACGCACCAGACTATTGCCAATCCCTCACGTTGTACTTATGAAAGATACGAGTTCTTGACATTTTGGAACTTTTTTGCTGGCACGAGTGCTTATCTACTCAGTGCGTTTGACTCTTTCACACTGCTTCTCTCCTCAGTTGAAGGGCTGAACTTTAAGTAGTAGAGAGGGTGATTAGCCTCGCTGTTGGGTGCATCTTTTTACTTACTTCCCCCACTATACTATACCATGTTTTTATTCCCTCTTTCACAGAGCGTTGCCTCACGCCCCGTGTTGCTACCAGGAGCGGCAGGCTTGTCCCGATGCAATTACGGGTAAGATTTATATTTAGCGGTCCAATTGGCCAGCTATGTGTGGGCTATAGACTTGTATGAACCACATTGCCTAGTTATCACTACATTGTTTTATGTTTGTTTTGTTCTCTTTCAAATTGATACAGGTACTTACCTTCCTGACCGGTAGGATTCTAAACTTTGGAATTGATCCTGTGGTACAAGGTTGGTCGTATCGTTCCATTTGACCATAGTTAGACACTAGTTCACGTGAGTGCTTTATGCACTAGTTCGCAGTTGCAGTAGTTTTGTTGTTTGGTCCCGAAGAAAGCCTTGATCATAATTTATTGATCTTGTTTGGCTGAAACATGTAGACCTTTTCTTGGTTCATTGTAAGCGCGTTCGTCAATTTGGTCAGACCGCGCTACTACTCTGCTTTTAACATTGGCACAGGAAATTTCTTATTAAAGTATCTTCTTTTCCTGTAGTCAATTTTATATCACTTAGGTTCACACTGCACTATAGGGCCTCACCTAACCTAGGCTACCTTCATCGATCTTTAGGAGACCTTTTTCCATCAGCGTAGTTTAAAACATCTGCGAGCTCCTCCCTTAGATTTAGCCTGGGAGTAGTAGCTCCTTAGCCAAACTAGGTTTGGTTAAGAGGAGATCCCACATGATGAAGCATGCCACTACGGTGGGTGATGGGATTACGTCCTCTTAATGAGGACTTTTGGACTAGGCTATAGTTTAATTATCAATCAGGTTCTGTATGCCCCACTGCATTGTTTGTCTGTTGTGTTGTCTAGTTTTTTCATACCCCTGGACTCATGCGTTTATACATTATTAGTAGGGGGACTTGTCCAGGTTGGTTGTGTACTCCCTCAGACCCCATCGCTTACTTGTTTTTTACAAAGCCATATGGTACTACCTACCGGCAGACGGGGAGCATTGCTGAAATAGTCTCTAGATGCAATCTGGCAGTATGGGAATATACTAAAATTGAGAAACCTGCGGTAGAAGTATCCAGCACACAGTGCAGAGCTCTTGAGACTGGTCTCAGAGTCCCAAACACCGAAGACCTCCCACATAATTAGAGTGGTGCTAGCATGTCAAAGCAAGGCCTTTCGCTAGATCTGGTGGGATGGCAAACTCACAGAGGAAACTCCATTTTGGAAGGAGTTACAACACTAATGGAATACAACTAAGCTAATAGAATTAAAAGCACAGGACCATAATAGATTCTCAAATTTAGGAGACGTGTGAGAAGGGAATCACATGATACCTTTTACCACAGCAGAGGAATACGAGCTTGATAGGTCACAATTCCATAAATACCTACAGTGAGAGATGTCCTGAACATCTGTCGACTAGAATCAAGAGCCAGCCCATTAGAGGTCAAAATAATCATGGATAAATTAGGGGTGGTGGCGTAGGGTGATATGAAAATTGTGGTCAGCAGGGTTCCTTTGGCTAAGAGGGATATCACTAAATACTGGGGATCAGTGGTGGCACCAATGAGGGAGGTATGGCTGAGGTGCATGGAGAGGCACTCCTATGTGGAGGAACCAATATACTGCACCCAAGGTTTTCCCTGTGAGCACCAGTGAAAGCATTTCCACATTGTTAGGCTGTTGTCCACCCTGTGCGTGCACAGTAATTGTCAGATGAGTGGTAACGCTAGGAATCATTAAACATTTGTCCTACTTTATTGCAATGATGAGGTACAAGTCCTGTATATTCTGTTATTTGTTTAAAAAATGCTTCACTCACACAGGCCAAAAATGCCTGCCCTGTTTCAATATTGGTTACTCTCATACATGCTCAATAACCCCATAACGCCTCAACTTACATGCCTTCTTCCTTCATGATCTCCATCAGTACAGCCGGTGTGGACTTAGATTTCCGCTTCTCATCCACTGCAATTAAAAGACAACAAAAAGCCGACATGAGATATGCTGAGACCCTGTACTCCATCCATAGGTCCCAAACCAACAGTTAAGAGCCTGTTAACTTTATGACATCCACCCACTCCAACTACATAGAAGCTGTCAACTTTTAATGTGTCCACAATTGCTTATCCTTTACTGAGATTACTGATGTACTGTAACTGAACACAAACCTACACTATCTTCATGTGTGACCCTTATATGATGACCTAAAATACTATATTTTTGTAACATACCTATACTGCAACAACAACAAATCCAAGCATATATCAAGTATACAAATGGTGGCATGGCTACAGAACTGCAATACACTGGGACAGGGCAGGAGAATGAAAGGGATAATCACCAGTACAAACTAGTTTGCCCTTCCTTCTCCAGGTAACTTGCTCTAGCTGCGTGAAAGTAAAATGATTTCAAACAAATTGAACAAGTTACTTACTTTCCATAACATTCGATCTGATATATACTCTACCTAACTACAGATTCCCCACTATAGAATACTGCCCAGGAGCAAGATTGGACTTGGAGAGTTTTCTTAGCAGTGCTCCACCGCTAGGTAGTGCCATGCAGCTTCGCTCTGGCTCCATACCACCCCAGAAATGACAGAGCATAGCCACATATAAGCACCACCCCTGTGTGGCGAGGTCAGTTTCTTGCTCTACCCATTCCATGTACTCAGACGCGGGGCGTGAAAAATTGTTTATACCAATGTGTTGAATTATAAGTTGCAAAAGTTTTATATTTTAAGAGGCCACTACACAGAACAGGGAGGTGGGCGAGCGAGCACTTTGGAGTCTACAGTAAGATAGAATATATACCAGAAAGAGTGCTACTGAAGGTAAGTAACTTGTTCTTCGGATGGATACTTAAAAGGTGAGAAATCTGGAGTTAGAATAGATACCAAAGAAGTACCTCCCAGGGTGAAAGGTCTGTGGCATGGACTCAGACCAAAAAATCCTGCAGGACCAAGCAAGCAAAATGATATACCCATCAGACATGGCTTTCAAAGCACTTCATGAACATATGCTTGGATGCCCATTTGACACACTTTGAGCCAATGTGGTAGCGGTAGTGGCCTTAGTCGCAATGAAATTCCTTGCGAGACCAGCTTCTTGGCCAGTGTGTAGCTGGAAACATTGTAGAGTATTCAAGGCCCGTTACGCCACAAGGAAGGCCTTCAACTGCACTGCATCCTGGACAACTCCAATAAATAGAAACTTCTGCTAAGATGTCAGGTGTGACTTCAGCTCCTTGATAGTGATCTCCCAATGATGTCAGGATGTTCATCGTCATTTGGAGGTGGTCTACAACTGAATGTGGCAAGCACGCATCAACAGTCAGCCTTCGAGGTAGAGGAAATATTAGTTTTTCTGATCCCCAAAGGTGGGCAGCAACTACTGCACCTGAGAGCGCTAGTTGAGGCCGAAGGGTTGCACTCTGGGAATGCAGGAAAGGAATATGAAAATACTCATCCTGAAGGTCCAAGGACACCATCCAGTTACCCGGGTCCAGGGCAGACAATATCACCATGGGCATTTTGTAATTCCACAGGAAGGCATTTAGAGGCCAAAGGTCCAAAAAAGGACGGAGAACCATCTTCTACTTCAGTACAAGGAAGTAGTGAGAGCAACACTGCTCTCCTCTTTCTGAGCCCACTACCTTATCAATTGCACCTTTGAAGAGTAACAGTTGCACCTCTTGCAACAGAATGGATATGTGTACTTCTTAAATACGTCCTGATGCTGGGGGAAATATTTTGCAAGTTAAAGAGAGGAGGCAGGCCATAGCCAAATCGAACAATTTGTAAGAGCCATCTTTCAGAACAATTTGTGAGAGTCCTCGTCAGAATAATGTGTAAGAATCATCCGTCAGAATAATTTGTCAGAGCCATCTGTCAGACGTGATGGATCCCCACCCTGGGAGGAAATGATAGATACTGCCCCCACTTGATGGGCATGGGCTACTAAGGGTAAACTAAAGTAGTTGTGTGGCTGCTGCAGCAGGAGAAGAGGAATGGGAGGACTGATGCCCCTGCTGACCCACACGCCAAGTACCATACACACACACATGCACAGCCTCAAAAAGACTGGGGTGACTGCTGTACTGGTTGGGAATGCTGTCTTCATCTACATTCCAGCCCACTAGAATATCCTCTGAACTTTTTGGATTGGTGTGAAACGACTTGGCAGGGGTCAACAGACCCATGGAGTGAGCCGCAGTTCTACTTTCCTTAAAGTGTTACAACACAGAGTCTACCTTCTCACCCAAAAGGAGTGACCCATCAAAGTCATACCCATGAGGGAGGCATGTAGATCATGGGAATATTCTGTGGAGCGCATTCTCGTGTGCTGAAGAAGTACAATACTGGTGCACCTGCCCACCCAAGGCAATCGGTAGTTTCTAGAACAGGGCACATAACATATTTGGCGAGGTCTTGTCTATCATGAATTGACTGAGCCAAAGCGGCCCTGAGTCTTCTGGTACAGCCAGCAAGATGTAACAGGCTATGTCCCGCAGGGCATGAGTATAGTAACCCAGTTAACAAACAGTGGTAACCGACCACAATGCCAAATTGGAAAAGGAAAACATGCACTTCCCAAAGGCCTCAATCCTCTTGGATTCCCTATGGATGGGGATAAAGCCATCTTCATCACCACCATCATCACCTGCCTTCTGTTCTGAATTGGAGCTAAAAAGATAATGGAGCCTCTGCTACATGAACATCCTAGTAGAGGCACAGTATCACAGCCATGGCGCATGAGGACCGGCTGCAATTTTCTAATCTTCTAGCTTGACATCGGTCAAAGCTCAGATCTAAGTTGGTTCGGTATCCGTCCGTGGTGTCAGGACTGAATCCTCTTCAGTAATAGTATCGATGTGGAAAGGACTAGAGCAAATCTTCAAGCTGGAGTAGAAGCCTGTACCGGTGTCAGAACAGGCCTCGAAGTAGGCTCCCAGGGATAAAACCAGCATAGAGGATGGATCCGCGGGTGGCAACGTGATTGAGACGCACTGCGGTTCCTTGGGGCCCGAAGGCACAGCAGAGGGAAAAGGAAGTGCACTAAAAATGTTCAGCATGGCCTCCTTAAAGTCTTTAATCTGCTGCAGGATCACCGATTGTCCGGGAAACTCTGAGCACACTGGGATCAGCTGTGGAACCTGCTACGGAGAGATACAAAGGTTAATAACTCACATCATGATGCTCTCACACCTTCTCTTTAGGTTCTGAGTGGAGGAGGAGGTCGAGTCCTGCTTCGTTTTTTCATGTTTGCGCTTGAACTTTGATTTATACTTACAGGAAGACTTTGAGCAGGATGTCGAACACTTGCAGGAACCTTCCACAGGAGGGGAACAGCGTCTACACGTGGCTTGGAGTGGGACTTACACGAAGGTTGGGATAACTTCTTGTGTATGGCAGCATGCAGCTTCACCCCTACCAGCCTCAAATTGCCTTCAGGAGTATGATGGTACAGATATCACAAATTCAAGTCGTGGCACGAGCCAGACACCAGAGACACACTCCTTTTAGGTCTATGACCAACATCTGTTTTTGACAGTTGCAGCATGGTTTGACACCTGTAATTTTGGGGGGAGACATCCATCTTTACTGTGAGAAGCTGGTCTGGTATATGATGTCCACTTATGCAAGTGGGCCCCCTGCCCCAGTCCAGACAACCCTTATGGTGATTTAAGAGGTCTTAGACAACCTTAGAAAGTTCTCTAAGTGGTAGCTGTGGAGAGCCGCCTTCAGGCTTAGTCCAGAAGGAGTGTAAAGCAGCTTGTTTTACTAGAACACAATCTTATTGGATAGGTTAAGTGAAAAGAACCACACCAAGTATTTATAAAAATATGTATTTATTATTTAATATTCTCTAGTAAGTTCAAATGTCTCCTACACGGAGATAAACACAACCCACAGAATACTTTAGCAAACAAATACACAGTAAATAGCATGAAATACACAGTGGACCCCAGGGGGGAACAAACCATATACTAAGACTGAGAGAGGACGTAGAAATGCTGGGGATCTACAGAACCACCTAAGGTAAGTAGATAGGGACCCCGCGGAGAGCGTGTGCAGTGTGGGAACACGACTGCGTGCTCCGTACAAGTCTATGTGCAAGTCGTGGTTGGATTTTTAAAAATCAAGGACTCTTCCTAGTGGACCCTGAAGAACCCCCCCCCCCCCCCTGGAGGGCAACCCCACTAATGGATACCCTAGTACCCACGTTACCTACACCAGGGAAGCCGGGCTCATATGTGTAAAGTGGTGTCGGAAACCGCGTTCGAACCCAATGGAGGACGTCAGGAAAGTGCAGCTGTGGAAGAAGGAGGAAGTGTCCGGTGGAATCAGAGGATGGATTCTCGAGGAGAGGTATCTGCAAGCAAAGGAGACAGAATCTAGGTCACTCAGGAGTGACAAGGAGACTTGGAAGACGAATGCCATCCGATGTCGGGTGTTGCAGGTTGGATGACGATGACCTTGACTCTGCAGCTGTGAGGACCAGGCGACGCTGAGGAGGACCAGGAGCAGTGCACGAGCTGTCCCACGAAGGATGTCGAGTGCTGAGGGTTCAGTGCCCGGCAGGAGCACCAAAAAGCCTTGGCAAATGCAACCAACGCAGGCATCAAAGAAGGAGCACCGTTGGGACCAGCAAAGTCATGGGGACTCTGCAAAAGGAGGGGAGTCAGGGTAGGCCCCGAGCCATCAGGGAAGCCCAAAAGAAACAAGTGTGACCTTCAAATGGACCCACAGGCCAGAGGCACTGTAGTCGCGAGAGGACCTCAAGCAGCTGACCAAAAGATGCAGGCCACGATGCACGCGGTGCGGTGTGGCTGAAGATTATGGTCACTGGAGATACTCGAGGTTGGGGCTACTTGGAGCACGAAGATCTCCTTGGAAAGAAGTCAACAAGCCTTTGCAACTGCAAGTTGACGCGGTGCACAGGGGTTTGGTTATTGCAACCCCTACGAGGGACTCAAACTTGGTGAGAGGGCAGGGCAGGCCTTGGGAGCTGGAAAACCACCACCTGTGTTGCTGAGCCTTTTGAGTCCGGGGGAGCTCAGGATCAGCAGACCGGTCGATCTAGTTGCGGTGCCTGCGAATGCAGGGCAGTGACCCCTTCACTCCAAGGGAGATTCCTTCAAGTGTCTTTGATGCTTCACAGGCCTTGGAATGTTCCTGTATGATGCACAGGCACAGACTGAAAAGGAGACAGAAGTCAGGCCCAAACGAAGTCCAGAATGCCCAAACGGTAGAAGTAGAAGTGGTGTCTGATCTGAATCTTATCCCACGACGAATTTAGGGACCTACACCAAGGTAAGCCCTTAAGTACCCTAGGGAAAGGGTTGGGAAGATTCAGGGGACCCTCACAGGGGAGCATCCGGACAGGGGGAGGTTACTCCCATGTCCTTTGTCCAGTTTTGCCCCAGAGTGGGAGCCACCGGCTCCCAGAACTGGTTTGAGATGGACTATGCACGGGGACACCAAGTGTGCCCCTCATGCAGACTGTCTGGCGTTGAAAAGCACACCCACCTGGTCCCGATACACTAAATCCTGTATGGGAGGTGGTCAGAGCTCCCTGTGACAGGATGCCTATTGTTCCACCTTCCTCTGCTCAGGCTTGGCTTAGCAGCAGGAGGGCAGAAAAGTGTCTCTGGTCGGCGGCAACCATTTTGTGCAGTCTGGGTCTAGAAGGTTGGCACCAGGAACACTGAAAGCCTAACGGAGGGCTCTTCCAGTGCTTGGAATCAGATTCCAACATGTTTGATACCAAACATGATAGGATTCGTTGCAGTCAGTTTCGAGATGGTCATCGAGTAATTACGCAGTGCCCCTCTATATAGTATATGGCTGCTTCACTGATAACGCGGGAGAATGGACTCCGTGTCCTGCTCATGCAGGGGCACCCTCTCACTTAGAACCAAGCACCCTGCCTTCAGGATTGTAAAGTTTTACTATAGGGGTGACTTATAGGTTTTAAGTGCAGTGATCGTTACATATAGGAAACCTATATCTTAAGTAAGTGCTGGAAGCACCAACTTACACAGGCTGCAATGGCAGGTTTGTAGTTCCATTTTTCATGGTCTCCCATGGGGGCATAATGCATGCTTGAGCCCATGAGAGGCCTCTGGGGTACCTATGCCCTGGGTACCTTAGTACCATATACTAGGATCTGATAAGGGTTCCCCAGTATCCAATCTGGGATGTACCCAAGTACTAACCACAGCAATTTTGGGAGAAAGCAGATAGACTGGGGTCCTGATTAGCAGGATCCCAGTCAGATTAGTCAAAAACCAGCATAGCACCAGGCAAAAAGTGAGGGTAACCATGCAGAGGGATCCTACCTTCCTACACTTACTACAATGGAATTTGTTGTTAGAAGATGTTGGAAGGCTAACAAAATTGGGAGAGGAATGCCAGATCAGCGTCAGAAGGCAATTAAAGAAAGTAAATGATTTCAGCATGCAGACGTGACACTTATATGCAGACAGTACGGAACCTTCACAGAGGAGTGTGTCGCCACCTAGTGGTGTGCTGGATATGGAAAAGTATTTTAAGGTGAATAATCTGTGGTTAGATGTATCTGAGAAAATGCAATGTTTTCTGTGGGCACAGAAATGTAAGTATTTTGCAGATTAATGCTGAGGTCTCCAAGCAGGAGTTGCAGGTGTGAGAAAGCACGAGAAAACTTCATTAGGGTCTTCACAAAATGAAGGCAGAAGGACCTAGGATAATAAGTAATCAGGAAAAACTTTCTCCTTAAAGGGTTATGCTCCATACACCTGGTCTCGCTCTTTCTCTTTAAGGTAATAGAGAATACCTTTTTCTTTCTTCCCGTCAACTTACAGTACTGCTTTTGTCTGCCACCCCTTAGATTTTCGACCACTGCTGCCTATACTAGTCAAATCCAGATGCTTCATTTTAGATTCAGACTTTTCAGTACATCAACAGAAGTCAAATACTGTTACACTGGCTCCTGCCACCTACGGAAAACAAGATCAAACTGTTAATGCCTGCTCGAGAATTCGTATTAGCAATACAGTGCGGATATCTCACGCACACAGTGGAAGTGCAGTGCATTGTTCTGCATCTTTCCTGGCATACTGCTTGCACAATTAAAAGCTCTTCTTCATTCTGCAGTGTGGAAGATTCTTGAGGGGAAGACATTGTATCATTTATCCCCTTACCTAAGTATTCTCCACTGGTTACCTCTTCATTGTCATATCACATTTAAAAGCTGCTGCACTGCCTATTTAGCATGTCATGCAGACTTCCTATCCTTATGAAAACAGTCTCTTACAGGAGGCGCCAGAAGTACAAAGAGCAAAAGCTCCATCCGCCTCAACACCCCAAAGGCAAAATAACTTAAGAATGTTAAACAACATATTTTCCTCATCAGCCCTGGAAGACTCAAACTACCTTGCTACAGGTGTTAGTTTACCTTCTACCAACCTCTCCTTCATGAAGAAGTGAAGTTTAAATTATTCTCATTCACATTAGGTCTCAAAGACTCCTGTGCTCTCTTCAGTGGATCTGTTTCTAAATTCTAGTTCCAACAACCTGTTTCAGTCTCTTCTTTTTTTTACATGCAAAGTGCAACGTTGACCTTAGGTTATAGTTAGTTTAAATAAAATTAATTAAAATCAATCCATTCATCCGCTACTGGCACCAGGATGTCCATTTTGTGGCTGTCAACAGGCTCCTACTTTTGTAGAATTGACCTATGCCCCCATCTACACTTCTATAGACGCTGTGCTCACTGAGTTCCTCGAAGATCTTAGGATGTGTCCTTCTCCTCCAATCACTAAATCTACTCCAATGTTTTCAAATGTTGCCTTCCCCTCCAATGTTCTATTCATTTCACTGCACAAAAGGTTTGGCCGACTTGTATCAAAGATGTTTGTTTTCACCTTGTTTTTTGCATTTGCCTTATTACTTCATATACACATCTCTGCCATCTCTACGACAACTTCTCCCATCTCTTGTGCATACTTACACTCCTCGCATAGGTTCAAAATAGTGTTTATGACTGCCTATCTTTTTCCTTCATCTTCTTTCAACCAATGTTCACCCTCATTCAGAAAAATCACCAGCCTTAGTGAAGCGGACATTTTGGGAGTCTTGAGTTTTCCATGGGTTTGTGATGAATGCTCTGGACTTGAACCCCTCAATGTCTGTAACACCACCCAATCGATATTTAGCAAAACCCTGAAAACTGACATCAAACAACTGTGCGAATATGAGGAATCCCACAACCTACTCTACAATCTTCACTGATATGAAGGAAGATCTCCTAGCCTCACGGAATATTGGCCAGTCTCAAATGCTCCTCTTCCTACATCTGTCTGCGGTGTATGATACAATAAATGAAGAATAGAAGTAATGCTCCTGCATCACTTGGTATGCCTTACCTTGGATTACACCCTTCTGAACGGAATGCAGACACCAGATTAAAATAGATAATTCACCTTCCGCCACTGAAGCAATAACATGTGCCACCCCTCAGGAATCTTCCTTGTCCCTGCTGCTTTTTCATCTTCTAGCAGAAGTAATCTCCCAACACTGCCTAACGTTCCAGATGAGTGCAGATGACTGTGAGAAAGTGCCATCTTTCTTGCATGGTATGCCCCCACTTTTTGCGGAATTGCTGATGTACTTTGACTGAGTGTGCCCTGGGCTCCTGCCAATCAGGTGCCCAGGGCCTGTGTTCCTTCCCTAAAACTGTGTTGAAACCAAAACCCAATTGGCATCTCAGGCCTTACGTCAGCCCCTGGTAAATGGTACCCTAGGTACCCAGGGCCCTGTGACCAGAGAAGGCCCCTAAGGGCTGCAGCACTTATTGTGCCACCCTTAGAGGCCCTGTACCCTGACACACACACACACTGCCTCTGCAGGCTGAGTGTCGTGGTACAGAACAAAACAGAGAGTCGACATGGCACACATCCCTGTTTGGGCACAGCTTTACATCAGAAATTTGAAAATGGCACAACATCCCGCGTGTGGATTAAAGAAAATGTAGAATGATAGGAAAAACACACAGAGAATGGTTTAGGTGGTTAAACATTGGTTTAAAAATGGATGAAGAACTTGAACTGTCTGCTAGAGTGGCGCAATTCAGCTGTGCGGTCGGTTTGGGGCAAAATGGTGCCCCCTTCTATCCACGTTGTTACTAATACAGGTGCCATTTGGGTATGGTACCTTACCGACGAGCACGCAAACCAGGATAATTATGGATAAAAATGAAATCTTTAAACAAACTAGAAGAAAAAGGTGTGCGCCCTACAACCCCTATTTGAACACATCCCTGTTTGCCATGCCCACAAACACACTGCCCTGGCATACCTCAGTCACCCCTGGGTGCACTATGCCAGCGGTGTGGGTACAGGTGCAGGAGCCCTGTACCCCTACAGTACCCAGGTCCGTCCCTGGGCACTGTAAGTGCAGTGCTGCCATTAAGAGTATATGGTGCTGGGAGGTCATCATTACGAACTCCACAGCACCATAATGGCTACACTGAAGACTGAGAAGTTTGATATCAAACTTCTCAGCACATTATACCCGCACTGATGCCAGTGTGGGATTTAATGTAAAATGCACGACAGAGGGCAACTTAGAGTTGCCCTCTGAAACTAACCAACAACCTGTGTCCTGACTGAGAGGCTGCATTGGCTGCCACCCAGCAGACAGTTTGCTGGGCCCCTGGAGAGAGAGCCATCCGCTCTCGTGGGCCTGCAACAATGCACATCCTGGGACGAGGTGCCAAGCCTCCTCCCCCAGGATGGGCAGTGGAAGCTTCAAATGCATGCCGCCTTTGTGAGCCTCCCCAGACCACTTGCTGTACTCAGCAACTGGTCCCCACCGGTTCTGACCCCGACTCTGGCGGAAAGCCCAAGGGAGGAAAGGGGGGTGTGCCAGCCTCTGCCAACCCCACCCCTAAGGTGGGGGAGGCGAGGTGAAGCACAACTCCGGGCTCTCGCCATCTTGAGGATGGGGAGCCCTACCCAATCAGGACTAGGCTCCTGCCCCCCCTCCCACTGGAGAGTGGCAGGGTAGGGGGTGTACCCACCCCAGGGACGGGACCCATTGGTCCCTGACCTTTCCCTACCTGTAACGCCCCTAAATTTAGTATTTAGGGGCACCCTGAACCTTCCTTCCTCAGATCCCGATTCCGAAACTACACAGAAGAACAAGAAGAAAGAAGACCTGCCATGCAGCTGCTAACAAGAGGACAACACTAACTGACTTGGCCCCAGCCCTACAGGCCTGTCGACCCTTGAACCTGCTCCTGCTAAACCCCGGCGTCTCCAGTGGTCAGCAACCTCGAAAACCCCGGAGGACCTGACTGCCTTGCTCATCTAAAGACTGGGACTCCCACGAGCAGTGGTTCTGCTCAAACAGCAACAATCCCTGGTGCCAAGCCAGAAACCGTGAATCCAGCGCACACTGCACTCGCCGAGCTCAGCCTGTGCCTGAGTGAACAAAGACCACGAGGACGTCCCAGCGCGACTGTGACCAAGAATCCAGCACCCAAGGACCCTCCTCGACGCTCCTGGCGACGCCTGCAGCCTCACAACCAGGGACCCCCCCAACCGCGACCAGCAGAGGGTAAGATTTCCCGACGCGAAAAGACACCCCGGCGCCCTGCGGCCCCCTGTGCGCAACTCCTGGGTGCCTACCTAATCTACAGCTCCCCAACTTACCTCTCGAAGTGGTGGTCGCACCTGAAGAATCTTCGTCCCCGAGCTTGCAGCCTTTGTTCGTCTTGCAGCTTTTTCATTGAAATACATTGAGCGCCCGACGGCTCAAAAGCACCCTGCACCCAGCCGCCCGAGTGCCCCTGGAGGTGCAGCATCTGTCCTATCCTACTTCCCCACTTGCCCTGTGTAAGTGACCAGAAGCTCAGCTCCCACAGCCGCGTGGCCTACCTGCAAGCAGCCACCAACCAAAGGCCCCCTGCCCGCCATAGGCTAACATTGGGCCTACTCTCTCTGCACCCGGCTGCCCCTGTGCCGCTGAGGGTGTAACAACTGTACCTTCCTGACCCTGGGAGACACCTGAGTCTACCCCCAGAACCTTAACTCTGCCAGTCGAGTACTTACCTGAAAGCCGATAACCTACATTTTCGCCATAGGGTATACATTGACTGGTTTTCACTTGGAAATTCTTCTAAGTGTCGAGTTTTGAAACATTAAAATATTCACTAAAAATCACCTGATCAACGAAAACGAAATTACTCACATGTTATCAGGAGAGGTCCCAGTGATGGATCTTTGTGCCCAGCACTGACCCTACAAAGCAATTACAACTGTGATTTTCCGATAACCAAACTTTCCTCCATAGGATAACATTGCCTGGTTTTTGCCAGAAATTCTTCTAAATGTCGATTTTTGAAACATACAAATATTCCTTCAAAATCGCCTGTTTAACAAAAAACGATTTCTTTCAACTGTTTACAGGAGATGCACCAGGGCTGAATCTAGGATCCAGCCTGAGTAAGAAAAACCTATGCAAAGTAATTGATATTGCGTTTACTTTAAAATTCCCATTGAGCTCAATGTTATAATTGTGTTTAACTTGTGTTGCCCACTGCAACAACTGTATCTATTGCATTTAAAAGTCTATTGCTTATTGAAAGTATTTAACTAAAGCATCTCATTCTGAGAAAGTATTTTGATACCTACTTGTGGTTCTAAAATAAAATAACAATATATTTTTATATACAAAACAATTGTCCTAGAGTTCAGTTCTTGAGTGTGTGAGACCATTTGCTGACTGAGTGTGTACAACAAATGCTTTACACTGTCCTCTGATACTGCCTTACTGCTCGACCAAGCTACCACTTTAGAGAGTAAGGTTATATCTAACTTTAACCTCTGTCAAACCTCTGGGGACTGTGGACTCTGTGCACCCTGTACCTTACCTTGGTACAGTATATACAGAGCCACTTTCTTACATGCAGATCAACATTGAGAAAAGACCTGAATTCTGAACAAGATCCTTGAAAGACTAAGACAAATCTAACACAGGCTGGAGGGCAACTTTTTACGTCTCAACGGATCCAAAACTGAAATCAGGATCAAGAGGAGCCTCAGGATTTTACCTGTAACTGATCTGCCGAATTGGGTACTGTTAAAAAACTATTAAATAAAATGAAGAACCCGGAATACGGTTTTATCAAAATACCTTTTTTGATCTCCAAATATCCACTACTTTGAAGAATAGCAATAATTTCTTGCAGAGGCTTTGAAAGACCCTTCCATTGCTTCTACAGAACCACAAGTCAGAATTGACAAGATCCGTCATCCTACCACATGTAGATTATTGAATACAATACACTGGGGTGCAGCAAGAACAGAGATTCAAAAACTCCAACGGATTAAAAACTAACCAGCATGAATGTGTGTTAATTAAAAAATACAGAGCACCTTACTACTGCATTAAGACAATTACACTGGCTCCTCGTCTACTTAAAACGACTTTGAACAAGATACAATCTGCACTGTGGTGCAAGCTGTATCTGCTTTCAGAAAGTAATTCCTGGTTGCCCGCTGACATCAAACACCATCAATCGGATTAACGCACAATTTTATAAAAAAGAAATATAAGCAAAAAATAAAAAGAGGTCACAGAATTTAACTCTGGAACATTCTTGAGCCTTGGATTCAAAATCTGCTTCAGGAGAGCACTAACAAAGCAACTTTCATGGAAGCCTTTGAATCCTAAGTACCAGCCTTTGGGGAAGGGCCTTTTCCTGCGCTTGCACAAAACAATGCTTCCCCCTTTCCATTCCCTATTCACTGCATTGTGAAGAAGCTTTGGCAACCTGTTGACACATTATAAATCAAATACATTAATCCACCAGGTGCCAAACATTATAAAGTTGATAAAGTTCTGTTTCTAACTGCCCCATTAATGTCTAAAGTAGTAACCATGATCACATTAAAGCAGAAGATACATGGGCCCATATACCTTGGAGCCGCAGTCTGGCGGTATCGAGCGGGAAAAACACAGTCATGGCCGTCACACTGCCCTGCGAGTTGAAAGAAGAGAAATAAGTCCTTGTTAGTACATTCTCAATGCATGTCTGCATTATCACACACAGCGATATACAGCTAGATACACAGAGTAAAAGGCATTTGTTGTCTTCTTGAGTGGAATGCATAACACAAAGGGCCTTAAAGGCTGAGCTGGGCCTAAGTGAGCATACTTCTAAAAGTTCTAATGCTCCTGAATGGCAGCAGGTTTGTCAGGGCAGAAGCTAAATGTGGCATATGAGACGCACGTCATCTGAGGAGAATGAGGTGTTTACGACAGACTCTTTCAAAGTTGTGCTGCAAGCTCCTGTCTACAAGCCACTACTTTAGGTCAATCATGAAAACTCTGCCTAGAGCCCGGTTGAAGAAAGCGAGAATACAGTAGCCTCTGCGTCTCTATTAAATTTACTGGTTGTTTCTCCTGTGTACACATCACTAGACAAAATAGCCATCATATACATCTTTCGGAGTCTGGTACTCCTTCAACCATACCAATATTTTGGGCCACCAAGGAGAGAATCTTTGTGGCAGATATAAGAAGAATTGCATTTGTCCACTGACTTGTGATGTTTTGGGAGAGGGAGTTGAGAAAAGGGGACTTTTTTTGCTTTAAGAGAAAGAGAGATAGAGAGACAGAATATCTCTCATACAGAGCGTAAGTTGCTGTGTTAGGAACATGTTTCTGTTTCACTGGATAGGCTCGTTTTATTATTTATTGAAGATTTGTATACATACCCCATCATTCATGCTAGCAAAAAACTCAGAAGTGCCTGAACCCTCGTTTTTTAAATTTATTTTTACATCAAATTTAACAGTATAATGCATGAACTGGCTAAACTATATTGCATAGCAATCCACCAGTAAACCCAGCACACAAAACGCACCACTCTCTTGTGCAAACAGCACTGCACCATGAACCAGAAACTGCTCTCTAACAGCCGTAGCACTCCTGAAAGCCTCAACGCTTTCAACACAACTGGAAAATTCAAAACCCACCATTGAAACTATACTTAGCACATCCCCACCTACATTCACAAGAAATCAACACATGGCCAGAAACCACACATATTGCAATGTTCTATTTTCCACAGCACATAAAACCTATGTCCCCACCGTCACTTGAATGATCAGAATACACTGGCTAAACTCTAAATTAGCTTTAAAACAAATTGAACAAGCCAATACCGCAATTTCCACAATCACCACTGAGAATATCACAGAAATCAAGAGGCGAGTCACAGGAGTATCACTGTCTTGCAATTGTCACTGCGCTAAGGGCGTTTGTAAGGAAGAAAGCCCTCGTGCTATGTAAACAGCCGTACCATTGAAACACTTTATTTTCTGACTCAATGTAGCTGCTATTCCCAGTGCATTCAAAGTTTTGTGGCACAGTAAGAGCTTCTGCTGGACATTGGTTATGCACAATGTATACCCATACCTATAATGGATACTACCTACTAGAGCACAGTCCTTTTCCTTGTACCTCTGAGAGATGCCCTTGTGAAAAACACATACGAATAACTAAATACTTTGTCTCACCTGTACACATATAGTGTTTTGGGTTAATATGCCACAAGCTCAGGAGTGCATGAGCTGTGTGAATCATGTACCCATTCGAAGACATCATGACTATACCACAAGATGGGTTTCCTCTTCAAGTTAGCTTTCTCCTGTGAGATGCAACAAACTGCAAGTAGCTGCACCCTCTGCAGAAAAAGTGTAGCATTTATAGGAGACTAAGAGTAACTTGTACTCACACTGTCAGCCCTAGAAACCAGTCTGGGGAAAAAGAACAGAGGAGAACTTGGTCTACTTTATAGACAGACTGCTCTCCTCAGATCTGTCTTGGAACTACTCAACCATAATTGACATGTCTAGCAACCCAATACGCATCCCAGGGACATGACACCCTGAAGGTAGAATCAGGCCTTGATGATGTCCCTTGGCTGGAAGCAGAGGAGTGAACCCAACGTGCAGGACAAGTACAAGGCCAAGACGACTACGAGTTGCATGGAGAACGACTCAACAACAGTCCTCCCAGGAGTCTTGTGTGGTAGTTACAGAGATGGTGTGGACCACACCTGTGAACCATGTCAGAAGATCTGCATCATGGAACCATCAAAGTACTACACTGGTGGTGAGCCAGCATTACTTCTCATCTTGACCCTGTAGAACAGATTTAAATTTGCAGGGCATGGCAGGGGAGCAACATGGCCCATAGTTTGCCATGCTCTATTTTTTTATACCTTTATAGGAGCAGAAATCCACCATCTGTGAGCTAGTTTGGGATACAGGCATCCCTGGCTAACTAGACCATTTGAGATCATTATACTGGCTGGAGGTGGTCAACTCAAACTTGAAACCATTCGAACTACTGTCCTACAACATCTCATACTGTACCAGAGTTCCAAAATGTTACCACCTATTGGAGTAATACTTGATTGCTCTACCAAGCTGGCGTTAGGTGTGAAAAGGGAGTAACTTATTTACCTAGTTTAAGGGCAGTAAGACTGGCCGCTGCACAAGAAGCAAGATACGCACTCTTTATTTGCATGGTGTACTGTCCTCAAATATTTTTTTATGTTGGAATTACTATATAAACCCCTGGATTTGGGTGTGAGCCATGAGTCTTTTGGGCCTTTACTAGGGATGCTGTCCGATTTCTTATTAATTTGCTGTACATTTGGGACTTAGTCTATTTTCCTGATTTTGCTCACTCATGTTGTTATTTCTGTAACTGAGACCAACCATACCAAAAACTCTATTTGTACTTGACTGAGTTAATGAGAATTACTGCTGCATTGCAATGTTTTGTTATTTGGGTGTTGCACTTAACATTGTTAATAAACCTTTATGGTTTTCCTTAAATTTCTGCTCTTGAATTCCACTTTTGAGTCACTACTTTTTTACTAACTGGGTCTTTGAAATGCTGTTTGAATCTTGTCTCTAGGGACACAATGACTCATAGTTCTTGAGGATAACACCGCACCCCCCCCCCCCCCCCCGCCCCAAAATGTTCCCGCACCACTGTTATGCACATTATCTAAGCAATAGCACACCCACAAGGGCTTGAAAAGAAGTACTTAAGTGGCTTTTTAGGGAGGAATGGTTTCACGATCTTCAATAGAGAGAGTTGACACCAGGTTAGCTTGGTTTTCTTCTGAGTTCCTTGAGGGTGAGGTCTGTAGCTATGGTGAATCCAAGTACTTGGCGTTGGTTGAAAACAGGGAGGTTCGAATCAATCCAGATTCGTGTCATTAAGCCTGGCTTGGACTACTTTTTGCTTGTTGTCATTGGCAAATAGATGGATTTCTGTTTAGGTGGGAATTATATTCCTTTCTCTTGAGCAGAGTACTGTTCCGAAAAAACAAATCTTGTCAGTATTTCATTATTTTTTTTCTTAAGTGATTGTGTAAACAAAGTAAAGGCACTTTCCCCTTTCAACCCATGACATAGTTCAATTATTGTTTTGTTATATGCATTTGGATAGAGGCAACCACTAATGTTAAAGCATTGTAGCGCATTCTCTACGTGGATGCCCTTTTGTGCATATCTAGGAAGGCCATTCAACCAGACTGAATAAACCACTGTTTGATAGCCTCTGTTGTTTTGTTTTGTTTTGTTTGATTAGTAGAAGGTTTGCTGTTTGAGTATGATCATTTGTATGTGAGATTGTAACAATGATGTGCCGTGTTATTCATGGCACTAAAGTGCTGCTGCTATATGTCTAATGAAAGGCCAAAAAAAAGGCTGTGTGAGGGTTGCATGCAGTAAGGGTGGTCTATAAAATATTCAATGCAAAAATGTGTGTTCGTTTTGGGTTTGAACAGTAAGAGTAGTCAGAGTCGAAAACAAGAGTCGCTTTCATATTTTAGTGCAGTGTTTCCCAAACTGGGGTCCGAGGACCCCCAGGGGTCCGTGGCACATTCCCAGGGGGTCCGCAGGCAGCAGTTTTAAAAGCACTGCAAAATTCCTTTTAAAATGCAGAAAATGCCAGTGATTAATGTACCTGCTGGAGAGATGAGAGTTTTGTCTAGTGGCAGCTTTGACTTATCTAATGTGACACAGAGGGTTAATATGCCTACAGCAAAGAACGTATACAATGCCTTTTAAAAAACAGTATTTAATGTGCATAGGACAGTGGGCTACTGCTTTTGTCACAGAGATTCTTTTGTCACTGTGCAATTCATAAGGGACAATCGTAATCTAGCACAGTGTCCTATAAACTGTCAAAGAGCTGCTTGCAAACTGCATGGTAAAAGTTAGCAACATATGTTTATTCCCAGTCTATCATTATCCTGATGCTGCTATGTTCCCACTTCCTGCACATGAACAATTTTGTAATGCCTTTTTGTCACTTCTATGTGTGCTGCCTAATGCAGCACACATGGAAATTACAAAACGTCATTTTTATTAAAGATTGTTTATGTGCATGAAGGGTCACCATCCTGAACATAAACAATCAAAAGTGTTTTGCTTTTTCCATTGGAAAAAGCAAAAACGAGGAGAAATAAGGCATTTCTCCTCATTTAGCCAAGTTAAGACCAGGTTTTTCATGGTCTTAATTTTGGTGCTGTCTCCCATTTAAGCTGACCTTGTAAATAGAGGGCAGCGTCAAAATCAATGGGTGTTGGAGTGAAATGCCCACTGCAACTCCCACTGCCCACTTTTTCATGCTAAGCTTTGCGTGAAAGGGGGCCTTATTTACAAGGCAGCGTTAAGCCACAATAAGTGGCTTAACGCTGCCTTGTAAATAAGGCAAAGCCCCTATTGCCACAGGAACATCGCAAAAAGTGACATTCCCATGGCGATAGGGACTTGTAAATATGCCCCTAAAATCCTTAGTAATTTGAGTATTTGTTTTGTGTGCACACGTTTGTTTATTGTTTTCGAATTACTGTTATAATGTTTGAAATTTAAATCCTACAAATTGCTTGGGGGTCCCTGGCTTCCAGTGGTGACTCATTGGGGGTCCTCAGGAGTCAAAAGTTTGGGAACCACTGTTTTAGTGCTTCTGGAGGGCGAGTAGTCAGCCATTGTCGTCCTGAGGAACAAAAGTACAAGGAGAGGTGATGCAATCTTCACCATGAGAAATACTGACTTGGGGTGAGGAGCGACTGGTAGTCTGGTGATGGAAACCGAGTCACACGAAGAATTAAGGTCAGAGATAGTCTATTATGGGATACAAAACCCATGAAAATCTAGTGGGGTAAGGTGTAATACCACCTGTATCTAAAGCCCCCCCTTTAGCAGTTTCTGCACTCAGTCCACCGCTAGCTGCCTCTCCCTGATTTATATGTTTACAGGTAGGGTCCCTAAGAGGAGGAGGAGATGGTGGCAGTTAGAGCTGGACTTAACAGAATACTCCTCTTGATCTCCCCGAGTGCTGTGACTTCTGGGAGAGGACTCGATATGGAGAGCATCTAAGGGTGTTGAATGTTCTGCCATGGCATTTACCAAGCTTAAGGTGGCCCAATTAGGGTGTCAGAGTGCAGGCACTCACCCTCGTTTGCCTAGGTGAGTCTTCCTCTCTGTCTTGTTATAGAGTATTGGTGTGAGCAAACTACGTTCTGATACTTACAAACCATTTTTTGTCCGAAATATTCAGGAAAGCTCTAGATCTACTAGCTTCACAACCTTTGCCAAACATTTTCCAAAAGGCTTTAAAATCCAGCTAATCAATGATCTTGGACATATGTGACCACCAGGAAAGATATTCCTTACTAATCTCCTATAATTCCATGAAGGCTTACACAAATCAAAAGAAATCTCCTTCTAGACTTGCAGACTTTGCAACTAGACATTCAAGATCAAAGCACCCCTCAACAGTGCCATGAGCGTGTTTCATAGGGCCAGCTGTTTCAATGCTTTTACACAAGAAATTCTGTATATCTTTTATAACCAACACCATACCCATAGCAGTGTTAGCTACAACATACCTACTATAACACGGGGGTGGAGGGGGGTGGGAGCTGGGAGATATGAATAGGTATGTCAAACAACCTCCCTATCAAAACTAAAAAAGTTTTTTTGAATTTGACGTTCCACAGGTACCCTCAGTCCAACTGTCTAGCAGGGTTCAAATAGGAGACGTCCTATAAGAGGTGTCCTAATGTGTACCAAAAGTGTTGTTCAGGGTATCCCAAATTCAGGACTTTGAACCCTCACCCCCCTAGGTGGCATGCTTCTTCACCTTCACACAGGGGGTGCAATTCCTAGCCGGTACCTCACCCAGAGAAAGGGGGCCCTTTTGATGGGATATCTTTTCACTGCCTGTAGTGAGTGCATCTGTAAGTTGGCAAGTAGTTTTGTGTGGTAGGTGAAATCTTGTTGAGCATTAAAATTGAATCAGAAACCCCACATGTACTTGCTTTATTCCGTGGAGATGATTGCCATGGTTAAAAACAAAAGACGACCAATTGAACTTTTGTCCCTCAGTGGTCCGTCTAATTTGGTCTACATGTTTCATGTATGAAGGGCAATAGATCACCAAACTCTCCTTTGTCCAGCAACAACAGAGGAGTATTCTTTGTGTTAGGTCTATAACTAGAAGGCAGTGCCTTCACCCACCTCCTAAAATATTCCAAGTTCCCTGCAGCCATGCAAACGGCAAGACAGGTCAGCAAAACACAGTCCCCATATTTGTGTGTGTTATAAAAGAAATGAGATGTATTTTCTTGCTCATTATTTGCAGGTTTACTTGACCAGAAGGTCGTGTGAATTGAAGGAACTCTATAGGTGGTGCTAAACTACGGTTTGAGCATCTTTGGTCTCTTCACCCCTGCCTGACAGGATAGTCAGAGAAGAGGGCCCCTTAGTTGGCACCTCTTGCCCCTTTAGAAACACTTGCCTGTGCTAGTGGGCTCCGTGACAAGTCAACACTTATCTGTTCGACCTATCAATACAGAAAATGCTACATTTTATTTCGTTTAAACGTTTTCTATGGGACCACAAAAGCTGAAGGACACTGGAGCTCTGTACAGTAAAATAACACACAATTAAGGGAACTAGACAAATAAACGTACGTAATCAATTGTGAACATTCTCTATAAATAAAAACAAAAACATGTTTTACACCTGCAAAAGTCTTTGTGTGATAACAATAAACCAAGGCACACCACACTACTTACCACTGCGCCAGACACGGCATGTACAAGACTTTCATAGGAAAACATTGCTTGTGACACAGCAGATAACCGAGACTCGGGCTCCAGCGTCTCCTCCACGGTGGCGGCACCGAGACTCCAGGAAGGTGGCATACTATGCCAGTGGTGGAACTGCCACAGAAGGGTCGATCTGCAAAAGAAAGGGTGGTCTGTCACCAGATATGGACATAAAGGATGTCTGGGAGTAAGTTGCTGACATTATGCTGAGGAACTCGGTAGGTGTGCAGCTCACTGGCCCAACACCATGCAGTCATTGTGTATGATGCTAACAGTTAATGTTGGGGGATGAGTTGTCATGATCAGTTTATTATAGCTGTTGTGAGTGACATGCAAAAATCCACAGAGAACGATGATGCAATGCATGTGAACAACCTCCGCATACCAGGTCCCACGAGTGAAAGAGCCAGTTCAACCATGGGGCGGGGAAGGGGTTCTACTATTAGCATTTCTCACACACACCGATGTCCAAGTCTCTTTAGTTGGGTTGTGGCACACCAGTGGAGGGAGATCCGGCACTCACCACAGGCGATCACTAAGCGGTTGAGTAACTGTTCTTTCTATGAGGCAGCTTTAAAAACTTCCAATACGCTTGCATGTCTCCACCCACCTCACCTCCAAAAGTAATGACAACATTGTGATGCATTTTGTAATCTGTGCACACAATTTTCACTCGGTCCTAATCGACGCTGGAAACCCAGGAACAAACAATTCATAATTTTGAAGATGGATGGTATACTCGTTAAACATTTTGCACAACGAAAACACATTGACTTTATTTCTGCTTCACTCTTCCTACGGTCTTCCCCACTTTCAAGGTTTCAAAAAATCCAGTTTTGATGTTAATGACCGAATACAAGAAAAAGAAAATACATTTTACTACATTATTGTGTGGATGTCTGGAATAAGGTGAGCCAGGGACTGGAACCCGATGACAGAACTCCAAGTCTACAAAAGAGAAATATTGATATTCCAAGGCTTGTCTCACTACACATCAAAATCAAGCACATCTACAGCTCATGTAGTAGCAATGAACGGTGCAGACTAACCAGCTGGTGTACGTAATATGGTCATCAACCTCTCCATATCTGGGGAACAGACATTTATTGCTCATAATTCACAAGTACTGTCAAATACACATTTTCTCACCCGTAAATCCAAGTCTTACTATATGAATCTGCTCTTCCACTGCAAAAAACAGTCTCCATTACAAAAACTGAAATACATTTCACACCAAAGTTGAAACAAGCAGGTTTCACCAACAGAGGGTTCAATTATTTTATTTAACACCTCTCTTGGCTTGATAATGGTGTCCCTATCAAGTTCTACATATCCTTGTGAAAGGGTGCTATATACCTGCGTGACTGATGGCGACGCAGACACATTTTTGGGGGTACCTTGAGTCGTCAGTGAAATTGATAAGGGTGGGGGCCATTATTTTGGTTAGCTTGAAACCATGGTCCTGGGGAAGATTTGTGTCTCCTCTGCTGCATTCACCTACCCTTAAAAAGAAAGCATATCTTTTGTATTTCTGTCCTGGAGACAGCTCTAGCTGTCTTGCCAGCCTGATGGTGTCCAAAACAAATGAATATATATATATATATATATATATATATATATATATATATATAGTTATTTATTTATTGTAATTAAGTCAATGACAGTTTTTATATATTTATTGTCATACAGATTTTATAACAATGATCATTAATTTATGCGTTACGTATGTGTTCATGTATTAAGTAACTTCTCTATGTCCATTTTCATTTCAAACACGATACCACTAATGTTTGTTTAAGCACCTGTCACTTTAAAAGAGAAAAAAATGCACTTTTGAAAAAAAGAGAAAAAAACGGTCAAAAACCCAGTAGAGACTGCTATTTGCGTCATGTGATCAAGGGCCTGTGGGCTCGAAACGCGTAATGGCTGTGCTGTGCTTGTGAGCAAGAAAATAAACGAATTCTAAGCACCAAATTGTGGTCCGAGGTCCTATCTTTGCTCCTAGATTGTGCGAACCTCCTGAGGCGGAAGCCGGGAGTGTGATTTGTTTCTATTTAAAATTATTCTTCACTATTGAATTGCTGGTTTTTAACCTACCTTTTGCCTTGAGGTCCCCTCACAGCTGACTCCGCTGCCGCGGCCCGAGTGCGGAAACCTCCTCCTGACGCCATTTCTGCGAGCGCCGAGGCCACGCCCCTTTTCAGAGGCCACGCCCCCGCCACCGCACATAAAAAGACGCTAATTGAAAGCGCCAAACTAGCCCCCCGCTGCCGCATTACCTTCCATAAATCATGTGCCTCCCTCGGACGCGCAGCGGGCGCGACGATGGCGCGCCGAAGGCGCGCCTAAGGCAAGCCCGTCTGCGCCCGTCCGCGACCGACCGGGCCTAGGGCCCCCACACCATGCCCAATCTTTAATCTACTCCTCTGCTCAACTCCACAAACATCAAGGCCCGTGGCCTTTAGCTGGCCCTGTGACTGAGCGCATTGACCGATTGGGATTGACTGCCTCGCGCTTTTCCCCGTCTCTCCCGCTTTTGCCCTGTTCTCCTCTACCCCCTCTTGGCCCTCCCCCCCACTGTTTCCCCTGCGCTCACTACCCTCTCCATCTACTATCTTAACACTCGGTCAGCTGTCAAGCACTGTCAAGAACTTTTTATTTTACTAGATACGCATAAACCAGATCTCTTATTTCTTACAGAGACTTGGTATTGCGACAGTTCCCTCCCTTCCCTACTAGATACTCTTCCCGCCGATTACTACGTGCTGCGCACCGACCGACCCTCAAGTAAACTGGGTGGCGGTGTCGCCCTGATCTCCCGCAGAGAATTCCTCTTCCAGCCTCTAAATTTTCCCTCCAGTGGCTCGTCAGATCTCTTAGTTGTTCGCTCCCCATCTTTTACAATTCCACTTACCTGCCTGCTCATGTATCGCCCTCCCCAACCCTCTCAACTCTTTCTTACAGGGTTCCAAGATGTTGTGGCCACCTTAGCGGTTAATAATTCTTCCATCGTGGTACTAGGCGACTTCAACTTTTGGCCCTCCGATCCTGCAGAATGCTCCACTTCCAAAGAATTTTCCGACACCCTTCGTTCCCTTAATTTCGAATCCCACGTCCATTCACCCACTCACATTCAGGGCCACACCCGATCTGGTCCCTTAACTGTCCTGTAAGCTCTTTGTCCATCTCCCCATGCCCCTGGTCTGACCACTGTCTGATTTCCTTTTCTTTACACCTTAGCATTGCTACCAAGCCTTCTCTTCCTAAAAACATCTGGGCACGCTCTTGGAGCAGGGTGGATGCGACCTCTCTCTCCTCCACACTCTCTTCTTCCTGTCCAAGCTTACTCGGCCAGCCAATCACTGCGCAAGCAGACCTTATCAAATCCTGGCTTCTGTCAGGCTGTGCTTCGGTCGCCCCCCTCAGACGAGTGTCTTCCAGACGAGTGAACGATGCCAACCTCTGGTTCAACGAGGAATTGAAGGCCTTAAACTTACAGTCCGTCATGCTGAGCGAGCCTAGAGGCGAGATTATTGCCCTAACCTTAAAACCCAGTTCACCACACTTTTGTCTCAATATAAAAAATCTATTCTGACCATAAAAACGGCCTACTTCTCCTCTAAAATCCTAGCTGCCGAAAACAAGCCTAAAGAAATTTTCTCTATCGTCCATGACCTCGCCTACTCCAATAGAACCATCCTCAAACCTACCCCCTCCCAGACTCTTTGCGACTCCCTTAATATCTATTTTATGGATAAAATCTCTAATATCAAAGCCAATATCCCCCCCACCTCCCCCTCTTTCATCGACCCATGTTGTCCTTCAATCGAGGCTCGCCTTGACTCATTCCCCCTTCTGACGGAAGAGGCTTTCCTGTCCCTTCTCCCCTTGGTTAAATCTGGCTCGCCTTTAGATCCTTGTCCTGCTCACATCCTCAGGCACATCTACTCGATCTGTGTGCATCCCCCCCATCACCTTCTTGAACAGCTCTCTGTCTCAGGGCATTGTCACTTCTTCCCTAAAAACTGCCACCATTGTCCCCATCCTAAAAAAACCTGGTGCCGATCCTTCCGCCCCTGTTAACTACCGCCCCATCTCTTTACTTCCCTTCCTAGGGAAGGTATTGGAGCGACACGTGTCCAGAACGCTCACTGCCTTCGTGGAGGAAAACGGGGTGCTTGCCTCCCGTCAGGCCGGCTTCCGCCCCGCACACTCCACGGAGTCCGTGGTTCTCTCGGTCCTCGACAATCTTAGAGAGGGTTTGGACACCAATCTCCCCCAGGCCCTTGTCCTCCTTGACCTCTCCGCCACCTTTGACACGGTTGATCATTCCATTTTACTTTCCCGTGTCAGGGCAGCAGGGGTTGGAGGCTCCGCCCTGGTCTGGTTATCCTCCTTCCTCATGGACCGAACCCAGGCTGTGCGCCTGGGTGATTTCTCGGCGGAGCCACGAAGGATTCAATGTGGGGTTCCTCAAGGTTCCTCCATTTCCCCACTTCGGTTTAATCTGTACATTGCCCCCCTCATCTTTGCCCTTCAACAAATGAAGGTCTCCGTCTTCAACTATGCGGACGACCTCCAGCTCATTTTTTCCTTGTCATCATCCCCTGAGTCCATTGCTAAATTTCAATCTACTATGATTTTCATCCAAGACTGGATGAACCACAACCATCTGAAATTAAATCCTGACAAAACCGAGCTGGTTCTGACGGGTGGCTCCTCCAGTCCCTGGACTCCCTTCTTCTGGCCCCCCTCTCTAGGCCCCCTCCCTCTCCATCCTCCTCCATAAAAACACTCAGAATCAAACTGAACGACCAACTCAATTTACAATCCCAGGTTAGTTCAGTGGTATCCTCCTCCTTTCTGTCACTCCGCACCATTCGTAAGGTTTCCCGCTTCTTTTCCCTTCCTGCTTTAAAACTCATTGTTCTGGCTATGGTTATCTCTCGTTTAGACTATGGCAACGCCCTATACTGTGGTATGCCCGCTTACATGATCCGGCAACTACAGCTGGTTCAAAACCAGGCTGCCCGCCTAGTCTATAACCTGGCCAAATCCCATCACGTCACACCGCTTCTCAAGTCTTTACACTGGCTCCCCATCCGAGAACGCTCTCAGTTCAAAATGGGTTGTATCACCTTTCAGGCCCGGGCTGGCAATGCTCCTGCCTTCATCTCTTCGGAAATAAATTCCTATGCTCCAGTCAGGGAACTATGCTCGTCTTCCCAACATCTGTTGATAGTTCCCTGTTTTAGGCGCAAAAAGTGGGGGGGGATCGAAATTCTCTACACTCGCCCCCTCTTTTTGGAACTCTCTACCAGTTCACCTCAGATCTTCCACCGAATACTCTTACTTCCGAAAGGCGCTGAAAACTTTTTTGTTCCTACAAGCCTTCCCACTATAAATCTCTTCACTCCCCAGATTTTCCTGCTCTCTAAATGGTTCAGCATTCCATAGCGCCAAGAAACCGCCTGGTGAACGTGCGCTTTATAAATGTTTTTAAACTCAAACTCAAACTATCTGCAGCGGCAAAACGAGTGCGTGAAAGGAAGTTTGAAGTTATATATATATACATACATACATATACACACACACACATACACACACACCCCCCAATACAGGTGAAATGTTCAGTAACAACGTAATGCTTTAAACTCTAAAAACCAGTGGAATTCACCACTAATAGTTATTTTGTAATTATAACTCATGCCCTAAAGTAACTATAACTCGTGCCCCCCGAATAACGTTTTAACTGAACATTTCATTTAAAAATAATGTTGCTGTAGCGTGTCGTTTTTGTAATAAATTTTGAGGGTCTTTTTTAATGTAAAGTAATATTTAATTACTGTACATAAATCCAAGTCGCTGTGCATGGCCAAAAACTGTGCGCCCGACATGCAGCCCACCCCATGTTGTACACAGCCAGCAATTAGTATCTTTTTTGATATGTGCTGCACAGAGTGTATACTGTTCTTAGTAGATCTCTCTCTCTCCCCCCCCCCCTCCCCTAATAGTATAAATGCTGGATTTGTATGTGAGAGAACTAGATAGTGATGTAGTGAGTATGAGAGAGAGAGAGAGTTGTGTGCAATATATGAGTTACAATACTTTTTTTTTTAACCAAAGAAACAAAGAAAATGAAATTTGAAAGGCTTACGATATGAATATATGTGGATCAAAATAATAGAAGTTGTAAAATTTATAAAGCATCACAGGAGATGAGCGAAAATTTTAAACAACCATTAAATACATGTTTTGATTCATACCACAATGAGTGTCACTGGGCATTCACAGTTCAGAGGTACAGATATCGGAAGCATTTTCCAGGTTTCAATGTATTGTACACGTGTTAAAATTCAGTCCACTTTGATATTCGCAATGGGAATTGCCAGCCCATACCTTTTTATTTGGTATGCCACAAATATCTACTGGATTTGTTTTGGATTTTCGTTATTTACAAAGGCACTTGGGCGGAAAGCAGTATAACTGCACAGACTTAACGGTGCAGAGGACACACTTGGCATGACTGTACAAAAACACTAAAGGAATTCCTGCCAGTAAAAGGAGCTCGGGTTGCTCTCTAGCTGACACATTTAAGTAGCAGTGAATGGCGCCCTGCCACTGAAGGTAATTGCTCTTCTGGGGCAAGTGGAGACGGTGGGCGTGAAGGGTCTCTCTTATACCTAACTAAAGGGGCAATGAAGCAAAACATTCTCCGGACAAAGCTTGGTGTCGTCACAATTAACAATATAAACGAGAGCAACGTTCGTTTTCGTGCTCTTCTCACCCCTTCTTGTTTGAAGTACAAGTTCTCATGCAGTTTTATATAGCGCTAAATTGATCCGAAGGGATTGCAGCACTTTACATGAGCACCACTTACATTACACAAGAACAATTCTTTTTTTTTTACCTGCATCTCCCTTATTATTTCCTTCCCAAATGCTCTCTGCGATGATGCAAAGAATGTGGAGGCTGCAGGCTTAGTAAATAAAATGAAAAGTTTAATACTCTGCTGTAAATTCCATATCACCAGCTACCAGTACTATCTCCGAAAAGAAGGTGCCCAGCATAATAGCAGAAGAAGCAGCGCGGCTGCAAACGCAAACTAATACAATTAAAAATAAACACAACGGAGTATGCATGCAAGGAAAAAATTATTACTGAAAGCGACGGAATGTGCAGTATGCCATTGACTAAATCAGGGCGTACCTTGATGTTATCACGCGCTGTATTTGTGTGGGGGGGATAGCAGAAGCAGTGATGCGCGCACTCTGTTTAAAGGAAACGCTGCATTTGTGTCACAGGACAGAAGCAATTTAAACAAGACAAGCCCGGCGGAGCGTGGCGCGCGCGCTTGGCGGGGGAGCGCATTCCAGGCAGGGGAGCGGACCCTTTGAAGTAGGATGCCAAACGGATTGCATGGCGGCACGATGCACGTGATTGTGCGCGTGCTCGCCATGCAATCCGCTTTTGGGAGCCCCTTTACTAGAGTCTCGCTGAGCGATCGCTTACGCGATAGCCATCGAGACCTAATGATCTGTTACTAGAATCAGTTCACAAACTCCAAATGGGATGGTTTCCAGTACTTCAAATGATGAACCAACAGAGGTCATAGATGCAGTCTGGCTTAGGAGAAAAGGAAAGCAAAAAAGGAAGTATGACCTTCAACTTTCAAGCATTATATTGCAGTTGTTTAACTTCGAGACACCACTGGGGCAACGGTCTTTCTCAATCTCTCTGTTCTTTCCTATGAAAGATGCACCCCACATCTATGCACCTATGAAGATCTTCCTGGGAAGGGATCAGATGACACTGAATAATTCAGAATGAGACCATATCTTGTAAGGCAGTCCTCCACTATCTTCAATCATCTTGAAGTCTCTTTGATGATGATGATTTTAGAAGCCAGTCAGTCAAATATGGGAAGATCTGCAGATCCTGCATATGCACCCATGATACCAGAGGAGCCATCATTCTGGTGAAAACCCCCAGGGCAGATCTGATCCCAAAGGGCAAGACCTGGAATTGGTAATGGTTCCCAAAAACAGAAAACTTTGGAAATTAAGCTTGTAATCTGAACATGAATATAGAGGTCTATTAAATCCAGAGCCACCATATTTGCTCCTAGTGGGATCAGTGGAATTATTTTCTGCAAGGTCCACACTTCGAAGTGAATTTTTCTTATCCATTTGCAGACATTCCTAAAGTCTACTATCACACAGAATCTTCCTGTTACAATTGGAACTTACATGATCTTTGAGTAGGTTTCCTTGTCTCATTCTTTCTTCAGTACAGGTCTCATTGCCTCCTTGAGAATTAAGTATTAAAATGCAGTCTCCATTGCTTCCAACCTTATCTTATCTGGGGGATTTGGAGTGATAATGGTCCCAGTTTATAGGAGGCTGGGGGGAATTTGATGAGATAACCCTCTACCACTAAACTCAGGACCCATAAACGTGAAGGAGACTGTTCCCATTCCTGAAGAAAAATACTTTATTCTTTTTATTTTCCCCCAGAGTTTTATATAGCGCAAACTTGACCCGAATCGGGTATCATCAACCACTGTTGGACCGTTTCGGCATAGTCAGTAACGCAGAGTATTCATAGGTGAAGATGACGTGTTCTTCTGCTCAGGCTGATTTTTGAAATTATTTTGTTTTCTGGAGTATTGATTAAATGGATGTCTTCAAGATTGTCTGAAAGATGGTTTAGTTGTACCTTTAATTACTGAGAAGTTAGACCGCCTGTAGGATAAAGAACATTTATTTTCCTAAAACATTCTAAGATTTCCTCCAGCTCAACACTAAAGAGTTTACTTCCCTCAACAGAAATGAAAATAGCTACATTCTTTTTTGCAGAATCTGTAAACCAATCTCTGAGGAATACGTAACGCAAGGACAAACAATCTTGTGAGGGCCTCTCCACTCTCGAAGGAACATGTTGAGGGAGGGGTAGACCAGGAATGTCTTCATTAGGAAACCCAATATGCAAACATAAACTAGCTAGGGTTTCTGGCAACACCTCTTTGTCAATATAGTTGGCCTTATATTCCGCAGACAATGCCATCTCTTCCTCTGCAGAGCTAGAGAAATTCTTAGATAGGCCCACGGTCTCAGCACTGTTAAGGTCTTTAGACTTCCTGGCAAAGTTTCACACAAAATATGTCTTTGTCATCGAAGGACTTCTCCTGATGCGCTCCCCTAGATGTTCTGAACCTTTTCCCGGGAGGAAAAGGGGATCTAGATCCAGATGAATCCAGACTGGAAACTTCCAGCTTCTTGGGATTTCCTCGAATGCTTGCCCATTACTCAAAAATATCAAACAAAAGCAGACTTGCCTGTTTCAGTAGCTCCTTCGAATAAAGAGAGCAGTGCACTTAAAACAGGAAATTAACAAACATGCATGCATGAAAACAGACTCTGTGCTGATAGATTCCCAGTGTGCACTGTTGGCAGAGATGAGAAAGAAATACCGGTGGGCAGGCCCGGTTCTAGCAGGCGGGCTAGGCCCACCTAAACATGACCCTTTGCACTCCCAGTCATTGAGTGATAGCCAATGTAAAATGCACCTGTTAAATTCCTGTAGTTTTTTCTGGGTCATCAGCAGAACGTTGGGGTGTTTTCCCAGTTCCTGTTTACTGGTACTGGAGATGCGTGACTGAGCCAGGGTCACCGTCTCGAAGGAGACGCTATTGAGCATCTCCTTTTAGAGAGGTGAGCTTTATCTTCACCCACTAGTGCAGGTATATTAGGGAAATGGGAAGGTGCATACATCCTTTCCTCTCTTCGCAACAAGGAAATTGGATTTCCAGCTGCTCTTTTTTTTTTTCTTTTTTCTGAGTTTTAAATAGCACCAGCTTGACCCGAAGGTATCAGAGCATTTTACATAAGCATTAGTTTCGTTACAGACGGACACATTCATTTTTAGGTCTCGTGCTGCATAGGAAAAGACCTTTTGAAATTGATTCAGTTTTGCTCCCAAAAACATGCACGCATTGCATTGCTTTGAATGGCAACGCGTGCACGTTAGGCGACTCCCTTGCGGGAGCGAGCTTTCAAACCATCTGTTTGTAATTAACTTGCAAACAGATGGTTTAAAGCTCGCTCCCGCAAGGGAAACGCGTCACTGCCCCTTTGAGCCCCTCGCATATCTTTAACTCCGCTTTCATCCTGCACAATGTTTAGTACCGCTTTCGCTTCTTTGGACAGGCCGCCAACACAGTCCACGCGTTATCCAAGAGTGCGTGTCACTTATAGTTGTTGAGATGTCACTCTTAATTATACTGAAATTATTAAATTGAGCCCCTCGCATATCTTTAATTTCGCTTTCATCCTCCACAACGTTTAGTACAGCTTTCGCTTCTTTGCACAGGCCGCCAACACAGTCCACGCGTTATCCAAGAGTGCGTGTCACTTATAGTTGTTGAGATGTCACTCTTAATTATACTGAAATTATTAAAATTGTTACAGATAGCAATCTGAAACCTTGGCAGCTATGCCTGCATTAGGTCTCTCCCCCAAACACCCTCTTCAGAATGCCCCCCTCCCTGTCCTTGCGCCAGATGATGCCCCCTTCCCCATCCACCACGCTTCGAAGAGGCCTTGGCGAGATGTTGGCACATAAAAAAAAAATGCCTAGTTTTACAGCGGACTCCGGTGGAAGGTTTCCAGAGAGGAAAGTGAGCATCGCCAGGAGCACGGAGCAGCAGCACGGGATGACGTGGGCTACAGAGCAGGGGCAGGACCTTTCAACCCACGGAGAAGGGGCCCAGGCGACCAGGGGCAGGATTGACAAAGTCAATAGTTCTGTATTGCAGTTTTTGTCAGTATGTGTGTGTATGTCTGTGGGTGGTTATGTACGTGTGTTGTAGTGTGTGTGCGCTCATCTGTTTTTGTAGGACTGGAGCAGTGTATATCTCTAAGTGCGTGTTTTTGTGTGTCTGTGGATTTATGTGTGAGTGTGTGTACTTCTCAGTATGTTTGCATACGCTACCGTGTTTGTGCGCACGCCTGTTTGTTTCTGGGGCCGTGTATGTTTGCGTGTGTATATCTATACGTGTATGTATAAAGTAGTGCATGTGTGCCTCGCTTGTTTGTGTGTCTGTGTATGTTTGTCGTGTGTGTGTGTTTCGCTTCTTTATGCTCTTTGTATCGCGAGTTACTTCCTTGTGAGGCAGTGTAAGAGAAGAGATTGAATTGCACCGCAGCAGGACAGAGTAATCCACAAGGAGGTGGAGGTAAGCAAAGCTAGGTGGTAAGGCCACTTGCTCAATAACCGTCCGCCACATAAGACACCCGCTGCTCTTTTTATGACAGTACCTGTACGCCCGGTTGGTTTGAATGGTGTATTCTACATATTCCTGTAACTGTTGTTTCTTATCTTCAATTTAGTAAACATATCCGCTTTCAAGAGATGTACGGAAACGTGTAGTCTCTTTACTCCCCATGCGCACATCCTGTTGCCCAGGAACCCTCGGTCACCCCTTTGTAAGCTAACACAGCGCACTGGCCTGGGGTTACCAGACAGGTACCGAGGATACATGGGGAACACACTACTTCCGCCTGTCCAAAGCAACACACCAGTGTACCCTGGCAAGCTCGGCACCACAGCCAGAACCAGGGCACATGTACACACCCACACTACTTTAATCCTTACACTGCAAGGGAAACGCGCCACTGCCCCTTTGAGCCCCTCGCATATCTTTAACCTCGCTTTCATCCTGCACAACGTTTAGTACCGCTTTCGCTTCTTTGGACAGGCCGCCAACACAGTCCACACGTCATCCAAGAGCACATGTCACTTACAGTTGTTGAGATGTCACTCTTAATTATACTGAAATTATTAAATTGAGCCCCTCGCATAACTAACTTTGCTTGCATCCTGCACAACCTTTAGTACTGCTTTCGCTTCTTTGGACAGTCCGCCAACCCAGTCCAGGCGTCATCCAAGAGGGCGTGTCACTTATAGTTGTTGAGATGTCACTCTTAATTATACTGAAATTATTAAATTGAGCCCCTCACATATCTTTAACTTCGCTTTCATCCTGCACAACGTTTAGTACCGCTTTCGCTTCTTTGGACAGGCCGCCAACACAGTCCACACGTCATCCAAGAGCACGTCACTTACAGTTGTTGAGATGTCACTCTTAATTTTACTGAAATTATTAAATGGAGCCCCTCGCATATCTGTAACTTCGCTTTCATCCTGCACAACGTTTAGTACCGCTTTCGCTTCTTTGGACACTCAGTGCCACATAATTAAATATCACATAATTACACTCTACTCAATACAACATTAATACAATCCACACAATATCACTCAGTGCCACCTATTAACACGCCACATAATTACACTCTAATCAATACTATATAAATACACTCCACATAACGCTCAAAACCACATATTTACACCACATAAATCTTTGCTCGCTTTTTAAAAAAAGAATAATTAACAACCCGATTTAAGGCTTCTAGCAACCTCTTAACTTGTATCGACGACATAAACAGAATTTGTTTCACAGCCCCCTTAACCTAAAACCCTTGAAGTGTGTGTTTCATCGCCGTTGGTGGCTGAAGTTTATTTGCGCGTTACTTTTGTGCCTGCAGTCGGAGGCCGGGCCTCTCGCTGTTGGTGTGTCGGACCGAGCCTGGAGCTCGTCGCTTGCCGCCTTCCGCCTCTGGGTGAAAGCACACGAACTGGTCTTCTCTGCTCGCCCGAGATCAATGCTTTTTATGAAGATGTACCTGTTGAACTACGAGTACCTGGACAAGATGAACAACATCATCAGCATTCTGTGCTAAGATGGTGTGTCTGGCCGGGCGTTTAAAAATGGAAGGGAAGGAGGAGCCTAGCGCGCAACCAAGATGGCCGCGTAGGCTTACGGCTCTCGAGGGCCACCGCAACCTCCCACGTCTATCCTGACTTAATCCTGGTTTATTTGACGGGCTTTTGCAGATGAACTTGCGCTGAGGTGTCACCCGTTTTCCAAATTCAGATCGGACGCCGGGACCCGGAATGGTTGCACTCCGAAGTTTGCGGCCTGCTCTTGCCTTGGTCCCGATCTCGAGCTGGTGAAGTGCCCGGGTACGAAGTGAACAACAGCGGCTGGCTGGGCTTGCCCTGCCACGGACCCTGCACTTTCACTTTCGTTTTCAAGCTTGCTCTCTGATATCGGCCGAGAGACTCTGGTGTTTCAGAGGGGCGCGGACGGCGAAGTGTCTGGCCTGACTCTCGGATTCTACATGGGCTGACTGTCGGCGACGGCTGTGTTCAATTGAATTAGCTACCTGGTCCCCTTTTTTCCTGGTGCGGGCGGGTGCCGGCCTTGGTGGCCTCCGGACGATGGCGGCGAGACTAGACGGAGACAAGTCGAAACCCAAGTCAACCCGGAGGGGTGCCTATACCCAGGTCAATAACATGGATCGATATGCGCAGGCAAAGGGATCCCCTGGTGGCTCGCATAAATCGCCTGAGAGGTCTAAGGAGGTCTCCGGCCCATCGTCGGAATTGACCCTGCTGGACGTCATGGGCGCCATTGAGGAGATGAAGACCGCTGTGGGTCAGTAGTTTGATACCCTGGCTCATAAACTGGACGCGGTCCTGATCGATGTGAATTTGGTCAGGGCAGACCTGTCCAAAACTAACGAGCGGGTCGACTCCTTGAGTCAAGCGGCGTCGAGTCTAACTGTGGACGTGGCCGCCCTGCAGACGGAGGTCCGTAGGTTGCGGCTAGCCAGTGATCTGACGGACCGTAGACTTGAGGACTCTGAAACCAGGGCTAGACGGAACAATGTTCGTATCATTGGAGTGCCGGAAAGATCGGAGGAATCTGCTGCGGATCTCTTTGTTGAGGACCTGGTGACAAATCGTCTCGTGCCTAAGGGACTGAGCAAGTTCTTTGCGGTGGAGCGGGCCCACAGGATTCCGGGTGGTGCGCCCAAGGTGGGTGCTCCCCCGCGGCCTATAATCGCCCGACTCTTTAACTTTCGGGATAGGGATGCTATCCTTCAGGCGTCGAGGGTTGCCGGGCCGCTGAAGTTTGAGAACTCCAATGTCAGCTTTTACCCGGACTTCACGCAAGCGGTCCAGAAACAACGTCTGGGATTTTTGGGTGTCAAACGGCGCTTGAGGGACATGGAGCTGAAATATGCGATGTTATTCCCGGCGAGGCTGCGGGTTGAGTTCCAGGGTCGTTCCCACTTTTTCGACCGGCCGGAGGCGGTTGGAGACTGGTTGGATGCCCTGCCTCGGGGACAGGATCGAGACAGTCGGATGGCGGAGAGCGGACGGGATTTGGTGGAGCAGGATTAGAACTTGGTTCCTGGTGATGGACTGAACTGGTGACGTTTTGTACCTTGGCTCAACTGGACCCTAGATTGGCACAATATGCCCTCCAAATGCCCGGGGGTTGTGGGGAGCTTATTGGGGTCCTTTCCTCCTTCTGGGGTTCTTTTTGTGGTATGTGTTAGGGCGACAGGCACACTGCGAGTTGGGGGGGCTGTTTGGGCTCAAGCAGGGGTGCAGGGAGGGGGGAGTTGTGGTTTGGGGATTGTGGGGGAGGGGGGTTGTTGGGGATTGTTTGTTTGTTTCGCAAGGCAATGTGAAGTTCTCTGCTGACTTATCCGGGTTGTGCTTTCCGGGATGTGGGTATCATGCACGGGAGTGGGATGGGGGGTAGGGGATTGAGAATCCTTTCGTGGAATGTGAATGGACTTGGGGACAGGATCAAGCGCGGGGTGGTGTTGCAGTTCTTGAAGCGGATTTCGCCTGACATTGTTTTCCTGCAGGAGACACATTTGATTGGGAACTCCTTCCATGCCCTAAATAGGAGGGGCTATCGCCTTGCCGCTCACTCTGGTTTCACTTCTGGCTCTAGGGGAGTGGGCATTATGGTTAGGGCCTCTCTCCCATTGGAAGTTGATGAGGTGCTTCACGATGATAGGGGGCGCTATGTGGCACTGGTGGGGAGATGGGAGGGTAGGACTATCTCGCTCGTCGCTGTGTATGTGCCTCCGGGGTTACAGACGGCTACATTTGCTGATTTGGGGCGTTTGGTCCTGGGACTCCCTGGGGGGGTTTTGGTGTTGGGGGGTGACTTTAATGCCGTTGTCTCCGGGTTGGAGGACCGTCACCCCCCCAGGGATCTCCCTAGGGCTCAGGCCTGGTTGGGTGGCTTTTTGGACACTTTGGGACTTGTAGATTGCTGGAGATTGATGCACCCGGGTCAGGCGCAATATACCTTTCACTCGGGGGCCCATGGGAGTCTCTCGAGACTTGATTACATGCTTATGCCAGCGATTCAGGCTGGGATGATTGGGGAGGTGCGTCATTTAGCCCGAGGTATTTCTGATCATTCCCCTATATGGTTGCAACTGAAGGTTGTCCCTGGGGCAGAGGGGAGAGTGGCACCCATTAGCCCCTGGTATCTACGTAACCCTAAGATCCGCGCGGAGCTGGTCAAGTCCACTGATCGCTACTTCAATGATAATGTGGGGTCGGTGCCGTCGGCCGTCTCCCTATGGGAGGCTTATAAAGTGGTGATCAGGGGGCAGGCCCTGTCCCTTATCTCCCATGCTAAGAGGTGCGAGAGAGCAGAGGTGGTTCGCCTGGAAACTGAAATAGCTGAAATGGAGGAGGACTTGGAGCGGGGAGTTACTGATGAGAAAGTGCATGTTCTCAGCCTCAATCAGATTATAGAGCGCTAGTCACGGAAGCCGCTAAAGGGATGAGTAGAGAGCAGCGGGGACGACTGTATGATGTGGGGGATAAGGCCGGAAAGTTGATTGCTTGGTTGGATAAGAAGGAGAGAGCGAGCAGGGTGGTGCCAGTTGTGGAGAGAATGGATGGAGTGCGTGTGACTGACCCGGTGGAGATCGTTGACTGCTTCACGGCTCATTTCCGCGGGGTATACTCTCCGGTTTCTGTGCGTTCGGAGGAGGATTCTCATCTGTTGCTTAGAGACATTGCATTGCCAACCCTATCGGAGGCTGATGCAGTATTGATGGAGGCGAAGTTGTCGTCAGATGAGATCGCTCTGGCCACTCGCTCGATCGCATCGGGTAAAGCGGTGGGTCCTAATGGTCTTCCCATCGAACTATACAAGTTGCGTCCCGATAAGATAGCGCCGCATCTTCGGGACATGTTTTTCGTGGCACGTGCGGCGGGCTTCCTCCCCCCTGACCAACGCCTCGCCAACATAGTTGTGATACACAAAGAGGGGAAGCCGCGAGATCGCTGCGCCTCCTATAGGCCCATTTCGCTACTGAACGCAGAACCCAAAATTCTGGCTAAGGTATTGGCTAATCGACTGGCTCGGGTCGTGGGCGACTTGATTCATCAGGATCAGTCCGGTTTCATACCTCATCGGAACACCGCTCTAAATTTGAGGCGGTTGCACGGCGTGCTGGCTAGAGCGGAATTTATACGTGAGCCGGCCATCTTGGCATCTTTAGATGCTACTATGGCGTTCGACACTTTGGAGTGGCCATATATTTGGGCCGTGTTGGCGAAATTTGGGTTCGGCCCTGAATTTATTGGTTGGGTAAAATTACTATATGCTGACCCTCTGGCTCAGGTGGTGGTGAATGGTAGGGTGTCGGTTCCCTTCGCACTGGGGAGAGGTACGCGGCAGGGATGTCCGTTATCACCCCTTCTCTTTGCACTTTCTTTGGAGCCTCTCGCCGCCTGGTTGCGTTGGGAGCCGTCGTTGCGAGGCATTAGATGGACGCCGGAGTTTGAAGACCGTGTCTCCCTTTACGCGGATGACATCCTTCTGTATCTCACCTCTCCCCGACAGTCGCTGATTGTATTGGTGGACGTACTGAATTCCTTTGGTCGCAACTCCGGCCTGGTCATCAACTGGGCCAAGTCGTGTGTTTACGTCCTCTCGGGTGAGGCCCCCCTCCTGCCACGGGATTGCCCTATCCAGATTGCTACCCTGGGGTTCAAATATTTGGGAATCTTTATCTCACTGGATCCCGCGGTCCGCTATGAGCGAAACCTTCTCCCTCCCCTCCAGCGATTGAAGGCCGACGTCGCGAGGTGGCGACGACTTCCGCTCTCGCCACTCGGACGGGCGGCATTGTTTAAAATGATGTCACTACCTCGCTTCTTGTACGCTTTGCAAAATACTCTAGATGTCGTGCCAGCCCGTTATTTCTGGGAGGTGGAGGGTCTTCAGCGCCAACTGTTTTGGGACGGGCGGCCGCGGATTGCTCTCGCCAAGTTAACGCTCCCTTGGTACGATGGGGGGGGTCGCCCTCCCCGATATTAAACGATACTATTGGGCGTCTCAGTTGGCGGCGGTGAACCACGGGATATACGGTCCTGCCTTGAATCCGGCCTTCGAGATGGATAAATTTCTGCTCCCGGGTGGGGACTATAATAGGGCGCTGTACTCGGTGACTCCGGGCACGCGGTTGACAGGACCCACGCAGGTTGCGGTACGTGTGTGGCACGCGGCGAATGCTGCGATGGGGTGGAGGGATCGCTTGACTCGGGCGACGCCGTTGTATGCCTCTGAGCGGTTGGGCTGTTTGTGGAGATCGAAAGGCTTTGAGAAATGGGATATGATTGGTATATGTAAGGTGGGTGATCTTTGGGCGAAGGGGTCTTTCAAAACGTTTGAAATGCTTAAAACTGAATATAAATTAAACGATAGAGAGTACTTCCGGTATGCTCAAGTCTACCATGCGCTGTGTTCGGTTTTTCCAGACGTTGCTGCTATCCCCGAGTACTCCCCACTGGAGGATAGAGTGTTGGATGGCTACGTGCCCGACAGCACTATTTCTCTGATTTATAAGAAACTCATTAATGATCGCGCGGACTTGCTGCTCCGTCTGCGGGACGCATGGAGAGGTGATGGCTTGGAATTGGACGATGAGGACTGGGTATCGGCGGTGGCCTCCCCGAAAGAGGTGGCGATCCCGGCCCGCTTACGATTCGTACAGCTGAAGATCCTTCTTAGAGTGTATGTCACGGGGCCCGGTTTGCTGCGTATAGGTTACTCGATGGATGGACAGTGTAAGCGTGGATGTGGCCTGTCGGGTACCTTTCTCCATATCTTATGGGAATGTTCGGAGGTTGTGCGATTTTGGAACGGTGTCCACACCGTAATGGAGGAGGTCACGCACGTTGCTCTGTTGCCAGAGGCTAGGAGGTCTGGGAATGTCTGGGAACCGAATGATTGTAATGCGGCACAGACGCAGTGGGTGACCTTGGGGTACATGGTGGCTAAGCGTAACATTGCACAGCTGTGGGGCTCCCCGAGGCCGCCCACGATCGAGGTATGGAAGGAGAATATGGACTGGTGTATGTTTAGGGAAAAGACGGTGTATGTGGCGAGAGGCAAGCCAGGGAAATGGGCTAAGGTATGGGGTCCATGGAATTTATATCGAGGACGTATCTGCACCCCGCCTCTGCCATCAGAGATCGATATTGCTTTGTCCCCCTAGCCACGCATTCCGCGGGATGGTGTGAGGTGTGTTCCATGCTTTGTTCTCCCGTTGCCCCCCTCTACCGCTTCCAGACAAGACCTGCTTTGGACACTGTACGTTGTTCCCCGTCCTGGGAAGAGCACGCTGCTATTTCAGACTCTCATTGCCTTGAGTGCAGTGTGTTTTATATTTAATAAAAAATGAAACTGTTTATTCCGAATGCTCCTGGCCTATGGCCACGGCCGGTTACATGTGCTCACGAACTGCCGGGAGCTTTGCCTCTGGATCATTTGAATGTGTGGCGTTGCACTGCGGGCCCTCGGGCTCTATAGCGGCCGGCCCTGGTGGTTGTAGGCCCTTGTCTGTATTTTATTGTGTACCAACGGTTTCTAATAAAAATTTTAACCAAAAAAAAAAGAAAATGGAAGGGAATGTCGGTTTATGTTTTTTTTTCCTCAGATGTAGATGATCTGTCCGAGCAACAATATTCCTGGTGAATCATTTATAATTTTAAATCAACCAAACCGGCTAATGTTAATTGTAGTGAGCAGGTTGCTTCATGTCTCAAACTGCCTTTTTGGAAAGGAAAGTTAGGTTCTGTTTATACAAAGTTAGAAGTAACCGGATAGTTGACTGCGGGGCACTGAGAGCGCCTCTAAGTACGTCTGCATTCAGTGTAAGTGTCTGAACACTGGACTTAAAAGCGTTGGTTACGTGTAAAACTTTTCTCCTTAATTTGCAATAAATTCTTTCATGGTTCGGGCATTAAAATAGAGTTTAAGTGTCATCATATAAATGTGCATAAGTTGTCAAAGTAATATCTGTAGATGGATTTCGAAAAAAATATATATATTGAAGACACAGGATTTGCTTTTGAAATTAAATGCTTTTATACTGTGTTTGTGTTTATGCAGTACTCCGAAAGTTCGCGACTTTCAGAAAGCAGGACATATATTTTACTTTGCACATTAAAATGTATATTTGTGTTTTTAGGTATCGCCTGAGCGCTAGCGCATGCACTAGCTCAGGCGAGACCTTTAGTAAGTGGGTTTTCAAAGTGCTACCAGAGTGCCCTAAAGCCTGCGTGCATGGGAGCGTGAATGTGCACAGGCCTCTCCTTTCGCGCGCACCACGTGTTGGTTTTTTTTTGCGCGCGCACACAACTCCCGGGTTTGTTGCTCGCGCTTCTTGTTTTATAAGCGTCTCAAGGCCTCATGAAATCCAATTTGAGAGGCCCGTCGCTCTGTCACTTGATCTCGTCACTTAGTCAAGTCTTGCTCACGAGCCCGCGACAGGGCAGCTGAGCCTTCTCGTGAAGCTGTCGTCATCCCTGAAGTGTCACCACGGGCCGCACAAATCTGATGTTGCATGTTCTTTAAGAACAGGAAAAGCTGCTCCACCACATCAATCGTTGAGTATGAACTAAATAGACTTGTACCTCTTAAAATATATTTACCCCTTTTTTATTGCTTAGAACCCTAACGGCTTTATCATTGACAGTCGTAAAATGAAAATATACACCAAACCCTCAAAGGGCAAGTACGAAATTACATTGTATTTGGGCAGCTGTGACCTTTTAAAACGATCAGATTCCAGTTAATGTATTTCTTCCTGTTCCGAGTGCTGCCATGGTGTTTGATGGTGGGAAGCGGTCCAAAGGCCATTGAGAGATAATACATTTGCTTGAAATGTCACCCTCAGGCAGCCATTGATGCACCGGAGGCCTTCATTTACCGCGGCTGACCCGAGAACCTTTTTGCATACAAAGGTCACTTCCGGTTGAGCGTGGTGCGTGCCGTCTATCTTCTGTGATGCATGGGGTGACAGCTAAAACATGGCGCTGCACATAATCAATCATCCGAGTATAAACAAGCATTTGCAATGCAATAGGTCTCACATTTACGCAAGTTTGAGCTATTGACATTGCAAATAACAATGCCTATTATTTTTTTTCTTTTAAAATACCTAAATAAAAGGCATTGTTATTTACAATGCCAATAGCTTAAACTTGCGTAACTGCGAGACCTATTGCATTGCAAATGCTTATTTATACAGTGATCCGAAAGTTTTCCACTTTTCAGTAAGTAGGAAACAGATTTTACTTTGCAAATGAAAGCGTTCAGTGTTACATGTTTCTCCTTTATGCGGTACCTGAACTTCGCAAGCTCAGCGTTTTTTCTCTAGACTTGTATTCACAGTTTGTTTGGTTTTTTAAGATCTCTCTCAAATTCTGAAACTGATGAAATGTGTACTCATTATGAACTTTTGTAATGGTTTTAAACAGAAACAATACATTTTACTTACTTACTCTAGACTGGTATTTACTGTGCCCTGTCGGTATTGATGTTTTTTAGCATACCAAGGCACGAGGAGCTTTGCAGAACAGTATTAGAGTGCTCGAAGTGGTCATGTGTTAAATATCGTGTGCCAGTCAGAAGCAGAGAGCAGAGCCATGTGCCTGGCAGTGGTAAATATTGGTGAGAGCCCGGACAGGAGGCGCAGCACAACAAAGGCCGGTCCGCTGTCTGCAGGCGTCCCCGTATGGCGAGGCACAGCCGGCCCTTTGTTTGGCCTCACACTTCCTGCTGGGCTCCGAGAAAGCCCTGATATTGAAGGATGGGCCTCCCCGCCTACCGCCCAGTCTGCACACACTTGTCTTTTGTGGGAAGCGCTCCACGTTGCCGGCCCCCTCTCTCTTACGTCTCTCCGTGTCGTGCGCGTTTTGTTTCTGCCCGGTGATAAAATCACATGTGGCACTTGGTTTGTTTTCAAATAAATTTAACCTGTGCTATAAACTAAACACATACTAAGTTAAAGGGAGTCTCCAGTGATAACAGGCACATCATAAAACGTGTGATTGGGAGTGTCTCTCACAAGGTTGTTTGGCTGTCTCCATTTCCTTGTAAACTTCACTTTTTACCATTGCCACCATTCAGTCTGCTAGAAAAACAAACTTTGAACGCGCCATTTTCTGTTCTGATGGCAGGCCATTAATCATCTGTTTTGTGATGGGCTCAGCAGCAGACAGGACACATGTTGTGCTCCGTGTTATGGTCAAACTGCAGATTGAATCACTGTCAGTAGAACTTCTACTACCACTAAAATTTATTGTCCTCAATAGGCAAGGGGAATGTTTAATCTCAATGGAGTCCATGCTGTTGCTACATGCAATTAGGGTATTTAGCTTTCCCTGTGGGATAATACACACAAAGTTAACAAGCATTGGCATAGCCAATAGGTCTCGCCTTTGGGACCTTCTAAGTGTTTAGCCATGCAACAGTTGATGTTGTTGCACCAAGGATATTGTGCTGCATAACTAAATACTTATAAGGTCCCAAATGCGAGACCTATTGGCTATGCCAATCCTTGTTAATCCCTGAGGCTCGGGAAGACGTTACAGAGCAGCCTGAGCTTTTTTTTGTATGTAATAACGATCAGAGCGCACAGGAGTCATCACATACTAAAGTGAAAGTAAAAGGAGTCAAAGGGCTCATTTCATTTTCACTGAGTCAGTGCTCTGCGGACTCTCTCAGGCCCCAAGCACTGATTCTTATGGGAGAGGTATCAGAGAGTGGAGAATCTCCCCTTTCCTATGGTACCTCTTACCAGTGGATCTCTGCTTAGGGATTGCCGCAGGTGAGCGATGGCCAAGTAGGGATCCACCAACTAGGTAACCGTGAGATAGGGAGCGGCTCTTGGGCAAAGCCTTGTGCTTCCCCTTCATAATTATTTTTTATGTCAGTCTTACTGGCCCCCTCTTGTGACGGATGGGTGCAATTACACCCAATCTGCCCGGGGAGGGGGGGAAGAAAGCCCAATAAACATCTCGGAATTATTTTTTTTTTAAAAGAGGGATGTGGGCTGCTCACCATGGGCATGACCATGCCCTACCCCAAATAAATGGGGACACAGTCTTGCTGCCCTTCCCTCTTAGGGGAAGATGAGGGCAATTACCCCCAATCTGCCCACCCGGGGTGGGGGCAAAAAGCCTACTAGATGCAGGGAATTCTTTTTTTTTTTTTTTATAGAGAGGGGGGCATGCCCCAACCCCAAAGAAATGGGGACACAATCTTTCTGGGGTAATTACTCCCGATCTTCCCCTCAAAGAGTGAGAAAGGCAACTAAACGCCAGGGAGATTTTTGGGTTTTTTTGTTTTTCAAAAGAGAGGGTGTGCAGCCCACCATGGACATGCCCTCACCCCAAATAAATGGGGACACAGTCTTACTACCCCCGTGTGGGCAGATGAGGTAATTACCCCCAATCTGAAAGCCCACGAGATACAAGGGACATTGAAGAAAAAAATAGAAGGGTGAGGTCTGCCCACCACGGGCATGGTAATGCCCCACCCCAAATACATTGGGGTACAGTCTTTCTGCTGCCCCTAGGGCTAAGATGAGGGTAATTACCCCAGATCAGCCCCCCAGAGGGAAGAAAGTCCATTAGACGCCAGGGAAATTAGAAAACAAACAAATAGAGGTGTGGGGTCCGTCCACCATGGGCATGGTTATGTCCCATCCTCAACGAAAGGGGGCAACAGTAATGACCCCCGATCCGCCTCCCGCGGGAAGGGCAGAAAGCCCACTGTATGGCGGCAATATATATTTTTAATAAAATAATGGGGTGGTTCTTTCCTATCCTAACATCAGGCACCACCCTCACCCATGAAAACTCAACAGTCTTTCTGCTCTCCGGCGGATTGAAGCATTCTATCCCAATGGCAAGAAAGAGGACAATGGATTCTTTTGGGTGTTGATTTTACATATGGGCCAGGAGAGTTTGGCTAACTCCCAGTATCATCCCAACGTGCAATGGTGCACTTTTCGGGCTTGGGTAGGCTGCCACCTGGAAAAAACTACTAGACTCAGACAGTTCTGAAAACTAGACATCTGGGTGAGACTATGGAAGTGTGCTTCACATGCCCCTCAACCCATTTCTTTCACCCACAATGCCCTGCAAACCTCAAACGTTGACTAAAAACACATTTTCCTCACATTTCTGTGAGAAAAACTTCCGAACCTGGGCAGAGCCACAAATTTCCTATAACACAGCATTACCTCAAGTCTCTCAATAAAAATGGTACCTTCCTTGTGTGAGTGGGCTAAGAGACCTTGACACAAAAGGCCTTAAAGTGCTATGTGGAGAGATCGGCAATAGGGGTAGCTGTGGGATTTGGGGCCATGAATTTCTGTGATGAAACATCCGGAATCCACAGGAATCCACAAAATTCCTCTAACCCAGCATTGCTCCTCCACTTGTGCCAATAAAAATACTGAGCCACTTGTGTGTCCAAGCCTAATGCCAGCAACAGGAACGGATCCAAAGTCAATAGGAGTCCCCAGGCAAGGGATTTCATTGACCTAGGATTGATCCGTTCCTGGTACTAGGCCCAGCCACACAAGTGGGGCAGCATTATCGGCACAAGCAGTGTAATGCTGGGTGGTAGAAATTTTGTAGATTCCTGCGGATTCCGACTCTGACCCAGGTGAAACAAAACTGCAAGGTACTGGAAGGGACCTGATCAGCTCTCAAGATACAATATCGTTCAGCCATTAAGGCCTATCATAAACTCAATCTTAAATCAAGAGCGGACTACTTAGCAGAATTTTTTTTAAAAAGCAGCAATCCTCTTCTCCCTGCTAAAGGACCTTAGAAACCCCTCTTCGGCAGGTGAACCCACCATTAGCTCGAACATTCAGTGTGAGGCTCTGGCCACTTTTTTTGTTGAGAAGGTGAGGGTCTCTACAAGACCTTCCCCCCCAAAATCAGCAATGAAAGTCCTGAGGCTCTGACTAGTCTCTCTGATCCCTCATTGCTCTCCTTCCCAATACCATCCAATGAAGAACTGAGCACCCTTTGCAATAAAATAAAATCGGGCTTACCAGCTGACCCACTTAAACCGGACCAGTTCCAGAAATTCCTGCCTCAGCTTTTAGCTATTTGCTGCTAACTGATAAATCTGTCCTTGTCATCAGCTGTGGTACCCACTCCATGGAAACACGCTAAGGTTAATCCTCTGCTAAAAAAATTGACACTTGATGGTTCGAAGCCAGAATATTTTCGCTGCATCTCCTTACTCCCCTTTGTGGCTAAAATTACCGAATCCCACATCAACTCTATTCTAACCGAATTCACAGAGTCCAGTGAAATCTTGAACTTCTTGCAGAATGGCTTCAGACCCAGCCACAGCACCCCCGCTGGCAGTCACCGAACACATGTGGGGCTCCCTGGATGAGGGCAATACCTCGGCTCTGATCCTTCTCGACCTAAGTGCCACATTTGACACAGAACTGCATAAGATCATACTGCGACACCTACAGGAGATAGGTAATGGAGGTGGCGCCCTAACTTTGTTCACATCAATCTTGTCAGAAAGATCCTTCCAAGTGGTTTCTCCTCCTAAGGCTCCCAGGTACATACTGTACATCGTGGGGTGCTTCAGGGATCAGCTTTGAGCCCTACACTATTTAATATATACATACAACCCCTAGCAGTGGTTTCCTATGCTGATGATACTCCGCTCGTGATCTCTCTGTCAAACTACTCTGACCAAAGCATGCTCATGTTCCAGGATTATATGGTGGCCATCCCGGACTGGATGGCGGCCAACTGCCGGCAGTTGAATGTTAACAAATCAGAGATCCATCTCCTCGGAAGAGACACTCATGTATGGAGCGATCGTTGGTGGCCTGCCGCATTGGGGGTACCCCCACCGCCTAAGGAGACCGTAAAAAATCTGGGTGTCTGGGTTGATAGTACTTTGACCTTTCAGGGACAGACAAAATCAGTGGGTGGTGTCTGTTTCTGGCTTTTATGAGGACTTAAGCTTCTGCTCGGGTTCTTCTATGCCCAGACACGCCAGATCATTATCCAGTCCACCGTACTCTCTAGACTGGACTATTGAAACTCTATGTATCTGGGCGCCAACAAAGCAGGGATCAATCGCCTTCAGAGGGCGCAAAACGCCGTGATGAGAACTCTATTCGCCCTTCCATCCTGCTCAGTCTCCAACTCCATCTGCAAGCTGCACTGGCTCAAGGTGGAGAAGAGAATCCACTTTAAGAGATTGTACATCCCACACAGAATTTGTAACTCCGAAGCCTCCCCATTCGATCCAATCTTCTTATCCCTTATGTCCCTAGCCGCATGCTGCGCCCTTCAGACCAACACCTGGCATACGTCTCTCGAGTCAGAAGAGCACAGGCAGGGATGTGGTGGGGGTCTGTCATTCCATGTCTTGACTTCTGCTCTTTGGAACGCTCTCCCAGGTACCATAAGAAGCATTCAGACCCAAGGGGCATTCAGGAGGCAGTAAAGACCTGGCTATTTTCGGCATAATCCGTCCGCCTCTGACACCCCTCCTCGTCATTGCGATTGGATCCAGCGCTGGGACGCCTAGTCACTGGGGCAGCCATGCAATCTATAGATTTGGTAACATAACATAACATTTGGAAGTTTCCATCAAAAAAATGTAAGGAAAATGCATGATTTCAGCCAAAGTTTGAGAAATACAGAGCATTGTGGACAAAGAAAAGTCCTCAGGAGATCCTCGCAAGTCACCCCATCCTAGATACCCCAAGGTGTCTAGTTTTTAGGTCAAGCCCATCTTAGAGCGCATGCGCTGCTCTAGGAGAGGGCCTCATGGAATCCCCCCAGACTTTCTTAAAGCTCGTGCGTGTGGTTGTCACCTTCTATTGGCCTTTGCATGTGGCTTTCAATAATGAAAGCACACAAATGGCCAAAGGCGGGCGCATGTCCCACCTCCTTTCCAATGTGCCACTCCCACGGCCTTTTGCTCTCGGGAGCGAGCACGGGCGAACAGGGTGGCAGCTGCATTCCTGGTGTGTCAGGTTACATGCAATTGCTGTGCTTTTGCTTGTTATAATCGGCGCTCTGCCAAAGTGAGCCTTCCTTTTCTCCTGCGAGCGAGGTGCATCATCTGACCCCGCACCGCTTTGCAGAATTCAGCGTGTCTAATATAGTTTCATAATAAAATTTCTGTGCATTCTGGTGCTGCGTGCTGTCGCCCAACCCCCTCCCGATTCGCTGTGCGGCACTCCGCCCCCAACCTACTGTATGAGGAGGCAGGCTCTGTGCAGGGTTGGTGGGCCGGGAGGAGACGACAGCAGCAGCAACTCCAGGGCTGTCAGTGTTTGGCATGGCGAGACCAGCAGGAGGTGACTGCAGGGTCTGAGGCGAGTGCTTCTGTCCAGTTGTGGAGGTTGCGAGACACAGCTTGGCAACTGGGTTTTGTGTATCCGATTCTAGCGCACAGGACTCGTGGCTGCTGCTCGATAAGTTGGTGGGCCACTTTTTCAGGGCTTTGCTGGGTTTGGGGGTCCGGGCTCAAGCCGTTATTGTGCAGCTGTGAGGGATCGCTGAAGGGGTGGAGTCACGCAGAAATATGGGCATTGCTTCTTTAGTGGATGGATCTTTGTCCCTGTTGTGTTCAATATGAGGTGGCGGAGCTTGCCTATCTCGTGGGAGGAGAGTGAGGGTAGGCAAGGCTACGGTTTGCCATTCGGGAGGGAATGGGCGGATGAAAGTCTTCCCATGGATAAACATCACGAAGTGGGTGGGGTTCGTTTGTTCTTACCAACAGTAAAGAGGTTGGCTTTAGCGTTCGTGAGCAAGCCCTGGGAGCTTTGTGGGTCGGTACCATGGTGGGGGAGGCACCCAGTGCTTCCGGGGGCTTGGCCCATGTCAGATAAAGGGGGCGTAGTTGTGTTGTATACGCGTTGCTTCCAGGGGTAGGCGTGGTGTTATCTAAATTGTTAAAATGCGTACTTGAGCGAGCGCTCGTGTTTCCGTGGGCATGGTTTTGTTGACTATTGGCTCGCCTTTCCTGTAAGGTGGGCGAAAGCTAATTGTATTCTGTTTGTGGAAGGGGAGTCCGACACACAGGGAGCTGAAACCCACTTGGTGGGGAGTGTTGTTTGTGACTGGCCTTTTGGTGCAAGTGTTTTCGCAGATGAAATAAGTTGAAGGAATACAGTATAGTTAGCGAACAGGGTAGAGCCACTGGTAGAGTCAGCTGGATTGAAATCCGGTTGCAGGGAAGTTTCCAGGTTAGTGTCGCAAAAGATGTAGACATTCAACATTAGAAGTTTGTTGATTTCTTTTTTTTTTTTAATTATCTTTATTCAAAATTTCCAACCCCGAAAGTCAGCCAGATATACAGGCAAATTCCTTATGTTTGTAAAGACACAAATACATAGATAGAAAGGAATCGGCAACACATTCTTATTTATCATACAGTTAAGGAGAGAAAAAAAAAAAGAGCAAAGGAAAAAAAAGTAACAGAATTTTTCGCAGTTAATCGTGAGCTAAGCTCCATTGCAAAAGTGGAGTCCAAATACTCAAACCCTGCTTGCGCCGTAGCTTGCCCTTACGCTTATATATGGCAACCTCCAAATTAGACATAGCTAGAAGCCTGGCTAACCACTGTTGGAAAGACGGTGCTATAGGGTCCAGCCAAGCGGAAGCTATGCACAGTCTTAAAACCGCCATTGCGATAAAAATAAGCTCATTGCCGGGCCCAAGGTTATCAGGGTCATCGGCCCCTAATAAACATTATTGCACTAGTTAGTGTTATCTCTCTATGTAATATAATAGTCAAAAATTTCTCTATGTCTTGTTTTAGTGTTGTTAATCCAATGCAGGTAGCAAAAATATGAATAGAATCAGCGTTGGACATCATACATCTGGGGCAGCAGGTTCCCTTGCCGCTCCCCCATTTAGCTATTTTATCTGGGGTATAGTATAGAAAAAAGCAGGTTTTGTAAAACTGAGCCTGAAGTTTGGTTGAAATGAGTATAGTATGCGAGAGGAGATAGGCATGGTTAAAACCATCGGCAGATATTTCTAGCTTATCCTGCCACTTCTGTGAGATTTTCTCCAAATCATCCGAAAACATGGAAATAAGAGAAGAGTAAACATCTCCTATAGTGTGATTCCTATTATGTATAGCTATTTCCACTACAGATATTTCTTGACCTAAAGGCTTCCCCCTTAATTTGTGTGTAAGAAAATCCCTGATTTGTAGAAATTTTAAAAAATCACGCCAATCCAAATGATATTCATTCTTCAGGGTTTCAAAAGATTTAATCCCAGATGGGCAGGAAAGACATCCTAATTGTACAATTCCTGCTTTGTTCCATCTATCTATACAATTATCTCTAAAAATAGCCCCCGGAAGAGTTGGATTATCCAGCAGGGGTGTATAGTATGACACTTGCCCTAAGCCTAACATTTTCCTCACCGCCTTCCAAGCCTTAAACCCGCTGTAGATGGTTTTAAATTTGACCTTTTTATGATAATTATCATGTAGATATCTCCATAGATACCCTCTACTTTTATTGCCAAGAATTAATTGGAAGATAGACGGTGTACTATCTTTATACATTGCTTCAACCCCCGTATTTTGTAATAGCTCACTACTATAGAGTAGAACCGATGCCCAATAATAGGCTTTTAAGTTAGGGAGAGCTAGACCTCCTCTGTCTTTGGGGAGAGTAAGGAAACTGTAAGCACGTCGAGGTTGAGAATATGCCCAGATAAAATTAGAGAACATACGTTCCATGGATTTAAACCAGTAACTATTGAATTCAAGGCAGATTGCTCTGAACAAATACAATATTTTCGGGAAGTACACCATCTTCACTGCATTCACTCTTCCAATTATAGACAGGTGTAGATTATCTAATCGACGTAAATCTTTTTGCATTGAGCCCATAATCGGTTTTAGGTTTATATCAACCATATCATCAAGATTAGAGGAGATGGTGATTCCCAGGTATGTAGCTTTTTCCACCACCCGAGGATCAACCATATTGCTTTTTTTATTTAATACAATCTGTGTCTTCCCGCGATTGAGTGTATAGCCAGAAACTAGGCCAAATTTACTAGCTTCGCTCTCAATGACAGACATAGCCATGATGGGGTCGGCGGTGACAATAGCTATATCGTCAGCATATGCTAATGTTTTGGTTGGAAATGATTGCAATACAATAGGTCTTATTTCCCTATTTCTTTCCAAACTTCGGATGAAGGGGTCAATGTAAATTGCAAAAAGCAATGGAGAACATGGACAGCCCTGGCGTGTTCCTCGAGAGATTATTAATTCTTTAGTTAACGTTCCATTTACAAATACCACAGCTCTGGGATTGATATATAATTTTTGAACTGCCTGTATAAAACCTTCCCTGATCCCAACCTTAAGCATAGAACTCCACAAAAATTGCCAGGAGACCCTATCGAACGCCTTCTCAGCATCGAGAAGGATCAGTGCCATAGGGTCTCCTGCAACCTCCGTACCATCAAATAGGGTGATTACTCTCTGAATATGGTTAATGGCTGACCTCCCCGGGATAAAGCCGTGTTGACATTTAGCTACCACATTATGCATAATGGGGGCTATCCTATTAGCTAGTATTTTTGAATACATTTTGGAATCAGCATTAATAAGAGTAATAGGGCGGTAAGAACCGAGTTGTTCTGGGGGTTTGTTCTTTTTAGGGAAAATAATTATTTTTGCCCTAGACCAAGAGTTTGGAGGTTGGCCACCTTTAAAAATATGTATGATTAATTCTAAAAAAACTTGTTTAATTTGCTCTAGAAATGTTAAATAGAATTCGGAGGGGATGCCATCCAATCCCGTAGCTTTCCCCTTCGGGAGATTTTTAATAGTGGTTAAGATTTCATCTAGATTAGGTGTTTCCTCCAAAATGTTCTGGTCTTCCTCTTCAAACTTTTCATAGTTGCCACCGTCTAGGTAACTATCAACCTCGGATAAGCCCCCCCTACCATCTTCAGTATACAGGTCTTGATAAAATCGCCAAAAAGCTTCTCTGATAAGTTCTGGATCTGAAATATTGCCCTTGACGGGATCATGGATATCGCATATCAAATTGGAAGTGGTTTGTTGTCGCATTCGTACGGCTAACTGATGACCCACTTGTTCGTTAACTTCATAGACCAATTCATTTCGTGCAGTTGCTTTTTTAACAGCTTTGTCAATAAAGATATTTGTGATTGCTGCTTTTGCGATTGCGACCTGGTTTTGAATTTTAGTAATTTCTCCTTCTTTTCTAATCCCATTTGTTACATTTATCAGCTCCTCTTCAGCCAACCTAAGATTTTCCTGTAAACCCCGCATACTTTCTCTTTCTAGCTCACTAGGGGAAGATGGCGGCCGACTGACAGCACCGTTGTGATCCTCTCTGAGTGCTACCCCGCAACTAATCTATTCATGGCTCAAGAGATGGGGTAAAAAGACGAAAAAGAGCCTACCCCCGACGTGAGGAAGCTGCTGGGAATGCTCCGCAGGAGAGCCTCCAGATATCCGTTGTTTTACAATTTTACCGGCGCTCCGAGATCGGAACTTCAACATTCATTCCGCGAGGACGTTCGAGCTGCTCCAGCATCCCGGATTCGCGCTGGCCTGCGCGCGTTCCGTTTGGCTCCGGCTCCGGCAGTCTCTCTGAGCAAGCGGAGACACAGCGCTGTTCGTGGAGGGAGCTGCACGGCTTGCTCGCACACAGGGGATCGAAGGACCCTTTCCTCCGAAGCGTGCAATAGAGATCCTGGGCAGATCGGTTTGGTTGTGCTTCAGCTCTTCCTTTGCGGTTGCAGCCTACAGACGACCATGACAGGGAAGGGACTGCGAGGAGGCAAAACAAAGAACTTAACCTCTCAGGTGAGCACCGGGCAGGCCGCAACTCGGCAGAAAAAGGCGGATGCCCTGGGAGGCATAAATAAAGGTGGGGGAGAGAGAGGGGAGAAAGGAGAGATAATGGATGGCTCTGTAAGAAAATGCAACAAAAGTGAATCTAGTAAGACAGCCACCATTAAAAAAAAAATCCCCGCACGTCCGATAAAAGATGATGGCAATTTGCAGCCCTTAATCACTACAAGTTTTGGTATTGCAGCAAGGGCAGAGAACTCTATTACAAAATGCCCAGCTGGGAATGAGGAAGGGACTGAGGCAATACCAGGGATGAGTGAAAATGGGCAAAGAGAAAATCAACAATTTCCCTTAACAAAAGCTCCAAACGATTCTCAATCTCAATCCCAAGGCGGCGCATTGCCCATCGTGGCCAAAGCTTTACCAATACAGACAGAAGGGTGCGTGATACAGGATAATGATTCTCCTCGGTGCGATAACAACAAGATAAATGGCAGTTTAAACCCCCTTGCAGATCTTTTTAATACATCTATCTCGGGACAAGCCAGTAGCTATGACCGACAAGAACACATCCTGAAAACGCCAGACAACCAGGATAAATTTTTCTCTCTTACTGAGGAATCTGAATTATCCGATATTAGTATCTCGGTGTCAAGTGGGGAGGAGAGAGCTAAGGGGTATAGCAGTCCAATTACTGACTCTTCAAAGCATAAACATACCTCAAAAAAATATAAAAGGGGGGGGAAAAAAAAATCGTGTCCAGCTTAAAGAAAACAGTGATTCTACTGATAAGGAAGATGAAATAGATTTGAACTGGGACTATGAAGACACCCCTCTTACTCTCTCCCCAAAATGCGTCTCAACCTCCGGGAATCAAACACTTATGGAGAACACCAAAGTGGATGAACACGGTGAACAGCACAAAGAGCTAGCATTAACTGACATTTTGCAATCCATTAAGAGCTTCCAAGCAGAGGCTAAAAGTGATAGTCGTAGATCTCGCCTGGCGGCAAAAAAATTACAGGGAGCTGTCCGGAAAGTAGGAAAGACTTGTGCCGAAATTGCTGACCGTATGGCTTCGGTGGAAGTAAGAACTGAACAGTTGGAAAAAGACTTCACCACGTTAAAAATTCAGAGCGATGAACATGATGGTATTATCAAAGACTTGATGTGGAAAGCCGAGGAGCAGGAAAATCGGCAGAGGCGTAACAATCTTCGCTTTCTGGGGATTCCAGAAGGTATTGAAAAGGATGACTCAAGGAGATTTATGATTTCATTCCTTAAGGGGGCTTTTCCAGAATTACAAGATTGGGATTGGAATAAGGAAGTTCAGAGAGCTCATAGGTTTCCTTTATTCCCTAGTAAGCGCACCCCGACAGCTCAGCAACATCCAAGAGCTATGCTGCTATTTTTTGGCAATTTTCTGCTTCGACAAGCTCTTTATGACTTGGCCAGGCCCACCAATAAACGCTCCTTCGAAGGAATAACTCTTTTTACTCGCCCCGATTTTGCACATGCCACGGTGGAGCGCAGGTGGAGACTTCGACAGCTCTTTGATCGTTTTCAGAAGCTGGGGGCAACGGTATACCTCCAGAACCCAGCCAGACTCAAAATTGTCTATCAAGGGACTACTAGAAGTTTTATATCAGAGATACAGGCTAAAAACTATCTGGAGGATATTGTAGGGCGCAAACAATGAATTTAATTGTAATTGTAATTGTAATTGAGCTAGCTCTGTCAAGGGTTATATGGATGTTCGGGGAGGGGGTGATTTGGATTGCTTAAAGTTGCCATGAGGGGGTAAAAAAAAAAAAAAAAAAAAAGAGAATTACCATAGCCCCTCTTTCACTGTGGGGTGGACACTCAGCGGATTCATGAGGGTTCGGATGACGGACGTCAAACGCCTGGCCCCCAGATGGCCAGGCAACCTCCATGAATGGTGGAGGGTGGGGGGGGGGGGACAAGGGGAGGGTGGTGGGGAATGGCTGGGTCAGACAGGTTAGTCAGGTGGTTAGGATTATTGAGAGAAAATATACCAGACAATATGGAAGGGCAAAGACAACACAATAAGCAGGTTCTCGACAAACTAGGCGTAATTTATAGCTTACTCTACCTAAAATTATGGGGATGTTAAAAATATTATCCCTAAATATTTGTGGATTAAATGACATTAAAAAAAGACAGACAGTTGCAATAGGATTACGAACCTGGGGGGCAAATATTGTGTGCCTCCAAGAAACTCACATTGAGGGTTCCCAGAGCCATATCTTAAATACACTGGGGTATCGGTTGGTGTGTGCAACATCACAGGGGGCACGGGTTCGGGGGGTTGCAATCTTAGCAAAAGGTAGTGGGTTTGTCTTTAATCATTCTAAAACTGATAAATTCGGCCGATGGGCTATTACGGAATGCCAATATGCAAAACGACAGAAGCTAACACTGTGTGCCTTATATGGGGCTAATAGTGATGACCCTGCCGTATTTGATGAAATTTCCAACGAGCTTGCACATTGGCCCTTACCCGTAATAGTCTGTGGAGATTTTAATATTAATCTCCCATCAGATTGGTCCTTGAAAAGGGACTGGATCTATAAAGGCCGCAAACCCAAAGTATTTAGGTCTCTGAACAATATGTGCGATATACATGGATTAGTGGATGGCTGGCAAAAATCTAATTTATGCGACCCAGGGTATACGTTTTTTTCTAATCCACACTCTACACATGTTAGAATAGATTATATATTCACGTCAAACTCACTCAAATCTAAGTGTCAAATAGAGAAGCTGCCTCGAATATTATCAGATCATAACCCCTTAGTTTGTACCCTAGAAATAGTATCTGAAAATGTAGAACCAACACCCTGGACTTTTGAACGTTCCCTGCTGTTGGATCTTAATTACTGTGCCCATATTAGAAGATGGATTCCCAACTTTTTAACTGATAATATTGGTAGCGCCTCAATTGAAGTAGTTTGGGACACTTTGAAGGCAGGGATTCGGGGAGAGACACTACAATATTCATTAAGGGCTAATAAGCTAGAAAGAGAAAGTATGCGGGGTTTACAGAAGTTTGTTGATTTCTTATTCAATTCATGTATGTAGGTTAACGGAAGGTGTAGTATTCCCGGTTCGACCGTGGAGTTGTTTCCTTTACTTTAGATCAGAGTACTTGTTTGGATGAGTTATGGGATCCTATATGGATTTGTGGTCGTGTTTATAATGGGTGCCAATGGATGAGGGAACCAGGATCCCTTTTGTGTTTTCTAGAGACGCTGCGTGGTTAAACACTTGTAAGGTCCCAAAGGCGAGACCTATTGACTATGCCAATGCTTGATAAAAATGTGCAGGGTTGCCAACTTTCCCTAGGTGCCGGCTGAGCTAGGGCCCAAAATCCACAAGTACCTACTTTGTTAAAAAAAAGGGGTTCGTTTTGAGTGGAAAAATTTGATTTATCCATGTTGCATTGTGAGCCATTTCCTGTTGCAGGCACTAGGCCTACCCACACAAGTGAGGTACCATTTTTATTCGAAGACTCAGGGGAATGGTGAGTGGAAGGACGTTTGTGGCTTCCTGCAGATTCCAGAACTTTCCATTACAGAAATGGGAGGACATTTTTGTTGTTGTTAAAGTTTGAGGTTTGCAAGTGCTTATGGGTAAAACAGCCTGGTGAGAGCCATGCAAGTCACCCCATCCTGGTTTCCCATAGGAGTCTAATTGTAACAAATGTACAGGTGAGCTTGGTTTCCCTAGATGCCGGCACAGTTACCTACCATGCAAAATATCGTTTACGTTTTGAGTGGAAAAATGTGCTCTATCCATGTTGCATTTAGGGTTGTTTCCTGCCGCGGGCACGTGACCTACACACACAGGTTAGGTACCTTTTTTTTATCAAAAGACATGTGGGAGCCTTCCAAATGTAAGTCAGTGTGTAAGAAAGAAGACATTTTGAAAAATAACCTCTGAATCATATGTTCTTATGGGTACCCACAAATTCAAAGATTTACAAATAAACACTGCTCCTAAATTTCATAGCTTGTGCCCATTTCAGAAATACATAGGTTAGTTATCTTGATACCCATTTTTCACTCTACATATATGAAAAACCATTGTACAGTGTAGCTCAGTTGTTGGCTCTAGGTACCTCAGGTTCTTGGAGAACCTACAAACCCAATATATCCCCACTACCAAAAAGGTCTATCAAACATAGTGGTACATTGCTTTTGTAAATCACCCATTGTTGTAAAAAGTTACAGATGAAAACATTGTCACAAATGACTGTTTTTTCCCATTATTTATTTATTTCAACACTTAGGGGGTCATTCCGATGGCGGAAGGACCGCCAGCCGTGCGGTGGTGCACCTTCTGCCATCGGACCGCGATCATTCCCCCGCCACATTACGATGGCGGGGGGATCCAGACTGCGACCGTGGTGGACGCAAAGACCGTCGGCCACAGGCAATTGCTATGATTGCCTGGTGGACGGTCCAGATAAGACTAAAATGGTGGCAGTGCCTAGTAGGCACCGTCCGCCAAATTAGGATGCGGTCTTCAGCCAGCCTTTCCATGGTGGCAAAACAGCCATGTAAAGGCTGGTGGAGATTGGTTTCAGGGGCCCGTTGCGTGCCCCCTCGTGTTGGGGGGGGGGTGTGGGTGCACTGGGGGGGGTACCCATGGTACCCCCCTATATTTCACTGCACCAAGTGGCAGGCACCGTGTGGTGCCTGCCACGTAGTGTAGTGAAATGCACAACATGCATTTTGAACATCACGGCGGGTGCTGCAGTCGGCAGCACCAGCCGCAATCTTAAAGTGCAAAATGCGCCCGCCATGGTGGCGGTCGCATCCTAATTGGGTGTACGCAACCGTCGTATCTATTGCGGATGGTCCCGGTCACCACCACGATGGCGGGCAGACTCCAGTCCGTCCGTCATCGTATTCGCTCCTTAGTTTCTTTGGGAAAACCTTGATGGATCTACACATATGACCCCTGCTGAATTTGGAATTTTCGCCACTTTTCAGAAATGCATAGCTTTCCTGGATCGCCCATGGGTTTTACACTGGTTTCCATCACAAACTGAAAGTAGATTGAAAACACAAAAAATAGGAAAAATGGGCTACCTCTTTTAAAAATGCTAAAACTCAATGTTCCTAAAAGCTGAGAAGACGGTGACTTTAACACAGCAAACCGTTTGCTGATGCCATTTTTATGAAATAAAACACACACTTTTATCCAAAACGCACTTTTTTTCTATTTTTCCCCCAAAAATCTAAATTTAGCTATATTTTGACTATTTTCTAGGTCCCTTCCAGGGGAATCCACAAACCCCGAGTACCTTTAGAAACCCCAGGATGATGGGAAAAAAAGAACACAAATTTGCCGTGGATACCTTATGTGGACAAAAAGATATGGCAGCCTAAACACAAACTACCACAAATAGCGGAAAAAAGGCCCTGCACTGAGGTGGAAAGGCCCAGCTGCAAAGTGGTTAGTGCCAAATTGTTTGTTTTCATTTTTACTTTAAACATTCCCTTTCTGCTTTTGTTTACCTAAATTATCAACCTGGTCATATGTGTAACTGTAAACACATTATAAATTGCATTCTTCTTAAATTTACTGTTTAATTATGAAAGGGAAAACAATACTGACCATAGGTAATTTTACAAATGTTTGTACTTTAAAATTCCAGTCAGGCCTGCATAAAACCAGCAATGTGTAAACCCTCTGTGTGGGATGTAACACCATTCAAATGTTTGAATATGGAGCTGCAGGATATAGACCGTGAGGCAGAGGTCTATTTTATAGAGATTGGGTAAATTGGGTGAAGGCTAGGGATGTTTGGGTGAGGGTTGGGCAGGTACCCTAGTAAGCAGAACACAAGAGATACCAAAGTGCAGCAGATGCAGTGGCACCGGGGCCCAGAGGGGGCCACTGAACCGGATTGTTGCAGTATTTCACAATTCAAACCGGGAAGCCATTTTCATTCTTCTACTAGGGCCCATGACACACTGGCTATGCTACTGACAAATACTAGAGATAAAGACTCTTGGAAGTGAGGCCTTTTAAGTTTTTAGGTCAAGCATGGGCAGCGCATGCACTGCTCTGCGAGCCATGCTGTATTGGATGCCTCGATGCCATCGCCCGTACATATAAGTGTAGAAACCCTCCTAGCTGAAATTTCCAATACCCTCGATCTCTGTGCCCCTAGACTAGGGAGCAAATCCCAAGTTAGAATAAAATCTGAAAAATGGTATTCAATAGATCTCAACATTTTTAAGAGAAAGTGCAAAACATTAGAGCACTAATGGAGATTATCCAAATCAGATATGGATAGACAGTCATAAAGACAGAAATGAGATTCTACAACGCCATCAAAAACGCCAAAAAGACCTACTTCGCAAAGCGTGTGAATGACTATACCAATTCACCGAAAGAACTCTACAAAATAGTTAAAGAGCTCTGTAATCCAGCCAGTTTGTACTAAGTCTTGGCACCCTCCCCTAAGGGATGTGAGGCCTTCCGCAGATTCTTTGCCGATAAAATCTCAGCGATTTATTCCTCATTTAGAGATCAACATCTACCAGCCGACATAGATTGGGAAACATTAGGCCCACATCCGGATGCCCAATTCCATCTCAGCAACTTCGATCCCTTCTCAGAGGAGGAGGTAGCAAAAGCAATGGCCGAAGTTAAGTCAGGGTCCCCATTAGACCCTTGCCCTCAATTGATCATTGCCCGGATTGCACCAACCATATGCCCTTATGTCACACAAATACTTAACCAATCCCTACATACTGCAATATTTCCAGAGATCTGGAAAAAAGCCACGGTAGTCCCCCTACTAAAATAAGTGGGCACTGACGTTCAAAACCCGGCAAACTACCAACCAATATCCCAGCTTCCATACCTATCCAAAGTGATGGAGAAGCACGTAAATAAGCAATTAACCAACTACCTTGAGACTAATGAGCGCCTGGACATCACCCAAACCGGCTTCAGAGCCAACAATAGCACTGAAACCACCCTCCTGGCAATGCTAGACAACATCAGGTCGATGGTCGATCAGGGCAGAGCCGCCACCCTGATCCTGCTGGACTTGTCGACGGCTTTCGATACCGTCTCACACAACCTCCTGCTGGAAACCTTACAGGTGAAAGGTATGCAGTCTAAAGCCCTTCAGTGGCTCTGCTCTTTTTTAAGCAACCGAACACAGACCATACAGTTGGGCGCCATTTCCTCAACCACAAAACCAACTGAGTATGGAGTATAACAAGGAGCCTCCTTGAGCCCTACCCTCTTTAATGTTTACGTGTCCTCACTAGCTAAAATCAGCGAAAAATGGGGCATTAGTATCTGCTTCTACGCAGACGATACACAACTGATGATTGCTCTTGATGGACATGAAGACACAAGGATCAGACTCACTAATTGTCTTTCGGAAATGGCAGCCTTGATGTCCGACCACTGTCAAAAACTAAATGCAGACATGTCGGAGATTCTACTTTTCGGAGGAACACATTTAGTCTGGAATACAACCTGGTGGCCCCCATCACTGGGCAATGCCCCTGCACCCAAACAAGTTGCAAAAACCTGGGTATTCTTGTTGACAGTGCACTCACCATGCACGACCATGTACGTGCACTCTGTAGGAAATGTTTTGCAACACTAAAACTGCTAAAAAGACTCTTTCAATGGATCCCTATTGAGTGCAGGAGAACCATTGTCCAAGCCTTGCTTATAAGCAGGCTAGATTATGGGAATGCTCTTTTTGTGGGCATGGCGGATTATCTCTTCACTCGATTGCAGCTAGTCCAGAATGCAGCTGCCAAACTGGTATGTAAAAAGAGCAAGTACAGCTCAGCTTCAGAATGCATGAGGGCACTTCATTGGCTCCCAGTGAGACAAAGGGCCAAATTCAAATTGTTGAGTCATGCTCACAAGGTCTTACATCGTCAGGGACCCAGAATTTTTCAAGACAGAGTTGAATTCTATGCACCCACACGGAACCTGAGGTCGCGTCGCCCCAGGCACGGGCAAAAACTAAACGTATCAGGAAGTCCAGAGTAGAGGGTCGCTCCTTCTTTCATCTTGCGGCAACACTCTGGAACAAAGCTCACTAACAACTACCTGGTCTTTAGGAAAAAACTAAAAACGCATCTGTTCCCTAAGGCATGACCTGTCACCTAGGGACCCTCTTCTAGAGCTCCTCACTTAGGATGTGCTCTCCTTGGCGCTGTGATATCCCTACGGATGAATGTTGCGCTCTATCAATAAATAAAAAATATGTTCTTGAAGCCCCACCCACTCTCCGCCCATATTTGTCATTGGCTTGTGTCATTGTCCTTCATAAATGCTGGCTTCTGATTCGTTATTAGGCTTGTTAGTTCCTCCTTAGTACCACCTTGTCTTCATTTATAACCTCCCATGAGGACTGGCCCTTTTACTTCGGTTGTAACACGGTACGTCTTTTTTAGTCTGTAAGCACCATTTTCATTAACAAGTTTATCTTACTGCAGAAGGGCAGGACGATCTCTCATGTACAGTTGTGACCACCGCTTGTTTATTTAACTCCTAGCAAATGGGGAGCGCTTCAGGGGCCATGGGAGACAGAAGGTGGCAACTCAGGGATGCCGTCAAGCATTTGGAATGCAATAGGTCTCGCATTTACGTGAGTTAGAGCTATTGACATTGTAAATGACAATGCCTTTTATTTATGTTTTAAAAACCAAAACATAAATAAAAGGCATTGTCATTTACAATGCCAATAGCTCAAACTCACGTAAATGCGAGACCTATTGCATTACAGATACTTTTGTCAGTTTATTATTATTGCCGAACAGTGTAACTTCTTCCTCAACTACTGCAGGTCTTGTGAAGTGAGAATGCAGTGCACCTATCTCAGGACCGCAGTGGGGTCAACACTCTGGTGTGGTGGAATCGGCTGGACCCTGATGGAGCCGGATTATTCCGTTTGGGGCAACAAAAAATGATGGTGCCCCCATTCAGGGTGTGATCAGAAGCCCCTGAGCCTCCATTAACTCACAGATATTCATTGGCTTTGAGAGGAATGTGGCCCCCTAACAGTTGTAGGGGCCCCCTTGCACCGCTGGGGCTGCAGAGGCCTGGTTACATCCCTGAGCATTTTATTCTAAGCTATAACCAGCATAGAAATATGTAGCATTAAAGTGCTCTGGGACACAGCTCTCAAATTTAAATTGAAGGTTAGCAATGAAAAGGGGGCGCTAGGTGGCGCACGAGCGAAATGGCCGCCATCATGTGAGGCTCCCGCAGTTCAGCGCTGATAATCCATCATTTATCCTGGCGGGAGCGTATCGCCTGATATATGTCCTGCGGCTTTTCGTGCAGATCTGAGGCACCCGGCGTTGTTGATGCGTCTCGCCCGGACGGATCGGGCAACGCGCTGGAGCTTGTGGCTGGGCTGCAGTGCGTACGCGACCACCGTGGTGCCCACGAGGCAGGTAGGCCTCTCTGTGCGGTGGCGGCAAGGGTGCGGCACTGAGGGGCACTACTGGTGAGTGATGAGCTGAGGCGGATGACTGAAGACGAGATGAGCGGGCGGCCGGCAGAAGGCGAACAATGAGAGTGCTGGAGCCCGGTGCTTCTGCGATCGCATCAGGAAGGCGAGTGGCGCGGATGCATTGAATGGCGGCAGGCGTTGGTGAGCCCAGCGGGTGACTCCTCATTAGTTGGGAGCTCAAGAACTGTGCACTGAACCTTTGGCAATGCCTTGGGGCTGCGGCAGACACTCACGGATAGCGGCTCAGGGGCAATAGCTGAATTGATGTGCTAATATTGCCCCATTAATTGATGTGCGGAGAATGCAGGCCAAGTGCCACCTGAACTGAATTGGATAAGGGCCTGGAGAGTTAGGGACTTGGTGATACAGGTCAGTGCTGGGGGAATAGCCCTTGCAGCAACCTCCCGATTGTGGCACGAATACCTATGAAATTTGGCTCTTGGACATTGGGACACGTGGGGGCCCTGGTGCAGTTTGGGGTGGCTTGGCTCGCCGCCGCCGCTATTGAGTGACGTGTCAGAGCATAGTCTCCCTTGTGGGGCGGATGACGTGAAGGCACACAGTGAGCGGATGCATGATATCTGTGAGAAGGATTTCTCCAGCGAGCTGCACGCGTGACCTGCAATAACAACGAGGGAAAGGAGTGCCCCTTTTTCTTGCTTGCTGGAGCGCAGCCCCTTGTTGCAGATTCTGCGAAGTTTGCGCTGAACACGGAGGAGGAGGGTCAGGTAACGGTCCGCACTTTGCCTCGTGGGAGGACCGAGCTGCACTGGGCTACCCCATATCTGCTATAGTGGCCATCAACGCTGTGATGGGGAAGGTTGATGCGCGCCAGCCAAGGCTAACATTTGAGGCCCAAAAAAATATGCGGCAACAACAGGCGGAAGCTACTGTCGAAATGGAAGAACCGCCGGCGGGGTCGCAGAATTCCCATGGGGCTGACGTGGCATCGGTTCTCTCGGAGGTGCGGCAGGGCTTCACGACGATTGCGGACAAGATGGACACGTTAACATCACGAATGGACACCATAGCACGAAAACTGGAGGGCCACGAGACTCGCATAACGGAGGCCGAACACAGAATCTCGGAGGTCGAGGATGCACCAGTCAGGTGCAGGGTGCGACGGCGCAACTAGACAAGCTCTTGAAAATCATAGCGGCTAAAAACGAGGAAATAGAGGCGAGAAGTCGGAGGAATAACATTCGCGTATTAGGTATTCCGGAGAGTGCCCATACTGGCAAAATGGAGGACTACATTGAAAAGATGTTAGTGGCGGTGGTGAGCCCGGAATTGTTGTCACCTCACTTCATCGTGGAGAGGGCTCACCGCTCGCTTGGGCCACGACCTCCCCCTGGCAGCGCCCCCCGGCCCATCATTGCGCACCTGTTGAATTACAGGGATAGGGATGTGGCATAGCGAGTGGCCAGGGAGAAAAAGGAGCTGCATTACAAGGGTGTGTCCTTCACGATGTTCCCGGATTTCACATTACAGGTCCAGGAAGAGCGCCGCAAGTTTCTTGCAGTTAAAAAAAAAGTTGAGACAGGCCCAAATTGACTATGCATTGCTTTACCCTGCCCGTCTGCGCATCACGTATCAGGGGACTCAAACGTTCTGCACGAAGAGTCAACAGGCGGAGGATTTTTTGAAACAACTTAAGAAACAAAAGAAGAAGTCGCCTGTAAGAGAAGTGCCACCATCAGCAACGACCTCGGACGTAGAGTGACCGGAGTCATGGAACACGATTTACAGTTGGAGTAATTTGTTGCCGTTTACTATTGTCATTGTTGCTCTCTCCTTTCTATGCACCCAGAATGTAGACTGCGTCTATGGAAGCTGGATAACCAGGGATTCAGGCGTCCTGGGGGTGCGGGGAGAGTCCCGGGCGCTGCGATTGTTAAGGACTGGAACCTAACATTTGAAACAGCAGCTGAACACCCTCGCAACCTAGTTGGGATCTTGCTACCTGATGCGGGATCTTTGGACGGGCATGAGGTACACGTGGGCCACCCAGCAGAAGTTCCCTCACAAGGGTGTACCCCATTATGTTTCTGTGGGAATATTGCTTTTAGTTTGAAATCTTTACCATATTGCTCTGGAAAAGGGCAGGGTTGTTGCTTCTTGAATGCAAGTTCTGGGGATTCGGGGGGGGAGGGATGTGGACAACTGGCATGATTGGGATGCTTCAGTGGGAGGGGGAGGGAGAAGTTGGGGGTATAAATGTCATGGCACGAATAACATGTGGGGCACTCACTGGGGCATTGAATCTAATGTGCGCTTGGATCTGGCGAACTGGGAGTCTACAATTCGCTTGTTATATACAGATAGGTCGGAGTGATGGTACCGGATGATAAATCCGTATTGAGAATATTATCGTAGAATGTTAGGGAACTGGGGGATCCGCGGAAGTGTAGGCGCATCCTGGCATATCTTGATAGACAGCAGATACAGGTGGCTCTGCTGCAGGAGACACACCTCAGCCCAGGGTCTGCGGTGACGTTCGCGGGTAAATGGGCGAGTTACAGATTTTTCTCCTCTTATTCCTCATATGCCAGAGGTGCAGCCATATTAGTCAAAAAGCAGACTCCCTTTGAGCTGGCGGGTGGCATTGAGGATCTACAGGGGCGTTATATGTCATTATATGGGGGCGGCTTGGGATTGATTCGATCACCATCGCGAATTGCTATGGGCCCAATGTGGACACTCCAGAGTTCTTCACTGCTGTTTGGGGCAAAATATTGACCATTGGATCCACTCATGTGATTTTGTGGGGGGGGGGGGGACTTCCACGTAGCCCTTAAGCCGGCCGTAGACAGGTCCAATGCTGCGGCGCATCACTATACTCATGCACGGGAGGTGTTACAGGGGATATTCGAGGGAGAGAGCGAGAGTTCATTGTCTTCGGCAGGCTCTCCGGCATCACGATTAATTGGGGCAAATCTCAAGTCTTCCCTCTAACTCCGGCGGTCCCGCGGTTTATGCTTGACTTCCCATTAGAGTGGTGCGACACAGATGTCCGTTATTTGGGTATATAGGTGACCAGGGACAAAGAGGATACAATAAGGCTCAATTATTGTACCGCCATTACACGCTTGTCTAATAATGTTACCCGTTGGATATCCATGCCTCTTTCGCTCGCGGGAAGGGCATCCCTCATAAAAATGATCATTTTGCCACAATTCCTTTATTTGTTTCTGAATATACCGTACCACCCTGGGGTTTATTTCTTTGCAACCTTACGTACGGAACTGCTCCGATTGCTCTGGGGCGGCAAGCAGCCGAGGCTTAAATGGTCGACGCTTACGAAGCCGTATGACCAAGGGGGATTTGATGTCCTGGATTTTGAGGCGTACTTTCTGAGTGCCCATGCCCCCTATGTACATTATTGGATGTATCCTCCTAGCTACATGCCGCAGGTGGCAGTGGAAGACTGGCTTGCAGATCCTATACCGTTGAGTGGCATGATCTTTGGTCCTATGCGTGCCAGGTCGGATACCCCTACCACGGTTACTGGCACAGTGGATGCGTGGCATCGGATAACAAAGTCCGTTACGTCGCCTTTCTTGTACTCCCCTAAGCTCCCACTGACTTATCATCCCAGTATATGTCTGCTGCAGGAAACTGGGTTCCTCAAACTCTGTAAACGTACTAATGTTAGTACCTGGGGAGACCTCTTTCATGAAGGACAATTCCGTTCACTAGAACATTTTTTCCAGGGGCTGCAGCCCACGCGTTAGAGGTGTTTCTCTATTTGCGTTTGCGACAGGGGATGAGGGCGGTGATCCCGGAGTTTCCTAGGGAACCAGCACCTCTCATCCCTTTACATCAACTACTGGGATCTAAGGATGGGAAGCATCTGGTGTCGGGATTGTACCGGGGAATACAAGCACATCAGGTAGACACGGTTAGTTCGGCCCGTACACAGTGGGGGGCGGAATTACAACGGGATCTAACTGAGGAACAGTGGCGGTATTGCTGTACTCAAACGGGTCACATTTCGACCTGTTGCCGACTACGGGTGATTCACTATAAATTTGTGCAGCGGCTGTATTACACGCCTGTCAAAAAATACAGGTTTAAGCTAGCGGATAATGATAGGTGCGAGAGATGCAGAAGGCCCGATGCGGGTTTCCTGCACTTGGAGTGGGAATGTCCTGAGGTGGGAGAGTATTGGGGACAAGTCTTCGACACTCTTGAGCAGATGGTGGGCGGCGCGCTGGAGAGGGACCCGCTGGTGGCTCTTCTGGGGTATGTAGCTCGGATTCCTGCGGCACACCGGAAATTCATCACTATATCATTGCTACTGGCCAAACGAAGAGTAGCGTGCAGATGGGGCAGGGGTCGGGCCCCGAAATTTAAGGCCTAGCTGGCGGACTTGATGTACTGTCAGGAGCAAATGACTACGCTGAAACTCTTCCGAGGGCATCCAAGCCGAAAGATATCTGGGGCCCTCTGCAGGGGTATTTTCTCTCACAGCATGTTGAGAAGGTTGCTGCTGGCTCACTTGGCACTAACTGATTGCAGGGTGAGGATCTCAGCTTGGATATGTGGCCGCTCATGTGCAGAAATACTATATATGTTGCCTATGCCTGGGGGGGACGACCTTTATGTTGCAGGGAATAGTGCCTGTACTGTTATTGTATAATGGTGCCTCTGGGTCTTTGGTACCTCAAATGGATTCCGGTTTGCGTTGTGATTAATTGGATGGTCGGGAATGGATATCTATTATACAGAATGCATTTACTCCTAATATTGTCATTGTAATACTGTATATGAGAACTTTTGGTGCAACAAGTGAAGCCTGTCACATGTTTGACGCCATGTACTGTTGTTTTTTCATGTACGACAAAATCATAAATAAAGTTTTTTTTAAAAAGGTTAGCAATGAAAAGTATGAAACACCGTCATAACTAGAACAGACAAGTTTTAATCCGCTTTTTTGTACTCTGATTGATGGAAATGCACAGATTATTTAATGTAGTATCGGTGGTCAGTATTTCTCTGCAATTGTATATTAGAATGGTTGCTTGAATCTGGAAGTAGGAGAGAAGCTGATGCTTAGGGGCATAGGGTTTGATCTCCGATGGTAAGTGGCAACATACTCTTGTGAAAGAGGCAAACACCCTAAAGTTGATGTAGGCCAATCTGTGCACCAGTTACAGGTCTGGTGCTTATGGTGATGAGCTGCTTTTGGCTCTATTTCACAGTCAGCATCACTGCAAAGTGTTGCATAGTTGCACTAATAGACTAAAGGAGAGATTAACCCAAAGTGAGCTACTATGAATCTTGATGGGTGCTATGCTGCCTGCAACCAGCTTGCAGACTGTCTGGGATGAAAGGTGGCATCTTGTTGAGGGGGCTCATTTGGAAATTATGATTAAATGCAATCCTGAATTCTTTTTGAAGGTAGATTGTGGTTATTCTGGGTTCACTCACTTCTTCCGGATGCTTAACATTTTATCCCAAGGATTTACTTCAGCAAGGCTTCCCTTTTTGAGCCTCTGCTTTGCCACCAGTACTTGTAGATTTCACTTGTGTTAACCTAATCTTTTTTACCTTCCCTACTCTTTTACTCAGTTGTCTGTGGTGGTAGAAATGTGGGTTTAGAACTTCTACGTAATAGGATGTCCCCAAACTCCTGTGCAAAGGATAGGAGGAAAGCAGCCTAGAGAGTTGGTGATTTCAATCCCAATTCCAGCAGTTTTGTCTAGGCCACATTCCATTTAGGAAACTTTCTACCACACTAAACTGAAGGTACCAGAAAGCATTCATCTGTATATAGGATGACAACTTCCCTCTGTGTAATCAAGGACATTGTTACCAGTCTTACGCTTTAAATTCACAGATCATTGGTATTCTGTGTTTCTCTAAATAATTTCGATAGAATCAAATGTAGACTATAAAACACAAAATGCTTCTATCTCTTTACCACTACCCACACCAGAAGCCCAAAATCACCCATGAATATCTTCACCACTGCCCTCCCCGTAACCCTAAAATTAGCCTTAGCTCAAAGTACCACCACTCTACCTTCTAAATGCCTTGTATACACACAGACTATTGTTTGTATCATGGTGCTTGCTTGGAAGAAGATATGATGGTATCTACGACTTTTAGGCTACCTCCAGAAGCGACACAAATTGGTCCTGCCGGAATACACCCTTGGCCATCCAGATAAAAATTCCTGGGACCGGGCCTGCCAGCGGAGCTTCCGGACTCAATCAGTAAAAGAAGAACAAGTATTGGCATAGCCAATAGGTCTCGCCTTTTGGACTTTATAAGTATTTAGCCATGCAGCATATTATCCTGAGTGCTACAACATCTACTGTTCCTTAATTTGGAAGCTTTGACAGTAATAGGTACATTATAGCACTGCATTGAGAAGTACTTAAAAGTTTATGTACAACTGGTAGTCTGAGCTCACATATCTGGAAGTGCTTTCATATGTGATAATGAAGAAAAAAGATATTCTTAGTGAAATAAATAATTTGCTTGATAACACATTTTAATTGCGGAAGACAATGTGTCCAGGTAGCGAAGAAGACACAATATGCCCAAGTTTTCTGGTTTAACTTTGTACAATCCAGCTAATAAATGGGTATCAATGAGATGTAACTGCTGAATTCTGGCTCTAGAGGTGAGTGCAATTGGCTCCGATCTGCGATTCTACAGACACAGGCTTGGTTACCGAAAGTATGGCTTTACATGCGAGGTTGTGGGAGCTCCAGGGTGGGGAATGCACCAGATGCAAGGGTGCTCCAGTTTCCTCGCCTGCTGGGGTGCTTCAAGGTAGCTTCTGCTCCAGAGTGTGAAGTTGCTCCAGGGTGCACTGCTGCTTCAAGGGGCGAGGATTGTGAGATTTGTAGTTCTTTTTAGGTTGGGCTGGTGATAGGGGGGAAAAGGCATAAATTCAGCGGGTATCTAGACTGGGTGCGGAAGGGCACATATTGAGGTCAGGGGAATAGAGACATACAAGGAGCATAAAGCGAGACAAACAAGGTGGTATGGAAATGAAGACAGGGAGACAGACAAGAGCAAACCGCGTGACAGAGACAGTGTTACGGAGGGAGGCCACAAAATTAAAACAGAAGAAAAGAAACAGAGTTAGATAAAGGAACAAAGAGGGTCGACTACAAGCATGGCAGGAGGGAGGACACCCAGTAAGCAATGAAGAGGGACAGGAGCGGGCAAAAACAATTGTTTTGCCTCACAGAAATAACCCGGAGGAGTTCTGTGCGGAGCACCAACAAACTTTGCCACCTCACCTCGCTCACCTACGTTTGTAATGCTGCCAGTCAGTGCTTCCCTCTTCACGAGCGCTTGAGGGGCAGCGGTTCTCTCTTCACAAGCGTTTGAGGATCAGCGCTGCCCCATGCGAGAAAGTGAGAGCTGTTGTGAATGTAGACCGGCATGTGTGCACCAATTCTACCTCAAATGTTGGAGCACCCCGGGCAGATGCTCCCCCTTGGTTCATGGCCCCTCCTTGTGGTGGCAACCTAGAAGCGCTGAGCGCCGGATGACCATGTGACTCGCTCCCGTCCACGAGAGGAGCCGCAGCGCAACTCGCCAAACTGCAGCTTTTGTTCAGCAACAAAGGTACAGTGAGCACCAGGGGCAGTGAGGTCTCGACCACTGACCCACGCGACATTGCAGGCATTAAACCACAGATGGGAGTAAAGTGAGAAGACTTACTTCTCTTGATGGCTGCGCGGATGAACGACAGGGCTCCCTGGCTGCAAACAAACAAGGCTGCAAACTTTCACGAAAGTGAAAGCTTACAAGACAAGCGGCGAGTGGTGCGCGCGCGCTCGCGCTGAACGCCATATGACCATGTGCCTCGCTCCCGTCCACGAGAGGAGTCGCAGCGCGACTAGCCAAACTGCAGCTTGTTGCTGAACAAAAAGGTACAGTGAGCACCAGGGGAAGTGAGGTCTTGACCTCTGACCCAGGCGACATTGCACGCATTAAACCACAGATAGGAGTAAATTGAATGACCAGCAGCGGCGACGGCGGGCAGAAAATGGACTGCACAGACGGTCAGTAGGACTGCTTCACGGCACGCACTCAGCAGCTGCGATTCTGCGAAGGCACGAGCGAAAAGCAAAAATAAAAGAAACGCACACAGCGTTTCCCTTGCGGGAGCGAGCAGGGGCACCCTCTGTTTGCAAGATAATTACAAACAGATGTCGCCAAAGCTCGCTCCGCAAGGGAAACGCCAAATGTGCATGCGTTGCAATTGAAAGCAATGCAAAGCGTGCACTTTTTTGGGCAAAAAAGCTTATCGATTCCAAGAGGTCCCCTCCTATGCAGCGCATGTGTGTTGCGTAGGCGAGACCTAAAAAACGAGGCGCAGGAACTCTCCCATATTTCTTCAACCCTTACACATAGGTAAGCGGAAAGAACAACCTCTTATCTACTCACCAAACCCACAACCTCTAAAGGGGTTAGGCAAGATCCGCCTACAGCTCGCCAGGCAACTCGGATCCATGCCTTCACTTCCCGGAGGCTCACTTAAAGTGCACTGCAAACTGCCTGTACCCAGCACGGCAACATAGCTGTCAATTTTTCTGGCTGCTTATGTGTGACATTTTCAAGTGTTCAGTGTGTGCGTGTGTGACTCTTGAATGTTTCTGTGTGACACTTTCAAAGCATGTGGAATAAGGCATTTCTGGACATGCAATGAGATCGTTTTTAGACGTGTATCTATTTTTTTGTCCAATTTCGTAGTCTAGAGTAAGTCTGAAAATGGTCATAAAGCTTCTTAAGTTCTCATACAATGTCACAGACCTGAGTCCTATTTCAGATATTTCTGAAATTATAGATGAGGGTGGGGGTCCCAGCTACTTCTGACAGCCCTCTGTAGCCATAAGCACTGCTCTTTGACTGCAGGTTGACCGATCCATGCTTTTATCTGTGTAGCATTCCTCCCTACATGGATGCCTCGTTGCTAAAGAGTGCTGCCTGCTTGCTTACTAGAAGTCATATCTGGTAGAAATTACCAGTCTAGGCCAGCAGAACAAAGGCTTAGTGGCAGACCCTCTACTCAGTTTGTCAGTAAAATAAGTGAGGGTCTGCACGAACTCCAGCAGCAGACACAAAGCCTCCATGCCAGTTGGGATAAAAGTAACTGGCAGCCCGGTGAAAGCTTTGCAACATATGGTCTGCGCAGACTACAATGGTAGGCTTCAGTATCAGCTGAAATAATGGTGTGTCAGACTGATGCCCCTCACCAACTGTGTCATGACAATTATGATTTTCAAAGATGCAAAATGGAGAGGGCCGCACCCGCTACAGTATCCAACAAACAGGTGACCTCTTCAATCCCGGGTATGATAGATGGCAGCATCAGTTAAGTACAGCACTGTCACAGTCAGCTCTCAGAACTTTTAAAGAAGCAGTACAAATGACTCCAGGGGTCATCTGGAAAAGCTCTGAAATGCTTGACAAATGACTTCAGTGCTGTAATGCTCTGCTAGTGAGACATTTGTATTAGTGTGACCCCTGAGTGACACATGGCACGGTTGCGCAAAGATCTTAGAGGTGCAACGCTAGAAGCCTATGCCCAGCAGGGGGCCCATACCTACCCTCCTGGTCTTAGTCGTGGACCAGGAAACATTAATGGGTATAACGACGGATAGCAATACTATTAAAAATGATCATTAGTGTAGGCAGGATTACTGTCTGACTACCATTACTTCCTGATTTTCTTTTCCTGTCAGAAGGTGGGATCCACCTCATTAGTAATGACTGGGATGAGGACAAATGGATAATAAAAATTATTTTGGGGTAATCTGAAGTTGAATCACTGAGGTCAATAACCTGTTAGGTGAATGAAGCAAATCAAAACTAGTTTAGTTTTAGTTTAAATGTTTAAATGTATTGTACAGTTAGTTAAAACCTTCATGTAAGAAAGTGGCTCTGTATATACTGTTCCCAAATAGGTACCGTGTGCACAGAGTCCACAGTTCCCAGAGGTTTGGCAGAGGCTAAAGTTAGATATAACCTTACTCTCTAAAGTGGTAGCTTGGTCGAGCAGTAAGGCAGTATCAGAGGACAGTGTAAAGCATTTGTTGTACACACTCAGTCAGCAAATGGTCTCACACACTCAAGAACTGAACTCTAGGCCAATGGTTTGTATCTAAAAATATATGGTTGCTTTATTTTAGAGCCAATAATAGGTATCAAAATATACTTTCTCAGAATGAGATGCTTTAGATAAATACTTTTCAATAGGCAATAAACTTTGGAATGCAATAGCTACAGTTGTTGCAATAGGCAACACCATTTCAAACACAATTATACATTGAGCTCAATGGGAATTTCTAGTTAAATACAATAGATTACTTTTTTGATTACTTTTCTTTACCACAGGACTGGATCCTAGATTCAGTCCTGGGACATCTCCTGTAAACAGTTGAGTAAAAGTGTTTTGGTTACATTAGTGATTTAAGAGGCCAGTATAACTTGACTGGAATTAATAATGTGATTGAATTTCAGAGATAAAGACATTTGTCTAATTTAGCATGTAGGACAGTTTTAGTGGTAAGCGACAGGCTTCTGAGACACCCACAAGGACGGCGTGGCCGAAGTCCAGTCATTACAGTATTTTTAGTAGAAAAGAGACAAGAATGGCTTCATCTTTTCAAGACCCAGAGGTAAAAATTTACCACTTTAAAGATTTTTTTTATACAGAGGAGTCAAACATGATGATGAGAGATTCAACAGTGGGTGAGATTGGTGGGAAGTCAACAATGTCTATGAGTTTATGGCATGGTTCTCCAACCTTTTTTTGTAATAAGAGCTACTTATTTTCAATGAAAATCTTCCTGAGCAACTAATATTACTAGAGCTGTAAGGGTAACTACATGAGACAAGGTTACTTTAGTGGCCACCACAAGCAAGATTAACCAGCAGTGATCACCTCAATGCGCCAGGCATGGCTGCCAGCAGTATTTTAAAAAATGCTTTGGCATGCCTCTACATGGGTAACACAATGCCATTTGCCGCAAGTTAATATTAGCTCCCCAATACCGTTTGATTTTTATTACTGAAATATTCCCTTTACATAAATATTGGAAATTCAACCATTTTTTCCCAAACACCAACTTACTAGTTCTGAAAATATACATATTTTCATCTTGAATACAAGCTTTTCAGTTTTAATATACATACATTGATTCAACCAAGCAAAAGCTTCCAATTTAGTTCACTAGGCTGCACATAGGAGAGCTACTTACAAGTAGCTGGAGAATTTCCAGTAGCTCATGAGCTACTCGTTGAAGAAGCTTGATCTATGGGCTTTTGCATTTCATTGCCCGCAAATAAATTCCTAGCTGGCATGCTAATCTATTACTCCCCAGGCATGCAGGGTGGTTCTGTCTTCCCTGGACGAGTTCCTTTCGGAGTATATGTTGAAATACTTGAATTTACCGGTTCTAGGGGACCTTAATATACTTGTGAGCACATCTTCTGACCCGTATGGTCAACTTCTTTTGGAGCATATGCCATCTAAGGATATGTCACAGTTTGTGACTCAGCCCACTCACATCGCAGGTCACACCTTTGATACAATTTTTTCTAATACTCAAGTTTCGGAACTCCAAATTAGTCCCAAGAATTGATCTGAATATGCTCATTCACTTCCATTGGTCACAGGACCTCGGCCCTCATGGATGAGGGTTTTGCTGTCCTCTACGGCATCGTAATTGGGTCACTGTCTCTTCTACGGAATTTAGTCTTGCCTTAAGTAAGTACTCTCTACCTATGACTGAGGACATGGAGGTCGATGTCAGTCGGCCGACTACTTGCTTACACAGGTGGTTAACCACATCCTACCTATTCAACACAGAGATGTTAATTCCTCAGGAAAAAGACAGCCAACACCTTGGGTTAGTGAGGAGCTTAAAGTGTTTTGTAGGCACTGTAAGAAAATGGAAAGGGATTGGAGGCTTCATTTCCTTTGTAATGACAAACCGATATATGTCTGTGGGGTGGGGTTATAATTGAATTAGGTTAAGATAGAGAGGTAGGAACGGACTGTGTAATACATTACGACGTTTAAATTGTGCTGTACGTCCTGCTGGACCTTGTAACACTCTGGAAGTGTACATGTCAAATTTGTACGACAATACCACTGGTACTTCAATGTCGATAATATCATTATTTATTTTATATTGAGTTCTAATGTATGGCACTTTAACGGTGATTTGAACATGTATACCACAGATTAAGAAGTTGTATTACTTTACTTCTTAAAGATGTTTTCTTTTAAAAAACGACAAAGCGATATATAAGAAGGCTCTAAATATCTACCATCGTGCAATTAAGAAAGCTCAGTCTGACTTTTTTACAGATCAGATTGACATGTCTCAAAACAAGTTTGGGGAGATATTTAAAATCCTCATAAAGTTTATACGCTCAGAAGCCTTGTTTCAGCCTTTAAAACCTTTTCTTAATTTATGTATGCAACTGTCCAACTTTATATCTCACGGACACCGCCTCGATGAGTATCAATGACCACACTGCACTGCAAGTAGAAATAGTGCCCTCTTGTGGCCGATTGCTACAGAATTTAGGCTTGATTTCACTTGAGGATTCTGCTCAGGCCCCGAGTGCCTGTAAATTAGGGTTGCCAGATGACCCCTGTCCTCCTTATATTCTTGCAGCCAACTGTAGACCCAACTACCCTGTTATAAACCAGCTTATAAATCAGTAAATTCATTTGCCACAGTTCTCAGGGGTTGGAAGCAGGCCAAGATGATTCCTCTTTTAAACAAACCCTCCGCAGACAAGACCAATCTTGCCAATTTCTGTCCCATTTCTCTGCTGCCATTGTTTACCACAAATTTAGAAAAAAACTCATTAACAAGCAGCTCTCTGCTTTTTGAGAAAAAAAGTGCTTCTTTGCATAACCCAGTGGGGCTTCCACCCAGGTCTCAGCACAGAGACCACACTGTTAGAGGTCTCAGATAGAGTGAGGCTAGTGGTAGATCAAGGGAAGCAGGTGGCACTGATTCTCCTTCCTCTGCCCGCAGCTTTTGACACAGTCTCGCATTCAATACTCCTGCAGCACCTCAAAGCCATAGGTGTCTGTGGATCTGCTTTGGCATGGCTTCGTTCCTTTTTGACAGACAGGTCTCAGTCAGTCTGGATGGTCCCTTTTGCCTCTGATCCAAACCCATTGGGTTATGGGGTCCCTAAGGGGTCTGCACTAAGCCCCACATTGTTTTCAATGTGTATATGACCCTTTTGGCACACTTAATTGAATCATTTGGAATACAAACAATATCTTATGCAGATGATACGCAACTGCTCCTCCCCCTGGACAGAAATTCACCTAATGCACTGCGCAACTTCCAGACCTGCGTAACTTCCAGACCTGCTTGACTTCTGGGTTTCAGAGGATGCGAGATAGTGGCCTTCAATGTAATACTAATAAGACAGAAATTCTGCTCTTTGGGGTCCCCCTTGCTCAGCTGGGACAATTACCATTGGCCCAAGGATGCTCCCCCTGCCACTGTAGAATGCAGTCTTGTGGTAAAATTCAATACTACTGCTTCTTTAGCCCCACTAGGGGGTAGTGGGAACCTGTTTTGGACTACTAAAAACATGAACGTGAACGTTCCTCTAACTCCTCCCCTTCCCGCAGGAGGAAATGGTGATCTAGGCCTTGATCACCTCAATGCTGGATTATGCTAACTCTCTGTACTGGGCATACCTGCCAATCTCCTGAAGAGATTACAGCTGGTGCAGAATATTCCTGCCAGGCTTCTACTACGCCTTTCCAAGAGAGCCCACATTCAGCCAGGCCTAAAGGAACAGCACTGGTTCCCTATAAAAGAATGCGTGAGGTTCAAAGGTTTGGTTCTGGCACACAGAACTTTTCACCTGTATTTGTCAACAGATTCACACCTTACCAACCAGCCCGGTCTCTTTGGTCATCCAACTCTTTGCTGGTAGAAATTCCTCATTTCAGACGAAAAAAGTGGAGCGGTAGCGCCTTCTCTTACCGGCCTGCTAGGAAGTGAAATGTTCTCCCAGGTCAGCTCAATGCTTCCAGGGACATTCTGACCTTTAAGCAGCTTCTTAAGACCTGGTTCTTTGGTTTTTTCCTTTTAGTACCTTTGTTATTTAGGGATCAGACTTGCTATTTAGCTCTGGGACGCTCTATTGAGTAGCTGTTGCACTCTACAAATCTTTAACTATTAATGTGCAATTGCGTCAGCAGGTTAGGGTTGAAAGACTTTTTGTCCTTGAAGAAGAACAGGATGAATTATTTTTTGTGTGGATTTAGAATAAAGAAGTTCTTTAAATGTTGTAAATGTTTTCAAGCACAGAATGAGCATGTCCAGTGGTGAAGACTTGTTAAAATAGATTAGGGTGTCATCTTATTATTGTTGGATGGAGACATCTCCTTCCACCAGTTACATAACTTAATGACCATGGTCCCTAATCCAAACAAGTAAAATGAGACCCCACTCCAACAGATAGCTGTCCCAAACCCTCAGCAAACCTTGCTGCTCTTTAACCTTCCTCATAATTTTCCACACAAGTCTATCTATTACAGGAGGTGACAGCAGTGACGTATCTTTATTTAAGATTAGCTATAATAGAGGTCACTGTCAGCACATCACATTCTTTTTGCTATTAGTGTTCATGATAGTCGTTAGCCCAAAACCATAATAAATGCAAGCCCCATTATTAAAACATAATTTTACGTTCTTTGAACACATTTCAAACAGAGTACCCCACCATAGAATGTATGTGCTATATTTCTAGAATCCTATATGAATGCATGTCCACCTACACTATCCAAAGGCGAGCAGTAGGGCACTTTTTTGCCCAGTGTCGACAGTGACCCTGTAATGCAAAACAGTTCTCATTTTCCACACTGATACTGTAAAATTCACATTTGCCAATGTCATTAACCATTTGTGTTTTTCTTCAATGCTTTTTCTATGTGTAGGAGAAATGACCCATTCTTCACCAGCATTCAATTATCTACACGGTTTAGAAGTGATAAACCATTCTGGGACAAAATCTTTGATTTCATTAGTAAGGTACTGAACTGCACTCTAACAGCTGAATTCTCCTCCATCGTCACCGCATTCATGACCACAGGATTAAGATCAGATCACGACAGAGACCTACTTGACCTGCTGCAGTGAAAATGGTCCTGAATAACTGGAAGGACACAGCCAAGACCTCATACAAAGACTGGCTTAACTGGGTGACGTACCTAAGAGGCGCAGATAACATTACTCTGCAGAACTCACCCTGGAGGCCAGCAACTAGGGGGATGTGGAGTCACTCGACACATACTTAGACTCTTACGAACCCCCTTGAATACAATCCAGCCCTCTCGGGGGCACGGAGAAAGCAAATCTGGAACTCTGTCAACAAAGTGCAGAGAGACGCCAAAGGGAGGTGGACCTTGCTGGTCTGCCACTTTTCGCTACAGGCTAACCCCAGCTTGACTCATAGCTACAGAGCCTTCCCCGTACTCTCCTTTCACTCCTTTCTTTACTGTCACTTTCTTGCTATCACCCTATACCTATTTTCCCTGCAAGTCATGTAGATGGGTTCAGCTGAACACATATCTCATGTATCTGTAATCACTGTAATACATACTAAGTTTGGTTGAATCCGCTAAAGAAATGCTAATGTATCTGTTAATTAAAATCAATTTAAAAAAATGAAATTAGGATTGGGAGGCAGATGTGGGCGCCCTGGAAGAGGAGGATTGGAGGGAGGCGCTGGCCGCCCCGCGCGGTGCAGCTATAGCCATGAGGCTCCGGTTGGTTCAATTTAAATACCTGCACAGGGTATATTTCACGAGGGCGCGGTTGTGGCGGGCGGGGCTGATTGCATCCCCGGAGTGCCTGAGGTGTGGCAAGGAAGAGGGCACATTCTTCCACACTATATGGCAGTGCGTATCCCTAGATAAATTCTGGAGGGGAGTGTTGGCGTGCCTCTCGGAGGTGCTGGGGTGGGAGCTCCCCCGCTCGCCGCGGCTGGCTCTACTTCATGTCATGGAGGATATAGGGGGTGATATATACAAACGCCATCTTATGTTGCTGGGACTCACACTGGCCAAGCGGGATATTGCAAGGGAGTGGAAGGCGGCACGAGCCCCTTCCATGACGAGATGGAAGAACGGCCTGGATTTCTGTATGGGGCTGGAGCAGCCCGTTTTCGAGGCCAGTGGGTGCCCACGCAAGCACTATAAGATCTGGAAACGACGGGCAGACTAACGTGAAATTGGGCTGGAACCCCCCGTAGAGAGGGAGATCGATCCATAGGGGCAGCTGTACACGGCCGTTGGGGCCCTGGGGAAGTAGCGCGGGGGCGTGCAAGATGCGTGGGGAGAGCGGGATGGACAGAAGGGGGAGAGTAAGACTAGTTGGAGGAAGTGCGATCATTGGCTGTTGGGTGGAGGGGTGGGAGGTGGGAAGGGGGGTTGAGGGTTTTTTTTTATTTAATATACAATTGTCTATTGCCTGTATTTACATGTATGAAGGATATGGCAGACGTCTCTGGGTTACAGGGATCTGCATGGCGATGGCTAAATTGACACAATAAAATTTGTTTAAAAAAAAAAAAATGAAATTAGAAGAAAAAAAAAAACGCTGTGTGGTGGGACAGCTCCTCCTCAGACAAACTCATATTTTAGTCGCTAGCTTCCAAGACAACTGAAGTCGTTTCCCTAGACACTTCTGAGAGTTTCCCTTACTCGTTGCTGTTTAAGTCTGAATAATGCTGTGTTTAATGAGCGGAAAAGACAAGGTCTTCACTACAGCCAGTGTGACGGCGAAACTTCTTATTTTAATTCTGGATCCACTTCACCTCCACCCAACATAGTGTGATCCTGGACACATCATTCAGTCTAACTTAGCTTAAGGTACTGCTAAACACTAAGAAAGTGGCTACTAAGAGGCACATATAAAGTGTCTTTTAGCCCCCCCTACTTAATATTGATTGGCTTCATTGTTACCCTTTTTTTCTTCGTTTTCATTGATAGCCGCATCTCTACGCATGCCGGCTTCACTTCATCTCCATGTTTTTGTTTTTTTCCCTGAAGCATGGCCTAAATACTGGTTCTCAATGTCTTCTTATCCGAGCTTCCACTACAAACAATTTTCCTGTACTGCAAAGCTGGGCACAGGACAAATACAGTTTTTGCTCTTCCAGCTGCTGGATTCCCCTCTTCACACTTCCCAAAAGTTGCAGGTTTATATAAATATATGTCATATTTACTCATAGTAAACTCTATGTACATTATTTGTTGCACAAGACTCAAATCATCAGCCTAGGTGCGTCACACACAGTTCTACAAAGAAGTGGTTAAATACACGTGGCCATCAAGTACCACAGCCACAAATAGGAAGTTATTTGGTTGGATCTATAATATACTATTCCATAAAATATGGGATATAGTGTTTCACAAAGGCATAGTGAATCAGTAACTCCTCCAAGGATCAATGTTTTCAATTCAACCAGATCAAGGGCATCTTCACTCAAGCTTCTCCAAGCAATCAAAACATGCATATATAAATTCTGTAACCTTTGGGCAAATATTGTCCTCAAAGAGGCAAGGTACCAATAATCCTCCCCCTCACGTCCAAATATTGTTAAAGTTATCACACATCGTGTGTGTTTTTCCTCTGAGCTTCTTTACATAAAAGCAAATACACCAGCCATACCTTCGCAAAAATTATGTCCGTATCAGAGCTACCAAACCAAGCCACTCCTTTTCTTGGTAGCAAGAACTGTTCTCCAAAGATTACTTAACTGTTAATAATCAACTCCCCAAATTACACTTGTAAATACATTATCATTGTCTTGAGTAAGGCCTCCACGCCTTCAATCACTGTTTCAATTAAATGGTCAATATTTTGGCTCGAATAATCCTTGCCCGAGGCATATTTGCTAGTTTCAGCATTTTACAGCTTTTGTGAGCCTCCTATATATAACAAAGTTTTTGTGATTTAGTGCATTCCACGCACTACTCATTTGTGACCTTCCACTCACTGTAATCATTTGCAAGCTTCACACACAAACACTATGCTTCTGGAGTTCATCACTAATATCTCATACCTGAGCTTTGCCCACACACATCTCACTCTTCATATCTCACTATACCTGCCTCCCGTGAGCATCTCATATGTGTCTCGCACAGCAGGCTTTTTTTTACATTGGTAAGCATCTCTCTTCCACACAAACACTGTACATCTCATTTTTGTGAGCATCCCATACCAGGCTAATTCTTATTGCAAATATAGCTCATAGGGCTTCTTATATTTTTGTGCAAGATAATGCGGTTTGATTGCACTCTACACTCATATCATCCATCTGCAATTAAGCTTTTCCTAAACTTGACAACAAAAGTTTCTGTATTGTGTTGTATACTTTGCGATGAATTAAGGGATTCTCCACCCTTCAGTCACAAGAGTGTGATAAACTTCCAGTGTTAAAGAAACTATTCTCACTCGCCTTCTTGCGTCCTGGTAAACCAGAAGCTTCCAAAAGGGATGGGATCTGACGGACTTCAATACTCAAACAGATACACAGAATCCTAAACCATACTATTAGACCTGTCAGCCTTAGGGTGGTCTTCCCCCAAACATTTTGCCTGCTTACCTACTCTTTTTGCTCTTTTTGTTGGCCGTAGGACTCTGAGCACTTTACCACTGCTGACTAGGGCTAAAGTGCAAGGTTTCTCCACTAAAACATGGTGACATTAGTGTATACCTGATTGTCATATTTAGTTTACCTGTAAGTCCCTTGTAAAGTGGAATACCATATACCCAGGGCCTGTAAATAAAATGCTACTAGTGGGCCTGCAGCACTGATTGTGCTACCCACACAAGTAGCCTTTTAAACTTCTCAGGCCTGTCACTACAGAATCTGTTTGTGCAGTTTTACTGCCATGTAGACTTGCCACTAAAAACCCCTTGCCAAGACTTAAACTTCCCTATTATTACACATACATCACTCCTAAGGTAGGCCCTAGATCGCCCATAGGGCAGAGGGCTATGTTACTAAAAGGTACGACATGTACTTTTACGTTTATGTCCTTGTAGCGAAAAACACCTACATTTGTTTTCCACTATTGTGAGGCCTACTCCTCACATAGATTAACATTGGGAATTCCTTAATAAACTTTTAAGCTGTAATTCCTGGTTAGAAAGGAGTAGCTGTGTCAAGTTTTATATCTTTGGAACAGTGATGATAAATCCTCTTTACAGGTAAAGTTTTTTTTTTTTAAGCAGAGTTTTATATAGCGCGAACTTGACCCAAATCCAATCAGGTATCAGAGCGCTTTACATAACACCAGTTACGTTACATGAGGACACACATTCATTTTTTTTTTGTTAGGCACGGGGAGATTAAGTGATTTGCCCAGAATCACAGGATGTTTAGTGTCTTTACCGAGACTCGAACCCAGTTCCCCCAGGTCCGAGGTCGAGTGCCCTAGCCGTTAGGCCAACTCGCATCAAGGTTGGATTTCACATTCCTATTTTAGATATGCCACTTTTGGAAAGTAGACATGTATCTGCTACTACTGCTCTGTGTGCCTGCAGCCTGTCTACAATACATTCCAATATTAGTCCAATTGCATTTTGAGGTTTAGGAACGTTGCGAAGAGCATTTAGTTTATTCTTCCTTTTTTGGTCCCACGTTTGTTTGCTTGTGCATGAAGATATAAGATTTGAAACCCTGTTTTTTCACATTTGATCTGATTACTTTGTGAATGTAAATAACAATTAAAGCATACTTGCAAACTGTGACTACATTAGGGTGACCGGGTGTCCAGGATTTGCCTGGACTGTCCTGGTTTTTCAACAGTTGTCTTGGCAAATTTTGGTAAAATTGGCTCATGTCCCAGTGTTTTGAGAGGGTAAACTGAAAACAGTGAAAGGCACTTTTTTAGGTGTTCCAAAGCAGGGCTAGTAAACAGCTGTAAAGAGTAAGCAATTTAATTAACAGGTATGATGGTGGTTTTAAAAATTACAGTTTATCAATTTTCTTAGTGCCTCTTCTGTGTTTCCATGAGGAGGGGGGCTGTCATTCTTTGCCACTTTATTGATGTAAATCTGTAACCCTTCCTCTATTTTTGCAAAATGTCCTGGTTTTTGGGTCGCACGATCTGGTCTCCCTAGAATGCATGCCTGCCTGTTTCAATGTTTCACTACAAAACTATGTGATCGTATTCGTTTAACGGAGCATACGGCTCGCAGACAATGGGCGATTTGTTAGGGTCACTGGAAAATTCCAAAATATTGCCCCTGTCCCCCTTCTCACAAAATGTAGTGTCTCCTACGCCTTTGGGTCGTGCCCCGGTTTTCTCACTATGGAATTTGATTGTTTTAACATTGTGGATTGTGTTCACCGAATTCAGCCAGGCAATTACAGCCAGACGGCAGGTGCGAACTCCTAAGCTTACAAATGAATGTGTCCTTGTGTAACGTAACTGGTGCTCATGTAAAGCGCTCCAATACCTTCGGGTCGAGATCACGCTATATAAATCTGCAAACAAAAACTGCAAGAGATTACTAGATTAACGTTATGACTGATAACAGGTCCATTTTGACATGGAATAAATAGGTCAAATTTGCAGACCACAGCAGTACCTTAAAGTCATCCCCTTTCAAGTGAGCTAGGTAACGGCCCTCCTCTAGAGCAACTAGACAGCAAAGTGTAGTTCTATTCATTTCCAGGGGCGTGGCTACGCTAGGGGGGCGTGACACCGCGAGGGGGCAGAGTCAAGCGCCGTGCGCAAAGTAGGAAATGCGCTCGTGAGAAAGGGGCTATAGTAAAACAATCGCAGCTGCGTAATCGAACCTAGGTACTGGAGTCCACTCACCGGCTCCGCTCACAAAAAACGGAGCTTCCAAATGCTTTCGGCCAGCACCAGTCACTAACAGAGACAATTAAAATCAGGAAGCCGTGCTAAAGGTATGACAGCTGACGCGTCCTCTCACCACAAATCGCATCTCGTGGTATAGTCTGTAAGACCCTATACCCAATCAATGATGAGCCACAGTTTCCCTAGCCAATCCTAAACCACGATACAATCTCTCAGCCTCAACGCTTCATTAACGAATCACATACCGAAACTCTTAAACCAATCCGAGGCCTCTCCAAACACTGATAGAATTGTTTCCTCTTCTAGGATTGGCTTCTGTACAGTAACTATGAATAGACAGATTGACCGTTGAATGGGCTTCGTCGCACATCTGGGTTCTGTTTACTTGACAGGTTGTTTTAAGAAAATTAAGACTGGTCCTCGCTGCAGGGAAGCACCGGATAACGAGTAAGCCTAAGTGGACACCTTGATCAAACCTTTTGATAACCAGAGGAGAACAGCGCCTGTTAAACACGGATAAGCCGAAGAGACTCAAAGGAGAACGAGACGTGACACAGAAAAATCGCAGGAACACGTTGAGTTTAGTTTAAAGAATCCAGAGAGACCACAATGATAAATCCTGATGGTTAAGAGACTTCACGTCCCTTGACAATTTGTTGGCGCCTAAAGAGAGCAATCCTTTTTGATATGGCCGCATGCTGAAGAGAGGGCAGCACTCCTGAGGAGCGGCTCCTTTGTAGTTGTCGCCATGACGCTGCGCTTCGGGCAGCACCTCATCAGCTCGTCTGTTGTGTTTCTTAGAACCGAGCTTTCGTTTGCCCTTGTGAACCGAAAGCCGGTGGTGCCCGGTCACGTCCTGGTATGCCCGCTGCGCCCAGCTGAACGCTTCCGTGACCTGCGGCCTGAGGAGGTAAGCGACCTCTTCAACACCACGCAGCGTGTAGCCAGTATAGTGGAGACTCATTTTCACGGCACCTCACTCACCATCTCTGTGCAGGACGGGCCCGAGGCTGGACAGACGGTGCCACACGTCCACGTGCATGTGCTTCCCCGCAGAGCCGGTGACTTTACCCGCAACGACCGCATCTACGAGCAACTGCAAGATCACGACAAGGGGGAGGATGCCTCCTCTAGCAGATGGCGGTCAGAGGAGGAGATGGCCATCGAAGCTGCAGAGCTTAGGAAATACTTTGACAAGAATTAAGGACTGTGCTGTTCGGTTCCTTCTGTGAAGGCAAGGGGGAAGAGGGTTTCTGTAATTCGTATGAATCAACATATTCACCGAGGCTCTGGGAATTACATCAGGAACTTCTAGGGCAGGACTATCCATCAAACGCCAGGGAGGACGACATAGACGCCTTATTTTAAGGATGGCCACAATATAAATAAGGTCCGGCTCTATTCGCTATCTAAATTTGTTTTTTTGAGTTTAGTTATTCTGCTTGGAGCTGGTCCACTTGGATTTACATTAGCATCCTCCGCTAAACACTGCTTCAATTTTTATACGTGTTAGATGAGACCACTGCCGGTATCTCTCTCAATGGCCAACCTCTCATGTAGAGATCCAATGCAACAAAAATTGCTAAGTTTCCAGAATACTTCCTCAGGTGAGAAAGAGCCATCGCAAGGGCCTCCATAAACACCTTGATCATCAGACCGAGTCTGTGGGGATGATCACCATACTTGAGGCAAACATTTGTAAATCTAGATGCCGGCGTCCATCTTACCAGTTGTGTAGAGCCAAATTACCAGTCCAAATTAGATAGACAGTTGTTTACGTGAGGTGGAGATGGCTAACTACATTTGAGATTTAATCAAGGACGAAAGCTGACTTCTCGAATGAGTCCAAGGTGTCCACAATTACCATAAATCAGTATATGTCAGTCTTTGAAGAATACAGTGGGCTTAAAGGACACTTCTTGAAGACGTGCACGCCAGACCCATATCAACTTCATGTGCAATCAGTTTGTTGGTTGCTCTCATAAGCTTATGGTGATGGATAACATGAAGCGGTCATCATTACATGCATTCTGTGCTAATAACACAAAAGTGCTGCTAAATAAATATTCCTTTCAACATAATTGTTTCCTTGTTTTTATTGTACTTGTGCTTCCCGAAATTATCTCCTTGAACTCGTATTCTGGTGACTGGAGGAAGCTCGCCACCTTTCCAGACTGTTCATGGCCTTGGTCCGGTACTGACAAATAGATGCTTGTACCCAATAAATCCACTATTTCCTTCTAATCGTAAAGGGGTTTCTGCCATGAGAATGAAAAAGAATACGAACCGTCCCTCTACTGTGTCTATGCATATTTTGTGAGCTGGGCTAACCTAGGACAAACTTTTCAACACTTCATTAACTCTGAAAGGGCAATCATAAACTGGTGAAAACTGGAACACTTACCAGTTTTGTCAGGGATATGAAGTGCAATACAAATGCTGCAATACAATACTGGGATTTAGCCTCAAACCAATGTCTTCTGTATCCTTTGACAATGGTCGCTGCGATTTGGATTTTCAGGGACTAACGACAGGACCAAAAGCATTATGCAACAGGGGAAGACCAAATTATGCAGTGGGGTTGACTAAATTATTGCGTCAAGAAAATGCAAATAATGCTGCGCAATGTGGCACATTTTGTAATGGCATTACCTAATTTTGTCATATTTCACATAATGCTGTCTAGGAAAATAGTTCTTTATCCTACTAATTAAGTAAGACAGAAGGGTTTTAAGACCAAATTATTATCCAGGGAAGCCACTGGTTGGTTGAGATGTTTATCTCAAGCCATTAACAGCACATCCAACCCTTCCAGGGGAGAATCCTTTCTATTTATTAAATGGACTCTTACCTACTAGAAGTATCAAGTGGCATGCTTCATCAGAGTCCTCAACCAGGCTCCTACTATGTCTCTGTGGGCTCAACCTTGTGGTCAAAGGAATTCTTAGCCAGGATTGTTGGTGATGGAACCCGACTAACTCTGATGAAAATTGCCTGTGCACCCTCCCCAGTTTAATATGTTATAGGGTGCTCAGGCACGCTTAAAAACATGGGTGATGCTTGCAGGGAAAATTAGTGCTCGCTAGCATAAAAAGTCAGTCTACATATTGCTGCCACCTATCTCAGGTCGGTGGGTTTTGTGGCTTTCCTCAGGACTGAAATATCAGTAATATCTTAGTAACTAAGGTTTGTTGGACATTATATACATTCCTGCATGCCAAACTTATAAACTATTAGGGCTTATTGGCTCATTCATTCTTTATGGTTTTGGGAAGAGAAACAGAAAAAAGACCATATTAATCGTCCTCATAATTATCAACTCTTGTTATCTTGCCAATTGTGAGCAACGCAAGTTATGTGGGGAAAAAAAGAGAGAGGGTATTATTCACTAACATGAAAACAGCGTACATGTCTAGGAGGCTTCTTCAAGTTTCTTGCCCCGGGATGTGCCCTCAGGACAGCAGTGGGCGTGGTGGACACTGGGAGGTCAAAATTACTATTCTATCTCATGTTCTAGACTATTTGGGGAAGAGCAACTTTCCTCCAAATTATCCAGGAGGCTTATTTAGTATTCCAACTCCAGTCCTGGAATAGTTTGGCGACAGCTATACAGTCCCCAAATATTTTTAGGAATGGTTGAAAAGTAGTAATTTTAAGTAGCAGAAAATGCGTCCCTCATGGCGCAGCTCAGGTCAAAAAAATTGGAGTGAACTGGTGTGAAATGCAAAAAGTGGCTGTGAGGGCAACAGTATTAAATACAGTGTGCTCAGATATCGTTCTTTGCCACATAGGTTGTTGCTTAGAGGATGCAACAAGACATCTTGGTATAGAGGGTCCATATCGCAAAGGACCCTGCCAACAACTTGGACAGTTGATATGGAGGGACAATTCGTGGCAAGACCACCTGCCGACTATGGATATATCTCCACAGCTTGCTCCCCAGCCCCAACGGGAAGCGCTGACCCAATTATTGCCTTCGGTTGAGACCCGAAGACTGTCCTGCTGTGCCAGGCATCTACATGTCCCAACCACCAACAGAGTTTCGTCCCTCACTTCCTTTGTCAGGGGATTCTGATCCATCTACGACAGGCCCTTCTGGAGGTACCAAATAATTAGTCATTGGAGAGCCTGATTGTGCCCCTTGAAAATGGCTTGGATTGAAGATACCAACGTTCCGACTAGGCGAGCAATCGCTCGCAAGGAAACCTTCTTTTGAGAGAGGACCAATTTCTTCCTTCATGTGTCGCACTTTGGTTTTGGGGAGCCTCAGCTGCGCCAACAGAGTTGATCACAAACCCCATAAAATCTATTGTCTGAGTAGGACAAAGAATCAACTTGGTCCTGTTGATGACGAAACCAAAGTCCTGTATGAGAGACGTTTTCCTCTGCAAATGAGTGGGTGGCCAATGACTGAGATTGAGCCATGATGAGAACGTTGTACAAATAAACTACCATACGTATCCCCTGTTCTCTGAGATGGGGTGGCTTCATCACCTTAGTGAAACACCATGGTGATGAAGCCACCCCAAAAGAAAGGACCAAATATTCCAACCACCTGCCTCTCCATCAGAATTGAAGAAATCTCCGGTGAGAAGGAAAGATGGGAATGGTTAGATACACATCTTTGAGGTCCAGCCGGACCATCCAATTCCCTTTCTGCAATAGATCCGCTAAAAGATGGATACCCACCATCTTGAAATGTTTGTATATGAAGTTCTGTTTGAAATCTCTTAAATTCAGAACTAACCTGTGACCACCTCACATTTTTTGTACCAAGAAGACATTGCTGCAAAAAACCCCAACGCTGTAGTTGCAATATGCCACTGCATGCTTCTGCAGCAGGTCTTCTATTTCTGCGTCTATAAAATCGCACTCTTGTCGAGAAAATGTAACTGTTGAGGGAGAGATACTTGTTTTGGGGTTTGATAAAACTTGATGAAACCCCTGAACAGTCTGCAATATCCAAGCATCCTGGGTAAATCGAACACAACCTCACCCAAAGGCATAACTGAGGTATAGAGAAGTCTTCTCTGCAGAGTTTTGGGATTGGAGTCCCCCTCTGTGGCCGTCTCAGTTGAAGCGGAATCTGGAGAATCTTTGTCTGGTGGGAAAGAAAGTGCTACCCATGGTAGAATCCGGTCACTCTTCTCTACCTCAACCATATGTCCTCTGGGAGGGTCTGGCTAACAGTAACAGCCTGGCAAGCGGCCCCTGCCTTGCCTGGCCCGATTGAAAAGGCCTGTCTGAAAAACTGTTTTGATATCCGATTGGGCCTTATCCAATGAAGTAAAGGTACCCACATACTTGGGCACGTGCTTGACAAATTTATCTCCAAATAGGTGGGCCTCAACCAAGGGGCCCGCTTCGGCCGAAGCAAGTATGGTTAGGTTGAAGTCCATGTGCATAAGGAGAGATTTGCACCATTCTGTTGACACAGCAGAGGTCTCGTTCCCCAACAAACATAGCCCGTCGGGACCAGCCAGCTAATATGTTGGAGGCCAACATGTTCGTCCATCTCCTTGGCAACGAAGGCCATCTGTAACATCTTCGTAAGTGGCCGAACCAAATCCAGCAACTTGTCCTGACACACAGCAAGCATGGTCAATACCCTTTTTAGGATCTCTAGCAAACTTCTTCAAGAAGGTTAGCATGCTTGGGTCGGTTTCTGGTGTCTCAGCAACCTTGTCATGGATATCGCGCCTGGGTATTCCGCCCAAAGACTGTTACGGACCTCCTTTTCAAAACCGAATCTTAAATTCTCATTGAGGCATTCAGATGCTTCAGAAAAAGGCGTCCATTTATACAAACGTGGGATGAACTATATCCTGAATATCCTGAGGATTAAAGTTAAAGGGATTTGAGGTATTTATATCAGAAACTCGTGGTCTGGCTGAGGCAGACTGTTTAGCATTTAACTTTTTAGGGGTTATAATGATCGGAATGGGTGGAATCCGTTTTGGTGGTAGCAATAAAATTCCCATCTTTTCCCTTGGCTGGTCCATTTGTGGAGGTCGAGTGCCCGTGAACACCCAAAGGGCCCTTTGGGAGATTAGCCAGAGCGTCCGCATGAGGCCACTCCGTGGACTTGGTTTTTGCTTTACGGGGTACATCAGAAGAACCAGGCTTGGAGTCCGGTGTTGCAGGATTTTGAAAACCATGGCGTTTTGCAAAGCTCTCCAATTGATCAATAATGGGCTTAAGGGCAGCAGTCAGAGCCTGATTCACTGTAATGGGAACAACAGTCTGAATTGCCATATTGACTGATTGCAGGACAGAGGCATCCAGAGCGTCAACTAAATTATCCTCCAAAAGTGGCCCCTGTTCCTTGTATTCTTTCTCCTCCAAGGGAGGCAATTTTCCATTATTACTCATTTCCTTTCCCTATTTCAAAGGATTACTGAGTGGGGAGCCAGCCCATGTGCACCAGAAGAACAACAAAAATCCACTTGGCTCCTCAGCAAAGCTGTAATCGCAATTACTCTAGCCCCAGGGCAACCAGGTTGTTCAGAGGCAAACAATACAATGAGCGTGCATGCCCCCTGTAGGGCATCCCGATTCTTACAGCCGGAGCCGGCATCAACCTCCACGCTGCTGTGAATCTAATGAACAGCGGGAAGCCAAGCGTTAAAAGAATGCTACGGCGAGGAGGGCAGATGACAAGAGAACAATGCATAGTCCAAAAATAGCCCAATTGGGCTATGCACGCCCGAACGGCTCTAATAAAAGGTCTTGCTCAATGAGGGAAGGTGCCGACAACTAACAACGCGGGGGTGACTGCGAAGCGTTCCGCTCATGAGAGCGAGATCGGGCAACTAGACAATCGGTCCTGAAGTCGGGACGACACTATAGGACAACGCAGGAATGACTGCAAAGCGGTCCGCTCCAGGAGCGTGATCGGGCAGATTATAATACAGTCCCGAAGTTGGGACAGACACACAAAAGCAGCTAGTTATCCCATGGGACAGGCAAAGAGCTGAAGGCATTATCACAAGATAGTCAATAATAGATCTCAACAATTACAACAGAAGTAATGAAGAGCCACTTATCTCTGCTGTGATCAGCAAAGAAAGATGCTCTTAAGATGGCAATGGCTATTCTTATATGGACTGCTGGACCATGATTGGTGGTTGTGAGCAGGGTATCATGGAAAATGTAGTTTGTATAGTGTTAAAACGTTTTTCATTGGCTGCTGTGTTTTTCCAGTAAAAGAAGTAGAAGCAATAACCGGAGCCTCATGGTCTGAAATAGAATTAATTGTGAAGTGGTCCAAATAACTTAATACCAACCACAGTCTCCTTAGAGGGGGTCTGATTATAACGAGTGGGTATCGAACCATACTAATCCAGATTAGATTATGATCTCTGTCCCCTTGTGGTGCTATAGATGTAAATCAAGAGGGGTGGGAGCAGGTGTCATTTTCAGCAAACTATCCAGTGTTGGCCTCTCACGCTGCTCTGTTAGCTCGTGTGACACTTGGGCAATCATTTGAGCACCAACCAAGCAATGTCATCATTCACTTAATCGATGAGTGTTGGCAGACGGTAGATCCACTGTTGTTGTTTTTCAAAGAATATCTGTTCTACCTTTTTATTTGTTTTGTCAAGTTGTTCCAACACAACACATTTGAGGTCCTTTCCTGTATGTGCACTTGTGGTTAAGTGATTACACATTTTTGTGGTGTTCTTCCTACACAGTATATTCCTACTGTGTTCACTGATCCAACGTCTAAACTTCCTGCCTATGTATTTCAAGTGGCACGGACATGTTATCATGTAGATTGCATATGATGATTTGCAATTAGTATGTTTTTTCAGGATCTTTTTGTTGGTGCTGTGAGGTGGCACATGCTACATGTACCACCTGGGTAATGCCGTGTTATCTGGGGTAAATCCCAAAGCTGTGGTACCATAGTGATCTCCCGCCTCTGGGTGCATGGTCTGGTATGTACCACATAATCCTTCAAGTTAGTGCCCTTTCTGTGTGGAAATCTGGGTTTTTCGAAGTGTAACTTCCCTTTAGGTAGGCACCAGTTCTTGATTGCTGCCCGAGACAGGCTGCGTTTAGGACAAAAGCACCCGGTGGACCTTTGTATAGGTGACACTCACACGCGCGTAGGTGGCTCACGGCTGCGCTCGAGCGCTGCTGCTTCGGTGGGCTCCACCAATGGCACTCTATGTGGCGCACCGCACACAAGGGGTATGATGGGGATGGTCATAGCAGATTGTTGGCTACACGCACATCCCACCAGGCCACACACTGACCTAGTTCCTGTCTATGCATGGTTACAAAGTTTGGACGAACAGACGCGCAAAGTTCGCCCCAAAAGTTATGTTTGTCACAGTTCACAAGTTGTTACGGTTACGACAGACCGGTTCACACATGCTCAGACGAGCCCAGTACTTACTAGAACACACCCCGCCCCTGGCCTCCCAACGTTCTGCACACCCCAGCAATGACACACGTTAACATAATTATGTGGAACATTCATGGAATGCACACGCCAACACGTAGATATTCTAAATTCGTTTATCTCCACAGACATTTGGTTGGAATCGCCCTATTACAGGAAACACACATAACGCAGCTTGAGCTGAAAAGACTGCGCAGGCGCTGGCGAGGGCAGGTGTATGGTACGTGTACTCCGCCCATGCCAGGGGCACGCTCATCTGGGTGAGGGCGGAAGTCCCACTTCACTAGCACAGAAGTGGTAGTAGATCCTGAAGGCAGGTATACTCTAGTACGTGGATCACTCAACGGTCAACACATATTGTTGGCCTCGATCTATGCTCCGAATGTTGATCAACCGTCATTCCTGGCGCAGCTGTCGCTGACGGTCACCCCGTATGCTGGTCTCCCCTGGCTGCTGGGCGGCGATTTCAACTCAGTGCTTGACGTACACAACAACAGATCCTTCCCCCCTCTTCATGCCACGTCGGCAGTGTCCAACGCGCAGGCGCTCATGGACTGGCTCTTACACTGGACGCTATTAGATGTGTGGCGGGTCCTCCACCCAGCTGATTGTATTTACTCCTATTATTCTGCGACGCATGACCTGCATGTCTGACTAGATAGGGTGGTGGGGTCCCAGTCTCTCCTACCGTTAGTCGAGGGTTTGGAATATTTGGGACGGACGCACTCCGATCATAACCCCTTACGGATTCATGTCCGCTGGGAGGCTGATCGGCCCCCTATCCCCACATGGCGCCTCCAGCCTGCTGCGCTAGAGGATCCTGAATTCCGCTCATTATTAGGGACAGCTATCCTGACATATTTTGAACTTAACGAAGACACGGCAGGTAGCGCACTGGTGGAGTGGGACGCCCTCAAAATAACACTTAGAGGTCACTGCTTGGGAGCCACATGGAATATACGGTGTAGGAAGGTGGATATCTGACTATGGTTACCCCCAACTTTTTGCCTAGTGTCTAGCTGGTTTTTCGACTTAGTTGGCCTGAGATCCTGCCATTTAGGGTCTCAGGCTGTCTGCTCTCTCTTTAAAATGGACTCCATGTACCCTAGGTACATTCCCAATTGGTAAGGATCACCTTATTGGACCCTGTACAGTGTACCCTAGGTACCCAGGGCATAGGTGTACCCTAGGCCTCCCAGGGGCTGCAGCATGTATTACGCCACCCCTGGTCTGGCCTTCCAATCAGACACAACTGGCTGATCACTCAGCTGGGGCAAGGTCGTGTAATCACCCCTTGCTTAGATATAGTATACCTAAATCTACCCTTATATATAGACACATGTGTACCTATCAGTCACTCCTATGGCAGGCCTTAACAATCCTGGAGGCAGAGTGCTTGGTAACATGTGAGATGGTGCTCTAGCATGAGCTGAGCCTGTCTGCAGCTTTCGGAATCATGTCCTTATAGCTGTTCTATGATATAGCCTACCATATACTCTTAAAGTGCCTTATAATCTTAAACGGTTATGGTAACTATGGTTTGGCTTTATCAAAACATGTCGTGTAAGGTGTCTAACACTTTGGAATAATACCCCCATACCATTTCTGGTGATGAGGATATTATTCCTCCCTTCTAGAGGGAGAGACATGTTAAAATCCTACTTTGCTGTTTAACTCTAACCAAAGCCTCAGCATCACAAAATGGATGCTGCTGCCACAGACACAAGTCTGACCTCCTGCTGCTGGGAGTGATCCCGGCAAGGGAGGCTTGGACAATAGGTTTCCTGCTTGGGGAGGTGCTAGCACCTCCCCAGACAGACTTTAGTGTATTGGGGCAGGGAGGGCTGAAAGGAATGAGACATGCCTGGGGCACACAAGGTGTCCCATGCATAGTCCAGTTCAAACCGGTGCTGGGGCACACCAGCCCCAGTCCTGGCGCGAAACTGGACAAAGGGAAGGGGGTGTAACCACCCCCCTCCCAGGTCCCACCCATAAGGCGTGACCTAGCAGGTATCCCAGCCCCCCAGATTAGTATAAGAGTGGGAGTTGGGCCTCAAGACTTTAGATTATCCTGAACCTGCAACTTGAACAGAAACTCTGGACCTTCGACATTCGACAAAAGAAGAAGACTGAAGAATCTCCCTTGTGGCCAAGGAGTGACTACCCTGTGCAAACAGGCACCATCAAGAGACTACCCTTTGCTGTGCTAAAGTTCTACGAGGGACCGACTGCAGAGCCCGACCAGAGCCTTGACTTCCAGACTTCTCCGACCCTGATCCACATCCACAGCCGAGCTGAGATCCGTGGAGGCGACGAGAGACGTGGGACCGGCTACCTGGGAAAAGTGGCTAGTATCTTCAAGCGCAGCTTCTGAGGCACCCTCGAAGTTGTGCACCGGGGATTGAGAAGCCCCAACCCCAAGCACCATCTGCACCGAAGATCAGCCCCCCACACTCCACGAGTCCTGCGTGGGGCCCTTCTGCATTTTCCTGCTTGCCGCGCCTGTCCGGTTGCTTGCCCGCTGGCTAGTGGCCTTTGAGACGACGCACCCTGAACTCTTCAGCGCTGGTTTGGCTCCTCCAGACTGGCTCCCACTTCTCTGCAAAGAAGAAGCACCCCAGACCTTCCTGGTCTGCACCAGAAGCAAGTCCTCCGTTCTTCGTGGGTTCCGCTTGCCAAGGCTTGGTGAGTCCTAGTCCAACTTCGACGCCGCCGACAGCAAGAGCCTTTGTGGGACAGCTCGCCTCCTGGTCCTGGTCGTCCTCGACATTCCCTGGTCCTCGTGGCTGCAGCGACAAGCTTCACCTTCACCTGCAATCTTCACGACATCGCCTGGTTCCTTCCTGGTTCCACGTGGTCACTGGCTAGTGACCTTGACTCTGTCCCTTCTGCTTGCAGGTCTCCTCTCTTCTTGATCCCAGTCTTGGGATCCACCGGACACTCTTCACTGACTGCCTGTCAGCAACTTTCCTTCAGGCATCCATAGAAGTCCACGACGAAACCCGACGCAAGTTCACACCTATGCACCCGCAGCCTGTGGGCTAGGTAACTTGGGTACTTCGGTGCTCACAAGGGTAGTGACTATCCTAGGGTCTAGTTTCCGAGTCTCGACTCTCTAGCTGCTTTAGAAGTGCCCCTAAACTGTTAATTGCTAACAACTACTATTTCTATCGACTTTTACGCATTACGCGTGAGTGTTTCCACTCTGCACCTGAATCCCGTGGGCCTCCCACTTCCTAACTACTGCTAGTGTAGTGTAGCCCCAGCGATTCCCTAGGCCTAGGCCTATCCTATTTCCGTGACAGTGGTCCTTATACCACTTACTTAGTATATGGTTTGCGTGGCCGCTAGGGCCTAACTGTATTACTTACCTGTGTGACTTAATGTATGCTTAAATAAGACTGTGTTGTACTTACCTCTAATCTCATAAAGAGTGCTGAGGGTTTGACTAGAATAAATACACTTTATTTTATATGTTCATTCGTTTCCCCGTAGGGCTGGGTTCTCGCGCACTCCCGGAAAGAACAGATCGTCACCAATTCATATCATCAAGTTTCTTTCTTTATTTACAGCATGCCAGTTAGAAAAAGCTCTACGCGTTTCAGTCCCACCAGGGACCTTGTTCACGTACAGTCTCGTGAACAAGGTCCCTGGTGGGACTGAAACGCGTAGAGCTTTTTCTAACTGGCATGCTGTAAATAAAGAAAGAAACTTGATGATATGAATTGGTGACAATGTGTTGTTTCCGGGAGTGCGCGAGAACCCAGCCCTACGGGGAAACGAATGAACAAATTGACCACGGCTTGACCCTGCCGTCTCTGAACGCACCGCCTGAGAGCGCCCTGTGATTTCCGAAGTGGGTCGCTTTGTAGAAACTTTATTTTATATATATATCTGTTGTGGTGTCCTTTCATTTGGTATTCAAGGGATTACATATGGTATCACAGCTGGCTTCACATGTCATTCAGAGTTTAGCCTAAGACTGCTCTTGTCCATGCTACCACTAGGATAGCTGGTCTATAAGGTTGACTTTACAACCAATCACCATAAGGGTATTTGGACTGATATAAGGTGTGCACTAGAACTAGTGACATCATACATCAGGCCAACTTCTCACATACGGAAACAGTTATAGAAGGCCCTCGTCCGCCTTGAATCCCTGCCGTTGCAACACGAGCGTGAGGGAGAGGGTAGGCACTCAAATCGACTAGAGGATTTATGGACACAGCACGCGGAGCTTCTGGAGCGATTGCAATGTCATAACTATGCAGCCCATACAGCCCGCACACACGCCACGGCAGACAGGGCAGGCCGTTTGCTCGCCTGGCTTCTAAAACATGACGGTCCTGGTGCTCCGATCGCTGCTATACGTACACGGGAGGGAGAATTGATGTACATGCAAACGGAGATTCATAGGGTCATGGTGGATCACTATGCGCGGCTATATCAGTCAGGGGTTAGTGGTACGAACCTCGAGATAGAGGAATTCCTCGAACAGCTCCAGTTGCCTGCAGCCTCGGACGTACATCAGGAGGAGCTTAACCGCCCCCTCACCTTGGAGGAGATAGGGGAGGCAATCGCATCCATGACATCTGGGAAAACACCAGGACCGGACGGCCTGCCGGCCGAATTTTATGAAGCTTACCGGGAGACCCTGGTGCCACAATTGCACACGCTTTACGCCACAGCACTGGAGGAAAACACACTACCCCCCCTCGATGCGCATTTGGTATCCCTGCTGAAGCCTGACCGAGATCCAACAGTCTTGGGGTCTTACAGACCGCTGGCGCTTCTTAACGCAGACTATAAAATACTGGCTAAAGTTCTGGCAGAACGGCTGGGACCAGTGGTTGCAGCCCTAGTCTACAGTGACCAAAATGGGTTTGTCCCCAAGCGGAGCACGTCGCTGAACCTGCAGAGGTTTTTTAGAGTGGCGACGGATAGTATAAACGAGTGGCCAAGGGCAGGTTGCTTGATGTTGGACCTGGAAAAGGCCTTCGATTGTCTGGAATGGAGGTACCTGTCAGCGCTGTTGCAACGCTATGATCTGGTGTTGGAATTCTCGCAAATGGTTGGCCTTTTGTATAAGAGCCCCACGGTTCGAGTACGGCTGGGCCCGTATATATCTGAAGCTGTGCCTATCTGCAGAGGTACCAGGCAGGGGTGCCCGCTGTCACCACTCCTGTTTGCGCTGGCGATCGAACCTCTAGCAGTAGCCCTGCGCGCATTGATGGGTGACGGTATGCCACTGGGAGATGCGGTTCACCAGGTGTCGTTATATGCAGACGATCTGCTGGTCTATGTGAGAGACGTCGAAAATATCCCAGCACAGTTGGCCCGCATATTGCAGGATTTTGCTGCTGTATCGGGGCTGCATGTAAATGCCAGTAAGTCCTGCCTTTATGCGTTTGGGGAGGGAAAACAGGACCCAGGATACATCCTCAATGGAACGAGGGTGGGGTGGAAGGGGGGACACCTTCCGATACCTGGGGATACAGATATATTGTCAGCCGTCGGATCTCTTTGACGGAAACTTGGGCAGGGCTCTCACAGCCATCAAGTCACAGATGCGTTTCTGGGTCACATTACCGCTGACAGTCACGGGCAGGGTGGCATTATCCAAAATGGTGATTCTCCCCAGGCTCTTGTATTATTTTGCCAATCTGCCATTATATGTCCCAGCGGCATTTTTTGCCACGTTCTCCAAATTGCTTCGGGACTTCATTTGGGGGAGCAGTCGACACAGGCTGTCATCAGCAAAATTGTATCTTCCGACAGATCAGGGGGACTGGCAGCACCTTGCTTAGAACACTACTATTTGGCTGCGCAGTTGCAATGGATTGCTCGCTGGTTTGCGGATAAAGTTCGAGAAGACACAGCCTCTATATTGCCCCCATACTCTCTGGAGCGGCTCCTTATGCTCTTCCACCCAGCTGATAAGTACGCAGCGCCAGCACCACTCCTCCTGAAGGTGGCATACAAATGCTATCGCAGAAGCCTATTTCTCACCAGAGCTCTTAACTCCATACGCCCCGGCGTTGCCACTGGAGGGCTCCCCTAGTGGGATAAGGACACTCACCTCTCTTGCACTCCGCACTGGCGGGAAGCTGACATACAGACTCTAGTAGATTTGTATCGAGATGGTACACTTATACCATATGACTCTCTGATAGAGGAGGAGGGGTTGCCGCCAGGCCAATTCCTTCTGCATCGCTCACTGGTTGCAACCCTGACAGCGAAATGGGGAGACATGTCCACAGAGCCTCACCAACACCTTACCATACAATACCTTCACGTTATGGGGCAAGGTAGGCATCTGATCCGCTGGTTTGCGGCATCGCTGCGTACCCACGCAGCGATCACACTGGAGCCTCTCCGACACAAATGGGAAGCTGACATGGGGAGACCATTAGAAGATAAGGAATGGGAACGGGTATTGAGAAGCCCAGTGTGCATACCCAGAAATATGAGGTTCCGACAGAACCAGTTGTTCATTATACACAGGGCGTACCTTACACCGGAGGCGGTCAATAGGTATTTCCACCGCACGGATGCAGTGTGTCCCAGATGTACCAAACGGGGGGTGGGTATAGTCCACATGCTATGGAGCTGCCGCAGACTCCATACGTACTGGCACACAATCAGCGAGCTGCTGCATGTAAGCACCAGCCGTAGTTTACCGTTTGAATGGACTGTATATCTGTTACACCAGTTTCGCAGAACCCCGGCCATGAAGGTAACGTCCCAGTTTCTGGATCTGGGTATAATAGTCGCTAAGCGATTGCTCACCAAGAGATGGAAGGCACAAGACCCACCTCACGCGTGAGCATGGAGACATTAGCTTCTTGCATGGGACAGGGCAGAGGGAACCGCCATCAGAAGGGAGGAAACGATGGGGTTGCAGAAGGAGCCCATAGCTGCCCAATGGGAGGGTCTGCTTCAGGCACTTCAGAGGGTCGAGGAAGAGTGCTTAGGGGGACAACTCGAAGGGGGAGGGACGGGGACACAGGGTAGATACCGGAGTCTTTAACCTTGTGCAACTGTGATGTTGCATGTGGGAGTTGATTAGTATTGTCATTTACGAAGAAAGTGGTGGTTGCCATTGAGAGGAATCAACAGTCAATCTGAAATGCTGTGATATGTTGTTGGGGAGACTGGGAAAAGGGCGGGGGGAAGGGAGATATTGGTACCAATACCGGTCTGCGTTGAGTTTGTTAGATGTTAATTGTTATTATTCTATACCGTCTGTTCTGAAGTCCACGCTGAATCAGCTGAAAGACTATACTTATGGGACTGCCGAAACTAACCAGTCACCAACCTGTGAAGCATCACAGTAATGAACAGCGCATTATGTTGTCCTTGTAGGTAATCCGGTGCGGTAGATGCGCCGTGTATGTTAATGGGCTCAGCCTTCATGTAATGAAAATATGCTTCTATTGCAGATACTTGTCATCATGCATGGACAGCACAAAAATATGCTTCTTTTTATGCACCTGTAAAATTCAATAAAACAGATTTAAATAAAAAAAAAGAGGTAGGCACCAGTTCTTGTTAATGATCTTCTTAGCATAATTAGATGCTATACAATATGTTGTCCCACAGGTGAGTGAGCCAGTTCCCTTTTCCCTGTGGGTGCCTGCCAGTAACACGTCACTATTCTGAGTCCTGGCTCTCTTCCTCGATTTTGATATGATTTATTTTGAGTATCCCCTAGTTCTTTGCTTTCCAGACCGTAGGCCTGCTTGTTCTACGAAGTCTGTTGTGTTACTGCAGTTTCTTCTAAGCCGTAAAAATGGCCATAAGGAATACTTTCCCTTAGTGGTCTTGGGTGGAAATTGCTACATTCCAGTAAGCTGTTCCTATCTGTTGGTTTCTTGTATATGCTGGTTCTTGGATGAAGGTGTGGCGTTGCGTCGGTTCTGATCTGGGCACTCGATGAATGCTTCGACAACGAAAAGTCGCCGAGCAGTCTGTAGGAGTCGAGCTGCGCAGTCTGACGAAGCGATGCCGTTGAGTGGCAGCCGCATCAGCGTCTAAGGGCAATGCGTCTTTTCCAGTCTGCACAAAGTCGCCGATGCGTCGGTTTTGATGGCTCAGCACAAAAGAAATCACCTTTCAAGGCCCCAGGACTGGATTGGCTCCACTTGGCAGGGTAGCATTCACAGATGTCCAGGTGCTGTAGCAGAGTTGAAGGAAGTCTTTCATTGCCCTGAGACTTCAGAACAGGGGCAATCCTTTTGAGTCACCCTGGGTTCAAGTGAGATGGGTCCAGTCCTTGTCCTCAGCAGGACAGAGATGAGCGGCACAGCAAAGCAGAAAAGCAGTTCTTCCAGAGCAGCAGTCAAGCACAGTGGCAATCCTTGTAGCACAGCAGTCTTTACTTCTGGCAGAGTTCTCCACAAGTCCACTAGTGTACTTTCTTGGTAGAGTCATAGCTTCAGGACTTATACCCAGTTGTGCCTTTGAAATGGGGACGACATAAACATAGGATGGTTCTAGACTGATTCCATGGACCCCTGCAGGATATGATGTCCCTTGGACCAGCTAGCTTACAGTGCCACTGTTAGCTGCCCTCCCCCACACCTAAACAGGGAGAAAACACTCTGGCAACCACCGAACTTGACAACTGTTTCCTCAGGAACCCTGGTGATAGACTTCAAACTTTTCTCTCAGTCACTTGTGCTTTCTTTTGCTCAGAGAAATATACAACGAATACACAGAGGGGCATTCTCAATATTGATTGAACCATAGTGAATCTTGCATAGAAAAAGTGGGCTGCGATGATTAATAGACAGAAGCAGGCAAAAGTTATACTGAATATCAGAACAGTGAACAAAATGAATAGCTCCACCATTTTGCTGAGACAACTTATATATGCATACATATACAATAATATAACTATGTTGCATACTCCTACGATACAGAACCCACACCTAAATGTCTAGGGAGCAGATGTATGTTTTGCAAAGACACCCCCTTCTGGATGATGTAACCCCATTACCTGATTGGTAAGAGAGTTAAACCACGTCTTGGTTGCGAACTGGACACCCCTCACGGAGATGTCGGATAGCTGTCAGGCAAAAACATTTGCATTAAGCAGCCCCTTGAAGTCAGCTGCAATGTCTTCTCTGATTATGTTAGAAAACAAAAGGTTATATATAGAAAACGGTATCCTTGCCTTGGGCCGAGATTATGTTTGGGCAGCCACTGTTTGTTTTCCACAAATAGCTACGTCGTGATATGGACGTAGTAATAAAACACATTTGAGTCACGCACAAGAGGCCATGTCCAGGGCAGTACAATAATGTTCTCACAAAGTGTTCCATGTCAGCAAGGTCGTTGTTTCCAAGAACTTAGTCCAAGAGTCAAGAATGAAAATGTGTGCAAAAGTCAAAATGGCAAAGAGAAGGCAACTTTAGGAAAGGACTGTGTTCATGTCAAAATGGCACTAATTCCTACCGGGCCTACCTCGGGCACATGGCACCCACTACTCGTACAAATGTCTGCTAAGAAGCTATCCAAAGCAAACTAATACCACCACCTAAAACATCAGTATATATTGTCTTGCCTTGCCCTCAAAATACCACTCCCACATGATGGCCTGAACACGACGAAGCAGGTGAAACAACAACACCTAGAAAGGGGTTACAGTTTATAATAGAAACAAACATCAAACACTCTCTTTTTAGAATGACGCTTGGGGTTTTATTCCTGCAATGCTCTCTGACAGAAAGGCTTTTCCCAGATGTCAAATGAACAGCGTTCAAATGAATATAGATATATATATTTATATGCAAGCAATAATAACACACTTGGCAACTGTAACAGTTAAATGCATGAATAATAATAATGAATAAACTAATTAAAACAAAAAAAAATGAATAAACTAGCAGCAAATAATACTGGACGTCCTGCAAGAAATCAAAAAGATATATACACTAAATACATCAAATGTTTACTTTGGGATGTGCACTCTGACTCATCACACATCAAAAAGAAAAAAACTTCAAATGATCACAGCCACTGGCCACACATCACAATGGGAATAATCAAAACTCAAACACTTCACTGGCGCAAACACTGCATCTAGCCCACTCCAGACCGGGGGATTTACAGCCGGGGTTAAGAGCCTCAGCAAGCAGGGTTGCGCGGTACTGAAGTAGATGCGTCCGTCCCCATTCAGATTTCAAAATCCCAGTTTCTAAGTCTACAACCCTCAGCTTTAGAGTCTCAAAACACACTAGAAGGTTCAAGAGTCTTTCCCTCTGCACCAAAGAAACTTACTAGAATTGGCCACCTTCCTTGCAAGCATTCCAGGGCAAAAGGAGTAACCACGTTCCCTCTACATTCTCACATGGTCCAGCCTTTATCTTAACGAAGCTTACGAAAGCCTTCGAGGGTACATTCAACAATGCCAAAGCGACCTTGAATGTGGATAACCAAACACCTTGGGGGCCTGTCTGTGCATGCAAAAGAGCTCAAGCAAGGCAGAGTCAGAATTCAGGATAACATGAGGGCCGTGTCAAAGCCAATATTATGAACTTCATAATACTTCCAGACGTACAACATAATGCACGTGTGCACCACTGCTTATAGCATCACATACATCATCTCTCAATGTACAACATAATGCACATTTGTGCACCACTGCCTATAGCATCACATACTTCATCACTCAATGTACAACACAATGCACATTTGTGCACCACTGCTCATAACATTGCACTTCGAGACCAACAAGTACATTCCACACCTCTCTCTCTCTCTCTCTCTCTCTCTCTCTCTCTCTCTCATGCTTTCAAATGCACATCCCACAACCAGTTCTGTTCTTGGCAAGCTGTTCTACTGTGACAGCTCCCACTTCAATACTACGAGAAGGAATCTTCAAGGGAAGAAAGGCATATGCAGGACGTCGTACATTCATGCTAGGGTAAAGTAAAGCACAAAAAGTCAATTAAAATAATGGTAGTCAAAGGTCATCACTTGGTGTCAGACCACAAGAGTGCCTCTAGTACTACATTCCACCCCATGAGCTTTGGCTATCTTAACATACATATATTAAAAAATGAACTTCTTAAGTGAGATCACAAATATATTTGAAGCCAGCCGTGGTCCGTGCAGGTAATGGCGGTGGGGCTGCGAGAGGGAGGATTTCGAGGGCCGAAGCAGAGAAATAAATAATTCATTTTCCCTCTGCATCGTCCCTCAAAATTCCCCCTCAGGCAGCCCCACCGCTGTTACCTGCATGGACCACGGCTGATTGAAGCACATGTTAAAACAGTGACATTATGAAAGCATGTAATATAGTCATTTAAAAAAGCTCTTACATATCTGATATAACTCGGCGACAAGAATACATGTAACATACTACTTCATTTAACCCCTTCGCTGCTAGGCCTCCCCCCCCCCCCCCCCCCCCGCTAAGCATTTTTTGGGCTATTTGGGTAGTTTGCGCTTAGGCCCTTGTACCTGTTTGACCACATAAGGTATCCACGCCAAATTTGTGTCCTTTTCTTCCAACATCATGGGGATTCTAAAGGTACCCAGGGTTTGTGGATTCCCCAGGAGGGGACCCAGAAATTAGCCAAAATACAGCTAAATGTTTTTTTTGGGGGGGGGGGGGGAATGGGGAAAAAGTGCTGCAACTGAAAGGTTCTGTTTTTTTCCCTGCAAATGGTATCGACAAAGGGTTTGTGGGGCTGAAATCCCAATTTTCCCAGCTTTCAGAGACTGCCAGACTTTTGTCAGAAAACCAAAATCGTTTACACAGTTTTGGCATTTTACTGGGACATAGTCTATATTTGCTATTTTTTGTTCTTTCAACCTTTTTCCAGTTAATGGTAGAAGTGGGTATAACAGCAATAACAGATCCTGGAAAGCTATACATTTTAGAAAAGGAGACAAAATTCTGAATTCACCAAGGGGTCATTTATGTAGATCCTTCAAGGTTTCTTTTTAGAAACTAACAGTTGAAAATAGGAACAATTGAAAATGAGTTGAAAAAAACAGCCATCTGTGCCAACTTTTTCACCTGTAAATTCTTCTAATTATGACAGATGTTTGAAAGCAATATACCGTTACATCCGCTGGACCTTTCTGGTTGTGGGGATATATAGGACTTGTAGGTTTACCAAGAACCTGACAAACCCAGAGCCAATAACTGAGCAGCGTCTTGCAATGGTTTTTTATTATGTACTGGGTATATAGCAATTAATTTGGGAAAATATATACAGTGAAAAATCGGGATGAAAGACACCTATGTATTTCTGAACTTGGAATAAAATATAGAGTTTAGAAACAGTAGCTATTTACACATTTCTGAAATTGTGAGTACCCATGCTAGCATGAGAATTATAGGACATTTTTCAAAGTGACTCCTTTTTTACACATTATCTTTCATTTGGAAGGCAGAAATGCATCAAAAGTCGATAGGTAATAACAGTTGCTCTACAATTCTGTGTTACCCTAAGTCTCCCGATAAAAAGGGTACCTCACTTGTGTGGGTAGGCCTAGTGCCTGCAACAGGAAACAGCCCAAAACGCAACATGTACACACTTTATTTTTACAGTGAAAACTGACCCTTTTTTTGCAAAGTGCCTAGCTGTAGATTTTGAACCCTAGCTCTGCCAGCACCTACGGAAACCTAGCAAACCTATACATTTTTGAAAACTAGACACCCAGGGGAATCCAGGATGGAATGACTTGTCTGGCTCCCACCAGGTTTTGTGACCCAGAATCCCTTGCAAACCTCAAACTTGTTAAAAAAAAACATTTTCCCCACATTTCTGTGGTGGAAAGTTCTGGAATCTGGGTGGACCCACAAAATTCCACCCACCCCGCATTTCCCAAAGTCTTCTGAGAAAAATGGTACCTCACTTGTGTGGGTAGGGCTAGTGCCCACGACAGGAAACAGCCCAAAACGCAGCGTGGACACACCACACTTTCACAGTGAAAACTGACCCTTTTTTTGCAAAGTGCCTAGCTGTAGATTTTGAACCCTAGCTCTGCCGGCACATAGGGAAACCTAGCAAACCTATACATTTTTGAAAACTAGACACCCATAGGAATCCACGATGGGGTAACTTGTGTGACTCTCACCAGGTTCTGTTACCCAGAATCCCTTGTAAACCTCAAACTTGGTTAAAAAAAAAAAACCACATTTTGCTCACATTTCTGTGGTGGAAAGTTCTGGAATCTGCGTGGATCCACCGAATTCCACTCACCCCACATTCCCCAAAGTCATCAGAGAAAAACAGTACCTCCCTTGTGTGGGTAGGCATAGTGCCCGCAGCAGGAAACAGCCCAAAACGCAACATGAACACACCACATTTTCACAGTGAAAACTGACCCTTTTTTTGCAAAGTGCCTAGCTGTAGATTTTGAACCCTAGCTCTGCCGGCACCTAGGGAAACCCAGCAAACCTATACATTTTTGAAACCTAGACACCGAGGGGAGTCCAGCGAGGTATGGCTTGCATGGGTCCCCCAACGTTTTCCTACCCAGAATCCCCTGCAAACCTCAAACTTAGCTGAAAAACCCCCACTTTTTTCTCAAATTTGTGTGTGTGAAAGTTCTTTAATCTGCAGGGATCCACAAATTTCCTACCACCCAGCATTCCCCTAGGTCTCCCGAAAAAAATGGTACCCCAGTCGCATGGGTGGGGAAAGTACCTGCGACAGGCAAGGGCCCAAAACGTATTGAGAAGATATCAAAATGACCTATCACAAAACAACCTGGTTTTGCGAGTGGGGGGTCACCTGGGTTTTTGGCCCCGGGCTCGGTGGCCATCTTGGGAAACCTACCAAACCTACACATTTATGAAAACTAGACACCCGAGGGAGTCCAGCGAGCTATGGATTGCGTTGATCCCCCAACAATTTCCTACCCAGAATCCCCTGCAAACCTCAAATTTAGCTGAAAAATATCGCTTTGTTCTAAAAATTTTATGTGGGAAAGTTGTGGGATCTGCGTGGATCCACAAATTTCCTACCACCCAGCGTTCCCCCAGGTCTACCGATAAAAATGGTACCTCACTCGCGTGGGTCAAGTATCCGCAACAGGCAAGGGCCCAAAACCTATTAAGGCGATATCAAAATAACCTATCACACAACTACCTGGTTTTGAGGGGGGGTGGGGGGGCCTGGTCTTTTGGCCCCGGGCTCGCCGCCACCTAGGGAAACCTACCCAACCCACACATTTCTGAAAACTAGACACCCTTGGGAGTCCAATGAGGTATGGCTTGCATGGATCCCCCAACGTTTCCTTACCCAGTATCCCCTACAAACCTCAAATTGCGCTGTGAAATTCACCTTTTCCTTCCATTTTTGCATGGTATCACCATGCTGGCACAAATGTCCTACCTCACAGCGTTTCCCTCAATCTCCCGAGTAAAATGATACCTCATTTGTGTGGGTGTCCAATGCAGAATAGGCTAAAAATTTATTTTGAAAACAATGTAGCGCTTAGAATTCTCGGTGCAATACCCTTCATCTCTATGCTTTGGGCACTTCCCAGTCACAGGCCTTTGGCCCACCCACACAAGTGAGGTATCATTTTACTCGGGAGAACAAGGGGAACGCTGGGTGGTAAAACATTTTTGACGGCACAGTTATCCACACAGACATTTGAGAAAAATTAGATTTTTTCAGCTAAAACTTTGGCGGATCCATGCAACCCATACCTACCTGCACTCCCCAGGGTGTCTAGTTTTCAGAAATATGTGGGTTTGGTAAGTTTCCCTAGATGGCCACCGAGCCCGGTGCCAAATACCCAGGTGACCTGACCCCTCTTGCAAAACCAGGTAGTTTTATGATGGGTAATTTTGAAGTCTCCACAGTACAATTTGGGCCATTTCCTGTTGCGGCCACTATGTCTACCCACACAAGTGAAGTACCATTTTTATCGGGAGACCTGGGGGAGCGCTGGGTGGTAGGAAATTTGTGTCGACCCAGTAATCCCACAACTTTCTCACACAGAAAAGTGAGGAAAATGTGATTTTGTTTAGCTAAATTTAAGGTTTGCAGGGGATTCTGGGTAGGAAAATGTTGGAAGATCCACGCAAGCCACACCTCCCTGGACTCCCCTGGGTGTCTATTTTTCAGAAATGTCTGGATTTGGTAGGTTTCCCTAGATGGCTGCTGAGCCTGGGACCAAAAATGCAGGTGACCCCCAGGAAAAACGAGGTTGTTTTGTGATAGATAGGGGAGCACCTGTGTTTTTGGTCCTGGGTTTGCAGACATCTAGGGGAACTTAAAAAACCCAGACATTTCTGAAAACTAAACACCCGTGGGAGTCCAGGGAAGTGTGGCTTGCTTTGATTTTTAAACTCACTTCACTGTCTCTGATCACTACTGCAAACAGCAGTTGGTCTCCCTCCAGGTGGAGGAAAGCACAATTAAGACCCTATGATGATGCTTTTCACGTAACCACTGAAGCGGAAAATCAAGATATACCGCTCCGACGTCTTTCACATGAATTAGGGTTTTTGAGACTGTAAAAAACCAAGACCATGGTTATAAAACAGGACAAGTGATCTGTTATCTATTGGTTATTTGCTTTGATCCCTCACCATTTTCCTTCCAAGAATCCGCTGGAAACCTCAAATTTAGCTAAAAAGTCACATTTTCCACCAATATCTGTGTGGGAAAGTTGTGGGATCACCGCAAGGCACACATTTCCTACCACTCAGCGTTCCCCTCTGTCTACCGATAAAAATTATACCTTAATTGTGTGGATGGGCCAAGTGCCTATAACATGGAAGGGCCAAAAACTTGTAGAGATTGAGGGGGAACCCAAAGGGAGTCCAAGAGGACAGTTTGTTTATACGTTTTTAAGCTGATGCTACTTTGGGCTATAAACACAAAACAAGGGAACCCTTGTAGTCAGAAGGGACCAAGGGTAGTAGTGAGTTATTCTAGACAGCAGTCCCTTTCAAGCGAGATACATAATTATAGCCACAAAACTTCTATCAACATTGGGTCTATTACTTTCCAAATGGACAATATTAGGATTTGTTTAACTAACAAAAATAAAACATGGAAACAATACATAGCAAAGTGAGCAAGAAGATTTCCTTACCTCAGGCATGTAACTTAAAGATGACATTTTAGTGAAATAAAAAATAACAGTAGCCACAATGAAAAGAACATCTTGTACTCCGCATAAATCACAAATAACAGTTCGAGTTAAGATGTGGTTGTCGACGACGTTTGGATCCCCAACATCGGTTATGGGATCATCATCAGGACTAGTGAATCAGAATGCCTGAGAAGTTGCCTGGATAAGGTCGGGAAGAGGGGTAGGAAGATCAAGGGAGAAGGAGTGGGAAGGTAAGGGGAGAAAGGAGTAAATTAATTAAGAGTCGAGGTGAATATATGAATTTTCGCACTTACACCAATGTGAGCAATATTACAATTTGCGCTTACCGTGATGCGCGCACACTTGGCATTCATGGACCTTCGTATCGTGATCCTCGCAGCCAGCATCACCATGTTCCAATCTCTGCATCTTTTGTAAGACCCTTTTCTATCTGCATATGGCATACTAGGCGTCACCTATAGGTCGCGTACACCTAATTCTTCTCACCTAGACCATCACTTAATCCTGCAGAAGAGTTCCTGCTTAAGAGTTCAGACTGAGCTCCTTCATACCCACCACACTGGGTCCCCAGCATGCTGTGTGTGCCATTAATTTTTATATTGCTCACATTGGTGTAAGTGTAAAAATTCATATATTCACCTTGCCTCCTGATAATTTACTCCTTTCTCCCCTTACCTTCCCACCCCTTCTCCCCTCATCTTCCTACCCCTCTCCCTGACCTTATCAAGGCAACTTCTCAGGCATTCTGATTAACTAGTCCTGATTACGATCCCATAACCGATGTTGGGGATCGAAACATGGTCGACAACCACATCTTAACTCTTACCGTTATTTGTGATTTATACGGTGTACAAGATGTTCTTTTCATTGTGACTACTGTTATTTTTTTATCTCACTAAAAAGTCACCCTTAAGTTACATGCCTGAGGTAAGGAAATCTTTTGATTTCGGAAACTCCACCACTTCCTGCTCACTTTGTTATGTATTGTTTACATGTTTTATTTTTGTCAGTTAAATAAATCCTAATATTGTCCATTTGGATATAAATTAACACAATGCTGATTGAAGTTTTGTGGCTATAATTATGTATCTCGCTTGAAAGGGACTGCTGTCTCTAATAACTCGCTACTTTGGGCACCCACACAAGTGAGGTATAATTTTTCTCGGGAGACCAAGGGGAATGATCGGTAGTAGGACATTTGTTCCTGAGCAGTGATCCTACAACTTACCCACAAAGAAATGTGAGGAATATGTGACGTTGTAAGTAAATTTCAGGTTTGCAGGGGTTCTGCATTGTTTAGCCAATCTGAAAGAAACCAAGAGTCCTGCTACAGACCCTTCTTATCACTTTAAGAAGAGTACTTGCGTATGGTATCTTGTCAAGAAGGTTAATTCATTAGCATGTCAGTACAAGAAATTAACATTCTACTTTCCCTGACCGTACCTACCGGTCTTTGTTAGCCATAGCTAGTCAAATCAGATATGTACAACAGCTTAAAAATCCCAAGGAAAGCACAGGATACGAGACACCGCTTTGGTCAGTCAGGGATAAAAAAGTAACAGAGCTCCAAGTAAGTCCAAAAGACAGATTTTCAAAGGGCACCTCACTCTACGGTCTCCGCACTACACCAATTGCCCTAAGTGCAGATGAAATTTGCCTTTGCCAGGCCATAATTCTGACTGCTAGTGGCGTAGTTCCAAAATATTGGGAACAACGCCCAAAGTATTAGGCATGGTGCACATCTCCTCCGAGGCCCGAGCACACAGGAACCCTCTTGCAGATAGACAGCACGTGTGATGGAAACGTAGCAGTAACAACCGCAGGAACATGCGCAGTGGAATGAAAGCACTCACTGCTTCAAACGAAAGAGACAAAAAGTATTCGATCACAGCACCACAGGAAGGGCCCTGCTTCTTGTTGCTGACGGGCCCAGTAGGCTCTGTTCCCCCGCACCACGAGCTGTCACTGCACTATATAGCGCTCTGAATTCAAGCCAGGTGTGTGCAGCAAAGGGCCTCCTCCTATCCCTGTGGTGACTGAGACACATAGTCCCCAAACCTAGTAATGACGTTCTGTTCCTGATAGAATTACAACAGATCAGAGGGTTAACACGCTTGGCCTGACTTCTTCCTGTTGCTGACAGGCCCAGGAGAATCTGTTCCCCGCAGCAGAAGTTGTCACTGCGCTATTTAGCGCTCTCTATTCAGGCTAGGTGTGCGCAGCAAAGGGCCTCCTCCTCACCCTGTGGTGACTGGGACACACAGTCTCGCATCCTGGAAATGGCGCTCTGTTCCCCCACAGCAGGAGCTATCACTGTGCTATATAGCACCCTGAATTCAGGCCAAGGGCTGTATTACAGAAGGCGCCCCGGGGCACAACAGGTGTTTGCCCCCGCTTTGCGCGCCCATGGAGTATTTTGGTATTATAGAAGGGGGTGCAGACGCTTGTGCATCCCCTTCTATAATACTAATAGCACTAGCGCACTTAAAGTGTTACCTTCAGAGGGTGTTACCTCATTTGCATAGGGGCTTGCTCTATGCAAATAAGGGAATTCCTTTGACTCTGCGCCCGCGCCATATTACAGACACGGGCGCAGAGTCAAAGAAGCCCTTAGGAGGCGCACTGACAGTGCGCCATTTAAAAGGTTGTGCACGGTCAATGCACCCCAAGCTCAGCCCTCTGTAGGGGGTAAAGGGGGTCCCATGGAACCGCCAGACATCCCCTTGCAGGTGTGAGCAGTCACTGACTGCACCCGCCTGCAAGGGGATCTCTAATCCCCTTTGAAAGTGTAGGCGGCACTGTGAAAACACGGAGCAGCTGCTCCATGTTTTCACATGAATGTGCTGCCCCCAGGGCACTGCAAGGTCGCAGCTGCACTGGAGGCAGCGCATACATCACAATGGAGAGCATTATCATTGTTTGCGCCCGGCACACCTTTTGAAAGGTGCGCTGGGCGCAAACAATGATAATGTGTTATACGGCCCCAGGTGTGTGCAGCAAAGGGCCTCCCCCTCGCCCTGTGGTTACTGGGACACATAGTCCCCGATCCTGGAAATAGCGCTCTGTTACTCCACAACAGGAGTTGTCACTGCGGTATATAGCGCTCTAAATTCAGGCCAGGTGTGTGCAGCAAAGGGCCTTCCTCTCGCGTAACTAGGACACGTAGTCTCCGATCCTAGAAATGGCGCTCTGTTACGCCACAGCAGGAGTTGTCACTGCGGTATATAGCGTTCTGAATTCAGGCTAGGTGTGTGCAGCAAAGGGCCTCCCTCTCGCGTGACTGGGACACGTAGTCCCCGATCCTAGAAATGGCTCTCTGTTACTCCACAGCAGGAGTTGTCACTGCGGTATATAGCGTTCTGAATTCAGGCTAGGTGTGTGCAGCAAAGGGCCTCCCTCTTGCGTGACTGGGACATGTAGTCCCCGATCCTAGAAATGGCGCTCTGTTACTCCACAGCAGGAGTTGTCACTGCGGTATATAGCGCTCTGAATTCAGGCTAGGTGTGTGCAGCAAAGGGGCTCCCTCTCGCGTGACTGGGACACGTAGTCCCCGATCCTAGAAATGGCACTCTGTTACTCCACAGCAGGAGTTGTCACTGCGGTATATAGCGTTCTGAATTCAGGCTAGGTGTGTGCAGCAAAGGGCCTCCCTCTCGCATGACTGGGACACGTAGTCCCCGATCCTAGAAATGGCGCTCTGTTACTCCACAGCAGGAGTTGTCACTGCTGTATATAGTGTTCTGAATTCAGGCTAGGTGTGTGCAGCAAAGGGCCGCCTCCCCCTGTGGTGACTGGGACACATAGTCCCCGATCCTTGAAATGGTGCTCTGTAAGGCTGCCGGGGGGGGGGGGTTGCGCAGCGGCCCGCCCCTTCGAGGGCGGCCGCCTTAGTGCCACAAGAAGGCACAGGGTTGGGAGGTCGAGTCCCTGGGCTTGACCTAGGGAGACCCCACTAGCGGCTGTTTCCGGCGAGGGCGGGGGAGCAGACGGGTACATATACTGTCTCCCATTGCTAGGCACCGTGCTCCTAATTGCACCAGTCTTTGGGCAGGGTGGACCATATTGAAATTGCTAGTGTGTGCTGCCCATGCCTTGCTTTTAGCCGTTGGGGCCAGAAATAGTCAATTGGTTTTGTATACTGCAGGGGGAGGGACTCCTATCATCTTAAACCCGGCCAATATAGAGCATAGTGTTACAAACTTTCCAGATTTGCAGTTACATGGGCATCGCTCCTTTTTCTTCCTCGCACAATTCTAATGCATGTTTATGTAAGGGCACGGCATAGCACAAGACCTGCTAACTACATAAATCCTCCAGTACCTTCAGTATACGTGCGCGCACAGATCTCTCACTTCCTGTGGAGGGCAAATGAGACCGAGTGGACCTGAAACACCTAGTAAATGCGTGGTGTGTTGGTGGACGGTCTGTATGCCATAGCCAGTGCCTGAGCATGCTGGCTAGCCCTGCAGACCAGTTTTACTCTGTAAAACACTTGTAGCTGCGCAGGGCTCCCTCGGTTCTGTCGAGGTCTTTTATATTAGCCGAGCACTCCTGGGACACTGCACCACTACGGTCGGGAGCAGGGGGAGGTGTCACTTTGCTTCCAGCACTTAGGCTAAGCAAAGAGTTACGCCTAGTGCTGAGTAAGTGTTAATGTTACCTGGTCGTTCATAGGGGCTCCTTAGGGGAGGATGACCTAGCGGCAAGGAACAGCTAGGGTGGTTTACGTGTGCTTCAGCGATCATGGAAAAAGTATGCATCGCGGGCCCTGGCTCACACGGAAGTGGGCAAAGATCGCACACTCCACAGGTGCCGAGGCTTGCTCTTTGCCTGGCATTGGGGTTCCAGGTTACTTCTGTAGGGCTAGGCCTTCAGATGCTGTAAGGATGCCCGTTTTTATTCACTCGACTGTTAAACGATTGGTATTTCCGGGGTTATCCGCGGGTGTTGAGCGTTTGGCGCTTGTTGTTTTTCCATCGGGTCGGTTTGATGCGGGATGGTGGTTTTTGGGCACTGCCACGTGGTGGGCCTTGCTTTGTCTGACTGGGATTAGCCTTCCTTTAATCTCTCTGTGTGTCATACACGGTTGTAAGACGGGGGGGCAACTAGCCCTGGCTGATTGAGTTGTGAGTACTGTTATTAGTATTAAACCATCAGGTACCCGGGTACTGATATTTGCACCCAAACAATAGGTACTCCAGGACGCATGTCCTTCTTTGCACTCATCCCCAGTCAGGCTGTCCCTCCTCCCCCCTCCCCCCTCCCCCCCCAATCCGTGGAGCAATAGGGGTCCAAATACTTGTGGGGTGGGCAGGCTTGGGCAGAGGTTGGTGGCGAACTCCCACATCATTCGGTATGAGGATTTCGTTAAGTCTTGGGGCAGGGCACAGGCCTCTTCCTCTTGCTGTGCTTGTTCTTCTAGGTGTGGTCGGTTCAAGTGACGGAAGAGAGCAATCATCGCATGGTATATCTGGGCATGAAGGAACGCCAGGCAGGATTGTAGCGTAGGCAGATAGTGGTACTTAGCGGGGACTGGATGTGGGTCTCAATGGCATGCCTCCATGCTAGGGGACCAGGGACCTAGGTCACGCACATCAGGCAATGACAAGGGAACTGGGACCATTTGTACTGAATATACAGGAGTGGTTCCCACCACGGTGGTCAGATGGGAAGCTGTCATCTTTATTCTCACTGGAAGCCCTTACTCCATCACGCCTATTGTAAGCTGAGGATGCCTGTTGACGCTGTTAGACCTGCTATTAGTTATTATACGCACTTGTGTGCCTTGGCATGGCTTGTCTCGCATCAGGGCCAGTTTGGGATTACTGGCGAATTGTCTGCTCTAGGGCTGAAGCAGGCGCCTACAATACAGGACAAGATTGATTAGGCCAGGCAACATGACAAAGGTCTTTGGCATTGGCAGAATGGTGCAGGCTGCGAAGTAGCATCTTTGCAGAACATAGATGTGTCAACATTCTGCTAGGAAATGATGAGCAGCAGGAAGGTTTTGAACCATGGTGAGCAATTGTTGTGGGTTTCGTGCTCAACAGGAGCAAGGGAATTGCATTCTGTTCCATCAAGCTATGGGTACGGTCTATAGCACCAGAAACTGTAAAGCTGCCATGTTCGCCTGGGACTGGGCGGCCAATGCCATCTAACTTGGCAGCCAGACACTGAGTAGGCAAAGACATACTTGCGAGGGTGCAACGGGCACTCAGCAGTAGAGTTAGTTGAGGTCATCACACCCCGATACAACGTCAGTGATAAAACGTAGGTTGTGGCTACACACGACCAGGCACTCCAGGGTAGCTGGGGCGGGAGTGTGCCAGTGCCTAGAGGGTGCGGGTTGCCTGGTTTAGGGCTGCTGGTTTGGAGGGAACACTAATACGGATCGCCACAAGAGCACATTTTGCATTCATAGAAGGCTGAACTGCTGCCTTTTGGCATGGTGTCAGTTGCTTTAGTCCAAGCATGGGTTATAGGCCGGGGGCCTGCCCAGGGATTCGTGTCAACAGGCAGGTGAAACAGCAGAACTTAGAGGGGCCTGGGTTTGACCTCTGGATACATGGGCGGAGCCTGGCTGCTCACTTAGTAGCCCGTCCTTGAGTTCGACGAAACAGGTACCATGGATGCGAGTATCGGTACCGGGTAATGCCTCCTGCCCTTCAGCACTGGCTGGCAGCTATGCAGGTTGTGGAAGTGGCCTTCCTCGGGGGCGATATGGTCCACATGATTAAGGGAAACCCCGGGGTAACGCTTTTGGGCTACCAATTAGCAGGAGAACAACTGGCTTACCCAGTATCCAAGATAGAGAAGAATTTTACACGTTGGTCCTCCTCTGTGGTCACTCTGTCCTGTCCCTCCCTGCCATACTAGCAAATTTTGGGAGGGCAAGGCTTCCCATTTGGTGGTGACTGATGGAATGCGATGGACATACTCCAACTGAGTGAAGGAGGGGGTAAGGCGGGCTTGTCAACTCTTACCCCTCCCGCATTGGCACTGCCAGGCAGGAGTGTCTTGTCAAAGGGATTGTTCTTCAGCCATGCAAAGGCTACATTGGACCAACGCCTAGTTATAGGTTTACGGTCATTTCAGTCAAAATACACGGGGGAGTTAGAAAGGATGAGGACACCTGTCCTGAGGGGCATGCCGCCCGCCGGTCCGGTTGGGCGTAGATTTGTTTTGGCTGGACCTGGGAGAAGCCCGGTATCAGTATGCTGTAGGTAAAAAGGTCTACCTGGAGCCATGCGCAGTTGCGCAGAGCAAAGAGGTTTGGGCTTTATCAGGCATGGTCTTATACACGCCAAGTCCACAGGGTGCCGGGAGGGAGATGGGGTGCACCTCCCTAGTTTAGGCACGGTTCTTTTCCTACTGGACCTAAGGGAAGCTTTGGCTGCAGCAGGTTGTAAGGAAATAGGTCTACATTGGTGGGGGGCCCTGGTAGTGACGGGGGCCACTCCCAAGGCTGTGGAGGAGTTACAGGGCGATCCAGGGTCTGCACATACCAAGGGGTACATCATGCAGCAGCACCGCGGGGTGCTAAGCCAGGATACCCAGGGATGTTTTAGAGTGTCCCCTGGAAGGACGACGGCGCCCCGTTAGCCGGAAGGCGGTTGTGGGTCTGAGCAACCGGGGGCTGCCATGTATGCTCCGCCCACCCATCACGGGGGGGCGTGTGAAGCAAGTGGACGGGTGGTCCACGGATGGGAGGGGTGGACCCTCCCAATATTTGGTATACACCAGCTGGCGTTGCCATGGTGATTCTAGGCTTATCAGACGGGCAGGCGGCATAGGGGCTGGCCTGCCCTGGGATCGCCCGTAAGATAACCCACCTCGTTTGCATATTGGTTTATGCTAATAAAACCTGCAGCAATATTTCTCCACCTACATTACAGTGTCGTGTGTTTTATTCATGTACTTATGTGTTTGTGACAACTGTTGCCGATATTGGCACTATGTAAGGCTGCCCGGGGGGGGGTTGCGCAGCGGCCCGCCCCTTCGAGGGCGGCCGCCTTAGTGCCACAAGAAGGCACAGGGTTGGGAGGTCGAGTCCCTGGGCTTGACCTAGGGAGACCCCACTAGCGGCTGTTTCCGGCGAGGGCGGGGGAGCAGACGGGTACATATACTGTCTCCGCCCCCTCCTCGCCCTCTTGTCCTCTCGTTCGCCTTGCCCTCCCCACCGCTTACCCGGCGTCCGGAGGGACAAAGGGGGGGGCAGGTTTTTTTTCTAACAATTTTCTTTGTGTTGCAGGAGGAGTTACAGGGCGATCCAGGGTCTGCACATACCAAAGGGTACATCATGCAGCAGCACCGCGGGGTGCTAAGCCAGGATACCCAGGGATGTTTTAGAGGGTCCCCTGGAAGAACGACGGCGCCCCGTTAGCCGGAAGGCGGTTGTGGGTCTGAGCAACCGGGGGCTGCCATGTATGCTCCGCCCACCCATCACGGGGGGGCGTGTGAAGCAAGTGGACGGGTGGTCCACGGATGGGAGGGGTGGACCCTCCCAATATTTGGTATACACCAGCTGGCATTGCCATGGTGATTCTAGGCTTATCAGACGGGCAGGCGGCATAGGGGCTGGCCTGCCCTGGGATCGCCCGTAAGATAACCCACCTCGTTTGCATATTGGTTTATGCTAATAAAACCTGCAGCAATATTTCTCCACCTACATTACAGTGTTGTGTGTTTTATTCATGTACTTATGTGTTTGTGACAACTGTTGCCGATATTGGCACTATGTTACTGGTCCGAGTACAACCGCTCAGATAATTAACACTCCTGGCCCTGCTTCTTCCTGTTGCTGACGGGCCAAGGAGGCTCTGTTCCCCCGCAGGAGTCACTGCGCTATATAGCGCTCTGAATTCAGGCCAGGTGTGTGCAGCAAAGGCCTCCTCCTCCTCGCCCTCTGGTGACTGAAATACGTAGTCCCTGATCCTGGAAATGGCGCCGTCACTCCGAAGCAGTAGTTGTCACTTCGCTATATAGCGCCCTGAATTCAGGCCAGGTATGTGCAGCAAAGGGCCTCCTCCTCACCCAGTGGTGACTGGGACATGTTGTCCCCGATCCTGGAAATGGTGCTCTTTACCCCACAGCAGGAGTTGTCACTGTGTTATATAGTGCTCTGAATTCTGGCCAGGTGTGTGCAACAAAGGGCCTCCTCCTCGCCTTGTGGCGACTGGGACACATATTCCTTGAAATGGCGTTCTGTTCCTGATCTGAGTTCAACAGCTCAGATGGTTAACACGCTTGGCCCTGCTTCTTCCTGTTGCCGACGGGTCCAGGAGGCTCTGTTCCTCCGCAGCAGGAGTTGTCACCGCGTTGTGTATTGCTCTGAATTCAAGCCAGGTGTGTGCAGCAAAGGGCCTCCTCTTCGCCCTGTGGTGACTGGGATATGTAGTCCCCACTCCTGGAAATGGCGCTCTGTTCCCAATCCGACTACAACAGCTCAGAGGGTTAACACTTGCTACAGAGCTTAGCTGTGTAACTTCTAGCTCATAGGTGCCAATCCCATTATGGTAGCTCAGAGGGTTAATGCTCCTTGCTGACAGTTTCTAGGTACACTAAGAGTACAGGGCTTGGTAAAGTACTAATAAAAAGATCTGCTAAAAGGACGGCAATACAGGCAAAGTTGACTCAGCGATCAGTTGGGCAATCATTTCTTCTACTATCAAGAGCGAAAAGAAACCCTACCATTCGCAATTTATGTGATAGGAGGATAGGAGCTCACCTTCAGCGAGGAGGGCCGCTAGGATGCAGGCGATGGGGCAGGTTGTCACAATGCTGACAGAGGGCTGGTGGGTGCTTTAGGTACAAGCAGATGGTGGTATGGATTACCGGGTATTGTGGCATGGATGGTCAAAATGCAATTTGTTCCTGAGAGTGTAGTTTTTTTGAGGAAAGGAGGAACATGGCGGCCGCTAGCTAAACGGTTGCGGCTCCTCTCTCCCTGGACAGCGTAGATTCTATGCTAAAATGAGCAGAATGGCAACAATGGGTACATTGTAATCATTTTTAAGTGTAAAAACTCCCTTTTGATGAGTTAAACCCCCTAACCTTTTAACTGTATCTCTCGACGATATGCCCCCGGAAACCCGCTTGATCAGAGGACGCAAGGCGCTCCGAGCTCATGCCGAATACACGGACAAATTTCCCGCAAGAGCAGGCATGGACGCGGGAGCCGACGTGGTTTGGAGTTCAGCGACGTTGGCGTTGGGAGGAGGCAGCTCGATCGTGTCGGAGAAGGGACCTCGTCAGCTTCCAATTCTGGGTTGCAGGAGGCAGGGACAGAGGAAGCAACAGTCTAAACAGCAGCGTCTCCGTTCTCCGGCAAGTTATCCCTGATTCACGAGTTGGTGGGGGCAATGGACTGAAAATCTCCTCACAGGTAGGTAGTCGGCGTCTTTCTCTCTTTTCTGTACGAGGTAAGGTCTGTGCCAAGCTCGGGGAGTTTTTTGACAAAGTGGACAGAGCGGATATTAGTTCTCTTGACTATATCGCAAGCAAGCCTACTCCTCCTTCAAAAATAAACCGAGACTTTTTTGATGTTTGTGTGGAAGCAGGGCCGGAATCAGAGTCAGGTTTAGGTGAGATTAAGAGGTTGGAGGCGAGAAAAGGCGAGATACCTAAAGTAAACAGGTATACCCTCTGCACGAGAGTGATTTGCGCTTCAAGTATTGACAAGCTTGGATATCCTGCCGCTCCCCTCCGGTAATATCTGAAGTAAAACGGAGGGGCGATACAGAGGGGGGAGCTGAGATTAAAAGTAAAAGGACGGACAATAGTAGGAGAGGCGTGAAGGCAAAAAGAGCTCCCCTTCAAGGGTTAAAATCACTCCCTCCCTTAAAACTTATTATAAAGTTATGTATTCTTCAAGCACAAGCACCTCTGCCTCCGTGCCTTCTGCGCCTGCTACTTCAATTAGTACTCGCCCTAAAGTGATCAAACCTGTCTTCGCGCCGGCTACTCAGCCACCTACAGGGAAGGAGGGGGGCATACCTATCCACGAGACAACCCCAGGGCTAGTTGAGGTGTGCTCCGCTATACATCTCACTAACAGATATTCTCCCCTAGCTCTACATGGAGCTCAGACAGGAGGCGAAGAGGCTTTCCAAAATGGGGATATTAGCATTGCTACCTCTGCTACCTCTGCCTCAGCAGGTATGAAACCTCCACCAGATAACCTAAATAGTTTAGGCATAGCTATGGCCATTGATTCAGCAATAAGTCACCGCCGATTCGGCTCCTTATTCGGCAGCCTCAGGAACGGAACCACACTCCTTGGCTGACATCTTGCTCGGAATTAAAGAGGAATTGTCCAATAGGTTTAAGGTGTCCGAACTGAATCAAGCAGAGCCATCAAAAAGATTTACCATCTCTGAGACTAATCAGGCAGCCATTCAAGCTTCTTGTGAGGTTCTCTCTAACAGGCTGGATGAGGTTTCTCTCAGAACTGACGCAATAGAGGCAGAGATCCCAAAAATTAAGGACTCTATTAACTCAACAGCCGGGGAGCTTGCTAAGCTATCAGCCCAGAATAAGGATCTCAGAGACGATGTAGAATGCTTGGAAAATTATTCCCGCCGGAATAATTTATTACTCCTGAATGTTCCGGAAGCTCTGGAGGGCGCTGATCTAAAGGGATTTATTATCACCCTTTTAAAGGGAACTGTCTTGGTAGGGGCACCAGAGATTGATCTTGTCCATGACATCCAGAGAGTCCATCGAGATCCCTTTAGGAGGAATCCGGTGAAGTCAAAGCCGAGGAAAATATTGGTTAATTTTTTAACCTATTCTGTAAAAGAATTGATTCTTTCCTCCGCCCTTAAAGAGGGCTCCATCAAGTTTAGGGGATCTACCCCTTTTTCCTTCCAAATTAGATCTGACATCTCCCATGTGACAGCTTCAAGGCAATGGGAGTTGGGGAAAAGAATGGAGGAATTAAAAAGTATTGGAGCTAAGGTCCAGCTGAAGTTTCCCGCTCTTCTCCGAGTAATGTGGAACAATCAGATGTACCAAATAAAAACTGGAGAAGAAGCGGACGCCCTAATAGAGACAATTAAAAGTAGCAAAAGGCAATAGGTCAGGTGTTTTATGCAGATTAACCCCAGAAGGAGTTGGGTATGAAAGTCAATAATCTGCTTCAAGGGATCCCAAAACAGTACCATTTAGCTAATATACGCTTTTTGATTTATTGGTCCAGGGGGGATAGGGGTCGAATAGGCCTGCCTACTGGAAGGGTGGGTTCCTCACGGTAGAGGGGGGCACAGGGGGGGCTGTGGAGGGGGGAGAGAGGGTGGGTGGGAGGGCACGGGTGGGGAGCAGTGGGTAAAAAATAAAAAAAATTAACCTCTTCTCACATTAAGTACAAGCTCTGGGAGCCTTCGGTCGGGGGATTGGGTACAATGCAAAGGCCTTAAACCGCAACACGGGGGTAGAAGGATCATCTTCACCTCCTGGAATGTCAATGGATTAAGGTGCCCTCGCAGACAAAGGCTGATTTTAAAGCACCTTGAACTTTCTTCAGCCCAGGTCTGCATCTTACAAGAGACCCACCTGAGGCTTTTCCCTGGATAGACTGCTTTTGTATTTCTCAGCAGTCATCCCACAACAGAGGGGTGGCAATTTTGGTGAAAAAAGGCATACATTGTTCTATAAAAAACTGCTTGACAGATACAACTGGGAGGTGGGTAGCGGCAAACCTGATGGTTGATAATACCAACTTAACCTGTGTATCGTATTATGGCCCAAATACAGATGACCCAACATATATTGGTAAATTCCAGTCAATTTTAACATTGGCAACACCCCCGTTTGTTATCGGAGGTGACTTTAATCTTCTTCTTGACCCGGTTAGGGATAGATCTAACCTGAGCTATTATATTGGCACTCCAAAATCTCTTCGAGCACTTATTAATATGCTACAGGATTTAGACTTGGCAGATGTTTGGAGGGCTAAGAAAGGAGATTTACAGGAATTCACGTTTTATAGCAAAAAGTACGGTCACTCCTCCCGGATTGACTATGTATTGACAGATACACCATCCCTCAATGACATCGAGGATATATTAGTCAAGCCTAGCCATCTTTCAGATCACGCGCCAATTCAGTTTGTCTACAGAGCTAAGGGGTCGGCACCACAGTCAAGGTGGACATTAAATAGAGCTAAGTTGTCTGACCCCGAGATTATTGAGGCCGTTAAGCTTTCCTCCACTGACTTCTTTGAGTTAAACAGGGGATCTACGTCAATGGATTTTATATGGGATGCCTACAAGGCCAACTTGAGAGGCAGTCTGCATAGCCTCATCTGTTTTAAAAATAGATCTGAAGTTAGTGCTCTAAAATCTATTGAGGAGAAAATAAGTCAGTTGGAGAAGGAAAGGAACAGATTACCTCTTGGGGACTTAGAACATCTACCGCAAGTTTTAAAAGATCTAGAAGACGTAAGACGGGAGTACAGAGGTAAGCTAGAAGCAAAGTGCAGAGCACAGTGGCACGTAAGGAACATGCAGAATTTTGAGTACGGGGAGAAAGCAGGGGCTCTTCTTGCTTGGAAATCCAGAATAGATAGAGCGAAAAATAATATCAATAGATTGATAATAAACACCATGGGGGCGATTTCAAGTAAATTTGAAGATCTGCAATCTGGCCTACTTTCCCTTTTTTCAGATCTATACAAAGAAGACCTGGACCCTCCCCCTGCTCAGTTCAAGCCTGGTTAAGTACTAAGTCTCTTCCCTCTATTACAGAGGCATGCAGAAACAGATTAGAGGCCCCGATTACCATGGATTAGATAAGTACGCAAATTAACAAATGTAAGAACAAAAAGGCTGCCGGTTTGGTCTCACTTCCAAATGAAGTATATAAACTTCTGGCGGAAGAACTGACTCCCGCCCTGGCTTCTTTGTTTAACTCTGTGTATAGTCCCGCTGGTAAGGTCCCGGAGTCCTGGAAAGAGGCAACTATAGTCTTGATTCCTAAACCTGGTAAAGACCCTCTAAGAGCTGATTCGTATAGACCAATCTCCCTGCTGAATGCCGACTATAAGATCTTCATGGGCATATTGGCAGGGAGATTGGCGAAGCTGGTCCCCAAGTTGATTCATCCAGACCAAAAGGGTTTTGTGGAAGGCAGGCAGATCCAAGAACAAACTCAGTTAATGATAGGCAATATCGATCTGGCCATCACAAGATCTGATCCTCTGGCTATAATAGCCTTGGATGCGGCCAAAGCTTTCGACAGGGTCTGCTGGGTCTATTTATGGGAGGTACTAGGGTTTGACCCAATATTTATTCAAACCCTGAGAAATTGCTATCAAGGCGCATCTGCACGTATCCTTTTGAATGGGATACTCACCTCAAGTTTCAACATCCAGAGAGGGACCCGGCAGGGATGCCCGATTTCCCCACTCTTGTTCAATATGTATATTTAACCATTAGCTCAAGCCATCAGACTAGATAATGACATCTACCTCTTTAAATCTCAACTTTATATCTGAAAATTAGCTCTATATGCTGATGACTTGACAGTATACACAAGTAATCCAGGAGTGGCTCTTTTACGTCTAGAGTTAATTACGGAGGAATTTGGGGCTCTGTCGGGCTATTTGGTAAACAAATCCAAGACAGAGGTGATGGGCTGGAATGTTGATCAATGGGGAGGAGCCGACTCTTTAGAACTAAGATACTTGGGTATCTATACAGTTAAAGATCTGGCAAGAGTCCCCCTCGTAAATTTATCCAGGGTAACCAAGGAAATTGATCGCCTTTTTTCTAGGTGGAGGAACCTCCCTCTGACCATATACGGGAAAGTTAATCTGGTGAAGATGATCATTCTCCCTAAGCTCTCATATGTCTTTTCTGCAATCCCTCTTTCCTTTCCACAAAATTTAATAAGTTAAATCCAGAGTAGGATTGGGAGTTTCATCTGGGGCGAGAAGGGTACTAGATTATCTTGGAAAAAGTTTAGGCGTAGACTTTCCAAAGGGGGTTTGGCACTTCCGGATATAAGCTGGTATGCAGTGGCTTTCCAGTTTAAAGCTATCCGTATGCTACTGATGAGACCTGAAGAATCGGCGTGGGGGAGACTGCTGGGTGAAATGGCAAGAGCGGAAGGAGGGGGAGGAAGTGAAGAGGCCTTTTTATATAAATTTGGAGCTCCAAAGTACTTTAAAAAAAAGTTTGCCTAAAGGTTCTAAGGGCTGCCCTAGTTATTTGGCATAAAGTTAGAACTACATGGGGGATAGGGTATTATTCACACTATGCGCCTATTTGGGATTCCCCCGGGACACCTCATTGTTTAAAGGACGGACTGGCTTTAGCCATTAGGAGGGCTGGAATTATAATCTGGTCGGAATTGGTAGACTCAGAGGGGATTCTCCCCTGGGAGGTTTTGAGGTCCAGGATTGGCACCGGTTTCTCCAGGTTTAAATTCCTACAGCTGGCTTCATGGTTTGAGGCAGAGAAAGAGCAAGTCAGAGGAAATTGGGAGATAGAAAGGCTATGTCACTCCGCTCTGACTATAAAAAAAAGAGATATCGGTGTGGTACAACCTAGCCCTAGAAGCTGTAGTCCCTAAGACCCCCCTTTCGACTAAAATATGGGAGCAGTCACCCTTTGAGCCGACAATAGAAGCATTGTTTGAGCCATCATTGAAGCTGCTGTATAAATATATTAAATCTGCGGCTTTAAAAAAGAATCACTTCTATTATACCCCAGCAAAAATCACGAAATTCGCCCCAGCGCCAACCCCGAAATGCCAAAGGTGTAAGCTTCCTCTAGCTAATGACTTCCACATATTTTTCGAGTGCCCAGAAATAAAGACCTTCTGGAAGGAAATCGGAGTCATCCTCAAAGATGTGTTTAAATCTAACATCGAGGTTAACATGTCACTGATCTTCTTTGGAGATGATGGCTCATTTTGCGTAAAGGCGTCACAACAGCAAAGAGGCCTATTGTTATACTTGGTTTTGCTTGCACGCAGAGAAATATGTAAGAGATGGAAGGACCCTCAACCACCTAATAGAGAAGAATGGCTTAAGGTCACCTTTGCTATGGCTCATCTGGAATATGGTGGAGTAGAGGAAAAATCTACCAGTCTGTGGCATCCTCTTATGAGTTCGGGACACAACCTACGATTAAATACTCTGGTCCAATGATTACACCAGATACCCATACTAAACAAGGGTCTGGTCGACCAACGGAAACATATGTGGTAAGCTGGGTACCTCCTTCCCCACAGATCGCTTAAGCGGCTTCATAAGATCCACAGGTGTTTACTGGTGAGATGAGGACAGAATTTTCTTTTTTTAAATAAATAAATAAATAAATAAATAAATAAAAAATGCAATTTGTTCCTGATGCAAGACGCAGCGGCGCTAAAGCGCTCCTCCATTATAGAGTCCAGAGGAGTGGTTATAGTCGATCAGGGAGGAAGGTGGAATGACAGAAGAAGGAATGGCTTTTTTTTTTTTTAGAACATGAGAGAAGCTCTAGCTTGAAAATGGAAAAGGATCTGGAAGAAATCCACAATAGTATAAAGGGATTTGTTGGAAAATATTGAGAAATCGCATGTAAAGTCAAAGAATTTCAGTTTTATAAATTGCAACTGGTAAATTTGCAAGACTGCTCTGTGGGCACTGCCTTTGTACTGCACCTGGATGATACACCAACTGGAAACTAAATTGTCTTTTGGTACTTTAACAGCCATTGTTTACCAACATAAGCCCACTCTTGTCACAACCTCAATGAATAAAGCTGAGCGGGTGTAGTATGCTGCTCAGCCAGGATGTGTGTATTTTAGAATGCTGAAGGTTAGAATGTTGGTATGGTCGGTCAGTTGCTGAAAGGGCTGAGCGGCATACAGACTGCTCCTGGTGGGGCTCATCCATTATACAACTTGATACCTAATAAACCTACATGAAAACTACCAAGGCTGGACCATTTATCTTAACATTACATCTGGCGACGATTTGGAAAGGCCCCACGCTTTAACCTTCAAGCAACCTCAAGATAATACAAATCAGCAGAAGCAGCTCAACTCATCTGGCACTACGAGCCCCACCAGTGACCTCCCACCGGTCACCTTCAACTCCAAAGTGCCACTTCCTACCTGCAGATCCTGTTGTCTCCCAGTTTCTGCCTACAGTTCCTGCCTGCATGCCAGTTCCTGAGACACCGTTCGCTCTCAACTCCAGTGTGCCACCCCTGCTTCACGCTCGTGAGTACCTGGCTTTGTTTTTGAGGCACAGAACGGGTCTACACTGCGAGTAACCAGTGCTTCAGCTTCCCGATCGATGCCCGCTTTGATTTGCCTTGCCATTATTTCGCTCTTTGTGTGATCAGGAGCGTCAGACTACAACGTGTGTGAAGAGTCCTCTGTGTCAATGCCTCCAATGATTTTGGCCATGATATTTCTCATCTTCCCCTTGGCCCCCCACCGGCACCCTTTTAAACTAATGTCCGTGTTTGTAATGGGGAGGACATGAGGACGCACGCGTTTTGGGTCATTAACTGTGAGTACACTTTATTTGAATTTCTACAATTGAAGAACCAGGGCCTTATAGGCCTGGCGGCGCAGGGTACGCCTTAATCTCCTGAGTTCACCTGCTTTGTTGAACAGAGACACAGGACACTCGGTTGAGCGTAGAAGATCAGGTTTATTAGCTGCAGCTAAGTACAGTTGTCCCAGAAGTTCATTCAGTATGTTCTTAGGAGACTGCCACTTTACTCCGTGGCGCACAATATTTTATAGCGCGTAGATTCACCAAGAACACTCCCAATGCATACATGATTATCCGATGGGAAGAGTTTGAAAACAAGATATAACCAATGAGAAAAGTTTGAAAACAAGATATCAAGTAGTCCAAATAAATCTCTCTTCCAACTGTTTTTGTCACCCCTCCCCACAAGTTAATCAGTGGTAGTGTCTACAACTCAACTTGCAGGTGGCAGGACATATTTGTATGCTTTGGAGGACAGTTGTGAAATGAGAGAATACAAGTAGAGAATAGCGAAGGCCAGAAGATAAGATAAAGTCAGGAAAGAATGGTGCGAACCAACAGACTGTCGAGACAGGGTTTAGTCAAACCAGACGAGGATTAGTGGACTCAGCCAGTCCCTGACATTAGTTTCGTAAACAGAGGCAGGAGGTTATTTTGACACGTCGCAGTAAGATCAGCAGAAAAAAACTTCGTTCATTGTGCTGCCTGAGTGAGGGCAACACAATGGCGACAGAATACAGAATGGAGTTAAAACTGAATTACCTCAGACCCTCCTTTTGCCATTACTCAGGCAAATCCTAATTCATTGCTAGGTGAGCATTTTCCATTCTACACATTTCATTTAAGCAGGTATATTTAAGCTATCAACAGGGATACAAATAGAGAACAAAGCATCGGGTCATAATTAACATTCAGATAGCAGAAGAAAGTAATGACCATTATTACAAACAGGATTATAATTTTTTCACAACCCTAGGCAAAAGCAAATCCTAAAATTATTTAGGGAACCTTTTCAGGGCTCCTATGCATTTCAGTGACTATTGTATACTCAGGTGAAACAGTGGCGATCCTTATCAATGCTCTCAGGTGAACTGGTGATACTCTTCAACAGAGGATAGACTTCATTCTGCTTTTACTAAACAGAATACTACTCTAAAACAATGCCAGCAAAACAATAAGAATCGGTCTCCTAACACCCATTCTATGCAATTGCACGGGAACCGCTTGTGCAACCATAACTATGTCAAAGTCCGTTCTAAGCCTCTCTGGTAGGCTTCTATCGTCCATCAAATCTGCTTCTGTTGTTTTCTTCCGCATTGGGCATTGGGCCTCTTCATTCAGGCCTTCCATGAAAATAGTGCTTCTCAGTATCCGTTGGAGTGCCCTCCTGGCAAAACTCACAGCTTACTCGAAAGTCTCAATGTCTCAAGGCAGTGCACCAATCCTCTGCGGCAGGCACTACAGATATTGTGCTCGTCGTTGGTCATGGGCACAGATCATCTCGTGCAGACCCAAGTACTATTAATCGGAAAGAGCAACAGACTTTCACGCTCAGCAACACTTTCAGGCTCCAACACTCGCTATTCAGTGTCAGAGGATGTTTGGGCTGCTCTTTCATTTAATTTTCCTTTCATCATGTAGTGCCTTAGATCCTCCGGTGCACTGCCCTTCCGTTGGAGCAAAGAAAAGAGAGGGGGGGGGGTGGCCAAAACTCAGGCCAAGGGGCTCAAGGGATTGCACACTGTCGGAGGTTACCAGCACATGACAGGTAGAAAACTGAAGCCTCAAACCAGCCCTGCCATCAACAACAGGGATCCTTCTCTTTCGCTCTTTTACACTGAAACTCTGGTTTTGTGATGTCCAACGCCTTCTGATGGAGCAAGTACGATGTTTTGGAGATACCATTGATGGCGCGCTGGAGATCGCTGTCCAGCCTTGCTACTTTCTGGGTGCTGGGACTGTAGGGCCAAGACGTCCGTCTTTCATCTGTAGCTGTCACTGATGGGAATTAGGCTTAAATCAGTGTTCTGCAGATTATTATGACTTAATTCCCGCAGGATCTAGTGACGTAGGAGATGTGACACAGTTGTTAGTTTCCCTCAGTTTAGTATAAAAACAGTTCATTGTATTTAACAATAGGACTGCAGGCAGGTGGCCTGCAATCTTCAAGGGAGTGGCCAGAAGCCATGGGACAACTCTGGTTTAGAATGCACTGTCACTCTCATAAGATGCAAAGGCAGTACTTCTAGTCCAGGGGTCTCCAACGAGTAGCTCGGGAGCCACTGGTAGCTCGCCAGTACCTTCAAAGTAGCTCTCTGAGGTGAAGTTAAGCCCAGAATCAATTTCAGAGTAGGTGCCTATTAAAGAAGGCAGCACTGATCATCTCAAGACCCTAAGAGTGACAGCCAGCCAAACGTATCACAGTAACTCATACTAACACTCAAACACACAGGGTGCCAGCCTATATGATCTGCTACATGACAGTCTGTAGCCAATCTCAATATAATTAAGCCACAAGGAGATTGACCATGTTGCAGTCTCTCCTTTATTAGTCACAACATGTGTGTGAACAGTGCACCATCAAAAAGGTATGGCAGCAGTAGCCTGAGCTGTAATCAGTGCTGACCCACCAAAATGTGGGACTGCAGGAGTCAGAGTGAAAATGTGTCAGTTTAGATGCATGATCAGCTCAAAACCTGAGGAGAACAGGGTATGATACAGACCAGAGAAAACTAAGAGACTTTTAGAACAGATCACCATATTAAATGCTCCTAATAGAGAAAGAGGTTGCTCCAAGGGGAGTGTGAAAAAAGAAAGTGCTCATGAGGTAGGACAGATATAAAGGAGGGGAATCCAAAAGGCAAATTCAATAACCAATCAATTAAACATTCTGGTATCATTAGTAAAACTGGACGTGGTTCATAGTGGCACCAGTTTTACAGATAGGCCAGTCCCTTATGGATTTACAAATATTAATTTCATGATTTTCTAATGGGATAAACATCTCTTAAATTACTACATCTGTGTGTTCCTACATTCCTTATCTAGAACACCTCAAAAGGGGAAACACATGATACAAATTATCAGGGGCATGCAGATACCTCCCTTTAATAATTTTACAGCAAGTGCACCATGCAATACACAGGCTAAACAATATCTCCTCATGATCACTGAGAATACCTGTCACTCTAGTCTAATAATTCTTAGGTCTCTGGTGTCTGATCTACAATTTTTCCTTTCCCTAGTCACCTGTCCAGAGGGGGCACTATACCCACTTAAAATCACAATCCTGCTACTCAGGACAGTAAATAAGAAACTCTTGGTGTCTCTTATGACTACATGTAGAAGTGCAATATCATAAGGAAAGTTAGGTCACCTTTAGCAAGAGCCACAGATTTATAGTTCATCCTTAGGGTCTAATCAGGGAACATCAATCTAGGCTGCTCGTCCCTTAAAGGAAGGAGCAGTAACATGACTAACTACAGGTGAACAAAGCTTTGATCCCCATGAGTTGGCAGGGTATGCTCAGACGTTGAGTCCCTTGCTCACTTTGTCACTGGATTCAAGCAAGCCTGGCTGAAGACGGCTGAAATCGGTCCTAGGAAGCTTGTTTCCGGTCCAGGGAAGACATGGCTTGGCAGTTCGGGATGGACTGTTCCCATGAGGCACAGGGTCAGACTGATTTGCATAAGGCCATGTCTGAACTGGGGTGGCAGAGTGGGCTAAAGAACGGTGATGGATTAAACCCAGATCAGTTGACTGGGGGCGAGTGCTTGCAATGTTCAACACTCCGTACATCATTTCCTTTGGTTTTTGCTTTGTTCGCCATAAGTTGGCAGGGTATGCTCAGACGTGAGTCCCTTGCTCACTTTGTCACTGGATTCAAGCAAGCCTGGCTGAAGATGGCTGAAGTGCCAGAAACCGGTCCTAGGAAGCTTGTTTCCGGTCCAGGGAAGACATGGCTTGGCAGTTCAGGCTGGACTGTTCCCATGAGGCACAGGGTCAGACTGATTTGCATAAGGCCATGTCTGAACTGGGTTGGCAGAGTGGGCTAAAGAACGGTGATGGATTAAACCCAGATCAGTTGACTGGGGGTGAGTGCTTGCAATGTTCAACACTCCATACATCATTTCCTTTGGTTTTTGCTAACTACAGGTGACACACTTTTAATCCTGTATATCTCTTTTGTTTATTATTTTTTTCAATACCATTATAGCCAAATAGACATGCACTGGTGAAGTGTTATCTGTCATATTCACAGCATGAAATATCATATCTGTGAAATTTAGTAACCAGAACAAGTCCAACCAACTGTTGCGTAACGATGGGCATCGTCATGACCATCCCCTCACAACACAGGGGAGCTTGTAACAGTATTAAAAGCAAAAGCGTGAACACAACGCAAAAACAAAAAAAGCGCATAAAATAAAAACACACATGCCAAGCCATCAGGTATACTTGCTGTATACCAAGCACAGAAAGCATAGACAAATTTCAATATCATATGTAAATGAACGGTGACGCACAACACTATGTCATGCACTTTATGCACAATGAACCTGTAACTCAAAAACTAATATTCTGGCCTGCTTAATTTGTCAGGCTGCACAAAAATAAACAAACATTTCTTTCCAAAGAAGTTATGCAAAAACACATCTGTTTCAACACACAGCTGACAGCACCCTCTTTTTTGCAATTTGCACATTGATTAGGTCCCACAGGGACATATGGACCACTCGTTCCACCACCTCATGATATGGACCATCGTTGTTTCGTTGGCTGTTAACCCCTGCTTTTTCACTACTCCTCTTCACCTACTGTAACATTCTCAGTCCTTTCTAGTCTTCTCTCACCCTGATTTCCTGCCTATAGCCATTCAGGGCACTCATTTCACCATTATTCCTTCACAACTGACATCTTCGTCAAACCAACTCACGTGTCCAACTGTAGTCTTGTCAGCCCTCGAACCACCCAAAACAATCCATGAATGATCTGTGGGCAGAAGCAAAAAAAAAATACACAACACACAAAAGAAAAACACTTCACATAACACACAAAAATATCAACTATAACTTTTAATCAGGAGACAAAACATAACACACATTAACAAAACACAAAAAATAAAAAATACAAACCTAGTGGTACTTAACTGTAACCATCTTGTCAACTTTGCAATGACTAAAACATGTAAGCATGTTAAGCCACCTTAATTTTAACTGTCTAAAAGGAAAACATTTTCACAGACACTCTGTGTTCCCTTGCGCCACAATTCCTCCTGTGAAAAATGAATCTTAATTTGCTGATCGTTTTTACCTAGGCATGTAGCCCACAAAATTCTAAGAGCTTCATCTTACTTTTTGTCTGAGGCTAATGCCACATTTGTTAAATGAAGGCAACTACGTGGACATTATTTTTCAAAAGCAGAAATACCAATGTATCATTTTCTTCTCAGCACCCTTTTTTTTTAATTTTGTCTTGAACAATATGGGAACAGACAGGGCTCCGTAACGATTCTCGGCTGTCCTATCTTATCAGAAAAGCTAAAAATAGCACCTCAGCGCGAAACCAGCCACTGCGAGCACTCCTGGCCCCCACCTCTTTCCAAGGCTCTCCTGCTGCAAGCATTACACATTTTCATGTCAGCGAAGCTTTCTAAGCAGTGATTTCATCTCCTGGTTTACTCGCTCCTATTTCTAGCCCCCACCTTACAGGCTTCAAGGTCAAAACCTGCCTTCAATTTCTGCATGGCATTCTGCGCTCTGTAGCCCTGTCTCTCTCCTCACCCTGAAGCTTGTCATAGACAAAAAAAAACCTTTCTAACTCTTCCTAACCTGCAATAATTAACCCTATTTAAAAACACATGTTATATATATTCCTTCTTTTAGGGGCTACAATTTATTTCTTTTTTTAAATTATTAAAACATTTACTGTGAATAACTCACAGAACATAATAACATAACATACTAGCTTTAGAACAAATGTTTGTTACTACCCTATGCAACGGTACTTAGTTAATCAACCTTAAAAGGATGAACATCTCAGTAGGTCTAGCTAGAGTTATTATGAAATCTGTTTATTAGTATTTGTTACTTTAGACATAGCATACATCATAAATGCAATAGCCCACAGGCAATGAGTCTGGTACTCAGAGGAGTATCCGTCAATCATGAATGCGATGAGCCACGGGATCCATCGCCACTACGAGGCGTGGAGTAAAGCAAGCCGATAAGTGTCAGGGCCACCGCCCGCATTTGAACAGATTCATGGAACAACCAAAATGGAGTAAGAGAGAACAGGTGAAACAACAGAAGCCCAACAGAACAGCAGCAGCAGGTTCGATCTTAGACCATACGACCCTCAGAATACCCCCCCCCCAGTCCATCCCCCCCCCCAGACCCAGCCCCCCCATCCCCCGTGACATATCGTTTTATGGAGGGCAAGTGTCATTATCCACACATCCGCCCAATTCGGCTAGGACCTCCCCGCCAATCCCCAGAGTGGGTCTCCCCGGCCCACCTCCATTCCCCTCCCCTCCAGGAAGTGGCTCCGCAGTATGTGTCCCACAGAGTCCCAGGGCATCCCCATCCAGCTGTATCAGGGCCTGCAAGTGTACGTCCCATTGAGTCGCTATGGGTGTGCGTCTGAGGCCTAACGTTTCTTCTCGTAAGAGGGCCGTACCCTCCGCCCCCGCCCACACTAGTAGGGAGCTCCGCCACGCCTGCACCCGAGGGGGCTCAGCCGCCTTCCAGCGCTTAGTAAGTAACCGCTTCGCCACGATCAGGCCCAGGTCGAGGAAACGACAGGCAACCTTCGTGGGGGGGGTTCTACGAAACAAGTGCAGCAGACAGGCCGGCCAGTCCCGTTGCGCCAGCGGACCGACACAAGTACGTAACGCTCCATGCACCGTCCGCCAGTATGAGTCGAGCGCTGGACAGCTCCATAACATGTGCACCAATCCAGCATCCAAGGCCCTGCAGCGTGGGCATTCAGCGTCCGCCCGGTGGAAATAGCGATTAATGGAGTCGGGAGTAAGATATGCTCTGTGCAGTATGAAGTACTGGATTTGGCGAAACCGCAGGTTCCTGGGAACCCGTGTGGGCCCCCGCAGTGTATCTCTCCATTCCTTGTCGGTCATGGGGCGGTCCAGGTCCACCTCCCATTTACCCCGTAATGGAGACAGGTCCGCCGCCACCAGTGTCCGAAAGGAGGCCGCGAACCAGCGAATCATGTGACTGCCCCGTCCCATGACGTGGAGGTACTGCATCATGAGGTGCTGTGGCGGCTCCTCCTGAAGAGCACCCCACCGGCTCGTCAGCGTCGCGATTAGCGAGCGGTGACGGAGGAACTGACCGGCCGTTAACCCCGTCTCCTCCGCCAGTTGGGCGAACGGTATAAGCGCACCATCGTGGTAGAGGTCCCCCAGCGTGCAGATATCCACCGCATGCCAGTCGGCAAGCTCTGCCGGGCGCAATATTCCTCGGCCGCTAGGTGAACCCTCGATCGGCATGGCGGGGGCATATGGGATATGCGACCTAGTCAAGTAGAGGGCACGCCGATGGCACTTAGAGGCCACCGCCACTAGAAGGGGCCCCGGCTTGACCACTCTGGCCGTCGGGTGGAACAATGCGATAATATCCGTCAGGGGGAGCGGTGGCTCCATGGATGCCGTGTCATCCCTCTCCCGGTCGGCCAACCACCTGGCCACCCATTGCAGCTGCGCTGCTAGGTAATAGTGCGCAAAGCAGGGCATCGCAAGTCCCCCCCTGACCCGTGGGGAGGTACAACTTAGAAAGCTCTGTGGCGCGCGGTGCCCCACACAAAATCCCGAAGGGAGCGCTCCAAGACGGCGAAAAAGGATGCCGGGATGTAGGTCGGCAGGTTAGCAAAATAGTAGAGGAGTCTGGGCAGGGCCACCATTTTGACCAGTGCAATGCGACCCGTTACCGCAAGTGGGAGGGTGCCCCAGAAACGCATCTGGGCCCTGATCGCCGTCCCCGCCCTGCCCAAGTTACCCTCCACCAGGTCAGCGGGCCGCCGGTACACCTGAATACCCAGATAACGGAATGTATCCGATTGCCACCGGACAGGCACACCCCCAAGCTGGAACCGGGGATCCAGGGTATCATCACGGAACGGGTAGAGACACGACTTGGCTGCGTTCACCCGTAATCCGGAAAGCGTTGCAAACTCCATGAGAACCCGTTCGAGGTCTCCTGAAATGTTCGCCACGTCCCGCACGAAAATCAAGAGGTCATCTGCGTACAAGGAGACCTGATGGGTGGTGTCGCCCATTGGAATGCCGTCTGTCAACACCCTCCGCAGGGTGGCCGCCAAGGGCTCAATGGCAAGTGCAAACAGGAGGGGTGAGAGGGGGCACCCCTGCCTGGTACCTCGGCCAACCGAGATGGCCTCGGAGATATACGGGCCAGTTCTCACCCGGACCACAGGGTTCTTATAGAGGAGCACCGCCATTTGTAGAAACCCAAGGCCTAATCCGTAATGCGATAGTGTTGCCACCAGGTAGCCCCACTCCAGACTATCGAAGGCTTTTTCGAGGTCCAACACTAGGCAGCCCGCCCGTGGCCAATGCTGTGCGCCGTGTGCGGCGACACGGAAGAACCGACGAAGATTAAGCGAAGTGCTGCGCTTTGGCACAAACCCATTCTGATCCCTGTGCACCAGCACAGGCACAGTGGGAGCCAGCCGCTCCGCCAGGACCTTGGCCAGGATCTTGTAATCAGTGTTGAGGAGGGCAAGGGGGCGATAGGACCCTAGATGAGTAGGATCACGCCCCGGTTTAGGGAAGGAGATCAGGTAGGCCTCCCTCATGGAAGCGGGCAGGGTGGCCTCCTCAAGGGCTGTGAGATATAACGCGTGCAGACGGGGCACCAGAGACTCCCGGTATGCTTTGTAGTATTCTGCCGGGAGACCGTCCGGCCCAGGCGCCCTGCCAGAGGCCAATGAGGTCACCGCGTCCCCTATCTCCTCCAGGGTGAGGGGACCCTCCAGAGTTTCCTGGTGGGCATTTGGAACTGTGGGGAGGCCGGCGGCCCCCAGGAACAGATCAAGGTCCCGTGCCTGCCGTCGCCCCACCGAGGTGTACAGGTCTTTGTAGTGGGCCGTGAGGATCTGGTGGATCTCCCGCTGCGTGTGCACCAGTATGCCATCCGGCCCGCGAATGGAGGCTATTGGCGCAGAACCCGATTCCTGTCGGATCAGCCAGGCCAGCAATCGCCCCGCCCTGTCCGACGTGGCGTGGACCCGTGCCGAATGGGCAGCGTAGTTGTGGCAGCGCAACCTCTCCAACAGTTCAGCATGGCGTGCCCGAAGCCGAGCCAGCCTGGTCGAGTCACGCCCACCACCCTCGCCATGGCGCTCGCATGCCAGTAGCCGAGTTTCCAAAGCGGTGAGTAGCAACGTAAGTTGCTTACGAATATTCCCCGTCACCCCCAGACAGTGTCCCCGCATGGCCGCCTTGTGCGCATCCCACTCTATCAACGTGTTCTCCGCCGTGCCCTCATTGAGGTCAAAGAACTGTTCGACCGCTGTGCCGAGCGAGGCCCGGAACTCCGCGTCCTCAAGAGCAGCCGGACGCAAGCGCCAAGTGGGAATGGGGGGGTCTCCCCGGGTCCCAGCAAAGACGTAGTCTAAGAGGGTTGTGGTCCGAATGGGTCCGGCCCAGGTAATCCGCCTGGATTATCAACGGGTTCAGCGACGGAGAGCTCACCACTCTGTCAAGGCGGACGTGAAGGTCATGTACCGCAGAATAATATGAATAGAGCCGATCGGTGGGGTGTAGGGTGCGCCAGACGTCATGTAGGGCCCACCGGGACAGCCAGTCAGTAAGGTTCCTCGCGTTCGAGACTGCTTGTGTGCTACGGAGTGGCGGGTGGGATCTATCAAGGCTCGTGTCCAGCACAGCGTTAAAGTCCCCACCTAGTAGCCAGGGAAGACCCACGTACGGGGTCAGGGCCACCGAGAGGCGATCAAGGAACGACGGTTGGTCAACGTTCGGGGCGTAGATAGAACCCAGGAGCACAAGGTGCCCATTAAGCCGCCCCCGCACCAGGGTATATCGACCGTCAGGGTCAAGCACCGTCTCGGAGCATATGAAGGGCGTGCCTGCCCGTACCCAAACCAGTGTACCCCGAGCATGCGCGGAATATGTGGTCCCAAAAAGCTGTCCCCTCCATCGGGCGCGCAGCCTGTCGAGTTCCTGCCGTGTCATGTGCGTCTCTTGAAGAAGAGCCACCCCTATCTTGTGCCTCTGGAGGTAGGCGAACACAGAATATCGGCGGGCCGGTGTGTGCATGCCCCTAATGTTCCAAGTGACTATTGCAGTGTCAGCCATCGGTGGAGAGCGCAGACAACACTGGGTTCATCGGCCGAAACGGGCTGGCCGGGGAAGGGAAGGGGGAAAAAAGACCGGAAGGACCGCTACTCAGATCGCCCGCTGCAAGAACATGGTGGGTGAAAGAACTGCAGAACGCTGCAGAGTGTAAAGAGGCAAAAGTATAAACAAAATGAACAGAAAGAGCTCCATAACCACAGGGGCGAACCCCAAAACCGGGCATTCGTCCAAACATGCTAGGCTCAATCGCCTGTGAACTACCAGATCAAAGATGGGTGTATGAGGGGCTAAAGAGCAATACCGTTGGTCCTGGCCTGCAAGAGCCCCATGTTACCCCTGTCAGGGCCCCGTGTGCTTGCAGGGCTGCCATTTACCCAACCTCTCCCCAGAGGAGTGTGTGTGGGGATCGCCATCACCCCGTTCCCCCGCAACCAGAACAGTCCCGAAACCCCGGTCCCCGGCCCATGTGTAAGGGGACTCACACTACCCCTCCAGTCACGCGACCCCCCGCCTCACTCACAGAAGCATACAGGGCCTCAAAAGACCCAGTCCAGTGGACAACCGAGGCAGAAGGCAAAACCCCCCCCCCCCCCCCCCCCCCGAGAGTAGTGCGGAACAACCCGCCCGACACCCCAGGGTACCTGCAATGGACACAGTGCAAACCAACAATAGTTCACCCCAGGAGGTCGGCCGTCTGGGGGGTCACCTCTGGCAACACCTGGTCTTCCGGAATCAGGATGGACGGGGAGGAGGACAGGTCAGTCTCAGTGTCACTGTGAATGCGAGCCGCTACGTCCCCCTGGCTGCTCACAGACCCCAGAGTGGCCACCGCCTCCAGAGCCTCCAGCCGCTCCACACGCATCCTCTCCGGACTCGGCGCGGTCGGGGGACTCGGCCCCATCCCACCACGTCGGTCTCTCTGTCGTCGCCATCTCAGCCTCTTTTCCCTACGCACCGCAGGCCCCGGGTCCATGGGCCGGGGGCCACCATGTTGGCCCGTTTCCTCCAACCAGTCCCAAACATCAGACGGGGCATCGAAGAATCGTGTCTCGTCTTTCGTGACCACCCGGAGGCGCGAGGGGAACAGCAGCGAGTATTGGATGTGCAGCTCTCGGAGCCGGCGTTTCACCTCCAGGTAGTTGCTCCTCCGCTGCTGAACAGTCGCAGTGTAGTCTGGGAACAGCATCACCGGGCCACCCCCTATTGTAAGGGCACCCATCTTCCGCGTTTCCCGGAGGATCACGTCCCGGTCCCGGTAGTTGAGGAGGCGAAACAGGAAGGGACGCGGTCGGGCTCCAGGGACAGGCTTCCGCATCGGCACCCTGTGCGCCCTCTCCACCACGAACTGCGGGGAGAGCATTCCTGGGGGCAGGATATCTCGTAGCCAGTCCTCAACAAACTGTTCGGGTTGCCGCCCTTCCACGCCTTCCACCAGGCCCACGACGCGTATGTTCTGGCGCCGAGAGCGGCCCTCCGCATCCTCCGCACGGTCCTCAAGAGTGTTAACTCGGTCGATCAGATCCTGCAAGGTGGCGGAGTGATTGCGCACGATCGGCTGCACATCCTGTAGCGCCTGGCTGTGACCGGTGACGGTGTCCGCCAGCCTGCGATGATCGGCGTGGAGCAGGGTGAAGTCAACCGTGACTTTGTCGATTCGGGACTCCAGTGAAGTGCGGGTGTGTTCCAGTGTGTTGCTCAGGCGGTCGACCTCCGCCAGCATGGCGTCCATTTTGGCCTCCAGGGTCGATGCAGGCGGCGTCGCGGACACAACAGGGCGCCCCGGCGTCGCATCAGGGCCGTCCGCCCTCTGTCTGGGCTCGGCCTGTTTGTTCCTAAGCCGCCCCATGGCCAGCTGCTGCGCCGATGGCATTCAGAGGGCTCGGTGGTGCACGAGGCCGATCGAGGCTCCAATCACCACCAGGCGCCGTTAACGGAGGGGGTCCTGTCCCACTGTCACGGATCGGACCAGTGCCGGGGGCGTCAGGGCGCAGGGCAGCACCGCCGGCGTGGGAGGTGCACCGCGAGCCGTGGGCAGCCAGTAGTCAAAGTCCGCCGGGCCTCCTCTCTCCGTCAGGGCCGCAGCAGCCACTCACCCATGTCCAGCAGCAGGTAAGCGGTCAGTCCCCTGGGCGTCTCACCCCAATCTCAGTCCATCAGCACGAGCAGTAGGGCCAAAACACGGCCGCCAGGGTCGTCTCCGCCACCGCGGTGGTCCGCTTCGCCCCCAAGGGGGCAGCAGTTGGGCACTCGCCAGGGGCCCGTCCCCAGCCTCACATCCAGGGGGGGGGGCCCTCTACGTCAGGTCACTCACCGGGCCCTTGGGTGGTGCAGGCGTCACGTCCTCCTCCAGTGCCCCCAGCCGCCACGTCCTCCACCACCATCCACCGCAGCGGGCCCCTGCCGTCTCAAGGGACTGGGGCCGGCAGGATCACAGCGCGAGGGGCGTCAGCACAGCGCCGGCGATGTAGGGGTTGTCAGTTGCACCGTCTCCCCCAGGGAGTCCCTCGCAGGTCCGCAACTCTCCCGCTGCCGGTCCGCTCCTGAATGCGTGGCCTAGCCGCCTCGTGGCAGGCCGCGTCGCGGAGTAGTATTTGCGGCCGAACGCCGCTTCCAGCGCTCTGCGCGCTCCTCGCCGCTCCGATCTCCAAGGGGGGCGGCGCGCAGGCTGAGGCCGCCCCCGCCGCCACTATGAGTCTCGCTGGGCACCGGGACCCCACAGGCAGGGAGAGATAGTCCTGGCAGCCCCGCAGCACGCTCCGGGCAGGAGAACCGACGGAGAACGGCTCCGTTGCTCTGGAGCTTCACTCGGACGCAGCCATCTTGGCCGTGCGCTCTCTAGCGCCCCCCTAGGTCTAGCTAGAGTTATAACCTTCAATCTTGATATTAAACCCAAACCTCTGCACTGGGCACATTGGCTCACTGAGACATTAAAAGCAACCCCAAATGGGAACAACCTGCAAATTTGTATTATACCTAAATATATGCATTTACTGAAGCCCAGGGAATTTTAAAGCTATTGTAAAGGGCAAGAATGCTGTTTAAATAGTCTATTTTACCCAATTTCGACTTTGATATTTGGGGCACTTAAAAATAAATATCCTATAATTGTGCTACATATTAATTATCCTCAGAATGTTCTTTACAGATTGCAGATATTGGATATTAGACATATCTCTTGCAAATCCTTTAGAAAAATGAGTTTTTTAAAGCCTGCGCCAAGTAAAATTCCATATACAAATGTCCTCATTATGCAGTACAACACAACTTAAATTAAATTATAATGCTAGGAGGTCACAGTATGAGTATTAAGCTTTATAAATAGTAAAAAAAAATGAATTTAGAAGCACTTATTTTTAATAATTATTTTTCATAATTAATAATTATTTTTGATAAACCCAATCATTTTTGATAATTTCACATATAAAAGCAAGCTGCATCCCTTGCCTATCATTTTAGATGCATTCATTAAGCACAGAAGCCTAATTTAAAACATGACAAATTTTTGCGCCACTTTTTTTTAATTTTTTTAACAGAACAATTATTTTAACATTAAAACCAAGAATATTCTTATAAAAATGCTTAAAAAGAAGAAACCCTTAATTGAAATGTCTTCCTGTAATACAAAATAAAGAACCTTAGTTTTGGAACCTTTGAAATGCAAAGTTTCACCCGTGTTCAACTGAGGGCGAAGTCCTGGCTGAGTAAACATTCCTGTCTATTAGAGCTGCTTGCTTAGCGACAATAAAAGCTTGTCTCTCAGTGTTGTAACATGAGCACGGTGGCAGTCTTTTTCAAACTAAGACATATCAATGCGTGTCGCGTTTGAGTTCAGCAAAAATTTACTTCAGCTGAAGTGTTTGCCTGTTAATATCTAATACAATGTATGTAAGTAAAAAATACTATAAGTTTATTTTTCTACAAAACACACAATTTCGTTTTTGAGGCCATTGTATTCCAAGTGAATGTGAATTTTAATTTTATTTTTTAAGCATTTAACAGTTTGTACATGTGCATAATTGCTTACTCTATAAATTATATAGCAACATATAGCTATTTAGCATATCACATGGTTCATTTCTGGATTTTTATTTAATTTCTACTTAATATTAATTAACTGACATTTTGCTTAACAGACTGAAAACATCAAGAAAAACCATAAACACACATTGAGCTCATTTCAGACAAACAGAAAGGGGTCAAACACTCAGGACACATACATTTAACTCACAGAAACACACATTTTAACCCACAGATCAACACTTAGGACAGAAACAAAGGACAGCCCACAGACTGTACTTAAACCAAACCATTTGTAAATACTAGTTGCAAGTCATATTTACAAGAAATGCTTCTTAATAGTGTTCCAAAAGACTGCAAAAAAACCAGCCCAACAGACTGCTATATGTCCTGCCATACGATGTTGTCTATCTAAAACCTCAATTGTATAATCATTCTCATTATCTTTAAACTGCTGGGCAGCCTGTATAACAGTCATGCCCTTTTCCTTCCTATCTCTTTTTGCTTGTCTTATTTCTTTCTGTTTGGCTTCCTTGCGCCAAAGGCGGAAAAAGTCAAACATTGCTGGCCGGGCTTTTCTTTTAAACAAAATTGCTTCCAAATTATCTAATATGTCAGGCTCAAAGCTACCATTCTGTGGCCACTGCAGAACCACATCGTTCTTTGTGTATCGGATCCATGCCTCATTAAAGGCAATGGGGCCAACACCATGTTTAGAATAAAGCTCATAAGTGGGAGTTCCAACCGGAGGAATTGGACAAGAGTCCTCCAGCCGGTAATCCCTATCACAACCAAAACAACAAAACTTTCTAAACTTACTCAGACCAGGCATCGTTATTTCACTGGACTGTTCACAAACATCAAGGGGTTAAATCAAAAAACACAGCACAAATGTACTCACCCCTCGGCTTCGGCTTTTGCAATAGCCGAATCAAAGACCCAAATCAAAACAAAATAGTGGGAGCTACCCACCAATACTTAACTAAGTGTCTTCTTACGCCAACAGAGGCCCGTCTAACGTTTCGCATTACCATACATCACCAAAAAGGGCCAAAGCAAGGCGGCAGTCAGGGCAGCAGTCGTCAGCAGCCGTCAGGAAGGAGAAACCGCGCTGAAAAAGACCTTCGGACCACTTCGACATACAGGGGTCGCTTGACGTGGTTCGCGATTCCTCCAGAATTTTCTTGCGGGGTTCCTCACGATCCTCGGGCAAGAACTGCTACCTCTGAAGCCGCCTCACAGAGAGCACCAATTGAAGAACCAGGGCCTTATAGGCCTGGCGGCGCAGGGTGCGCCTTAATCGCCTGAGTTCACCTGCTTTGTTGAACAGAGACACAGGACACTCTGTTGAGCGTAGAAGATCAGGTTTATTAGATGCAGCTAAGTACAGTTGTCCCAGAAGTACATTCAGTATGTTCTTAGGAGACTGCCACTTTACTCCGTGGCGCACAATCTTTTATAGCGCATAGATTCACCAAGAACACTCCCAATGCATACATGATTATCCAATGAGAAGAGTTTGAAAACAAGATATAACCAATGAGTAAAATGTTTGAAAACAAGATATCAAGTAATCCAAATAAACCTCTCTTCCAACTGTTTTTGTAACCCCTCCCCACAAGTTAATCAGTGGTAGTGTCTACAACTCAACTTGCAGGTGGCAGGACATATTTGTATGCTTTGGAGGACAGTTGTAAAATGAGAGAATACAAGTACAGAATAGCGAAGGCCAGAAGATAAGATAAAGTCAGGAAAGAATGGTGCGAACTAACAGACTGTCGAGACAGGGTTTAGTCAAACCAGACGAGGATTAGTGGACTCAGCCAGTCCCTGACATTAGTTTCGTAAACAGAGGCAGGAGGTTATTTTGACACGTCGCAGTAAGATCAGCAGAAAAAAACTTTGTTCATTGTGCTGCCTGAGTGAGGGCAACAAAATGGCGACAGAATACAGAATGGAGTTAAAACTGAATTACCTCACAATTCACCTCTCTTCTACGGCAGTCCAACCGCTTCCAACATTTAAACGGTCATGCCTTTTTCAAATATGGCACGAGCGGTCTTCAGCACGCATTTTCACAGCGCGTGCAGTCTTTACCTGTGCTCATCGTTCTTCCTTCTATGACGACTTCTTTCAGCATCACCTCAGCTGTCCAGCGATCTTTGGAGCATCCTCGTGCTGTGAGCCACCCTGCCCTACGTCGTACTGCCATGTTGATTTAGGCGCTTTTCTTCACTTCATCTGCAGTTTCCAGCATTTTACAGTTGTGCCAACTATGATTTCACGCGATCTCCATCGCGCCTCCTCCCGATGCTTGGTTTTGATTCAGGAGCATCGGAGCGGCTTAATGGATCATCCACAGGTACTGGTTCACTTTGTATACTTAAACCGGATACCCCCTCACTTGGATTTGGTAACTTTCTGCATCACTTCGATCTGCTGTTTCTCGAAGTACCTACTCTACTTTAACTTTTGCAACAGTGCCATCTAGCGTTTATCATTCACCACTGCATCTCCTCAAGGAAAACAAAATCCCACCTGATTTAATGCATATTTTCGAGTGTTCCTTCTGTTATTTTAAATTGAAGTTGATTCCATCACACTCTACCTCGCCTGAAGTTACCCGCAAGGCTCACACCATTACCATATGGCATTTACAATTTTCATGATTTTTACATCATTTTTATGTACTTGCCGTAACCTGTTAATAGCGCTAACTGTTACTGCAAATTAAATTTTACTGTGTAGCTTGTTTAAAAAAAAAAAAGGGGGGAGGGGTAGTTCAATTACGTTGTTCACATCATACGTTTTCTACTATGTGGCAGCTTTCTCCACACCAACTTCTTAAGCTTCTTCATATTATCTGTTGTGTGTTTGCTTCCACACCTTCTTCTGCTCTGAATGTCAGTTTCATCCCCTGCGCTTACATGTGTTACCTCAAGCCACACCTACTGACACATTACATTGTTTTACACATCGCATTATAAGCTTACTGTATGCGCATGTTTGTTCATGACATCATTTCTGGTACATCCTCTTCTAATGCCGTTTTTGCATTTTACATTTTTACTTTGTACTGTGTGGGTACCTCCCACACCTTCCACTCGATTTGAGGGACATTTTACTGCTTTATGTGGTCCTTCTCCACATCCGTCTCACATTTTCATGTAGCATATTGAGCCGTGTGCCCCTTCCGCACACCTATCACCCTAACTTCCTTTGGGGGTTTTCATTGTTCAGGGTACTTTACATTACAGTGCTTATTTACATTATGATACTTTACGTTACTTTACAGTGCCTTCTTCCCAAGCTCCTGTAGGAGAATTTTCCTAAGGCATGTTTCGCAATAGCATAGCATTTATATTTGTTACTTACATTACGTTTAATTGCGGTACTTTTCTTGTATATCCCATGTTCATGGGATCTATGACAGTCTGTATTTTCACCCTACATGGTACTTGTATGTGATTTTACATTTTACTACTGTCTTGTGGATGTATTTTTTTCAAAATCCACCTAGGTGTACCTTATACACCTACCTCACATTTTGAAAGTGCTTTTCTTTTCTCTCTCCTGCACCAACTGTTTCCATTTTTGTTTCTGCTTGCCACCTCCACACTGGTCTGGCCAACCGGTGTGCCCTGGTGGTGATTAGAATGTCAATTCTTTACTCTTCATGTGTTGCGCCACCATTGTTGCGCAATTTTCATCTCTCATTTCTTTGCTTGCTTTTCTCTACATCATGCTTTCTCCTTTCTCTGCCCTCTACCATGCAAGATTTGCATCTTAATCAAATCTGTTTATCCGTAAAAGGGGGAAGAAGGGTTAGGTTCCTTCGTATTCATGCTTTGACTTCATTTCTCATACTTTAGTGCTTTCCTTTTCATTACAGGTCTCAAAATTTATCATTCACTCATTTACACGTTTCGAAATTCTTCACCTTTTCATTACTTGTTTCAAAATGTATTCTTCATACCATTTCTTCAAGATATTTTCATTTTGAATTTTGCTTGTAATCTATTGTTGTGCCCCTTTGAGGTTCTCTTCTCATTGCAAAGAAGGGAGAAGATGTAGTATGCTGCTCAGCCAGGATGTGTGTATTTTAGAATGCTGAAGGTTAGAACGTTGGTATGGTCGGTCAGTTGCTGAAAGGGCTGAGTGGCATACAGACTGCTCCTGGTGGGGCTCATCCATTATACAACTTGATACCTAATAAACCTACATGAAAACTACCAAGGCTAGACAATTTATCTTAACATTACAGCGGGCGATGTGTAATGCGCATCGGAACCGCATGAGCAGCGTTGTTTGTCTTTTATTTCCATGACGTTGCAGAAATTATGTATAGCAACGGCGCTCAGTTCAGGGAGAGTGCAAATGGCGCGCCCCAAACTTGGCATGGGTGCCAGTGGCCCAGTCACACCGCCCTAAAGCCGGAACTGTCCAAAGCATAGTATGGTGAGGTCAGTGGAATGTTTCTAATGTGATGTCACCTGGAATGTCATGAAGTGGCACGAGGTATCTGCCTGTCGCGTGTTGACAGTGTCAGTTACTACATGTGCCTCTTGTCAGCTGGACGTCTCTCTGTACTCCCAAAATAAATACTTTAATGAGATCTCCGGTCTCTTGGTGTTGCTTCAACTAGAACCCGACATCTTCAAAATGGCGACAGAGGATGGTTTGTGACAAGCTAGACACTGTGGTAGCGTGAGTACCAAGCTGGATACTGTGGTACCGTATGTTTTTTTCTTCAGGCATGCGTTCAGACTTCTCACATGGGTGTGTATTTTTTTTTTTTTACCTACTTGAAGCACAGCTCATAAGTACAGAAGGCGTCTTTCACTTACTTTGACTCCCGCAGCTCTAGGCCTTTCAATGGGGTCACGTCGTCGGATTTACTATATTTTTTAACAGTATGTCCAGCGGTTATTTGCCACTGCTCATCATATTTTCGGTGTACTTTACAGTAGCTGGTCTGGGAACTACCTGCGAGTGAGGAAGTTACCTCGCGCTGTGTGGCCAGCACTACAGCTGTGGACTGAAACTGTGAATCACAAGCTTCACTCTTCTGATTACAGAGGCAAGCCGGCGCACACTGTCTCCTGCACGTGGTTCTGTGTTGTCAAGGAGTGAGCAGACGTCGCTGCAGTCTGCGCGTCATTCTTAGAAATAGTAAACCGGATTTCCTGAAAGTGGTGCACAGAGTTCTTGGCGCAGTGTGTCCGGCCTTTCTTCGTCCAACATTTGGCTTTACTGCTTCGACCCGCTGATTGCCTACAACTAATCAGAGCTCAGAGTTACTCTTTTCTGTCCTAAGAAACAAACATAGGACAAAATCTGTTACAGAACAGTATAGAAGCTGCTTTTGAATCGACAATACTCATACACTGTTTAGATCCATTAGGAAAAAAAAAAAGAAAAAGAGTGAAGGAGAATATTTTCTTTTCTTTCTCCTCCATCCATCAGCTTTTTTTCTCGCTCTTTCATTTTTATTGTTTTTGTAGTAGCAAATTCTGAAACCAAGGAAATTACCTAACTTTATTTTACAAGTACTCAAGAAGCGTATTTATTTATTATTATTAGTCAAAAGTATACAATTTGTGTTAACCAAATTTGCTTTACAGGTACTTAGAGCATTTTACTTACAATACCATATCATTGAGCAAAACATGCAAAGCGTAACAGCCCCTGCACCTTTTCTCCAGGAACCAGAGGATTCACCATTAGAATGGTAACTGTGGTTTTGGTCTTTCAAGACTTACTTAGGAGCCATTGACGGCCAGAGATTTGGACCTGAAAGAAAGAAATATTTAATTAATTATCATTTAGGAGTTGAAGGTCAAAATGTTTTTGATCATTTGCCACCGTATGAACCTGCGGAAGGCGAAGATCCGGATGAGTTTGAAGTAGCTGTAGCTCAATTAGGCAAGGATTTTACAAAAACAAAAAATATTGTTGAACACTGGTCCAAATTTTTCACTAGGGTACAAAACCCCACAGAAAGTATAGATACTTATATTACTGCGTTAAAAGTTCTCCCAGCCAAATATTAATTTGAGAACTTTACTTCACAATTGATAAGAGATCAACTAGTGGCCAGGTGTAATTGCAAAAAAATACAAGAAAGGTTATTAACATGTAAAGATCCATCTTCGGACAAAGCTGTAGATATTGCAAAAAGTATTGAAAGTTCTTTGAAAGATGCAAAACAATTAGAGGTGGTTTATCCAATACCACCGTTTCAGGGGTTGTCGCTAATAAAGTTTCAGTAAACAGAAGTGATCAGAATAGGAAAGAAAGTGTTATGCGAGGGGGAGAACCTTTATTCAAAATAGAACTTCTAATCAGAAAATTAGTTGTTACAGATGTGGCGCTCCTATACATGTTTCTTCCTATAAGAGTTGCCCGGCTGTTCATCAACAATGTGGACAATGAGGGAAAATGGGTAATTTATAAAGAGTTTGTAGAGCTGCGAAAAAAAAAAAATATAAGATGTGTGTTAAATGAACCTGATGGTTTTGACAATGAAGACCATGCCAATCTGGAATATGTTCTAGTGGTAAAAGATAGTGAGAGACAAAATGCAGCACTAATTGTTGATCCAGATATTGATGTTATGATTAAAGCAGTCCAAATTAATCTTCTGGTAGACACAGGGGTGCGCATTACCATTGTATCGCAGGACAAATATTTTCGGTTTTAGGATAAGAAAGAATTACTGGCCCCAGATGTACTAACTGTGGCATTTGAGGGCAGCCAAATAGATTTACTAGGATATTTCTGAGCCACCATTGGAGTTCTGGGAGAAGTTATGAAGGGTAAAGGTAATGTTGCAAAAAAAGGTATTAATGTTCTTGGATTGGTACATCAAGCAGACTTTAATTGGACTATAAAACCTGGATGAGACAAGCCTATTTTTAGATAAAAGACATGAACTCATTGATTAGTACCAGCACAGAGAATGAGCTGGAATATAAGTTTGAGAACATTTTTAAGACCGGTTAGGCAAAATAACTGAGTGGACATTTAGCACAAGTTGCGCAATTTTCCATTCACGGATTAGACTAAAGTTTTGAAGGATTTGTGTGACCAAGGTATTATTGAAAAGGTGGAAGCAACTTTGTGGCTTTCACCCATTGTTCTTGCGAACAATGGGTGAAGTTTAAATGATGCCATCAGGGTTGACAACTTTCCCTTACCAAGGATTGCAGATTTGATATCCAAAGTTGGGTCTTCCAGTTGGTTTACGAAATTGGATTTCAGAGCTGCCTATTATCAGGTAGAATTGGATGTACAATTTTGTCACATTACGGCTTTTGTGATTCCGGGCGATGTTTTTCAATTTTGCGGACTACCTTTTGGGTTAGCTTCAGCAGCAGCTGTTTTTCAAAGACTCATGAATGTTTCACATTAACTCCCATGTGGTCATCTTTCAAGATGATATACAAATTTTTTCCAAAACTGAGGCAGAACACAACAGTGCTCTTGATGAGGTTTTTAGCATCTCGGAGAAAAGAAGTGTAACTTTACGTATGAATACATGAACATTTGAAGCAAAAGAAATAGAATACTAAGGACACAATTTCAAAACATGATATTAAACCTAGACCTGGGTTAGTCAGAAGCATTGTTGAGGCCTAGGCTCCAAAAAATAGGGAAAAACTAATGTCCTTTCTGGGCATGTGTGAATTTTATGCCAAATTGTTTAAGCACTTTGCCAAGACAACTGAATGCATTAAGGCACTGCTAAAGAAGGGAGCAGCATTTCTATGGTCTGGGGAGTATGAAAAAGATGAAAGCAATAAAGGATCACATACTCAAAGCCCTGGGTTTGCATCCCTTTGTGGGGGGTAGGCAGACTGTTTTATCTATGGATGCATGTGAATACGGTTTGGGGGTGGTACGGTCACAATGTGAAGGTAAGAAAGAACCCACAGTGGGGTTTGCTTCAAAAACACTGCATCCTGTGGAAAGTAAATATTCAGTCATAGAGAAAGAGCTTTTGGCATGTGTGTGGAGTGTTGGGAAGTTCAAACAATATCTGTGGGGTAGACCTTTTGTATTGAAAAAGAATCATTGACCGTTAGTTGACATCTTGTCTGGTAAAACGGTGAAAAGCACTACTGCTCGCTTAGCAAGATTGTCTGCCAAACTTCTGGAATATTAGGGGAGCGAAATCGAGCATGGAATTCTGGGCAACCTTTCCCATATCAGTGATGGGTAGAATAGCCCTGCCACGGTTGCTATACGTATTCAGGGTACTGCCGGTCTGGATCCCGGCAGGAATGATCAGCCACTTACAATCCTTGGTACCGTCCTTCGTCTGGGGAGCAGGAAGATGCAGAGTGGCTCTGGCTAACCTCTCGAGGCCAAAGGCAGCGGGGGTGGGGGTGGCTGGCACTCCCGGATTGTGAACACTATTATTTGGCCGTGCAACTCCAATGGCTCACAAACTGGGTGGCTGGAAGAGCAAAGAGGATAGATCGCTTGGAATCCGCTGTCCCAAGCTCAAGTTAATTATCCTCCTTAGTGCTGCGCCTGCCCATCCAGGGGGGGAGGGGACAGTACTGAAATAAAAGTACTTCGCAAGTGCTGGGTTACAAGCCTACAGAAATCCATAACTACACATCCATACCCACCTGACATTCCACTGGACTTTTGTATGGAATTTCCACACAGGGAAACTGGCGCGGGTTGGCGACATGGATGACAGGAGTAACTACTGTCAATATGCTATATGAGGACAGGTCCCTTTTACCATTTGAAGACTTCCAGGAACGATACGATGTGTCACAGGGTCATTTCTTGCTGCACAGAGCACTCAGAGGCGATACTCAAGCTCTCGGGAGGTGGACTCTCTGAACCACCAACATCAAACGGGTGCCAATACGTAGTAACCGCAGCAGGGACATTCAAAAAGCAGTCACCTGCTTCGACAGACGCCTCCGGAATAAGATGTTACTTGCACTCAATAGCCTACGACTGCGATGGGAAGAAGATCTGGGGGTACCCATAGAAGAGAAAACTTGGGACTACCTAGCTGAACGCACTACTAGAATTTCTAGAAATGCCAGGTTCCAATTAATACATTTTTATGTACTACACAGAGCATACCTCACACTAGCACGTATAAATAGATACTTTGGAACACAAACAGCTGCAAGTCCCCGTTGCAGAAAAGTTGGGTACAAATGTTTACATATGTTCTGGAGCTGCCCAAAGTTGGAGAGCTTCTGGAGGGCGGTGGTAACCAGGCTAACAGAGGTGACGGAAAGGGAGGTGGCCAGCACTCCAGGGTACGGTTTGTTGTATTGGTTTCCTCATACCTCCAAAGCTAAAGTAATATTTACATTTCAAGACCTGGCACTGGTGCTGACCAAGAGAGATTGCCAGACAATGGAAGTCTCAGGGAGGCCTAATGGCAGAAGGGTGAGAAAGAGAGCTTACCCAGTGGGCGGATGATGAGGGACAGCGCAACAGAATCCCCAGAAGGAGCTGGACATCCTTGGAGACAAGCCTGGGCCCGAGAGGCACTGGTGACACTCCTGAGTCACCCTGAAACTAACTCCGATGAGGAAGTGCAGGGGACACCATAAGATCCTTGTTAGAGATAGCCCATTTTGCAGGGTTATCCCCAAACTTTTTGCCTCTTCCTCCTATTTTTTCCTGACCTGCATTTGTTGGTTTTAAGGCTCTGGGTACTTTATCACTGCTGATCAGTGCTAAAGTGCATATACTCTCTGGGTAAATTGTGTTATGGATTGGTGTTTCCATGATTGGCATATTTGATGTACTTGTCAGTCCCTAGTAAAGTGCAGTGAGTGTGCCAGGGCCTGTAAATCAAATGCTATTAGTGGGCCTGCAGCACTGATTGTGCCACCCACATGAGTAGCCCTGAAAAGGTAACTCAGACCTGCCACTGCAGAGTCTGCGCGCAGTTTGTAACCCACTTGCCAGGCCCTACCCTTCCCTTACATGTAAGTCACCCCTAAAGTAGGCCCTAGGTACCCCTGTGGGCAGGGTGAAGTGTATGTGAAACGTAGGTCATACCCTGATGTGTGTGGCATGTCCTGATAGTGAAATACTGGCAATTTCATTTTTCACCATTGAAAGGCTATCTGGTCCATAGGAAAGCATGGGAGTTAATTTATAATATCTTATAAATATAACTTTCCATTGGGACCAGATAGAAAAATAAAGTTTGGTATGCCTGAACTTAGAATCTAAAGATGCATCTTTTAGTAAAGGTGATTTTTACATTCTGTGTTTGAAAATACCACTTTTAGAAAGTAGGTATTTTCTTGCTCAGCTGTCCTGTGTGCCTCTGCTAGGATGTGTATGGACTGTCTGTCTTTGGAGTGACAGGGGTTGGGGAGGTGCATTCTCTCAGATGGCCACCAGGAGGTTGATGTGTGTCCTGCCTTTCCTGAATGAGTCAGGGCTGGGCTGAATAGACCTGGTCTGGATTCAGAGTAGTGGGAGGAGTTTTCACTAGCACCTGAATAGGCCTGATCTGCATTTAGAGTGGTGGGAGGAGATTTCCCTTGCACCTGAATAGGCCCTGTCTGCCTCTGACAACACTGTCTCCACCTCCTGCCAGGAAGCTGCACCAGAGAGGACAGAACTGGTTCTGGATGGGCACAAATACTCTCTGCCTGAGAGGACAAAGGATTTTGGGCTATAAAAAGTGGGTCCCAAACCCTAAACTTTAGAACTATTTTGGACCAAGAAGACTGCCAAGAAGAAGTGCTGGAGAAGCTGTGAGGAGGAACTACCACTTTGCTGAGTGCTTTGTTGTGTTGGCCTGCAATGGCTGCTTCTGTCTTAGGCAGTGAAAGGACTGGACTGAACTTTCTGCAATCCACTTTTGTGAGTTACTCCAAGGGCTTGAGGTAGAGCTTGCCCCCTGTTCAAGAAGTCTCAGAAACAGCAAAGACTTCAAGTTCTTCTGCCCTCAGCACTGGGGACTGTGTGTTTTGTGCTGCAACAGAAGAAAAAGCAACCCAACGTCATTGCCGACTCCGTGTCCTGAAGGCACCGTAGAGGGCACCGCTGCATCGCGACCCTGGTCTCACCGATGGCGCCTGCTGACACCGCCACCAAGCCGCTGCTCACACCGCGACCTGTGTGCACCGCACTCCGCATCGCTTCACGACGCCGCCTTGGTATTCTAGACGACGAGGCTCCACGCCAAAATAGACGCCACTGCTTGCACCGCTCGTAAAGTTACACGACGCACTTCCCTCATCCCACACCACAGCCTTGGCCTGCCTGCGCCATCGACTCCAGTTCATCAGCCGACGACAGCGCTTCAGCAACGACGCCGTCGCTGCTTGAACCGTGACCTACCAGCACCGCGACGAGCACCGCATCACTTTGCACTGCGACCCTGGTCTAACCGCCGGCACCATCTGACACCGCCACTGAGCCACTGCTCGCACCGCGACCTGAGGGCATCGCACGCCGCACCGCTGCACTTCACACCGCAGCACCAGACGCCTGCCGACGCCAGCGCTCCTGACTTCAACCGTGAGGAGTTCGATCTGCAACACATGTGACTCCAAGGGCCCGACGACTCCTGCACCGACCTCCAGAACAGACGCCTGCGGACACCATGCTTTCGGAAGCTCACCGAGGTTGCCGACGCCCTGAATTTCTAAAAGGTACTATTTTGTGGGTCTTCCCGACACCGTAGCTGGCCCGCGACGCCACGGTCAGCCAGAACTGTTTGGATTTGTTTGGTCACGACGCCGTGATCGCCCCAGAGGGAGCTATCGACTTCAAGGAACAGTTTTTCAAGGTTATAGTGATAACTGAAGATTTCTAAGTACTGTATTGTGGATTTTTATAGTTTTTGGTCTTGTCTTAAGTATATAAAAATATTGGAAATGTTTCTAAACTGGTGTGGTGTCCTTTTGTAATGCTTACACTGTATTACTGTTGGTCATGTGCAAATGCTTTACACACTGCCTCTAAAATAAGCCTGACTCCTCGTGCCAAGCTACCAAGGGGATGAGCAGGGATTATTTTAGGAGTGTAACTCCCTTATCTTGACTAGGAAGATGGGTCCCTATTTGGACAAAGGTGCAAGCCCTTGCCAACTAGTGACCCTCATTCCTAACAATCTTGAGTCAAGGTACTACTAACTTTGTGTCCCTTAGTATGCATCAATAGAGTGTTACAGGCAAGGACAGAGTACATGAGTCAAAACCTTTCATCACCCCAGGCTGTTGGGGTACCGTACCCTGTAGGAGGTCATTAACTTCGGTCACGGCACACCTAGTGGGAGGGGGAAGTTGATTGGTTTGGGTTTATTGACCATATGAGTTTTTAGCAAATCCACCAGAGGTTAGAAAGATGGCTGACACACTAGATAACTAAAACATGTGGTGGGGAAACGTAATCTGGTACTGCTTAAAATGTACTGAAACGCAGCCCAGTTTGAAGGACAGGCATCTGATTTACGCAGAAACTGAAGCCCCCAATGACCTGAAGAATGTAACCAAATTGTCATATCTGTACTATACCATGGGTAAATGCTCCATAAAATGTGTTTAATAAAAACTGTACCTGTTGCAAACCTTTTTTATAGGTTTCAGTTAAAATTACAAATTGCTGATTCTACCAATTAAAGCGTATCTTGGCTTTCAAGCTGCCTTAGAATTTGCCGATTAAACAGTTGCACACATTTACATTTCTTTCAGGAGCCGGACCCTGGAGAGAAGACTTGTTTCTTCTTTAGCTGCCTCCCCATTTTGTCTTTTCACAGTAGTGGAGACTCATCTCCCCTTTCAAACAGCGGCAACTCAACCTTTATAACCTCTGTTTTATTGATAAAAAGTATGGGAACTGTGCTGATCAAATTCATAAAGCTTGAAGATATCGTCCCCCTGCCCACTTTGACCTCTGGTCAACAGTTATATCATCCCTTTAAATGCTCCAGGAGGCTATTTAGTGACTGTAGAGAGAAAGATGCTTATTTTCATATCACAGTTCATCCATCAAGTCTAAAATGTATACAGTTTGCTGTGGGAAATCAGCATGATCAGTTCAGCTCAGAGCTCTTTCATTTGGTCTATCTTCAGCACCCACAATATTAACTGGTGTAGTTGCTTCTTTACTTATAGAAGGCACTGGCCTTAGCGGGCATCAGGTGTTTTCCCGGTGGGCCGCAAGGATGGGGAGCCGGTTTTGGACCCCTGCGGCCCGTTTTTATTACTGGGGGCCGGTTTTGCCGCTTAGCTAGTTGCCAGGCTCCTTGTTTTGGTTCCTTGTTCGGCCATGATAGAAGGTATTCTATACTCCCCTACCTAAACGACTAGTTAATCGCCTGCTTCTCCTTTTTAAAGGCAGATATCACTGCTTTTAAAGTCTGTAACTAACTGAAATAATTTGAATTTCTATTTCTCATGCAAATGGCTCAACGTTCGCGGGCTCATGAACAGCATGTTACTAGTACCATTTTTCAAATGAATGTAGGGTTCGTTTTTCTTCTGGAAAACTGAGGACTTTGCCTTCAGTCTCACTTGACACATCTGTTATCACTGCCTTAAGCTCCTGCCAGAGATTAGTTAGGAATCCAAGGGTTCATCACTTTGACGAGTACAGTGGATCCGTAGGCCCGTTTACACCTCAAGTTGGTTAGCCGGGTAAAACACGGGTGTGCAGTTTGTAAAAGCTAATGTCCAAATTAGTGTCCCTTTGGACATTTCAGTCATTTGGCCTGGAGGTTAGTATCCTAAAAGGAATTTCTTTATCTCCTCAATCTCCAATGATAATTGAGACAAATGAAAGTCAGACGGGATGGGGAGCAACTCTGGAGATCATCATCTTTAAGGTCAATGGTCTCATGTCGAGTAAATGCAATCTTCAAACCGGAGACAGCCATCAGCCATTCTGTGGATCCTCCAAGAGTGTTTATCGCTAATTTGTCAGCAAACAATTTCTGATCAAGACAATCAGGTAGAGAAAGCGCTTTTCTATTTGGAGGGTGGTATCAATGTTCTGGTTCTAGCTCAGTTGTCCCAGGAGATTTGCCCTTGGGCAGTGACTCATTTATGATCCATCAGAGCAGCCTTAATTCTGTGGAAAGAAAATTAGATAGCAGATTATCTAAACAGGAGTTTTCCGTTATCTGTGAATTACCATCTTTGAAGAGAGGCTTTTCACATCACTGTAGAGTGGTTTGAGTCACAGTAGCTGGATCTTTTTGCCTCCAAGGAGGTGGCTCTTCATCCTTGGTTCTACTCAGAGACTTTGTCTCAGGACGTTTGGGGAGTGGACGCCCTGCCCCTCCCTGTCCTCCTTCCAAAGGTACTAAGGAAGATTTGGGAGGAAGAAGAGTTGGTGATACTCAACCCATCTCCTCTACTGTTTCCTATGCTATCCCATCAAGTCCTTCCCTGTCTTGGACCCATGACATGGAAATTGAAAGGGAATGGCTTCAGCTCCAAGGCTGCTCTAGAAATGTTGCTTTAAATTGTCAACAAGTTCACCCATGCTGGCTCCAGAATGCACTAAACACAACTGGATGTCTGCGTGTGTGTGCCTGCTTGTGTATGAGTGTGTTTAGTTACATTGTTGCTGAATGGTTACTCCAGTACCCCTCTTGGCAACTCGGGCTCATATTTCCTGCCAGCTCGGACTGAGACAGCTGAGCCACGCGGCGGCCTGCGGTACGAGCAGGTAGCTGCTGCGTCATGATGTTCCTCAAAGTATCCCAGCACCTTGACCGAATCCTCGCCCGAGGTTTCACTGTTGTCGCTGCAGCTCCTCCCACTGGTTCCCACCACTTCTGCCTATTTTTCGACCTGCTCCCTCTGCGGGGCTTCCTCTTGCCCCTTTTGCCTCTTGCCACCTCTCTCTCCATCTAATTTCACTTCCATCCTCTCTCCTTTTGTCACTGCTTGTTACTCCATTCTGCCCTGTGCCTTCTTGCTACTTTTTATTCTATTTTCCTATCTTTTTCTTGATTTGGCTCTTCTTTTTGTTCTCTTATCCCCTGAGCTGCTTTTGCTCCATTTGAATATTTCTTGATTTGTCTCTAGCTTGTACTCTATCCCGCCTTGTTCTCTTTTGCTCCATTTGACTCAATTTTTTTCTCAATTTTTACTTTATCTCCATTCCACACTCCTCTCATTCTCCTCTTTTACATCACTCCTCCCTGTGACCCTTTCACTGCTCCCACTGCGTCGGTTCTTTCCCTGCACCAATCCTTCCCCCCTCCTGTACCTCCTCCCGCTTCTCCCTACCTGCTCTCCTGCACCTTTCTGCGTCCCCCTCTCCTAGGACCTACTTAAAGGCAACTGCAGTGCAGCCACTGGTGCGCCGAAGACAAGCCTGTCTGTGCCTGGAAGGACCCCAGCACCAGGAACCCTGGTTCAACCCCCCACATACACTACACAGCACAGCACTCTGCCTGCTTGACCGAGGATGTTGCCACTACTACAGCTGCCACCCACACCTCGTTCCATGGTAGGCCTGCACTCACTGCCAGTTTACCTCCCACAACACCCCCACACTCACCACCCACAAATGAACCACACAAAACTTCCACAACAACTCACACACATGCATCTCAACACACACTCACTAAGCAAACACATCACAGATGTCTGGAACCTCAGACACCCACACACTAGACCTCCTCTTACTCACTGAAACCTGGCTTAACACAGCATCATCTACCGACATTGCCACAGCCATACCGACAGGATACAAGTTTGCACATCAGCACAGATTCCACAAGCCTGGAAGAGGACTTGTGATCATTCAAAAGAACACCAACAAGTGCGCCACACTCACGGAATCCGTCACTCCCTTAATGGAGCACATAAACTTCAAGCTGTAGACAGACGAAAGAACCACAATAAAAGGAACCCCCGCAAACCGACCGCCTCGACCAGCTTCAGCACCCTTATCACCATCCTCATCGCACCCCCCTCTCCTGCAGCTCAAAAGATTTCATTCTCCTGGGAGACCTCAAATTCCACCTGGACGACCTCATGGACCAGAACTCCACTGAGCTGCTTGAAAGCCCAGAGAACATTGAACTCGTCCAAGGCCAAACGTACAACACTGGACACACTCTGGACCCATATCTTCTCCTATAGCAAGAAGGTGAAATTTCAGCCACTGCACCCCACTCACATGGACAGACCACTTCATAGTGTACTTGCACATCTCGGCACCGCAACCCACCACACTGCAAAAACCCAGCACACCCAGACGCAACTGGAATAAAGTGACGGAAACAGACTTGGTCAACATCCTCCTTACCAACTGACCACATAATATCAACAATCTACACTGCAATAGAAGGATATAAGAAAATGTTAACAGTTGGATCACAGACAGAGAAAACACCCTTGCACCCATCAAGAACACCAAACAAAGAAGAACCAACAAGCAAGCCAGTTGGTACAATAACAACCTAAGAGAATACAAGTATTTCTGCAAGTAATTGGAGAGGAAATGGAAAACCAGCTGAGAGACAGACGTCAGAACAGCCTATAAGGACACACTCAAACGCTACCACCACCAGCTGAGAGAAACAAAGAAAAGGGCTACGAGAATAGAAATCAGCTCCAACAGCAAATAACTATTCTACATTGTTGAAGAATCCTCCAACCCATCAGCTGCAACAAACACGGTCACCCTCTCGCAAAAACTCTGCAACAACCTCTCTGACTTCTTACACATCAAAATCTCCAAGACATATAACAACTTCAACCCTGAGCCCAACTCATCAGACTTCATTGGACCGCTAACCAACATTATCAAGGACAAACACCTAACAGACTGGAACCCTCTCACCTATGAAAGCATAGGCACAATCCTGAAGACGGTCCACTCGGACCCCCACAGACCGATGCCCCCATCAAATCTACAACTTAGGAGGAACTGTAATCAGCGACGTGCCCACATCCATTATGAACACCTCTATCAAAACTGCTACTTTCCCAGAGAAATGGAAGCACACCGAGGTCAATGCCCTCCTCAAGAAACCATCGGCCGAACACTGCAAACTCAGCAATTGCCACCCCAGCTCGATGCTACAATCCCATCCAAAGTTTTGGAGAAAACGATAAACGACCCACTCTTCAGCCACTTTGAGCTCCAAAACCTTCTGGACAGCTCTCAATCAGGCTTCCGCAGCACCTAAACTGCCCTCATCACGGAAACAGATGACATCCTTGAACAAGGACAAACAGCAGCACTCATACCACTCAACCTCTCTACAGTCTTCAACACCATTTCACACAACACTCTCATCATGAGACTTCAAGACAAATGCTAACAAGGACCAGCACTCAAATGGAAATCCTCATTCCTCACAGGAAGAACCCAACTTGAAAAGACTCTCACCATTCACCTCAGATTCGAAGGAACACATCTGTAGGGTCCTGCAAGGCTCATCATTCAGCCTCACTCCCTTCAACATGTACTTGACACCGCTGGCTAACATTAGGACATACAAAGTGGGAACAGTCCACTACGCCAACAACACACAGCCCATCTCATCTCCAACTGAAGAAACCAACACCAGCAATTCCAACTTTGCAAACTGCATGACCAGTGTGGTTACCTGGATGTGTGAAGACTGCCTGAAGCTCAACACTCACAAGATAGAAGTAATGCTTTTCAGGAATACAAGCTCACCCTGGGACTCCTCCTGGTGGCCCAAGGAACTAGGACCCATGCACACTCCAATGGACTTATCCTGGACAACAAACTCACCATGGCATCACAGATCAATGTTGTCACCTCCTCCTGCTTACACATCCTACATATGCTGCGGAAGATCTTCAAGTGGCTCTCACTGAACACCAGACGCATCATCACGCAGGCCCTCATAATGAGCAGACTGAACTATGGCAACACACTATGCAGTAATCTCAACTCACCTACTCTGCATACTCAAAACAACCCAAAATGCCAGACTTACTCAACCTATTCTTTTAATAAAGACTTCTCATGTATAACCAAATAGTTTTCCTTTGAGCTGTCTTTTTTTTCTTTCAGTGTGGGTGGAGTAAATAAAATGTGCAGAGATAAAAAGTATTTATTTACTTGTAATGTTCAATGCTCGGAGTCCAAGCTTCCTTTCTCCCAGTCCTGTTCCCACCCTCAAAGAATACTTTTTGGGTACATTTTTTACTTTTAAACTTCCAGCAATCATTGACTTTGGTATAAGGCATCCTTTTTTTGGGGAGTGTCTACGGATACGGAGGATAGAACAGCAACATCATGGAAAAGGAATAAAGACTTCAGCGATTTCAATGGAAAAAGTATTTCTTCAGTAGGGTATTCACTAGGGTGGTCTGTCCTGGAAGGTGGAACACCTAAATTAAGCGAGGACTGGGACAAGGAAAACTTGGACTCAGGATAAAGAAGAAATCAGAGCTGTTCGAAACAGACATTTGAGTTTATGTTCCTTCAACTTTAAGCTGTGGACAACATTTTCCACTGTGAAATAGGGAAAACGCTAATTGTTTAAGCTTTAAGGTGTTGGGAAGTTCAAACAATAAAACGAAACAACTTTTTCAGCACGGCTTCCTAATAAAATGCCTCTCGCAGCAGCTGAACAGAGGGCACTTATTAGAGCAGATTGTAATGATAAAACATGAAGAAGGGGCATTCGTAAGAGTGCCTTAATAGTGTGACAACTGAAAGAAAAGCACTAACCAGCATTACCATTTCTTCTCTAAACATATTTGCCTGAATTAATGACATCACAAATGAAGTCGGTATTTAGTGTGAGCTGTACATTCCTCTAGGGAGCTCAAGCAAAAGATCTCCAATAAAGTTCCCTCTTGCGGGGCCCGACAGGCATCGCAGCGCCAGCCTGGCAAGGAGCAGCGCCCGATGATGAAGCATATCACCTTCGGGCGAGTGAGGGCAACTTTGCTTACAAGCTCATGCTTCTGTGGGCCCACATTCATCCAGGGATAATCTCTCTATACTTATAATGCACTGTGATACTTGGGGTGAGTGTATACTGGACCGTCAGTCTCCCTGTCCTCCTTTCTATGCGCATTCCTCTAGGGAGACATGACTGCGCTTGATAGTTAGAAACTATTTAAAAAAAATAACCTGTGGTCTTCAAGTTATGATGGTCCACGTTTAAATTTTGGAAAGTTGTTTGACACCTTCATCATTGTAAACCGAGCACTTCATTTGGTCAAAGACTATCTTTGTAAGTTCAGTAATAGACGGCAAACAATTAAAAAAGAAAATAGGGTGGCTTGCCCCACAATACAGTCAGTTTGATGTCAGTTGTGACAATTTGCATAACTATGAATTGATAATCAACAATGCCAAATATTCCCTTCAAAAACAAAGCTTTGTTAGGCAATTACTATGGACAATTTGAAGGTTAGTCCATTCGAACAAATGGTCACCGGCTACAAAATGTCATTTCAATGCTTGAAATTGTCCCTATATTATATTGAGAAAAACTCCCACCCAACCTATGTATGGCAATGATAATTTTGCATCTAGGAGAGTGAAGATCAGCACCTTAGATGCTTATCACCGTCCCATATGGTCAGTTCGTGGCATATATTTGAGGCCACATATTGTCTCTGCCAGCCCAATCACTAGGGATCTTTGTGGTTGCACACGAGAGGTCAATCTACACAATGAGAGGGTTATAAGGTCAAAGAACAATCACCTTCTGCTATGTCTTTCAAACACAGTGGTTACATCATGATCATACAATTGCTTTATTTATCATCTTAAACTTGCCTTTTGTTCAGGCCTTTATGTTTGGCTTTTTCATATCTTTTCAACAGTCAAAATGGTGACGGGTCTTCCATTATATATGCGGTGGAGTAGTATTCACCATTCTGTAAAACCTTGAAAATTATTTTTTGATATTGGGGCACCTTATAATGACACTATATATTTTGTTTCCAGATCCCCCACCACTCACCTTTAAAGAATCTAGAAAGAGTGGTCCTGAAGGCGGACACAATTAACAATTTCCACTGAAACGTGCGTTGACCTGGCTACAGTGGTTCCCAGCTGGCAACATAATCACGGACATTCATGAAGGGCTCTCTCCGTGACCCCAAAAGTGTATGCCAACTAAGGCTGGGAAGTGTATGGATGTGATGTGATGTGTGTGTGTGCACTAGTGTGGTGTTGTGTGAAAGGTTAGGATGAGAGTGTGGTTGAAGTATGGGATATAGTGTATGTTTCAATGTGCATGCATATTTTAATGACATGATACCTCTCAAACAAACATGGCATGTATGTAGCAATTGTATTTTTGTATATTTGCACTTTATAAAGCCTTAGTAGTTTCACTTACATGCCTTTTAATCTTTGTATAATTGATGAACATTTTTAAAAATAGTTGTCTTTCATAGATAAAAATAAGAATGAATTGAATAATATAATAAAATGAACAATAAATATAAATGGATGTTTGACTCATCTGTATAGCAGCGGGTAGCCCACAGAGCTAATGTTAGCCGCTAGCGAAAGTACATAGGTCGGGTGAGAGTTTCTCAGCTCCCAGACCTATAAATGAACCCTCGGTGGCTACCTTCCTTTTTGGAATTGAAATTGTCCTTAGAAACAGTCAAGATTTCGGGGGTCCTCGATTTAACAGCACACTGTGAAAATCCTGCAGTCATCCATAGTGTCGTCCTCAGTATCACCTTTTGAAAGCGTGTGCTGTGCCTACAAGTAACCTGATGGAAGCAATCTCTTAGTTGCACATTTTGTAACAAAAAAAGCATGGTGAGAGATCAGTGCTGTGTGTTGTGTCTCGTGAATACGTCATGCATGTAATCCCAAAATCTCCCCAGCTCAGTCTCGTTCTGGCGAAGCATGGCACTGAGAGCTTCAGCCTGGTCAAGGCTCTGCCAGTAATCCTGGAGCCACATCTGCTTCCAGCTGAAACAAAATAAAAAAAGTGTAAACACAGAAAATAACAAAATATCGAACAGTGTAAGAATTTTGGAAAAATTAGAGCATGCAAGAAGTTTTGTAGAGCCGTGGTTCTTAATCTTTTGACTTGTGTGGACCCCCACTGAATCATTAATGGAATCTGGGGACCCTCACCGAGTCATTATTGAAAGCCGGGGACCCCCGGCCTCAGCATTTTCTACGATTTATTCCTCAAAACAAAACACAAACATATAGAAACGAGTATACACCAAACAAATGCTCACATCATTAATTAATGTTATTATTAGTCAGCCACCTCGTTGACCACCTGGGTCCCCAAACCACAGGTTAAGAACCACTACTGTAGAGCACCCAAGGCTAGGGGGGGATCTTTCCGAGTCAACCATGATAAACACTGACTGAATCGCCTATTAGTAGCAAGTCCGCATAGGCCTTTGTGTCTTGAGTTTGTCACATATAGATCCTCTGATGAACACAATGACTGTAACCGCTCAAATTAAACCGTTTTTTATACGCTAAAGAATAACAAAAAGACATTTAGATGCAAAGGGGATGGTTTACTAACATCAGTGCCCAAGGGGGCTTAGTGGCATCAATTACTGTGTCAAATACTAATCACTGACTGGTTTGTTGCAGAGGGGAGGTGACTTATTTCTGAAACTTGTAACATGAACTCCATAACACGTTTATAAATAGTCTTAGCTCTAACGTTACACAATCACCTTTTGTCACCTAGTAGTTTCCATGTTCTCATTCATTGGACTTTTCTGTACGTCTGCTGTGGTGGGTGCAATGCTTATTAATAATCTGAACTATTCAAATTCCGATATCTAGGCCCTGCAAGTGGCTAAATAAAACAAAAAGTTGGCAAAGCAAATAGGTCTGACCTATGCGATTGTGTTTTAACCATGTTATACACCAGTGTGGCTGCTGTTCAGCCAGGCCAAAAGTTAGTGGTGTGGCGTACAGTGGGGTAGATTGGACTGGATTAGAGTGGAATAGGGTAGAATGGGGGTTGAGTGGATTGGGATTGAATGGCGCAGACTGGAATGGGGGTAGAGTAGGGTAGAATGGAGTAGACCGGAGTGGAATGGTGTTGATTGGATTTGAATATATTGGGGTAAATTAGAGTGGAGTAGGGCAGATTGGGAAAGAGTGGTGTGCAGTGGATTGGGATAGATGTGAGTGGGGTAGATTGGGTTAGATTGGAGTGGGGTAGGTTAGAATGGAGTGGGGTAGATTAGAATGGAGTGGGGTAGATAAGGGTGGATTGGAGTGAGACGGACAGCACTGAGGTAGACTGTGGTAGAGTGGAGTGGAGTGGAGTGGAGTTCAATAGTGTGGTGTGGGGTAAATTGGGATGGGATGGGTAGACCGGTGTGGGGTATATTGGAGTGGACTGAAGTAGAGTGGAGTACATTGGGATAGATTGGAGTGGGGCGGATTGGATGGGGTAGATTGGAGTAGGTAGGGGTAAGGTAGAGTGGGGTGGATCTGGGTGGAGTGGAGTAGATGTGAGTGGTAAGTGGTAGAGAGGAGTGGGGTAGAGTAGAATGGGAGTGTGGTAGACTGGGGTGGAATGGAGTTGGATATTAGGGTGGAGGTGACTTGGGAGTGGAGTGAAAATGATTGGGGGAAAGAGTGTAGTAGAGTGGGTGGAGTGGAATGCGGTAGATTGGGGGAAATGGAGTAGGTTAGATTTGGGTAGAGTGAAGTGTGGTAGAGTGGAGTGGGATAGACTGGGAAGTGGAGTATATTGGAATGGTGTGGCGTAGATTGGAGGAGATTGGGGTAGATTGGGGTTGAGTGGGGTGGAGTGGGGTTGAGTAGAGTAGATTGGAGTGGAGTAGATCGGGGAAGAGTGGTGTACAGTAGATTGGAGTGGGGTAGATTAGAGTGGAGTGGGGTAGACTGGAGTGGGGTAGACTGGAGTGTGATAGACTGGGTGGATTATGGTGGGGTAGACTGGGCTGAAGTGGGGTAGATTGGATGAGATAGATAGGAGTGGGATAGTTTGGAGTGGGGTACATTGGAGAGGTCTATCAGCAGTAGTCAAAAATCAGGATGCCCAAACCCGAAGTCTCAGTTGCCTTTAGGATGTCTCTGCCCTTGTTAGTATGTTTGCAGTAGATCCCGAACTTGCCCAGCTCTTCCTGCTAAATCCAGACGTGTGCAGGACTGCTCACACAAGTGAGCAGGAAAGAGAGGGCAGGCCGGTCGCATCTGCCAAACTGTCTTTTCCACTTCTGATTTTCTCAATCCCCCAGCTGTTTTAGAGGTGCTGAAACAAACAAAAAAAAGTAGTGTCCCGTAAGCGAAACCCTTAACCCTGAAAAGTGCCTTTTGTTTAAAATTAGTAGAATTTATAACCCGCTGTGAAAAATTCACATCGAGTGTTTGTTTTTCGGTGCAAACTTAATCTTAGAAACAAAACAATGTGTGCACAGAAAATAAAAAAGGAACAAAATGAAACATTCCAAAAATACAGGCTGATCGGAAAGCAACTAAAAAACAAAAAATAAGTTGCAGCCAAATACTGACGCCTATGCCCAGCAGGAGAGAAGGTGTGGCATAATCTCCAGAGCTGCCGACTTCAGACCTGGGGAACCGGGTTAGAGTCTCGGTGTCAGTAAAAGTGTGCTTTCAAAAAAGTACTGAAATATATGATGATTGATCGTCACTAAAACAATGGCAAGGAAACAACAAAACAAGGAATGCTGATTAAAAAAAAAAATAACCCGACACGTTACGCATTGCTATGTCCAACCAGGAGGAACTGTGAATGCATTGGATGGGCAACAAGAAGGAACAATTGTGAAATCCGCACACTAAGGGGGGGACAATTACAAGCAATGCACTCATCAAAAGCCAGCATTTGTAAATGGCACAAGAAAGGGGAGAGGAGTTGGCCTAACGCCTAGGGCGGTCGACCTCGAATCTGAGGAACTGGGTTCGAGTCTCGGCAAGGACGCTGAACATCTTGCGATTCTGGGCAAATCACTTAATCTCCCTGTGCCTAACAAAAAAAATGAATGTGTCCTCATGTAATGCAACTGGTGCTATGTAAAGCACTCGGATACCCGATTTGGGTCAAGTTTGCGGTATATAAAATTCTGTTAAAAAAAAAATAAGTACGGATGAAAAAAAATTGATGGGTGCGCTTCAAACCCAAAGATGAAAACCAGCACATCTTGCAGACAGCGTAGAAAGTGCATGCGTGCTTCTTAGGCTCGACCTAAAGACTCATTATTGAGTCTCAGACAGTGCTTGCACGGTCTCTGAGACATGTCGTATATACTTTGTGGGATTCAGCTCGCCCATAGGCTTCACATTTGCTGGCTCTATCGTCGTTCTCCTATTTTTACTCCCCATTTGTCCATGGCATGCATGCGTCATGCATCTTCCTGTGTTTACCTAGCCCCGAAAGCAGGGACCAATTATGTTATTCCTCCACTGGTCACATTTTAGCCTCAGTTTCAGGAACTACTTTTTTCTTTGCGGAAGAGGACTTAGCACGAACGCTCGAGTTTTCACTCGCTGCTCCAAGCTCCTCTGATAAACAAGTCTGTAAATCTTGTTCTTATCTCGTCACATCTGGTGTGCAATCAAAGACTGACCGTTTCTCATGCTAGGCCGCTTCCTCAAATGTATTCTTTTTACTTCTCTAACGAACGATACCCAGCACCACGCAACCTAAAGGATGTTTTCTTTCTGGGCATGGTTTTATGGCCGGTCACGTTTTTCTAGCCAAACACAGGGATTACTATGAAGTGCTGCCCGCGAGACCAGCCTAGTACTGCCAGTTGATTCGCTTGGGTTGGAGTGTAGGTGTGTCACTGCCACCTCAGCTGATCAGGGCCTCCTAGTCTTACTTTTCGCTCACAATACTGGCACTGCTCTCATGTCTGCCCCACTGAAGACTAGCGCCGTCACCCTACTTCCCGTCACTTCTCCTGCGCCACCAATTGTCTAATGACTGAGAAAACATTGTCATTCTAACCTAACAGTTGTTGTTCCATTTTGTAGTGCAATGCTCCATTTTGTATTTTCTTATGACCGGTAGGCGTGCTTTGTTGATCTCAGTTCTGCTTTTCCCTTATTTAGAGTTCATGAACACAGATGTGGTTTAGAAAAGTTCTTTGACTGCATTTGTTCCTTGGAGCGAGGGGAAAACCGATCACGATGTAGGAACATTTACGGCTGATGCTCTGACCACAGGTACAAAGGTTATGGAAAGTACATGCTTATCTTATAGATTTACGTAAGCACCAACTGTCCGTCTATTTTGAGTTTTATTTCTGTTTTACTGTTTGCATGAGCCTATGCCATATTATGCAACAAGAACAGTTACGTATAAATGTGTGCAGTTAACACACACATTAGAGTGTGCTATGAAAAAGTAGGTTTCACATATTCCAGTTCAAACTTGTAATAAATTGGATCTCCACGGCTGTGTCTCCGTATTGACAGTACTAGAATTTGTGCTCTCACAAGACCCAACTGTGGGCGCGTAAAATGGGACCACTAAAAAGTTTGGATCCTCAGTTGTCAGGTTAGGTGGCATCCCCTTTTCGCCCAGCGAACGTATGAGTGGTCGCTGCAATGGCAGGAAGTAAGGGCAGTGCCACCTGGGAAGTGCAAAATGCACTCAGTACCCCCCTCGTGCAAGGACTCGTGTGTGAGAGCAGTAGCCTTTGGGATGCTGAAAGGGGAGGCAGAAAGACTACTTTATGCCATTTAGGGTGAGGGTGCGGCTAATGCCAGAGTGCAACACCCGCACCATTTTCCTTTGCCCTACAGGCAAGACCCCTGGTGTGAAGTGGATTTTATACCCCATTCAGAAACCCAATTTGTGGGAAATGCTACAGCAAATGGGTGTCCCCGCAAACATAGTCTCTGTTCTGGTCAGGCTGCATGCTTCTAACCCTGCCTGTGTCAGACATGGAAACAAGGGCAGGCTTACTGATTCCTTTAAGGTCAGTGCTGTGGTCTGCCAGGGTTGTGTGCTGTTACTGACACTATTTACACTGTACATCAATGATCCAGTTAAGGAGCTCAACTTCCCTGGCAATGATGCACCTAAACTGGGCCCCTTCAAAATATCCTGTTATTCGCAGACAACATGCTTTTAATCTCTAAAACTCAGCGTGGCCTGCAAGCGGTTGTTAATCTTTTTTTGCGTTTCTGCAGTGCTCAGGGCTTGAGCTCAACATTTAAACAAGCATTTGCAATGCAATAGGTCTCGCACTGGTGAAAGTTAGAGCTACTGGCGATATAAATGGCAATGTTTCCTACTTATGTTTTTTTTCTGCAGTCGAGTGGTTGTGGGTATGCATGAGCGGTTTGATGTTTACAATCAGCAGGTTTGAAAACATCTAAACAAAAAGCAAGCTAATAAAGTGGATGGATCAGGAGGCAGAAAGTGAAACCAAAAAACCTGGATTAATCACAGCTTCCGAGCGTAAGTAAATTGTGTGATATGAGGCAAATATTTTATTTTACTGATAACACCCAAACCTGGCTGCAGCAGCAGCAGCTAGACAGGTGGCATTTGTAGAGCGGGTGAGGTGGTTACTCCTCTAACTAAAGACAGACTGCAAACAATCACATCCCTCAAAATGAGAGGTAGTGCTATAAAGAATAATAAAGACACCGCTTTTGTCCAAGGGATGGGGAAGAAACAGACCAGTGGCAGCTGGTGAATTTTCTGGTGTGGCAAAAACATGCATCATGAATTGCACTGAGCGAGGAAATATGAGCTGGTCTCTCTCTCCCATTTGGAAGTTGAGAGGCTTCTGGCATTTATCTGCACAGTAGCACCAGTGGCCAAACGTACTATACGCCTAACTACAAATGTGTTTCAACTGCACCCAATTTCTCTCTGCCGCAGATGCATCTCTTTTGTAACGCTATGTTGCCTTTGTGGCCTCGTTTGCACTATAGGATACTGTATACATTTATACCGTTTACCCATTCAGTCTACTGGCTAAAAGCTCAGAGAAACCAGCACTGGTTTCTGTGACAGACAAGACCCAGGGACACCAGACTCTGGAGCCTGGGGACGACAAGAAAACATAAGTTGACAAAATGTTTCATATCTGATCTAGTAGACAAAGCAAACAGCTTTGGCACGGGGAGACTGTTCAGCGAGATTTGTTAAGAGCCATGGTCGAGAGTCACTGTGTACAGAGCCATTAAGTGCACCAAGAACATTGGACAGCGAGTGCAACGTCTGCTGCGCTACAGGAAGGAGAATGTGCAAAGTTATCACCAGGAAAGGCAACACTGTAATAGTAAAGCAAGTATTATAGAACATCAAAAAGAGAGGGAGTTCAATCGCAAATACAACAGGTGGAATCACATTAACAGAATTTGCATGAGCTTCATCTAGAAATAATTGTACTTCTTTAAAGCGTAAACTTGACCGTATATATTGTAGCGCTTTAAATGAGCACCAGTTAAATTATGTAGAGTTTCAGACACTGGTAGATTACGTGATTTGCCCAGAATCAAAGGCTGTTGAGGCTACGCCTCAGACTAGAACCTCGGTCCCCGGTTTCAAAGTCGGCAGGTCTGGCCATAATGGCTTATGTTTATGAAATAAACACAAGCCATTATTTTCTTACTTTATTGCCTACTAAATTAGAATATGTAATCCTTTCACTTAAAGCTTTATAACTCAGGCATTAGTCCACGAGAGAGTCAATGTAAGTCACTAAGCAGCGTGGTGGCAATTGGTGACAGACTGATGCAAACAAGGAAATTTCACACGGCCGTGAGGGATGATGGCATCACGCGGGGCTTCCCTATTCAGCGTCCTCTAAAACCGAAACTCCTGTGACACTAGTATGCTGCAGTCCCTCTGTTACGATAACTAAGGGCTGTAAAAAGGTAAGCCCAGACATGCGCCTTACAGAGCCTCGCTTTTGCTTACGATGCAATAATGAACAGAACAAGGTCAATTAATCAGGGATGGTTTACAGTGCTACCAATACAATACATTGTAAATGTATGCAAATTAGAGGGCCGGGCCGCAAAGCTATAAAGCAGAAGCCGCTGCTGAAACAAAAAATGGGAGGGGGGGGGGGGGGGGGGGGGGGGAAATCAATACAAAGCTGAAAGAGGTCTCGACCTCGGAGGGTGGCGGGGTGGGCAAGTGACATGGGTGAGATGGTGTTGGGCACAGCACGGGAAATGGGGCAGAAGAGTCATGGACAAGCTGACAAAAAAATTAATGCTACCGTGTGCAGTGAAACCATTGCTCATGTAAATCGGTCGAGATCGCTTTCTATAAAACTGCAACAAAAAACAAACAAGCGGCCGTGTGGCCGCGCAAGTGATCGCGATCAAACATCAAAGCGGCCGCGCGGCCGCTAAAGTGAAAGTAATCGCGGTCAAGCGCGGCACGCGCGACCGCACACATGCACTGTACCTCTAGGCTGGCCTGGTAGCACTTTTTGGAGCCCTCTCAATAAGTCTCGCCAGACCAGCGCATGCGCCGGGTCAGGCGAGACCTAAAAACAAAATGTATGGCCTTAAACATATAAAGTAGGGAGGGGGAATATTCTGGTGCAAGATGTGCCCTGGGAGGGAATCCATGAGTTTGTACCTGGGGGTTTGCCCAACTCTTCGGATGGATTAGTCCACGGACATTTAAAAGAGCTTGTTGAAGCTTCTGCTTAAACAGGTGCAGTCAATAAAATGTGTAAAAAGATTCAGGCCTCTTCCCTTACCCCAGCAGTTGAGATTTATAATCTAAAATTTAAATCCTCAATTCTGTAGGGTGCACAACTTTGGGGATATGTGAGGGTTGATAACCTTGTTAAAGTCGAAAACACATATCTGCGATAAATCGACTTCAGGTGCTACAGAATGCTGCAGCCCGCCTCATCTTAAACCTCCCTAAAAGATCTAACTCCAAGGACGCCCTCCAGACACTCCACTGGTTGCCGGTGAGGAGCAGAGTTGAATTTAAGTCCCTCTGCACCTGCCACCGTATCCTCGCTAAGAAGGCGCCAGCACCACTCCTGAACCTCATCTCAAGGTATGCACCAACCCGTGCATTGCGCTCCTCGCAAGGAGGCTTGCTTAAGGTTCCTAAGGTGAAAAAGGCCCGTATGGGAGGTAGATCCTTCCGATACCTGGCGGCAAAAAGCTGGAACAATTTACCTCTTAACCTCCGACTGGACCCCTCCGAATCCAGTTTCCGGAGAAAATTAAAAACCTACCTCTTCTCAAAATAGTGGGCTCCTCCCCTACTTCTCTCTCGGAGTGTTTCAGTTCAGCGCGGGGACACGCAGTTTGCGTAACCAGGCGCTCTATAAATGCCCCTTAATAATAATAATAAAGAAGTGTTCTCAAACCTTCCGCAGAGTGCCCGCGCCTTCCCCAACTCAGACATTGGCATTGACAAGGTTAATCTTACCGTGATGCTTAGATCCATCTTTTAGAGTCACGATGAAGGTCCTTTTAGGAATCCTGGGCTGGAAGAAGATCCCTTGGCTTGCATATATTAATTCTATGCTTTATGAGATTGGCCTGACTTTCCTTTGGGATACCCCAGATCAAGCCATGTTAATTATGAGCATCTTTGTTAAAGAACACTTAAAAGAACATTTCTGATTGCACGAATCGATGGGGGGTAACTGCCCCAAAGCGGAAAAAACATTACAACATTTTGCTTTTTTCTGTTCTGCCTATGTATGTCCTCATAGGAAATGGAGATTTGCAAGCTCCTTGGATTCACCCAGTTCATCCCTGCTTTACGTATTCCAAGCACTGATTCAAGAGGATTGATTGGTATTGCGGAGACGAAATTTCTACATGCTGTTTGGTTTATTGGCAACTACATCACCCACAGCAAGCAATAACACCCAATTAGCAGTAGTTGTTAATCTGTATGATCCTTGTCTGGCTCCGACTTGTCTCTTTGCGCTTGATCTTACTTCTACTGGATTGTGGCACGGTTTTACTTATTTTAATGTATTTTAGGAATTGAAGGATTTTACGGATTCGGCTTGTTAATGTTTATTTACTTTAAAGATGGGTTTTTCTTTCAATCTAGTTACCTTAAATAATTATATTAACTTCCTTTTAATTAGTAATGGCAGTGGCATCATGCATGCAATTGTTTATTCGAAGGACACTGTGGACTTTTTAGACCAGTATCTTTAAAGAGCCTGAGGGTGAACTATTATCTAGTTGTTTCAAGCTAGTGTATCAACTGTGTTTTATCTACCATTATATATGTATGTGACTGATGGCACTATATATTTTATTTAACTGCTACAGTGTTATTTTATCTTTTTGTTTATATTGTGTGTTTATTTCGGATTAGTCAATACATAAAACAAGTATGATGACAAACCTCTTATCTGTTCCCAGGGGGACAGTAATGCATTATAGCCCCTTCTGGGGCTGGCGTATGACTCGATTCCAGGGTAGGCCGCACCCTCGTTTTTAGGTCTCGCCTGAGCCAGCGCATGCGCTGCTCTGGCGAGACATTTAGTGAGTGGGCTTTAAAAGCCGACCACAGCTTTATGTGGCCTAGAGCGTACGGTTACGTGCACAGTTACGAGCAGAGGAGCCATATGGCTTTCCTCTCTCGTCATGGCTCATTAATTGCATCGCTCGCGGGCACCCTTACAGCCCGCGATCGCGATCACTTTGACGGCCGCGTCACTTTCACGGCGGCGCGGCCAATGCTTGTTTATTTAGGATTTATTTTTTGCTTGAAAGGTCCTTTGTAACCTTTAATCTCTGGCGGTGCAGATTTTGGGTGCTTCGAGATGGGGTTTAATTTCTTTTATGGTTTTCCTTTTGTAATAGAAGGGTTGTGTGGAGCAAATATGGCATGCCTTCTTGAGTTGAGATCTTTTATTTATTTAACACGTAAAAACATAACGAGGCCCGACCCGCCTTTCAGGTTTTGTCTAATTTTCCCCTCATTACCATTGTTTGGTCGGTGACTCTTCGAAAAGGAATTTGCCGTCAGAGCTTTGAAATACTTGATTTGCAGCAGCAGTCAGACAAACCAGTTCATTGGAGGGAGGCTTCGAAGTGCCACCAATTACTGTCTGAATATGCAGTTGCACGCACTGCTTTGGCTTGCACAATTTCGTTTTTTGTTACATTGTAAAAAATTAGGAGTTACCTATAAGTTCTTAAGCAGGCCTTGGGCAAGCCAGCTTTGTGTTGGTAGGACAATTTGGAATGTGTGATAAAACTGCTACGGATTGCACAACGGGTTAATTAATATTTTGCATCACATAGTTTAATGTGTTGTACACTACAGTTTGTGATCGTGATTGACAGCTCTGTTAATGGGCTTTGCACGAGAATGAAAGCTTGAAGCCAATGATGTATATCAGCATGTTGATCACCCTTCTGCAGCGTGTGAAGTCTGGAAGTCACCACTACTAAGGCCGGGTAGCTCTGGCGCAGGGAAATCATTAAATCCAACTGGCGGGTCATTTATTAACAAATGACGCAACTCATTCCCAAGCTTGGTTTTGTTTGGGTAGTCCCACCCATAGCGTTTTGCTCTGTAGGTACCAGCTCCACATACTAGAAAATATTTATGTGCCCTTCAGTAAGTGATTAGACAGCTGTGCTAAAGTAAGACTTTTCTGAATGGAGCATATTGCTGCTTGGTTTTGTTATATGCTGTGTTTCTTGAATACTCTAATATACAATGTTATCTTCCCAGGACTATCTGGGTTGCTGCTGTGAATATTCTGTAACCAATTTTGCTTTGATTACCAAACTTGCTTTGTGGGTTCCATTAATAAAATGTTAGATACCCTCTGAAAGTGAACACCTCTCACGTTCTCTAAGAGACTCAAAAGTTAGTTTTGGTTTTGTGCCTCAGAACGTGAAACCTTTCTGCAGATAAATTAGATTATCATTTTATTCTAATGCATCTCTCTGATACTTGTAACATTTGTTGGCAAATCACGCCATCTTCCAGGAACATTTAAACAAATGCACTCCTTTCCTTCACATCGTAAATGTATGAAGTGTAAATTCTTGGATCGATCTATGCTCAGTTTTACCTTTTCGTTTTTTCACTCTTTGTGTGCAGTCTCACACCAATGTTAACAGAATTATTTCGCCACGATTGTGTAAAGTATTGTTACACTAATAACTGGTTTTTGATCAGGGTCATGCCTAAAAAGACCAGTTACCTTTTGAAATGCAAAGTGTTCGACCCTATTAGGTTACCAGGCCGAGACCTTACTGTCGACAGATTATTTTTGTCTTTAATTGTGTTCTCATGTTTCAAAGCCCTGCGGTGGGGACGGCTTCTGGAAAAGACGACGACGAGTGTATTTACAGGGCTGGGTGTTGTAGCACTGGGCAGTCTTCTCTACTAGGAAGTCAGTTAAAATGTGGGACAATCAGAGGTCTCAAGAAATTGGCTTCAGTAACATGCTAAATAGAGGTTATCTGCACAGCAAACCCGATGATTACATTTGTGTTTGCCTAAACTAACTTTCAACTCTGCCACTCGTCAATTTTGCCCTCCCTGCAGCATTTCTCCAGACCTGTACAGCAGGCCTTACCATAGATAATTGGTGGTGTATACTGCACATATGTTGCTGATATTATCTTCAGTTACTTCCTTTATTAGGTGTTGTGTTTTTTAAGGTACATGCAGAACTTTCTTTACCCTAATTGGGCTACATTAACCTTCTTGGACTAAGTTGACTTGCACATTCAGTAGGTATAACTTCGCACAACTGGTGTTTAATTGTCTGGATCACAGACTTGTTAAACGTTGTTTAGAACAGTTAAACAAGCATTTGCAATGCAATAGGTCTCGCTTCTGCGAGAGTTTGAGCTAGTCGCATTGTAAATGACAATGCCTTTTATTTATGTGTTTTGAAAACTTGCAAGAGGTGCGTAAACATGCACTCTGTACTTATAGCCTTTGCTTACGAGAAGAAAGGCTGGCAATAACTGCCCCTCTTTTACTGCAAGCCTTGCTTCTCGTAAGCAAGGACTATCTGTACAAAGTGCATGTTTACGCACCGCTTGCAGATTTTCATAACACATAAATAAAAGGCATAGTCATTTACAATGCCAATAGCTCAAACTCTTCCAAATGCGAGACCTATTGCATTGCAAGTGCTTGTTTTGGCACCATTTTGAATTCCTTGGTGTGTAGTGGTCTTTCTAACACCCCCCCCCCCCCACCCCACAGGGGCAAACTGAAGGCAAACCACTTGTCTGTTGGCCCAGGTTAGGGGCTGGGCAGCAGAAAAACTGGCATTGGCCACACCCCTACCCCAAATGTGACAAATTGTTTTCTGCCCCCCCCCCCCACCCCCACGGCGCAGACAAGGGGTTTGCCTTCCATTTGCCCCTGAGGGGGAAATAGTGTCTTACTCCCTCCCAGGGGCAAATAGGAGGTTAGTACCAACTGTGGAGGTCGCCCAAACTGGTATCTCCTCGGGGGAGGGGGTAGAAAGTCCACTTGATACTAGAGATTTTGCCTTTCGGGTAAACGACAGTGGCACTGGCCACACTCCAAATTAGACAAACCAGAGGGCAACACCCGCACCACTTTCTTTTTGGGCCAAATGAAAAATCACTGGTGGAGAGTGGGCTTTCTACCCTCCCTGGGGGACATGTATGGGGGAACTTCCACAATTGGTACAAACCTCCTACCTGCCCCCATGGGGGCAGAGAGACACAATTGCCCCTTCTGGGAAAGGGTATGACTCGACAACAGGGTAGGCCTCACCCTCCTTTTGTTTCTGTTATGAAATCCCAGATGTTTAGTGAACTTTCTGCCTCTCCCGGGGGAGCATATTGGAGGTGAATACCCATATTTGCTCTCCTGGGGGATGCCAGAAAGCCTATTGGGCTGTTGGGTGGGGGAGAGCATGGGCCCATGGTCAGTGGGACCGCTTCCCCAACCAAAAAAACTGCACAAATGCAGTCCCTGGTGTCTAGTGGGCTTTCTCCCCCCCCCCGCGGGCAAATTAGGGGTAATTGCCCCATCCACCCATATGTCCATGTGTCTTTTTTTTAAAGAATATTTTCCCGGTGTCTAGTGGGCTTTCTGCCCCCGGGGAGGGCGGGCAGATTGAGGGGCAAAAAGTCTGACGTTCCTTTTTTTGGAATGGGAGCAAGGCCATGGTGGCAGCTCCCACTTCTACATTTTTTGCCGATTTGTCTAGTGGGCTTGCTGCCCCTGGGGAGGGGGGGGGGGGTGGGGGCAGGTTGGGGATAATTAACTAATTCTCCTCATAGAGCAGAGCAGAAAGACTATTGCCTCTTTTTCATGGTGGACAGCCCCTACCCCAGTAAATTTTCTTTTTTAATACAAACGTTCCCTGATGTCTAATAGGGTCTCTGCAACCCCCCCACCCCGAGTGGCAGATTGGGAGGTAACCACCCCCATGTTTCCCCCAAGAGGGTAGAAAGACTGATGCCACATTTTTAGGGGATGTGGCATGGCCATGCCCATTGTGGGCAGTCCCCACCCCTAAATTTTCTATTCTTTTCCTGGCATCTAGTGAGCTAATTGCCCCCATCCGCTCCCGGGGGTGCATAAAAACTGAAATATTTAGGGGTGGTGGAGGGGCGCACAAGCCCTTCCCTAAAGGGCCCCTCACCCATGTCCCTGGGGCCTACTGGGTGGATACCTGCTTTGGGATATCTCTCCTGTGGAGATTGCCAAGCAGGGATCCACTGGGCAGAGGTATCATCTGAAAGAGGAGAGTCTCTCCTTTCCAACTATACCTCCCATGAAGCAATCAGTGCTCAGGGGGCTGAGATATGCCCCCAGAGCCCTGTTCCCCCAGTGCTAGTTTAACTTTCACTTTGCTCTAATGGCATCAGTGCGTCCTGCTCGCTGACCGTCATTACAGTAAAAAACACATCAACAAAAACTCAGGGGGCTCAGGAAACTCTTCCCGAGCAGCCCCGGGTTAAAATACAATAATGTACTTCTACTAGTGCAGATGACCAGAGGGGCCTTTAAATACTTCCACTATGCCGGCAAATGGCAGGCATACGCACTTACGGAGTTAATAGAATTATAATGTTACGTGACTTACCATGAAAGTTCAATCTCAGGCAGCAGGATAAATAAACACAATGATCACAAAAGTGTGGAGGGCAAGCACTTTTTTGTGGAAGTACACAACTTCTGCTCAATCAAAGCATGTACTCCTGCCTTCCAACATGTGGGCGGACCCAAAATCCCTCTCTAGTGATGGTAATGTAATCTTTTGAAAACAGCTGTGCTGTCCGACCAGACCATAAAAACATATATGTTTCAGACTCAATCGAGCAAAACCACTGAAATTCCCCACTAGTGGTATGCAATTTAGTCCATAACTCATTTTGCCTGCTATGTTTTGGTCAGGGTTATCAGACTTTTTATCCCTGAGCCACTTTTAGAATGGTTGGTTTGTGTTATTTGCATGACGGGCAATGTGAATTAGGGTGTGTGTTGTATGAGTTGTTGCACACCACTATTTCAATGATTTTGCACGTTTCATTAGAGCCATAACTAATTTTTAGCTGTGTTATTTCAGTAAATTTCTATGTACTTCTTCTTCAAATTCTTTTTTATTATACGTTTTCCCAGTCCCCCACTGCGCAAGACCAGGGCCCCACACTCAACCTGCTGGAGGAGGCTAATCGCCTCCACGCACAGCCTTTGGCTGTGCTCTGCGGGGTTGTGCTGCATAGCCTGTCTGAACCCGTCATGGGCAGCAATCTGTCGCTGCACGTGGCTGCAGGGAGTCAAACCCCAAAAGCTGTGTGCAAAATAGGTTGTCTACAGAACTTAGCATTTTCTTTTTAAAGAAAAAAATGAAGTATAATTTTTGGTGTGAAAAAATATTTGCAACTATCTTAAAAATCGAAATGTTCTATGTAAAATGTTTCCTTTTCTCATCAGGCAACAATGATGGCCGTAAAATCACAATTTTCTTATGAATCAAGATTTAACCAAGACGAACCTAACCTCTTTCAAGTTTTTAAACTTTATTTTTCAGCCTCTGAGTGCCCTCCAACATCCCCTGGGTTTGGGCACCTCTCATGGTCGACCTCTTCATCTCCTCCAGTGCTAAAGTTGTTTTTTTTCATAGCGTGAAAAATCACAATTACTTTTTTTTTTTAAATCACGAATGTTAAGATGAAAGAAAAAAATTACTCCCTGCATCACCCAATCACATTTGAGAGAAAATTCAGATGTGATTGACAGCATTTGCTATTTTCTGAAAAGTGATTTCACATGACACAGATATACAACCCTTTAAGGCCCACTCAAAAATGTTTATTTAAACCCTTAAATCTCAAAAACAACTAAACAGATTTAGTACAAACAACAAAAGCACGCTTTCAGAGTAAAGTTCCACTTTCATACCAAGTTTGATGTAGGTCCGTCAGAACCTTTGGCTTCATGCGTGAACAAATTTCCTATTGGAGCTAAAATGGGAACACACTACTTTTTTCACCCCTAGACCTTTTTCCCCTTTTTACTTTTTTTCCCTGCACGAGTCTATATGAAAATTGGCATCCTGGATACTAGATGACTGTGCCAAGCGATCACCAAATTTAGCACAGATCGGTCAAAAGATGTAGACAAATCAAAAAAATGCCTTTTCAATGGAAAGCATGGTTGAAATAGAACTACACAACAGCGACTACCTATGTATATTGCACACACATTTGTATAGATATTATGTATGTACTATTTGAAGATTCTTTGACCACTAAGACTTGATAGAGTCAGGACCCTTGATCCAGCATTGCGATTCTTGCAGGATAACACTTTTGTTCAATAAAATGCAAGAATAAAACTGTATAGCCATTGTATTTTTATTTTATCTTACCTGTCACTTGCAGACAGATCTTCCACATTTCCGAAGCCTGGCACTGGCATAGGGCATCCCATATGACTGTATTCGGCTATGCGGGGTGCCGGTGTAGCCAATTTGCCACCAGACTTCCGATGTTTCCTCTCTTTTGCAATACGTGTGTTTTCTTGATCACAGACAAAACACTCAAATCCACTGAGGTAGTTGGGTGCAGTCATATCATTCACTCCCCACTCACGACGCTCCAGGCTCTCCAGCAAAAATGTGTTGGTTACTCCACCAGGTTTCTTATATTCAAGGTACTGCAGGTATTTCTCGTTATCTCCGTCAAGGGACTTTATGAACTCAGCCAGCTCTTGAGGGTCACGGAAGTTGTCCACCAGAATAACTGAATGGTTGTTGGGCATCCAATCCTGCACCGATACGGACCCCCGATAGATTGGAATGGCACCCAGATGCATGGTACGCCAGAGCTTTTCAGTCATGTAATCGGGACACAAAGCATTCTCCATGGCCAGGTGGAACTTGTATTTGGAAACAAAAACCATAAACTCTGGATCTTCTGTGGTAGCAGTGGATGTGTCCTCCAACCGTACATTGGGAAGCTTTCGGTTATTAAGACATTTGCCATACGAATCTACCTGAAATGTCATAAACGCATGTTTAGAAATAGTAGTGCCTTATAAATATTTTATAAATCGAAAAATAGGAGAAATTAAATGATGCAGAGCGTGGATGTTTTACTGTACAATTTTTCCTCTGTTGTTTAGCAGTTCAACATACATCTTATAGGAGTTATACCAATGCACCTAGAAAGGCAAACGTCTAGGGAAAAATTATTTTGTAGATTCAAATTTTTGTTCTAGAATACTACAATGTACTTAGAGAAAGGTCGGCACTAACTGCAGAATGTAGGGTTACATAACTTGCAGTACAACAATTTTTAAACTTTTGCTCTTTTAAGTTATACAGAAGGTTTTCACAAACAATAAACTGTCAAAACCTAGAACATGTGTTCTCACAATATCAACCTTTCTGCATGTGTGGGCAAACCCCACTGCCTCAATAGGCCCTCATTAAACATTACAGTGATTAAATATCTTGTGGTAATTCTCTCGTCCCTGGGCTACTGATATTTATTCTGTGATGGCCACGGCGTTTTATTCTGCCAAAGAATGCACATCCAGGAAACCTAGATATTGCACATTTTAACAATAAACAGTAAGGAAAGCAACACTAGAATTGGTTGGGCAGGCAACAATAGAAATCCATCGAAGACCAGGAGCTAAGACTCTGTTCCCCCTGCTCGTTAACCCAGTGCATCGGGCGGTGTTTGCCTTTGATGCGCCGGGGCTTGTAGAAGTGTAGCTCTGTAAACTGGGCCAATTACAGCCTTTTCCACACTTAACTTTCAGGGTAGCGAGCAGTCTCAGTTGTCTAATTAAGGTATAATGGGGGTGCTTGAACTCAGAGCTCAACAAACAATCAATACACCTCCCAGCGCCTATGTTTTCAAAAACAATTCTATGTCAGGACCAGAGGCGAGGATTATGCTCTCTTTTAATTCCATTCCATCAGTCTTCAACGATAAACTCAAAGAACTAGCTTTCCCAAGATGCACAGAGCAAAGGTCAACACAGCTTAACCAATCAACAGCCCAGGATATCCATAAGGGTAGGAGCACCCTGAATAGCTTCCTCTTACTTTTTCTGCTTCTTGCAGGAAATTGTGCCATTTAATGTATCTTGATTTATAGTGTATTTTACTGATGTATGGTGTTTATATTGTATTGTTACTGGCTCTCTGAGCGGCTATTGAGCTGCTGTTTATTTGGGCAGCGGAAGCACTCATCGCCCACCATTTGTGGCGCCTTTGAAGCCTCAGGACCGCGTAAGTGCGGTGAGGCCAGCGACCAATAGAGGGAGCGAGAGCGGTAGAGCACATCTAGTTGCTCTGCAGGGGGTGTACTGTAATCAGCTTCACTGGAACTGATGAGTTTGCTCCCTCACGCCTGCTCGAGCCGCCTGGAAGCCTCAAACGTCCGTTCTACACAGGTCTATATTTGGGAACAGCCTGACGCCGGCATGCAATTGGGTCTGTATTTACGACTCACAGTGCCCCGCCTCAGCGCTTAAGCGCCCCTCCCCCCCACACCACCTGGATGTTACTGGGCAAGACCCAGGCGTATTGACAAACTGGTGACAATAGGTCGAGTCAGCCCCAGGACAGAAGCCAGTTTTCTTTGCGCTCAGCGCAACCAAAATATTAGAACTGCTGCAGTTTGCCAAAAATGTTGCCCTAGGCTATAAACATATGTATTCCTATTTATAGAGAGGGGGGACACTAGGAGCTGATTATTAGGTCCAGTGACCCTTGCTCCCGAAAAGTAACTAGTACACAAAGGGAGTCACTGTTCCTTGTAGAGGATGACAGAGGAAGAAACTTTTGTCGTGTGCTACTCTATCTGTGGGGGACAGTGTGTCCTCATCATAATGCCCTCACACACCCGAAGGATGTCATGCTTTATCATTTGGGTGTTGCTCCTCGTCGGGCCGGCGCTGAAATGCCCTACGGGTCCCCCGAAGGGCCTCTTTATCGGAGATCTTTTGATGAGAAGCCGTTTGGGTGCGTGGGTGTAAGTGGCAGTGAAGTCTAAAGCGGTGTGTTAAAAAATGACTGGAGGGAGAGTGGGTACTATTTATTAGGGTGATCCCTCTGTCATTGTTAAAACAAAGTTTGTAGTGCTGCTCTAGGGGATATTATGTCCCTCTGTGGCTGGGTATATGTCCCTAATGGACATATATATTACGGTCAACATGTTTTGCGCTGTATGTGGCCTCAGAAGGAGATCCAAAGTGCTTCTTCAGGACCAAAGGAAGGTCAATTTTAGTATCAGTGGTGGCCTGAACTAACCAGTGCCGCCAAGTTTGTAGAATGGAGTAGCGTTTCCCTTAATATTAGAGTCAGGACCTCAGGACCTCATGAGATCAGGGAGGGCATGCCTCTCCCTGTCTCCACCAGTTGAGACAGGGAGAGGCATGCAGGTGGATTGGCCCTGCTACTACGAGAGAACCTTTCCGAGTGCCCTCATTGATCTCATGAGGTCCTCAAGGAGTACAGCACGGATCACCGGGACAGCGCCGTGAAAGCCTAATGAGATGCCATGGGCAAATTATTTACCAGTGTTTTGATTCAATCTACACTGCAGCCTTGAATCCTTCATATCGATTTCGTCATACCTATTCAATTCACCGCTGAATTAATGCGGACCGCCACCTGAGGGGCTGTAATCCTGACTTCACCTCATCATAGGTTGTCTCCCTCCCCTTACCTCTTCCCGTCCTGAGGAAGACCCGCCTGCAGAGGATACAAACTACCCTCATGCGCCAGTGTCGAAACGTTGACAATTTCCCCTAGTGTGCCTGTACCCTACTTCACCCCAACCCTACCTTTTAACAGATGAGTATACTCTGTTCACCATCAAGAAACAGCAAATAGCTTGTGAATCTATGAGAGACGGGTCCCATTGTAAGACTGGTGCTATTGTAAACCACAACCAGTTTACTAAGGATATAACTATATGTAATTGAGTTCTCAAATGTATTCTTTCATTTCCCTCCCTATATATCTGTTTTATTCTCACGAACACTCTCCTTCTCACTGCCCCTGGAGCAACCCTCTTTCTGTTTTGAAGCATTGTCTACAGTGATATGTTATAATAACTGTGAAATTAAACAGTCACTATTGAAGCTATGTAAGGTGCTTGTTTGTCTTTTTGAGGATATACTTAATCAAATTGAGGAATAACTGGGGTCCATTTATGATGCGTTTTGATCACTATGAGTACCTTGTATATAGATTTTGATTTAAAGAATACTTTCCTAATAGTAATTGTCTAGGACCACTGTTTTTCTATACCCAACACAGGAGGCCCCTATACGTGCGCCTAAGCACAACAGTGACTCCGGCATCGATTTGAGTGACTTCAAATGCCTTAAAAAGGCTTTTCTTGCCCGCCCTACCTTGGGTGCGTCCGACGCCTTGGCTGACATGGCCGACCTATCCCCACAACCCCTCACGGCCTGGACACAGACGAGGACTCCCATGGTAATTCTAATGATGAAGCCGGTCCCTCCCTCGCTGGTCCGTCTCCCTCAGAGTCTTTAGAGCTTGGCACAAAGGACTTCCCCGATAGGTTAGTCTCAAAGGGACTTCTACACCCCTGCTCCTCGTAGTGGGCCCCTTCTAAAAAAAAGTTTCTAAGTTCATGGCAAATTGCCTTAGGAAGCCCTTGGAAAAAGAAGGGAGGGCGTGCTTTAGAGCAGAATGGTGCCATCCCTCCCTCTCGGACAAGGTTGCTCTGACCCCGGAGATAGACTTCTTCAGAAATATATTAGGGACCCTAAGAAGGGCATAAATAGATCCTGGAAGTCCTGCTAGGACAAGCTTTTGGATGTCTGTGGTCCTCTCATGAAGATCTTAGATCTGGCAGAGGAGGCCCAGGCCTCGGATAACCCACTCTCCTGGAGGGGATTTCGGGTTGGGTCCAGCGCACTATAATTTGTCTAAGAAAAGCAAATTGCACCCTGTCAACAGAGAAGTGTCATTCCCTCCTCCTGAAATTTGACCCTAAATTGGCGGATTTGGCATCCTCAGAGGAAGGTGCAGTAGCACAAGGCGGAATCTTTGAGGAGCCATTCATTAAGGGGCTTGGCAAATTTGTAGCCACGTTTACTTCCTTAGACAAGGTGCAAGCATCAATTAAGATTTTTCATACCAGAATTTTTGTTAGGGCTGGCCATTGCTGAGGGCACACGGCCAGCCACTTTCACACCGAAGGCCCTCCTAGAGGCTTCAAAAAGTCTCAGGACCAGGCCAGGCAGGGGGTAGTTCTTCCAGAGGCGAAGCGGTCACCGCGGCCACGGTTCCAGAGGTTCCTCCAGAAGACAGTTCCAGGCCTCAACAGGTGAGAGTTTGCCTTTCTTCCCAACTAAAAGTGGCAGGCAGGTGGGCTCTATTCACACACAAGTGGGAGCGGCTTACTTCAGATGCATGGGTTCTTCAAACTATCAGGGGTATTCACACAGAATTCTACAGGACCCCCGACTCAAGAATCCCATCCTCATACGCTAGTTTTTGCAGACAATCAGGCCACCTTGATAGATCAGGAGGTGGTGGATCTACTGCAAAAAGGAGCAATTTTCCAGATCTTCCTCCATCCCTGTGGGTTCTTCAGCAACATCTTTTTGGTGGACAAGACAGATGGAGGACAGAATCCTGTGATCAACCTCAGGGAGTTCATCGGGTGACTTTTCAAGATGGAGGGTAGTCATCTTTTGCGTGACCTTCTTCGTCAGGACGACTGGATAGTGCGTTTAGACTTGAAAGACAAGTATTTGGCAGTCCCCATTTTTCCTCCACACCGCAGATTCCTGTAGTTCAAGTGGTGAAACCAGGTTTACGAGTTCATAGCTCTTCCAAGCTATCTGGTGTTTCCCCAAGGTTCTAAAACCAGAGGTGGAATCTCTCAAGGCTTGAAGTTTTTGCCTCTTAATTTATTTAGATGCTCTCCTACTTTTGGCCAGTGCCCAACACGGCTGGTGGTACAGTTACAAATAACAGTGGACCTACTGCAGAGTTTCGGGATCATGGTTAATGAGCGAAAATCACTTCTGCTTCCTGCCAAGCAGAGGATCTTCTTCAGATTTGTCATAGATTCAATGGCAAAGACTTTCAGCCTCCAGTCTCAGAAAGCAGCCAAGGTTTGCAGAGAGTTGAGGAGGAAGTTGTTCAGATCCACGACCTCTCTCAGACAGGTAGCCAGGATTGAGTCTTCTATCATCCTCTATACAGGCGATCCTTCCGTGCCCTCTTCATTACAGGGCCCTCAAGCGCCTCAAGGTCTTTCACCTCTGCAGGGATCTTCAATATTCAGAACAGATTCCACATATGGAAGAACTGAAGGTGGAAATGAGATGGTGGCTGGACCACATGGAGGCGTGAATTAGTCGAGCCATATTTAATTACGACCAGGATATCGTTTTCGTGTCCGATGCCAGCTAGTCCGGTTGGGGAGCCAGCCGCAGGGACCCCTTCACAGGAGGAAAACGGTCCGTAGACAAACAGCAGCTCCATATCAATTGCTTGGAGCTGATGGTGGGGTAATTTGCAATAAAGTGTTGGATAAATCGACTGCAGTGTCTTTCTCAAGATAGACATTGTGTCAGCGGTACACTACATCAACCCATTAGGGGGTACCAAGTCCAAAGTCTTAGCGGATCTGACCAAGCAGTTTTGGACCTTCTATCTGTCTCACAATGTCTCAGTGACAGCAGAGTATCTTCCCAGAGCCTCCAACGTGATAGCGGACTGGTGCTCCTGAGCACGGTCGGACATGAGTCTCAGGCAACTGGACCTCCTGGGTTTGCAGAGGCTGGACACCCTTTGGGGTCCTTTCTCAGTTGATCTTTTTGCCTCTCACTCAGACCATTACCTTCCCAGGTATTTCAGTTGGAAACCAGATCCCCTGGTGACAGCAACTGATGCATTTCTCCAAGATTGGTCTTTGGAGACAGGTTACAACTTTCCACCATTCGTCAGGATCATGAGGCTCTCGGCGCAGGTCCACAAGCAGAAAGTGAAGATGCTCTTGATTACGCCCTACTGGAGGTCTAAAGTATGGTTTCTGGGTCTTTCCTGAAATGCTCTAATCCTTCCACCCCGAATTCTGGATCTCCTTCAAGACTCTCTGGGCTATCGCCGCCCAGTAGTCCTCAGCAGTTGAAATTAATATGTCAGATTTCCCTAAACCTTGCACTAAGTTGGGCACTTCAATTAACACTGTTGGGCATAAAGAAATAAATTAGAAACATTTTTAAAAGAAATTTTCTTTTATGTTTCAACATGTGTGTGTTTTCTAAAATGAGATGCCTTAAAACAAAAGCCTTGTGAAATCCTTTCTCCCACTTGCTATGGTGAGTAAGATTTTATATGGGCGATCTATTTTCAGGGACTACTGACCCGGTCTGGCAAGCGAACACAAGCTGACAAAGAAAAGGAGTTCTGTTTATTCAGAAAGTGAAGGATCAATAAAGGTGCCTTTAAGTCTTGTTTTTATCTTGTCACATTTGCTGTGTATTGAAAGACCGAGAACAAATGTCAGCTTATATCTTCAAACAAATTGCTGCCAATGTTTTCCAGGAGACAGCTGTTTACTTTTATTTCTCGGACTTTAAAGTTAGAAGATTTTGTAAAGTGAACTGTCTGGCAATCGTGTTGGACACGCAACATTTACATAGCTTGTGAATGAAGTGTAAAATTATTTCATAATATATTTCAGTAGTTAGAAAGCACTTAGAAGCACTTTTTTTGTAATTCTGTAGTGAGATGGGCACATATTTTAGTAGGATCAAAACAAATCTTTACTTGGTGATACTTTAATGGTGATGTGCAAAAGATAAATATTTGCTGAAAACCCAATTTCCACACATTGTTCGTACACTATATAGTGTTATCAGAAAAATTGCATCTCAGTAGGACCTTTTGTTGCTATGTCAATGGAACATGTCTGTCCGTAAATGACAGAGAGCCATCACATCACGCTTTCGTAATATATTTGTTAAAAGTGAGAGTTTTGAAATATAAATTGAGAAAGATACCTGCCCCTGGACAGATAAATGTGTATGCTATGTGTGGACTAGATTTTTATTATACATTGAGAAATGGTTTAGTCTATTAAATCAAACAAGAGTTTTTATCCACAGCAGACATGCTGAGTTCACGTATATGAAGGTGCTCGTGTATGTGATAATGAAGAAAAAGGTGACACTTGAAATGAAATATTTGGCTGGGTTCATACAATTTAAGATGAATTTAGGGGTCAATTGCATTACAGTTGGGTTGGGTAGATTTTTCAAGTCACTAGACCTGCAGGTCTTGTAACATTTTCCTGATTTTTCAAAGCCTGAAACCTATGGTTTCCCCAGAGCCCAACCTTACAGCCCACTCAAAAGTGGATTCTTAACTCTTGCCTGAATACAACTTGAAGCCAACCCAAAAAGCTTGGTGCAAGTCAATTCCCTAAAAGTAGTAACCTTAACCAAACTTTACAGGTGGCTTTCACTTTGGCAAGTTCCTTATCGTCTAACCAGGCCCTAACTTAACCCTCATCTTGACCCTTAATTTAACCCCACAACTGAAACCAATCCTAAACCTAGTCTCCACCTGTTCATAGTTATTTTGATGAATTTCATTAATTTGATTTTTATTTTAATGAGATGGCTTATTCGTTAAATGTTTCCATTAAAATGTGCTTTTGTCTAAATGAATTGGGATGAAATTACATATCATTCATCATCATTGACTGAAAAGCCACCTTCCCGGTTAAACTGATTTAGTGCAATTCCATCAACTGAAGAAAAAATGTTACTGAATCGTTTCTACTTTCCAAGAAGATATGACAATCTGAATAAATTGTATCAAGAACTCCGTAAAAGTGCCAGTACTGTGGAACTGGAAGCAATCAAGAATGAGGTTCCTAGAATTAGATACAATATAATAGAGGGTGAAATGCTATTTCTATATGCCTGTTGAAAAGAGACAAATGTTATAACCATAATGCCACCGGACATATTTTACCTGTACTGGTCATTACCTGGATGTATTTCATAAGCTCCTGTACATATCTGTCCCTGTCCGATGGGACATCACAGTGTGACTGCATGTACAGTATAGGGCCATGCCCACGTTTCTCCCACTCGTTTTTCTCCGTTAATGGCACAGCGGGATTTTGGAGGTATTCAATACTTGGCAACCATTGTAGAGATAAGGGGTAGTCAGACTCCCTTCTGAAAGTCGCTGTATAGTTAAAAAGGCTTATTCCAGGCAAGTGTGATAACAGGTAGTTATTCATAGGTGACTCCTCGTGGAACAACGCCCACGTCTGATGTGGCAGCCGTGGTAATGGTACCTCGTATGCCCTAAAATCTGTTCCATAAAAGATGATAGATTTAGTCCTGTTATGGAGCTGTACTTTTTTGTTTTTGGTAACCAAACACGAGCTTCGTGAACAATCTATACGTTCAGTGTCACCAGGGAAATGGGGGAAAATGCTTTCACTCCACCAGAGGAGGATGGGCAGCTCCTTGTTTCGGCGACTGTCGTTGTTCCCAGGTCCACGGTAAGAGGCAACGGTCATGGATTCAAACTCGAGTCCCGCCAAGGGATGTGCAGGCTGGAAGGAAGCACTCTCCCGATGCTCATGCAGTAGAACCCGTTCCTCCGCAAGGGGCTTCGGGTCACGGCTGTGCCCTTGCACTCCATAAACTTCTTCCTGGCCTGGCTCACTCCAGACACCGCCTTCCTCTGAGAAGCCAACTCCTGACAGTCCCACTTCGTCGTTTTCCTTCGTGTATCCATTACCTTTGGGTTCCCGGTCCAACCTCCCCGCGGAATCACAGGTTGCAGCGACTGTAATGAAACACCAAGACAAGGACAGTGCAAGAAAGAAGCAATTCTTTCCAGGAACAACGGGTCTCCGTGAGGGTCTCTCTGGGACGAATGAGGAGGCTGGCAAACTACATCTTGTCGAAGCATTGTGCTCTGTCGTAAGTACACCGGTGAGGAAAAAGTTTGGAACCCGGCATGCTCTTTTCTGAAGGAGCGATCGGTTCCAGAGCATGGCTATCAGATGGCCTCGGCAAGCCTCTCTCATGAAAAGATTTTGAAAATCGCGGACCCACAACCATACGTGGCTAACTTCCCGGAGTCCGGACGTGGAGGCGAGGTTGCCAAACCGCTACTTTCTATCATGTCTCGGACGGACAGTCTTGAAGCCCGCCTCTCCGTTGTTTCTGAGCAATGAGCTACCGAGAAAAGGGACGGTAACAAGATCTAGTCCGAAAGCTGGTTTACACTAAGTGGCAGATAAGGGCGGTACTAGCGTGGACTCGGCGACGGTACTGCGGCTGAAGCCTAAGATTGATTAGCAAAAAAAAAGAATAAAGCCGTTCCGGAAGACTCTCAACAGACGCCTCAGAAATGACCTTACGGAAGCGGTAGCTCCAGCTACCCGCGGCCCGCCACTGCAAAATGGGGGTCGTGATTTTTATGCTCGCGGCAGTAACGATTTAGGGCCAGATTGCGAGGGGCTTTATTATCAAGCCCCTTGCGCTGCCGGTACACTTTTCCCCCAAATGAAAACTGACACACCGACCGCGCAAGGGCCTTGTAAATAAGCCCCCGAGTTTTTAGCGGAGCGGTGCACCACAGCGCGCGCCACGGTTCCGGCAAGGCTGGCCCTGTTCCCCCCACACCACCACGGCAGATTAAGAATTATTTGTAGACTGACCGGCAGCATGTGGCGGTTTCCCCTACTACAGTTTCCTTTAAATGCTGTCGCACCACAATGGGTATCACAGGGTTCCTGCACGGGTTGGACTCGTAAATCCATGCTGTGCAGGAACCTATGTGTATGCACACCGGGGGCACATGTTATGCCCCCCTGTGTGCATCCAAATATGTCTGAGGCACAGGGCACATGTCCTAAAAAAAAAAAGTGGGGGGGGACTAACCTAGTTAATCAGTGTGCACGTGACATCACGGTGCGTGACATCATAAGAAGTGCCAATCTTAGAAGAGATAGACCTTGGCTAGGTGAATTAAGTCAAACACAGGCACATTTATCACAATAAGTTTCTTGGTCACAATCATGTCTTACACATACAGACAAACATATATCAAATAAAGCTATTTTCAATTCAATAACAAAAAAAAAATAACCTTATTATATCCAAATGGTCTTTAAACTACATATACCAACATTAGCTATTTTCTTTCTTTTCTTTTTTTATATACTTATATGTTTTATTTGATAACAATTATCAGTTTTTTATATATATAGAACGATTTGTATCAAAAAATGTCTATTTACAAATTTATCTTTAAAACAACCAGATTATTGTGACATACAAACAGTTGGCATTCAATAATACTCTCACAATTTTGTCTATACAATTTTCAATTTCATATATTCATTTAATTTCTTCCTGCAATCACATCATTGATTACGATATATGTTCAACATTTTTCTTGATTAGAGGAGACTGGCGGTTTTATGTTCTAGCTACGCGCGTTTCGGCTTACGCCTTCGTCAGGACTCTGTCTCAGTTTCTTGAAAAGAGAGATTAAGAGTAATACAAACTAATATTAATATGCCTGGTTGATAACTATAGATAAACATAACACTTATTGGATATAGATTAATAATGCACTAGAGGCCGAATGTATCCCATCGATATCGCACCCTATTATTAAAAGGAGTCATACTGAGTAAAATCACCCTTGTGTTTAATTTATTAAAATCTAATATGTGCAAGAAATACATAGCAGAGACCACAATAAAATAAAATATATACAAATTGACTCTGCTACCTTCACCACAATTAAATCTAATCCCTATCTAAAGCTTGTTTCTGATCACAAATCATACCTCATAATAGGGACTCTGGATAGGTTGGCTCTGCTTCTCTTGAATGTTAGAATAGTCTTCCTAGGTCACTCTATATCTATTGAGGGACAAAAACGGAAATGGAATATATATGGGTGATCAAAGAGGATTTCTACTCATTTTATTAATGTTATTTATAGTATACGATGCAATGTGTGGTATGTTACCATTGTAGAAGTTGATCGTCTTTTGTCCGATACGATAATTCGTAAGGGGTGCTATTCGCTTTTGGTGGATATATAATGATTTCTTCTTAATTTATATTTTCTAATTTAAAAAAGTAAAGATATATAGATTAAATTATATATCACTCTTAAAACACTAATTATTCAACTTATCTAGAGTTTACGTTTTTGAAACAAACCATAGCTTTTTTTATATATACAGTCTATGTTCCAGGACTCGCGCAATAATATAAACAAAATTCTATTTGCTTGACATCAATAATTAGTTGTTTCTTCCTTATTGATCTATCTTGCAATTAGAAACATAAGCATAAGTTGGAAATAGTAAGTTTAAAGGTAAAAAAAAAACACTATTTCACTCCATTCGTCTATATATGATATTTATAGATGCTAAATAAATAGTTTGTCAATAATAACGATATTTCTTTGCCCCTATAGCTTTCTTTATTTACCTGAATGTCAGTTTTTGGCTCTGTTATTATTATATTTGGTGAGGACGCAATTTCAAGAAGAAGGATATTTCTTCAGGTCTACAAAAAATGAAAAAATAGATATAGCATATTCTGTTTATAAAGTTTACCAAAGAGCTAGTGAAGTTGGTGTATGCAGTCCCTTAATTCTATCTAAATTTAAATGAAATAGGCCATTAATACTGACCCTTTTTCCGTTTAATTATTAATTTCTCAACGCTTGGTTATAGTTGGGTCACAATTCATTGGAGACTCGCATATTCACACATTCTGGTAATTTTCTTATTGCTGGAAAATAAATAAACAGGGATAGCTTTTAGCCTTATATAATTATATTCATATCACTATCTCTTCCTGCCTCTTATTTATTTTAGTCCAATGTATTATGACCCTCGCATTATAATGCATTATCTTTTTCAGCCGTTGCTATGCATACGTTATAAATTATTGTAGCCGGCCGATTGTTAATCTTGCTTGTTTGATATCATCATGATTTCCATTTCTCACTTATTGTACCAAACCATTATAAAGCACCAAAATAGCTTCTTTGCTAATCGGTTGTTGTAGGACATTCATGTTTAGATGGTTACAGAGGGTAAAAACTAACTATTCAGCAAACAGTTGCAGTATTATTGTACCAGACCATTGTAAAGCACCAAAAATAGCTTCATTGCTAATCGGTTGTTATAGGACATTCGTTTTTAGATGGTTATGAAGGGTAAAAAACTAACTATTCTTCAGGAAATTGCAGTGTTGCTAATCAATATTTGTAACAAGATCGCTTTAAAAACGGTCTCGAGGAGTAGACATTAGCTATCGGTATCGATTAAGGTAACTATTCCTCGAGTGAGTCTTTGGTATATGTTATAAAACTAATTGCTTACATCCCCCTCAAATATTGGTATACAGCATATTTTACTTACATATTTTGTTGTTTCCTTCGAGGATCTGATGTGGAGATGGGCGAGTAACGCGGCGTGCCAGTTGCGGTCTTTTAAGCTATGGGGTTGACCTATTCCGTAGGAGGAAGCGACTGCTTCCGGGTTTCTGATGTATTTAGTATACTCACTAGATTCAGATTGTGCGTAAACGTGAGCAAATACTTGCAAATATTCCAACATCCATTATTTAAACTTGCTCAATTATGTAGTTTACCGAAAGCCATACGTGTTTGCCACGATCTTTTGAGTTTTAAAATTAACGTTTTAGGATGACATATACTTCTACTTCTGGGCTTTTAATTTGCAACGTTCCAACGCTAGGTTCACCTGTTGTGTGAATATGAAGAACTATTTCCGGGTATTTAGCTTGTGTTATTGTGGACATGGCTCAAAATCAGCACCATCTTTGCCTAGTCTCTGATGGTATAAAGATCCCATTTCAGTTAACGCGACGTTAAAGGTGATTCCAGTATGTCTTGAACTTTTTTTATTATTTTTAAAAGGCTTTGGGCATTGATCTTCATTTAAACCTCAGATCTTATTATATGTTCTTAAGATCAGCACCTTCTTACTAGTTATTCTTCTTTCCTGCATTACATTTCTGTCAAAATGTTATTGTCCTCCTTTATTGATAATTTAACACATTGCTGTATATCGTTATTAATTGTATATGTCGCTTGTTAGACCAGCAACAGAGATATCTATCCATAAATCGTACCATCCAACACATCCGTGTTGTTGCCCTTTTTGCCCTATAAGATTTGTAATTTTATATGGACCGTTTTTATACTATCAAAGCATATTATATTAGTTTTAAGGTACATGCTATTTGGGTTCTTAGCAAATACAATCAAATTATCAAGTCTATGTCTTTATTCATGTCCAATGTCCTGATCCCAGGACGTCCTCATATCTAGTTCTCTGGGCATGTTCTCGTATGAATTAATGTGAATAAATCAGTAATTATATTTGATAGCCTGGTCCCAGGGTATCTCCTGATTGAAACCTTTCACTGCTGTTCCTAAAGTATATATCCAAAAGACTTCTCTGCATTTTCTTATAGGTTCTGTAGTCATGCCTGACTGTCCTTTAATTTTCTCAAGGATATACCATTGCATTTCGTCTGGAGTATGGTTATATTCAATATAATGTTGGACAATAGGTGCTGTTAATTTCCGATTTCTGATTGCAGATCTGTGTTCCGTCAACTGTATATTAACTGCCCTACTAGTCTCTCCTATGTATCCGAATTTGCATGGACAAATCAAAAGATACACCACATCTGTGGTTTTACAGTTAGTTAAAGTTGTTGACACTATTTGATGATTATTAAATTGTAATGTTGTTGATTCAATCGCTGTTAAGCAAGATTTGCAAGTATTACATTTGTAGTTTCCTACCACTGGGTTCGGGCCATCAATACTTTTCTGGATGAATGTGTTGGCCTGTCTCATCCTGGATCTCACTATATGATCCTTTAAGTTCTTATTTCTTCAATATGCAAAAAGTGGTTTTGGTATAGAAGGTATAGCATCAGATTTATTTATATTAAGAATATTCCAACTTGAACATACTGCTTGTTTTACTCTCTCATTTATCATGGAGTGTCTTGTCACGAAAACCACGGATGTGTTGGTTTTAGTTTGATTATTGTGTAGTAGATGCTGCCTGTCGTAAAACCTAGCTCTTTTGTAGGAGTCACAAATGAGATGTTTTTGGTAGCCTCGGGCCTGAAATTTCTGTTTCATGCTTTGAGATTTAATGTCAAAATCTTTGATGTTTGTGCAATTGCGTCGCAATTGCAGAAACTCACCAAAAGGTATGCTGTTCTTTTGCATAGACGGGTGATAGCTATTATAGTGTAACAATGTATTTCGTGCTGTGGGTTTAATATATAGATCCACTATTAGATGACCGGAGTCATTTTTTTTTGATAAACAAGTTTTTATTTTTTTCAAATAGGCATCAAGATCAAAAAGGACATACAGCAAATTGAGCAATTTGGTAGCAGCCAGACCTGTCACATAATAATTAAAAACAGCAGCACAAGCGTTCCCCCCACCCTTCTCCCTCCGTTCCCGCCCTACGCATACCCCCCCCCCTAAACTAAGCCCCCGAGCCATTTCCCCCATACTTTACGGAACTTTTTGGGGCAACCCCTTGCAGCATACAGTGTCCGTTCCTGTGCAGCGCACCAATCCACCCCTCTCCGCCATTTGTCTCCCCTGGGTGGGTCAACCTGCTTCCAGGCGGCTGCTATATCCCTCTTGGCCAGCACCAGGGCCGTGGTTAGGAAATAGTGCTCGTTACGGGAGCCATCCAGCCCATCCGTTATGCCCAACAGCGCTAATCGAGGGTCATGGGGGACCTCCCATCCCAGAACGTCAGTTAAGTCAGTTTCAATCTCCCCTCAGAAGCTGTCCAGGCGAGGGCAAGACCAGACCATATGAAAGAAATCTGCCGGTTCCACCCCGCACCGCGCGCACGAGGCCCTCTGGCACAGGCCCGCGCGAAACAGACGCTCCGGGGTCAGGTATGCAGTGTGAAGGTAATAAACCTGGATAAGCCGCAAGCGAGCCGATGCGGTGATCGTCCTGGGCGCCATAAGGGCGTCCCTCCAATCATTGTCGTCCAGAGGACCCACCCAGGCCTCCCACCGCTGCTTCAGCCCACTCCAGTCCATCGGGGTATTATTAACCAAGGATCGATAAATACGGGAGATGCCCCCCTTCCCAAGATATCCCAGCATCACCTGGGCTTCAGGCGGGCTATGGTCAGGGAGTTTGGAGTCTAGGGGAACGTGAGATTGGCGCAGCTGGAGATAACGATAAAATTGCGAGGGATGCAAAGAAAACCGACTCCGGAGCTCTTGAAAGGAGCACATGTGGCTTCCCCGCCAGACGTCGCCCAGGCAGGAGATCCCCAGGAGGTCCCAGCTGCGAAAGCCACCGAGCCACGCCACCTCCCGCATCCAAGTGCCATGCCAGAGCGGTGTCACCCGGGTTAGGACCCTCGACCACCGTGTGTGCCGTAGAGCCGCTCGCCACGCCAGAAAGGGGGCCCGCATGACCTCCGGAAGTGATCCAGGGACCGTTGCGCCATAGAGCATATTCTGAATAGAAGAGAATCCGATGAGCTGCACCTCCAGTCTATAAGCCGGATCATCCCACCCACCCGAAAACCAGTCGTAGCGTAGCGAGATAGTATAGGTAAAGATTCGTCATGCTCAGGCCGCCGTCATAGGAAGGAACGCGACAGCGGTCTAAGGCCAACCGGGATCTACCTCCGCCCCAAAGCAATTTAGTTGCGGTCTTGTCCAGGTCCTGAAACCAAGAGCGGGGGAAGGAGCAGGGCGTGTTTTGGAGCATATATAGAAACCGAGGGAGGATCATTATCTTATAAAGAGCAATCCTTCCCAGCGGATTCAATGGGAGTGACTGCCACTTCATCAGATCTGATCTGGCCTTGTTAACCACGGGGGCCACGTTGAGAGCCCAGCACAGTTCTGGGAGAAGAGTAACCCAAATCCCCAGGTATTTAAAGGACAGCCGTCGGAGGGGAATGTCATACTGCCAATCAAAACACTCCCGTGAAGGGTGTAGCGGAACCAGGACAGACTTCCCGGAGTTCAGACGGAGACCAGATGCCTGCCCAAACCGATGAAGAATTCGGCGCACCCGAGGACCCGAGACAGCCGGATCTGAGAGATAAATAAGAACGCAATTTTATCAGGGACCATACCCGGCCAGTCCCAACCACGGAGAGCAGGATCTGCCCGGATGAGCACAGCCAGGGGCTCCATCGCCAGGGCGAAGAGGAGGGGCGAGAGCGGGCAGCCCTGCCGCGTCCCCCGCCCTATGGAAAACGCGCGGGACAAGGTCCCATTGACCAGCACCCGAGCTCGTGGGTCCGCGTAAAGAACCCGAACCATGGCGCGAAACTGGGGGCCGAACCCCATTAGCTCCAAGGTGTCTCCAAGATATTCCCACCCCACCGAATCAAAGGCCTTCTCGAAGTCCACCAGTAGAAGGGCCAGATAAGGAGAAAGGCGCTCTCGATGGGCCAGCGCAAGATGCAGGCGCCGCAGGCAGTGTCTGGTTCCTCGGTTTGGCATAAACCCGCATTGGTCCGGGTGAACCAGCGCAACCAGAAACGGGCGCAGCCGTTGCGCAAGGACGGTAGCGTAGACCTTAAGCTCGGTATTGATAAGAGATATCGGCCGGTAATCGGAGCAGGACTGTGATGGGGGTTGAGTCTTCGGCAGGACGACTATAGTGGCGGTATCTGTTTCTCGCGGGAAGGAACCCGTCTCCACCGCCTCTGCAAAGAGATCCCGAAGCCGCGAGGCCAGGGTATCACGGAAATGGGCGTAATACTCCTGTGGAAAACCATCCGGTCCCGGGGTCTTCCCAGGCGCCAAATGGGAGATTGCCATCTCGACCTCCTGCAGGGTAATGGGCAGGTCCAAGGTCTCGCTATCCTCCTGCCCCAACCGCGCCAGGGCCGCACCACCCCCCCCATCAATCCCGCAAGGGAGAGCCCCTGCGCCCGCACCCGGTATAGCTGAGAATAGTAGTCCGCAAAGGTTTGAGCTATTGCCACCGAAACCGTGTGTGTTGCCTCTGCAGCGTCTGTGATGGCCGGAATCACCCGGCCTGCGCGAGGGTAGGTGGCCAGTCGGTGCAGGAGCGTTCCGTTCTTGTCCCCCCACCCATAGACCCGGGCCACCGAGGAGCACCAAAGAGTCTTCGCTGCATCTAGAGAGCACATGCGTATCTCCTCGCGGAGAAAGGCCAGGCGTCGCGCCCGTGCGGTGTCCCCCAACGCGTCCTGGTCGCGCTCAAGCTCCAGGGCCTGTGCTTCACAAGCTGTAAGTTGCTGGAGTTGGCGTCGGCGCTGCTGCTGCAGATGCCCCTTTGTAACCCCTCTAATAGTCGCCTTGCCGGCCTCCCAGAGGACAACCGCGGAAGAGACGGAGCCCACGTTGTGAAAGTAGTATTCCGCAATCCCTCTCTCCACCACCCTCCGAAAGGCCTTGTCCTGAAGGAACCAGGCATTCAAACGCCACATCGGACGGGCAGTAAAGGGAGGCGGGCCGAGAGCCAGAAGCACCGGCGAGTGATCAGAGAGGCCTCGCGGAAGAATGCGGACATCACAAACCCCTGCACAGTCGGTAGAGGGAACAAAAATTAGATCAATACGGGCGTGGGAATGGTGCGCCGCCGAAGTGTGGGTATACTGGTGATCGTGGGTGCCAAACCCTCCAAACGTCACACAAGCCCTGGGCCTCAGCTCAACAGGATAGCTGTTTTGCGCGAGCGGTCCTGGTAAAGGAGACCGGACCCGTCGAGTCCAGATGGGGTGTATATACAGCGTGGAAGTCTCCACCGAGAACAAGGGACCCCGTCGGGAGTTTGGGGAGGAGGTCCGCAGTGTAAGCAAGAGCGGTCTGCAGCAGGGATGGCGCTGCGTAGAGGGACAGCAGTGTAAGCTGCCGTCCCTCCAGGGCGCCACATACCGTAACGGCCATACCCTGGGGGTCTAAATGCACCTGGGTTGTTACAAAGGGAAAGGAACGCTTAAGCAGGATAGCCACCCCCGTGAGCCTCTAGCGAAGCCCGAGTGCCAGACCCTATCGTAGCCGTAGCGGGCGCGGAAGGGACATTTATTACCCAGAAGGTGGGTCTCTTGAAGAAGGAGGATGTCAATCTCCGCACGCTGCGCATATTTAAGGACCGCCATGCGCTTGAAGCGATCTAGCAGACCATTGACATTCCAGGACAAGACGCGCACGGCAACTTTAGGCATGGGTGCGTCCGCCATGGGAGCAAGCAGGGGCATGTAGGACAGGAGATAGACAAAGTGGCCACAAAAGGGAGCCGTGGGTGGGTCGGGAAGCGCGCATGATGCCAAGTCCCCGCGGGCACCGTGCCCACACTGGGGCCAACGAGCGCGTGGGCAGGAGAGCTCCCCGGAAGGAGGTACATGAAGAGATCGGACAGGAGAGCAGGTCAAACATTACATGATGCCTTAGAACCATAACAGCGAGGATTACACCCTCGAACAACAAAAACCTCCCTAGGAGGAAGAAACAACCCCAAACCAACCCCAACCCCGCACCCCCCACCCTATACTTCGAAAACAGAAGCATCTGTCGCCCTAACAGTGTGTAACCAAAACCAAGCTAAAACGCTCGGGCCTGAGTGCTAGTGGACCCCTTAAGAAATCAGAGCAGACCCAATTCACCCGCCCTGGCCGAGAACAACAAGTGTGTAGGAGCACCGAGGCCCGACTGCGAAGTCCAGCATCCAGGAAGCACATCCCAATCTCCCCTCCCCGGCAAAAACATTACAAGCAGTAAATGGAAGTCAAATGGTAGGGTTGCGGGAAAGGTCCGAAGTGTCTACTTGAGGAGCAGGCTGGGTCAGCGAGGCCGCCCGCTGGGGGGACACGGCCCGTTGCCCGGCGGTGTCAGGACCGGTGGGTGCCACTGAGGAGGCCGACGAGGCCCCGGACGCCCGCCGCAGCCGCCCCCCGGAGCGCTCGACAGTCACCTCCTCCCCCGCGCGCCTCCGGGGCAGCGTGCGCCGTTGTCGTCGGGATTGGAAGATCGGGGCGCTCCTCGCCCCGCCCGCCCCTCCACCGGTGATCCCCGACCAGCGCGCTGCAGGGGACACTCCTCCGCGAGCCAGGTCCAGGCCGCCCGCGGCGTGTCAAAGAAGGTCTTTTGCTGAAAAATGACCCGGAGGCGGGCTGGGAACTGCAGCTGGTATTGGAGGCCCATGGATCGCATCTTCTGCTTTACCTCCATGTAGGAGCGCCGGAGCTCCTGGACCTCTCGGGTGTAGTCCGGGAATACCATTATAGTGTGATTTTGGTAGCGGAGAGTCGTAGAGCGTCTGGCCTCCCTGAGGATCGCATCTCTGTCCCTGAAATTCAGGATCTTCAGGATAAAAGGACGGGGGGGTGCTCCCGGGGGCCTTGGCGCCAGGGAACGATGGGCCCTTTCCACCACGAAACAGGCCGAGAGGCTGCCCACCGGCATCCAGGATTGAAACCAACGCTCCAAGAAGTCATCCGCACGACCCGCCTCCGCTCCCTCCGGGAAACCCACCAGGCGAAGGTTACAGCGACGGGAACGATTTTCAGCGTCCTCCACCCGGCGGTGCAGTTCTTTAGAGTGGGTGGTAAGCTCACGCACCTGGTCCTGCAGCTGGCGGATATCGTCTTCAGCTGTTGAGATGCGAGATTCGGCTTCAGATATGCGGGCGGTGGCGTTACGCAGATCTTGCCGAAGAAGGGCCACGTCCACCTTCACCTCCCCCACCATGCCCTCCAGGGAGGAGCGGGATGCCGTGATGGCCTGCAAGATGGCAGCAAGGTCCGTGCCAGGGGCCTGGGCCCCCTCCCCGGCGGGGCTCGGCCCTTTCTCGGAGGTCGTGAACTTGTCCATCTTGGTCTGGGTAGCCGCGGGCGTCGACCTGGAAGCCCTGTCCTTACCCATGGTGGCGGCACCTGCAACACCGGGGGGGCTTCGCCCACTCTACGGGCAACGGAACCGGCCGCGGCGATTCCAGAAGGACTCGGGAGGCGAACAGCTGGAGGACACCTCGGCAGATCAGGAGGCCACTCGTCACAGGCCCCACAGTGTATCCCCTCGCCAACCGCCCGATCCGGCAAACGATGAGCCCGGTGGAGCTGCTGCCCGCCTGCAGCCCAGGATCTCGCCCGGAGGGGCACCACTCCTCACCTCGCGTCGCAGCCAAAGTCACCGGGCGCCCGTCCGCGCCACAAACCCCCGTCTCGGAGAGTCCAGCACGTCTACTGCCTGTGTACAGCTCAGGGCCAGGGGCTCCAGGGGCCTCCGCGGACAGGGCCACCCCCAACACACAGGCCCCCAGAGGCGGATACGGAGGGGGGGGGGGAAGTTAAAGGAAGAGGCGAGGGATGACCAGCCACCTTCCCCCCGACCGCCGGCCCGCGGCCCGAACCCCCGACGCGGCGTCACACCATCATCTCACCGCTGCAGGCCTCGGGGCACCAGGGCAGTTCAAGCAACGTTGGCGGGGGGGAAGGGGGGGAGCCGGACCCCGACCCCGACTGCCAACACCCGGCCCGATGGGGAGGGCCCCCGCCACCTCCAGCCCCCACAGCCACTCCGGTCGCCCCACCGGGGAGTGCAGTCAGTGCCCCACTCACCGCCTGGTCGTCAGCCCGGCTCCGCGGCCCGGAATGGGCCCCACAGCACCTCGCCGCCAGCCACAGGCTCTCAGGCAGGAGCCCCTCCGGGGGGGGCCGCCGCAGCGGCAGCGACGACCTCTCCGGGCAGCCAGGACCTCCAGGCCTAGCCGCCTCGTGGGCGCTGCGGACTCGAGTAGCCGCGCACCCGCACCCAGCATCCAGGATCCCAGCCGCCTCCCGCCGGGCACCAACAAGAGACGGCAAGCACAGCTCCGGGGGGGCAAGCACGCCCCAAACTTGCACCAGTGATAGCCAGGCGGGTCAGGGCCCCAGGACAGTCAAAAACGGCCGGCCAGGGCAGGATCAGGCAGAGCGGGAAGGATCGGCGGGGTCCGGCAGCCGGAGCTTCATGGCGAAGCGGCCTTGTCATTTTTAATGGCGACATCTAGATATTCAACTTGGCTGGAACTGATGTTATGAGTAAAGCGGATGTTTTTATCGCACTAATTGATCCATTCAAGGAACTCAAGCAATTTTTCTAGTGTATCTGTCCATATGAAAAAAACATCATCTATAAATCTAGACCATTTGGGTATAGACTCAGAGAATGGTGCTATTTCATTGTAGATAAAGGATTTTTTGAAAAATGACAAAGATATTTGCCACCGTAGGGGCACATGAAGCTCCCATGCTTACTGTCAAGAATTCCTGTCATACAAGGGAAACACGCCCTTATGTAAACAGGAGAGCTGTTACATAACTCAAGGGAAACACGCCCTTATGTAAACAGGAGAGCTGTTACATAACTCAAGGGAAACACGCCCTTATGTAAACAGGAGAGCTGTTACATAACTCAAGGAAAACACGCCCTATAAAGGGAGGAACCGGGAGGTACAAGGCTGTCGGATATTGTGTTTACACCGACGTACCTGCTTCGTGAAGAGCAGTGTTCCGGAGTGGTGCTCCAGTAAGGCAAGAACGGAGGTAGGTCGAGTCGTTACTCCCTGGGCCGTGTCTTGCCCCATCGTCACCTGTGAAGGACCCGGAAGCTCTACCGGTCAACCATTGAGCTTCGCTTTTTGACTCGGCTGAGTCCAAGCGCAGTGGCGCTTTTGCTGGTTGGAGTCGTAACTCCCAGCCCGACCAGAGACACAGGGACTGCCAGCTGTAACGCACACCAGGAGGTGTTTGCCGCGTTACAGACTCGGAAGTCCACAGGATCGATCGAGCGGCTGCTCTCGGTTCAGTCTTCTTGCTTGTGATTGGGGTATCGGTGATGCATCACCAGGAGGTGACTCCGCGTCCCGGTGCAGTCTGAGGAAGAGGTTGAGCGGCTGCTCCCTTCAGGTAGAGACCCCGGCTGGGTGTTTCCCTGACTCCTCGATTCTCCCCAACACTCTTCGTGCCCCTCACAGCCTACCGATTGGCATTGTCGGCCATTTCATTTCTGCCCTCTGTTGGCATACGCCGGGATCGGCGTATATGCAGAGGACGGTTAGGACCATCCGTGCTGTGGGCTGGTAACGTACTTAGCCTGGAGGATTCCAGTGACTATAACTTTTGTTTGTTCTTTGTATTTTATTTGCCTTCATTAAAAGAACTAACCCTTCACAAGTGGTTGCGTCCTCATTGTCGTGTCTGTTAAACGATCCTGAGACGTTCAGGGCGTTACAAAATATCCGACCTTAATAACACTAACTGTCTCCCGGTCGATAACAGACATGGCAACACTTGATGATGTGCTGGCTGCTTTAGCGGCCATGCAAGTTGAAGTGGCTGCCTCTAGGCAAGAAACAGCCGATGTAAAAGCCAGACTGGATGCTATCCAATTGGACCCGCTCACGCCCAGCACCTCCCTCACGAACCAGACCCCTGCGGTAGTAGTGGAAATGCCGGTAGCCATCCCCTTGGCAACACCAGAGAGGTACAGTGGGGATCCTAACACAGTGCAGGTATTCCTCACACAAGTGGCGCTACATTTATCGTGCAAACCAAAGGCGTTCCCCACGAGTCAGGCTCGTGTGGCTTTCCTTATATCCTATTTGGCTGGAAACGCGGCACAATGGGCCGTACCTCTGGTGAGCAGGGACGACCCCCTCTTATGTGATTGGGGTGCTTTTCGCGAGGAATTCCTGAAGGTATTCGACAGAAGGGCTGACTCGTACACGGCGGACCGTGAAATGCTTGAGTTGAGACAGGGATCCAACGACCTGGTGCAGTATCTCAACGCGTTCCGAAGGCTGGTTGCGGAAACCAAGTGGCCTGTTGCTAAACAGACGGCGCTCTTCCATCAAGGGCTGTGCGATGAGCTCAAGGACGCCGTGGCTCATATTGACCCTCAACCCAAGACATGTGAGGGCCTTATCAACCTGGTATTACGGCTGGAACATAGGCTAAGTGAAAGAAAGGGGGATCATGGGAGAAAAGGAAAATCCCTTCCATCCTATGTGACGGTGGGAAGTCCTGAAACTTCCACCGCATCCAAGGGAGAACCCATGGACATCAGCGCAATACGAGCGAGCCTCACAGCCACGGAGAAAGAGTCACGCCGTAAACAAGGATTGTGCCTATATTGTGGCAAAAAAGGCCACTACGTACGTGAATGCCCTGCCAAACCGAAGACGTCACGTTATCGGGCCAACCGGTCGGTAACAGCCGTGGTGGACATACCGGCGGAAAACTAGAGGACTCCAAGACCAGAGAAGGGGCATCTCGGAGTCACTCATCCATCCCTTCACTTTCCAACTCGGTCACTAAGGGACAACGACACCTGTTTATCACGGTGCACGTGGGAGTGCATGACCAGTGGATACCCGTTGTGGCCATGGTGGATACAGGGGCCACTGGCATGTTTATGGACCACAACGAGGCATGCAGGCTAGGGCTAGTGCTTCTTCCCAAAGCAGTACCCGAAGAAGTCTATGCGGTAGACGGAAGGCGATTGGTGACGGGGCCCATCGGACAGCACACGGGGGTCCTTCCGATGAGATATGGGAGGAACCATTTGGAACAAATCGATTTTAACATCATCCGAGCGCCCCAATATGGCGTCATATTGGGATTGCCGTGGCTACAGAAACACAACCCCTTTGTGGATTGGCCAACACATCGCATCGAAATGACGTCACCGTATTGCATCCTGCATTGTGGAATAAGAACGGAATCCCTTGACGCAGATGAGAGCGGGAGTCAGACGGTGGCTACAGCGGCAGAAAAAGATGTGGCTCTCCCCCAGGCTTATCACAGTTTTGAGGATGTATTTGATGAGGTGAAGGCGGAAGTGCTACCACCACATAGACAGTTTGACTGCCAGATCGACCTGGTGCCAGGGGCCAGCGTTCCCAGCGGCAGGCTGTATGCCCTGACGGAGCCTGAAAACGTGCATCTCCGGGGGTACCTGGATAAACTCCTCAAGCTAGGATTCATCCGCCCGTCCAAGTCTCCGGCCGCCTCGCCACTCTTCTTCATCCCGAAGGCTAATGGGGAGCTGAGAGCCTGTGTGGACTTTAGGGCATTGAATGCGATAACCATAAAAAATCGGTACCCCTTGCCTCTCATCAGTGTACTTCTGGAACAGGTCAAGAAAGCTCGTATCTACACCAAGTTGGATTTGAAAGGGGCATACCATCTGGTGCGCATGAGGGACGGAGACGAGTGGAAGACCGCCTTTAAGACCAGGTTCGGCCTTTTTGAGTACCTCGTCATGCCGTTCGGTCTGTGCAACGCCCCGGCAGCCTTTCAGTACTTTTTGAATGAGGTATTCAGAGAGGAGTTGGATATCTACGTGGTCGTATATATCGACGACATCCTCATCTATTCGTCCAGTGTGGAGGAGCACGTACACCACGTCAAAGCTGTGCTCCAAAAGCTGAGGGAAAACATGCTGTTTTGTAAACTCAGCAAGTGTGACTTCCACGTCACATCCGTGGAATTCCTCGGAGTGATGCTGAGTCCAGAGGGACAGGAGATGGCAGAACGAAAGATCAAGGCGGTGAAAGAATGGCCGGTGCCCCAAAGCGTGAAGGACGTCCAAAGTTTCATTGGCTTCGCCAACTTTTACAGGCGGTTTATAGATGGATTTTCAGGAGTGGTGGCCCCAATCACACAGCTACTGAGGAAGTCCAAGGAGTTTGTCTGGTCCCCTGAAGCGAACAAAGCCTTTGAGGCCCTGAAAAGCGCCTTTGGTAAGGCGCCGGTGTTGGCTCACCCCGATCCGGATCTCCCCTACGTGGTGGAAGCGGACGCGTCGGATGTGGCGCTGGGGGCTATCTTGTCCCAACGCAACCACGACACAGGGGTGCTTCATCCCGTTGCGTACATGTCCCGCAAACTCAACGACGCCGAACGCAACTACCATATTGCGGAGAAGGAGCTTCTCGCAATCAAGGACGCCTTCACCGAATGGAGGCATTGGTTGATGGGGGGCAAGACATGTGGTATCGGTGTACACGGACCATCGGAACCTACAGTTCATGACGGCCACTAGACACCTTTCTCCCAGGCAGCTGCGGTGGATGATCTTCTTTGCGGGGTTCAACTTCCGCATCACATATCGGCCGGGGACGGAAAACCGGAAGGCGGACGCCCTGTCCCGTCAATCTGCAGTTAAGGAACCATTGCCTGCAACCGAGCGTTCCATCATTTCCCCGAGGATGGTATTGGGGGTTATCCAACCGGATACTTTCCTGAGGGGAATAAAGAGAGGGATCAGGTCATTCGCATGGCGGAGGTGGCTCCTCAGTCACAGAGAATGGCAGCTGAAGGACGGGATACCCCTGAAGGGCAGGTGCCTATTGATACCCACGCCTAGGCTAAGGAAACAAGCATTCATCTGGTGCCATGACTCTCCATGCGCAGGTCATTTGGGCTTTGAAAAAACGGTGGGTAGCATGGGACGGCATTTCTGGTGGCCAACCATGAGAGTGGATGTTAGGAGGTGGGGACAGGAGTATCCTACGTGTGCTACCATGAAGGCCGACCATGGCCGAACCCAAGGGCTCTTACATCCACTTCCGACCCCGGATAGACCATGGGATAGCATATCACTGGACTTCGTGGTGGGCCTACCGGTAGACCAGGGGATGACGGCAATACTGGTGGTGGTGGATTACTTGACAAAAATGGGGCACTTCATCCCCTGCAAGAGAGTCCCTACGGCCGGGGAATTGGCGTCACTACTCCTAAAGAATGTGGTACGACTGCATGGATTACCTGGGGTGATCGTGTCGGACCGGGGGTCGCAGTTTACTGCGCAATTCTGGAAGACTTGGTGCACTGCGCTGCATGTTAAGACCGCCCTGTCCACCAGCTACCACCCTCAAACGGACGGCCAAACCGAGCGCCTGAACCAAACGCTCAAACAGTATCTGCGATGTTTTGTGGACCAGGGCAGGGAAGAATGGGTCGACTTGCTATGGGTTGCAGAGATAGCCTATAACAACGCCACTCACAGCTCCACACAGTCATCTCCGTTCTATAGCAACTATGGCCAACATCCCAGGTTCTTGCCATTTCTACATCCGTTCAGAGAGGACAGGATTCCCGCCACAGCGGACAGGGTGGCACACATAAAAGACACGTTGATGCGCTCAAGGGCTGTCCTAATAGAGGCCAAGAGAAGATACAAGGCTGCGGCAGATAGGAAGAGAAGGCCCGGGCCACTGTACCGCACTGGAGACTACGTCTGGATATCCACAAGAAACATGAGGTTTCGAAAGAACAGTGTGTTCCATCCCAAGTACATGGGCCCCTATCGAATTACCAAGTGTATGGGTCCCGTGAACGTGAAGGTGTGCTTCCCCCAGTCATTGCGGATACACCCTGTCTTTCATGTATCATTGCTCAAACCAGCACCCTCCAAGCCGTCTGGGACACCTAGGCCGGTATGCGTGGAGTCGGAGGTGGAGTATGAAGTGTCGGGCATACGGGCGTCCAAATGGCGCAGGGGGAAGCTGTGGTACCTGGTTGCGTGGAAAGGCTATGGCCCGGAGGAGCATTCATGGGAACCGGCTGAAGGGGTTCATGCTCCGCGCTTGGTCTCCTTGTTCCATCGGCGTTTTCCTGCCAGCGCTGGACCCGTGGGGAGCCGCTGAGAGGGAGGATGTACTGTCAAGAATTCCTGTCATACAAGGGAAACACGCCCTTATGTAAACAGGAGAGCTGTTACATAACTCAAGGGAAACACGCCCTTATGTAAACAGGAGAGCTGTTACATAACTCAAGGGAAACACGCCCTTATGTAAACAGGAGAGCTGTTACATAACTCAAGGGAAACACGCCCTTATGTAAACAGGAGAGCTGTTACATAACTCAAGGAAAACACGCCCTATAAAGGGAGGAACCGGGAGGTACAAGGCTGTCGGATATTGTGTTTACACCGACGTACCTGCTTCGTGAAGAGCAGTGTTCCGGAGTGGTGCTCCAGTAAGGCAAGAACGGAGGTAGGTCGAGTCGTTACTCCCTGGGCCGTGTCTTGCCCCATCGTCACCTGTGAAGGACCCGGAAGCTCTACCGGTCAACCATTGAGCTTCGCTTTTTGACTCGGCTGAGTCCAAGCGCAGTGGCGCTTTTGCTGGTTGGAGTCGTAACTCCCAGCCCGACCAGAGACACAGGGACTGCCAGCTGTAACGCACACCAGGAGGTGTTTGCCGCGTTACAGACTCGGAAGTCCACAGGATCGATCGAGCGGCTGCTCTCGGTTCAGTCTTCTTGCTTGTGATTGGGGTATCGGTGACGCATCACCAGGAGGTGACTCCGCGTCCCGGTGCAGTCTGAGGAAGAGGTTGAGCGGCTGCTCCCTTCAGGTAGAGACCCCGGCTGGGTGTTTCCCTGACTCCTCGATTCTCCCCAACACTCTTCGTGCCCCTCACAGCCTACCGATTGGCATTGTCGGCCATTTCATTTCTGCCCTCTGTTGGCATACGCCGGGATCGGCGTATATGCAGAGGACGGTTAGGACCATCCGTGCTGTGGGCTGGTAACGTACTTAGCCTGGAGGATTCCAGTGACTATAACTTTTGTTTGTTCTTTGTATTTTATTTGCCTTCATTAAAAGAACTAACCCTTCACAAGTGGTTGCGTCCTCATTGTCGTGTCTGTTAAACGATCCTGAGACGTTCAGGGCGTTACACTTACACCTTGTTTTTGTATAAATAGTTGTGCATTGAATTAAAATACATTATGTTCCAACACTATTTTTAGACAGTCCAATACAAAGATGGTTGGACATTGTATGTTGTATGTGTGAGTTTTTAGCGGAGCGGTGCACACCAGCGCGCGCCTCGGTTCCGCCAAAGCTGGCCCTGTTTCCCCACCACCACCACGCAGATTAAGAATTATTCGTAGACTGACCGGCAGCATGTGGCGGTTTCCCCTACTACAGTTTCCTTTAAAAGGTGGTGGCACCACAATGGGTATCTCAGGGTTCCTGCACGGGATGGACTCGTAAATCCATGCTGTGCATGCACACAGGGGGCACATGTTATGCCCCCCTGTGTGCATCCAAATATGTCTGAGGCACAGGGCACAAGTCCTAAAAAAAGAAGTGAGGGGGGAACTAACCTATTTAATCAGTGTGCAAGTGACATCACAGCGCGTGACATCATAAGAAGTGCCATCAGATCTGAAGCCCTCACATATATATTTAATAGGTCTATCATTAGTACATTTGAGCACATTTTAGGTATACATGCTAACCCTTCTGATTTAGGCAGAAGATTCACACTTTTGTAAGCTACACATAAAACAATGTTGCCTTTTGTCAGCATAAACTTCCTCAACCCATAGTGCTTTACAAGAAAAAATAGTGACATTTAAATTATTACAACGCCTCTTCAGGGGATATAAATGCTTTTTATTTTGTGTAAATACTGGGAAAGACCAACACATCTGACATTCTTACAGGCATGCATATCTCCTAAACAGAGCCTAAACAAAGTGAAAAGCTGCCTCTCTTGAGTATGTGTGAAGTGCTAACAAGGTGTGTGCCTTTGTTTCCCCTGTGTTGCATTTGCTTCTAGGTGTGAGCTTTTGACTGCTCTCAGCCAGGAGACTCGAACAAAAGGAGACCTGATGACCCCTCAGATTCGGCCTTGTTATGGTCCCAGCAGGAGTCTGTACTAAGAAAGCCCCCTCCCCGACTGCACAGTGTTGCTTATCGAAAGCAGACAACAACGTGCAGGCACTGCTGAATGTGTCCCAGTGTTTGCAAATTACACCGGGACGAATTCAGCATATTTTTCAGTGGGGCCCAACTTCTTGGCAGGGTGAAAATGTGAAAATAGTGGGTGGACGCCGTCCATCCACATGTACTCCCGACTTGTGCCCTGCTTGTATGCCTTTGTTTCTTCTCCGCCAGGCTTTTCATAGCTGTAGAACAGCCATGAAAAGCCTAACTAAGTGGAAGCTAGTAATGATCCCGCCAAGCATATTGCAGCCTCTGACTGCCGCTCCTACGCCTTGGAACGCCAGTTCCCTGTCGGAGTCGGCAGTCCGACTGCCCGAGTAGCAATCGGACCACGTGTGCGGCGGTGGCTCCACTGCGCTACCACCAGTGCTTTAAATTGGCCGGTACTCACCGGTACTGAGTACCAGCACTTCCAGATTTTCTAGCCGTCAGTACAGCACTCTTCTTTAGTCAGGTAAAGTACCGGAACCCTGATTGATGGCACAGCAGGCTCAGGTTCAGTATCTCCTCCAATGCTGGCCAAATGCCTCTCTGCTTCTGGATCTCGCAGTCGCACTGAGCCCCTGAAGTAGCCTTTTGCAGAGAGGCTGCTGGAGTAGCAGCGCCCATTTGAATTTCCCCAGACTGCAGGGGTTGGAGAGGGCTTGCGTCATGCTGTGATTAACAGGACAAGGTCTAGCCAGACCCTGCATTGTTGATTAGGCGTTCAACGACCATTCAGCTGAAAGTACTTTAGCCCCTTTCCCCCCCATACCCTCGCTCTGTCAGGTGTGTGAAATGGGCTGGGGCTGCTGGTCAGTAATCCAGTCCCATTTAGGGTATTGCACTGGCTGTACTAAAGCAAGTGGCAGCGCAACACAATCCTACACCTTCGCCAAAGCTGGTTTTCTTTTCATGTTTTTTTTCAGCACAGGAGCTGCTTCCCTTTGTGTGCCCCTCCAAGACTAATAGCTGCATTTACATGATTACAGTGACGGATCCATGGGTGTGAAAGCAGCCCTGCCCAAAGAGCAATGAATAGCAGGGAATGCTGCAGCACCCCAGTAATGAGCTCCTGTGACATCTGGCAATGGATCTGATTGGTGGAAAAACGAGATAAACATAGAAGGAAGGGGAGGGAGAAATGTAAAAAAAGTGTGGTGACAGCTGAAGTCAGGGTTGCCACTTTTTTCATATAAAAAAATACCAGATATTTGTTCAGGTCTGAAATGGGTGCTTAGAAATGGTATTTTAACACAAATGAGTGTAAAGTAAAAAATCTGCTGTATTTCGTGAAGTAATTGGTTTAACTATTGACGAACCACATGCGATTTCAATCGAATTGCCTCTTTTAATGCCGGGAAGCAGTCTGATCAAGAGAAATGAAATAACCTTTAGCCTGAAATGTAGTTTATAACGCTGTCTTGCAGAATGTACAGGGCCCCGACAGCACATGCGTGCACACACACACACGCACGCACACACATACTTTCACAGCTTGGAAATACTTTTGTACTTTAGAAGTGATTAAATGATTTATGCTTTTATTTACTGGAAAAAATATAAATCCTTAGCAATGTTTTTTGTTGCTAGCCTTTATTTAAAAATACAGGCCTCAACAGTAAGCATGCTCTATCAACTCAAATAATGAAATATAGCACAACAAAATACTGGCCAGGTGGCAAATTGTGGGCATGGGTACATCTTGGAGGGGAGAAGAGGAGGCAAGTGGGGAAAAAACAGTGTCAAAATGTAAGAGACTTGTGAAGAGAGTAAGCAAGAGGTGGGTGCAAGAGGGGCAAAACCAGGGAGAGAAGGTTAGAGGCTGGGTAGAAATGAGAGGTGAATTGAGAAAGGAGAGGAGATGCAGATGTAAAGACACAGAACCAGGAAGAGCCTAGCCGTAGGGAAAAGGGCAGAGGCAGTGCTTTAAATGGGCCAGTACTCACAGGTACTGAGTACTGGCACTTCTTTTTTATCACTGTTAGTACCGGCACTTTGCTACTGTCTAGGAGGATACCAGTACTCATGAAAGGTAGGCTCATTGGCTGATAGTGTGGGGGAGCACTACGCTGTCCGAGAAGAAGCTGGCTGTCTCTGACACTGAAGGCACTTCTGTTGTCCTGAGCTCAGCTGCTGCTGACTATTCAGGATAGGCTCCTTTGCATGTGTGGAATGCTTTTGTGTACATGTCTGCTTGTTTTTTTCTGTGTGTGTGATGCCACCCTGTGTGATGCCACCCTCCCACCTCTAGAGCACTGCAGTATTTACCGCCTTGCTCTACTGAAGGTAGAATTGCTCCTGAAGAACGGGCGATCCCGGCTGCCTTACTCCAAGATGGCTTATTTGAAAAACAACAGGTCCTTCAAAAACAATACAACATCCAATAAATATAGACCAGAATCGGCTCTATATTGCTCGTACAATGCCCAGCCGGGCATTGAAGTTTTAATAATCAATAGAATTATTTTCAAACATATAATAGATTGAAGAGTGGGACACAGTCCTGTGTCCTGAACAACTGAACAAAAGGTACAGACAGTCAAACAAAAGAGACATACATCAGGCTGAAGAATGAAGCTTTTGGCCAATTCGAGATACACGGCAAGCTTTCTTTAAAGTACAACGTCATGCACAATTTTTTAACAAATGCGTTTAAAATGCATGTTTGTACATGGGGTCGACGACGTTTCGATCTATTCAAAAATTACATAGATCATCATCAGGACTAGAAGGAATAATAAGCCTGATTTAACAATTCCTGTGGGAAGGAAAAGGAAGAAAGGAGAAAAGGAAAAATATTTTAACCTATTAACACTAAGAAGAATCAATGGTGCCAGTAACCATGCACGGCATGCCATACGTGAGGAATACAAGTGGTCGGTTATTGGCGCGAAGGAAGTTGTTCATGTGAATTTAAACTGGTGAATTTACCTAAACGAAAGAGCGTATTCAGACTGTGAGTGCCTAAGTGCGCACTAAGGACTAGCAAGGCGTGTAGTGGGCCGTGCGAAGAATTCGTTGCTAGTGCATGATCGAGTTGGACAGAACAGTCAAGCGGACGTGAGGACTACGGTGAGCCGGTAACGTCGTGACTAAAAGGCAAGGGAGGCATGAAACTAACCCAATTCGGGAGACGATTCGCCTCTAGAGAAGGTACAACCAGTTCCAGTGGTTACGCGGATCAATCGGCCAGAATTATACCACGGCTGTTAAGCTGAAAACTAAGAACAGAAGGTATTAACCGGGGCTCCCCAATGCGGGAGGGGCGGAAGGAGGGGAGGGAAGGGACTCACCAATTGTGGGCTCCAGCTTGTTGAGGGAATTAATAGCACGACCAAGATGGCGGCTCCTTGGGACGGAGACGTGGGTCGGGAGCCGGCTCACCTCTCTACTGTCTGTTAAGAGGCACAAAACCCTGCACCTCTCGTGCACTGCAGTATTACCGCCTTGCTCTACTGAAGGAAGGATCGCTCCACTACAATTAGAACCCTCCTGAGGAGCTCGTTGAGGGTCTTTAGTTTCGCACAGGTGACCTCTTGGAGGGCACCGCCGGTGCAATCCTGTGAAGCGGGGCACTGCTTAGGCATGATGGGAGCAAGGGGCAGCGGGAGCTTTTGCAGGAATGATTAGCCCACGACAGGCTAGTAACGGCAGCAAAACAGATCCTCGCTTGGCCGTGCCTGACCCCAAAATGGCATCTGACACGTTACCAAGGTTTCCTCTAATTGAAGGGGGTGCAGCATTAAGTACCTCAGCAACTTCTTGCTCCACAGTGCTACAGGAGGGATGTAAAGAAGGAGGGGATTGCTGCATTCCCCATAGGCCATCTAAAACTGACAGCGCTCGGCAGTTGGGCAACCGGTCTTAGGAGCGAGCCCACTGAGGACTACTTACTCTCTCTTCCACCTCTCCTATCTTGGGGCTAGCTGTAGGACGAGGCGGATGACGCTTTCCCAGTCACAACAGGACTGATGCCTTCGATTGAACTATGATGATGCCTCTTGGGCGTAACCCAAAACTGTTCGAACTTACCGCGAAACCCGAGTACCAATGGCCATTGCCCGGTGGAGCTGTTCTATGCAGCTATAGAGGAGTCTGGCTCTGGTTTACCCCCTTGGCCATCACCTACCCAGCCGGACATCAGACATTGTTTTGAACTGTTCTTCACGGCTTTGTTTGTCTTTCGCCTTGACCCCTTTGTTACCCCTGAACTGCTGTCCCCCTTCTAGTCTGCCTGACTCTATCTCTTTCCCCTGTTTACCTTTCCCCCTCTACCTTCTATTCGCCATAAGACGCGTTTCTTGGATATGCAACGCGCAAATAACGTTATGTTACTGTATAATCCCATGTTTTTTCCCCTATGCCTATACCTGTAACTGTAACTGAGTTAATTATTGTAACCGTAACTCACTGATCCTCATGTAAAGCGCTCGGATACCTCCGGGTCTAGACAGCACTATATAAAGCTCTACAAGTAAATAAATAAATAAATTACCTGATGGGAAAGTGTGAAGGAACCAGTCTTGCACATGAACTGGACATCCCTCACGAGATGTCAGACCTCTGTGTGGTGATCTCTCAGCATGCACGGACCCTCAGTGTCAGCGGAAGTACCTCCTCTACTAATCTATTGGGATTCTCATCTTTTATAATAGAAAGCAGCCTTGCGATGTACGCATAGATTAGTGATGTTGTGGATATGTAGATAGCCCTGTTGCCCCGTGGATGAAGATAGTGCTGACATTTGTACATAGTAAGGAACGAGACCTTGCACATGATGTTCGGGCGTTGTGATAATGTTGTGCGAAGCTAGATGTAAAACAAGTTTAGTTTCAGAGAAACAAATCCAACATTGTCGTGTGTGCAAATGTAGGCCAAAGGTCATAGCTTGGAAATGTTATTTGTGAGGACAATGTAAGAAATAAGCTGCTTCGCTACATGGGATTATAACACCCACTCCTCATACTAAGATTCGATATCTAAAAAGCCAGCAGACAGTTTTAAAAACGTTAAAAACAGCTCTTTAAAAGCATCTAAAACCAGGTGTCCCAATAAATTATTTATTTATTTGTAGAGTTTTATATAGCGCTGGCTAGACCCGGAGGTATCAGACTGCTTTACATGAGGATCAGTGAGTTACGGTTACAATAATTAACTCAGTTACAGTTACAGGTATAGGCATAGGAGAAAAAACATGGGATTATACAGTAACATACGTTATTTGCGCGTTGCATTATATATATTATTTGAGATTCCAAGCTCTCAGAAAGCCATGGTACCTAGAAAAAAGACTGTTTTGGTATATTTTGTTTAAAAAAAGGTCAAAATAGTTCCCACACGGAAAAAGGCCAATTGTTCATGTGTTCTGAGTGGTAGACGCGACATAGTTGTTGCCCACATCCACAGACGTTCCCAGAGGCGTACCTCGTAGCATGTTTATGGAGGAAAGTGATTCCATCCAGTTCCCACAGCAGCTGCTGAGAGAGGCGTTGTGTCCCACAAGTTGTCCCCAAAGCCGTTGTTCACATCACCAGGAGCGAAAGCATCCCAGAGTGGCTCTAAGAATGCGTTCATCATCAGTGGAATACGCTGGGGACAGTAACACATATGGGCCTTTAAGGGGTCCATCAATACTTCAATGTCCAGTGGCGCAACCAATTCTGATCCGAGACATATATCCAGGACGCATTCCTGACGCGGAAGCTGGCAGCAGAAGACAGGTCAAATAGCTCCCATTCCAGAGTAGCCTGAATACAGGATGAATCACTACAGCTGGGGAACCCTCAGATAACAAGACAAGTTCGCCATTGAAGCATTACATGCCTCGTGTAGAGAAATGTCCTTGCAAACCAAGGAGCTGCTTAAGGCATCTTCACAGTCGGAGCGACTAAGAAAAACATCCGTATCCCCATTCCTGCAGTTTAACCTGAGCGGTAATTCCCAATACTTGTGCGCATATCCTTCCTCTAGTGCTTCATATTTGCCTACCTATTGGTACTGGAGATATTATTGGAATTGAAAGGTCGTGACCGGTAGGCTGATGTAACCATGGATTATCCAGTCAGTGGATGGTGCATCAGCCACAGTGAAAGGTAATTGGTCTAATTTTTCAATGTGCAACATGGTATATTTCACATCTCTATGTGCCATTGTCACCTGTCTTTCTGTGAGATCGTATGCTGAAAACAGATTTGTACTGTTGATGTAACGCCGTGGCATGTGGCCAGAACGTAACGTTTGCAACGCTCAGATCAATATTACTATTGACCGTAATTGTGACTTTCCATGTTGTAATATAGACATGTCTTGCTGTATTATGTCAATTGCGGAAGACACTATGTTGCTCAATGAATACATTCTAAATGATAAAAAGGTCATGCCATTGTCAACCAAAGCCATAGCCTTTTCTAGATTAACCCTACCAATCTTGTGCAATCTCTCAGCAGCTTTCTGTTGAGAATTCTTCCCCAGCTCGTTGCATATTCTGTGCAAATAGTGCTTTTGACGTGGGTTCGGGGGACCTAATAAAAAATTCATGAGATCCATGTCATCAGAAAGAAGGGACAAGTGCTGTTTTACCAGGGAGAGTGTTGAGGTCTTTAGCCATTCGAGGCATAAATTCCCAACACTATATGATGTAACCACCCGAGTGTTCTGTTTGTACATATCTTTGATCAGGTCTATTGATTCTAAACCCTTCGGTTTTACCCAGGAATCTAGACTGACACCCGTTTGTGTCCACAAGCCAAACCAACCAAACCTTCCAATTGGGCACTGATGAATTGAAGAACCATTTTATTTCATGGTGTTTAATGTATCCTTAAAGTGTGTAAAATGCTGCCAATCCTCAAAACGTGAGAATGCAAGAATACGTGGTGGGTTCAAATCCTTTGTTTTTGCTATACCCAGACATTACGTTTGTTGCAGTGTCTTGTTCACGAAAATCACTTGATTTGGTATGAGGCACGCTCTAAATAAGGCCTCTGTTCCCTGAACCTGCCAATCTTTTGTCCCCAGGTAGATTTTGTGTCTATGGTGTCTTTCCAAAAGTTGAAACCCTGTATAGACTGTTGGGAAATAAAGGAAGCAGAATATATCAGCTTGGCGTTTGTAAGCATATTTTTTTGCAGGTGTCAGTGCAAGCCTATCATAGTATGAGGCTGGATCTGGTTTTAAAAAATCTGAAAAATAAGCAAACTTTTGTACAAAAGTCTTTGAACTACCTTTCGGCGGTGTTGGGCAGTGTTCCTATTGTATGTAACGATAAACAGCACGTGGAATACTAGCTTTATGTAAAAAAAAAGGTGACCATAATGCTGGTAACGGAACATGTCTCCAAATCTACTAATGCCATCATACAAATCATTATTAGAAAATGCAGCTGATTGCTCTAAGTCTGAAAGCAAATTATGCAGTTTCAATGTCCCAATCATCAGAGAAAGTACTAGAGGGGATGATATCATTCAAAGAAATTTTAAACAAATATGGAATTTTCAAAAGTTCAGTAGGACCATATACATCATACAATACCCTGTCCCATATAATTCTTTCAGGAACTGGAAACGCTGTAATGTTCACCAAGGACAAGTCTCTTAGTTCATGGTGGGATGACGCATGTGGTTTAAGGACCAAGTTCGCAAGAGGTACTTGAGAGCATTCAGGGAGAAAGTGTCCATTCAGTAGTGGGAAAAAGACAGTTACTATACCAATCCAAAGTACCAGGAAAAGTAACCCAATTGTAATCCATAGATGTATCCAGGGAAAAACGAAGTAAGTCTTTTTCAGCCAAAGATAGAAAGCATAAACTCGAACCTTGAAAGGGAGAGGCGGTGTCAGCAGCTCAGATTCACTTGGATTCGATGAGAAATCATCATAATGCACGAAGTAGCTAGATGCCTTCCGGTCTATTCTTGGCAGTTCTGCAGGTTTTGTGGAACTGGTGGATGACTCGATTTGTGGCATAATTTATTTATTTATTTATTTGTAGAGTTTTATGTAGCGCTGGCTAGCCCTGGAGGTATCAGAGCGCTTTACGCGAGGATCAGTGAGTTACGGTTACAATAATTAACTCAGTTACAGTTATAGGCATAGGGGAAAAACATGGGATTATACAGTAACATACGTTATTTGCGCACAGTTTGACATAGGCGTCATCAATTTTCCAAATTGAAATTTCTGTACTTGTTGACTGTACAGTTGTAGATGTTTCAACTGGAAGAAGTATCATTTCATTGTTGTTTGCGGCTTCTCTTTGAAAAGTGGAGTCTTCAGTTGTTATTAAAGCTTCCATCTGAACTTCCTGTACAGTAGAGAGAGGAGTGTGACAGCTACCCAGGATCCCACGTGCCCTCCTGTTGAGAATTGGCCACATAGTGTGGGTTGATCAGATCAATTGAGACAAACTTTTTGTCTCGACGGCTGTCAGGGGTTGGAAGAAGGACAGTTCTCAGTCCTTCGACAGCTAGGACAGGTACAGGCACACGGTAAGATGGCCCAAATTCTTTTGTGTCCACAATTTTCTATCTGACCAGGTCCTCAATCTTTGGGACCCAGGCAGGTCTCGCCGTTACCATTTTCACTTCACCAGTGGCGGTGCATTTTACTTGGACTTTGCTTTGTAAAGCTCAGTATCCTTTAAGGTCCTGTAAAACATCCAAATGATCATTGAGGTCAAATGGGGTTTCAGTTGCCACTGTGCTGACATTATCGAGGTCAGGTACCGACATTCTTAACCCAAGCAGGAGCTTATAAGGTGTATGACCCCCTAGGGATTTTCTTGGCATGTTAAGTGCCCTCTGGACCCCATATAGGTGACCGACCCAACTGCCTCCGAGCCTAGCACCCTTGCTGTTAAGGATTGCTTAAAATTCACGGGTTTTCCTTTCCTCCCAACTACTGAATTTCCCTCAGGATAATGGGGGAGGAGTACCTCAAGGCCACACCTAAACTTCCCATGGCTTCTTTGTAAGCCTGGGAGCCAAACGCCGGGCTCTGGTCGGAATGTGGTGTGCCAATTGCGTTTGTCCTAATGAAGACCGCAAATCCTATATAACAGTTCGAGAGTCAGCCGAACGCTGGGGCCAAACTCACAGGAATCTAGTGCATGAATCGACTGCCACCAAGATGTACTTGTAAGCCCCCTCTGAGTGTAAGGGGCTGCAGTGATCCAAATAGACACACACAAGTGGTTTGTCTGAGATCAGTAAAGGTGTTTGTGGTGGACGTGCTACGTTGAAGCCCTTCATCTGCGCGCAGATGTCGCATTTATGGACAAAGTCCTTGGTCTGTTTAGTAAGACCTGGCCACCAATAGCGCTGCTTCAGTAACAAAACTGTAGCAGTGATCCTTGCATGAGCTGAACCCAGACCCTCTTGTACAGCTACTATTAATCCCAATCTGCGATCAGTGTTTGGTATTACTCTATCCCCCATTCCTGGAATTTGAGCATACAGAATGTTTTGTGCATCTAACTTGTAGGAGTACTCGAGTGGAAAGCCTTTCGGCAGGGCTGAGCTGTTGTGCGTGGCATTGAAGTCGCTCTGTCTCTTGTAGTGCTAGAGCAAGTTATTGCAGCAATGGCAGCAGTGCGTACTGTTGCCTTGGTGGCATCATCCGCCATTGAATTCCCTTCAACGTGAACACCAATACTTTATGAATAACATGAGCCTGTGGCAGGCCTTGTTTCAGCTTTGCCACTTGTTTCCAAAGCATCTTGTGCATTACTGTGCTTTACTGTGCAACCTTTAGAATCCCTAAATCCATTCTGGCCCCAATAATGTAAATATTCGTTGTAGGACTGGATACAATAGAATGAATCGCACACTAGGAGTGTGGAGAATTCACGATCTGTGTTCTGTAGTGCCAGTATCAGGACTTTTAGTTCCACCAGCTGTGCTGTACAATCTCCTAGAGACTGAGTATGTGTTTTTACCGGGAACAAACTTTCTGTCCCGCATGCACCCTTTTACAATTGCGCATGCCGCGGAATATTGTTGTTGTGTTTCTACGGCCGGCTGGGCAGATCCATCGGCATAAATGATACATTCATATTGATCTAGAGGCATTATTTCATTCGGCATCACCCATCACCCAACACATCAGTGACCTCCACTGGCTCCCCGCCGAAAGAAGGATAACTTTCAAGCTGCTCACGCACATCTACAAGGCCCTCCACAACATCGGACCCCAATACCTCAACAACCGCCTCTCCTTCCATACACCCAAGAGAAACCTCCACTCAGCCGACCTCGCCCTAGGCACTGCCCCACACTTCTACAGGAACAGAGCAGGTGGGATGTTGTTCTCCTACCTCGCAGCCAAGACCTGGAACAATCTCCCCCTTCACCTCCGACGAAGCCTGACAATGCATCAATTCAGGAAAGACCTCAAGATCTGGTTCTTCAAATGACCCCAATGGAGTTGCACCCCCCTCTGCCCCCCAAGCACCCTGAAACCCTAACTGGTGAGTAGTGCGCTTTATAAACCCCTGACTGAATGATTGATTGATCGGAAGAGGATATTCTTGTTCGTACTGGAGGAATGCTTGTGTTTGCAATGTAGGATTAAATCTGAACTCTACATCTGGCAGTGAGAGAGTTAGCCCACTGAATCCATCTTGGATGTAATGCTTTAGCATTCGGGATGCTTGCCTTTGTATTGGCGTCTAGGGTCAGTACCGAGGTCACGACAATTATCAGTTTCCCCATCTCTAGTGATCTCTCTCTCACTACAGTATTCTGTACTACTGTGAGTATTTTTTCTGTTGGTGCAAAATGCATTTCAGCATTTGTATACAATAAGTACTGCATCGCCTTCATTGAAAGTGATGTAGGTGTACCCGGTAGGTCCAGCAACCACTCGGATCACCAGATTAGTTGTGTTGACACATGTGTGTAAATGTTTAGAAGCTATTATGTCAGCTTATACGGAACTAGGATATCCGTATATTCCTGTGTCCAATGGTGTACTGAAAAATCAGGTCTAATTAATCGTAGAAAGGTTTTACCCTTTCTGAGTAATCCAAAATGTGTATTCTGCCAAAATTCAAGAATCCTAAAATGGATTTTAGTCTTTTTAGAGTCGTTGGAGATAGAGCAGTGCGCTTTTTCTAAAAATTGTGCAGCCAGGTTTTTTCCTTCACTTGACAATTCGCATCTTAAAAATAGGACACTCAGGTGGGTGATTTTTGATTTTTTTAAATTACATTTGTATCCCAAGTGGGTGAAACCAAGAATAATGTGGTTCACCCTAGCCAAGTGTTCCATTAATTAATCTTCCACCAGATAGATGTCATCTACATAGGGCAATGCCTCTTCATCAAAATTTTGAAGTAACTCTGTTACCCTGGCTGAGAACAACCCTGGGCTGTTCTCATACCCCTGGGGTAATCAACACAATTGGCATTGAGATCCTAGCACCAAGTATGCTGTCAAATATCTGCTCCCAGGCACTATGTTTTGACAGAAAAATCCATTTAAGGTGTCTAGTGTTGTTTTGTATTTTTTCCACACAATGGTATTCATTAGTGCAGCACTATGTACATCCTGTACCTCAAATGTGCATGTGGATGTGTTTAAATGTCTATAAACCAAGACTAGACAATATAAATTATTGGGTTTCACTGCAGGAAACAAGGGATTATTCATAGGTGAGGTGCAATTTTCTATCACACTCTGGTATTCAAGTTGAGCTCAGATCTCCCTGACTTGTTTTTTTGCCTCATGTCTAATCGGGTATTGTCTCTGGGGTTGAGGAATTGATTTTAATGGGATGTCATGATGAGGTGACTGATCATCCCATCCAACATGATTGTGGTAAAGTGCAGGAGCAAGTGCTAACGCCCACTCTTGCACATATGAATTTTGAACTAATTCTGGTATGAGGTTGGAAAAAGCAGGTAAAATACCCTCTTATCCCAATAGGCAATCCATTATAAAATCAGGTGGCCAATCCTTTTCGGCCAAAAGAATGTTGGAACCGTATGTCAGGTTCTCCCAAAAGATAGCCTTTACTTTCCTGAGTATGTCCCCCTTAATTTGGAGTGTTAATTCATATAAACGATGTGGGACACTTACCCTTGTATCCGGTGTTTCCACCGTGATATGCTCACTCAGCGCTACTACCGCCAGAAAGTCTATCAGATTCTGGCGAAATATCGTGACTTCTGCTGCGCTTTCCAGCATCGTCACTGCCCATTCCCCGTTCAGAAGCAGAGTCCTCAGAAGCCTGGGAATGTCTAATTTTAATCCCGACTACCTACTTCTTTTTAAATTGAGGTTTTGAAGTCTTTTGTTTATCTTACTGATAAATGATGTAGTCTGAAGTACAATGTGTCTCCCTTTTCGGCTTGACTCACTCTTCCGATCTGTACTTTGACCGTCCGTCTCTCTCTGAACTCTTTTCGGATATCTCCTGAAAGGAACGAAGTGAACATGTATCAGTATCCTGTTAGCTGTCAGGCTTTCTAATATTGTCACGGTTCCACAGATTATACTTTCTTTCAGTGTGTTCCCATTGAAGAGACCCACCTGTGACTGTGTTTTGTTTTGTTTATGTTTTTGTTTATTATGCCATTTCTTCTTTGAAGAATCATGTGCTTGCTTAGACTTATCCTTTTCAGAACTACTCTTAACTATTGGTTTCCCAGGTTTGGCTCCCAGATTATCTCTGCCTAACGAGGCCTATGTTTCTTCGATAATCTTTGGTAATTCGTGCTCCTGCTGCGCGGGAGTGAAGTAGCTCTGGCGTTGGCGTATAGCTACAGCTGCTGCCTCCCCTTTTATGTAATAATTGTTGATATGTGGGCAAAGATGTCCTCCAGTTTAATTCCCAGATTTAAGGCAGGCTCCGCCCGTACTCATTCTGAATTTGTTTCAGTACTTCTGGTATGACTGCTATTGAGGGGGTACTATGTGTTCTGGTATATACGGCAGCGAAGACTGTACCCCAAGTGACACAATCTTCTATCGGGGGAGCCATCCCCGTTGGCAAGCAAATTGTCCGTATTCTGTGTTTTTCCATTGTTCCCGTATGGGGAAAAAACGCTTCAAGCTGTGCTGTTTTTTGTGCTATTGAGAACGAGATTTGCTCCCAGCTGGCAGGAACCTTTCCCATAATTGCATTTAGTGTTTGTGGGCTATTACCTGTAGTAGCATGAGCAGTCCCGCAGGTTGTATTGTCAATGTTCTAATTACATATTGTGTTAGATTTCTGTACATGTTTACTAAATCTTTGTAAAGTTTGAGCATTCCTGCTGATGCTAAGGCAGCAATGCCGTGATGCAGTATGTATGAAGCTAAGACCAGCCATGACGCTCCTTCTCTGCAGAGTGGACTGAGTCTCACATGTTCTGTGGTGTGGGGTAGGGCACCTTTAAACCTATTATTATGCTCTTGGTAAGTTAACAGGACTTCTAAGTCCTCGTAAGGAAAATAATCATCAGGTGGTTCATCTTCAATATATTCATGGAATAACCATGTGTGTGCATCTGCAGGTGGGAATTTAACCCAATAATAGAATACCTGTGTTCTGAATGCTTTGTGTGCCTCAACCACGAAGGTAACTTGTTGCCGGGAGGCCATCTTGTAATAATTTCATGGTTACTGCCTGTCTGCAATTTCCTGAAATATTCAGTGTATCTATCTGTTCTCCAATGTTTTCGTCCTGTTCGGTCATTGTTAGAGAAGTAGTACTTAGCCACTTTTTTTTTTATAGAGATATGGTTTGCACAATGTGGGAACTTCTAATCCTCCAAGCTTGATTTAACCAACAGCTAATACATAGAGCATACCTACTCAGCTGAGGCTGATTTGTTTCCCTTCCCACTACGGACGTCTCCAGTAAGGATGTGAGTATGGGTCTCTGAGAAAGCACGACTGAACTACTCAGATTTGACCATTAAATAAGTGCCTAACCAACACTGGCGGACGCCATGTCGAGTAGTTCCTACCAAACCGTAGGACCTGCGCTTTGTTCAGACAACACAAACTAAGGGCTAGGTGTTAAGACTGATCCAAGCAACCCCACAGGATATGTCAGCTTATAGATCAGCTGACTCACAGTGCCTTCGTAAGCCCCCCGGATTTACTAGGGAGCAAATGGTTTCTGGAAACCACTGAACATGACAACCTTGTCCCCTCCGGGATCGTGGAAACAGTGCAGAACTTTTCGCTCAGTTTCTCTTGCTGACTAAATATCAGAGAAATATACAGAGATGCATAGTGGGACGTTTTCAATCATATTTATTGAACCAATGAAATTCTTGCTTAAAATATGTGTGCTGCAATGATTAGGAGGCAGAAGCAGATAAACGTGATTACAAGCACCAAAAGCGTAAATAGTAGGTAGAGTTCTATCTTGGTGCTAAAACAATGTATATATGCAGGCATATAAATAGGGCTCCCGGTTTTATGGTATTTATTTTTCTGCCATTTCCGTCTGTATTTAGCCATATTTATTTTTTGCTAATTTTATCTGTATTTATCCATATTTATTTTGGGTTTTGTGGAAAATGTAAGCTCAAATTAGTATATTTCCACATTTATTCAACCAATAAATTTGCCCTCATGCTTGAAGGTCTGCCAGGTTTCAGTGCTGTGAGCAGCCGCAGAAGATAAATCAGTTCACTTATGTGAAAAAATGCAAATTTCACTATCAACCTTGTGCATATCTACTGCTGTTAAAGCCGCGTTACAAAAATGTCTTTCTTTTTGAACCCTCTTATCTATCAATCCACTCATCTAATGGCCTGGCAGTGAGGGCAGACAATATTTAGAATTACTCAAAAAGCAACCCAATTTCCATTTTTATCCACATTTAAAAATAAATACAAACAAGAAAATTAATGTTTTCTGTCTGTATTTATCTGTAAACATCAGTAAGAACGGAAAACAGGGAGCCTTACATGTAAACAAGCCAGTAATCTGGTGTACTCCTACTATTCGAACGCTACCCTAAGCGTACCTAGAGTGTATGTAGGTATAGAGCCAAGAATCCCCCAAGGGACGATCCAACCCCATTACCTGCAGGGAAAGAGTGAAGAACCCCATCTTGGTCACAAACTGGACACCCCTCATGAGATGTCAGATCTCTGTGTGGCAATCTCTCAGCATGGACGGACCCTCTGTGTCAGCGGAAGTAGCTCCTCTGCTAATCTAGCGGGATGCTCATCTTTTATAATAGAAAGCAGCCTTGCGATGCACGCATAGTGATGTTGTGGATATGTAGAAAGCCCTGGCGCCCTGTGGATGAAGATAGTGTGGCATTTGTACATAGTAAGGAACGAGACCCAGTACATGATGTTCAGAGCATTGTGATAATGTTGTGCGAAGCTAGATGTAAAACAAGTTTCGTTTCAGAGAAATTAATCCAATTTTGTCATGCGTGCAAATGTATGCCAAAGGTCGTACCTTGGAAATGTTATTCATGAGGACAACGTAAAAAATAAGCTGCTTCACTACATGGGAATATAACAAACACACCGCAGAACATTACTCTTCCAATGAGGACCTTTAATTCATGCATCAGCAAACCACTCCCTTCTCGACATCAGGCTAGAAATTACATCACTCTTGCTTCTGATCAGAACCTGCAACACAAAACATATTTCTGGTACTATTCTCTTGCCGTAAAACAATACTACGTGTGGTGGAGCACTGACTCAAATATTCCATGAATGCGAATACCAAAAGATTACATCATCTTGCCAACAATTAATCTTAAGCATTGAATCTATATAGACGTGCCATTTCTGTGATACATCTCCGGTTGTGTGCCCTGCTGTGTCACACATTCGTACACGCACCCACACATTCTGACCCCAAGCGTGATATTGGGATTCTAATAAAGCTGTCGGAAAAAATCCTTTATGTAGCTAAGATCATTAATCACCACATCTGCAACAAAGGGAAGACAAGCACGTTTATTGCATATGCACAAAATAAAACAGCTGGGAGAGTGACCGCATCATGGGAGAAGCACAAGTCAGTCTCAAATTACACATGCTGCAAGTCCATTCTTATAATACTATTTTTGGCAAACAGCCATAACTCCAATATAATATTAACAATAGAAAAAGCTTTGTGCTTTTTTGTTCTCTCCCACCCAATCTGCTTACTTCATAATCACACATTTCCTCAGAGGGCAGGTTTCCTGTTTTCATGACTCTAGCAGTCATGCTACCTATACAAATTTAAGTTGGGAACATCCTCTGCTGCTCGGAGTTTCCTGCAAAATATCCAAGTCACGAAGGTTCCCAGAAACACACATTGTGCAGGAGGAAAAATCACTTAAAAGTCAGACCACATTTCGACCTTTTTTCAAAGTAGGCTGTAGATTATTTACCAGATAAATGTGCAATTTATACATGCACTTTGACCACATTTAAACAGCCTCATACAAAATGTCCTTCTTTGTACGATAATAATGCTTCGCAGTTTCTGAGTGAGAGACAGGTAAAACCGAATAGCGAACAGGATGATTAGGGCCTAAAGCTAAATTAGGGTTTTGATTCCTTTTATTCCCTTCTCTAGTCGATTGTTCCACTACCTCCTTACTTCCCCTGTACATTTCTCCCACTTCTGTATTTTGCATCTCTTTATTTCTTATTATAGGGAACATGCCTTCCACTTTAGCTGTTACCCTCTTGCAACACCCTAAAATAATTTGCAATACTAGGCACATCAATAGCAACATAACTATTATAAGTAACAAGGCCTTAAACAACTCCGACATCCAAGACGGCACCCAGTCGAACCACTCAGTGAACCACTCATCTGGAGGACCCCCTCTTTCTTCATTTTTGTATGCAAGTTATGCAAAGTCAATATGGCCTGAGTCAGGTTTCCTTCATCTTCATCATTTGCTGATAGAAAAGTGCAGCATACAGAACCAATCTTTTTACACACCCCTCCTTCGATCAAGTACAATATATAGCGATGCTGCATTACCATAAAACTGATTGAACACAGTTCCTCTTTAATGGCATTAAAGCCATCTTCAGTCACATTTATAGTCTTCATTAACTCCCACCTGGTAATTTGCACACAGAAAGCAGTTGCTTTAGCTTGAAACATGGGTAACAGACTCCCCAAAAATGTTTGGGCATCATTGACCATCCTATACTCTTTGGGCACATCCTGAAGTTCCAAAGTACTCAGCCATTCTTTTTCTTCTGTGGTGATGCAGCAAAGTTGATGCTTTACACATAGAATGCAAATGCAAATATTTTATTCTTTTTGCTGGTATTAACATAGATGGGGTGTACAGAGTTACTGGGGAGCAGAGTCCACTCTAGTCGGAGGGTAGTTGAGTGTATATTCGAGCGCCATACTGCCAGAATAAATCCATAAGGCTGGAGGTATCGCCCTGCATATCGGCATTGTATATAGTTAAGCCACAATTGACATTCCGTCCCACTTTAACAATCCCATTTGCCTGAAAGGAAAAAGAGAATTTCATTAGCTTCAAAGCTAGCTTATGATGTTGTTTAGTTCCGGCAATGTACATCTCTGTATGTTTTCATCTCATAGTTGCTTCATGATCCTTTACATTTTCAAATCTCAAAGGACTATTTGTTTCTGTGCCATTCCATAAAGATATGGCCTTACACGGAAACTAGCTCAGGTAAACCATTTATTATTGGCAAATACTTATGCTTCAATACTTATTACTGGCCTGGCTGCACAATCGAGGGCAGTGGTTTGGCAGAATAATTACTAAAGGTGGATGATGGATTAGATCTCCCTAGAAAACTTCTTTCCAATACTGCTTCCTCCCAATTTACTTAACTATATTTCTGCCCTGCTCCCTTCATTCTGGGTGTCTCTTTCATTATCTCTGTTTTATCTGTCAGACTTTGTAAAACTTCAGGGGTTGTATCACATCTAGTTGTATTAACTCGGGCAGTCACAGTACTAACATGAGTTGGCTGTAACTGTGCTTTTGTCCTACACAAGAAAAGGTGCAATGAAGAGTTTGTTATATTAACAGGCACTTCTTTAGGATACACTAAAGGTTGTGTTTCTATGGTATGGGGAAAAAGAGAACGTACATAATAACTATCATTTTGTGTGGAGGAAGCCACCGTATCCGGAGGAAAGCGGCGCAAGATGGCGGCGACCACGGGCTCAGGTGGAAAGGTTCCTCACAATATTCGACTGTTGGAAGAACTTGAGGAAGGCCAGAAAGGCGTTGGAGATGGAACAGTTAGCTGGGGCCTTGAAGACAATGAAGATATTACACTCACAAGATGGACAGGAATGATTATAGGACCTCCAAGAACAATGTATGAAAACAGAATATACAGCCTTAAAGTAGAATGTGGGCCAAAATATCCAGAATTACCTCCATTTGCAAGATTTGTAACAAAAAAAAAATATGGGTGGCGTAAATAGTTCTAACAGAATGGTGGATCAAAGAGCCATATCTGTTCTAGCAAAATGGCAGAATACATATAGCATCAAAGTTGTCTTACAAGAGATCCGGCGTCTTATGATGTCTAAAGAAAACCTGAAACTTCCTCAGCCACCCGAAGGACAATGTTACAGCAATTAAAAAAGAAAAAAAGCCCCACTTTCAGTTTAAGCTGTTTTCATTTTCCACAGTAGTTTATTTTATAGGTACATCTTGTAGACCTCAGAGTATTGTAAAGGAGTTCCCATTCGACGGCAATTTATCTTGAGATACTGTAAACAATCTTGATTTTACATCTGAAATATAGGCTAACATAACTTTGCCATGTGTAATCACTGTCTGCATAGTTGAACTTCTGGTGTCAAGAAAAATCTATTTAGAATTATTACTGTTGGGAACATTGTGGCACATGTAACTCAACTGTGAAAACATAATGACAAACAATTTGCTGCAGTTTTTACATTCTTTTTCAATGCGGTTGAAGCTTAGGGCTATTTATTAGTCTACACACGTTTTCACTTCCAGTTTTACAGTAGACTATGTAGACTACTAAAGGGGATGTATTCTACCCTTAGTCATCCCTGCCTCTGTGCTGTCTTTAGTAAAAGCTGGATGTGCTTGTGGACTGTTAGTTTTTAATAATATGACTTTTTCTTCCACACAACCTTCAACCAAGGTGGAGATTGTATTTGTTCTTCATTATCCGTCCTTGCACAAGAAATTCAGGGTTGTCCCACTCTACCCAAAAGCTTACAATTTTTAAATCATTTTTTCTTTTCATCAACCTGTGGAGACACATGCTGTGATTTCTCTTCCCCTTCCATTGTTAGTGTACATGTTTTAGAGTAAAATTCTCCCTTCACCTTTCATCTTTACTTATTGAATAAAGTCGCCATTTTCTCAATGTCATTGTGCATTTACTTGAGAAAATGACCCCTTCCAATTCATAAATCAATGGTTCCTAACAGAGGTGGCCGTTGGTAAGAGCTGGATTTTTACGTATTAAAATATATTTCTGTTGCCCTAATCTGCAGCTGATCCCTATAGTTTTCAACAATTTGTTTAGCAAAGAACCAAATTCATGTGTTGTCGACATTCTAAATAGAGCTCCCCAGAACAGAGAGCTGATTAATTTGCGATGTAATTTTTGACAGGAAAAGTTGTTTTCATTAAATAGAACTCTAACTTTGCCCTCCAAAAAACAAAAAAACTATCATTTTGTGTATTGGTATCTATATTATGCATATATTTATACCACATATTATCAATAAAGAATCATGCAAAGGATGTATATCTGTTTCATTAAAAAGAGCTCTGCGAAAGCGTAATATTTTTTCCTTATGGGTGGGGTCTTTTGCATCTACATAACATAATACAATAGCAAATTATCAGAGTAATAATCATAACCACTGGACTCATTATTTTAATACAAAAAATAAAATGTATCTATCTCTTCATTGTGTCATTTATACTTGAACCTTTACCTCCTCCCCGCTCTGTGGGAGTGAGGCCGAAAATGGAATAAGATCCGTTACGTACACCCAGTTCTGCATCCCTCAACTTTTATTGCTGTTGGCATGCTCTGTGTTACTTGGTAGGGGCTTAGAACCTTGGGGTCCTTCCATGTCCTCACAAAGATTCTCACAAAGACCCAGGAACCGATGCTGAAGACAAAGGCAGGGGTGGTGCAGTACTGTCGGACTGTTGCAGCTGAACCTGGATAGAATAAACCTGTACAGCTTTTGTTAAGGCAAACATGTATGCATTCTTTTCTTGCCAAACACTCTCTGATGCAGACTTAGTACCAGAACAAATAATTTGATTTTGTTTAAAGGAAAAATTAGAATGCCTACCTGTTGCGACTTGGTGAGGGGTCAAATGATGATCCTTTGAAGGGGCATTTCTTAAAGCTTACAGAGCAAGGGGAAGGCAGTAAAGCCGATTCTTTTTCAATGTCTCTCAAATCTTTGATACTTTACTTTTTAATAAGCCATTCATCTTCTTTACAATTCCATTACTCTCTGGATGGTAAACTGAGGTAAACTGGTGTTCCACTCCTAATAGTTTAGTAATTTTCTGAAATACTGTGTTAGTGAAGTGTTTTCCATTATCTCAGAGTATTGTCACTGGAACCCCCCACCTCAGTATGACCTCTCTTACCAGGAATTTGCTTGCCTGCTCAGCATCCCTCCTGGAGCAGAGTCCCGTTATAATCCATCATGAAAATACCTATATTCATTATATTTGTGTATCATATCTACAAAGTCTATGTGTAACTCTAAGAACAGACCTTTTGGTCTTGGAATGGAGGATGAAGGCATATTTGGTGATCTCTTATTAGAGTACTGATAACACAAATGACATGAAGCTAGCAATACGTCAACTAATGGTACTAGATTAGGGATAAACCAGCTTTTGTTTAATTCATCCATCATTACTCTTTAAGAATTGTGTGTTGATGAATGAAGTTGTCGAAGGGCTGTTATAAGTAGAGACTGGGGCATTATAAATTTACCTGAAGTTGCTGATCTATAAAGGAGATCTGGAAATCCAGGCACTCCCCCCCCCCCTCGATTTCCAGAGATCTTTGTCAAGTTGTGGTGCTGCATTTTGAATGTCTAATAATGCCTCTATAAAAATATTCTCATAGTTTTTTATTTCAACTTCAGCACCTGTATCTAAAGTGTGCATACTGCATGTTTTCATTTCATATAAACCAGCTTCCTTTGCTGCTGTATCAGCAGCTTATTTTCCCTCAAACATCAAATCTGTTCATTTTGTATGTGCCTGGCACTTAACCATTGCCACCCAACATGGTATTTGTAATGCAGCAATAAGGTCAGCAAAGAGATGTTTGTCTGCTAGTGGTGTCCCATCAGATTTGAGAAATCCTCGTCGTTCCTATCTCTTCAATCCTAAGTGAACTGTGGAAGCTTCATATGCTGAATCAGTGTATATCATTAATGTCTGGCCCTGATAAGCCTGCAGGGCCGTTATCAATGCTTTTACCTCAGCCACTTGGGCTGAGTCTTGGGATGGCAAGGGTAAGCGGTGCAATGTGTGTAAGGTATAATCAGTAGATGTACTAATAGCCTCAACAACAACTGCACCTGTATGCCTTTTGCCAGTCTTCTGCTCTATCCATGAGGAACCATCAATGAACAATTGTTGGCCATCAGACAAGGGGTCCTCATGTGCCAGGGGATTGTCCTCCTCCAATGTTACACTCCAGTCATGATTAGTGGGCTCCAGTGGGTGCACTAAAAAAGTTGCAGGATTGACTGAGTGTACTCTCTTAATACAGCTGGAAGGATTTGACAGTATTGCTTCATAACCTGTCGCTCTTCGAGTGGTCAGTGTACTTTTACTTTTTTGCAGCACAGCAAATGGAGAGTCCTCAACATACAGCGTTACTGGGCATCCTGCCGTAAAAGTGGTACTCTTTTCTATAGCAAAAGCTGCTGCTGCAAGAGCTCACTCACAAGGAAAGTTAGCTTTCATTACTGGATCTAATAGTCCACTAAAATAGACGACAGGTTTGTGACCCATCAGGTATTTTTGAGTAAGGACTGATATCATGGAACCCTCTGTGACAACGGAGAACAAAACAAATCGCTTTGTATAGTCTGGATTTACTAGCACTGGGGCTGAAGCAATTGCTTCTTTTAATGTCTGAAATGAACTTAGACTGTCTTCAGTCCACTGTATGTCTGTGTTGTCAGTTTTATCTTGCTTTCTTGCATATACTAGGGGTTGTATGATGGTAGCTGTTAGACTTGGTATCTTTTGGCGTGTTTCCCCTGAGTTTTTGCTTTCTGACCTCCCGGTTTTGACTCTGTTTTTGCTGGCGTAGTGTTTCTGCACTCTTTTCTCACTGCTGATCAGTGGTAAAGTGCAAGTGCTCCTGTGGTAAATTGTGTATGGATTGGTGTTCCCATGACTGGACATTTGATTTACTTGTTAGTCCCTAGTAAAGTGCACTGAGTGTGCAGAGGCCTGTGAATCAAATGCTACTAGTGGGCCTGCAGCACTGATTGTACTACCCATTCGAGTAGCCCTGAAAAGGTAACTCAGACCTGCCATTGCGGAGTCTGCGAACAGTTTGTAACTGCCATGTCGACTTGGTCAGTGCACACACTTGCCAGTCCCTCACCTTCCCTTTTCTTACAAGTCAGCCACCCCTAAGGTAGGCCCAATGTACCCCTGTGGGCGAGGTGCAGTGCTTGTGAAAGGTAGGACATGCCCTGGTGAGTGTGGCATTTCATGATAGCAGATTACGGCCAATTTCGTTTTTCGCTATTGCAAGGCTACCTGTTCCCCATAGGACAGAATGGGGAGTTTGTTTATAACATCTTATAAACCTGACTGGCCCGGAGAATTAGGTAGGAAAATAAAGTTTAGTATGCCTGAACTCAGAATCTAAAGATGGATCTTTTAGTGAAGGTGATTTTTACATTCTGTGTTTGAAAATGCCACATTTAGAAAGTGGTTATTTTCTTGCTCAGTCATCCCGTGTGCCACTGCTGGAATGTGGATTGCCTGTCTGGGTTCTGGATGACAGAAGGCTGGGGAGCAGGAGTGGCTCCAGATAGTCTAGGTGGGTCAGGAAAAGGCTGAATAGACCTGGGCTGCAAATGGGGAAGGGGGAGGAGATTTCCTTGCACCTCAAAGGGCCTGGTCTGCCTCTGACCATCCCATCTCCACCTCCTGCCAGGAAGTCACACCAGAGAAGGCAGAACTGGTTCTGGCTGGGCACAGTCACTCTCTGCCTAAGAGATCAAAGGATTTTGGGATATCAATATTGGGGACCAGACTCCTGAACTTTAGAAAACTTTTTTACCAAGAAGACTGCCAAGAAGAAGAGCTGGAGAAGCTGTTAAGAAGAACTACCACATTGCTATGTGCTTTGCTGTGTTGGCCTGCAGTGGTTGCGTCTGTCTTGGGCAGTGAAAGAACTGGATTGAACTGTCTGCAATCTACTTTTGTGAGTTTCTCCAAGGGCTCGAGGTAGAGCTTGCCCCCTGTTCAAGAAGTCTCAGGAACAGCAAAGACTTCAAGCTCTTCTGCCCTCCGCACTAGGGACTGTGTGTTTTGTGCTGCAACAGAAGAAAAAGCAACCCAACGCCATCTATGATGCCGCTGCCGACTCCATGTCCTGAAGGCACCGCAGAGAGCACCGCCGCAATGCCACACCGTGACCCTGGTCTCACCCACGACACCTGCTGATTCCGCTACCAAGCCGCTGCTCGCACCGCGACCTGTGAGCCCCGCACTCTGCACCACCTCGCTTCACAACGACACCTTGGTATCCCCGACGACGATGCTCCACGCCGTAATCGATGCCGCTGCTTGCACCGTGGTTCAAGGGCACCGCTCGTAAAGTTACATGATGCACTGCTCTCATCTCACACCGCAGCCTTGGCCTACTGACTCCGGCACCATCGACTCCAGTTCGTCAGCCGACGACAGCGCTTCAGTAACGACGACGCCACTGCTTGCACTGCAACCTGCCAGCACCGCGATGAGCACCGCATTCACTTTGCACCGCGACCCTGGTCTCACCAACGACGCCATCTGAGGCCGCCACCAAGCCACTGCTCGCACCGTGATCCGAGGGCACCACATGCAGCACCGCTGCAGTTCGCCCCGCAGCACCCAACGCCTGCCGACGCCAGCGCTCCTGACTTCAACAAAGAGGAGTTCGATCTGCAACGCGTGTGACTTCAAGAGCCCCGACGACTCCTGCACCGACCTCCGGAACCGACACCTGCGGACGCCATGTTTGGAAGCTCAACAAGAGGTCGCCGACGCCCTGCATTGTTAAAAGGTACTGTTTGTGGGTCTTCCCAACACCATAGCTGGCCTGCAATGCCGCGGTCAGCCAGAACTGTTTGGATTTGTTTGCTCACGATGCCGTGATAGCCCCGGACGGAGCTATCGACATCAAGGACCTGTTTTTCAAGCCTATTTTGATAACTGAAGATTTGTGAGTACTGTATTGTGGATTTTTATAGTTTTTGGTCTTGTCTTAAGTATATAAAAATATTGGATATTTTTCTAAACTGGCGTGGTGTCCTTTTGTAGTGCTTACACTGTATTACTGTTGGTTATGTGCAAATGCTTTACACACTGCCTCTAAGATAAGCCTGACTGCTTGTGCCAAGCTACCAAGGGGATGAGCAGGGGTTATTTTAGGAGTGTAACTCCCTTATCCTGACTAGAGTGGTGGTTTCTGCCTGGCTTTGGCACATGCCCTAGCCTACCACAAATCCCATTTCTAACAGTAGCATAATCAAATAACCACTGATGAACAAAATTACAAAGACCTAGACATTTTTTGTATGTCTTTTACTGTCTTGGGCTGAGGTTGATCACATATAGTTTGTATGCTAGAACCTGCTATCTTTTTGCCTTCTGCAAACACTTGGCCCAAATACAGCACTTCCTTTTGCAGAAACTGTAATTCTTTCCTGTCCACTTTGTAACCCTTAGTAGCAAGTAGCGTTAAGAGTTTACCAGTGTCCAAAACACATTCATATTCTTTCTTGCTACATATTATTAGATCATCTACATATTGCAAGACTGTACTGTCTGACTGGAAATGTAACAAATCGTCTTTCAACACTCTATTGAACACAGAGGGAGACTTACAATAGCCTTGTTGAAGTCTAGAGTAAACCAGTTGTTCACCATCAAAATTAAACGCAGTAAAATAGTGACTGTTAGAATGTAAAGGTATGCTAAAAAGCATTCTTTAGCTTCACCACAGAAAACCATGTGCTGTCACTTGCTATATAAGACAATATCACGGACGGATCTGGCACTATGGTGTACTATGCTAATACTATGGCATGGCACAACTGGTAATATGGTCTGTGCATGGTAGACATGCACTAACAAGGGTGCGGTGTGTGTGTAAACTATCTCAGTCCTGGTGGGATTGTCTAAAAAGAGTTCTGAGTCAGAAATGTCTAGTGGTCTCAGACCAGGCATAGGAAAAATCAGGATCTTCCAAATTCCTCCATCATTATCTGATGCCACCAGGGCACCCCACCTACTGCTTAATTCCATGCACTCAAGGTAAAGATAAAGGGTATTCACCTGTCCCAGTTCATCACCACTAACTTGCTTTCAGAAAAATATGTCTAGGTGACAATTCCATTCATCTCCCTAAATGTATTTCCTCAGTCTTCAGAACCTTAAGTACTGCATCTGCTAGTGATTTATAATGCACTGGCTCTGCCCTTCCAACCACATTTTTCTCTGGAATTCTTAGCAGATGGATCCCACATTTCACTTGACCTGGTATTTCACATGGCATGGACCCTTCAGAGGAAAACCATATTGTTATGTTTAATTTAGACATAATAACCCTTCCTAATAAATTTGCTGGTGAGTTTGGAGAATAAAGGAGACGCTCCTGCATTTGCACTCTAGCCACCTCTGGAGCACATAGGTCATGCACGGAATGCGCTGTACTTCACCAGAGAAGCCCAGTGTATCCATGGTGGCAGAGGACAATGGAACATTTCCTTCTGAGAGGCAAGATTTTGTTGCCTATGTATCCACCAAGAAAGCATATCTCCTTTCCATTATGTTCATTTCTACCATTGGTTCTACCGCTGGGTCAAGAGTCCTAGCTCCCACAGAACAATTGGGATTCCCTGGTGCATCCCATCAAACTGTATAATAAAAGGGGTTTTCACCTTGAACAATCACTCCCCCTTGTCCTTGACTCCCTGTGCTCACCACTGCGGTAATCTGCACCTGAGGCTGGCCTCCTGTCTGTACTACAGATGCTGGCATCTCTTAAACAGGTACATTAGCACATTGCTGTTGTGGCATATAAAACTGTGGTAGTGGAGTTATTTGTTGTTGAGGGTAGGGGACTTACTAGTAAGGACCACATTTTGTCATCCCCTTTCTCTTCCTATTCCTATGACTACCTGCATTTCATCACTCTTCTTAAAACAGCATTCAGCAAGAAAATGTCCAATGTTACCGCAGTAATGGCATTTACAAGTTCTCCTTCCTGGCATCTTTCTCCCTTCTCTTTGATCTCTTTCTTGCTCTCTGTTCGCAACAGGAACCTGTACAGTCATTTCTTTTATTTTCCTTCTCATTTTTCTGGATCTTTTGTGTCACCAGTTTGGCTTGGGCGCTGTCACTTTGGTATTTATTATTCCTCTCCTTGTCTTCCTTTTTTCTACAAAAATGTATGATATGTGCTTGTATTTCCGCTCAGGGTTTTACATCTAAGGCCACTGCCTGATCTAAATGGTCTTGTATGTCTACCCGGTAGCCCCTGTTTTAAAACATTATAGAATAATCTACAACTACCTCCCATATCTACAGGTCCTACATCTGCTTCCCACTTTTTCTTCATCATCGTTCTGTAGTCTGCACAGGACTGTCCTGGAGATATAGTTTGCGTCATCAATGCCCCAATGTCAGGTCGGTCTGGGTACCTTTTCTTTAATTCAGTCCACACCCTAGAGAACACCACTTCAAAAAGCAGACAATCATGTTTTCCGTTAATAATAGTTACTCCTTGTATCCCTGCACTTCTCATTATACTGTCTACCTCCCCCTACTATGGACCTTAACAGGCTCTTTACATCTCCAAGAGCTCAAGGTATCCAAGCTGTTGCATTTTCAAATGTTTTTATCCATTTCCCTGCTTCTTCATGTAAGGGAGGCAGGCTCTTCTTTATCCATGTGTTGCCATGGAACTTAGACAGACTGTGCTCCCTGTGTCTTATACACCAGTGGCATCTGCATTACAGCAGTATTCATGCCACCATGTCCCTTATAAACTGGCTTAGACCTTATAACATATTTCTTTCACACACACAGGCTTTCAATCAATCAATCAGTGACACTTATAAAGCGCGCTACATACCCGTAGGGTCTCAAGGCGCTGGGGGGGGGGGGGATGGGGGGGGTGCCGCTACTGCTCGAACAGCCAGGTCTTCAGCTTCTTCCTGAAGGAGAGGTGGTCTTGGGTCAGGCGCAGGTCGGTCGGGAGGGAGTTCCAGGTCTTGGCGGCCAGGTAGGAGAAGGACCTTCCTCCTGTAGTCGCTCTTCGGATGCGGGGGACGGCGGCGAGGGCGTGGTTGGCTGATCGGAGGTGGCGTTTGGGAGCGTAGAAGTTGACTCGGCTGTTGAGGTAGCTCGGGCCTTGGTCGTGTAGGGCTTTGTGTGCGTGGGTGAGGAGGCGGAAGGTGATTCTTTTGTTGACGGGGAGCCAGTGAAGGTCTCTCAGATGTCCGGAGATGTGGCTGGTTCGTGGGATGTCGAGGATGAGTCTGGCTGAGGCGTTCTGGATCCGCTGGAGTCTCTTCTGGAGCTTGGCGGTGGTACCGGCGTAGAGGGCGTTGCCGTAGTCCAGTCGGCTGGTGACGAGGGCCTGGGTGACGGTCTTCCTGGTCTCGGTGGGGATCCACCAGAAGATCTTCCGTAGCATGCGTAGGATGTTGAAGCATGCCGAGGAGACGTTGTTGACTTGCCTGGTCATGGAGAGGGAGGAGTCCAGGATGAAGCCCAGGTTGCGTGCATGGTCTGTCGGTTTGGGTGCGGTGCCCAGGGCGGGAGGCCACCAGGAGTCGTCCCAGGCGGAGGGTGAGGAGCCCAGGATGAGGACCTCCGTCTTGTCCGAGTTCAGTTTCAGGCGGCTGGTCGTCATCCACTCGGCTACCTCTTTCATCCCTTCGTGCAGGTTGGCTCTGGCGGCGGCGGGGTCGTTGGGCTTTGTTGCCTGAAATCGCAATCCCAGTCTGGGTCCCCATAACCTTGAAAAATACATAAATCAGCCATATTTATCAATTCAGGGTCAAAGGATCCTGCTCTCAGCCACACTCTAATCTGCAGCACCATACCTTCTGTCCACCCCACAAGAATATTAGTGAATGGGACAACATTATACCAACTGTTTTCTTCCTTCGCTGCTATTTCATTGGGTGTCAAGTCACTATTTCCTTTCCTTTCTTGTCTCTGTATAAAACTTGTCATTCCCTGCATATTTTGTACATAAAGAGATCTTGCTCCAACTGGAGGGGAACTTTGTCCTAATTCTATCATACCCGCTGCTCGAAAAGGATGCCCAGGCCTTGTTATACTACTGGGAAACATCTGTTCTCCTCTTGTTTGTTCTCTAAAGGCACTTCGTTCCTCTAATCTTCTTCTATTTATTTCAGCATTTCTGTTCTCAGCCACTTGCCACAATGCAATGCGTTTGATATAGGGAAAAATGGGATACATTATACACAGAACCACACACATCTGAGGCCCCAGGCTTCCATGGAAAGGTCCTAAGTTAGAAACAGTTTTAGGCCCCTTTAACAGTACAGGCCTCTGCACAGAAGTAGTGACTTAGAAGAACAATATGTCTAGCAGAGATAAATAGGTCACATTGTTCGTTAGGTCAGGAAATGAGTCAGGAAACATCTTGCGGTCAGTAAGTTGAGCTACTGCATGAAACTCAGATCACATCTCCCTTCAGACTCAGGAAACCAGTAGAGCTTAAGCGCAGAAGTTGCAAAAATAGGTTACCACAATTTCCATCTGCTAGAGAAATGAGCCAAAATGCACCAATCACATACACGCCTGCTTTCTCTGAAGCTCTGCGTTTTTTTTCACCTTTAGCTTCAACACATACATAGGAAGAAATGCCAGGTGCCCATTCTGCTTTAGTACATACTGATGCACATGTGCATGCTTCTGCCGAGATCATACCTACAGGTCAGATAGCTGGTCACTCGCTTCTGCAGAAACCACAGCTTCACACCTAATTGGCTAGATGGAAGAAACCACATACAAAAGGTCAGATAAGCTTGGCCAATCAGCATTGAGCAGGACATAACCATGGGCTGCGCAGTTAGATAAATATATATTTCCTCCGCTTAGATTCCGAGAACCGAAACCCACATAGGGGGTTTCCATACTCATCATGTGAGGCTAGGCCCACCTACCTGCGCTTCAGTTTCTGAGAAATTGCTACAGCTACTGATGCTATCTTGTATGTACTATGTGAAAATTGCTTAGGCAATGATCAACTTGTGACCTTTTCCTTTGTGGTTTGAGGGAATAAATAGGGCTGCTTCTGAGCTAAAACTCCAAACATCAAGGTACATCTCCTCGAAGGTGAACTGATCTATCCTGTAGTGACTGATCTTTACTGCAGTATTGTAAAAAACCCATATTGCTGTGTCAACTTGTTTTCTTGGTGTTTGTTCAATAGATTTTCCCTTTAACACGTTCACGGTCAAGAAACCTTCTGATTTCACTCCCCACTGAGTTTATCTCGTCCTCATCTTTCACATCTTTTCCTGTCACATTCTTGATTTCCACATCATATCCCATATTCCTTACAACTGGCTTTTCATCTGTCTTATATATTATGGATTTTCATATATTTGAACAGTCTTCAGCAATATCACTTAGTCTCTCAATTGTGTTCTGTATTTCTTTTACACTGGTGGTCATGTCACAATAACCCTTATCCTCTTACTGACTGATACCTCTTTGATTGTGCCCGTAAGTCAAACTTCACCTGTGGGGTACTAGTATAGTATCCATTTCCTTCACTTGAGTTTTGATGTATCCTGCTAGTCCATTCAAATATGTCTTTTGACTTTTATTCCATCAATTTTCCATTATTGTCCTGTCTTAATTTCATTGAAATGTCTCCCATTAGAGACACTTTTCCCTTATATACTTTTTCAAGTTTAGGAGAATCTTTATTAATTGTTTGAGCAAAATCAACCTTCCCCATGTTTAACAAGTCATCAACCTTTGATGTAATTTTGTTTGTCAGTCAGTGGTATTAATGTCGGCTCTTTACAGCCTACAGCCGGAACATCAGTGTTGACTGAGTCTATTGAGGAAGTTGATTCCTTATCTTCCACTAACAATGATGGATACATACCCTGACGGCATAAGGGCCCTTTAATCATCTCGGAATATGTCGGGGTGGTGCTGTGGATTTCACATGGGAATCCTGACTGAAATCTTCCATATGTCTAATGATGTTAATCATTTTGTTCTTTTATCCCCTTTATATGCTGCTAAGATATACAATATTACATGGTCTATCACTGTATTATCAAAAGAGCCATCTGGGGACAATGGAACCAGGGAAGTATTTGTACCTTCTGCCCATTCCTGAGAATGTCTTTTTATCCTATCAGAGCTTCCTGGAAATGTGGAAATCAGTTGGCCTAAAGGAGTCCCTTTCTCTCTCTGTCTTCCCGGGGAAGATTTCTTAAAGAAAAGCATGACCTCACACTTTTTTCTTTTATTCTACTAGAAACCTTTACTATTCCTGTTTGTGGGGAAAATACTCATGGACTACAAGACAAACTACTCCCTTTTGTTTAGCCTCGTCTGCAGTTATCCATAAATAAGCAAGTTGTGGGAGACTTACAAGAGTTTCACATGACACACCTACACTCAAATCAGATGGACCTATATTACACAAAATAAATCTACTGGGTATCCTAGTACGCCCAACTCTTACTATTCTTAAAGGCTCCTATCCTAATAGAGTTAACACTTAAAAAAACAGTTGGTGCCTTTGATAATACAAGAAAACTCATGATCTAATACACATGCTATGATAATAACAAATCTACATTATATATATTATTTTAAATAAAAAACTCACATAATATATTTATACAAAATGTCAACTTTTTCTCTCTCTCTGACGTTTTCCTTATTTCAAACTGTCAGGATAAACTTCTTATATAATTCCTATTTCTCTAATAATTCCAAAAGGAAAAAAAAAACAGCCTGCCAAGTTTAACTAAATACACATCTATTTCTCTGATGATTCCTAAACAAAGGTCTGTCAGGATCAACAAAACACATTTACTTCTCTCTCTCCGCCTCTCTGATGATTCCTAAACAAAGGTCTGCCAGGATTAACTAAATACACATCTCTGTTTGTAACAGTTGTGGATCAATACGCAAGGAATCAATGATCGACCTTTTTCCTACCTTATCAGTCCGCCGCAGACGGCCCCAAAACCAGTACCCCTGTCATCCAAAAAATAGATCTTTTGTCTCAATGGGCATCTGTCATCCTCCTCATATTATGCACGACCAAATTAGTTATCCGAAGGGGCGCCGAAGAGGAACCTCCCCAGTGGCAGGCCAGATCAAAGGGGATCTCCTGGCTGGCTTACCTCCATGTCAGGAAAATCCTTTATGCAGCTAAAATCATTACTCACCACATCTGCAACAAAGGGAGGACAAACACGTATATTGCATATGCGCAAACTAAAACATCTGTGAGAGTGACCGCACAATAAGAGAAGCACAAGTCAGTCTCAAACTACACATGCTGCAAGTCCATTCTTATAATACTATTTTTGACAAACAGCCATTACTCCAATACAATATTAACAATAGAAAATGCTTCATGCTTTTCCGCTATTTCCCACCCAGTCTGCTTATTTCATAATCACACATTTCCTCAGAGCGCAGCTTTCCAGTTTTGTGACTCTAGCAATCACACTGCCCTTACAAATCTAAGTTTGGAATATCCTCTGCTGCTCTGAGTTTCCTGCAAAATATCCAAGTCACGAAGGTTCCCAGAAACATGGTGCAGGAGGTAAAAACACTTAAAAGTCAGACCGCATTTAGGCCTTTTTTCAAAGCAGGCTGCAGATTATTTACCAGATAAATGTGCAACTTATACATCAACCTCAACCACACCTTTAAACAGCCTCATACAAAATGTCCTTCTTTATACGATAATAATGCTTCGTAGTTTTTGGGTGAGAGTTAGGTAAACCAGAATAATGAACAGAATGATTAGGGCCTAAAGCTAAATTAGGGTGTTTGATTCCTTTCAAAGCAATTGACTGAGTCGGGTGCACAGGTTTTGCTCCGCAGTTTCAAACAGCAGGCTGGGCTTCGCGTCATCAATTGTCTGCAAAGCGCAGGGCCTGATGTGCCAGCATACTGGCGACAAGGGGGTCGACCCCGCCAGTCCAGCGATGACTGCTGCAGGCAACGCCCATTTCTTCACGAGCGCATCCACTGCTTGTCAAGTCAAGGAGTAGCCCCGCACCTACCTACAGTGTCAGCAGCTGAGAGCTGCACAACCACTGGCGCCCCCAAGGTCAACAGGGGAGTGCCCTGACCCAGCACCAACACACACTCCGCACATCTGGGCGCTACCAGTCCTGCTTGTCAGTCTTGTGGCCTTTTCACGACCCTGTGGCTTGTCCTGAGTGGAGAACGCACACACTCACCAAGGTAGCCACCAGCAACACGTCACAGGAGCCCCTGCTTCCAAAACTGTCTTTACTAGTGCTACCCAGCATTGCCCACCAGCACACCCGTGTGAAGCTGTGCCATGAGATACGGTGCCAACCAACAGCCGGCTCCTCCTTCAGCTGACACCACCACCTACGAACAAGGCCGACTCTGTACCACTCACCAGGTAGGGGGCGCGTCCAATCCACTAGTCCCCTTGAGTTAACAGAGTGATCCCGCCACGGCGGCAAAAAGATGGAGCATATAAGTAGCGCATTGAACAACAACTTCAAGGCCACCAAAGAAGCTGATGGTGAGACAAAGCAGTCCTTCCTCCTTACCTAAGCCAGGGAGGAGATTTTCAAACTCTTCCACAACCTCCTCAATACTGGCGGTAACACTGACCACGATGGCATCATCACATCCCTTAATGCCTACTTTGATTCCAAGATGAACCCGGATTTTGAGCACTTTAACCTGTGCAAGGCCCATCAACTCATTGTCTTCTACGCCAGGCTGTGGGAACTCACAAGTACCTGCACTGATGATGACACCCAAAAGGAGGTTTAGCCCAAATCATCCAGGGCTGCAGGTCATCCATCCCCTACAATTCCAGATCCTCCTTCGGGCTGGCATGCTCTTCGTGACATTTTTACCCCTTGTTTTCTCTTGTGAACTCTCAAACAACAGTGCTGAGCAGATGGAGATGGCGCTCCACAGTTTTTTGGTGAAGCAGAAGGCCGATTACAGACCGTTTAAAACCGTGGTCACTGCAGCCACCTTGTGTGGCCTCCCCAGACACTTGGCTCAAGAAAAACCCCATCAGTTTAGTTTAAATAACTTGTATTAGTTTCATTTAATAGACCTTAGTGCAATAGTGATAGGCATATAATACAGATCACAAATGATGTACATTACTTATAAAGTAATTTGCTTTAAAAAGGTACACAGATAATTATGATAAATAGATTAAAATATAGGTTAAAATGAGAAATATCCAGATAACTATAATTTACAGATAAAAAGTGATATCAATATATCTCATATGACATGCATCCACAAGCATTCACGCATATTCCAACTACTGTATATTTCATACATATCTTAGGTCAAGTAAAATGAGTACAATAAAATGGAGGGCTGAGCTAGCCGAGCTGAGAGATGGCCGCATTGTGAGCGAGCTCCTCTCAGACGCCAAGAAATATGGCAAATAATATGCACACAAGGAGCCCCGAGGTCTAGTGCCGAGTCGGATTGCATGCGGGACACCACCAGTCTTGCCATCCTACTGGTTTCCAGAGCCCTTTCTGCGATGGATAGCACTATTGTACACCGAACCTAAGGCGCGGGTCAGAATAAATGGGATGACGTCAGACCCAATTGATGTGACATGGGGTACTGGACAGGGTTGTCCACTGTCACCAATGCTCTTTGCATTAATCTTGGAACCCTTAGCTTGCAAAGTACGTCAAAAGCACTACAGGTCAGCCCTACAATTTGGTCTCTGACCCATCGGCATATCCCTATATGCAGATGACATGGTCCTCTATACAAGCCACCCCAACACCAACCTAAATCCACTAATCAGAGAATATATTAGCTTTGAACATCATTCAGGACTCCGAAATAATTGGGATAAATCCGTAGTTATCCTCCTCATGGCAGCAACCCCACAGCCAACTCTAGAATACCCCCTGAAATGGCAGACAGATCAGTAAAATACCTAGGTATATGGATACACCGCAACCCAGACACGGTAATTAGGGAAAACTATGGTAGAGCCTTGACGAAACTCGAAGACCAGGTAGATAGGTGGATCAAAATGCCCCTTTCCTTAGAGGACAGAATAGCGCTTCAGAAAATGATAATACTGCCTAGGTTCTTATACTTGTTTTGGAATATACCGATATGGCTAACGCAGGCACTATTTACCAGATTAAGGTTGGTCTTACAGCGTTTAACATGGGCAGGAAAACAAGCCAGAACTAGCTGGAAAATCCTAACACAACCGTATCACCAAGGGCGCCAGACCTCCAGCTATACTTTTATTATGCGCAAGCACAACATGCACACTATTGGACGGGACCTCATGCACATATTCCACACATAGCAATAGAACACGACAGTGTGTACCCCTTGCCACTGTAATGCTCAGATCTCCCCTGGACCAAGGTATGTACCGTCACTTTCCCAGGGAGAGAATATCAGTTCCAAAGTTATGGAATATAACATATACACAGCACTTCCTAAGATGGGCAAACTTTCAACACTCCCCCAAAGGCAAGGCAAGAAAACAATATATACACAGCACTTCTCTAGAGCGAAACATACTTTGCACATCACTTGCCAGGAGTAGAACAACTTCCTATAACACAACTACCTGCTAGAAGGGAATTCACCCATCCTTCTACAACAGAATAATTGGCCAAGAAGAGTCCACACCTCCTGCTACAAGGAAAAGACAAATTGGTATATCTGGGATGTATTTATTAGTGAATAGCACCACACGGTAAGCCAAATGCACCTATCATAGCAGACTCTAACATATCAATAGTATGATTGAAACGCAATCAAGGCAAACATATATGTAGAAATATATATGTATGGATATAAGAATCAGAAAATAAGAAGGAAAGGAAAGAATCAGTAAAGAATCGAGAGACAGTTAGTAACAGAGACACCTCACCTACTGCTCCATCATTTCACACCGCTTCGCTCAAGGGGAGTCCATTGCTTGAACCGGGTGAAAGCTCAGAGGTGACACCACTCTTCCGTGACAACACGTCTGCTCCACGGCGTGAACTTCCACCAGGCCAGTGTAGGCTCCCCTTTTTAATACACATTCATACACATTCAAACACAACAAAGCTTCTACCAAGCCTCGCCCCCTCGTTCTCATGAGAGCCCGTACCAGCCTGCTCCAAGGCCACTGCATCGGTTGATCAGGCCTTTGCTATGGCTCCGAGACAGCCCATGTACAACACAGAGAAGGTCATCTACCTCATCAAATGCCCCTGCCAACTCATGTATGTAGGAATGACAGGGACACCCTTTGTCTATATCAGAATTTCATTGGCCTTTAAAATTCCAATTTTAAATCCGCAAAGAAACAAGACACACCATTTGGCTGACTGTTGTTTTCGGCATCGTGCTAATAAAGATATATTTTTTTAAAATCTCTAAGCATATAGGGGCGTGCCGTCAGTGTAACACTACGTTTCCCATGATTCACACCGGGGGCACGTTTACGCCAGTCACGGGATGTGTAAGTGGGCGGCACAACATTCAATTAGAAACGGCCCATTTATAACGGAACAACAAGGCAAATTAGTACCCCAAGCAGTGGAACCACCTCCGAATAGGTTGATACGAGGGGCAGGACCCTTGATGGCGTGAGTAATGATGGAACATTACTACGGACATAAGGTATGAGGAGTAAGCTGGCCCCTTTTGGAATCCAGCATTAAGCACAGCTCTCACGGATACTGTCCTGTGTTTATGTTTGCGTGTGTTTGTCTCTGTATATGTGTTTTTTCACCTGGTTTGGTCCCCCTCCATAACTATGGGACAACGATTCGGGCTACTTGAATCTCGTGGGTGTGGTGATAAAACGCCTACAAACACGCAGTGTCTGACTACAGGGCTACCCCAATAAGAGCTGGTTCTCCACTTGGAGTCGATACCCCTCCCAGAATGGGGTAAGAATGAATGTATGAGATGGATATACGTATGCATGAGCGTGAAAGTTGAGCATGCATATACACTATCATGACTTTTAAACAAATCACGGCGATTATTTTTAAAGCAGTAGTGTTGACCACGTGGGAATGACACGGGTGTAGGATCAATATGGATAGACACACACCTAAGAGCAAAAGGTGATAGGATGCGGCGTAAGGCCGCCACCAAGACGGGCAGTACACAGACACGAGCGTGTGATAAACTAAGTGTGTTTTTTCACCCGCCACCTCTGTATGTCTGGTGGAGTATTTTTCACCACTATTAAGTTGAGACGAACGCCTGTAGAGATGAACAAACCTAGATCTCCATATATAAAAAAATGTGTGGTCTCTTCTTTTTTCTTTTCTTTCTCTACATAGATGGAGTGACATGTGAGACTAATTAGTCTACGGAAATTAATAAGGAGCGTTAGTTGCCCTCATCACCAGTAGTATAGGGAAATTCCCTTCACTACCGATTCCAGGGGGCATTCATTCCCGCCCTGAAGAAAGTCCAGCACCCTTTATGGGGCTTAATAGGACTGAAACATGTTGGCTATAGGGTCTTAGGACCATAATATCCCCATTGAGCCTTAACTTTTATTTTATTATCACCCCCAGCAGGTCCAAGAATAAAAGGGAAACTGGGATCTGTTGCCGGACTTTTAATCTTTATCCCCCTGGCCAAAAACATCTTCTTAAGAGCTCCCTGAAAAATGGGCGAGCCCACCTCGACTTCTAGGCGTCGAGGTGTCCCAATGATGAAGCATGACACCACTAGGGTGTGTGAGGGAATATAAAACAAAAGGAGTTGCCTCCTTCCCCACTCAATAGTGGTGGTCTTTTCTGACTTCACGCAGGGACCTCCATACCTTTAGAGCTCTAGGACTGTTCAAATGCATTCAGCAACTTAGTTGCGAGTTGACAGTGGGAAGTACTTTTGTGAAACAGTCCAATCTGGCCACCACTTGCCAGGTTGGAATTGGACATTTTTCCCTATGGGGAGGATTTCAGTTTTGTCCGTATTGCATCTCAAATGGTTCTCTCTCATCCAGTGGATGATTGCGGTGAGACAGTGTTTGAAGGTAAGTTCAGTCGAGGATGAGTTGTTGTCTAGGGAAAGGATCAATTGGGTGTCATCCGCGTAGGACGTGACTTCAATGTCAAATGATTTTATTAAGTGGATGAGAGGGGTCATGTAGACATTGAACAACAGTGGGCTCAGAGTTGAGCCCTGTGGGATGCCAGTTGTTATGTTACGTTCCATTGAAGTAAAGGTACCTAGGGCAACTGCTTGTCTACGGTTAGTAAGAAAGGATTTAATCCAGTCTAGGGCAGAGCCAGAGATGCTGCTACGTTCGAGTCGTTTCAGAAGTATACTGTGGGAAATGGTATCGAACGCAGCCGACAAATCGAGCAGGATGAGGACTGCTTTCTTGCCATTGTCGGCTATGATTTTTAGTGCATCAGTTATTTCCAATAGGGCTGATTCAGTGGAATGTTTGGGGCGAAAGCCTGATTGTTGAGGGTGAAGAATATTATTATCCTCAATAAACTTGGACAGTTCTTTATGCACGAACTTCTCTGTTATCTTGCCAAGCAATGGAAGTAAGGAGATAGGCCGAAGATTAGAAAGCACGGAGGAGTCAATGTTTTGTTTCTTCTTCAGTGGTTTTACAAGCGCGAGCTTCCACTCGTCTGGGACAATGGCTGTGCTGATGGAAGAATTCACTATCTGATTAATAATGTGGTTGACTGTATCTATTATTTTATGGAGAATCAGTGGAGGGCAGGCATCTAGGGGTGAGCCTGATTTGCAAGTTCTTATGGCCTCATGGGTTTGTTCTAACGAGACCTGCTTAAAGGTCCTGATAAAGTGAGTGGGTGCTAGCTCGGAGCCCCTATCAAGATCTAGTGCCTTGTCAAGAGGAAAGTCCTTCTGAATTTTCCTAATTTTTTCTTCGAAAAATGCTGAAATATCATGACAGAGATTCTGCGATGGGGGTATCTCTTTCAGTAGAACCTTGGGGTCCGTAAAGGACTTTACCACTGAAAAAATGGCTTTTTGGTTTTGGTTAGCTTCTAGAATTTTCTTGGTGAAGTATTCTTTCTTACCGTATTTGATCTGCTGATGATAGAGCCTTCTGCCATTTTTGTAGGCTGTTCTATCCTTAGAGTTGTACGTTTTCCTCCATTTACGCTCTTTCTGCTTGCATATTAATTGAGCTTGGGCAAGGGTGGGTGTGAACCAGGGTTTGTTTATTATTTTAGGTTTTTTGTGCTTATCAGGTCCCTCCAGAGGGGAAAGCTTGTTGCAGATTGAGGTAAGCCAGGAATGGAAACGGCGCGAGTCCTCCCTAGTGTTTCCTGTTAGTGCTGGAATTAGAGATTGGGCAATGGTAGCCAATCTCGAATTTTCAGCTAATTTTGCCCATCTCCGTCCATATCGGGGCAGAGGGGACGGCCTATGAGTGAGGCTCGTCTGAGGGATTGTAAGGGTGAGGGGGACAAAGAAATGGTCCGACCAGATCAGGGGGAGAGGTGGGCCAACTGAGAGTGGGGTGAAGTTGGAACAGACCCCATCTAATGTATGGCCTGCTTGGTGTGTTGGACCCTCTACGAGTTGAGTCAGAGTAAGAAGTTCAGTGATTTGAAGAAAGTTATCTGCACCTGAGTTAGTCCTGTCTTCAAGATGGAGGTTAAAATCACCAAGTAGGGTGATATTGGTATATCTGAGCAGGAGATGGCTCAATCCATCCCCAAGCGAGTCTAGAAAGGTGGTGCTGTGTCCCGGTGGGCGGTAAATGAAAGCGCCTGAAAAGGACAGGGAGGCATTTAAGGAGAGGCAGAAGCCCAAGCTTTCTACTCCCTTGATGGTATCAAGGTTCATACTAGTGCAGTGAAAGGTGTCCCGTAAGATGATAGCTAAACCCCCTCCTCTACCATCTGTTCTGTCTCTCCTATGGATTGTGTAATCGGGTGGGAGGGCGACTGCTAGGTCAGGGTTAGAGCAACCTTTCAGCCATGTCTCCGTAATAAAAAGCAGATCGAGCTGTTGGTCTATGATAAGATCCCTGACGTATTGGCAGTGCTTGCTTAGTGATCTTGCGTTTATTAGTCCCCCCTTGATTAGTATATTGGGTTTAATTATAGAGGTAGGGCTGTAGCCTGGGGTTGGGAGCCCTGTGGGCAGGGTGGTTTTACAAAAATGGCAAGAACAGGCCCCCATGATACCCTCAGGTGGGATCTGGCACTTACAGTTTCTCTTAGTGTTGAGGATTCTCAAGGCTTCAGATGTGTACATGCTTCTTGTAGGAATTTGGGCATTATTTCCTGTTATTATTTATGTCTTCACTGTTAACAACGCTATATGACCTTTAAGCTACTTGTATGTAAATGCTTTATGTTTTGTGATGACATGCTGCTGGATGGAGAAAAATAAAATAAATAAATAAATTTAAAAAATGAGTACAATAAAACTATAACATCAATCCCCCCACCCACCACACCGTTGCCCTTGATCAAGAAAAGCAGTCATAAATAAAATGTCACAATATTCCACATGGACAAGTATGTCACAGTAGTACCCATTATCACCCAATGTATCAGTATTAAACTAGGTTTCCCTTCCCTTACCTGCAAGGACTAAGGGAGCTATTTGATGACTCTTTGTCTGCTTCCGGAGCCAACAAACTATCCACCAAGTGATCCCATGCTTTAACCCTTTCAAATTTACCTTGTCCAACACAGCACTCTCCAAATTTGCTAATTTAACCATTTCTTTACGCCATCTAGTAATTTGAGGACCATGTGCTGATTTCCAGTGCATAGTCAATTCTCGTTTTGCCAGAAACAAACCTAAGTCAGTAAATATAGTAGTAGTTTTCTTATTTTTAGGGCGAGGATATCCCCCTAGGAGGCAGACCAAGGATGTACAAGAGATATCCTGCAAGGTTATTCCATTAATAAATTCTATTACTTCCTCCCAGAATCCCGCTAATGAAGGGCAGGACCATATCATATGGAACATTTCTACCCCTAACTCCCCACATCTAGGGCATTTTTTAGCAGCAGTCGCACAGAACTTGGTTATCCTGCCAGGTCTTAGATAAGCTCTCTGCAGGATATAGAAATTAATTAATTTGACCTAGCATTTCTAGAAACAGCTGGTATATGCGCTACAATCCTATACAATTCCGAATCATTGATTTGGAGCTCTAAGTCTCTCTCCCATTTTATTTTCAACTCATCAAGAGGAGAAAGAATATTTGCATGAATCGCAGGCTATAGTTCTCTCTTACACACCCTGTTGTGTTACAGAGCTGTTGACACACCTGATGTGTGGCAGGCTCAGCATCTCCATTTCTCCAATAATTCCTTATTGTTGCCCTGTGTGCTAAAACATTTCCACTATAGTTATTAAATTCTTCAGCTGAGTCTTCAAACCAAAGTAATACTCCATCCCAATATAGGTCTCCAACACGGTAAACCCCAAAGGTTGTCCATCTTTCAATCCCTGCTAATGCTCCTACCATGGCCACTATTTTCATGCATTTTAATAGCATATCAGCTCAATAGGGCACCTGGACTCAGGTTTGCTGCAGGCAGCATTGCCAGCACTGCTGTATCACGAGCAGCTCTTGAGAATTTGATCGCAGTCTCCACCGAGGAAGCAAGAAGACTTTCAATAAGACCTGTAAATTAGGCAGTGAGCTAAAAACACCCTCTCCAGGGTTCATTTGACAGTAAACACACCTATTTAACCATTGCAGTTGAACCGCCAGATAATAGGATTAGCCAACCCTCCCTCTGTTACAGTGCCCTATAGTTTTGTTGTTAGTGCTACTCTACGAAGTAGCAATTCGAATTCCCTAAATAATTGGCAAGGCACAACCAAATTCAACATGTTGATAAAATAGAGCAATCTTGGTAGCGCAACCATCTTAGCTACCACTATTTTGCCAGCCACAGATAATGGTAAGCTTGTCCAAAAATGAATACTAGTTCTAAGTGTTTTAACAGCTGCTCCAATATTCCCATCTAATAAATCTTGCTGGCTATGATATATTTTTATACCTAAATATTTAATGCAGCTAGGGCTCAAATTGAGCCCATGTAAATTCAGGGGCTGTGCGGTATATCAGCAAAGTGGAAACAAGTGAGAGTTGCCAATTGATATGTAGCCTAGATACTATACCAAAGTGGTTTAATAAGTCTATACAACCAGGCAAATCCATCCCAACATCTCGGAGAAACAGCGGCATATTATCAGCATAAAATGCTGCAAAATGTGTTTGCCCACGGAATTCCATCCCATGATAAAAATTCCAGGTGGGGGGCACAGCTGGCCAGAGGCTCCATTGCAATAGCAAATAATAAGGGGGACATTGGACACCCCTGACTAGTCCCACGTCCCACGTCATAGGGTTCAGATACCACTCTGCCATTATGCATCTCTGCCTCAGGACCTTTACAGAGAAGTTTGATCCAGCAAATAAATCTTGCACCCAAACCCATTTGACCCATTATAGAATATATTTACTCCCAGTTTAAACTGTCAAAGGCCTTCTCAAGTTTATTGCAATGACCGCTGCCCTCTTCTTATCCACAAAATCATCATTTAAGAGAGAGATGAGCCTCCGAATATTATACGCTGTATTTCACGTCAGCTTGATCAGTATATATTAAAAAGGGCATATGTGGTAAGAGTCTGCTTACCAGAACACGGCTTGGAATTTTATAATCTACATTGAGCAGAGTCAATGGCCTTGTGAGGAGGGGGACCCAACATGGACGAACAACTTACCCGATCTACCCCCGTCCCGTCGATTACTGAACCTGGCTTCTTTAAAGAAGAGGAGCAGAAGGGGTTAACGCTGATCAAAGCCTCTTGCACAAAGGTGGAAGACCCTCCCATCCGGTGTGAGAGCCAATGGGGAAGTCCGGCTCGGATGGAAGAGGAGGAGCATCTACCTTGTAAGGAGGGAGAAACAGGAAGAGCAGCAACAGGAGACCCGGAAGACGCCGCCGACCTCGAAGGAGTCGAGAGCCCCGCTGAATTGCGGTGAGAAGACACCACGTCAGGAAAAGAGAAGAGCCCAGCGGAGACAGCTCGAGGAGACAACGAAGCCGATGGAACCTCCGAGGACTGGTGTGAGGACTGGTGGAGGCCCCCTGGGAATCACCTTCACGCCACCGCAACTCAGGAGGGTTGCGGCCATCGCGGTACGTAACTCGTACAGGGGAAGGGGAGTGAGGGATTGGTGTTGGTATCGCAGGTGGTGCCCTAGAAATGGGAAGAAGGTCACAAAGGTCACCCCAAAAGCTGCATGTGCATTACCTATTTTTTTTATTTTTGCTTGCGTGTCACCCCACCCTCATGAAAAAACCCAAAAGAGATTGACTCAGGTTAAAAGGGGAAAGAAAGGGAAGGGGGAAGAGAACCCCGTCAGCACTCCGAAAACGCCTGTTTACAAGGCTATCCACCTATGTAACTTTACCTACTCCTGGATATAAAGGGATTAGCAAACATAAGACAGGAAATGGCACGTTATACTTCATATAGTTTTGTTTTCCCCATTCTAACACAACTTCCTTAGTATAGCGCTGTGTGGTAACCCAACACTCCCGGGTGTGGTGAAGGAATCTGTCCTGAAAATCCTTCCAAACCTAAGGCTTATACTTACCGCCCACATCTTCTTTTCTTTCTGAGCCACCTGGGGACGTCCTACGGTCGGATGAACTACCTGGAAAAGTAGAATACGTCAAATAAACCCTGTAAAGAAAGGAAGACCTTGGATGTTTCCCTTTGTAAAGCCTATTTTGTGCGCTCCTAAAATAAAACTGCGCCAAGATTGATCCACATTTCAGGCCTCCGAGATTCTTTTTCCGCCCGTCCCTCCCACAAGCCTATAGGATCTAACATCCATTGAAGGGTATCCAGGTTTCAAAAGAGGAATGACCAGCGCTTCACATGAAGACACTGGCAGGTAACCTGTCTTCCAAAGTATAGAATAAACTTCCACCAATCTAAGAGCCAATTTATTCTTGAATGTAGCAAAGAACTCAACAGGTAAGCCATCTGCTCCATGAACCTTACCGCGCACCATATTTTTTATGGCAGCTTTAATTTCTTGTATAGTTATATCTCTCTCAAATCTTCTGAATCCTCACATGAGAGGACCTGCAGTTGGCTTATTAACAAGAAAATCCTCAGTATCCCAAGGTGGTGTTCTAGGCGTTGGAGCATATAGAGAAAAACCCCATCAGATTCTGGAAAATGAGATGTGTGTGGGTACTGTTTGTTCCCCTCACACCTCCTGTCGGAATGCCCTGCCAGGGGCTAGACATGGTCTGCCTGCCAATGGACTACCCACTTTTCTAAGGTCTGCAGTGGCGGACGATGGGCATTAGGGCAGCGGGGGCACAGTGCCCCATGGCGACAAGGAATGCACGCCATCACATACAGCAACAGCTCTAAGGTCCTAGATGGAGTGCCGCTGGGTCCGAACAACAGTATATATAGCGAAGATGATGAAGAATATTTCTCTTCTCATGTGCGCTAGGCTTCAGTGACAACTACCAGAGCGCTCGACTGACATGCCATGTCACAATCAGGAAAACACAAGTAACAACCGTCATTGACATGGGCGCGTCAGTAAATGTCACAATACTTAACACTGCACCCACACCCCCACCATGCTACCCATCACTACAAAGATGTATACTTACGGGGGTACCGCCTCTCTACAACTCAAAGGGATGTTCCACAGTGCCACCTCACATGACGGGAAAATCCACAACACAAAGTTCTTTTTCAGCACGGTTGGCTTGGACACACTTATCAGCAGCGGGACAGCTGAGAGGTTCCAGCTCATCACCTTTAACTCCGCTGTGGACGATGGAGAGTGTGAAGATCCTGCATGAGTTCTTTCATCTTTTCAAAGGCCTATTCTGACTGAAAGAGCTCCAAGTGTAAATCCACATTGATACGTCAGTGAAGCCAGTTGCCCTACAACACAAGCGTGTCCCATTCTACCTACACTCCGCAGTTGAGAGTGAGCTGCTGGAAACTGGAAGAGGCCAGAGTGATAGAGAAGAAAGCTGGCCCAAGAACATGGGTCTTGCCCATGGTAGTTGCAAGCAAGCTAAAGGATCCAAGTGGGATTCGCATCTGTGTCGAAATGTGGATACCCAACAGAGCTATCAAGAGAGAGCGGCACATCACCCTGACCATTGACGACCTGATTACGGATCTCAACTGGTCTAGGTGGTTCTACAAGTTGGATCGCAATGCAGGCTATCAGTTTGAATTCCAGGAGGAATGCCACTTTTTCAACCCATGTGGGCCTTCGCTGCTAACACAGGCTAAATTAGAGCATATCATCAGTAGCAGAGGTGTTCCAAAATACAATTCAGGAGGTCCTGTCTGGCCTGGAAGGTGTCACCAATGTCAGTGATGACATCATACATGTCCCCACCATTGAGTACCACCAGCATTGACTCACTGCTTCCCTCATGGATCAGTGAAGCTGGCCTGACACTCAACCCAAGGAAGTGCCAGTCCTGATGAAAGGATTTACATTTTATGGCGACATTTTCTCCGTAAAAGTAATTCACGTTGAGCCAGAAAAATGGGCTGATATCAAAGACGCTCTGACCTCCATCTCCCTGGCAGAAATTTGCAGCTTACTGAGCCTCGCTACATGCTGCAAGAGATTTATCACCAGCCTGGCCATCTTTCAAGACAGCTTGACAATCATTGGAGACTAGATGTGACCCCGCCTCATTATGGGCAAATGAGTACGCCAATTGTATCATGAACACCAGAAGCCCTTGCACAGTGGAGCTGTCCGACATTGTAGACGCAACATCCACTGACGTGACCCCAGAAGGCAATAGAGACAATCCGCGCAAACAAATGGAAAGAATTCCTCAGGCATGCCCACATCCACGATGACATCTCCCAGCAAGACCTGAAGGCCCTTTGGAATGTGCGGAACAATTTGAGTATCACAGACCAAGCAATCCTCATGCAAGGTGTAGGAAATTGTCCTTTTGTATGATTACCCTCTACTTTTTGCTGTAATGCTGATGGTTATAACTCTGGAAGTGCACTGGAACCTTCTGCCAAGGCCCAAGCGCCAGTGCTCTCTCTCCTAAAATGGTATGTGTAAATGGGCATCCCCAATTGACAAGGACTTTACCCCCCCCCTCTCCAGGAAATGGTACCAGTGGTACCCACTGCATGGGTGGTAAAGGGGCCCCCAGGGCTTGCAGCACTGTTTGTGCCACCCTGAGTGGCCCAAGTAAACTACTGACAGCGGGCCTGCCATTGCAGACTACAGGAGCAGTGTAAACTGCTCCATTTGGACTTTGCCCTCACCATATGTGGCAACGTCAATGCACTGCTTTTAATATATATCAGTCACCCCTAAGGAAGGCCTCCTGACCCCAGGAGACAAGAAGCCTTATACTAGTGGCGTGGGCATGTAAGTGCAAGCTTATATGTCCCTATAGTGGCCTTTACTATTAAAGTACACTAAGAGTGATAGACAGTCCATAGAAAAACATAGGCTCACACACGGTCAAACCCGGGGTTGCGAGCTCTATTATGGTACCACCTAGATATGTCGAGTTTTTTCATCAAACATGCCTTCTCACCCCTGGCATGAAACTTGGTTCGAGGGCGATGTGGCGTGCACCCAGGTGGCCACCTTAGAAGTTGCCAACCTGGTTGCCCCAGTCTCTCTGTGCTCTGGCTGGCAGCCCACACTTGTTGATGCCAAGACTGGACTCTGACCTCCTGCCAGGCAGTCTGAACACTCCCAGGAATCAGGAACAAAGGCCTGAGCAGGAAGAAGTAGAAACTAATTACAGGTGTTCACTTGGAACTCATTTTCAAAAACAATGTGATTATACAGATTAACTTCTGTGCAGACTTAATCTGTATAGAATACGCTATAATAGAGCAGACATATTTTCTGTAAAGACATAATCTCATTAAAAGCTTGAATAGAATTCTGACAACCAGTATTCCATAATTAATGTAATCAATTTGGTACTGCTGAATAGAAGTTTTATTTTTCGGATACAGGGAATTTGTATGTGGGCCATTTAAAAAAAGGTTTTATCACAACTGACCACAACTCTTTCTTTGACAACATCAGATGTTGGGAGAGATTTATTGAAAGATATATTTATGATGTCTTCTTGATATGGAGAGGCCCCCAATCGGACCTACTACTGTTCATACAACACATTAATAACAGCCAACACCATCTTAAATTTACCCACAATTTCAGCTGTGAAAGTATCCCATGTTTGGACCAAAAGATCTATATTCATATCTATAAAGCACAAAAAACATATCACCCCTTAAGGTTTCAAGGCGCTGGGGCCATCGTGGAGATTAAGTGAGCTATTGACCAGAGTCACATGATGCTGAGCTGCCCCCAGCGCCAGGGATCGAGCCGTGAGCCCTGCGCTCCGGAGTCAATTGCTGTGGCCGCTGTGCCACACATCTCCCTAGAGATAAAACATGTCGACAACCGTCTTATTGTTTCTGTCTGTAGGAAAGCAACAGAAAGAAACATGTTGTTGCAATGTAAGAGCTTCCATCCTAGGGCATTGAAAGATTATTTTTAGGAAGAAACCCCATGAGAGAGGTGACCCCAAACGTCTTGTGAAAAATTCTATGAAGAGAGCCTGGTTCAGCTCTAAGGAGCAGATATTACAGACCAGGACTAAGGACGCATCAGATAAAATAGAATGTGTGGCAACATTCTGCCCATAAAGCAATAAGATATTAAAGATTATAAACAAACACTGACCCATTCTAACCACCATTAATTCTGGGACTTATCTTGATCATGCTAATTCTGATGTCACCAGACCAAATGACACCATCCTATCAGCTTGGGGCCTGAGCGCCTTTCAAAGGCCACTACAAATGGGGAAACTGTGTCTCCTTTGAGTACACCACAAACACTAAGACTTTTACACATGGGGATATACACAGTGTTTTACAACACTACACAAACTGTGATGTGATTTATTGTATTTGGTGCCCTTTCGGCTTGCTCTATAAAGGACAAACATCAAAGCCAATCAAGGCCAGGCTATCACAACGCAGGAGTAGGATTCGCTGTCGGATTTTGACAGCTCCCATGGTTTAACTGAGAAGAGAGAGGGGGGACAAAGAGCTGGATATAGGTCCAGTGGCTTGTGCTCCCAAATAGTAGATACATCGCTAAGGGAAGTCACTGTTCCTGAGAGAAGAATTAGAGAGAGGGTGTTTTAGAAAAGTGGGAGGGAGTCAGAGAGACTCTTACTTGAATCCTCACACACCCCAAAGGATGTCATGCATCACAGGGTGGTGCTCCTCATAGGGCTGGCGCTGCAGTGCCCTACGGGCCCCTCAGTGGCCATCTAGGGAAACCTATCAAATCCACACATTTCTGAAAACTAGACACCCGGGGGGAGTTTAGTGAGGTATGACTTGCGTGGCACTCCCAAAGTTTTCCTACCCAGAATCCCCTGCAAACCTCAAATTTAGCTGAAAAATCTAATTTTCCTGACTTACCTTTTTCGTGACTATGCAAGAAATCGACCCTTCCCACACCTGTGATCTTCCTCGATGCCACTAAGGCATTTGATACCTTAGAATAGCCATATCTTTTCGCCCTTCTCTCCCGCCCGAGCATTAGCACCAGATTCCTAAAACTGATCACCCTGCTGTACTCCTCACCGACGGGGAGTGTTGGACTTCCCTGAACTTTTTGCCTTCCTCCTATATTTTTTCTGACCTGTTGTTGGCTGTTTTATGACTCTGATGATCAGTGCTAAAGTGCATATGCTCTCCCCATTGTAAATTGATGTATGAATTAGTGATCCCATGATTGGTTGGTTTGGTTTACCTGTCAGACCCTAGTACAGTGCACCAGGAGTGCCCATGGCAGGTAACCCAAATACTGCTGGTGGGCTTGCAGCACTGGTTGTGCCACCCACAGAAGCAGCCGGTAAAAGTGTGCCTAAGGCCTGCCATTGCAGAGCCTGCGTGCAGTCTGGTACTGTTATGCTGACTGGGCAAGTGCACCAACTTGCTAGTCCCTTAACCTTCCCTTTTCGTCATATCAGACACCCCTATGGTAGGCCCAAGGGCAGGGTGCATTGTAAGTATAAGGTAGGACATGCCCTGGTGTGTGTGTGGCATGTTCTAATAGTGAATTACAGCCATTTTCGTCATTATATTTTATAATCCTAACTGACTCAGGGAATATGGTAGAAATTTGAATTTAGTATGCCTGAACTCAGAATGATAAAATACATCTTTTAGTGAAGTTGGTTTTAACATTCTGTGTTTGAGAATACCACTTTTAGAAAGTAGGTATTTTCTTGTCTAACCATTCAAACCTGCCTCTGCTAGGCTGTGTATTCCTTGTCTGGAGTTTGAGTGACAGGGCTGGGGAATTCCAGGAGACAGGATGAGGTAGCCCAGTGGTGAATAGAGAGATCTGCATCTAGATGGGAGGGAGGGAGTTGCACCTGGGACCTGAATAGGGCCGTGCCTTCCCTCCACAATGCTGGCTCCACCTCCTGTGGTGCGTCCGATGTCTCTGCCCTGCACTCTGAAAGGAAAGAAGGAGTCAGGTAAACAAAGTGCTCCAGGACTGACCAGAACCGGTTTGAACAAGGCAAAGGCCCCTCTGCCCTCAGAGGACAAAGGATTTTGGGGTATAAGTATTGGGACCCTGATCCCAAGAATTTAGATCACTTTGGGAAAACAAGAAGAAACCTCTGCAGAGGAGAGGAGCCAAGAAGAAACTGAGGAGAGACTATCCCTGAAACTGGGGGATTGGCCTGCAGGGGTTGCCTACTGCCAAAGAGAGGAGAAAGGAACTTTGTGTGTACTTTTGCTCAACTTGTGAAGGATCTCCAAGGGCTTGGAAAAGAGCTTGCCTCCTGCTGAAGTCTCAGGAACAACAGACTTCACCCACCAGCTCCCTAGAGTTCTTTGGAAGTGCCTGCTGATGTTTGGGCCTTCTGAGGGACTGTGTGTCGCAAGGAGCTGGAAACGCAACTCAAGAAGGAGAAGCGTGCTGCCGCCGTCGGAGCTGTTGTCGTCACATCGCGTAAAGTGTATCGCCGCTGCAGCTGTCGCACCGAGCCTGAAGCATCTTGCATCATCGAAGAAGTGTCTCGCAACCCCAAAGAAGCATGTCGCCATCGCAGCCATCGTAGTTGACGCATTGCACCGCATCAAGAGAAGAGTCTCGCATCGAGGAGGAAGCGTGTCGCCATTGCAGCCATCGTAGTTGTTGCATTGCACCGCATCAAGAAAAGCGCCTCGCATCCATGGAGAAGCGTGGAGCCGTCGGAGCTGCTGTCGTCGTAGCGCGTAAAGGGGTGTCGCCGCTGCAGCATCGCATTGGGCGGAAGCGTCTCGCAACGTCGGAGAAGACAGGTCCTTCTGGAGGCCGGTGACTCGTTGGTGCCACAATACAGCTAGCGCAGGGCTTCATGGTGTGGACATAACATTTGATAGTCAGTTTTGGTGGCCTTCTGTATGAATTGATGTAAAGAATATGGTATGTGTTTGCGAGACGTGTACAAGTGAAAGTGGATCTTGGGAAACCCCAAGGGTTGCTGCAACCACTCCCTACTTCATCGGTCCCCTGGGAAACCATTTCCTTGGACTTTATAGTGGGATTACCCAAGGACTGAGGACATATCACCATCCTTGTGGTAGCGGTTAGTCTCAAAAAGATGGGCCACTTCATAGCATGCACACAACTACCTACCGCTGGGCAATTGGCACAGATGCTTATGGAGCATGTACTGTACTAGATTCCATGGTCTTCTAACAACTATTGTTTCAGACAGGGAAACTCAAATCACTGCAAATTTCTGGAAAGCGTGGCGTAAAGTTTTACACATGAAGTCAGCGAAGTCAACTAGTTTCCATCCACAAACAGATGGACAAACAGAAAGGCTCAATCAACCTTCACCCAGGTGTCTAGTTTTCAGAAATGTTTGGGTTCGGTAGGCTTCCATAGATGGCCGCCAAGTCCGGGCCCAAAAACCCAGGTGACCCCCTTGCAAAACCAGGTTGTTTTGTGATAGGTAATGTTGATGTCTCCACAATACCTTTTGGTCCCTTGCCTGTCACGGGCACTTAGCCCGCCCACACAAGTGAGGTACTATTTTTAGTGGGGGACCTGGTGGAACGCTGGGTAGTAGGAAATTTGTGTCAGCCCAGTTATCGCACAACTTTCCCTCACAGAAATTTGAGAAAACTTTGATTTTCCAGCTAAATTTGAGGTTTGCAGGCGATTCTGGGTAGGAAAACTTTGGATGTGCCACGCAAGCCATATCTCCCTGGACTCCCCCGTGTGCCTAGTTTTCAGAAATGTGTGGATTTGGTAGGTTTCCCTAGTTGGCCACCGAGCCCGGGGCTAAAAATCCAGGTACTTAGCCCACCCACAGAAGTGAGGTACATTTCCCTTGGGAGATCTTGGGGAATGCTGGCTGGTATGAAATTAGTGTCAGCCCAGTGATCCCACAACTTTCCCTCACAGAACTGTAAAAATTTAGTTTTTTCAGTTAAATTTGAGTTTTGCAGGAGATTCTGGGTAGGAAAACCCTTTCTCTGCTTTGGGTAAGAACGGTTCTTTCTGTCCATACTGTTAAACACATTACAACATGATTCTTGCCTAACTTTAATTAGGTTTTCTGTTCCATAAGGCCATTCCCATCTATTTTTGCTGGAACTTTACCCTCTCTCCATCATGGCTATACCTGTTTAAAGCGGTATGAATTGCACACTCTTTCACAATGCATGACAAAATGTTTTTTATCAGACACTGACTTAAATGCCCTGTTCTCATTCCTTTGTAGACCGCATTGTATCTACATTGTTGGCCCTCCCACAAAACAAATCCTCCATACAAGACCGGCTGTGGGGGCCTGTGTACAGGACAAATCGTACTTTATTAGCTTTGGTTTACCGGTAATAAGAGAGACCATTATCCAGTGATACAACTTGTATGTAGCCTATATTTTTTATTTTAACTGCATTCTGCCTTGTCAGCCCCATCACTAATTATTGCTACCCTCTTAGTCTCTTAGTCTCCTAGGTTATTCTTCAGTCCTAATGAGACCCTGGCATCTGCAATTAGGGATGAAACGTAGTCAACATCTAAAAAGACAGACCTTTGTTGTGTGCAGTGAACACAATGCATAATTACCTTTTGTATCTCATAATATAAAGAAGAACTGTCTGTCTCCTGAGAGAAACCAATTTATTGTTCATACTCGGATGGTCACTTTTTCCCGGTCTGGTTCCAAATATTTTCACTTGGGATGTTTTTCTAAATCTTTCTACCACTCACTTTATTATAAATGTGATGAGAATCGTTTTTTCATGTATTTCTAAATAAAAACTTCAGTTTGGCTGAACCGTATTGGTTAAAGTAAATATAGAATATTGGTTGTCAGAATTTTATTCGAGCTTGTAATAAGATTAAGTCCTTACAGAATATATGTCTGCTTTATTATAGCTTATTCTGTACAGATTAAGTCTGCACAGAAGGTAATCTGTGTAATCACATTGTTTTTGAAAATGAGTGCCAAGTGAACACTTCTACTGAGTTGCTACATCTATACCCAAATTCACGTGGACATATTGGGTTGCTCTTGTTTCTTCTGTACTTGAGCAGAAAGGAGGCAACCTCTTCCCTCTCATGATGGCTAGTGAAGTGGCACATCAAGGCGGTGAGCTTCAAAGGCTACACCACCTCTGATATGTATCAGGGCTGCTTCCCAAAGAAGGAAACAACCCCACCCCTGATCCAGGCACATTTGCTCCCAGACAGGTGTGAAATTAGGTATGGAGGAGGTGTGCACTCCCAGAAGGCTGGCTACACCTCTAGGGTAGGCTGGCTGGCCTGTTTAGCTAAGGATCTGCCACTATTAAAAGTGGTAGAAATAGTGGCTTCTGGGTAAAAAAGATGACTTACACCCCTGGATGTGGTCACCTCAGGGACGGATTAGCTGCTGGGGCAAGTAGCCCACTGGCCACTTGCACTCCCACCCCTAAGGTCCCTAAATCTAGGATTTAAAGGCTACCGCTGACACTAAAACCTCAGTTCTAAATCAACCTGCATCAAAGAGGACAAAGAAGAGACCCGTGTATGAAACAACAGGACTGGCACAAACCAAAAGAGGTTTGCTCTGTACCTGTGGCAACTCTCCTGGAACTGCCCGATCAAGATTCGTCCTAGGCCAACTCTCAGTTCCCCCAGACAGAGGGATCTCTGTTTGAGCCTGAAGCTCCCTCAGACTCCCCTGGACTAGTGGCACGAGTCCCCTGCAAACTACAGGTAAAACAACGCTCCGGATGAAAAGAATCTCTGGCTGCCGGGCCCCCGAGGGATCGCTCAGGTCCCGATTGTCTAGTGCATTGTGGGAACTGTAGTCCTGCCTTCCACGACGTTTCAGGCTTGTATCATGTTCTCTGGGACCGTTGAAGTAACCCATCTGCTGTGCTTACCACTGCTAAGCCTTGTTGGTCGCCAGTCTAGCAACTGAGCTCTGCACTCAACGCTATACCTAGAGGGATCTCCATCTGACTTTCATCCGACATCAGCAGTGGCCACATTGCTGTGTTTTGGCATCTTTTACTCCACAGCACTGTTTACGCTGTTAAAACAACTCTCCCTCTGCTCTCGTTCAGCACCAAGGACAGCCAGGACAACTCTGCAGCCGGGCTCAAATGGCCAGGTAAAATGCAACTGACTGTCATGGCCTGGTCCTGGGACCTGCAACACTTTTATCCTCCTTGTGTTCTACATAACTCGACCTGCAAGTGACTTATTATCACAACCACTTTTTCCCATTGACCGCAATGTGCATTTTCTGTAGTATTGAATTGCTGTGATTTATGTTTTCTTCTAAAATTGATAAGTCCGGTTATATGTATGCTATTTCATTTGCTTTCGTGTCAAAATTAAGATAAAAATATACTTTCTTTTTATAAATTGGTTTCGGATTTCTATAGGGTTGTGTCAATTACTTTCCGTCCATGTTGGTAATCTGAAATGCTTAGAAAATGTTCCTCTAGTAAATCCTGACTGCTCTTTGCCACTCTACCAGGACTGAGCTAAGGATTTATTATTGTGAATCCAAGGACCATCTTTTGGGGTCTGTTAGAGGTTTGTATGACGGAACCATGAATGCCATTACCAGACATGCATTTACAAAGCGTCCATTATAACACATATGCCTTTACTAGGCAAAACTTTACTATGCATATGCCTTTACCACATGTTACTTGAACATGAAATACCTTGAAAAATCAAGAGACAAGAGGTGTTTGGGAAAACAGGAACAGTTTGTTTAATTAAACATAGCGGCCAGGAGACCAGTTACAGGCACAGGATCTGAGGACTGTCTCTATTTACAATCGGTAACAGACTACAGGAGGTGGCCCATAAACCCTAAAGAGACCAGGGCAATAAACTGTATCAAACAACAATGTCTCAAGGGTATCGTTTCAAGTGACAATTATGCATATATGTGTAATGACACAATTATTGAAACACGATTTAATCGCAAAATGGAGAAGAAACCAGGGAAACAATTTTCATAAATGCAGACTGTATTTCATATAGTAGACATGTTGGACATATTAACTTCATATGTTCAAGCACATGAGTCAGTAGCACTGCGTTACATTCAATGGCATGTAACCAACAATTTTTATTTATTTATTTATAAGAATTTGTAAAGCGCAAACTGTCACCATTGCAGGCATCCTGGCGCTGACAGAATCCAAGGAAAAGCGAGAGAAGACCAGCAGGGAGTGGACTAGCAAGGGAAAAGCCACGTTTTAACCTTTTTTCTGAACGGCAAGAGTTCATTAATGTGCCTAATTTCGCTGGGGAGGGTGTTACAGAGTTTAGCGGCAGCCACCTCAAAGGATCTGCCCCCAGCTCTGACCAGCTTGAATTTGGGGATGACCACCAGTTTGGCATCAGAGGAGCGAAGATGTCTAGTAGGAACATACCATACAAATTTAGTTTGGAGAGGGGCCAGCCCAGTACCATGGAGGGCCCTGAAAACAATACAGAGGGCCTTGAATTGGATCCTCTGTCTAAGAGGGAGCCAATGCAATTTAGCCAAGGCAGATGAACCATGAGATCTTCTTGACAGCCCCAAGGCCAATTTTGCAGCTGCAGATTGGACCCTTTGGAGCCTATCCAGCAGAAACTCAGGGGACCCGAGCAGGAGGGCGTTGCAATAGTCCAACCTGCTCAGGATGGTGCATCTAACCACTTGGGCACGGGCCTGGATGGGTAGGAGGGGCAGGACTTTTCTTAAAGAACGGAGAATGGCAAAGCAACAGGCCGATGTTTTTTGAACATGGGTCTCCAAGCTGAGTCTGTGGTTGAGCGTAACCCCTAGGTTGCGAACAGAATCTGCAGGCTGCACATTGGACCTAGTTTCCGGGGGCCAAAAATTGTTAGGGAACGGGCGTGGGAGCCTAGAACCTGCGCTAAAGAGCACCTCAGTTTTCCCTGCATTAAACTGAAGTGAGTTATCTTTCAGCCACCTAGAAGTGTCCCGTAAGCAATTAAGTAAAACCTCCACAGAAATAGAGTCCTCCCCTTCCAAGGAGAGGATCATCTGCGTGTCGTCGGCGTAATTGACGGTTTTGATGCCGAAACTTTTGATCAGTAATATTAACGGCCTGAGGTAAACATTAAAAAGTATTGGGCTGATAGCAGAGCCCTGGGGGACTCCGTACGACACCGGGGAAAAGACAGATTGGAAAGGAGGCAAAGAAACAGCCTGCTGCCTGTCCTGCAAGAAAGAGCGAAACCATTGCAATGCCGTATCCCTCACTCCAGCTTCCGACAGCCGCCTTAATAGGATCTTATGATTCACCGTATCAAAGGCGGCAGACATATCAAGCAGTATCAAAAACGATGCCTGCCTTCTGTCTGCCCGTCTTTGAAGTTCGTCCATGGCGGTGATAAGGGCTGTTTCGGTGCCATGGGCCGGCCGGAAACCAAATTGGTCCCCGTCAAGTAAGAAATGATGTTCCAGGTGGTTGGAGAGAGTGTTACTAACCACTCGTTCCACTATTTTGGCAGGGAACGGCAGCAGTGAAATGGGCCTATAATTCTTGGAGCAGTCAGGATCAAGGGATGGTTTTTTTAACAAGGGGGAAACTAATGCTCGTTTCCAATGGTCAGGGACAGTGCCAGTCATCAGAGATTGCTCACAAATTAAGTGGAGATGGGGGAAGAGTTCATCTCCAAATTCCTGCCAAATTTTGGGAGGCACCGGGTCCAGAGGGGATCCGGAAACAATTTGTCTTGCAATTTTAGTGAAAATATCATATGTGAGCGGAGGAAACCTAAGAAGTAGGTCTTCAGGAGTCCTAGGTGAGTCAGGTGATTGACAGTCCAGAGGAGCTTCAGTGTCATAAAGAGAGTCCAGGTCTTTAAGGATAAGTTCTATTTTCTCCTTGAAAAAAGTGGCCAGATTGTCACAAAGGTCCTGAGACGGGACGATCAAATTTTTACAGGATTCCGGGTTGGTGACGCTATTAAGGATGTTAAAAATGCTCCTAGAATTGTTGGTAGTGTTACAAATCAAGGAGGAGTAGTGATCGGATTTGGCTCTTTTAATGAGAGTTTTGTAGGCCTGAACCTTAGATTTCCAAGTATGTTTGGACGTTTCTTCATAATCGTGTCTCCACCTTCTCTCTGCTTGTTTACATTCAAGTTTTAGTTTTTTTAGATCGTCGTTAAACCAAGGGGCAGAGTTTTTTCCTCTCTGAGTTCGATTTTTGAGAGGGGCATGGATATCGACGACCGTAGAGATACTGGTGATAGGAGAATTTTAGTTGTCACCTATACTATTGTTCACGTTGAAGAGCTGTTGAAGATGGAACACTTCACCAGAAGGGTGAAGACGTGAAAGAGCCCTCCAATCTCTACATTTAATTTCCTTGGTCATCACAGGGACCTTAACAAAATAACAAAATACTGTACACAAGTGCTCGTGAAGTGTAGTGACGGCGCAAGAGACACATGACGTGGTATAAACAGTGAGAGAGATGGGCGCAACAGCAAGTGAGATACAGGACAACTTCGGCGTGACGCCAATCCCAGGGTAATATATGTTGTTCGAGGGCGCAATGGAGCACTTCCAGCAAATGTGGGCCCAACGTAATCATATGTGATCTAGGAAATTCTCTTGGGAATCCGTTGGGGTACGGGGGCCGGGAGCCTGGCCCAGGCGTATGCTGGCCAGCGCAGCACTGAGTTTGTCCACCGTTATGGGGGCATCTAACTGGTCTCGTGTATGGGCTGAGAGTTTTTGAGGGGGAATGTCAGTTAAAAATTCCTCCATCAGGGCACTTGAGATGTGTTCCTGTCACATATAGAGGCATAGTACGTTCCGAACACCCGAGCCGCCGCCTCGGGAGACGAGCACAGGACTCCATCTGCATCTCGGAGCGTTGGGACTGCAGCGGGGAACTTCACGGCCTGGCATAGCCGATGGAGCATTTTGCTAGACTTATCACCCCATTGGTAGATCCTGTGTTGTAACGCAAATCAGATCTCTTGCAATTCATTAGTGAGGTGTTGTATTTGCTGTTGTGCCTGGAGTAGATTACGTTGTATGGACGGACTGAAATCTGTGACGAGCTGGGGTTCAAGGGACCTCTGACGGTTCTCTAGTTCAACAACAATTTGTGCGATGTGCTTGCGCTTTTCACCCGCACGAAAGCTTATGTCTACCCCGCAAATTGTGGGTTTAAGGGCTTCCCACAGGATAACCTTGGATGGGCTGAGGCTGTGTTAGACCTGAGATAGTCCGAAATGGCCTGACTTAGGAGCTGTTGATACTCTGGTTAGCGTAGGTGCCAAGGGGACATACACCACCTGTAAGGGGGCTTTTGAGATCCAATGCAGAGTTTGAATAGGACTGGGGAATGGTCAGACAGTCTCCAGGGCAAGATGGAAATATGTGAGGTTCTGTGTATGTGGCTATGTGGTACGAAGACATAATCTAATCATGATAGCGAGCCATGTAAGGCGGATAAAAAAGTAAACCCTGTCTCAGAGGAATGAAAAAGAGTGCGCCACACATCCGACCACCCCAATGTAGTGGCCAGGAGATGTCGTTTGGATCTGCCCATCATCAGTTCACATCTCGGCTCACGCCTCCGGTCTAGGGGTGACATGACATTGTTCCAGCCCCCGCCCAGCAGTGTCAGACCCTTGGGGAGTTCCCCCCAAAGCTGTGTGATTCTATTAATAAAAGTGTTACCCAAAGGGGGGTCATATATGCTACCGATGTTTACAGTGTCCCAGATATGATGGTGTAGCGTCCCCCTGGGTCTAACCAATGTTTGGAAAAAATGAATGGGACACGGCGGAGTATGAGGATAGCTGTGCTGGGATCCCCTAGTGAACCCCGAAGGATATATTGTATGGTACCCAAATCTAGTGAGGCATGAAGTTTTATTACCTAGGTGATGGGTCTCCTGCAGAAGAAGGAGGTCTGCCTCACAGCACTTGGCTTGACGAAGACCAGCACCCCTCTTAATCTTACTAAGCAGCCCTCTTACATTCCAAGATACTTTGGTCAATTCCCCAGGTTGGGGAGTACATGTATGTGCCATCATCTATCGTCTGTGTAAGAAACCTTTCCAGCTGCGTTCGTGAAGTCGTGGTGTAACCCCTGTGTACATGTGAGAACTACAACAATAACTGAAAGCATCTGAATTTTCCCCCACCCCGATACTGCCACCAACAAGGAGCATCTGTCGCGGAGGAGGAGAGCCCGGGGCCCCAACGGGGGGTCCCAGGGGACCTCGTCCAATCATACCCAAACTTCCCATGAAACGTGAACATGAATGTTCAGGGGTGTGATGGTGCAGTGACATGGCATCCAAGCCAGCATAGTATTCCAAACGGTGCAGAGTTCACTAGGAGGAAGTCGGAACAATCCTGGCCAGGAGCCGGAGAAATTAAGGCGATTGGCACGTATTAGGATTCCTCGTCCTGGGCCGGAGAGCGCCATTTGGACCTCGATCTATGTCTTCTCTTGGACTTGTTCCTCTTTAGCTTGTTTCGTTGTGAGCCCCGAGAGGAGTCGGATTCCAGTAGTGGCGGTGTATGTGGCTTAAGATGCATTGTTTCGTCCGCCCAGGCGAAGACTGCCTCCGGTGAGTCGAAGAAGTAGGATTTAGAGTTGTATGTGACTCTCATTCGGGCCGGATATAATAACATGTATTGTATGTTGAGGTCTCTAAGTCTGTGCTTAGCTGCTGTGAAAGACTGGTGCTGCTGTTGCACGAGCCTAGTGTAATCTGGGAAAATCATGATGGGAAGCGATTCAAAGAGTAGCTGGTTCTTGTGGTTCCTAGAAAACTGTAGAATGGCGACCCAGTCTGCATAGTTCAGCAGCTTGGCAATCACCGGTCTCTGACTTTTCCCCGTGGGTGGCTTCTTGGTCAGTGCCCGATGTGCCCTCTCCACAACAAAACAAGTGGACAGTGAGGCCTCTAGCAGGAGGGTCTTCAACCAATGTGTAAGGAAAAGGTCCATGGAGGAGCCCTCGCACACTTCCGGGAAGCCAATAAAGTGCAGATTATTGCACCGGGATCGGCCCTCGGCATCTTCCACACGGGATTCGAGCTCCTGCGCAACCACCATGAGTTTAATCACCTTCTTTTGCAGGGCCATTACAGTATCTTCGACCATTGAGACACGTGTCTCCTCCTCCATGATGCTCTCCACAGCTTTCCGGAGGTCTTGACGTAGGAATGATCGGACCCTACGATGCCATACTTTGCGTCAAGGGTATCTCGAGCTTCAGTAAGTGCCCCCAAGAGCTCCACATTGTCAGGAATCGGGCCACCGGCCTCCCCCCAGTGGCGCCTGCCCAGGGCGATAGTAAAGTGGTCCAGAGTGCTTCGCTTGGGGCCGGAGCCCCCTTGCTTATCTTTGCCCATACTGGCAGGGGAGAGAGGCGTCTCGATCCAGTGGCAGCGATAATCCAACGCCAATGCAGGACCAATCAATCCTGGACGCCGCTGCCCACTCAGGCGTCTTGTAGATCTCGCTGGGCAATGACACCGCAGGCCGGGCCTCATGGAATCTGGCCCACCTCTGACCACAAGCTGCACCAAGCCTGGCCTGGCCTGGCCGCTTCCGTAGTCCTAGGTGGCCAGCCAAGTAGACCCCCTAACGAGATCAGACTCGCCTGACCCCCGACCCGCAGCCTGCCCCAGTGGAGACCGTGTGCCAAGGATGTGTTGCTGCCGCAAGTAAATCACCCCGCCGTCTTTCTGGCCACTCCAAGCCAGCACCCCCTTTATCCACTGCTGTAGCACCCTCAGGGAGAAATTAGTGAACCAATTCCACGAGGCGGGCGGTGCCGGCCACAGCAGCAGGGTCACTCCGGACGACTCCTGCGGGCCTTCATATGAGCCTGGCATGCATAGCTCTCTGGCGCTGCATGTGGGGCTAAGTCTTGCCCCCTGCTCTTCCTGCAGGACCCGGTCTCCCTGCCGGTCCTGCCACCACAGCGGGTACACTGGTGTGTGTTGTATTTTTTCCTTGTCCTTTTTTTTTTTAAAGTAGGGGGGCAGACAGATTCCTGCTTGCCGGCCCGATGCCTTCAGCCCAAGGCAAACTCGCTCTGGCAGGCCGCTGGCCCAACACAATCGCTTTGTAAGGGGCGGGCATGACCCGACTCCACGCCGCTACAGGCCCAGGCCCTGGCCCCCCTCAGGATCTCACAGTCGGCCTCTTGCTGATGGTGTTTCCCGGCACAGGCGGCCAGAGCCGGTAGGGGAAGCCCCGCATGGCGCCACTACACGGCCCCAGACGCATGAGCGCTGCCACACCGGCAACCCGACAGGCCAACAAGGAGCCGTGGACCCGCAGACACCC